>NC_141689.1:390007195-391231361 GCF_964263255.1 Lissotriton vulgaris
CTTGGTTCCATGCCTATTTAAAGAGGCAGAACCAATTATCTTTAAAAATCCCGCCGCATTCCCGTGCACCTGCACGTCCTGAGTGTGAATAGTGATCATTGCTTGTTTTGGTGCATAAGAACATATACTTGACACTGTATTTCATTCAGTTTATTCATTGTAAAGCTTTGATATGCGTCATGTAAAGCTTTGGTATGGGACATTGTTGTATTGTACGCTGAGAGCATAGGAATCATTTTTATTGTTGCCTGGTTTGTTTAGAAAGCCTCTCTGAGAAATCTGAAGACGTTCGCTTTGAAGCTGCTTCGAGCACATCTGCTCGCGGCAGCCTTACGCGAATGTGCGCACTATTTCTTCTGGGTGCGGTCTCCTATTTAAACCGCACCCAGGCTTCCAGAAGACGCTTTGCCTTCCGGATTTCTCGACAGAAGGATCGCGTATGGGGACTCCTGCTACAAAATCACCTGGAAGTCGGAATTCTTCGGCCGGACGACTTCACTTTGGCAAATCCGAGATTCTTGATACTAGAGAAGACAGAAAGACGAGGAGATTAAAGATAAGTACATTTGTGTATTAATGGACAGGCGCCCAACGCAAGCAAGTCTTGGCATTTTTTTGGAAACAATTTTGTTTTTGTTGAACTAAAGGAAAACTACAGAAACCATTTAAAAACAAAGAAACCTTTAAGAGAATCGTTTTGGATTTATGGAAATTATGTGGAAAAGATATTGCAAGAGATTATTATGATACATTCAGAAAAATATGAAAAAGACTGTTTAGAATTTTCTTATGTAAATTCATTTAGGTTTTGGCATAGGAGGTTGTTTTTTCTTCTTTTGTGTTGACAACAGGTTTGGACACAAAGAAATACAGAAACCCAAATTTAAAACTTGAATGAAAGCATTTGCAAGTAAGTTTAGATCGGAGAAGAGTATTAAAAAGAAATGTTTTAAAGGATGTTATTTAAGGGTTTTATCTTCATCTTTCCTTAGTAATTCATTGCTTCACCCATGAACAAAAGAACCCCTTACAAGAACTCTGTCGACTCCGCACACAAGACAAAGAAATACTGGACTAAGGACTAAACAACGCTGATCGCAGGTAGGAGTCGAGTTAGATTTAAGTGTCCAGAAATAATTCACTGAATGATCTGATTTTAGGATTTCTTTAAGAATTAAAGGGGAAAGGTTAGGGTATTACTAAGTCATTGCTACTTGTTGTTTCGCAGGTCGACAGCAAGAAACCATTCCACAACGTCCAGTACCGGCCCTCCTCCCAAATTTCTAGTTTTATTCTAGCTGTTATTTTAAATCAGCAAGTTTATAGTTAGATATTGGGGAAGTTGGCCCCTTGCGTCTCTGCGAAATCTTCTACGTCATCCAAGAGAATTTTGGTACGGATCAAGGTAAGGGACGACGTAGCTTGGTTTGACACCGCATTACACGTGTGTACGTATGTGAGGTTTTCAATGAAGGCAACACAATACATTATGACCCGGGTTGCACAGGACAAGTGAACCATTCCCCCTCCTCGATTTTTGGATCAATGGTTCATGTACATGACATTTGCAACAGGACATCACAGTGCATGCATGTAGATAGCATTGTCTTCAGTCGTCACATACAGAGATTGATATTGTTGTTGCACATTGTCCAGCCATCATGATGCCTTTCAATGTGCATGTTGGAGTGTGTACATGGCCAGCTCATGTATGTATTTAGATGTGCTTGGACATTGGTACTCAAGGGCCATTAGGAGGCTGACACAGGAGTGTCATCCCTGTTCACATTTGACTCTGCTTCCCTGTGAGGGAGTGTGACAGCAATGGCAAGATGGCTGACAGTGTTGGCAGGTTGTCTGTTGGTGCACAGTTCCCAGCAGGGCCTTATGCTCCCCACTTCAGGGCCCAGTCTCAAAGTAGGTGGCTGAGGATTGTGAGTGACTGCAACTCCCAGCATGCTCTGGTCTACATCCCCCTTCCCAGCATGCCCTCACTTCCTTCCTGTTGGCCTGTTGTCTGTTGGTGCACAGTTCCCAGCAGGACCTTGTGCTCCCCACAACAGAGCCCAGTTCCACAGCTCCTGCAAGTACATTTCCCACCCATGTGAGGTGAGCATGGTTCAGCGAGGTGTTGATGGTCCAATTGAGAGGGGGAGCATTATCTGTGGCAACAACCCCAACATGCTTTTGGATACACTCGCACACCAGCATACCCACTATTTATTCCTGTCAGTCACTTTCACTGTGAGGTAGTGGTTGTGGTGGCAGAAATGTCTGACACTGTTTATTTACATTGGTTCCCCTGGCTTGCTGTATCTGCTGTTAGGTTTGTACATGTCATGACACAGATAGGTATCACCATGAGGTGGGCGGCATTGTGGTTGTTTACTATGCCTTTGCTATCAGTGCATGTTTTCACTGCCCCCTTAACAGTGATGTGTGTGTATTGCAACACAATTTTGAGTATATTGGTTATGTACTCACCAGGCTCTGGTATGTCTGGTAGGCCATGGACGTTCTCTGGTGGTAGCATGTACTGCACCTTCCTCTCCCAGGACCTGAAGTAGACTGGTTTGGCAGGAGGGCCCATGCCGGCGCGATGGGGCAACTCGTAGTCCTTGTGGATGAGATTCTTGACCCTCCTGCGCACATCATACCACCTGTTCTGCATATTGGTCTTTGTGCGCAACATTGGTGCCTGTGCGTTCACCTTGTCAACAATCCTCTCCCACATCTTGGTTTTCTGTGACACGGGGGTCCTTTGTACCAATGCACCAAACAAATGTGGCTCCACTCTGAGGATTTCTTCTACCAATATTTCTAACTCACTGTCTGAGTGATGTGTGTGTGAGTGTGTGTCTGCGCAAGTGAGGGTGGGTGGGTGGTTGTCTATTTTGCTGGGTGTATGTGATAGTGCTTTTGGAGGGGTGTTTATGGTGTTACGGTTGTTTGATGGGTGAGTTGTGTGTGCCTGTTTTTGCTGCCTGAAGTAGTTGTGTGCTGGCTGGTTTGTTGTATGTGCAAAGGATCATGGTAGTGAATTTATGACTTTTTATAGGTGGAGTTGTGGGTGTGTCTTTGTTGCTTCTTTTTTTAACTATTTATTGACTTTGTCAATGCTTTATTGGTCCTTTTTTGGTGTTTTTTCCTTGTGCCTTCGTGGGCATGCAGGAGACGTTCTTCGGACCGAGTCGGTCGCTCATGTTGGCTTGTGCGGGCTGCTCCGTGTCTTTCACACTGGTTTTCTTCAGTGTTGCATGCGAGGCGGTAGCAGTGCTCTGTCTCTCTTCAGGTACCTGATTTCTGTGCGTGTCGGTCATGCAGCTTGTCTGATTTCCGATGCATTGCATCGTACTGGCCATATCGGACATCGAGGGTACGTCTCGTTCGGGTTCTTTCTGGGTCCGTGTCGGTCGGTGTGGCTCATGTACATTTTCCAGCCGGATAGCTGATTTTTGTACGGCTCGGTTGCATGGCTTGTTTTCCAAACAGGTCGGTTGCAGTTCATGGGCTTATCATCATACTGCGCGGGTCGTACAGTGCCTGTGGGTGTCGGTCAGACTCCGTTCCGGGTCCGAGTCGGTCAGTCCGATTTCCAACCAAAAGCGGAATCAACCCCTAAGTGTGGAGTTTTGGAACGTACAAATATTCCTCTGAAATAAGCCGAACTACGAATTTGGATTTACTCACCTGTTATCTGGAGACCTCAGTGCTGCATCTTTGAGACCAGTACTGATCCAGAAAAGTAATTCTAACCATACTTATCAGTAACTTGAATTTCCTTCTATAGGCAACATTGACTGGTTTCACTTGGAAATTCACGGCTTATCATCATACTGCGCGGGTCGTACGGTGCCTGTGGGTGTTGGTCAGACTCCGTTCTGGGTCCGAGTCGGTCAGTCCGATTTCCAACCAAAATCGGAATCAACCCCTAAGTGTTGATTTTTTAAACTTACAAATATTCTTCCAAAATCAGCCGAACTACGAATTCCGATTTACTCACCTGTTATCAGGAGAGACCTCAGTGCTGCATCTGTGAGCCCAGTACTGATCCTGAAAAGTAATTCTAACCATACTTACGAGTAACTTGATTTTCCTTCCATAGGAATCCATTGTCTGGTTTTCACCAGAAAAGTTTCTAAGTGTCTATTTTCATAAACTACAAATATTCCTTAAAAATCGCCTGTATGACTTTAACGCATTCTTTTAACTGTTTACAGGAGATGCACCTGTGCTGGATCCAGGATCCACCACTGAGTAAGAAAAAGTAACGATAACACTACTTACCTGCTAAGTGAATCTCCTCCCATAGGATAACATTGGTGATTCTATGTGAAAAAGTTTCTGTCAACTTTTATAAAACAATAATATTCCTTAGAAATCACTACTGTAACCAAAAGGCTTTTACTCAACTGATTACAGGAGATGTCCCAGGACTGAATTTAGGATCCAGTCCTGTGGTTAGAAAAATAATCCATAAAGTAACTAATTGCATTTAACTAGAAATTCACATTGAGCTCAATGTTGCATAGCGCTTGAAATTGTGTTGCCCATTGCAACAAATGTAACTAGTGTACTTAAAAGCCTATTGCCTATTTGCAAAGTATTTAAACTAAAGTAATTTATTCTGAGAAACTATATTTTGTAATGTGATGTATAATGTATTTATAGTTTAATTTAAAACATAAAATATCTCAAATTAAATACTTGAAAAAATTTAGTAAATCAGTGTCAAAAAATATATATAACAATCAATACACTTAAAAATTGTCATTTACAAATTCTTTGAAATTCACTGAAAGAACCATAGGCTTCAGACATGTTATATTTAGGAATTAGAATTTAAACAAACCTTTAAAGTTCACTGAAAAATACATAGGTTTCAAATATGTTATAGTTAGGATTTAGCATTTAAAAATCCCTTGAAATTAACTGAAAAAATCATAGGTTTTAGACATGTTATAGTTAGGAATTAGCATTTAAAAAACCTTAGAAATTCAGTGAAAGGGTGTTATAGTTAGCTGGACATTTCACTTGTACAAAACCATTGAAATTCCTCCGTTATAGTTAGTTCTACCAACTTCGCGCGCCGGTAATCCACTGCTGATGATGTCACATATTACATCATTCATGACATGGTCAGTGACATCACTGATGACATCTCAAGTGACATCACTGATAACATCACTGATGACATCATCCAGTGAATGTGGTTTGGTTTGATATTTAAGTAAGTATTATATATATATAGCAATCTGCATTGAAGACTGAGTGGATGTATACATGCCTGGATGGTTTGTGAAAATAGACAGAAACTTTTCTGTTGAAAACCAGACAATAGATTCCTATGGAAGGAAATACAAATTACTGGTAAGTACGGTGAGAATTACTTTTCAGGGTCAGTCCTAGGCTAAAAAAAGCAGCACTGGGTTCTCTCCTGATAACATGTGAGTTAATCGGAATTCGTTGTTCGGATGATTTTAGGAGAATATTTTAAAGATCCAAAACTCCACACAAGAATTTCCAAGTGAAACCAGTAAATGTTCGTCTATGGAAGGAAATTCAAGTTACTGGTAAGTATGGTTAGAATTACTTTTCAGTATCAGTAATAGGCTCAAAGATGCAGCACTGAGATCTCTCCTGATAACAGGTGAGTAAATCGGAAATCGTAGTTTGTCTGATTTTACTTCGGTCCACTATACATAGAGCCACTTTCCTACACCATCCCCTCCCTTCGCCACTGTGTAAATGTGCCCTGTGTCTGTTTTAATTTGGGAGATTAAGTCCCCTTAAATCCTGAGGGCCCTTGGGTTCCAAGTAGCCCACTAGGTACCACCAGTAAGAGCCACAGAGCTGCATTGCAGAGAGGTGTAAAGAGGGGTACATCCTGGGCCACCTCTCTGGAATGCAGCACATTGGTGCTTACTAGAAGCCCCAGATGGGCTAGCTAGCCCCCTGGGGCCCTCAGGATTGAAGGGGAATTATTTCCCCAACTTAAAACACACCACAGGGCATGTTTGCACAAGTCACCTCAGGCCCCGTCCCTTCCATTCACCCTTGTGTAAACATGCCCTGTGTCATCAGTAATGTCATCAGTGATGTCACTGACCATGTCATAAATGATGTAATATGTGACATCATCAGCAGTGGATTGTGGGCGCACGAGTTACAGTGAGTAGAACTAACTATAACGGAGGAATTGCAATGGTTTTGTACGAGTGAAATGTCCAGCTAACTATAACACCCCTGAAACCTATGTTTTTTTCAGTGAATTTCTAAGGTTTTTTAAATGCTAATTCCTAACTATAACATGTCTGAAACCTATGTTTTTTCAGTGTATATATATATATATATATATATATATATATATATATATATATATATATATATATATATATATATATATATATTATATATATATATATAATCACTGAAAAAACCATAGGTTATAGACCATATATGGTTAGGAATTAGCATTTACAAAACCTTGAAAATTCGCTGAAAAAGCCATAGGTTATAGACCATATATAGTTAGGGATTAGCATTTACAAAAACCTTATTTTACTCACACAAAACCATTGAAATTCGCATATATGGTTAGTTGCACTAACTATATATCTCGCACCCGCAATCCACTGCTGATGATGTCACATATTACATCATTCATGACATGGTCAGTGACATCACTGATGACATCACTGATGACAACATCCAGTGACTGTATGTTTCTGTAAAGTTAAAATATGTCTTACATATTGAAGAATGAGTGGATGTATAAGTGTCTGGATGAAGGATTTAGTAGGTGCATGACTGACTGTATGAGTGAGTGATTAAATGTGTCTTACTGAGTGCATGGGTTAGTGACTAAACTGTCTTAATTTGTACATCATTATGTCTGTTGTTCTGTAAACTGCTGAATGTGTTGATCAGTAGCTATATGAGTAACTATATGGGTTATTGATTGGTTGCCCAAGTATTTGTATGGGAGACTGAGTGTGTGTGTGTGTGGGTGGCTGGGAGGTGTGTGACTCTGTGCATAGATGTGTGAACAGTTGATTCACTAGATGTATGGGTTCAAAAGTGCATGTGGAATCAGCTGTATGGGCGGTTGACTGTGTGCATGAGTGTATTGGTGAGTGAATGGATATCTCAGTGCTACATGTCAAAGTAAGAACATATGTAAAACACAGTACATGTGAGAGTTGACATATATAAATAACTGTGCATAAGAGCCAGTGAATGTGTGAGTGGCTGTATGGATCATTGTAAACTTGTATCAGGGATTGTATAAGAGAGTAAATATGTGTTAGTATATGTTTGAATAAGTAAGGTGTGTATTACTGTATAGTTGAGGAAATGGAGGTGTGATTGATTTTTTGCATGACTGACTAGGTGTGTGAGTAACTCCATGGATGAGTGACAGTCTGTGAGTGTCTGTTTACACTGATTGTATCTAAGGTTATTTTAGAATCTGAAGAGGTTGATTGTATTATCACATGAATGATATCATCAGTGATGTGATGAGTAATGTCAAATGAGATGTCATCAGTGATGTCATTTGAGATGTCATCAGTGATGTCATCAGTGATGTCATTTGAGATGTCATCAGTGATGTCATCAGTGATGTCACTGACCATGTCATGAATGATGTAATATGTGACATCATCAGCAGTGGATTGCGGGTGCGCGATATATAGTTAGTGCAACTAACTATATATGCGAATTTCAATGGTTTTGTGTGAGTAAAATAAGGTTTTTGTAAATGCTAATCCCTAACTATATATGGTCTATAACCTATGGTTTTTTCAGTGAATTTTCAAGGTTTTGTAAATGCTAATTCCTAACTATATATGGTCTATAACCTATGGTTTTTTCAGTGAATTTCAATGTTTTTTTTATTGCAAATATCAAAAACTGTTAAATGTATTATTCTTTTAAATGAAAAATATATTTTATATGTTTGTAATATAATTTATTTATACATCTGCCAAACCCTAACCTCTTAATAGTGCACTGTGGTGGAATTGATTTTGGGACTGCTTTTAAAGGACACCTTTCATCAATTGATGACACTTTTTCCCCAAACTGCCTTGGTATATTCCAATATATGCCAATGACAGAAATGAAAGTGGTCCAACCAATTTTTTCCACAATTTGAGAAAGCACGGAAACATGTGAATAAATCTGTTTCTGCTTACATGAGAGAATTTACAATGGGTTTAATATACAACAATAACTTGCGTTACAACATGCAAGACATCTACAGAGGAGATGGTGTGCACTTCTCCGATGAAGGGAATAGAATATTCCTCCTGAATTTAAAACTGTGCATTGGAACCTACTTGTAAGTACCTTAATTAGCCACAGAACCCAATAGCTCTTTTCATTGCTTCCCTACCTCTGATCATTCAAAACGTTTATCTTTTTCTAACTTTTTTTTTTTTTTCACCAAAGTACGCTCCCCGGTTTGCTTACTGGTGCGCGTACCGGGCGCTTCCCACACGATTTTTTTGGGGTTTTTTCGCCTATATCAGCGCCCTAAGCCCCCCTCAGAAAAACCTAGAGGGTCACAAAGTGTCTACCGTGCCCCCTTCTACCCATTCCGAACATTGTTTCCCCTCCATCTTGTGTCTCAATTCTACCGAAACACAAAATGGAGGACTCCCGTAACGCTGCCGGTTCGTGTACCGGTGCGCGAACCGGTAAGCGCTCGATAAAAAAAGGTGGGAAAGTAATTTACAGAAAAACCACTGGAGACACTTTCATCAAATATAGAATAGGCCCTACTACATAACAGTCCCTACCATTTACCCAAATTTGATGGAATTCCATTGAGAAAATTTTGCTGTAGGCCTGACTAAATATTCTGAAGTAAATTACCTAACAAAAACACTTATGAAGTGTTAGAATTGACAACCAATTAAAATGCTACTTTCATTTTCTTCTATTATTTCATGACATTTGATTGGTTATGTACCTGAACATATATAAAGAAAGAGAGAGAAACACAGCCATTTTGACTACTACTTCCTGAAGTACATTTCAAGTGCATTTCAACTGACAACTTAAACTTCTTTTTGAAAGGTAAGATGTTATTTTAAAAACTGAAGTATGTTGTTCACTTTAAGTTAATTAGGAAAACATTTTCTGATAGTTATATACTATCCCTCTGTAATAGTTATAGAATAAGATAGACTTCTCTGTTATAGTTATAGATGGAGTTAGGCTTGTCTTGTATAATTATAAATTTACTTAGGCTTTATCACATACACTTTTTTATATTTTTACTTCCACTCTGATACCATACACTGCCCAAAGATAAAATCACTGTTAAAAAAACCAAACTACCTGTCTGAACTTAAACCCAACAGTGCCCTATCTCTACTGATATATTTTTTTAAAATTCAAATTACAGCACAAAAATGGAAGAAGAGCAAAAAAATACCATCGAAATTGTTCTGGAAAGCAACAAAGATACAGATATTGAACCCAATGACTCAGAATTAATGGATGAATCACGGGACTATGAACTTCTTCAATGTGTAGAATCAGTAGATTTCCTGATTGAAAATGAGGACATTTCTGACAATCAAATATTAGATGTTCTTTTAAATTTTGAAAACGAATCTGAGAAATAAATTTATATTTAATAATTCAAAAATTGTTTGAGACATTATTCATTTTTATATGTATTTTTTAAACTAGTACCAAATTGATTATAATGTAAAGTCAGACTTTAAATATACTGTGCAACTTTTTTGTGTAACATAGTAAGTTTGCTCATAGTTACTTCCTTTCTCCCACTATTTTATCTCCAATGTGTATTTAACATCTCTTTTTCATCTCCTGCCTCCATATTCTTTCTGCTTTCCTCACAGACTATGCTATGAATTCCATATACCACAATAACTTCTGAAACAACATGCAAGATATCTACAAAGGAAATGGTGTATTTTTATTTTTAGACTCTGCATTGGTACCTACATGTTGGTACTTAAATAAAAAAAATTAAAAAAAATACAACAAAAAGAACAATCAATATACATACATTATTTGAACATTCTTTCATTCTATTTTCCCTATATTACGCTCCCCGGACCGCTTCCCGGTGCGCGTACTGAGCGCTCCCCCCGCAAAAAAACGATAATAAAAATTCATTTTTTTTGCCCCGTGGTGCCCTTTTGAAGCCCCCTCATCAAACCTAGGGGGTCAGGGAGGATGTACTCTGCCCCCTTATGCTCATTTCCCCCTTTGTTTTTGCCACCTCTTGTGTCTCGATCCTACCGAGACACAAGATGGCGGCTGCTCCGGACTGTTTAGAATGTTCACAGTCACCGGGGAGCCAATCCGCTTCTCCTCGTGAAGTTCCGTTACGCGTCAGGTACGCGAACCGGGGCGCTAACCGGGACGCTGTCACAGATATATCTGTTTTTTAAAACGTTAATTTCTCAAAATCCACTGGAGCACATATATTAAGTCATAGCAAAGGCACGTCGGGCAAACCATATCTACAATTTTGCCAAGTTTTGTGTAAATCCATTCAGCCGTTCGAGCTAAAAGTGATTCCAACCGCCCTATGGAAAAATGAATGGGAAAAACGCGTTTTGGGACCCCCCTTTTTTCTCAGCCCCCCCCTTGACGAAACCCCCCCAAATTTCAGGGGCTGCTCAGAAACAAAATGTGCCATTTTCCTGAAAATTTCAGCCAATTCCGTCCACAAACGCCAAAGTTATTCGACATAGAATTTTCAGAAATCCCATAGGAAAAAAATCCTAACTATATATACCTACTGGCGACCGCCAGTAGGTAATATATATATATATATATATATATATATATATATATATATATATATATATATATATATATATATATATATACAGGTTTTTGAGTGGTAATAGCAATTTGCGTGTTTAGGGTGAGTATGGGTTTTTTGATGCCACGGGTATTCTTAGGGTTTAGGGTGGGTATGGGTTTTTGGTGGCAAAAGTATTTTTAGGGTTTAGGGTGGGTATAGGTTTTTGGATGGTAAAAGTAATTTTACGCTTTAGGGTGGGTATGGGTTTTTGGTTGGCAAGGGTAAATTTAGGGTGAAGGGTGGGTATGGGTTTTTGGGTGGCAAAGGTAATTTAGGGTATATATATATATAATACCTACTGGCGGTCACCAGTAGGCAGTTATAGTTAGGATGTAGTTTCCATAGGAAGAGCGTTTTCGCCTCTGCAAAAGGTGTAAATACATTCAGTAGTTGCCGATACATTTTAAGATTTCTTAGATATACAACTGAGGCCGTTTTGAAACCATGACCCCTCCTGACGTCATGCCTGAGATCTGATTGGCTGTCAACACTTCAAACCAAGAACTGTTTGCAGCCATCTAGTGACTTGGTTGAACTGAGTCACAAGAAAAAAGTTTTTTTTTTAAAGTAAAGAAGACAGAGTAGAAACAACCTGACCCCCCTAGGCATCTTGCGGAGGTCCCTCAGGGAGCACCCCACTGTCAAAAAAGCTTTTAAAAAAAAATTAGGCAGGAATCACGTTGGATTCACGACTCCTGCCAAAAATAAAAAAATAAACAAAGTAGGGCCCCGGGTAGGCCAGGTGCCGGGGGATTCGAAAATAATGATAGGGCCCACGCAGACCCCCTGCAGCCCTAGGGACCTCCACCTCCCCCTCCCTGGGCACACTGTTTTTAATTTATACAAAATGCGAGTGAGGCCTTAAGGCCTGCCCCGGTGCTCCAGGGACCTCCATCTTCCTGGGTCTTAATTCACAAAGGAGAGGGGCTGATGGTCCATCTCCAGGAGCCCTGGATGGGCATAGAAACTGCCCCCCCCAAGGCCGGCTCCAGCAATGTCCCGGGCTGCCCACCCCTGTGACATTGCAGTTTGCTACGGTTGGTGGGAGCACTGCTCCTGCCATACCATAGAAAACCTGCTCTGCTTTCAGCAAGCAAGAGCAAAAATGCTCTCGCTTGTGGAAAGCAGAGCAGTGTCTGTTCCTCTGCCCGCTCTCAAGCGAGCTGAGAACCAGATATTGCTTTGGGATCCATGTCAGCCGCTTGCTAGATCCCAAAGCAATGCTGGCTCCCACAGGAGGCAGGGAGCTGGCAGAGACTGCAGGGGCCTTGAGGCTCCCCTTGTTGTCCCCAACATGGAAAATGTGAGTGCCCTGGGTTGGGACCAGGGCACCCACACTACAGGCCGGCCCCCAATCCTTTAGAAAACATATCTTTTTTAATGGGGCAGGGAGTCCCCGGGGCTGAAAATAGCCCAGGAGAGGGGCCACATGCCCGCTCCCTTTATATAATTTTTATTTTAAAAAGAAAAGACAGGGCCCTGGGGGATTGGGACCCCAGGGCCAGAAATGGCCTGTGAGGTGTGCTGCACAGCCACTCCCTTTCTAGTATAAAAAAATTAAATAAGGCTAGGCCCGAGGCATGGGGTGCCCAGGGCCGAAATCGTCCTGGAAGAGGGGACGCACGCCCCTTTCATTAAAAAAAACGAGAAGGTCAGGCTGCAGGGAGGGCTGCCGGAGCCCGAAATAGTCCCGGGAAGAGGGGTCAATGCGGGTCCCCCTTCCCTTCATTAATAAGAAAAAAAAAGCTGGCAGCTCACCAGAGGCACCACACCCTTTCTTCAATACTCAGCTCCTAGTGCGCTCCTGGTTGGGGGATGAAGTCCCCTTAGCTGCTGAGAGTTCTTAACTTACCTCCAGACTTTGGTAGTGCTGAGAGGTGATCAAAGACCTCGCCTATTTTCTCCACCACTCTGAAAACATGCCTTTCAGCACACTGCTGGTGGAGGGATGAGGCCCCCTTGCCTCCTGAGGCCTTCCCGACTAAAGTGTACTTCTTCCCCAAACGAGTAGTGCCCCATGAGGCACATTTTCAGAGTGGTGAAGAAAGGAGACATGGCATCCTACCAGGAATTAGCATTTAAAAAACCTTAGAAATTGACTAAAAAAACAAAAAGTTACAGGGACTTTATAGTCAGGGTCAGTGACATCATTCTTGACATCACTGATATCTAAAGCGGAGCACAATTGCTTTGACACAGAGGGAGATGAATGTTCAGCAGCTCCCTCTCTCTCAAAGCAATGCCGGCTCCCACAGGAGCCTTCAGGTTCCCCTGAGGTCCCCAACAAAACAAACTGGGTGCCAAGGGCAAGCCTAGCCTTTTCATTTTTATTTTCAGCTGGAGCTATGCTGGAACCACAGCTCCTGCCAGAAAAGATTAAAAGAAGAAGCACAGGCTCAAGTGCTTCTGTAATGTTTAGCCCATGAGTGGTCCAGATCCCAGGCCATGAGCAAATATAAATGTGCACTACCCATGCCCTGGGGACCAACACCTCCCCGGAAATGTTTATAAATAAATGCATGGGCCTCGTGTGGCCCACTGCAGCCCCGGGGACTGACACCTCCCTGGGGCATTTAAAAAGATGTGCCCTCTCGTGCCGGAGGACTGCAACCTCCCTGGTTCTAAATATGTAGCATTAATGTAGAGTGGACCTGTGCAGCCCCCGCAGCCCTGAGGTCTGCCACCTCTCCAGGGTATTTAAAACAATGTGTGAAGGAAGGCCCGCTGAGCCTGTCAGTGCCCTGGGGACTGCGGCATCCCCAGGGCTCAACATTTAACATTAATGGGTGACTCTGCGTGGTACCCTTGCAGCCCGAGGACCACTAACTGCCTGGTGTTGAAAAAAGTGAATGTAGAGGGTACATTGAAGACCCCCGGGGACCCCCACCTCCCCGGGGCTAAGTTCTATGATGAATGGAGGTTGCACAGATCCCCTCTTAGATCCATTTATGGTCCTGGGGACTGTCACCCCCAGGGCCAACTCCTTGCTATCTCCTAGGTGCCCACCATCAGGAGGTAACTTGCTTGGTGAGTAGCTTGCTTGGTAAGGGCTGACAGCTCTCCTGAATCAGAAGCAGACATAATTCTGCTTTCTGCAGGCTGAAGCAGTCAAACAGCTCTAGCTTGCAGAAAGCAGAGTTTTCATCTATTTCCTTGCATGCAAGACATCGTGCAGCGCAGAAAAATGAAAACATTGCTCTGACAGACAGGAAGCTGCCTTTCAGCAGACCCCTGTCTGTCAGAGCAATGCAGGCTTCTGTAGGAGGCAGGGAGCTAGCTGAGACTGTGGGGGGCGTGAGGCTTCCCCCACAATCTGATTAACAGTGGGTACCCTAGGGGCAAACAGGAGATATGGCCAGGGCTGGGATACCTGGTGCTGAAATTGGCCCAGGTTGAAGGACCATGCTTCCCACTCCCCTAAAGAAATTACAAAACAAAGGTAAGAAGGTAGCAGAGAGAGGCAGAATTAACATCAGAAAGGAACAGAAAGAGGCAGAATAAAGGTCAGCAAGAGCAGTCAGAGGAAATATAAAGGTGAGAAACGTTCAGAAAGAGACAAAATAAAGGTCAGAAACTAGCCCTTAGAGACAAAACAAAGGTGAGAAACGAGCAGAAAGAGGCAAAATAGATTAAAAAAAATAGCAGTAAGAGGCAAAATAAATGTGAGAAATTAACAGAAAGAGGCAAAATAAAGGCCAGCAACTAGCAGAAAGAGTCAAAACAGAAATTAAGAATGATCATATAGAAGCAAATTAGAGGTCAGAAACAAGGAGAAAGAGGCAAAATAGAGGCCAACGATGAGATGAAACAAGCAAAATAAAGACCAGCTATGAGCATAAAGAGGCAAGTTAAAGGTCAGAAAGGAGCAGAAAGAGGCAAAGTAAAGGTCAAAAGCGAGCAGAAAGAGGCAAAATAAAAGCTAGCAACAAGCAAAAGAGGCAAAATAGAGATCAGAAACTACCAGAAAGATGCAAAATAAAGGTCATAACCTAGCAGATAGAGGTCAGAAACTAACAGAAATGCCAAATAATGGTCATAAATTAGCAGAAAAAAGGCAGAAATTATGGACAATGAACAAAACCCACTCAGGCAGTAATGCACCCACTCACAGAACAACGTATACTCTCTTACAGCCACTAACAGACCCATTCAGAAACTCATGCACCCACTCACAGATGAACTGGGACATGTACATCCACTCACACACCCAGTCAGATACTCATGTACCTACTTACAGAATCAGTCAAATTCGTTCTCACCCACTCATAGACCTACTCAAAGACTCATGAATTGGCTCACAGACCCAATCAAGACTCACACATTCACTCATACACTGACTCAGATACTAGCGCACCCACTCACAGACCTACTCAGAAACTCATGTACCCACTCACAGACCCACTGAAACACTCATGCACTCACTTACAGACAAACTTTTACACACTTGCATCCAAAAACTCACACAGAGACTTACACACCCATTCACAGACCAACTCAGAGACTAACTCACCCACTCACCCACTCAAAGACTGACCCAGAAACCCACTCAAAGACTGACTCAGATGCTCAAGCACTCATTCACAGACCCATTTAGAAACTCACACATCCACTTACAGACCCACTCAGATACTCATGTGCCCATCCACAGACACACTTAGACACTCATGTACTCCCTCACTCATGCACTCACTCACAGACCCAGTCAGACATTCACTCACTCCAACAACCAGTGATCCACTTATGTAGGTATTCCTAGCCCTACTCAGATACTTACATACCCACGGAGACACTCTTACACTCACTCACACACTTATTCTCAAAGGTTACAGGTTACAGTTAGAATTTTTTTTAAAAAAACCTTAGAAATTCACTGAAAAAACAAAGGTTACAGGGGTGTTATAGTTAGAAAAATGATTTTAAAAATCCTTAGAACTTCATTGAGTTAGAGAATAGAATAAAACAGATGTTGAAATTCACTAAACAAACCAAAGGTTACAGAAACGCTATAGTTAGGCTCATACAGAACCAGTGAAATTCAGCAGTTATAGGTCCCTGAGCTAACTATAACTTACACTCTATTATGCACTGCTTATGACCTCACATAATACATCCCTCATGACATGGTCAGTGAGGTCACTGATGACATCATCCACAGAAGTGCTCGCACATTCAACGTCTCATATACTCACTCACACCCACACAACCACTCACATACCCATTCACGGATCCATATAAGTATTTAACAACCACTCACTCATACAGGCACTCACACAACCACTTACTCACCCATCCATAAAGCTACTCATACAACCAGTGACTTACCCATATAGCCACTCACAGAGTCACACTCTCCCAAACAGCTACTCACATCCACTTATTCACCTATACATCCACTCACTCACCCATACAGTCTCTCAACATAGCCACTCACTTACCCATACAATCACTCACACACTCCCTCACATACCCAAACAATCCAGACAAATTCCCTTTCAAACAGTCATACAAGTTCTCACCTATACATCCATTCACACAGACACTCACTCTCCAATACAGCCACCCACACACCACTTCATGGACCAAACAGCCACTAAAACAGCCATTCACTCACCCATACAGCCGCTTACTCACTAATACAGCCATGCAAACACCCACTCACTCCTCCATGCAGTCACTTACACACATACCCATACAGCCACTTATTCACCCATATAGCCACTGACACACCCACTAACTCACCAAAAAAGTCACTCACACAGCCACGCACCCACCCACCTACTCATATAACTACTTATACACCCATACAGCTACTCACACAACCACCTCACATACCGATAACAGCATTCAAGCCCACTCACACATTGATACACACAGTCACACAGCCACTCATATAATGTATGTTAGAAATGGTATCATTCATTAGTAGTATAGAATGTATACTATTTTAACTTATGTAGTGCCTTAGTGTATATGTTTACCACTCCTAAATGTTTAGAAAACACGCACACTCACTTGATGATGTCATCAGTGATGTAATTTGAGATGTCATCAGTAATATCATCAGTGATGTCACTGACCATGTGATGAGTTATTGGAGTATGTGAGGTCATAAGCAGTGCATTGCAGGAGGACAGTTATAGTTAGCTTAGCTAACTGTTGAATTTCACTGGTTTTTGTATGAGTGAAATGTGAGCCTAACTATAATGTCTCTGTAGCCTTTGTTTGTTTTCCAGTGAACATATATATATGTATATATGTAAAGGGTTTATACTTACCTGTAAAATACTTGAATTTTTGTGGTAAAGGCATACTTGTGGTAATAAAAGTTGTTATAATGACTTTCATTCAAAAGACGCTGTCATGTTTCCAGCATCACAGTAAAGGCATTCATGGTAAATGACCTCATTGTTCCGTCATACATCCAAATTTATCCCATATTTTTTGGGATGAATTGTATCAGAGACAACTATGGCAGAAGTTCCCTCCATGTTCCGGGTTCCTCTCCGTGAAAATCTTTATGCTCAAAATCAGCTGAAACAATGAACACCTTGAATTCCGACAATCCCTACAAACCTGTTGGAAATAATCATTTTGTGGGTATTGCCCCAAATGTTTGATTTCTTTTGCTGAACCAGTTTTTGTGGGGCACAGGAATCTGCCCAATTTACTGCTGCTAACCAGTGGCAAAATGCCTTTACTCTCCTCTTTAAACAGATTAGAATTGGCATACTCCCAATTGGCACATTTAATTTCCTTGTTACTCCCTAGTAAATGGTAGCTCTTATACCCGGGTCCTGTAAATTTTATGCTGCTAGTGGGCTGCAGCACTCATTGTGCCACCCACTAAAGTAGCACTGCAACACTGATCTGAAGGACTACTGCTACTGCCAAGGTTTGCAGTTGTGTACTGCTATTTCAACTTGGCAAAATAAGCCATTCGCCAGGTCGAAACCTTTCTTTTTCATATTTGTAAGCCATCATGTAAGCCATCCCTAAGGTAGGCCCTGAAGGCTCATAGGGCAAGGTGCATGGTATTTAAAAAATTTATATTTAATGTTTTACTTGCCCTGGCAGGGATTAACCTCCAAAGTCATTTTTCACTGTGGCAAGACTACTATTGTTTAACAATGGCTTACACTATTACCTTTAATACGGGCTAGACACAGTTTGGAAACAGCTAGAAAAGTAGTTCATGTTCTCATTTAATAGTAATTTAAAATCTAAATGAATGGTCAGGCTGGATTTTATTTTTCTGTTGCAAAATGGGTTCCGCCTATTCAGTATGCCCAGATTTCTTTTTTGATCACCAGGTTTTTGGCTTTTTATTGTGAGTGAGTCTCACAACTTGTGTCTCACCATGGTAATCACATGGTAAACAGACTGTGCGTGCTAAGATAAGGCTGCTGTGATGCAGCAAGGTTAAGGGGCACGTCGCTGGTTACACGTTAACACATGCATATGAACACATGTGAGGGATGAGCTTGTGAGATTACTGTTGTGCTCAGTCCGGTAACTGTTCACAAGTATCCTGGTGCAGGGCAACTGTGGGTAATGTAAGAAGAGAGAGTTCTCCCAGATACTTTGAGGCCCAGAGGAGGGAGACAAACCAAGTAAAAAGGAAACAGATCCTCTGTGGGGACCTATATTTCTTTTAACATTGAATATATTCAAATAGTTAGTAAGAAAGATGCCAAAGAGAGATACTTTGAAATATTATTCAAACATGAAAAATTTTATTAAACTGTTTTGTGATTTTTTTAAAGTTTTTTAGAGACACTTGTACAAAAATATATTTCATTGTTACTGTGCAAATCAACATTTTTACATACATTTGACGGTAATCCTATCATTCAAGGTGCCCTCTAATAGTAGTTGATCCTAATGATCAAGAACACAGACTCACACATCAATCACACATTTTCAATGGAGAAAAAGGGACATACCTAACAACATGAACACATAAGCAAAATTATACATAACATTAGACTAACACAGGTGGTAGCTCTAAGGTGTACTTAGAAGGGTACGTATAGGAACCTAGGTGGTATGGTTCTATTGGTTATGATGTAATTAACCAGATCGTATCCAAGGCAGTGGATGTTGGGCCGACGTACGTTTCGGTGAAGATCACCTTCCTCAGGGCCAAAGACAACGAATAAACAATTAAGTAATATAAAGTCTTAAAAATATGAGGGCATAGTACAAGATTCTGAAAAACAGAGAATAAAAGAATTTTGAGTGTCATAATCTCTTTTGCTTTTATACATCATAGTTTTAATCTATGGCATCATATATGTACAGATCTACTTTTAAATTTCTGAAATTAAATAAAAGCGCATAGCTAACTACACATCATTCTGAGTGAAGGTTAGATAGACCATAGATGATATGAGTCCACATGGTGAGGAGATGAAAGGAAAGGACAAAGACATATACCCAATAGATCTGGTTCACCCTAAGTGATGATACACAAAGTGCCAGGAGCATGCAGTGCTTTTAGGATGTTTATTCAAGTGTTATTATCTAGGATTGACATAAGGCAGAAAAGGCTTTACCTATAATATGAAGAATCTAGGCATGTGATAGGCAAGTTTCTGGCCGGACTCTTTAGAGCATATGCTAAAAAGATATACAAGATACAAAAGAAATCTGTAATAGTTTGATGAATGGAAAATTATTTTATTAATAATAGAGAGGTTGGTAGTAAATTACCTCAGTATGCGAGGCACTTGCCCTTAAGTTTTCTTACTGTTTGATCCACCCGGGGGACTTGCTGAGAGCAGGGGAGTAGTAGCTGTATAGGTACATATATGTAAATTGATCAATGGGCTAAGGCAGGGCTAAAAGTCAGTTTTTACCAGATTGTAGGTTGATTACCTGTTTGTGCGTGTTACGCGTTGTTTTTATGACAGGGACACGAGTTGTTTGATGTTAGGCGCCATAATCTGCACAGTGAGATAACCAAACAAAAATACAAGAGTGGGATTTGGTAACTAAGATAAAAGAGCGCGCAGTGATAGCGGGGGCTGTTCTATGATTTAGACTGCTTTGGTGCAAAAAGATCTGGAATTATAGAGCTCTACAAGGTTTTAGGTCAATTTGATTACAGATACAAGGTAGTTTGCGTTTAACGAAGAGAAGATGGTAACACAGCTTTAAGTTTTGGCTGCAGTTCATTAAAATAATGCGGTAACTTTTTTTGCATGCTGCGGGGTAAGGTGAGTTAAACGGTTCAGGGTGGCTCGTCGTACCTGTATTTAGACGTTCCGATCTCATATGCCGCGCTTCCAAAGGTTCAGCTTTACGTCGCCAGTTAATATAAATGGCTGTGTCTGGAAGTGATAAGGCATAACAGTCAGGTGAATACTACTTGGACAAAGCCAAAAAAGCTATCAGGGGGAATGGCTAATGTGTTGCGGCTGATACGGCATGGTTTAGAGTTACGAGGGGCTCATAACAGCAAAGTGCAGTTAGGCGCTCGAACAGGACGCGATAGAAAGCGTCTCTTACCTTCCTCTTGAGGTGCTGCTGCCGCGACCGGGGGTTCTGGGGACAAGATTTCCTCTATGGAGGAAGTGTTAATGTGGGAAGCGGTTTAAATATGATCCAATAAATGGGACCAGATGAGAGGTCGCTGATAGAGAGGTAGGACTAGTGCTATGTTTTGAAGGTAAACATAGTTAAAGGACTTGGGCTAAACTAGAGTGCACTGTACCGAATATTTGCACAAAGTGGCAGCCATTGGTTACGATGGGACCATAAAGTGTTTTTAAGGTTTGATTATAGTGTGGCTAAAGGCATCATTTATTTGTGGAAGTTAGCAATCTCTCGTTCACGCACCTCCAGGCAAAGATCCATCAATTTTCCGCAAAAAACGTGAAACTTTCTGGATCCACTATCTGGACACAGTCCGTTTTGGCCACAATGAAGAAATCTCGTGGATAGTCACACTTCCATAATATGGCTATGTCTGAACCGAATCACCTTGCCATCTAAAAATGTTTTGCTGCTACATATATCATGCCCCAGCTCACGAGAGATTGCTAACTTCCACAAATAAATGATGCCTTTAGCCACACTACAATCAAACCTTGTTACATCGCGCCACAATCCGGTACCATGCCCCTTTCTTCTTAATCGTATATGATCCACTGCAGCTCATGAGATACTATATATCCCCATGAAAATGTGACACTTTATGGTCCCATCGTAACCAATTGCTGCCACTTTGGGCAAATATTCGGTACTGCTCCAGAAGAGACTCCAGCGGATCCAGAACGCCTCAGCCAGACTCATCCTCGACATCCCACGAACCAGCCACATCTCCGGACATCTGCGAGACCTTCACTGGCTCCCCGTCAACAAAAGAATCACCTTCCGCCTCCTCACCCACGCACACAAAGCCCTACACGACCAAGGCCCGAGCTACCTCAACAGCCGAGTCAACTTCTACGCTCCCAAACGCCACCTCCGATCAGCCAACCACGCCCTCGCCGCCGTCCCCCGCATCCGAAGAGGGACTACAGGAGGAAGGTCCTTCTCCCACCTGGCCGCCAAGACCTGGAACTCCCTCCCGACCGACCTGCGCCTGACCCAAGACCACCTCTCCTTCAGGAAGAAGCTGAAGACCTGGCTGTTCGAGCAGTAGCGGCTCCCCCCCCCCAGCGCCTTGAGACCCCACGGGTATGTAGCGCGCTTTATAAGTGTCACTGATTGATTGATTGATTGTACCCTTATTTCTTATCATAGGATTACCGTCATGTTAGACCTGTCTGCTTCTGGGGAGACTCTAACCATTATGATTTATTTTTGTCCCCCTTAGCCTCCCAGAGTTTCTATTTTTTTATTTTTACATGTGTCCATCAGGATTTTTTTAATGCTGTCAGGGGGCTAGGTGTTCCTTGGCGATGACGCCATTTTTCCCTCATAACTTGTGAGGCCTAGTCACCCCCTTGAAAATCTAGGGATCTCCAGAGACCTAAAATGGTGTCCACCAACTGCCATAACGGACACAACTGGAGGACAGGTCCATAGGATAACATTAGGGAACTTTCTGGAATTGACTAGAGACTTCTGCAGGTCTCAGGCCACCCTATATAAGGCCAGTGACCAGCAGCCATTTTGTGCTGACCCCAGAGTAGAGGAGTGAGGCAGTGGTGAGAGGAGGTGGACACACTGAGAGCAGCTAGTTTGTCACTGAGGCTGACAGTTACTTCAGAGGATTGTTCCCCCTTCAGCCTTTGACCGATCCCTCTCTCAAGACAACAACTACTGACAAAGAAATCGAACTACTGAAGGAAGAAGACCCTTCTATCTCAGAGCCCCAGTAAAACCACTCAGAACACCCTTAACTGAGGGTATTCCTGACTGTCCATACCCAGCGCTGTGCTCACCGGTGTTGTGGATCAGCTGTAGTGAAGGTGGGCGTCTGTGGCACCTTAGCGCCCTGAAGAGCGAGGGCGCCGTGTGTGCGCATCCTTCCTGAGAGGCCGGAGCTGAAGGTGTCTGAGGAGGAGTAGCGGCGCTGTGTTAGCGGATTGCGGGACCCCGGGGGCACCAGCCGCGTCAAGCAGAGCAGGAAGTGCTTCCGCGCATGCCCTCAGCGCGCCCGCTATCGAAAGCAGGAGGGGCCTAGGGTCAGGCAGGCCCAGGAGAGCAGCGTCGCCGTGAGGAACAGTGTCCTTCCTGTGAGCGAGTGCGGAGGCGGGAGTAGAGCGAGTGCTTCCGCGCATGTCCGGCGGAGAAGTGCCAGCTGGGAGAGAGTCATCGCGTCAGCCGAGGAGCGCCGCATCGACGATCTCCTGAGAAGAGGCAAGAGTGCCACAGCGGACGACGCGGTAGGGAGCCTTGGGCCGGGGAAGCCTTCCCTGTCTTCCCCCTTCCGCCTGACTGCTGCCAAGCTCCATCGAGTGTGGAGAAAACAACCGCTGGGACACTTCAAACCCCACAAGTAAGCCGGGTAGAGAGGGAGCGGGAGGCAGCAGAGCCAAGTGCCTGACATCCGGGACATCAGGGCTAAGCCCCAGAAGTCTAACTGTCTGATACCTGGAAAACGAAAGTGGGTTAAGTGACTCAGAGAGCCACAGCAAAGACCTCACTACTTACCACAGAGGAGAGAGGAGGAGGTGGTGTAGGGAATCACAGGGTTCCTGGGAAAAAGTCCTTGCAGCTTCTCGATGATTGGAGGAGTAGATCCCTTAATAGTTCTGTGTGCCTTTAAATCAGAGTGAGAGGAACCTAGCTAATATTATTGTATCTCCCCTTTTTAGTCACATTACTGGTTGGTAGTGCTGAGAAGATCTATAACCAGGTCTTGCTGTTGAGTTGAGCAGTGCTTAAGAGCTGTGGGGTAATGTACCTGTTAATGAACCTTTTAAAAAACGTATTGCACTGACAGACTGCATCTTCCTTTCTGTAGATTTATTGGTGGAGTATTGTGACATTGTGTATTAATGTGAAGTAACCTTACAGAGTGGGAAGCTAATGAGATTCTCTTAACCAACCAAAGAGTTACCTTTATGCATTACTGAATCGTTGACAAAAGAATGTGGTTTACTGCCCTTTTTCCACAGCAGGAGGAGTGAAAAGTAATTTCTCAAAGTAAAAGTGTAATGTTTACTCCTGAAAGAAACTAATGTTGTATCTTGTATAACCTGAATCCATAAAGACATATTATTTTTATAAAAGGTAACGGTATTTTTCCAAACAGTGGTGTTGTGTCTTCATTTTAGTGGTTCATCACTGAGTTACTGTGAGTGAGACTTGTAAGTACTTAGCCAACGCCTTGAGTTAGCTGTAGACCACTACTGTGCCAAGCTACCATATGTAGGCTTGGGTAATCTAGGTCCAACAGAATTGGTGTTTCAGCGGTGGGATAGCGGATTTGTACTTACACTCACTTATTAGTAACGCAGTGCCAACCACGAGACCTCACCTGGAGTTTTCTCCCTGCGGCCCTCCTAATTTACATTTTTGATTTTTCTAAATTTACTTCTGGCGGTGGGTGGAGGTTGACCTCAGGTCACTTTGTGGATTTCTCCTGTGTAGCATTGTATACTTCAAATAGAAATGGAGATAAATGTGGAAGAGCTAGACAATTTTACTGTGACCCAATTGAAGGAATGGTGTCAGCAGCAGGGGGTGTTTTTCAAGAAAGGCGCCAGAAAAGTTGAGCTGCTGACCAGTATCCGGGCATGGGTAGAGGCTCATTCCGGGGAGGAGGTAGATCCTGAAGAGAGTGACAAGGACACTGTCCTAGAGACCGCAACACTGTACCAGGCGGGAGGGGAGAACCTTGTAACAGGTCCTAGAACACCTTCTAGAGTGGGCAGTAGTGTGTCAGAGAGGGGCCTGACCGACGCCGAGTTAGAAGACAGGAGGGAGGAGAGGAGGATGAGAATAGAACTAGCCAGGATGGACATGGTGAGGGAGGAAAAGAGGTTGGAGCATGAGCGGACCATCAAAGAGATGGATTTGCAAGCCCTGAATTTACGAACCCCCAAACCAGAGAATGGTGGCAGCGATATCCAGACCAACACCAGGGAACCTAGACCGTACCTACCAAAAGATATTATGGCTTGTTATGTACCCAGTGACGACATTGCTAAATGGCTAGCCGCCTACGAGGTCTCGCTGAGGGCCCATGGGATTCTGGAAGTCCACTGGGGAGGTGGGTTATACAAATACATGCCCCCCACTGGCAGGGATACTTTGTTGGCCCTTGATCAGAGTGAACAGACCTACTACCCGGCTATGAAATCAGCGCTGCTCAAGAAGTTTGGGTTGACCCCTGAGAAATATAGGCAAAAGTTCCGGGGCAGCTACAAGCTGGGCACGCAAAACTGGGTAGATTTTTTGGACTACTCCAGGAAGGCCCTGGAGGGTTGGGTAAGAGGCAGCGAAGTAGGAGACTATGAGGGACTATATGACCTCATACTCAAGGAACACCTACTCGAGAAGTGTCTTCCCGAGCTAAGACAGCATCTGGTGGATAGCAAGCTGACCAGCCCCAGGAAGCTTGCTGAGGAGGCGGACATCTGGGTTAGTACCCGGGTGTCGACTAAGGGGACTGGAGGGAATTCCCAGAAGCAAGGACAGGGCGCCCCCCAGAAGAAAGAGGGAGGGGAAACTAAGAGGGAGTTCTCAAGAGGGCCACAAAATACTTCGCAAGGAAGGGGCAGAGGATTCATCCCCAAGAGTAACCCCCCTCGCAACCCTACCCCTGGCCAAAGTCAGCAGCCAAGGGTTGTTCATTGTTTTGAGTGTGGTGGTGTGGGACACTATAAAGGAGACGTGAGATACCCGAAAAGACCACCCCCTCCCACTGGAGGAAAAGCCCCGGGAATCACTAGTGTAGTGCTCGGGGAGGAGATGCCTTTGGTTAATGGGGGGGAGCGGGCGGGTGTCACCTTAGTGTCCCTGGGAGATAAGGAGATGGTTCCCAAGACCCAGCTGCCCTCTAATACTACTAAGTATGAGCAGTGGGTCACCATCAATGGCCGTAGAGGGGAGGCTCTGAGAGACACAGGAGCCAGCATGACTATGGTAAGGAGTCAGCTGGTGTCTCCAGAGCAGGTCATCCCAGATGTACTCCATCCCGCCGTAATGGCTGACGGCAGATTGGGCCACTACCCTGTGGCTGAGGTTCCCTTTGAGTGGGGAGGGGTTGCAGGTCCACTTCGAGTTGCCGTAAGCCCTGCCGTGCCTGTTGACTGCCTGTTAGGGAATGATATGGAGCACAATGCTTGGAGGAGGGTGGAGTACCAGACTCACTTTGAGATGCTGGGACCCCCTGACTGGACTTGTGTCAGCACGAGGTCAGCGACTGCCCGAAGGGGAAGTTTGCTTACGCTGGAGCCTGGAACAATGGCCCAGCCGGCTGCCAGAGAGGAGAAGGACAAGAGGCCGGAGGACCCTGCCTCGACATCTCCACCTCGTGAGACAGCTGGACCACCTGCGGAGGTGGATCTGGAGTCCACAGGGGAGAATGTTGCTTCCCTGGAAAACCTACCCATCCCAACTGAATGGCATGTGGAGGGAGGTCCTTCCCGGGAAGAATTCTGTGAAGCTCAGAAAGAGTGTCCTACTCTCGAGGGGCTGCGGCAACAGGCCAACGCCCAGGCAGCGGGAAACATTGAAGGGAGCTACCGGATGTACTGGGAGGATGGACTCCTCTACAGTGAGCCCAAGGCACCTGGCCACGGTTCAGCCAGAGCCTTGGTGGTCCCTCAATGCTTTAGAGCCTTTCTACTGGAACTGGCTCATGAGATACCATTGGCAGGACATCTAGGACAGGACAAGACCTTTGCCCGGCTTGTCCCCCACTTCTATTGGCCTCGAATGAAAGTGGCGTCTGACACATACTGTCGGACGTGTGTGTCCTGCCAAGCTAGTGGGAAAACAGGAGTGAAGCTTAAAGCTCCCCTGGAACCACTACCTGTCGTTAGCACCCCCTTTGAGAGGGTGGGCATCGACATTGTGGGGCCATTGGATCCACCAACTTCAGCTGGTCACCGGTTCATACTGGTTTTGGTGGATCATGCCACACGGTACCCAGAGGCCATACCTCTGAGGACCATCACTGCACCTGTGGTTGCAAGGGCCCTGATGGGGATCTTCACCCGAGTGGGTTTCCCCAAGGAGGTTGTGTCCGACAGGGGGACTAACTTCCTTTCAGCGTACATGCGGGCTATGTGGAAGGAGTGCGGAGTTACCTATCGGTTTACCACTCCTTATCACCCACAAACCAATGGTCTTGTGGAAAGGTTTAACAAAACCTTGAAAGGTATGATACGGAGTCTACCTGAGAGCCTGCGGAGGAAATGGGACATCCTCCTACCCTGTCTCTTGTTTTCTTACAGGGAAGTGCCACAAAAGGGAGTGGGCTTCAGCCCCTTCGAACTTTTGTACGGGCACCCTGTACGGGGACCTCTCAGCCTGGTGAAAGACGGATGGGAACGGACTCCTAGAAAGCTTCCCCAGGACGTGGTGAGCTACATGCTGGCCTTCCGGAGCCAAATGGCTAAGTTGTGGAAGCAAGCTTCAGACAACTTGGAGGCCAGCCAAGCAGTGATGAAAGAGTGGTATGACCACAACGCTCACCCAGTGGAACTGGAGCCTGGACAGAAGGTGTGGGTGATGGAACCTGGAGAGCTAAATGCCCTCCAGGACCGTTGGACAGGCCCCTTTGAGGTGTTGGAGAAGAAGGGGAAGTCCACCTACTTGGTGGATCTTAAGGCCCCGAGGCAGCCCCACAGGGTGCTGCATGCCAATCGCCTCAAGCCACATCATGAGAGGCCCGCGGTTGTCTTAATGATGGTAACCGATGGAGCAGAGGAAGAAGAAAGCGAACCTCTCCCTGATCTTCTCTCGTCCCAAGAAAAGGATGGGTCGGTGGAGGGAGTAATTCTCTCGCCATCCCTAACTCCTGAACAGCAGAGTGATTGCCGCCAGATCCTGGAGCAATTTTCTTCTCTGTTCTCCCTTGTCCCAGGTAGGACCCACCTGTGTACCCATGACGTGGACACAGGAGACAGCCCACCTGTGAAGTCTAAAATCTACCGGCTGTCGGACAAGGTGAAGGCCAGCATCAAGAGTGAAGTCGCCAAGATGCTGGAGCTGGGAGTGATTGAACCTTCTGGAAGCCCTTGGTCTAGCCCGGTGGTTTTGGTACCAAAGGCTGCCCCACCAGGCACCACACCTGAATTGAGATTCTGTGTGGACTACCGAGGCTTGAACTCAGTGACCAAAACTGATGCACATCCTATCCCACGGGCGGATGAACTTATTGACCGGCTGGGAGCTGCTCAATACTTAAGTACCTTTGACCTAACTTCAGGGTACTGGCAGATTTCCCTTACCGAGGAGGCGAAGGAAAGGTCAGCCTTCTCTACACCTGAGGGACACTACCAATTTTGTGTGATGCCCTTTGGGCTCAAGAATGCCCCTGCCACTTTTCAGCGGCTGGTGAACAGGGTCCTTTCTGGAATGGAAACTTTTTCTGCTGCATACCTGGACGACATTGCTGTCTTCAGTAGCAGCTGGAAGGACCATTTGCAGCATCTGCAAGCTGTTCTTCATGCCCTGCAACAGGCTGGATTGACAATCAAGGCCAGCAAGTGTCAGATCGGACAGGGGTCGGTGGTGTACCTAGGTCACTTGGTGGGCAGAGGGACGGTGCAGCCCCTCCAGGCAAAGATTGAGGCTATCATCGCCTGGGAGCCCCCCAAGACTCAAACAGAGGTCCGAGCCTTCCTGGGCCTCACTGGATATTACCGTCGCTTCGTGAAGGGGTATGGCACCATCGTGGCACCCCTCACTGAACTTACTTCCAAGAAGCAACCCCGACGGGTAGTCTGGACGGAGGCTTGCCAGCGAGCCTTCATGACCTTGAAACAAGCATTGTGTTCCGCTCCCATTCTCAAGGCCCCTGATTTTGCTAGAGAATTCATTGTCCAAACAGATGCGTCAGAACATGGCATTGGGGCAGTGTTATCGCAGCTAAATGATGAGGGCTTGGATCAACCCGTGGTCTTCCTGTCCAGGAGACTACTCCCCAGGGAAAGGAGGTGGAGTACAATTGAGAGAGAAGCCTTTGCGGTGGTTTGGGCTCTGAAGAAGCTGCGACCATACCTGTTTGGTTCGCACTTCCTAGTTCAGACTGACCATCGCCCCCTTCGTTGGCTGATGCAAATGAAGGGGGAGAATCCCAAGTTACTAAGGTGGTCCATCTCCCTACAGGGAATGGACTTTAGGGTGGAACACCGACCTGGGGCGGACCATGCCAACGCAGACGGTCTATCCAGGTATTTCCGCCTTAGTGATGAGGACTCCCAAGGGGTTGGGTAGTTCTCCCCACTTTCAGCTGGGGGGGACGCGTGTTAGACCTGTCTGCTTCTGGGGAGACTCTAACCATTATGATTTATTTTTGTCCCCCTTAGCCTCCCAGAGTTTCTATTTTTTTATTTTTACATGTGTCCATCAGGATTTTTTTAATGCTGTCAGGGGGCTAGGTGTTCCTTGGCGATGACGCCATTTTTCCCTCATAACTTGTGAGGCCTAGTCACCCCCTTGAAAATCTAGGGATCTCCAGAGACCTAAAATGGTGTCCACCAACTGCCATAACGGACACAACTGGAGGACAGGTCCATAGGATAACATTAGGGAACTTTCTGGAATTGACTAGAGACTTCTGCAGGTCTCAGGCCACCCTATATAAGGCCAGTGACCAGCAGCCATTTTGTGCTGACCCCAGAGTAGAGGAGTGAGGCAGTGGTGAGAGGAGGTGGACACACTGAGAGCAGCTAGTTTGTCACTGAGGCTGACAGTTACTTCAGAGGATTGTTCCCCCTTCAGCCTTTGACCGATCCCTCTCTCAAGACAACAACTACTGACAAAGAAATCGAACTACTGAAGGAAGAAGACCCTTCTATCTCAGAGCCCCAGTAAAACCACTCAGAACACCCTTAACTGAGGGTATTCCTGACTGTCCATACCCAGCGCTGTGCTCACCGGTGTTGTGGATCAGCTGTAGTGAAGGTGGGCGTCTGTGGCACCTTAGCGCCCTGAAGAGCGAGGGCGCCGTGTGTGCGCATCCTTCCTGAGAGGCCGGAGCTGAAGGTGTCTGAGGAGGAGTAGCGGCGCTGTGTTAGCGGATTGCGGGACCCCGGGGGCACCAGCCGCGTCAAGCAGAGCAGGAAGTGCTTCCGCGCATGCCCTCAGCGCGCCCGCTATCGAAAGCAGGAGGGGCCTAGGGTCAGGCAGGCCCAGGAGAGCAGCGTCGCCGTGAGGAACAGTGTCCTTCCTGTGAGCGAGTGCGGAGGCGGGAGTAGAGCGAGCGCTTCCGCGCATGTCCGGCGGAGAAGTGCCAGCTGGGAGAGAGTCATCGCGTCAGCCGAGGAGCGCCGCATCGACGATCTCCTGAGAAGAGGCAAGAGTGCCACAGCGGACGACGCGGTAGGGAGCCCTGGGCCGGGGAAGCCTTCCCTGTCTTCCCCCTTCCGCCTGACTGCTGCCAAGCTCCATCGAGTGTGGAGAAAACAACCGCTGGGACACTTCAAACCCCACAAGTAAGCCGGGTAGAGAGGGAGCGGGAGGCAGCAGAGCCAAGTGCCTGACATCCGGGACATCAGGGCTAAGCCCCAGAAGTCTAACTGTCTGATACCTGGAAAACGAAAGTGGGTTAAGTGACTCAGAGAGCCACAGCAAAGACCTCACTACTTACCACAGAGGAGAGAGGAGGAGGTGGTGTAGGGAATCACAGGGTTCCTGGGAAAAAGTCCTTGCAGCTTCTCGATGATTGGAGGAGTAGATCCCTTAATAGTTCTGTGTGCCTTTAAATCAGAGTGAGAGGAACCTAGCTAATATTATTGTATCTCCCCTTTTTAGTCACATTACTGGTTGGTAGTGCTGAGAAGATCTATAACCAGGTCTTGCTGTTGAGTTGAGCAGTGCTTAAGAGCTGTGGGGTAATGTACCTGTTAATGAACCTTTTAAAAAACGTATTGCACTGACAGACTGCATCTTCCTTTCTGTAGATTTATTGGTGGAGTATTGTGACATTGTGTATTAATGTGAAGTAACCTTACAGAGTGGGAAGCTAATGAGATTCTCTTAACCAACCAAAGAGTTACCTTTATGCATTACTGAATCGTTGACAAAAGAATGTGGTTTACTGCCCTTTTTCCACAGCAGGAGGAGTGAAAAGTAATTTCTCAAAGTAAAAGTGTAATGTTTACTCCTGAAAGAAACTAATGTTGTATCTTGTATAACCTGAATCCATAAAGACATATTATTTTTATAAAAGGTAACGGTATTTTTCCAAACAGTGGTGTTGTGTCTTCATTTTAGTGGTTCATCACTGAGTTACTGTGAGTGAGACTTGTAAGTACTTAGCCAACGCCTTGAGTTAGCTGTAGACCACTACTGTGCCAAGCTACCATATGTAGGCTTGGGTAATCTAGGTCCAACACGTCAAATGTATGTAAAAATGTTGATTTGCACAGTAACAATGAAATATATTTTTGTACAAGTGTCTCTAAAAAACTTTTAAAAAATGACAAAACAGTTTAATAAAATTTTTCATGTTTGAATAATATTTCAAAGTATCTCTCTTTGGCATCTTTCTTACTAACTATTTGAATATATTCAATGTTAAAAGAAATATAGGTCCCCACAGAGGCTCTGTTTCCTTTTTACTTGCAGGGCAACTGTGGGCAAAGCACTATGCTACGCTCACGTAGTTTGGGAAAGTTTGTGCTACTTCTCACTACGTGAATTGCACGTAGCACAGTGCAACCACGCATAGTCAATCAATCAATCAATGTACTCCTATAGCGTGCTACTTACCCGTGAGGGTCCCAAGGCACTTGGGGTGGGGGGGAGGTGTGCTGCTACAGCTCAAAGAGACAGGTTTTGAGGAGTCTTCTGAAGGTGAGTAGGTCTTGGGTCTGCCGTATGTGGGTGGGGACGGTGTTCCAAGTTCTGGCAGCGAGGTAGGAGAAGGATCTGCCGGCGGAGGTTGTTTGTTTGATGCAGGGGACAGCGGCGAGAGCGAGCCTGCGGAGCGGAGCTGGCGGGTGGGGGTGTGGAAGCTGAGTCTGCTGTTCAGGTAGGCTGGTCCTGTGTTGTGAAGTGCTTTGTGTGCATGGGTGAGGAGCTTGAAGGTGATCCTCTTGTCGACTGAGAGCCAGTGTCGGGCAGAGGCGTTTTGGATGCCTTGTAGTCGTCATAGGTGTTTGGCTGGGATTCCTGCATAGAGTGCGTTTCCGTAGTCCAGTCTGCTGCTGACGAGGGCCTGTGTCACTGTTCTTCTTGCTTCGGTCGGGATCCACTTGTAGATTCTGCGGAGCATGCAGAGGGTGTTGTAGCAGGAGGAGGAGACAGCGTTGACCTGCTTGGACATGGAGAGGGAGGAGTCGAGGATGAATCCTAGATTGCGTGCATGGTCGGTGGGTGTTGGTGCTGTTCCCAGTGTGGTCGGCCACCAGAAGTCGTCCCAGGCTGAGGGGGTGGATCCGAGGATGAGGACCTCCGTCTTGTCCGAGTTCTTCTTCAGACGGCTGCTCCTCATCCAGTCGGCGATGGCCTTCATTCCTTCGTGGAGGTTGGTTTTGGCCGTGTGTGGGTCCTTGGTGAGGGAGAGGATGAGCTGGGTGTTGTCGGCGTAGGAGAGGATGTTGAGGTCATGGTGGCGGGCCACTAGTGCGAGGGGGGCCATGTAGATATTGAATAGCGTCAGGCTGAGGGATGAGCGCTGGGGGAAGCCGCAGATGATGTTGGTGACTTCGGATTGGAAGTGTGGGAGGCGGACGCTCTGGGTTCTGCCGGTGAGGAAGGACGAGGTCCAGTCGAGGGCCTTCTCTTGGATTCCGGATTCTAGGAGGCATGTCTTTAGAGTGCGATGGCAGACCGCATTGAAGGTGGCTGACAGGTCCAGGAGAATGAGGGCTGATGTTTCCCCATTGTCTAGTTGGTGCCTGGTGTCGTCTGTGGCAGCGATTAGGGCAGTCTCAGTGCTGTGGTTTCATCTGAATCCGGACTGGGACGGGTCCAGGATGTTGTTGTCTTCCAAGTGGCGGGTCAGTTGCATGTTGACGATTTTCTCGATGACTTTGGCCGGGAATGGTAGCAGGGAGATGGGCCGGAAGTTCTTGAGTTCCTTGGGGTCTGCTTTGGGCTTCTTGAGGAGGGCGTTGCTTTCGGCGTGTTTCCAGATTTCCGGGAATGTCGCTGTTTCAAAGGAGATGTCGATGACCTTCTGTAGTTGGGGTGCGATGGCTGCATCTGCTTTGTTGAATACGTGCTGTGGGCACGGGTCACACGGAGATCCGGAGTGGATAGAGTTCATGACCTTGCGTGTCTCGTCGTCGTTGACGTTGGACCAGGAGGTCCGGCGGTTGGCGCTGGTGGTGTTCACAGGGGGGTGGAGTCTGGCCTAGTCGGGCGGTCGTGGTGTTGAAGCTGTGCCAGTGAGTCGCACAGTAGTGTAGCGTAGCATAGTGCATTGGTAATTGTTTGCCTGCTTGCGGTCCTCAACGTCAAGTTGGCAACCGCAAGCAAGCAAAATGACATCTCGCCAAGACTTTTTTCTCGTTGGCGATCAGCAACATCAAGTTGCCGGTCGCGAGCATGGAAAATAAACCTCCCGGCGAACAGCATTCTACGCAGTTCCCATAGTGCTACGCGTTAGCTCGCATAGTGAGAAGTGAACTTTGCGTAGCTTTGTGTAGCGCTACTTCGCGAACTACGCCCAGGGTTAGTGCAGAGGGGACTCTGCAGGGTTAGCTATTGACCTGCCGTAGACCTTACAATATTATTGGGTGCTCATAGGTAACTGTTTAGTTTGCAGTGACACTTTCTTTATACCTATGGGGAAATCGGCCTTAAAGTGCAGTTACACTTCCCTTTTGCCTTCAAATCCTGTAAGCTTTCAAACAGGGGTTAAAGGTATGTGCCAAGATTGATTTTGCAAGTCCCAAGCAGATTTATGTACACTTTATGGGTCATCCAAGATTTTCATATTTCTCTGGCTCAGCTCTGGATCAGATCCCAGGCCTTTTGATAACCTGCTGGGTCAAGTTAATTACATTACTCCCTAGCAGAGGGAATAAAAGCCTCCCCACACAAAAGGAGAAATTAGCAGTGCTTCCGTTAGCTCTTTAGGATGAAGGGGCAGCTAGGAAAATCTGCATCTGCCTATTTGCTGTAATACTAAACCAGGGTTGGGACAGCACATGCCTACTGACAAAGGAGGAACAGTGCCGGCTGCCGGCCGGCACAGGTAAGAGTGGTGAGTGGGGTGGAGGTCGGGGAAGTCGACAGACGATGGGATGCACGTGAGCGCAAGGTAAGTGGTTTTATTTTATTTTTAATTTAATTGTGTTTATTGCATCATCAGTCAACTTCCCTGTCCTCCCCTTCACCCCACCACTCTTACCTGTGTCAGATGTACCTGGAAGGACACCCAGATAATTGGAGTGAATAGAGGAGTAGGGTCCTCTATGAAGTTTTAGTGGGAAAGGCCCTGGCTGTGATGTTAGAGAGGGGCAGAGCTGAGGCCCCTAGAGAAGATGTGACCAGTGACTTCCGGGCGGCACTGTGCCAGAGGGTAGGAAAGCCAGGCAACCCTGGCCCCATTAGATTGGCCAGGGTTTCCTGGATTCTACATCCTTCCACCTCCATGTAGCAACTCTTGCACAAGAGAGTGACAGATTGCTTTTTCTTGAGTTGTGATATAGGCACTGCAACTGTGGCAGTAGCCATGGGCAACTGGAAGGGCAAGCCCCTGATCCCCTAATGGACTCAGGACTCTGCTTACAGTTGACCCCAGGACCAGGGGTTCCATCTCCAGGACGAAGGACGTTGGTATCCTTAAGCCCTCTAGGCCCCAATTGGGTGGAAAGACTAGACTTCTGCACCCAAACAAGTGTAGAGGAGTACAGGAGGAAAAGAAAAAAGAGAAGTCAGGGAGGCATTGGAACCAGCTCCTTGCAAAGGGTGTGACCTTAGAGGCAAGGAACACTGGGGAAATGGCTCTAGATGACTAGGGCTCACCACCAGGAGCTCAATGAGCCCAAGGATTTAAAAATGTGCCCATTGAGGCCTAAGGTATTCTCACTTAAAGGATTTGATCTTTGACTCCCCTCAAGAGGATATACATGCATGGTGCTCTACTACAAACTTTGAAATTGCCCATAGAGTGGGCCAGGGCCTGGGAATCGATGCAAGCTTCTCTAATTTATAATAAGCCTGAGAGGGGGCCTACATGGAGTCTCCCTACGGAAACTTGATGATTCGTGAGGCTCCCACCCCCGGGTCATTGTATGCCGCTGCAGCCAGGGACCCCATCTCCGGCCCGCACCAAGGAAATGGAATGAAGAGTGGTGTTGCTAGCACACAAAGGAGAAAGGGGCATGGTAGTCCTTCACCCGACCCTTCAATGCCGGAGGTCCAAGAAGAGTACTGCTATCCCCCCACCAGTGGTGGGATCACTCATTGTGCATGTGTCTGGGGGGTAGGGTGCCACCACAATCCGTGCACCCTTCCTGATCAGAGCAGGTAGCGAAATTGAGGGGATTGGCTCCATGCTGACAAGGCCAGCTCCTTGCATGGACATTACAAAGTAGAGGACAGGGTTGTCCAGATGGGACTGGGCAATCCTTCACCCTCTAGATGCGAGAGCGAAGGGCCTCCTTCTGTCGAGGTACCGTCTGTGTCCTCCTTTTGTATTTTTGGGGATAGCCTGGAACTGGTTGGCTCACAAATTATTGTCGGTAGGCTCAGTGTCTGTATTAAACATCTGATTTCTGCGTGCAATCAAGTTCCTTCTCGGGGAAGGAATCGCTAAAATAAAAAACACGTGGAAAGAAGAAAATAGCAGTGGAGCCTATATCTATCGACAGTGCATAGAGCTCCCCCTACAACAAGGCATTTGAATATCACTTCAGGCCAAAAACCAGAATGAATTGGGCAATAGAAGCTGTGGTGTCAACACAATAGCTAAACCTTGTAAACAGAAGGTGCATAACTATTCACAACTGTATCCTGTTAAATGAGAGTGATCCTTTGGTCTTGATAAAGCATGGAATAAACTGAGAACCCATAGAAACGCGTCGAGGCACACTAATTTATACACAACCCCCTTGCCTTGCACTACTTGAACGGCAAAAAATATTCAAATGTTGTCAAGTAATGTATTTTATAACTTAATAGGGGATGTGTAGCTGTCTAAGACCAAGTGTATAGGTCTGGTGCAATACTCTCTTCATGTATGTTTAACCCATGCTTTTGTATTTATTTGTGATTATCAATATTGTGCACTGTTTTGATTAATTTGCACAGCTGTACTTCAGCTTTTAATGTGAGATTTTAAACGAACCTGTAACAAAATTAATTACATAATAATTGAGTTAATTGGTCTTTGAGGTACATTTAGCAATAGGTTGTAGTACAATCTTGGTGAGCGAATGGAATGAATGACATTTTGAGATTCATTGAGTGTATGTGGATGATTGATGATTAACCTACCCATTGCGATCTTGCTTTTTTACACTGTTATAGGGCCCCAGTCCCACTGGGTGTCCGAAGGGGCCCCTCTCTTTCTATTACGCATAAAGAAGACAGACACATGCAATGTTCATTTTGAATGCCTTATTTGTAATAATGTTGACAGTGAATTTTGATTGATGTTGAAATGTTTTATTGACATTAATGGTTGCATTATAGTGGTTAATCTTTACAGTGAAATGACAAGATTTTTAACATGTGCATTATTTGTCTTTTTATATGGCGAACATTTTACAGAGTCTATAGGCTTGTCTTATATGGTGTGGTGATGGCCCTTAGACAAAGGGTGACTTTGTGGCAGGACACGCTACATTCTTTTCTGCAGCAGCAAATCCTGTTCAGCAGTCCCTTGCCAAAGGGGTATCCAGCATCATGGAACTCTCAACAGCTACAGCCTCAAGCTGCACCCCACTTGAGATTTTTGAAATAAGAGACTAAGGGGCCGATTCCCATATCAGATGGACGGGAGTCCGTCCGACATTTGTTGGGAACTGGAACAGAATGACCTCCCGTTGTCGGCTCCAGCCAAGCAAGTAGGATGCAATCCTATACTTTACAATGGGAGTATACATTCTGAACGGAATGCATGCTCTCATTGTAAAGAGGAGAGGTGGTGCCATTCATCCCTGCACCGCGTGACAGGCCCCTCAACGTGCCTGCCACCAGGTGCAGGGATCAACAGGGGGCATGATTTGGTGGCCTTGCACCCATGAGGGCCCAGCTGGGGGCCCGCAAAGACAGATTCCCAAAGCCTTTCTGTGTCGGAAAGGCCAGCACAGAAAGGCTTTGGGAATCTGCCATCGTAATCCCTCAGCCGGAAAGAGCCTGCCGATGGATTACTGAAGGCTTTCCGAATATCAGACGGGCTCTCCAAGCCCGTCAGAGGCCACTCGGAAATCTGATTCGGATTCCCTTCCGACCAACCACCATCAAAATGGGTCAGTCAGTAAAGAATCCGACCAGCCGATTACGATGTGCGCTGAAGGGCACCGATGGTCGGAGCCGTTTCAGCTTGCTTCCTAACTTCGCCCTAGGTCAGAATGTAGAAATCTTCACGTCGTCTTTTACCATTGCCTCTTTCTCAAACACCACCTGCAGCCTTACACCTCTGAACTTTACCTTCTCAGAATATTTTTGTCCAAATTTCTTCTAAGTCTGGTAGTAAGCACCCACCGAACCCCATCCACTCTTTGTGTCCGACCAGCACTCCATCGTGGTAGGCCACATTTTATTACTTTCACCCATTTTGCACTAGTTTTTACCTTAAAATGTAAAAGTTCCCAACTCTGGTTCAACTAGTTGGATTTTTGTCCTTCTTGTCTAGTATAATGTTATGGGTGCAGTTACGCTGATTGCGCCACAGAGCACCTTTAGACAGGTAGACTGTGCGCAAAAGGGAATGTACGCTCTATTACAGTGAATGCGCTGGACCCAGGGCAAGCGTTAAACTGTGCTGCCCTGATGGCAGTGCAAGAAAGTGAAATACAAAAATGACTGCTTTAAAGCTGCTCTATGTTTCACTGTGCAGGGAGCATCCTACCTGCACTATAAAGAGAAATTAGGGATCCCCTTGCAGGTGGCAAGGAGATGTTGGGGAGGGTGGATGGGACTGAGAGGACTGCCTCAGGGGCGCACTGATAGTGTGCTACCTTTTTGTGATGCACTTTCATTGCACCTCCTGACAGCGATATTACCTGTGGACCGGTTTCTGGCTATCAGCCGTCTTCAGCCAGGTAGCTTGACTCCAGTGGTGTTGAGAGCATGGGACTCACGTTGTTTTTACATTTGTCACCTCGAGTGGGATGTGTATGCTCAGACGTCAGTCCCCTACTCTCCACACCACTGGAGTCAAGCTATCCTGGCTGAAGACGGCTGATAGCCAAAAACCGGTCCGAGGATGCTTGATTCCGGTCCAGGAAAGACATGGCTTGGCAGTTCGGGCTGGACTGTTCCCATGAGGCACAGGGTCAAGGCTGATTTGCATATGGCCATGTCTAAACTGGGGTGGTGTGGAGTGCAAAAAAACGATGGATTTAGGCCCAGATCTCTGTACTGGTGTGAATGTATGACATTGTTCTGCATTCTGTCCATCAACTGTTGTTTTTGCACTGTATCCTCAAGGCTGCTTATGCAACACAGACCCTAGGGTCAAATATCTTATCAAAATGTACTCTATTCTATCCTCGACAAATACTTTACAGACAAAGCCATCTGAACCAGAATCTGACAACCCTGTTGACTATCCTTACTACCTTGACCGTCATAGATTGGTGGTTTTTCCGACAGTTTAAACTACCTAAGCCATCTCTTGACTCACCCTTCTAATGTACTGTCTCAAAATGTTTATTTTGTTATGCATATCTCATCTTGTATCCTTATACCATGTTTTTCACGACTCTATTCATTCATGTTGTAAAGCGCTCTGATACCAACAGGTCTAGCCAGCGCTATATACATTTTCTAAAATAAAATAAATAACACAGGAGCATACAGAATAGTGGTATTCATAGATTAACATTCTCTCAAGATGACAACCATTGTTGGTCATGATTCACTTGACTAGTCTAGCTCTGAAATGCCACTAATAACAGGGGAAGAGCAAAGCTTCTGCTTCCCCTTACTCGGATTGCAGTCAGCGTGGAAACCAAACGCAGTAAAGATGTTTCCACAGCGTACTCGCTGAAAGGTGAGGTTGAGATCGAGCACACAAATGGTATTTCAGTTCAGTTCAGTTCAAGAAGTCTTTATTCGATTAATTCATCATAAAAGACATAAATGCAAAATAACACAATAACATATATAAAAACAGTATTAAATCGTTGGCATCGAATAGCTTCTTGCAAAAGTATACAAAATTTAAAAAAATACAAATACTGGTTACCACAGTAGTACAGGATAAAACAATCTCAGCTAATTTAGATTAATAAACCTACTTCTAATAATCCAGGCCCAGCCTAGGAACTTTGCTACCCCCACCACAATGATCGGATCCAAATTAGTTTTTAACAGTCTCAGGGCCTCAGCAGACGAGCGTGTACCTAGTTGGCTACAGACAGGTTTTAGCCACTTAGATCTGGGGGCTGAGTATTGGGGACACACAAACAACATGTGAGATAGACTTTCCCCTAACCCTTGACATTTTGCACAAAACCCCTGACTAGCTTTTCCCCACTTGGTGGTAAAGTCCCCAATAGGGAGTGTGCCACATCTGAATTGGAAAAAGAGTTTCCGATCCAGGGGTTTGGTAATGATCTCCCAGTAGTTTTCTAACCTGGGAAGATCTTTGTGCACCAAAAATAAACCTGAGAGACTACTTGGGCTTGATTTTATAAAGGTATTGTGCATCACCCAGGCCCAATAGCACTCTTTGAGCTCATTTTTAGATGGAAAAGAGGCTGTCTCAGGCGACAACCACAGCTCAGAGAGGCCCAAAGATAGGAGAGTAGCCTTAAGATCTCTAAACCATCCTATTTTTAGTGCTCCCGGAGAGTTTTTTAACTCAAGGCAGGCTTCAGCATAGTGGTGTAGGTCAGGGGTTGTCCACAGACGCCTCCAGAAGGAAATCGGTCGAAATCGTGCACAATCGACCACCGAGTGACACCCAAGATCGTAGAGTAGGGGAATTAAAGGTGTCGATTGTGGCAGACCAATTGCCATCCTTAGAAATTTGTTTTGAGAATGTTTCAAGGAGTCCAGGTTGCTACCTCCCCATAACTCAGCACCATATAGCACTGCTGACAAAACCTTCCCACCATAGATCTTCAACAGCGGGGACATGGGTTTAGTAAAAGAGCTTTTATGTTCTTTAATCAGAGCTCCCCCCAACTGTTGATGTTTCAGGGTCAGGAGCTCGATCTGGTGGGACCAGTTGAGTGTGTCGCTAAATGAAACACCCAAATAAGTAAAGTACTTGGTCTGCTCTAGGGGGGTATTCCCCATTAGTACCCTAGCCTTGACCTGCTTGTGACCCCTCATGACCATAAATTTGGTCTTTGCAACGTTCACCTCTAGCTCATGCTCGCTGCAGAAACTCTCAAACCTCAACAGAGCAAGCTGTAATCCCTGCCTGGTTCTTGAAATCAAGAGAGTGTCATCAGCGAACATGAGCAGAGGGATCTTCATGCCAGCCAAACTTGGCGCATCTGTGGGGCAGCCCTCAAAATACTTGGTGACTCTGTTTATATATAGGGAGAACAGAGTTGGAGCCAAAACACATCCCTGTCTGACCCCTTTCAGCACAGGAAACTTTTTGGTCACCTCACCAGGTTTTCCCCACCGTACATAGGCATAAGTCTCTGCATGAAGGTTGACAATGATGCGAACTAAAGAGGATGGCATACCCATTTCCAAAAGACTGTTCCAAAGCCCAACCCTTGGTACAAGATCGAACGCAGACCTAAGGTCTACGAAGGCCGCATAAAGGTTACCTTTGCCAAGAGTGACCGTCTTCCAATGTAAGAGCATAAACCGAAAGGCCTGATCCAGGGTACTAACATGTGGTCTAAACCCTGCTTGGAGAGGAGTAAGTATATTAAATTCCTCAATCCAGGCCTGAACCCGGGATAGGACAAGACGTGACACTATCTTTTGAACCGCGTCAATAAGGCTGATCGGCCGGTAATTAGAAGGAACCGACCGATCACCCTTCTTGAAGATGGGCAAAATCTCCGCACCCGCCCATGAGACAGGCACCTTTGCTCCACTGGCCAGCGTATTTGCCAGGAACAGTAGGTAGGGCACCCATAGGTCTTGGTCCTGTTGGAACATATCCGCAGGGATACAATCCGGGCCGGGAGCTTTGCCCCTAGGAATGGAGTTCAAAACGTTTTCAACCTCTTTGGCTGAAAACACAAGGGTGTCAAAGGACAGCGGCCAACCAATAGGAGTTTCCCATTCACTAAGGCACCTGAACTGATCCTCGAAATGGGACACCCATTTTTCTTGGTCGACAAAAGCAGGGCTCGGACGATCATCCATGGACTTACCCCATTTGAGGAGGTGCCAGAAATGCGTGAGATTCCTAGAACCGCAAGCCTCAACTAGGAGGGCCCAGCGTTCTTGATCCCAGGTGGCTTTGGCCCGCCTCTTGGCTATATTGTAGGCCTTCCTGGAGGATTTAATAAGAGCTGTGTTTCTAGATTTTAGAGCTTTGAACAGGTTTTGATGAGATGTACCACACTCATCATTGAACCAGTTCGCTGGCTTCCTCGGTTTCCCAATGCCCTTTTTAGCAACTATTTTAATGAATAGGGACTTAAGAGATGTGAACAGGCTGGCATGAATATCTGAGATTTTAATAGATATTTGGTTTGGGTCATCACATTGCTCAATTAATTTTAGGGAATCTAAGACCAAAGATCTTATTTTGGTGCGAGCATCCAAATCAACAGCAACCTTTGGCCACCGGACCCTCCTCAAGTCATTAGTTAATACCATGGCCTCTTGAACAGCATTAGCGAGATGCACAGAGGGCTTGGAGAAACTAAAATCCTTGAGTTCCGCAAGGAGGGGTTCGTGGTCACTTTCAGGCCGAGGGCTGATTTCCATATCCAAAACTAAGGGCCACAGAGTTACATCAACTAAGATATAGTCAATGCGACTGCTAAATCTTCCATTAAAGAATGTTGGGTTGCCCGATCTGTCCGATCTGGTACGGCCGTTTAGGGCACGCAGTCCCCAATTCAGGCATAGGCCTTTAATGAAAGTAGCACTTTGAGACCATTTGTGCTACTTTCATTAAAGGCCTATGCCTTTATGGTATTTCTTTATGGGGTATCTTTATATAAGCCATACTAATGGATGGTTGCCCTCGTTTTTATAGGAAGGAGGAACATGTAATCTTATTGGACTGGATATATGGATATTACAAGTTGAACACTATTGAGGAGAATAGGGCAGATACAGAGATAATTGACATGGGTGAGAGCATTTGAGCAATCTACTATGATTGACATGTAACAAGATAGTATGGAAGTATGGATTGAACAGTCATAGTATTGATTTTATTGACACACAGATTAACACATTGACTGGGACAGTAATGAAGTTTTACCGGGAAGGAAATATAATCATTTTGAAGGTATGAGTAATGGAGATGGGGCATATGGAACCACTACTTTTAGAAAATCTTTTTTGAATGGGCTTATTTGCTGATGTGTACTAATGACATTTAGGTGTTCTGTGATACGTAGAAGAGGAATAGAGGTATTTGCAGATCTACATTGAGGGCTTTGATTATATTTGTATTATAGTTTAAGGTTGGTGATTAGGCCCACTGTGAGATGATTCGAAATACACTTCAAAGTATCTTAGAATTGCACCATGTCCCACATTTATTTATTTATGAATATAACATGAATAACGTAATAACGAATTGCTTTGTGAAAATATGTTATTCTACTATGGCAATACATGATTTGAATGGATCAGCTGATCCAGGAAATAAATGGTAGTTTTTCAGTCAGCACTAGGGATTCACACATTTGATAATGATTATATTCTGAACCCATAATATGCTTTCAATTCGATACTAGACAATGTCCGGTTTTTGACATGTTTGATGTTTGATTTTACAAGTCACAGGTGTGATTTCTTTTCAACACTCGACAAGCGCCCGACACTAAGGGGAGACGCGGGCGGGGCAGCCATGGCTCTCACGAAGACGGATCTAATGACCATGCTTAAAGACTTTAAAACTGAACTATGCACCGAGCTCTGTCAGGACATTAAATCCTCCATTGACCAATTGGGATCGGACCTGACAAGCCGTCTGACCTGATCACCGCCAAACTACAAGCTGACGGACCTGCTTTTTGAATGCCTCACAGCAGATCCATGGGAACTTTTTACCAAACTACCTACCCCTTCCCCTCCCTGCTCTACTCTTTTCTGATACTAACCTTTGCCCCCACCTGTCCTTGCCCTAGTCCCCACCCTGTTTGCCTGTGAATTTCCCTTGTCATTTGAGAACTAGCTATTTTGTCTGATGCTCGATGGAGCTACCTGGTTTAGCTATAGGGGAGATGGGCCATGGATTCCCTCCTTGGTCGACACCTACCCAGTCGACCTTTAGACAGACTTCCTCTCGTCTCTACTGTTGTCTCATCCCTTATCCTCACGTTCTCACCTTACCTACCCCCCACTTCCTTTCTCTCTCCTTTCTCCCCTCTCCTAATGTATTGCTGATTGTCTGATGTAATGTTGTAATTGTTGATCTTTTTCTGTTACACTGTTTAACCACATTGTTGCACTTCCTTTCGTCCCTCCTGTCGTCTCCTCCCGCATCCTGCCGCTATTTATGTCTCTCCTTCTCCCCTCTCTCAAAGTATTTAGACAGAACTTTTTTGTCTGAGCCCCGATGGAGCTTCCTGGTTTAGCTATAGGTGAGATGGGCCGTGGATTCCCTACTGGATCCTCACCTACCCAGTCGGTCTTTAGTCGGTCTTTAGACAGAATTTCTTTTCATCTCTCCTTATTGTCTCTTCCCTTATCCTCCCTTTCTCACCTCCCCTATCCTCTCCACTGCTTTTCTCTCTCCTCTCTCTTCTCTCCTAATTGTGTTGCCTATTTTCTGGGATTTAATGTGTAATTGTTGAACTTTTTCTGTTACATTGTTGATTCTCATGTAAAGCGCTCTGATACCTCCGGGTCTAGCCAACGCTATAAAAACTCTTTAAATAAAAAATAAATAAAATAAATAAATAAAAGATGCACACTACAACTATTTTTTTAAAATGATATTTTATAGCCCTGAAGAAGTCGTGATGAACTCGCTATACAACAAAACACATGTTGGCTGTGCAAAAGATAGAAAATAAAGAACAAAGAACAAGAAAAGGAACCCTAGTACATTGTATTTTATATTTTAAATGTGATAAGATCTAGCGTGTGCTCATGGTCTTAGTTAGATCTGTATATAAGGAGGTTGGAGCATAGCAATTGATACTAAATCTGGTACACAAACTCGTAAATAGTGAGCTCTAGTAATTAACCTGGTAGATTGTCACCCAATTTTGTATAGGCTAATTCATACCTAATTCTGGATCTATTTGGCTCCTGGGTGACAGAAAAGGGGCTCCTGCAAGTTTAGGCAGGCAAATTGTTACTTTTTAATAGTACCATTTGTAAGATGTTTGTCATAAATCCGACTTTACAAATTAATTGAATGTGTCATACCAATTTTAAAATGGCTAGGAAGGAATGTTTTATCTGGTTCCTCGGAGGAGGTAGCATCATTTAATTGTAACATTAGCTCCTACGACTTCCCTATGGAACAGCTAACCCTGCTACAATGAAAAAAAATTAAGCATTTTCACTGTAAGGACACATTTTCGTTTAAACCTTTACATTTCTTCCTTTAAATATCATGCACCCTGCCTTACGGGCAGTTCATGTGAGGGCTTCCATAGAAGGTTCACTTTAAGCATCTATGTTGATTTAGGTGCTGTCTTATATGATAAAGGGGCTTGGATATTTTGTCTTTACAATACTTTTAAGTGGTATTAATTGAAAACGCTGGCCCTGAAGCATATAAAGAGACATGGAGATACATTTCTGTAATTTCAAGCACTTCGTAGTAATGATCTACTTGAATAATTTTCACAGACTTAAAAAAAGAAAATACATTGCACAAATGGGGATCTACTTCAGAAACTTGAGTTGGGCACCACCCAACAGTGAAGATCAGTCTGCCAGATAAATGCCGGTGTTGTGTAATATGTGGTATCCCCTTGGGATTGTGTATCCCCTGGCTTCGGCAACCGGCATGAGAGGGTTCCTCTTACAGAAATGCAAGAAAACAAAATCAACCAAAGCAGGTCAGTGTTATGCCTACTCATGATAACAGTGCCAAAGCTTAGCAATTGGCAAAGTCAATCGATTTTAGCTCTTTAAAACGGAGCTATTGGCTTTGCGCCAGTGCCATTTGCCATTCATATGTAAATGCATGCATAAAGACGCATGCACACAGATTGTCTGCAACATTGCACTGGGGTTTCCCTAGTAAAATCCTAGCACAAGATGGTTGCAAATGCAAATGCAGAACTTTGACTCATGATGCATGCAAATGCGTGTTGTGATGCTTGTGCAATCATGTTGAGGCATCCAAGCACGTGTGTAATAATCCACTGCAGGCATTTTTATTTACCATTCTAAGATGGTGGAAGGTCATATTAGAATGGTAAATACATTCAAAGTTACAAAGATTAAAACTGAGCAGCCTGGCAGTCCTCTTTAGCTTCAGGGCAGTCATAAAAATAAATCAAATAAATGACAGGAAGCAGGATGGGAAATCTCAAGGAGCAAGAGAGCTGAGGGGAGAGAGAGAAATGAAAAGCGTGCATGTGAGAGAATGAAAATAAATAAAAATATATATACCTGTCAGCGAAAGGGATGGAGAATGTGTTGGGAGCATTTGGGAGCATGGAAGACTGTAATCAAAGCAGGGAGGAAGGATGAAAAAGCAGGCGGAGAAAGAAAGAAAATATTAACTTCCATTTAGGGTTTCATGTAAAATGAAAAACAATGCCCTCACGTACTGAAGCATAGAACACATCCCGTCGGAATGCGGTGAGACGGATATGCTCCTCGGTGTGACAAACACAAAAATAGGAAGTAAAGCCATTGGGCCCAATTCACAGAACTAACTTAACACACAATCCTAAACTTACTACTTTTGGTATTCACAGAAGTTACGATTTTGTCTTGAATTTGTCTTAAGACAGACTTAAGACAGACTTAAGTTAGGATTTTGTCTTAAGTCTGTCTTAAGTCTGTCTTAAGACAAATTTAAGACAAAATCCTAACTTCTGTGAATACCAAAAGTAAAACTTCAACTATACAGTACAAATTAGGAACAACTAAAGCCGCTTGCGGTCGAGTTCAACAATTATATATACAATTACAAATATCCTGTATATTTCAGGCAGAAGTTCCTCAACTAAATGAAGTTAATGGTGAGATTATGACCCTGAGCCTACTATAAATTCTAAAAATCCTACAAATATAGCTTGGTATAAGATCACAGATGAATCTTGTTACTTTGGCAGCAGCATACTGTATGCATCAGCAGCCATATTTGGCTCTGGCATCGTAGGAAGTACGAGCAAGCATCAAAACACACTAAGATGATTGTCACTGTTTTATTTTGACTTGAGACAAAAAAAATGGTGTTACTTGGAATGAGCTACACGACTGGCATAACTATTTGATGCTAGCCAGTTTGAGCAGGCTAGTGCATGTGAGCAAATCACACAGTACTTACCTCGACATAAAAAAAAAACAATCACTCCTCTTGCTGATAACACAAATATAGTGCAACTGGGTGTAAATATTGAACCTCAGATGCCAACTCTTCAGTACACTTCATGACCTGTGGATACTCTGCCAGGAAGAAGGTCTGTTGTCTTGATGAAGGACTGCCATGCTGCTGGTCTGCTGCCCTGTATGAATACTGCCTTGCTGGACTGCTGCCTTGCAGTGTTGACCTGCTGCCCTTTTGCCTGGGTGAGAAGGACTGGACTTGCCTCTCTAAAACTCTGGACCCCAGAGTGACTTCAAGGGCTAGCCTCCTGATCTGAAGCCTCGGGGACAGAACAGGCTTTCAACAACCTTGCAACTGCACTTAGACTCTGCAATCTATGAACCTACCCTGTAAAGTAGTGCCACCCCAGTCCTGGACCCTTGGAAGTGGGCTTAAGATGCTCTGCCAGCCTCTGTAGATCCAGCGGAACTGACACATTTCCTCTGCTGGGTGGCAAATACACAAGCGGACCTTACACATCATCACCACTGCATGGATCAGAACCACAATGCAGACCCTCTCATCCTCTTGAACGACAGCCTCAAAGACAAAGCTGGGCTCCACTCTGTAGCCTTGCAGTTCATTAAAACCAACCCATCACCCCAAATATGCAAAGCAGATTGACGCCGGACTTTGCTTTGCAAGTACTCGCTGACGGAATCCTCAACGACAAAGCAGGACTTTGCATTGCAGTCTCACTACATCTAGGAAACAACACATGTCTGCCGTTGCACAAGGCATTTTTGACACGATCCTTGCAACTCTCACCAAGCCAGGATTTATGGCATTCTGTTCAGTGGGCCTAACTAAGTCCCTGTAGCCCACCATAGCTCCATCGCGGTCAGCCCAAACTTGTGACTTTGTCCTGGTCCAGCGCAATCAGATAGCCACAGTTAAAACTATTTTTACTAAAATATTTAAAATTGAATATCTATGGTCCAACTGATTAAATTTTTGTTGTTTTGGTCTTGTTTTATTTATAAAAAGATTACTCTATTTTTCTAAAGCTGCTGTAGGCTCCTTTTGTGGTGTGTTTTCACTATGATACTGTTTGAACTGTTGAATAAATACTTTGCACATTGCCTCCGAGTTAAGCCTGTCTTCTCTGTGCCAAATTACCCAAGGGATGAGCTGCCGTCAATTTAGGGTTGGGCTGTGACTTCACCCTGAGAAGAATTGTGGTTGCTGCTTGAGAAGTGTTTCATCCCCCTTAAACAATAACCCAATTTCTTACACATCCTAACTTAATTCTGGTCCTTATTTGCATACGTTTTGCATGCAATCTTAGGTCTTATTGAAACAACGCAACAACTGATCACTTAATATTGAGGTATGCATATAGGGTGTTGCAAGGGGCACAGAAGGCTGCTTTTTCTTCATCGTGAAACATACCTCTCAACTTTCCATTCAATGATTAATGAATTTATGTAAAATGTGTTCTATAATTTATCAAATGGACGACAATTCCAGGGACAAAAAACTTTAAGTTATATGGGAAATGTCCAGAAGCTCGAATAATGGTTACACCTTCATAAAAATAATGTTTTTTTAAGTTTCCTAATTTTAAAGTTGAAAATCCACTAATAGATCACATTAAGGGGCCCTGAAGCACAGTGGGGCCCTCAACCCTTCAGGTGCCCCCATTCAACCCAAGCCCAGTGGATATGTATGGGATATTGGAGACTCTAGGTCCCTCTTTACATTTTTTGGGGGCATCATTTTCCGTAAAGCCACTAAGACGTTTATTATAGCCCTCACTGATCAGAGGGCACCATCTAATGGATAATAAACCAATTAAAACAAAAAAGTGATGAGCATAATTCTTGGATTCATTTTAGCCACTGGTAATTAGTCAGCTATATTGCAGTCTGTGTTTTGTGCTCACCGTGCCATTATAGACTGGTACCAACCCTATGCAAATTAGATTTAATCCTGCTCTAATAGGAACAGTGTAGCCAAAACTTCCTCTACAAAATTCCTCAATAAAAGACTGCACAATTTCTTGGAAACTGAATGATCTGAACAATGGCCATGTATTGTTTGAAGTTAGTCTTGTTGGTGATGGTTTCATCTGAGAGGTAAAAAATTAGCTGGGTGTCGTCAGCGTAGGAGATGATGTTGATTCTGTGAGTTCTGATGATGTTTGCCTGAGGAGTCATGCACAAGTTGAAGAGTGTGGGGCTGAGTGATGATCCTTGGATTCTGAAGTGAAAGGCTATATCCTGACTCATTGTTTTCTTCCGGAGAGGAAGGAAGGTTCCCATTTGAGTGGTGGTCCTTGTATCCATGCTGTGTGTAGACTGGTGATGATTAAGCGGTGGGAGACAGTGTTGACAGCAGCGAGAGGTCATGGAGGATGAGGAAGGTGGTTTGTCATTGGTAGGTTATAATGCATATGCCATATGTGGCAGCAATGAGGGCTGTGTTGTCCTGTGGCTGTAAAGGAATCCGATTGCAAGATGTTTAGAAGTTTGTGTTGTTTTCGGTGGTCAGAAAGTTGTATGTTGATGGTCTTCTTGATGATTTTGGCTGGGAAGGGGAGCAGCAAGATGGGATGGTAGTTTCTGAGTGCTTTGGGATCATATGAGGGTTTTTTGAGGGGGGCAGTGACATTGGCATGTTTTCAGCTGTCTGGAAAGGCGGCTGTCTTGAGGGTGGGGTTGAGGATGGAAGTGCGTGCAGTGCTGATCGTGGCTCTTCCCAGGTTTTAGATATGGTGGGCGCTGGGGTCCGTGGGAGCTCCTGAGTGTACTGTCTTCATTTTTGCTGCAGTATACTTGATGGATAGAGAGTTTCATGCTCTCAGTTTGTAGTGTTTGGCCAATGAGGTTAGTAGATTTGTAAGGTCGATAGTGGATGGCAGAGGTTTGAAGTTACTGTAGATCTTGGTGATTTTATTGTGGAAGAAGTCGTAGAGTTTATTTAGGGGTGACGGTTTGGGTTGTGGCTCTTGTGTTGGTGAATTCCTAAATGATGGTGAAAAATTCCTTACAGTTGTTGAAACTAGATTCAATTCTCAGGGTCAGTACATTTTTCTTGGTCTCTTTTACTTGATGGTGATAGTGTCTAAGTGTGGCATTGTAGATGGCTCTTGTGGTATTTCCTCAGGTGGTTCTCCATTTCCTTTCGAATTGTTTGCAAACTCTTTTGGATAGTCTGAGGTCAGCATTGTAAATAATTTGCACTATGGGTAAGTAGTCCAAACTACGAAAATGTGATGTTGTTATTCCCCATTTAGAAGCAGTCCCCTCACTGTAACTACTCTATCCCTGAAGCCAGCTCAAACATTTGATGGCAAAAAAGCATTAATAAATTAGACGTATGGGCAACTTGCTTCTTACGGATACTCAGTGACAACTGCTTATACATAAACCCATTTATATACCTAGTGTGATAAACCTGTATATTCCTAGTTAGAACATACAGATCAGTCTACAAGAATGTCTGAGACTATCAATCTAGGGCTCTTATTCTAGCTTCAGCACACATTTGGTGATGTAATTGCACATCCGAATAAATACCAGATGTGAAATTACTGCACTGTTCAGTGTTTCAGGCACAGCTTGAAGTTCGCTCTAAAATAACAGTTAGCGCCAGAGATAAAATGACAGGATCAGTCTGCTACATGCGTCCAATAATACAAAGCATTAAAAAAACATAGGAGTATATTTAGTAGTAGAGTGGCAAAGGTTTTCGTTATGCCAAAGAGGCTAAGGACATGCTCTGTCACATTAGAAACGCAGGGCCGCATCATACTTACAAGAATATGGTGCAGCCCTTTGTTTCCCCCTGCGCTGGCGCTAAACTTAGCTGCCTAGCGCCAACACAGCCACCCTTGCACCATATGCAGGAAGATATTCCTTTCTGCACATAAACAATCTTTAAATGGTGTTTTGTAACTTCTATGTGTGTTCCTCCAAGCAGCGCACATTGCAGTTACCAAACATAATTTTTTTATAAATGATTGTTTATGTGCAGGAAGAGACATCTCACTGCACATAAAAAATTCATCAGCGTTTTGCTGTTTCCATGTGTGCTGCACAACGCAGCACACACAGAAACAGCAAAAACAAGGACAATTTAAACATTTCTCGTTTCGCCAGGGTAACTAGGTTTTCCCTGGTCTTAATTTTGGCGCTGGCCCATATTTACACCACCCCTGTAAATTTGGGGCAGCTTCAAAATCAGTGGGTGTTACGGTGGAAATCTCACAGCAAAACCTATTGCCCTCCCCTTTCACACTATGTATAGCATGAAAGGGGGTCTTACTTACAAGGCAGTTTTAAGCCACGTTAAGTGGCTTAGCAAACCTTGTAAATAAGGCGAAGCCCCCCTCGCCACCACAACGTCCTAAAAAGTCTGGTAGTGATAGGGGCTTGTACATATTTCCCATAGACTACAGTTTTATATTGCAAATATGTTAAACAGGACATTTATATGTGAAGTTTTACATAATTGATGGGTCAGTTTTGGAAAATATGTATACATATATATATATTTATTATAAACGATGACAAAAAGATAAATGATTCCAAACCTTTATAGAGATTCCATCATAAGTAGCATTAGCATAAAAATATAATTCTATTATTGCTGAAGTTCCGTTTTTGCATCCGAGAGAAAGGTACAGTACATCAAACTATGCAGATCCTGTGATGACAAATAAAAATGCAATGTGTTATTTTTGGGTTCTAAACTCTTAAGTCAGCAGTAAACCTGCAGTCTGCATCAGGAAATGATGATTAGCCTTTTCACGGTTACCATTGGGACCAAACAACATGTTCTTTTTGTGCAAGGAGGAAATGCTGAAATATGTGCACGGTACATGGTCTAGCTACTGATTTTTATTTTATTTCCATTTAAGGCAATGTACCACACAGAGGTGTCTGCAATGTGACTTCTGTGAACCTGCAGAACTCATCTTACAGTACTGTACTGTAACTTGAAAGTCTCCCCCTCGCACACACATTGAATTTCAGTACAATAACAGATGCTATGATTAGAATGGCATTGTTTGCATTGTCCAGCATTCTGTCCATCAATTGTTTCTTTTGCATATGTCGCACTAAGTGGGAAGGGTATGCCCAGACGTGGGTCCCGTGCTCACTACACCACTGGGTTCAAGCTAGACTGGCTTATGAAGGGTGATGCCCTGAAACTGGTCCCAGGATGCTTGTTTCCGGTCTAGGGAGGACCTGGCTTGGCAGTTCGGGCTGGGCTGTTCCCACAAGAAACAGGGTCAAGAACGATTTGCATATGGCTGGGTCCAAACTGGGGTGGTGTGGTGAGCAAAAGAATGATGGATTTAACCCAGATCCTTGTGACTGGGGGGAATGTTTGCATTGTCCAGCATTTCGTCCATCAATTGTTTCTTCTGCATGTTGCTGTAAGTGGGATGGGTATGTCCAGACGTGTTTCCCTTGCTTACTACACCACTGGATTCGAGCTCGCCTGGCTGAAGAACGGTTCAGAGAAATAGTTCGGCACACCATATAATGTACAGTGAGTAATATCAGAGAGGTCAAAAAATATATCAATAAGCCATTATATATTCTTTTCTTTCTTTATTTTCGATCTTCACAAAGTAGCCAACGCGTTTCGTCACAAGGACTTCTTCAGGGCTACAAACAACAAATATACAAAAAATATACATGTTTAGAAAGTGCTATATACAATTAAAACCTGTTTTATTAGTGCAACCTAATAAAAAATGCAAGTCTAAAATACATTTACATACAAAAGGGGTGGCTTACTGACAAAAATTAATTTACATTTCATTGAAAAAGGAGAGAAGCACAACATACATGTTTTTCTATGAGTGTTTCGTTGGGAGAAATTATAGTACAAGACAAGAGTTCAAGACAAGAGTTCCAACATATATTCTTTGTCCAGGCATGCATGTTTGGAATATAGACATGAATGTCACAAGTTGGTAAGACCGGCGGTTTTATATATGATTAGAACAGATATATGGCTAATCCATATTGAACTCGTGCTACACCATATTAAGCTGATGCTAGGCCAGAATGAGGATTCTTTTTATGTTTGTTGAGATAAAAAAGGATGGGGAAAAAGTATAGGAAGGTCAAGTCTTACCGAATGGATGAGATGTAATTTAATATCCTGAATTTTTATCAGTTGGGTCAAATTTCTTCAGCTACTGGGATTGCCCCAGTCTCCAGATGCTAGGATGGCAGCTGTCCTATTTATAAGCAAGGAAGCAGTGTGAAACCCTCCTGCTTAGTATTTAAAATATGCATATATTCACAATTATAAGGTCAAATATAAAACATACCTTTTGTTTTGTGGTAAATAGATCGAAATTTTGAGAGATGAATATATTCTAGCGTAAAGGGATGTCAAATACGCATCCGCACAGGTGATGTAAGTGTTCACCCTAGAGGGGGTAAGTGATAATAACGATTGAGTTAAGCCCCAAGGGGAAATATCATTAATACTTATATTACAAAAAAGAAAGGAGGGGATATATTATTCACTTCCCAAAAAGAGTCCGATGATGGATAGCCCATCAATTTGCTATTGAATATGTGCCTCTTTTACAGTAAATATGCACCCACAAGAAAGCGAGGATCTCAATAATATGGATCAGTCCCCCCAGGAAAGAAACCAGCCTTATATATCCCTACAAGGTATAAAGACTGTGATATATACAGCCAAACCTCAGTGATAGAGGTAAATAATTCTATGGTTTATTTAAAAAAGAGAGGGGGGTTGGGTCCCTAGTACTGGGCATATACCTGTATCATAAGAGCTTTTCCCTTGTATGTGTGAACTTATAGGAAAAAATTGGCAGCAGAGTAAATGAACTGCTCCAGTAAAGAAATAATTATCATAAAAAATCCAATAGTATAAGATGGATTGTAGGATGGCCAAAAAGAAAGAGCCCCAAAATTACAACTACATTAGCGCTAAAGTGAGGGTGCCCTCCCCAGAATACACTTACTTCGCCAGATTTATCTTTCGTGTGGTCTCCTCGGGTGTCGTCTTGGAAAGTAGTTCGAGATAGACACCGTACCACACCAGTTTAAATAACCCGCTGGATTCGTATCACCTGCTGTCAATTTACACTGTGGTCGCGTTTCGCCTGAGTACGCGCTGCCGCCATATTGGAATGTGCAAGTTGTGTGTAAAACAATGCACAAATACAGTAAAGAGGGCAAACCGACCCGTGAAAATGACCAGCAGTATTATTGTGTAAACTAAAGTTAGATTTAAGGCGTGTTATAAGAGTTTTGTATTAAGCGGACTAATAGTGGTATGCATATAATTTTTACGAAACGAACTCGGAAGCGGTGCCCAATTATTAAAGTAGGATAAGCTAAACGAAGTTAGTTTTACTAGGTATTAAGTACCTTTTGCGTGAAGCTAAATAGTAAATGCCTATACACAACATTGTCCAGTAAAACGAAACCGGGGCAGCAAGGCGAGTGATCGATATTTACTTGGGCGCCATCTTGGTTTGGGCAATGCTTTAGTCCGTGTATTGGTCATAATACATAAAGTGAGAAGTTCTATGTGTCATTTAAGAATGAAAGAGGTGCATTGTGCTATAATGCAGTTTAATAGCATCAGATGTGGGCGAATTTTAATCTGACTCGATATTATGTTCTGGGAAGCAGGTATTTTGTAAAATAATTATATGCAGTATGCAAAAAAGGCGTGGCATAAGATCTCTTTCGAGCCGGGTCATTTATATAGTATTTCTATGAAAGATGGCATATTATTAGAGCACAAGATGGCTCAATCATTAGGCTAATGCTAAAAACAATGTATTAGCACATAGTTTGAATTGATCCAGTACAAGATGATATTTTATCCTGCACAAAGGGTACTAGATGTAATGGAATACACAGCCATAGAGATACAACTAAATGGAAGGTTTACAGGCGAGAGATGGATAACGATAGTAAGTATGTTTATGCAAATTTCCAGAATGTGTGCATATATAGGGGACATATAAGAGGGCTGAAAACAAGCCAACCGAGTATATACTCAAGGACAGCTGTTATTACAGAAAGTGGTATAGCTCGTTGTTGATGTTCAGTCCCTTTGAGATGCTACGGAGTCTACAAATCCATGTCGCTACCCTTTGTCTGAACATCTTAATTCTGTCTCCCCCTCTTGTGGGGGGTTGAATATAATCTATCCCAAAAAAACAAATGTTAGGTAGATGTGGATGGTTTTCCTGGATGTGCATAGACACAGGATATCTGTCGTCTCTATTTCGTATGGCCCTCACGTGCTCCTGAATACTCCGTAGCATCTCAAAGGGACTGAACATCAACAACGAGCTATACCACTTTCTGTAATAACAGCTGTCCTTGAGTATATACTCGGTTGGCTTGTTTTCAGCCCTCTTATATGTCCCCTATATATGCACACATTCTGTAAATTTGCATAAACATACTTACTATCGTTATCCATCTCTCGCCTGTAAACCTTCCATTTAGTTGTATCTCTATGGCTGTGTATTCCATTACATCTAGTACCCTTTGTGCAGGATAAAATATCATCTTGTACTGGATCAATTCAAACTATGTGCTAATACATTGTTTTTAGCATTAGCCTAATGATTGAGCCATCTTGTGCTCTAATAATATGCCATCTTTCATAGAAATACTATATAAATGACCCGGCTCGAAAGAGATCTTATGCCACGCCTTTTTTGCATACTGCATATAATTATTTTACAAAATACCTGCTTCCCAGAACATAATATCGAGTCAGATTAAAATTCGCCCACATCTGATGCTATTAAACTGCATTATAGCACAATGCACCTCTTTCATTCTTAAATGACACATAGAACTTCTCACTTTATGTATTATGACCAATACACGGACTAAAGCATTGCCCAAACCAAGATGGCGCCCAAGTAAATATCGATCACTCGCCTTGCTGCCCCGGTTTCGTTTTACTGGACAATGTTGTGTATAGGCATTTACTATTTAGCTTCACGCAAAAGGTACTTAATACCTAGTAAAACTAACTTCGTTTAGCTTATCCTACTTTAATAATTGGGCACCGCTTCCGAGTTCGTTTCGTAAAAATTATATGCATACCACTATTAGTCCGCTTAATACAAAACTCTTATAACACGCCTTAAATCTAACTTTAGTTTACACAATAATACTGCTGGTCATTTTCACGGGTCGGTTTGCCCTCTTTACTGTATTTGTGCATTGTTTTACACACAACTTGCACATTCCAATATGGCGGCAGCGCGTACTCAGGCGAAACGCGACCACAGTGTAAATTGACAGCAGGTGATACGAATCCAGCGGGTTATTTAAACTGGTGTGGTACGGTGTCTATCTCGAACTACTTTCCAAGACGACACCCGAGGAGACCACACGAAAGATAAATCTGGCGAAGTAAGTGTATTCTGGGGAGGGCACCCTCACTTTAGCGCTAATGTAGTTGTAATTTTGGGGCTCTTTCTTTTTGGCCATGCTACAATCCATCTTATACTATTGGATTTTTTATGATAATTATTTCTTTACTGGAGCAGTTCATTTACTCTGCTGCCAATTTTTTCCTATAAGTTCACACATACAAGGGAAAAGCTCTTATGCTACAGGTATATGCCCAGTACTAGGGACCCAACCCCCCTCTCTTTTTTAAATAAACCATAGAATTATTTACCTCTATCACTGAGGTTTGGCTGTATATATCACAGTCTTTATACCTTGTAGGGATATATAAGGCTGGTTTCTTTCCTGGGGGGACTGATCCATATTATTGAGATCCTCGCTTTCTTGTGGGTGCATATTTACTGTAAAAGAGGCACATATTCAATAGCAAATTGATGGGCTATCCATCATCGGACTCTTTTTGGGAAGTGAATAATATATCCCCTCCTTTCTTTTTTGTAATATAAGTATTAATGATATTTCCCCTTGGGGCTTAACTCAATCGTTATTATCACTTACCCCCTCTAGGGTGAACACTTACATCACCTGTGCGGATGCGTATTTGACATCCCTTTACGCTAGAATATATTCATCTCTCAAAATTTCGATCTATTTACCACAAAACAAAAGGTATGTTTTATATTTGACCTTATAATTGTGAATATATGCATATTTTAAATACTAAGCAGGAGGGTTTCACACTGCTTCCTTGCTTATAAATAGGACAGCTGCCATCCTAGCATCTGGAGACTGGGGCAATCCCAGTAGCTGAAGAAATTTGACCCAACTGATAAAAATTCAGGATATTAAATTACATCTCATCCATTCGGTAAGACTTGACCTTCCTATACTTTTTCCCCATCCTTTTTTATCTCAACAAACATAAAAAGAATCCTCATTCTGGCCTAGCATCAGCTTAATATGGTGTAGCACGAGTTCAATATGGATTAGCCATATATCTGTTCTAATCATATATAAAACCGCCAGTCTTACCAACTTGTGACATTCATGTCTATATTCCAAACATGCATGCCTGGACAAAGAATATATGTTGGAACTCTTGTCTTGAACTCTTGTCTTGTACTATAATTTCTCCCAACGAAACACTCATAGAAAAACATGTATGTTGTGCTTCTCTCCTTTTTCAATGAAATGTAAATTAATTTTTGTCAGTAAGCCACCCCTTTTGTATGTAAATGTATTTTAGACTTGCATTTTTTATTAGGTTGCACTAATAAAACAGGTTTTAATTGTATATAGCACTTTCTAAACATGTATATTTTTTGTATATTTGTTGTTTGTAGCCCTGAAGAAGTCCTTGTGACGAAACGCGTTGGCTACTTTGTGAAGATCGAAAATAAAGAAAGAAAAGAATATATAATGGCTTATTGATATATTTTTTGACCTCTCTGATATTACTCACTGTACATTATATGGTGTGCCGAACTATTTCTCTGAATTGTGTACAGTGCCTTGGCACTGATCTTGGAGGCCTAGGGGTATATGGCTTCAGGTTCTTGGCACCCCCAGACATAACGAGACCAAAATTTACTAGATTGAGTGCAGTTAAGTGTCTCACCTTATACCCTGTTCTAGTGATACAAATGGCTGAAGAACGGTGATGCCATGAAACCACTCCCAGGATGCTTGTTTTCGGTCCAGGTAGGACCTGGCTTGGCAGTTCGGGCTGGACTGTTCCCACAAGGAACAGGGTCAAAACTGATTTGATATGGCTGGGTCCAAACTGGAATGGTGTGGTGAACAAAAGAATGATGAATTATTCCCAGATCCTTGTGACTGGGGGTGAATGTTTGCATTAGCCAGCATTCCGTCCATCAATTGTTTTTATTGCATATGTCACTCTAAGTGGGAAGGGTATGGCCAGACATGGGTCCTGTGCTCACGACACCACTGGATTCAAGCTATCCAGGCTGATGAAGGGTGATGCCCTGAAACCTGTCCCAGGATGCTTGTTTCTGGTCCAGCTAGGACCTGGATTGCCAGTTCAGGCTGGACTGTTCCCACAAGGAACAGGTTCAAGACTGGTTTGCATAAGGCTGTGTCCAAACTGGTGTGGTGTGGTGAACAAAAGAATGATGGTTTAAACCCAGATCCTCGTGACTGGGGCTGAATGTTTGCATTGCCCAGCATTCCATCCATTAATTGTTTCTTTTGCATATGTCGCCCTAAGTGAGAAGGATATGCCCAGACGTGGGTCAAGTGCTCTTTACACCACTGGATTTAAGCTAGCCTGACTGAGGAATGGTGATGCCCTGAAACCGGTCCCGGGATGCTTGTTTCTGGACCAGGTTGGACCTGGCTTGGCAGTTCGGGCTGCACTGTTCCCACAAGGAACAGGGTCAGAACTGATTTGCATATGGCTGAGTCCAAACTAGGGTGGTGGGGTGAGCAAAGGAATGATGGATTACACCCAGATCCTTGTGACTGAGGGTGAATGTTTGCATTGTCCAGCATTCTGTCCATCAATTGTTTCTTTTGAATATGATTAGAATGGCAGCACCCTTTCAACACTTAATTCAAGTCAAGTCAAGTCAAAACGACTTCATTCGATTAATAAAAATCATAAAAGTATGCTACACAAATTTTGTTTCTTTTAAAAATAGTATCAAAACATAAAATTCCATTAAAAACAGTTAAAAAACAATTTCATCGTAAAGGTCAGTTAATCACTATTGATAAAATTATGTTAACTAGTTTTCCATCTCCTGTTGTGCTACCTGTCTGATCCTCCTAGTTCTAATAGACGCGACAAGAAAGCTTGCAACACCAAACATGGTTACAGGGGATTCCATTAATTGTAAAAACAATAAGGCGGGTTTAGACTGTATGAATGCATTCTCTTTCAATACTGGAAAGATGAACCTTTTTCTAGCTTCATGATACAGGGGGCAAAAAAACATAAAATGCATGGAATCTTGAGGGGAGAAATCATCACATTTACAGACAGCCATATCCTCAGGCCTACTCCAACCCTTTGAATCACCTAATACCAAATAGATCTGGTTGAAGCGAAATTTTGTCAGTAGCCATCTATGAAAAGGGATCGTAACAATGGAAAGATACAATTGCATGGCTAGTGACGAAATAAGCAAAAAATGAGTCCTGACTGTGGGTTTAGTTAACTCTTCAGATTCCCGCTCTAGCTCGCTGAGCTTGATGAAGTTTACTTTAACCCATTTAAGGTCAGCTTTAGATAGTACTTCAGGATTGGAGAAAATCTCTGGGCGCCCCATTTTCCTTGTTGTCATTTTATTATAGGACAGCCAACGGATATCCCTCGTTTTATCTAAATTCATACAATCCTTCTGGATCTTGTGATTCAGGGTAAGGTTCAAATTCAACCAGATTCTAATCCAGAGCAATATTGGGGCCATGTTTATTATATCTAAAATGTAGCCTATCCCCAACTCAAGGTGGACAGAGTGGCTCGCTGTTGATTGTGGAAGGCCGAGGAGGGCACGAAGAAATTTGTTTTCTTCTCTTTGAATACGATCAGATTTGAAATATCCCCATATTGCAGCTCCATACCTAGCAATTGAAATTGTTTTTGCTTTGTATATTGCTAGGATTGCTTTGCACGGTTTTCCCCCCAATATTTTAGCAAAACCTAGTATTGCCGCTGAGGAGCTTCTCACAGCTTTGACTTTAGTTGAGAGTTGCGGTGCCCAAACACCTTTGTCGTCAAAGACGACACCCAGGACAGTAAACACTTTCACTCTTGAGATTGCTTCCTTGTTGCAATAAAAGGATTTGATGTTATTTTTCCTCTTGCCTAGTGACATAATATGAGATTTACTGTTATTGATCACAAGGTCCAGTGATTTCATAAAATCCCCAAAAGAATCTTTGTAGGCCAAGGGAGTTCCGAGCCAGTAGAACGGCGTCATCCGCGTATATGAGTACAGGGATGGGCGTTCCTCCCATACGCAGAATATCTAGTGACGCCGTTAACAGGTTTTCTTCCAGGGTGTTTATATATAAGGTAAATAACATAGGGGCCAAGGTACATCCCTGACGCACCCCTCTGCCTGATTTTAAACTTGCAGTGCATTTCCCCTCCTGCGTCATCCTTATTGACGCTCTCTGGTCTCTATGTAGCTCGGCTAAAAAGTACACCAGAGGCCGGTCAAGTCCAAGGTCCAGCAACATGGTCCACAGACTTGATCTATGGACTAGATCAAAGGCTGTGGACAGATCCATAGAGCCCAGAAAGATTGAGCCCTCAGCTGCCTTCGTATATTTAGAAACAATTAAATGTAAATTCAAACATTGGACCTCCGTCCCCCTCCCAGATCTAAAGCCATACTGGGTGTTACATAAAATGTCTCTCTCCGTAGCCCAGTCTATGATTTTGACTAGGATAACCTTCCCTAAGATTTTAATTGAGGAATCTAGTAAAGATATTGGCCTGTAACATCTGGGATCTCCCCTTTGGCCCTTCTTAAACATGGGGATTACAATTGATCGTGACCATGATTTTGGGAACCCTGTGGCAGCCGATGTATTAAAAACATTTGTCAATATTTTTGCCCAGTATTTGGGATTAGTCTTATACATGTCCGAAGGCACGCCATCAGGGCCTGGCGCCTTACCCCCTGCCGTTTCCTCTATCGCTTTCCCAACCTCCGTCGTATTAAAGCTGACAGGTAACAACGGTGGATCAGAAATTGGTGCCTCAAAGAATTCCAGCTCAATGTTACTCCCATAGATTTTTTCAAAGTGGGTTAACCAAGCCTCCTCTAAGATGTTGACTTCTAATTCAGAGTTCTGGGTACCACTAAACAGAGGATTGTTGACAATTGCCCAGAACTTGGAGCTATCTTTCATGGTTGCTTTTTCCATTAATGCTGCCCAAGCTTCTTGTTTAATTTCATTTTTCCGAGCCTGGACTATTAATGAGTACTCTTTCCTTAGCTGAGCTACCAGACTTTTATTCCTAGATGTCTTGTTAAGAGCCTCTTTAAGTAGATTGTGAGCCTTGGTGCATTTGTGATCGAACCAGCCAAAGGCGGATTTAGTTTTAACTCGGGTATTGATTGTAAGTTCTTTAGCCACTTGCTGGCAGATAGCTTCATACGAAGCTATTACATCCCCCCCAAAAATGAGAGGGTCTGCACATATATTTAGTTCCGAACCAACCTTTGTTGTAATGGTGTGAAGAAAATCTTCAGGGGTAATCCTCCCCTGATCCATCACTTTTAGATCAACTTGCACTAGTACCAGAGATGTTTTATTCAGGAGGGAAAGACCATTATCCAGTTCAATCACTACCGGGTTGTGGTCGCTAAAAGAAGAGGGTATAGCATTATAAAAAATAACATGGCTTAAAAGTCCTGGGGATAGGAATATGTAATCTATTATAGATTCACAGTCCCTAGCTCAGTACGTTGGAACACGGTTATTCTTATCAATAAACCCCACCTCAAACAGATCATTATTGGACAAAAGTGCCTCCAATGCTTCCCCCTTGGAGCTATGTTCAAAATGTAGAGGGATGTGAAAGCAGGGGCGTCACTGTCGCTATATTGGCAGTTTAGATTACATAAATGTACATTAAAATCCCCCATCAGGATATATTGAACAAAAGTGGTTTGATTCTCCTTGTAAGTAATTAGAAAATTTGACAACGAATGCAAGTGCTCGTTTGGGGACTCCCCTTGCAATGAATTGTAACAATTAATGAGAATTAGTTTAGTGTTATTTGCCAGACTTACTTCTAATATTAGATAGTACACTCAACCTTTTTAACACTTCCTGTTATGTTTACTGAGACCAGAAACATAAGCCCCCCTCTATCTCTCCCTGCTGACGAGCTCAAGGCAGGTACATAGTAAGATGTAAAACCATTAATCCAATAGTCACAATCCTTAACCCAAGTCTCTTGAAATGCGACAATGTCATATTGCTTCACCAAATTTAACCAGACATTATCATCCCTTTTGGTCCGAAGGCCAGCAATATTCCAGCTTAACATTTTTACCTTTTCCGCCACGCCCTCAGTGATACTTGCACATTTAGGTTGGGTATTATTATAGGACATTTTTACTTGTGCAGATTCCGTGCATCCCCGGTCAGCCGGTCTCTCCCCTCCCTGTTCTTCACAGACCTCATAGACCTCACGTCAGTCACACGCCTCTAGACCCGAGAGTAAATTGAATCTATTTTGTGTCAAGACATTTGGCCCTTCCCTATAGGGATTTTCGACATTATAAAAGTGAGAAACTACAGGGGCCTGAGGCACAGTAGGAGTAAAAGGTCTAGATCTCCCGGGATTAGGAGGAGCTTTAATTAAATGCGTGTAAAAGTAACCTAGTGGTCACACACAAATACTGTTTGAATCATAAACCAAAGAGGCTGCCCTTAACAAAACTGTGGCGACATGTAGAGGGTATTTAAAATTTACAATAATGCAGTCCCCACCACATGTCTTTCTGGACGGGCCAATCCAGTTTGCCCTTTTGTTGACAGTGTGTTTTGTTTTTTAAAGATTCGTGTGGTTCCTTCTGTGACTGAGCAGATTGGTGTTCAGGAGGCGGGACTTTGGTTAGGACAACCACGTAGGGTGCACAATCAGGAGGAAGATGTGAGAAGTGACTTTTCTTTGGCTGTCTGAATCCCAATGTACTATCTGGCCCTGGAAGATGTTGTTTAGTAGTACTAGATATTGGAGTAGGGTCAGGGGGAGAAACTACCTGTGCAGTTGTTTGCTGGCTTTGTTGCTGCAAGTTTACTTTACTAATTCCCTGCTCCACACCAACTGGACCCTTAACGACAGCCTTCACTCTCTCGACCGAGGCCAAGTGTGTTGCTAACAGACCTCCTAGCCTCTTAACTTCTGCGGTGACAGAATCTAATTTGAGCACTAGGGGGTTGATGATGTCTCCATCTAAGCCTCAATCTTAGCTTCTATAGTGCAGACCAGTAAAGCAAATGGCTCTGGGCTTATGTTAAAGGTGGCTGCACTATTTCCTTCCTGTAGGTCGGTTCCAACAACACGACCATTTTGAACTGGTTGGGAAGTTTCTGCTCTTTTTTTACTATGCTTGCCCCCACTGTGGTTCCTTGAATTCTGAACCTGTTTTTTAAATATCATGATTCTGTTATGAATTTGGTAACAGCAGACCGTAAACAGTGAGTTCAGCAAGTGCAAGTGTTTTCGTCATGTTACACCAATGGATTCACTGTGTATTTGAAGGTTTTGTTCTGAACCCTCGGGTTCCATCTTGTGCATAGCAGCCATTTTGTGGATTGCCCTTACAGTAGGCCCTCACTGTGGCAGAACAAGTATTTAAGGACATAACCTTAGCATGGGTTTGTGCTGACTCCTGCATGACCTGGCAAAAGCTGACCCTGTTGCTTGAGGCTAACCTTGCCAAGCCAGTTCCTGCCCTTTAGCTGATCAAGATTATAGATCAGAGCACAGGACATTGTAAAGATTTACTACACACAAACGTGCCTATCTTACTTCCATCTGTTCCTGTTCCTGCCTCCACGAGCTATTTATGACATGGGCTGTGATCTTACTGTTTTGGGTTTATCCGGCCTTGTCAGCTAGAGAATGTACGCATTATGTGGACATTGTTTATGGCCTGGACTTATCTTGAAAGTGGGTTTGTCATCATACAGTGCTTTGTGTGCACGTCCTGGGAGTGACCAACAATAATGTACTTCAAAGAGAAAATGTGTGCCAAGGGCATAATAAATGGCATAAAAGGTCTGTGCTGAGACAATTCAGCAGGCTGCCTCATTCAGTTGCTTTAGGTGTGACTGGGTGACGTAGCCTCACAAATAATTGTAATAAAGATGTCTTTTTATATTTCAGATTGTCTGTTGATTTCTTTGCTGCTTTTGAATGGACTACTTATTGGTAAGACCCCTGAGAAGGAGTTTGAGAATTTCTGGTTCATCAGATGGCGCGACCAACGATGGGCCTCATCAAGAAGTGACTATCTGGAGGAGTAATCTTGTCAGAGGGCAGAAATCTACTGGGGCAGGCGAGACAGAAATCTACTAAAAGAGGTACTCTGTGCACAGAAGTTCTGGGGGATTCTTTGTCTCTGCGGCCCAGTATATTTTTGATTTTTCTGACTTAAACTCTCCAAAAGATGTCACTCCTGACTGAGGAACCTTTTTGGCGTAAGTGTTTTTTTTTAAAAAGAGACTGTTAGTGCAGTTAGAACTTGGCCGTTAGAATTTGGACAACTATTTGTTTGGTATAGCTTTGATAGGTTTGTATAGGTTTGAATATGCGAATTGCAATTTGTTTAGGCAGGTAATGAAGAGACTTTTCTTCATCTGCTTTAGTTGAAGTATAAGTGGGTCGCTCCTAGTCCTTAGTTCTTAGTTCTTTGGTCCTTCGGTTCTTTGAGTCCTTAGTTATTGGTTGTCCTTAGTTTGATGGCTTCTTAGTATTTGGTCCTTAGTTTATTTGAACATTGCAATATTCAAAAACCAAGGGTCTCGTACATTTGCGAGTGTATTGATAGAGATAGCCCCTTGAAGTTTGAAGCTTGGTTAGTGAGCGCAGATGCCTAATCATAGCAAATTTGGTATTTGGTTATGTTTAAGTTGCAACAGGAATTCCCGATTGGAGGGTTCATGTCTGATACCTCCGGTTGGAACTCCAACTTATGAGCTCTATTTAGCTAAAGCGCGCTGTATTGTATGTCCTGAGTGTTTGACCTCCTTTCTGTTTGTGCATGGAGTGGGCCCAATGTGTGTTTGTTGGTTTTCTTGATGTTTTCAGTCTGTTAAGTAAAATGCTGGTTGGTTAATGTTGAGTAGAAACTTGAGTAAAAGATACAGAAATGAAACATGTAATGTGCTAAGATGGGTATGTGTTGCTCTTTAGTTTGTAGAATGAGCAATTGTGCACATATACAAAACTGCCGTTACACGCTTAAAGGATAAAATTAGGAAAAACATTCAATAGATATAAATAAGGCCCCAAAAAAAAAAAAAATGTCTATTTTTGCAAAAATAAATAAATGTACAGCATTTTCCTTAGATGCACTGTATTAGATGTTCACAGGCAAACATTTCAGCTGCAGTATATTTGATAGGAATGTTCATTCAGCCAGCACTTTTCCAGTTAAACACGGGTGGAATTTTGCATAACCGTCCTTTTAAATAAATGTGGTGCAAAAATGTGACGCAGGAATGTGACGCGTTTTAAGTTAGGCATGTGCGCTTAGGTCTGTGAGTTAATGCATCTAAATGATAGGCAAGGGATGCAGCGGGCTCTTATATGTAGAACAATCACAAAAAGGAATAATTGGTTTTATTAGAAGAAAAAAGTATTAATTATGAAAAATAATTATTAAAAATAAGTGCTACAAAAATAGTTTTTTAATATTTATAAAGCTTAACACTCATACTATGACCTACTAGCATTAAAATTTGATTTAAGTTACGTTGCATCACTAAAATGACAAGCATTCGTGTGTATAATTTCCCCTTGGCATAGGCGCAAGCAAGCTCATTTTTATAAAGTATAAGTTACTATTTTCAAATGCCTGACTCAAGGGTTATGTAATAGACATTATAGTAATACATATTATGCAAGAAAATTGTAGGATATTCATTTTTTAATGCCCAAAATATGAAAGTCGATTTTGAGTAAAAGCACTGTTTAAACTGCATTTTGCTTTCATTTAGAGTACTTTTTAAAGTGTCTCAGGCTTCAGTAAATGCATACATTTAGGTTTTGATATATATTTGCAGGTTGTGCCTTCTTATGATTCAGTGGGTTAATGTGCCAGTACAAAGGCTTGTTTTAATATCAGGGTTGAAGGTTCAAGCTTTAGCTAGGCCTACGGAAAAGTTTGTTCATTTAAGACTGATGAAGTGTGTACCATAGGATTACAACAAGCATTTACTCTAAAAAACTGGTATGTGTGTTATTAGGTTTTGGGAATTATTCACAGTAAATGTAGTTTAATAATCTGGGAATAGAGATAATTTTAGCGCCTAAAAAAGAGAAATTATTTTTCAAAATAGAGGGAATTATTACAGGTTAGGAGAAATTAGTTAGGCCTTCTGGCTTTGGCAGCTTCAGTGTGGCAGAAGCTGAGGGCTGAGAGAATTGCAGAGGCTGGCTCGAGCCGCGCTGCTGAGATGTTATCTTTTAGTTTCCCTGTAAACAATGGAGAAGGCTGTCATGTTGACATTTGTGACCTTTTAATTAGGACTTTGCCTCCGAGGAATGCAGAATGACCTTGCTGAACGAGCCTCTAAAGGTGGGGTTTCTGGTTTCTCCGTGAGAACTTCAATAAAATGAAAGAACTTAATTTAATAGGGAAAATAAAAAGGGGTTTCTTTGAAAGTCCCAAACATCGTGTTAAATGCTCTGCAGAACTGATACATTTGTTTCTCCATGCTAAGAAAAATAATGTTTGCTAGTTGCGTTTATTTGACAGAAAACGAAGTGTTGCATTAAGTCTTAGATAGAAAATAAGATGCAGCCCTTTCCCAACATTTTGAAGGCTACAGGTTACAGGCCTAAGTGAAAACGATTTGCTAATTAGGAATTATTTTTCACAGTGGAAATTATAGGTGCCAAATTAATATGGAGTGTCAGTGTAACCATTTCTTTTAGAACGGTAAAAATAAGGTGGCTTGATGTTGCGAGGTGAACTGACAAGAGAGTAACAGTTAAGTAATGCAAATTTATTTTTGTGTATGTTAAAATGTTTTTTTTTTGTGTTGTGTATTTTTCTGCTTCTGCCTACAGATCATTCATGGATTGTTCTAAGGCTGACAAGACACATGAGTTTGGTTAGTTGAAAGGAGATGTGTTTTTGCGTAATTTCTTTGGAAAGAAATGTTCATGTTTTCGTTTGTGTATTTGGCCCTATCGTGAAATATTTTAGCTGGTCCTGTATGTTAGAAGAGAGACAGCAAAGTTATATTTGACAGCAGACTCCCACTGCCTGGTGCTCTACTGTCAAAAGGAGGGTAAGGATTTTAGACCTGACAAATTTAGACAGGCCCAAATATTGGGTTTTAGGCTGCAGGTTTACAGTGCATAAAGTACATGTGCCATGGTGCTGTGTGTCACCGCTTATTCACATATGCTATTGTTTTGTCTGTGCTGTTTTTTTTTGTGCTTGATATACAGCAAGTATATCTGATGGCTTGACATGTGCATTTTTTTTGGTGTGTATGTTTTGTTTTATGTTGTTACTATTACAAGTTCCCCTGTGTTGTGAAGGGACCCGTATGACGATACGTATCGTTGCACAACAGTTGGATGGATTTGGTATAATGATAAATTTCACAGATATGGTTTTCATACTGTGAGGAAGACAGGCAGCACTTTTACCAGTGCATGCCTAAATTTGGCTATAATGATATTGAAGAAAACTAAAAAGATATACCGGATCAAAGTGTGTCACCTGCTGTTAGTCACTTACTGCCCCTTCCCTTAAAGGAACAGGCAGCCCTACATTTATGTATCCTTGATTGGACCTAAGGATGGAATTATAGATCTGTGACTCAAGGTGGACTAATTTCTATATTGCATTACTTAATCATGTTCTGTTTCCCAAATAGCATATGGCTTTGTCCCTTGAAAGGAAACCAGGTTTCATTTTTTTCTCCCTGAAGAGAGAACAGGAACATTAGTCAGGATTACCGTATATGGTGTAGTTGCCAGCGGTAGAGTTAAAATGTGTGTAACTTTGGTCTTTTGTGTATCCCCCGTACTCTTGGTGCTGTCACATGCCTGAGGCACCCAAGCAAACTCTTGTTCTTCCTATAGATTTTTCTTTTTTTGCTTCTCCCCTGACCGATGTTGCATCATGCTTAGTTATTGGGGATTTTAGTTGTGTCCTAGTTCCATTTCCCTTTTCCATATTCCTTTCACCAGTCAGCCCATTTATTATTATGGGCGTATTGTTTATGTTCACACTTCTAGACTGCAGTGATGTATCAGGGACCCCCCCATGTTATGTATAATTCCCTTTTGTATGACCAGACTGGTTTTCAAGAATTTTCCTTAGGCCTACTTCATTGTTTTTTCAGACTGACTGTCGGGGTAGTGATAGACTGGTTAACTGACCCAATATTATAGTAAGACAAGTTTTCCATCTCGATAGGAGATATCTTAAGTTTACCTTTTGAACATGACAAATTTTCAATGTCTATTTTAATTTTTCAGTTCTCTTCTGTTCCTGCTGCTTTAATTTTTGGTGGGATCAGATGTGTTCTAATCATGCAAATAACAGGACTCTCTAGTTCTTGTCTTTTTGTCTGCACATTTGATCATTAGCCTTTGTATTGCATAGTGCACTTGATGCACATTTTTTAAAGGGACTTTTCTTCATGTCCTTGATAATCTGTATTATGTCATTTCTCTATTTGAGATGTTCTAGATAAGGAATTTAGGAACACCTAGGCTTAATAATTGAGGAAAATATGTATTTACCCCATTAGACAATGCCACTGTGTGAGACATCCATTTAGATTCCCATGGCGTATTGCCACTCCCTTGCAGATTGCAGGCCACCTGCTTGCAGTCCCCTTGTTAAAACCCATGAACTGTTTTTTGTGCTTGATTTGAAGGAAACTAACAATTGTGTTACATTTCCTATATCACTAGGTTCTGCGGGATCTTCCAGAGGCAAAGGAAGAGTGATACCCTGCAGACCTGTGATCGAGACTAAGCCCACTCCCCATCAGTGACCGCTACAGATGAATGACAGACTTCTTGGCTCTACAATTCCTGCAACCAGAAAGTCGCGAGGCTGGACAACGATCATCAGCGTGCCATCAATGGTACCTCCCAAGCAAGGCATTTGCTTCATCGGAAGGCGTTGCAGAAAAAAAAAAGAGGAGCTGGTTCCTTGTTTGCCACAGAATGAGAGCTTCTGTTTGTTTGAGCTTTCTACCTGTTATGTGCTGGAAACCTCTGACAGTGTACAGTCCCTTGAGCCCTTGGCCCGAGTTTTGGCCACACACACACCTCTTTTCCCTTTGCTCCGACGGAAAGGCACTATATTCTGGTGCCCATGAGAGAGCAGCTTGAGCGTCCTCTGACACTAAATAATGAGTGTTGGAGTCTGAACGTGCTGCTGATCTTGAGAGGTTGTTTCTCAGTAGTGCTTGGATGTGCACGAGATGTTTTGTGCCCATGATCGATGAAGAGCACATCATTTGTAGTGTCTGCCACAAAGAAGAGACACTGGTGCATTGTTTTGAGACATTGAGACTTTCGAGTGAGCTGTGGGTGTTTGCCAGGAGGGCACTCCAACTAAGCAGTACTTTTTCTCATGAAAAGGCCTGAATCGAGAGGCCCAACGCGGAAGAAGACAATGGAAGCGGATTTGATGGACAATAGAAGCCTTCCAAAGAGGCTTATAACGGACTTTGGGCACAGTTGCAGATATAGACTTAGTGATTGCCTATGTAAGGGCAAAAGGATGGTCTGTGGTTCCTTGAATTCTGAACCTGTGTTTTAATTATCATGATTCTGTTATGAATTTGATAACAGCAGACCGTAAACAGTGAGTTCAGCAAGTGCAAGTGTTTTCGTCATGTTACACCAATGGATTCACTGTGTATTTGAAGGTTTTGTTCTGAACCCTCGGGTTCCATCTTGTGCATAGCAGCCATTTTGTGGATTACCCTTACAGTAGGCCCTCACTGTGGCAGAACAAGTATTTAAGGACATAACCTTAGCATGAGTTTGTGCTGACTCGTGCATGACCTGGCGAAAGCTGACCCTGTTGCTTGAGGCTAACCTTGCCAAGCCAGTTCCTGCCCTTTAGCTGATCAAGATTATAGATCAGAGCACAGGACATTGTAAAGATTTACTACACACAAACGTGCCTATCTTACTTCCATCTGTTCCTGTTCCTGCCTCCACGAGCTATTTATGACATGGGCTGTGATCTTACTGTTTTGGGTTTATCCGGCCTTGTCAGCTAGAGAATGTACGCATTATGGGGACATTGTTTATGGCCTGGACTTATCTTGAAAGTGGGTTTGTCATCATACAGTGCTTTGTGTGCACGTCTTGGGAGTGACCAACAATAATGTACTTCAAAGAGAAAATGTGTGCCTAGGGCATAATAAATGGTATAAAAGGTCTGTGCTGAGACCATTCAGCAGGCTGCCTCATTCAGTTGCTTTAGGTGTGACTGGGCGACGTAGCCTCACAATTAATTGTAATAAAGATGTCTTTTCATATTTCAGATTCTCTGTTGATTTCTTTGCTGCTTTTGAATGGACTACTTATTGATAAGACCCCTGAGAAGGAGTTTGAGGATTTCTGGTTCATCACCACGTTTGGGTTGTAATTTTCTACAGGATCTCACTGGTCTAGGAGATGGCGTGACCTCTTCTATCTCTTCAATGGAAATATCAGGTAATTCCTCCTGCAACTCGGAATGAACCTGAGCTTCAACCCTTACCACCGCCCGATCGCTCAGAACACACGTATCATCAGTTAGGATTTCAACTGGGGGATTAAGGATATCTTGGGGTGAAACAGGTGTGCTCCCTAAACCTAGTGAGGCTCTCCTGTCTTTATTGATTTTATCTACTACTTTTACCAGGTAATTGTCCATTGTGCCTGCACCAGTAACAGCCTTATCAGTTTTAGCTTTAGTCATGGTCAAGACTTAAATGTAATAACGCCTTTGTAATAGAAAAAAGACAGAGCGTGCAAAAAAAGAGTAATATGCCCTGGAATCAAGGTTACATGTATGTCCAGTATGTTACCTAGAATAGTACCTATACCCCAACCAAGTTCAAGGAAGATACAAAGTCTCACTTGGGGCAGAGTATCGTGTGTCGCAGAACCAAGATCTGTGGCCCGGCCCGACCTCCTTCGGCCCCGGATGGCCACAGACGGCCCCGCACTTGTCCCGGGCTTCTCCCGGCGCGCGCCAGCGCACGTTCCGTGGGACGAGGGACCGACGGTGCCTTTATGCGTCTCCTGGCGCTAGTCTCTGGCATCACTGCTGCTTGTCACGGGGTGGGAGGGACCCGGCGGAGCCAAGCCCGGCCCGTGGAGCAGGCGGAGCAAAGCCCAGCCCTCTGTTGCTGGAGCTGCGGATCGGCAGGGCAAAGCCCGGCCCACGGTAGCAGCTGGAGACTGGTAGGACTCCCCCCTGGACTCCGCACCGACGGTGCCTTTATGCGCCTCCTGGCACTAGTCTCTGGCATCACTGCTGCTGGTCACGGGGTGGGAGGGACCCGGCGGAGCCAAGCCCGGCCGGTGGAGCAGGCGGAGCAAAGCCCGGCCCGCTGTTGTTGGAGCTGCGGATCGGAGGAGCCAAGCCCGGCCCACGGTATCAGCTGGAGACTGGTAGGACTCCCCCCTGGACTCCGCACCGACGGTGCCTTTATGCGCCTCCTGGCGCTAGTCTCTGGCGTCACTGCTGCTGGTCACGGGGTGGGAGGGACCCGGCGGAGCCAAACCCGGCCGTTGGAGCAGGCGGAGCAGAGCCCGGCTCTCTGTTGCTGGAGCTGCGGATCGGCAGAGCCAAGCCTGGCCCACGGTAGCAGCTGGAGACTGGTAGGACCCAACACTTATTTATTTATTTAGTTATTTATTAGCCGCTCTTTACTACCTCAAACAAGAATAATTTGGTGACTGAGAACTTTCAGTAGGTACGTTTTATCTAGAGAGGGTAAAACATACAATAGAGTTACACAGAGTGAACATTACGGGGTAAAATTATGCATAGGGCCTGATGATAAGTCCACTCCACCTGAATCTGGAGTTTTGGTTATTCCACACCCCATTTTTTTGCATCAGGGAGAACGCAACCCAATTTGACATGAGCATTGGCTGCAGTAGCAGCCGAGCCTCTTCCCTGTCAGGGTCGGCATACCTTTCCCTTCTCTTTTACCCCATCCTTTCTCTCTCCACCACGCCCCTCACAGGCCCGCTCATGCATTTATCACCTACTCAGGGCAGGTGGTAAATGCATGCAGTGAAACCTCGCGCCCGGTCATCCCACATTCCATGGAATTTTACTTCTAGTTGTGCAGTAGTGGTGTGATATTACTGGATGGTAACAGTAAAACTGCGTATCAAGCAATTCGGAGCCGCAATGCACAAAATAAAAGAAAATGATTACTACTACCAGTGTTGATCATGGGGAGAAACAGGTTCACTCACTACTTGCCGCGTTCACAGGTGGAACTAAAGCTCAAACGGGACACTTTTTAACCTTGTTAAATGTTTCATGAGAATAAGTTAGTCTAATAATTGGTGACATGCGTCCCCATGTGTGAAATGCATTAACCAAGAAGGATGGTCTGAGGTTTCTTTTTTTCTTCCTAAATATTGGCACTTTGAAAAAGGGGGCAGATCCGAAGGTCTACCGGCTTCATGAGATTTCATGTTTCTGTGGCCCAGATAGATTCTCGAAGGTTTAGCATCGGGTTAGTGTCACTTTTTTTTAATGCTAACCCGACGTTAAACCTGTTTTGGAATTCACAAGCTAAAGCAATTAAATATTTGAGTTGGTTTCAATGGTAAAGTAATGCATAGCAGTGCGAAACACTGCTTGGCATTACTTTGCGTAAGAGGGTGTTACATGGTTGGTAAATGGACGTTCCCATTCAACGACCCATGCTTTTTGATGCTGCTTTTTGATGCTAAACCCTATTTACTACCATTAGTGGAAAGTGATTAGCGCCGCAGAAAATCATGCATTACACAGAGAATTGTTTACATTTCTCCGTGATGTTCTGAGTTTAAATGCGCGCTGCATTGTTCAGCACACATACAAAGTAGGAAATGCTTTTGGACATATCTAGGCCTAATATTTTGTATGTATACCCTTCCTGTACAAAACCTATGCTAGACTCAGGCCTGCACTCTAGCGGTATGGCGCTTAGGTATGTTAGGCGCTGGCGCTAGGTAGAGGGGAGCAGAGTGCTATCAGAATTCAGAATCTGGGCTTGTGACTGTAAGTGTACTCTCTTTCTTCCAGCTTCCAATGTTAAAGAACATATAGATGCACATGAGAAGGTCATTCCACATGTGAGTCATTGAAATCTTTGATGGATTTATATATAGATTAAAAAAAACTAAGCAGTCAATAGATGTCTGGTGATAAACGTATGAATAGCTTTGGGGAAAACTGAAATTGTGTATATTTAGGAATGTTGTGTTAGGCTTGTTAAATAAAATTCCCAAATTACAGCACTTCATGCAATTACACTCTATTTGCTGTGATAATATACAGCAGATGAACAGGAACAACTGAAGGCGAGCAGCTGTTGTCCATGGTGCTTTTGTTTAAATGTGTCCTTGCGTCAACAAGTGACAAAATAACCCATTTCACACTAAAATATAGAGCAAAACCACGGATTGTTTTTTGAGTAATTACGTGTAATTTAGCGTACTTTTGCCAAAAAAGTGTGTAACTATTTGAAAGGAAATTACATGGATATCACACACAAACATGCTTTCGAACAAATATGTTTAAAAAAAAAACTAAGGGGCATATTATCAAGAAAGGGCCTTACATTATCGCCGCTTTTATCGGTAGGAAACTGACATTACATCGCATACATTTACATCGCACACTATTACAACGCAATTTTTACAACGCAGATTCCTTTACAACGAACGCCTTTACAACACATGACATTACATAGCAGATGCTATTACAACGCATGCCATTACAACGTAAGTATAGGTAAGTATATTATTTTTAAAAAAAATGTAATTAATAAATATTTAATTAATTTAATGAATTAAATTATTTTTAAATGAATTTAATTGTAATATATATATATATATATATATATATATATATATATATCCAAACAAAAGGGCGTTCCAAGCGCGCACTCAGGTACCATAAGAATCCACACCAGAATGCAGGTCTGTCAAGTAAGTAGGGTTTATTCACGCCATAAGCCCTACATGACGCGTTTCGCACCCCATGAGTGCTTGTTCACACAGGCACAAGCACTCATGGGGTGCGAAACGCGTCACGTAGGGCTTATGGCGTGAATAAACCCTACTTACTTGACAGACCTGATTCTGGTGTGGATTCTTATGGTACCTGAGTGCGCGCTTGGAACGCCGTTTTGTTTGGATATTGAGAACCGGTTACCTCACCGGCAGCGCGCCACCCCCACTTGACGAGGGATACCCCACTGAGGTTATCGTTGGATGTCATATCTATCTATATATATATATATATATATATATATATATATATATATATATATATAAAAATAGTTTAGGTATTTATAAATAATATTCTAACTCCAGGGGAGTGTAATAGTAGGGTAAGTGCTGGATAGTGTAGGGAGAAATATTACTTTAATTTTATTTTTTAAAGAACTATTATTAATAAAGAACTATTATTAATAAATAATAAAATTATTAAAATACATTTTGTAATGTATTTAAATTATTTATTTAAAAACTGAACCCTAAAAATACCCCAGTTCCCCAAAACCCTAAAAATACCCCTGTACCCCAAAACCCAAACCCAGCCCTGAACCCTAAAAATACCCCTGTACCCCAAAACCCAAACCCAGCCCTGAACCCTAAAAATACCCCTGTACCCCAAAACCCAAATCCAGCCCTGAACCCTAAAAATACCCCTGTACCCCAAAACCCAAACCCAGCCCTGCACCCTAAAAATACCCCTGTACCCCAAAACCCAAACCTAGCCCTGAACCCTAAAAATACCCCTGTACCCCAAAACCCAAACCCAGCCCTGAACCCTAAAAATACCCCTGTACCCTATAACCCAAACCCAGCCCTGAACCCTAAAAATACCCATGTACCCCAAAACCCAAACTATATATATAAAATTACTTAAATTAATTTATTTAATTTATTTTTAATATTTTTTTAATTAATGAAAAATAATTCTGTCTTTAAAAAAATGTTTAAATAAAATGATATACTTACCTATACTTACTTTGTAATGGCATGCGTTGTAATAGCATCTGCTATGTAATGTCATGCGTTGTAAAGGCATTCGTTGTAAAGGATCCTGCGTTGTAATGGTGTGCGTTGAAACAGTATGCGTTGTAAAAGTTGCGTTGAAACGGTTATATAAATCCATAGGGCATTTCCTATGAAGGTGCAGACATCAGGGCACAGAGAGATCTGCTGGAAAAGGCAATATGATAAGGAGGAGGAGCGGCAGGCAAGAAGTGAGCTGCTCTTGCAACTGGCTCACAATAAATGACCAGTTACAACAGGGATGGTGCTCACAGGCTTACTTATTTTCTCTCCACTTTGAGACATGGTCATGCCACTTCAAACATGTCTGTTAGACGCCTGTGCCCTCCCGCCAGGGAATGGAGAGGCATGGAATTGATTACATTCTGACAACTCGGACGTATAAAACAAAATATTTGTACACGTCGGGGGCTTTTTCTGATTCCGTCCACACTCTGAAATACAAGAGACAACGGTCCTGATGAGAACTCCAAAATAATACGAGTTTGAAACGCGTAGACCTTTCAATAAGCCAACAAATAGATTAAGGGTTCCAAGAATTGTAAAAACAGATTCCCTTTGAGAATACCAACTGTAGATGGCTCATCTGTGAATAATTTTTATTCCAGTGTTCATTTAAAAAGCATATTGTTTTTGTTGTTTGTTGTGGTATGTCAGATGAATGAATGGTGGCTTTATTGTTTCACTTTGTTTGAATTGTATATTTAAATTGTATTTTTTGTAAATATGAATGTTGTTTTTCTTTGTGTACATAAGGTCTTAAAAATGTAAATTTGGCAAATTGATATACCAAATTGGTGAACACAAAAATAAAACACAAAACAAATAAAAGAAGTGATAATTCACACAAAGCATGTTGTTTTAGTTCAGATGTTTTGAGAAAATAGTTTAGGTGAAGTAAATAGCGGCACGTGCATCTCTTTCGTTCATTATAGCTAATGGACAACCTTGTTCCCCGTTCGTGACTATATTGTACTCTAGCTGTGATCATGAACACAGAGCAGGCAGGCAAAACAGGTGTTAGGAATGGGTTTATGGTTGATTAGGGTATGCTTAGGGTATGCACGTAAGCCAGGCAGAACCCACCACTTCAGTCAGGATAAGGGAGGCACACACCTAAGATACCCCCCCTCACCCCCTTGCTAGGTTGGCAGAGTGGTCAGGCTTTTCCAAGAGGCAATATGTAAAGTGTTTGTGCAACACACACACACCAGTGACACACTAGGCACACAACAAAAAAGGTCTTCACACCAGGAAATATAAAAATATCCTTTGTACTGTACATAAAACACTTTAAACCGCAATCACATAAATCACTGTGGAACTAGGCATTTGTCATGGTTTCAACAGATCATAAAATCACTTTTCCAATCAGGAAATCGTCATAACACTACCAGTTACTGCAATCTGGTAAATACTTGTAGATTGCACACGTTATAAAACCACCATTACTTCACATCTAATGGCAAATCCTGGAATAATGCTCATTATCCTGACATTATGCAAGGTAAAAACGGCATACATTAGCACAAATCAGGGGCTAAAGCTGAAGCAGGTTAGGGAATACATACATCATGTGCTGAACAAATTATGCACATTCTGGCAATGCAAACTTACATATATCACAACAACAGTGTTGTGTAGCTCCTACAAATCTATATGGGATCTGCACATTTAGACAACTTAAACTAAGGGATTGGCGTCCAGACTGATTCCAGACACCCCCAAAGGATGTTGACCAGCTAGCTCACACTGCCACTATAAGCCCCACAACCTCATCAAGGAGTGAATATTTTCTGGCAACTATTGAACATGACAACCCTGACCGCTTAGGGCTCTTGGAAACAGTACAGTACTGTTTGCTCAGTCACGCGTGCTCACTCGGTCTCAGAAAGCTATAAACGGTGGGGACATTTTCAATAGCATTTATTGAAACCAGTTTCATTCTAGTATAAAATTTGTATGCTGCAACAACCATTACACAGCAAAAGATATACACAGGTATAAGCACTAATAGAGTAAATAAAAGGTAGAATGGTGCTAAAGCAATGAATCTATGCAGTCATATAGATACATGGCAGTAATCATGAGTACATCTATGATGTAAAACCTAACTAGATTTACTTAAGTGTACCTAGCATGTTTGTAAGTGTAAAGCCAAGAATCCCCCCAGAAAAGAGACAGCCCCATTACCTGACGGAACAGAATGAAGGGCCCTGTCTATTTCTTGAGTTGGACACCCCGTGAGGGATGTCAGACCACTTCGTGCTGGAGTGTCTGCATGCAGGAACTTCAGCATCTTGTGTCAGCATGGAGGTTTCTCCTCTAACATGCCCAGTGAAGATGTGGTACTTATATACCCAAACGGTACACTCAGGGTTTCTATCTAGATGTGTCATAGCACTGTGGGCATGTCGGCAAAGGATGACAATGGTGGTTGAGTTATTATGCGGAAGATGTTAATCAAGCTGTGATACTAAGAATACTCATGCATAATAAATGAGGCAGGGTTTTGAAGAAAACCACACAACATTAATAAGGCACTTAACTAGGTAAAAGGTCAGCGCCAGAACCGTTGTGTAGGAAAAATGTAGGTAAAAGGTCGTGCAACCACCTAGGCCTATATTGGGGCACATTGGGGGTTCATAACATCATGGCATAGTATGTGGTAGTTTGCCCATACCAATGAAGGAAACTACATGAGTTACCCAACATACCCATAAATGCTTAGGGTGCATCTCCCCTACACACCTACTATACTTTGTATGGTAATTCCCACCCACAACGTGGGGCACAGAAACATCTGTGCCCCTATTAAAGGGAATACGGTAGGTTCTGGGGATTCCTTCGAATTCCGGGATCAGGGGCCTCTGTCAAGTGCTCAGCCCACCCTTATGCCAAGCTCCTGTGCCACCACTAGCACAGCAGCCATGTGCCCCCAAAGGTATGCCCCACCATGAGGTGGGTGCATGTAATGGCGCATCTCGTGGGGAGGCCTCACTGGGTCCCTCGCATTGAGGCCAACAAGAAATGATAATGCCTCCCAGTTGGGTGGTGCAGCAACCGCACATAATTGGGCGGGCTGTTAGTGATGCCGTATAGGCTGGAAGTATGGGGCCAATGGGGGAAGACCTCACCAGGTCCTTCTCCCGCGATCATGGCCTCCAGGAAGCTCCTTGCCTCTGTGCAGTACAGATGCCAGCCAAGCCCACACTTCGGCTCTTCCGGTCCCAGCAGTGATCCTCCTTCCTTCAGTGCGGCCCTCCGGCGTCTTCCCCTTCATAGTGCAGCCTTGTCGTTCCCAGCAACCTTTCCACTAGGCTATTATGGCAGACTGCCCACGTAGGGTTGGTTCTCCTGCTGCTGGCATGCAGCCAGACTTGACAGCCCTTCAGAGTGACTTCCCACTATGCGGGGACCATGACACTCAAGCCAGACACCCGCGCTGGTGTCAAGAACAGAGGCACACTTGTGCTGCAGGCAAGGGCACAGCCATTTGTTAGCTAAGGCTCTTTTTGCCTCCCAGAACAGACTGCTGCTCCTGGCCATGAAGCACTCTGCAGGAACAGTAAACAGAAAACAGCACACTGAATTATCAAGTGCTCAGCACACACTTGGCTTACATCAGCCTCCGTGCCAACAGAGGTCAGCGCTCTCATCACTCAGTTAGTCTGCCGACATAGGAAAGAGCACACCAAGCACTGGCTTTCCAAGTACTACAGGGCAGGATACCAAGCCCTGGGAGATCCCTGGTTCCCACAGGCTGGCAGCAGGCCAGCACACGGGGTCCTTGTGAGCAAAGAGGCAGTCCTTCCTGCAGGTCAGGACAGCAAAGCAAAGCTCAAGTGGCAATTTTTCCTGGCAGAATGAAAGGTTCTCCTCTGGTACAGTCTCTAGTGTCAGCACCAGCTGGCAAGTCCACGCAGTGTCTCTAAATTTGGGGTCACAGCCCCTGTACGTATACTCCACAAGTCTTTGTTCTGGGGACACTTCAAAATTGTTTTAGAAGTTCAGGACACCCCCATTCCCATCCCAAGCCCTGGCTCCAGACACACTACAGGGGGGCGGAAACAGCATTGTTAAAGTAATGCCCAGTCCTATTCACATGCAGGTGCAACTCCTCCCACCACTCTACAAGGAGACCAGGCCTATACAGTCAAAAGGCAAAGTCCTCCCACCACGCTAAATGCAGCCAAGTCTATTCAGTCCAGCACTGAGTCACCCAGGAAAGACAGGACACACCTCAACGCCCCTTTATTACAGTCTACAGTAAATGCACATCCGCTTCTCCTGTCAGTCTAAACCAGGCACTAAATACACAAACAGACAGGGCACAAAGAGTCATTAGCACACAGAGATACCTACTTCTAAAAGTGGCATTTCTAAAATAGTATTAACAAATCAGCTTTCAGCAATAAGCATGATTTATGACTTCTAATCCAAAGATACCAAACATGGCCAAGCTAACCCTTTCATATCAGAAATTACCAATGAGGGACATATCAGGGAGTGCAAACCTAAGAGAGGGCAGCCGCACTACAGTGAGAACTCAAATAGGTTGTTTGTCACTACCAGGATATGCCACACAGCTAAGGCGCATGTCCTACATTTTACCAACTCTAATCCAAACAATGGATCAGAGAACATGTTTCAAAATAAAACAAAAATACACATTACAACAATTGTGTCCTCTTTCATTTAGGCCACGTTACAAGCGTCATCGATGTTTGGACCCAAAGTTACTTTGAGGGTCATCATCAGGACAAAAGCATCATATGTAGGAGCGTCCACTGTATTATCTCAATGAATACGAACTAGAATTCACCATAAGTCGTGCATCGGGCATCTAGGCTTGAAATTAGTAGACACTGAATCTGTAGGTCTGTCTGAAGAATTCACAAAGAGATCCTTAATTTCAAACTTGGTAAGGATCTATGCCAAAAAAATGTCTGTTGGATCCAAAAAGGTATCAAATTGTCGATAGTACTAACCGTCAAGTGAATACGTGAGATCAAAGTCGGTACTAGCAATTAATGTTGGGTCAGAACTTTTAAGTTAACCACATCCGATCGGCATACCGGCTCAGAATGAAGTCATGGCTAATGCATGCCTTCAAAGTTCTTACTTATGGTGAATTCTACTTCGTGTTCATTTAGAAAATACTGTGGACGCTCCTACATATGATGCTTTTGTCCTGAGGATGACCCTCAAAGGAACCTTGGGTCGAAACGTCGTCGACACTTGTAGCGTGGCCTAAATGAAAGAGTACACAATTGTTGTATTGTGTATTTTTGTTCTATTTTGAAACGTATTCCTTCCTCAGCCACTGCATGTTCAGTTTACACTTGTTATTGTCTATAATTTCAACATGTTGTTTAACTGTATGAGCGACATTACTAATGTGCATATATTTGCAATAGGTTTTGTGTTTAATTTACATTAAATATTAGCTTTTTTGATACAATTACTGGTGCATGGGTAATGTGGAAATTAGATAACACGTGTTTTTCTTTATTTTAGGTTCTTTCCTAAATTTTAAAACATCAAACTTTATTTTTCAGATTGGCTCATGAACCATTGTTTGGATTAGAGCATCTATTACCCCAGCTTCTTGTTCTAGGGTTGCCCTTGTTGTTTAGAAATCTACCTTTTACCTACACAGCACCCTGCCCTCAGAGCTGCCAAGGGCTTACCTGAGGGGTGACCTACATGTGGTAAAAGGGGAGTTTCAGAAGTGGCAAACACTTTTAGTGCCCCGTCACTGCAGCAGTAAACTGCATGTGCAGGCCCTGCACCGGCAGAGGCCTTAGACAGGTTTCAAAGGCTACTCCGGTGAGTGGCACAAGCATTGCTGCAGGCCCACTAATAGCATTTAATTCACAGGCCTTGGGTATATGAGATATCACTGTACAAGGGACTTGGTAAATTAAATATGACAAACAGGTGTAGACCAATCTTACCAAGTTTACAAGAGAGAGCAGATGCACTTTAGCACTGATCAGCAGTAGTAAAGTTCCCAGAGTCATAAAACCAACAAAAACAGATCAGAAAAAATACAGAAGGAAGGCAAAACATTCTGGAATGACCCTTCCAAAAGGGCCAAGTCCAACAACAGGGCTGTGAATAACCAAGTTGTCAGCCTAGTTGAAAAAAGTGGATCAATAATTGGGGTGTGTAAAAAATGGGGTTGTTGGTGGACTGGGGTGGAAGCCCTGGTCAAGCAACAGCCACAATCCCTTGCAGGGTGAACCATTAAAATTCACTAAATTAACCTGTGCTTAACCCTAGGTAGCTTGGCACACAAGCAGTCAGGCTTAACTAAGAGGCAATGTGTAAAGTATTTATGCAGCACTCAAACAGTATTAAAGTGAAAGCACAACATAAGAAAAATCCCAAACCAACTTAGAAAAATAAATTATATTTTAATTAATTATTTGACACTAAAGCGACAAAAATCCAAAGAGTGAAATCGGACATATTGAAATGTACAGAAATAAATGAAAATAGAGCCAAAAATGCTAAGTGCCAACAGGCGACATCTGGTCTCGATGGACCGGGTCAAAGTCAAAAGTTCAGGCTGACTGCGATGGAGCGCGTGTCGGCTACAGGATCCAGGTTTGGCCTGTTGAGCAAAAATACCTTAGTCCTGGTTGCGTCGACGTCGAGGTTCCTGTTGACGAGGAAGATGCAAGATGCAGCTGAAGTGATGCATTGATGTTGATGAGATGCTTTGGGATCAATCCTTGCAGTGGTGGTGATGCACTAGTCCTAATCACTGCAGGAGCTGCAATGCATTGGCTTAGTTGAGCGCAGGAGCTGAAATGTGGAATTCTGGACATTGTTGTCAAGCCTGCTGTCGATGGAGATGTAAAGACCTCAATCCAAAAGGAGCATTGCATAATTGTGGCTCCCAAGTAGGTGCATCAGCATCAAGCCTCGCAGCAGAATCAATGTATGGGTTCTGGTTATGGAACAGTACTGATGCGTTGGTTCTGATCCACATAATGGTGCCAATGCACCGGTTCGAGACCAGATGCGTGGATTTGGTTTAAGCAGGCACCTTAGGCCCACTTGCAAGGGTCCAGGACTAGGGTGGCAACATTTGGCAGGGCAGACTCTCAGAATGCAGAGCCCAGGTGTCAAAGCAGGGTAGTTGGAAGTGTTTTATTCCCCTAAGCCTTCTGATCAGAAGGCCAGCCAACTAGCCCTTGGATCCACTCTGTATTCTAGGGGGTCTAGTAATGCAGGTCCAGTCCTTCTCAGACAGACCAAAAGGATAGCAGGCAGAACAGCAAGAAAGCAGCTCTTCCAGAGCAGCAGTCAAGCTGAGGCAGCACAGCAGTCCTTCTTCTTGACAGAGTATCCACAGGTCCAGAACTGTACTTAAGTGGTATGGTCTGAGGTCCCATTCTTATACCCAGTGGTGCCTTTGAAGTAGAGAAGACTTCTAAGAAGGGTATTTGAAGTGTACAGAGGTCCTCCCTTTCTGCCCTGGCTCCAGACTTTGTGTGTGAACAGGATACAGCCTATTCAGGTGTTAGTGTGAGGCTGTGCAGAGCTTTTCCCTCCCATCCTTCCAGGATGGCCCACCAAGTCACACCTAAGCTCCCATTGTGTGTGGCTTTCTAGAAGTATTACACAAATCCCATCTGTCACCCTTAACAGACATGCATCAGAGACAGGCTGCAGGCACCTAGGGCAAAGAGCAGGAAAATTACTACTTTCTAAAAGTGGCATTTTCAAAATTGTAACAATAAATCCGACTTTGGTATAAAGAGGATTTCCCATTACAATTCCATAAGTATTAAACATGACAGATCTACGCCTCTTAATTAGGAATTACAGCTTTTTAAATGTAATAAGGAATCCCCAATGTTATCCTATAAGAGGGGTAGGCCTCACAGTAGTGAAAAAATTGATTTGGGAATTTTTCGCTACCAGGACATGTAAAACTTAAAGGAGCATGTCCTACCTTTTATTTACACAGCAGCCTGTCCTACGGCTACCTATAGGTGTCTTATATGTAATAAAAGGGGAGTTTAAGGCTTGGCAAGAGGTTTTAAATGGCAAGTCGACATAGCAGTGTGCCACTGCTTTCAGGTTGCGATGGCAGGCTTTGGTACAAGTTTTAGAGAGCTACTTAGGTGGGTGGCACAACAAGTGCTGCAGGTCGACTAGTGGCATTTCATTTATAGGCCCTGGATATATGGTATACAACTCTACAAGGGACACATAAGTAAATTAAATATGTCAATTAGGTATATGTCAATCAAATCATATTTAGGGGAGTGAGCAAAAGCACTTTAGAACTGGTCAGCAGTCCTAAAGCCAACAAAAAAGACTTCAGCAAAATGGAGGCAAGCAGGCAAAAAGTTTTAGAGAAGACCACCCTAAGGCTAACAGGTCTAACATGGTGGATAGGAGTTCCCCACTACCCCAAGGAATAACAACACACATTTCTAAAGGTAAAACACAGTTACAATATTTGAAACCTGGGCTTAACCCCCTGGTAGCTGTGGCACAGAGCAGACATGTATACTGCAGAAAAATGTGTATAGTATTTAGCAGCAACAAGACAATTAAAATGTAAAAATAAAAAACTCACTAAAAATGCCACAACAAATTTACAAAAATAGTGAAAATTGTAAATAGTAAAATGACAACAATTAAAATTAGGCGTGCAGATATTAATTTTTAAAGATTTAATCTCAAGTGTCAAGAAAAAGTAAAGTGACCATCAGTAATCACTGGTCTTGTCTGATCGGACCTATGCATGATCTTAGGCTGACATTGATGGTGTGTGAGTCACATACACTAAGTGGGTTTTACTTTTTCACTTAGTCTCTGAAATAGAAGGAGAAATCATCCAGTGGGGCAAAGTTGCAGGCTGTTTTCACCAAAGTCCTCTTGAAGTCAGACAGATAGCTGCTGAATGAGGTTCGACTGAAGCCATTGGTTTTGGAAGGAAATGCCCCGCGTGGGAGACGCTCAAAAACCCTGACCTCCAAAGGCCTTGAATGGGACAGATACTTTTTCCACCTTCCCCTATTCAAGATTTCTACCTTTTTACTGGAGATTAAAATCCTCTATCAGAGCAAGCTTGAACCTGTATCAGACGAAGTACCAATGTAATCGGACACCTTTTGCCATGAGGTCCTACTGCAGCAATTCCAAAGGTTTTTCAAGTCCCAACTTTCCAGAATTTCAGGAGCATCTTCTCTTGGTCACTTCTAAAGCTCCCAGTACCTCAGTGACAGAACTAGGGGATCAGAATTCACTACAGCACAGGCCACCAGCAGGGTCCAGTCCAAGTCATCTCGACACTTCAAGAATAAGGCCTCTTGTAACTTGGTGCATCTCTGTAGCAGCACAGGTGCCAACTGACCCTTGGATCTCACTTCTTAGTTCTAGGTACAAGTAAGACTAGGTACATCATTTCAGGTCTCCGCGCAGGTCATGAACAGCAGCTCCATTCTTCTTCTGTTCTTCTGCAGGTTCAGAGAGTGTTCTGTTCAGCTGTGGGTGAGGTGACACTTGTGTAAAAATACTGACCTGTGGGTCAGGGAGGCTCTCCCTAACCAATAGGGTTCTTTTCATGTTAATTATGTTTGTGGACCTTCTCCAACTGCCTTTCCTGAATTCAGAGGAGTCACTTTCCTAAACCCCAGGTCTTCCTGTCATAAGTGCCAAGCCATTGTTGCTGCTCTGAGAGCCTTTTTCAATAAGGGGCAGCAGTTGGAGGCTAAATCCAATTTGCCATTGGAAGTTCAGGCAGGTTAGCTTGCTTAATCTCCACAACGGCCCCTCGCGGCGGGATGCCTGACTTTCACCTTGTGGATACCTGCTGGGGCTATCACACAGGGGAATATCAGGACGGGTTCCCTAAGCAAGCGCCGGGACACCCACTGCGGGTAGCTGTGCGCTATATAAGCTCAACTACAACTACATATATATATATATATATATATATATATATATATATATATATATATATATATATATATTATATATATATATATATAATTTCCTAAATATTAACTAAAAATCCAACTTCACCAGAAAATTGGATTTTAGTAATGAAAAATATTGGTTTAAACTCCTCTTTAGCTTATCCCAATTCAATGTCAGCAGACTTATTATTTTATCTGAACACTAGCAGCCCGTCCCGACCTTGCCCGGGAGCAATCAGGCTACCCCGACCCCCGCCCGCCCCGTTGAAAATATAGTTTACAACAGAATGTTCAGGTGCAAAATTCCACTACCACAAAGTCCGGAGAAGTACAAACATGCATTTAAACATATTAGCAGAAACAGGATTTTGTGCGTCTCCACACCTTCCATGAGAGCAGCAGTCAGGGGTATAGAAAAACGCGTAGGCACCAGTATTTGTAAGCTTCCCTTTCACTTCCGGGAGGCATAAACATACGGTGGTGGAGGGGATTTAACCCAGATAGCTGTTCTTTTAACACCTGTCTCCTACGCCCTGGAGAGTCCTGGCGCACAGCTATTAGCCCGGCCCCTGCCCGGCCCGTCCTCCGCCTGCCCCGACCCCCGCCTGACCCTGCAGCAGCCTGTTCCCTGCCTGTCCCCCGCCCGGGCCGTCCCCCGCCTGCCCCAACCCCCGCCTGCTCCGACATGGGTCCCCTTACCTCAGCCGCCACTCCTCAGTTTACCGCTCCTCGCTGCTTCACCTTACTGCTGCTGGCCTGTCTGCTTCTCTTCACGTCACCGCTCTTCCCCCGCGCCATGTCCGCGGCTCCTCGTCTGGCTCCTGGACGCCTCTCCTCCCCGCGCTCCTGACGTGAGCACGCACGTCGCGGCCGGCGCTACTTCGGAGGGACTATTTTTTTGTTACTGTAACTTTTTGAAATAACGTTTTTATTAACAATGTATATAGCCTATAACCACCTACACACCCTGACGATTCCAACGGTGTATCGGGTGTGTGGATTGGTGCTGTGGTGCCCGAGTTTACCCGCCTCAAAGGCTGAAAGTTCTTCCTTTATTATAGTAGTATAGATTAGTGTTTCTTATAGAACAGCTATAGTCCTGATAGTGGAAACAGCATTAGGGGCTAGTCACTGTACATGCCAACATGAAACTCTTGCATGCACTACTTAAATACTAGGCACCATACCTTGTTGGCAACAATACCTACTTAGGGTGGCATACTTATTATTTAGAAGTAAGGTTTGTTTCTGTCAGATAGAGTTATTTTGACAAGTTCCTCAGCAGGGTTAAAAGCTGCCGTAGTCAGGCTAGAAAAGGTAAGCCTGAAACCATAATTCCCTTGTCATTCTAGTGAATGGCACAACAAGTGCTGCAAACCACAGGTGATATTTAACTTTTCATGTCAGTGGTGTATTTCCCCACACTATAGAGCCTTACTGTAAAGTTAAATATGTAATCTGGGGATTAGCCACTTTTCCATCTATTAGGCATCAGAGCATTAGGGCTAGGACAGCAGTGTCCCATTGTGTAGAGTTACAAAAAATGAACAATAGGAGCCATAAAAAAATTAGGTGACGTGGGCATGCAAAAAGAGGCACTATCTCACATTTGTACACTGTAAAATGATTTTAGGAAAAAGCAAAATACGTTGCCAGTTCAATCAGACCTTTCTGTTCAAAGCTGCTTAAACATTACCAAATGGTGAAAGTAAAAACAATACTTTAAAGTCTTTAGTATTGATGCTGCCATACATCCTATAGCCCTCAGGATGCTTGTAGTAAAGAAGGTTTTCATGGGCAACTGGCAGGAGAATGGCCAAAGGACATAACTGGGAACTTATAAAGACTTTAATGATTTTCCCACTAAACATGGGATAAAGGAGAGGTTAACTCAAACTAAAGGCAATACAGGCTGTGTCATAAACCAAGAAGTCCCCACCCATGCAGATTTCCTGAATGATAAGCAACTAAAGCCCAACCATAGAAAGTGTGAGCTGATCTGTAGGTGGAGCAGAGGAGGTTAATATGGTGTGATAGACTGAGTTGGTTAAATTGAAGATTACTACAAAGAAGACTGTTGGTGTGGTTTTGTCTCTGAAATAGACTAGGGCAAGAGTACACCATAACAAAAATGTGTGGCCGTGGGTAAGGATGATGTGACACATTGGAGTATTGTGGCATTCTAAACTGAGAAGGCCAACCATCTGGGCAATGCATGGTAAGGATGGATCACTATCACTATAGAGGATGCACAGTGAGGTCTATAAGACCTTGTTGGTTCTGACTAATAAGTGGGCTACTGTTGTATCCTCTTTCCCTCCTGGACCTCTGTGGGGTAGTTGATTTGGAGATCGCCAAGCAATCCCAGATTACTAGGCCCTAGTTGTAACAATCAGACTCATTTACCTCTGCAGTACAGAGGCTTCTGTAATATGGAAATACAAATAAACACCTTTTACCCCTTTTAGTTCTTGACTCTCAGAGTAGCAAGACATAATAGTAAAATATGTGTGTAGGGAGCTGCTGTGGGCTAGATATTCAGAACTCAGCAATAATCCAAATCTAAATTCAAATAGTGCTTTTACACTGACAATGAAAACAATATACCACAAACAGCTAAATACTAAGCAGAAAAATACAACTGTTTACACAATCCAACCTTTGACAAATGGTATTTCATAATTCAAAATACAGGCCTACAAGATTAGACAATACCATTTCAACATATCAAAACTGGCTTATTATGTTTGTAACAAGTTATAAATGCTAAACAGATTAAGCCTGTTATATTTAACATATGTTTTATAGGACATTAATCAGGCCTACAGGGTTTACCATTGGTTTTTATATTGCAAAACAAATGCAAACAAAGGTGAACACCAGCTATTCCCAGTAAAATCTTGTATCTACTTCTTTTGTAAATCAAATAAGAACCTGTTTACAATGGGTCTCATCTGCCATTTACTTACTTGTGTGCAGATGCAAGACTCAGAAAAAAAGACTTCTCGCTCACCCTTCATACATTTTACCTAAGTGACTTGCAATCTGCCAGAAGCCCCATTCTATAGCTGTCTACAAGCAACTAACATTATACATTGGAGTGGGTGATACTCTGTTTTTCACCTCTGTGAAGTGTGAGACTCCCAAATAGAGGTATAACCCACTTTCTTATAGGCACTGAGAAAGTTATTTCTAAGACAGAATTCATTGGATTAATATTCTGATCTTTGGGTACCATGGGGAGAGAAATACTATCAAAATGTATGAGAAAATGAGCAGTGATTATCTGGTCTACCCACGAAAGACCATAGAGTAAGATGCTATGATGAAGATCATTTCCAACATTTTTCCATAATAAATGTACTAAAGTCCAGAACCTTATTTTAGAAAATGCAATTTCCTCTCAAAGTGCTGGTTGTGCAAACCATCGGTGAAAATACATAATCTTGATGCAAAAATTAAGAGAGAAGCAGATAAGTTGATTTTAGGTTTCTTCACTAACTGAAACCCATAATAATACACTTCATTTTAAAAGTTTTTATCTGGAGGTTTTACAGACATATTTGTCATGTTCATCACTGTAAATCAAACATGTTTAAAACAAACATGTTAACAATCTGAACTACATGAAGAACTGATGTATACAACTTTAAACAACAAGACATCTAAGTGAAATCTCAGCAGTGACTGAAAGAAGGATGCAACTAATCTTTGGAGTAATTTGAAAGTATCACAGAGAATTATTGGCAAATTCATCAAGTAAATGGAGAATCAAAGGATGTTTTTCAAGAAAATATGTTATACGCATTCCATAGTACTACAAATAGTTTCATGGTCAGAATTAAACATGACTAACAGAAGACAAACATTCATGATGATGTCAAAAAGGCAGTTATCTATTATTTTTAATGTGAGCATTCTAATATTATTATCAAATCATCAGTGGTTTATTTGCAACTGAGATGGTGTAAATTAAATTCTTAAATGTTGCTACATGTGAAAATATATAGGTATGTAGGTAATGTGCAGCTAAATTATTTAAAGTCACTAAGTGTTTCGCAATATGGAAGAAGGGAATAACTTCAATTAAATGTGATATCAAGTTCTTGAGTTATTCTCTCTTTGGATGCATGAGGGATTGTGAACAGCTTTGAGCAAATCATACTTTACAGCGTAGGAGATTAGGATCTGCTTACTATGGTTACCCCCACTTTTTGCTGGTGTTTCACTGTTTCTCGACATTAGTCTGGTTGGGGCCCTGCTAACCAGGACCCCAGCCTAGCTGCTTCCTCTCTAAATTGATTGCATGTACATTAGGTACACTCTAGATTGGTTACTGGGTTACCCTTGTGAGTCCCTAGTAAATGGTACCTTAGGTACCAAGGGCATAGGTACCCTAGAGGCCTACCAGGGGCTGAAGCATGTATTATGCCACCCCTCAGAAGCCTTCTAAAATGGCACCATAGGTCTGCTACTGCAGTCTGTGTAAGGTGGTGAATGCACCCCTTACTAAGATATAGGTTACCTATATCTACCCTTAATCACTGAGACATATAAACCTTTAAGTCACTCCTATGGCAGGCCTTACCCATTCTGAAGGCAGAGTGCTTGGTTTTGTGTGAGAGGGTGCCCATGCATGAGCAGGAACCCTCTGCAGCGTTCAGAATCTATTCTCTGGAGCTGTTCTGTGATGCAGCCAGACCATATACTCTTAACTGCATCATAACCTCGCGGTAAATGGCAACTTTGGAATGGCTGCATGGAAACATGTGTTTGGTGTCAAAGTTCTGACGGCGGGGGGTAGGATTCAAACCCTTCTAGTGGGAGAAGACATGTACATACTTACCTGACCGGTAATAGATTAAAAGAGCCCCAGCATCAAAAAATGGATGCTGCAGCAACAGACACAAGTATGACCTCCTTCTGCTGGACAAAACTCGGGCAGGGGAGGCCTGGACCATAGGTTTCCTGTCACAGGGAGGTGTAACAACCTCCCCAGGCAGGCTTTAGTGTATTTGGGCTGGGTGGGTGCATTCAGCTTTTCAGACAGTGCTGGAGGAACACTTGGTGTTCCTGTGCATATACCAGTTCAAACCGGTTGCAGGGGCATTCAGCCCCTTCTCTGGTGCAAAACTGGACAAAGGGAAAGGGGTGTAACCACCCCCTCCCTAGATCCAACCACAGGTGGGTGCCTAGAGTAAGTCCAACCCCTAAACTTAGTATAAGTAAGGGAACCCAGTCCTTAGGACTTTAGATTACCCTGGACGAAACTCTGCAACATATATCCTGGACCTTCGACATTCTATTTCGACTAGAGGATGGAAGAATCTCCTTTGGATCATATAATAACTCCTCTGTTCAAACAAGCACCAAAGAAGCATCTGGCCGGTCTGCATTTCCAAAGCACCCGTTAAATCCCAACAGATTTGCAACACAGGACATGGACTTCAAGACATCTTCGAGGCCAACACAAGATCCCAGCAAAGCTGAGACCTGTAGCCATCATGAGAGACGTGGGACCGGAACTCCTGGACACCGTGCACAGTTGCAAGTGAATCAACTTCCCGAGTTTCCTGAAGTTGTGCATTGGGATACTCATAGTCCAAGCCCAGAGCACCATTTGCACTGAAGATTGTGGGCCTACACTCCACAAGTGTTCCGTGGGCCCGCTTCTAGCATTTCCGCTTGAGGCTCCATCGCAATTTTTAGTCCGACGACTGGTGGGTTCCCACGAAGGTAACTCATCTGTTCCTTAGGCTTTCCTGGTTGCTCCTGATGTGCCCCGACTCCCCTCCAAAGGGTGAGTCTCTCAGACCTTGCTGGTCTGCACCAAAGCCAATCTCTGCTTTCTGGGTGGGTTGCTGTTGCCAAGGCTTGTTGGGTCCCATCCGGAATCTGCCACCACAGCACTTGACATCCTTCATGCGGCAGCTCAAATCCAGCTCCTGGTTGTCGTCGAGGCCTCGTGGCTGAAGAGTCAAGCTTCACCCTTTTCACCTGCTAGCACCAGACATTGGTTGGCATCTTCTCTTCACCTTCCCGTTCACTGGTGACCCAGACTCGGTCCCCTCGGCTTTCAGGTTCCACTCAACTCCGATCCAGGCTTGGATCCATCCGGGCACTTTCGACCTGGACGCCTGAGCACTTGCTCGCAGCTCGGCATTGAAAATGACAACGAAACTCGACATCAAAAGACATCTATGCATCCGGTTTTCCTGGGTGAGGTAACTCGAGTACTCCGGTGCTCTTGTGGATAGTGACTCTGGAACTGCCTAGTCCTAAAGGGGTTTTGCTCCAAGACCTCTTCTAAGTGTCCTTCCTTTGTAATTTTTCAACCGCGACTTTCCCCTTAGAAGTAAAGGTGATTCGCAGCTGTGTTTAGACACTGCACACGTCCCCCGTGGGTACCATGTGTCATTACCTTGGGTGGTTACTGGTGGCCCCAGCAGTTCTAGAGGCTACAGGCTCTAGGCCTTGTATCTATGACATGATTCAGAAAAGGGGGTGGTGATGAACAGAATGTCTGAATTAAGCAGACCACTCTTACCCAGTCCAAAGATCAGGGCTTGATCCATCACCGTTTTTTAGCTCACTGCACCATCCCAGCTCAGAACTTGGCTATATGCAAATTAGTCTGACCCTGGCCCAGTGCATCATGGGAACAGGGCAGACCAAACTACCAAGCCAATTCTTATACTGGGAAGGAAACAAGCTACCGGGGACCGGTTTCTGGCATTTCAGCCGTCTTCGGCCCGGCTTGCATGAATCCTGATGGTGCAATGAGCTAGGGACTCACATCTGAGTATACCCTTCCACGCTTATGGTGGACAAAAATGATTCAGAAAAGGGGGTGGTGATGAACAGAGTGTCTGAATTAAGCAGACCACTCTTACCCAGTCCAAAGATCAGGGCTTGATCCATCACCGTTTTTTAGCTCACTGCACCATCCCAGCTCAGAACTTGGCTATATGCAAATTAGTCTGACCCTGGCCCAGTGCATCATGGGAACAGGGCAGACCAAACTACCAAGCCAATTCTTATACTGGGAAGGAAACAAGCTACCGGGGACCGGTTTCTGGCATTTCAGCCGTCTTCGGCCCGGCTTGCTTGAATCCTGATGATGCAATGAGCTAGGGACTCACATCTGAGTATACCCTTCAACGCTTATGGTGGACAAAAATGATTCAGAAAAGGGGGTGGTGATGAACAGAGTGTCTGTATTAAGCAGACCACTCTTACCCAGTCCAAAGATCAGAGCTTGATCCATCACCGTTTTTTAGCTCACTGAACCATCCCAGCTCAGAACTTGGCTAAATGCAAATTAGTCTGACCCTGGCCCAGTGCATCATGGGAACAGGGCAGACCAAACTACCAAGCCAATTCTTATACTGGGAAGGAAACAAGCTACCGGGGACCGGTTTCTGGCATTTCAGCCGTCTTCGGCCCAGCTTGCTTGAATCCTGATGGTGCAATGAGCTAGGGACTCACATCTGAGTATACCCTTCCACGCTTATGGTGGACAAAAATGATTCAGAAAAGGGGGTGGTGATGAACAGAGTGTCTGAATTAAGCAGACCACTCTTACCCAGTCCAAAGATCAGGGCTTGATCCATCACCGTTTTTTAGCTCACTGCACCATCCCAGCTCAGAACTTGGCTATATGCAAATTAGTCTGACCCTGGCCCAGTGCATCATGGGAACAGGGCAGACCAAACTACCAAACCAATTCTTATACTGGGAAGGAAACAAGCTACCGGGGACCGGTTTCTGGCATTTCAGCCGTCTTCGGCCCGGCTTGCTTGAATCCTGATGGTGCAATGAGCTAGGGACTCACATCTGAGTATACCCTTCCACGCTTATGGTGGACAAAAATGATTCAGAAAAGGGGGTGGTGATGAACAGAGTGTCTGAATTAAGCAGACCACTCTTACCCAGTCCAAAGATCAGGGCTTGATCCATCACCGTTTTTTAGCTCACTGCACCATCCCAGCTCAGAACTTGGCTATATGCAAATTAGTCTGACCCTGGCCCAGTGCATCATGGGAACAGGGCAGACCAAACTACCAAGCCAATTCTTATACTGGGAAGGAAACAAGCTACCGGGGACCGGTTTCTGGCATTTCAGCCGTCTTCGGCCCGGCTTGCTTGAATCCTGATGGTGCAATGAGCTAGGGACTCACATCTGAGTATACCCTTCCACGCTTATGGTGGACAAAAATGATTCAGAAAAGGGGGTGGTGATGAACAGAGTGTCTGAATTAAGCAGACCACTCTTACCCAGTCCAAAGATCAGGGCTTGATCCATCACCGTTTTTTAGCTCACTGCACCATCCCAGCTCAGAACTTGGCTATATGCAAATTAGTCTGACCCTGGCCCAGTGCATCATGGGAACAGGGCAGACCAAACTACCAAGCCAATTCTTATACTGGGAAGGAAACAAGCTACCGGGGACCGGTTTCTGGCATTTCAGCCGTCTTCGGCCCGGCTTGCTTGAATCCTGATGGTGCAATGAGCTAGGGACTCACATCTGAGTATACCCTTCCACGCTTATGGTGGACAAAAATGATTCAGAAAAGGGGGTGGTGATGAACAGAGTGTCTGAATTAAGCAGACCACTCTTACCCAGTCCAAAGATCAGGGCTTGATCCATCACCGTTTTTTAGCTCACTGCACCATCCCAGCTCAGAACTTGGCTATATGCAAATTAGTCTGACCCTGGCCCAGTGCATCATGGGAACAGGGCAGACCAAACTACCAAGCCAATTCTTATACTGGGAAGGAAACAAGCTACCGGGGACCCGTTTCTGGCATTTCAGCTGTCTTCGGCCCGGCTTGCTTGAATCCTGATGGTGCAATGAGCTAGGGACTCACATCTGAGTATACCCTTCCACGCTTATGGTGGACAAAAATGATTCAGAAAAGGGGGTGGTGATGAACAGAGTGTCTGAATTAAGCAGACCACTCTTACCCAGTCCAAAGATCAGGGCTTGATCCATCACCGTTTTTTAGCTCACTGCACCATCCCAGCTCAGAACTTGGCTATATGCAAATTAGTCTGACCCTGGCCCAGTGCATCATGGGAACAGGGCAGACCAAACTACCAAGCCAATTCTTATACTGGGAAGGAAACAAGGTACCGGGGACCGGTTTCTGGCATTTCAGCCGTCTTCGGCCCGGCTTGCTTGAATCCTGATGGTGCAATGAGCTAGGGACTCACATCTGAGTATACCCTTCCACGCTTATGGTGGACAAAAATGATTCAGAAAAGGGGGTGGTGATGAACAGAGTGTCTGAATTAAGCAGACCACTCTTACCCAGTCCAAAGATCAGGGCTTGATCCATCACCGTTTTTTAGCTCACTGCACCATCCCAGCTCAGAACTTGGCTATATGCAAATTAGTCTGACCCTGGCCCAGTGCATCATGGGAACAGGGCAGACCAAACTACCAAGCCAATTCTTATACTGGGAAGGAAACAAGGTACCGGGGACCGGTTTCTGGCATTTCAGCCGTCTTCGGCCCGGCTTGCTTGAATCCTGATGGTGCAATGAGCTAGGGACTCACATCTGAGTATACCCTTCCACGCTTATGGTGGACAAAAATGATTCAGAAAAGGGGGTGGTGATGAACAGAGTGTCTGAATTAAGCAGACCACTCTTACCCAGTCCAAAGATCAGGGCTTGATCCATCACCGTTTTTTAGCTCACTGCACCATCCCAGCTCAGAACTTGGCTATATGCAAATTAGTCTGACCCTGGCCCAGTGCATCATGGGAACAGGGCAGACCAAACTAACAAGCCAATTCTTATACTGGGAAGGAAACAAGCTACCGGGGACCGGTTTCTGGCATTTCAGCTGTCTTCGGCCCGGCTTGCTTGAATCCTGATGGTGCAATGAGCTAGGGACTCACATCTGAGTATACCCTTCCACGCTTATGGTGGACAAAAATGATTCAGAAAAGGGGGTGGTGATGAACAGAGTGTCTGAATTAAGCAGACCACTCTTACCCAGTCCAAAGATCAGGGCTTGATCCATCACCGTTTTTTAGCTCACTGCACCATCCCAGCTCAGAACTTGGCTATATGCAAATTAGTCTGACCCTGGCCCAGTGCATCATGGGAACAGGGCAGACCAAACTACCAAGCCAATTCTTATACTGGGAAGGAAACAAGCTACCGGGGACCGATTTCTGGCATTTCAGCCGTCTTCGGCCCGGCTTGCTTGAATCCTGATGGTGCAATGAGCTAGGGACTCTCATCTGAGTATACCCTTCCACACTTATGGTGGACAAAAATGATTCAGAAAAGGGGGTGGTGATGAACAGAGTGTCTGAATTAAGCAGACCACTCTTACCCAGTCTAAAGATCAGGGCTTGATCCATCACCGTTTTTTAGCTTACTGCACCATCCCAGCTCAGAACTTGGCTCTATGCAAATTAGTCTGACCCTGGCCCAGTGCATCATGGGAACAGGGCAGACCAAACTACCAAGCCAATTCTTATACTGGGAAGGAAACAAGCTACCGGGGACCGGTTTCTGGCATTTCAGCCGTCTTCGGCACGGCTTGCTTGAATCCTGATGGTGCAACGAGCTAGGGACTCACATCTGAGTATACCCTTCCACGCTTATGGTGGACAAAAATGATTCAGAAAAGGGGGTGGTGATGAACAGAGTGTCTGAATTAGGCAGACCACTCTTACCCAGTCCAAAGATCAGGGCTTGATCCATCACCGTTTTTTAGCTCACTGCACCATCCCAGCTCAGAACTTGGCTATATGCAAATTAGTCTGACCCTGGCCCAGTGCATCATGGGAACAGGGCAGACCAAACTACCAAGCCAATTCTTATACTGGGAAGGAAACAAGCTACCGGGGACCGGTTTCTGGCATTTCAGCCGTCTTCCGCCCGGCTTGCTTGAATCCTGATGGTGCAATGAGCTAGGGACTCACATCTGAGTATACCCTTCCACGCTTATGGTGGACAAAAATGATTCTGAAAAGGGGGTGGTGATGAACAGAGTGTCTGAATTAAGCAGACCACTCTTACCCAGTCCAAAGATCAGGGCTTGATCCATCACCGTTTTTTAGCTCTCTGCACCATCCCAGCTCAGAACTTGGCTATATGCAAATTAGTCTGACCCTGGCCCAGTGCATCATGGGAACAGGGCAGACCAAACTAACAAGCCAATTCTTATACTGGGAAGGAAACAAGCTACCGGGGACCGGTTTCTGGCATTTCAGCCGTCTTCGGCCCGGCTTGCTTGAATCCTGATGGTGCAATGAGCTAGGGACTCACATCTGAGTATACCCTTCCACGCTTATGGTGGACAAAAATGATTCAGAAAAGGGGGTGGTGATGAACAGAGTGTCTGAATTAAGCAGACCACTCTTACCCAGTTCAAAGATCAGGGCTTGATCCATCACCGTTTTTTAGCTCACTGCACCATCCCAGCTCAGAACTTGGCTATATGCAAATTAGTCTGACCCTGGCCCAGTGCATCATGGGAACAGGGCAGACCAAACTACCAAGCCAATTCTTATACTGGGAAGGAAACAAGCTACCGGGGACTGGTTTCTGGCATTTCAGCTGTCTTCGGCCCGGCTTGCTTGAATCCTGATGGTGCAATGAGCTAGGGACTCACATCTGAGTATACCCTTCCACGCTTATGGTGGACAAAAATGATTCTGAAAAGGGGGTGGTGATGAACAGAGTGTCTGAATTAAGCAGACCACTCTTACCCAGTCCAAAGATCAGGGCTTGATCCATCACCGTTTTTTAGCTCACTGCACCATCCCAGCTCAGAACTTGGCTATATGCAAATTAGTCTGACCCTGGCCCAGTGCATCATGGGAACAGGGCAGACCAAACTACCAAGCCAATTCTTATACTGGGAAGGAAACAAGCTACCGGGGACCGATTTCTGGCATTTCAGCCGTCTTCGGCCCGGCTTGCTTGAATCCTGATGGTGCAATGAGCTAGGGACTCACATCTGAGTATACCCTTCCACGCTTATGGTGGACAAAAATGATTCAGAAAAGGGGGTGGTGATGAACAGAGTGTCTGAATTAAGCAGACCACTCTTACCCAGTCTAAAGATCAGGGCTTGATCCATCACCGTTTTTTAGCTTAATGCACCATCCCAGCTCAGAACTTGGCTATATGCAAATTAGTCTGACCCTGGCCCAGTGCATCATGGGAACAGGGCAGACCAAACTACCAAGCCAATTCTTATACTGGGAAGGAAACAAGCTACCGGGGACCGGTTTCTGGCATTTCAGCTGTCTTCGGCCCGGCTTGCTTGAATCCTGATGGTGCAATGAGCTAGGGACTCACATCTGAGTATGCCCTTCCACGCTTATGGTGGACAAAAATGATTCAGAAAAGGGGGTGGTGATGAACAGAGTGTCTGAATTAGGCAGACCACTCTTACCCAGTCCAAAGATCAGGGCTTGATCCATCACCGTTTTTTAGCTCACTGCACCATCCCAGCTCAGAACTTGGCTATATGCAAATTAGTCTGACCCTGGCCCAGTGCATCATGGGAACAGGGCAGACCAAACTACCAAGCCAATTCTTATACTGGGAAGGAAACAAGCTACCGGGGACCGATTTCTGGCATTTCAGCCGTCTTCGGCCCGGCTTGCTTGAATCCTGATGGTGCAAAGAGCTAGGGACTCACATCTGAGTATACCCTTCCACGCTTATGGTGGACAAAAATGATTCAGAAAAGGGGGTGGTGATGAACAGAGTGTCTGAATTAAGCAGACCACTCTTACCCAGTCTAAAGATCAGGGCTTGATCCATCACCGTTTTTTAGCTTACTGCACCATCCCAGCTCAGAACTTGGCTATATGCAAATTAGTCTGACCCTGGCCCAGTGCATCATGGGAACAGGGCAGACCAAACTACCAAGCCAATTCTTATACTGGGAAGGAAACAAGCTACCGGGGACCGGTTTCTGGCATTTCAGCCGTCTTCGGCCCGGCTTGCTTGAATCCTGATGGTGCAATGAGCTAGGGACTCACATCTGAGTATACCCTTCCACGCTTATGGTGGACAAAAATGATTCAGAAAAGGGGGTGGTGATGAATAGAGTGTCTGAATTAGGCATACCACTCTTACCCAGTCCAAAGATCAGGGCTTGATCCATCACCGTTTTTTAGCTCACTGCACCATCCCAGCTCAGAACTTGGCTATATGCAAATTAGTCTGACCCTGGCCCAGTGCATCATGGGAACAGGGCAGACCAAACTACCAAGCCAATTCTTATACTGGGAAGGAAACAAGCTACCGGGGACCGGTTTCTGGCATTTCAGCCGTCTTCGGCCCGGCTTGCTTGAATCCTGATGGTGCAATGAGCTAGGGACTCACATCTGAGTATACCCTTCCACGCTTATGGTGGACAAAAATGATTCTGAAAAGGGGGTGGTGATGAACAGAGTGTCTGAATTAAGCAGACCACTCTTACCCAGTCCAAAGATCAGGGCTTGATCCATCACCGTTTTTTAGCTCACTGCACCAACCCAGCTCAGAACTTGGCTATATGCAAATTAGTCTGACCCTGGCCCAGTGCATCATGGGAACAGGGCAGACCAAACTACCAAGCCAATTCTTATACTGGGAAGGAAACAAGCTACCGGGGACCGGTTTCTGGCATTTCAGCCGTCTTCGGCCCGGCTTGCTTGAATCCTGATGGTGCAATGAGCTAGGGACTCACATCTGAGTATACCCTTCCACGCTTATGGTGGACAAAAATGATTCAGAAAAGGGGGTGGTGATGAACAGAGTGTCTGAATTAAGCAGACCACTCTTACCCAGTCCAAAGATCAGGGCTTGATCCATCACCGTTTTTTAGCTCACTGCACCATCCCAGCTCAGAACTTGGCTATATGCAAATTAGTCTGACCCTGGCCCAGTGCATCATGGGAACAGGGCAGACCAAACTACCAAGCCAATTCTTATACTGGGAAGGAAACAAGCTACCGGGGACCGGTTTCTGGCATTTCAGCCGTCTTCGGCCCGGCTTGCTTGAATCCTGATGATGCAATGAGCTAGGGACTCACATCTGAGTATACCCTTCAACGCTTATGGTGGACAAAAATGATTCAGAAAAGGGGGTGGTGATGAACAGAGTGTCTGTATTAAGCAGACCACTCTTACCCAGTCCAAAGATCAGAGCTTGATCCATCACCGTTTTTTAGCTCACTGAACCATCCCAGCTCAGAACTTGGCTAAATGCAAATTAGTCTGACCCTGGCCCAGTGCATCATGGGAACAGGGCAGACCAAACTACCAAGCCAATTCTTATACTGGGAAGGAAACAAGCTACCGGGGACCGGTTTCTGGCATTTCAGCCGTCTTCGGCCCAGCTTGCTTGAATCCTGATGGTGCAATGAGCTAGGGACTCACATCTGAGTATACCCTTCCACGCTTATGGTGGACAAAAATGATTCAGAAAAGGGGGTGGTGATGAACAGAGTGTCTGAATTAAGCAGACCACTCTTACCCAGTCCAAAGATCAGGGCTTGATCCATCACCGTTTTTTAGCTCACTGCACCATCCCAGCTCAGAACTTGGCTATATGCAAATTAGTCTGACCCTGGCCCAGTGCATCATGGGAACAGGGCAGACCAAACTACCAAGCCAATTCTTATACTGGGAAGGAAACAAGCTACCGGGGACCGGTTTCTGGCATTTCAGCCGTCTTCGGCCCGGCTTGCTTGAATCCTGATGGTGCAATGAGCTAGGGACTCACATCTGAGTATACCCTTCCACGCTTATGGTGGACAAAAATGATTCAGAAAAGGGGGTGGTGATGAACAGAGTGTCTGAATTAAGCAGACCACTCTTACCCAGTCCAAAGATCAGGGCTTGATCCATCACCGTTTTTTAGCTCACTGCACCATCCCAGCTCAGAACTTGGCTATATGCAAATTAGTCTGACCCTGGCCCAGTGCATCATGGGAACAGGGCAGACCAAACTACCAAGCCAATTCTTATACTGGGAAGGAAACAAGCTACCGGGGACCGGTTTCTGGCATTTCAGCCGTCTTCGGCCCGGCTTGCTTGAATCCTGATGGTGCAATGAGCTAGGGACTCACATCTGAGTATACCCTTCCACGCTTATGGTGGACAAAAATGATTCAGAAAAGGGGGTGGTGATGAACAGAGTGTCTGAATTAGGCAGACCACTCTTACCCAGTCCAAAGATCAGGGCTTGATCCATCACCGTTTTTTAGCTCACTGCACCATCCCAGCTCAGAACTTGGCTATATGCAAATTAGTCTGACCCTGGCCCAGTGCATCATGGGAACAGGGCAGACCAAACTACCAAGCCAATTCTTATACTGGGAAGGAAACAAGCTACCGGGGACCGGTTTCTGGCATTTCAGCCGTCTTCGGCCCGGCTTGCTTGAATCCTGATGGTGCAATGAGCTAGGGACTCACATCTGAGTATACCCTTCCACGCTTATGGTGGACAAAAATGATTCAGAAAAGGGGGTGGTGATGAACAGAGTGTCTGAATTAGGCAGACCACTCTTACCCAGTCCAAAGATCAGGGCTTGATCCATCACCGTTTATTAGCTCACTGCACCATCCCAGCTCAGAACTTGGCTATATGCAAATTAGTCTGACCCTGGCCCAGTGCATCATGGGAACAGGGCAGACCAAACTACCAAGCCAATTCTTATACTGGGAAGGAAACAAGCTACCGGGGACCGTTTCTGGCATTTCAGCCGTCTTCGGCCCGGCTTGCTTGAATCCTGATGGTGCAATCATCTAGGGACTCACATCTGAGTATACCCTTCCACGCTTATGGTGGACAAAAATGATTCAGAAAAGGGGGTGGTGATGAACAGAGTGTCTGAATTAAGCAGACCACTCTTACCCAGTCCAAAGATCAGGGCTTGATCCATCACCGTTTTTTAGCTCACTGCACCATACCAGCTCAGAACTTGGCTATATGCAAATTAGTCTGACCCTGGCCCAGTGCATCATGGGAACAGGGCAGACCAAACTACCAAGCCAATTCTTATACTGGGAAGGAAACAAGCTACCGGGGACCGGTTTCTGGCATTTCAGCCGTCTTCGGCCCGGCTCGCTTGAATCCTGATGGTGCAATGAGCTAGGGACTCACATCTGAGTATACCCTTCCACGCTTATGGTGGACAAAAATGATTCAGAAAAGGGGGTGGTGATGAACAGAGTGTCTGAATTAAGCAGACCACTCTTACCCAGTCCAAAGATCAGGGCTTGATCCATCACCGTTTTTTAGCTCACTGCACCATCCCAGCTCAGAACTTGGCTCTATGCAAATTAGTCTGACCCTGGCCCAGTGCATCATGGGAACAGGGCAGACCAAACTACCAAGCCAATTCTTATACTGGGAAGGAAACAAGCTACCGGGGACCGGTTTCTGGCATTTCAGCTGTCTTCGGCCCGGCTTGCTTGAATCCTGATGGTGCAATGAGCTAGGGACTCACATCTGAGTATACCCTTCCACGCTTATGGTGGACAAAAATGATTCAGAAAAGGGGGTGGTGATGAACAGAGTGTCTGAATTAAGCAGACCACTCTTACCCAGTCCAAAGATCAGGGCTTGATCCATCACCGTTGTTTAGCTCACTGCACCATCCCAGCTCAGAACTTGGCTATATGCAAATTAGTCTGACCCTGGCCCAGTGCATCATGGGAACAGGGCAGACCAAACTACCAAGCCAATTCTTATACTGGGAAGGAAACAAGCTACCGGGGACCCGTTTCTGGCATTTCAGCTGTCTTCGGCCCGGCTTGCTTGAATCCTGATGGTGCAATGAGCTAGGGACTCACATCTGAGTATACCCTTCCACGCTTATGGTGGACAAAAATGATTCAGAAAAGGGGGTGGTGATGAACAGAGTGTCTGAATTAAGCAGACCACTCTTACCCAGTCCAAAGATCAGGGCTTGATCCATCACCGTTTTTTAGCTCACTGCACCATCCCAGCTCAGAACTTGGCTATATGCAAATTAGTCTGACCCTGGCCCAGTGCATCATGGGAACAGGGCAGACCAAACTACCAAGCCAATTCTTATACTGGGAAGGAAACAAGGTACCGGGGACCGGTTTCTGGCATTTCAGCCGTCTTCGGCCCGGCTTGCTTGAATCCTGATGGTGCAATGAGCTAGGGACTCACATCTGAGTATACCCTTCCACGCTTATGGTGGACAAAAATGATTCAGAAAAGGGGGTGGTGATGAACAGAGTGTCTGAATTAAGCAGACCACTCTTACCCAGTCCAAAGATCAGGGCTTGATCCATCACCGTTTTTTAGCTCACTGCACCATCCCAGCTCAGAACTTGGCTATATGCAAATTAGTCTGACCCTGGCCCAGTGCATCATGGGAACAGGGCAGACCAAACTACCAAGCCAATTCTTATACTGGGAAGGAAACAAGCTACCGGGGACCGGTTTCTGGCATTTCAGCCGTCTTCGGCCCGGCTTGCTTGAATCCTGATGGTGCAATGAGCTAGGGACTCACATCTGAGTATACCCTTCCACGCTTATGGTGGACAAAATGATTCAGAAAAGGGGGTGGTGATGAACAGAGTGTCTGAATTAAGCAGACCACTCTTACCCAGTCCAAAGATCAGGGCTTGATCCATCACCGTTTTTTAGCTCACTGCACCATCCCAGCTCAGAACTTGGCTATATGCAAATTAGTCTGACCCTGGCCCAGTGCATCATGGGAACAGGGCAGACCAAACTACCAAGCCAATTCTTATACTGGGAAGGAAACAAGGTACCGGGGACCGGTTTCTGGCATTTCAGCCGTCTTCGGCCCGGCTTGCTTGAATCCTGATGGTGCAATGAGCTAGGGACTCACATCTGAGTATACCCTTCCACGCTTATGGTGGACAAAAATGATTCAGAAAAGGGGGTGGTGATGAACAGAGTGTCTGAATTAAGCAGACCACTCTTACCCAGTCCAAAGATCAGGGCTTGATCCATCACCGTTTTTTAGCTCACTGCACCATCCCAGCTCAGAACTTGGCTATATGCAAATTAGTCTGACCCTGGCCCAGTGCATCATGGGAACAGGGCAGACCAAACTAACAAGCCAATTCTTATACTGGGAAGGAAACAAGCTACCGGGGACCGGTTTCTAGCATTTCAGCTGTCTTCGGCCCGGCTTGCTTGAATCCTGATGGTGCAATGAGCTAGGGACTCACATCTGAGTATACCCTTCCACGCTTATGGTGGACAAAAATGATTCAGAAAAGGGGGTGGTGATGAACAGAGTGTCTGAATTAAGCAGACCACTCTTACCCAGTCCAAAGATCAGGGCTTGATCCATCACCGTTTTTTAGCTCACTGCACCATCCCAGCTCAGAACTTGGCTATATGCAAATTAGTCTGACCCTGGCCCAGTGCATCATGGGAACAGGGCAGACCAAACTACCAAGCCAATTCTTATACTGGGAAGGAAACAAGCTACCGGGGACCGATTTCTGGCATTTCAGCCGTCTTCGGCCCGGCTTGCTTGAATCCTGATGGTGCAATGAGCTAGGGACTCTCATCTGAGTATACCCTTCCACACTTATGGTGGACAAAAATGATTCAGAAAAGGGGGTGGTGATGAACAGAGTGTCTGAATTAGGCAGACCACTCTTACCCAGTCCAAAGATCAGGGCTTGATCCATCACCGTTTTTTAGCTCACTGCACCATCCCAGCTCAGAACTTGGCTATATGCAAATTAGTCTGACCCTGGCCCAGTGCATCATGGGAACAGGGCAGACCAAACTACCAAGCCAATTCTTATACTGGGAAGGAAACAAGCTACCGGGGACCGGTTTCTGGCATTTCAGCCGTCTTCGGCCCGGCTTGCTTGAATCCTGATGGTGCAATGAGCTAGGGACTCACATCTGAGTATACCCTTCCATGCTTATGGTGGACAAAAATGATTCTGAAAAGGGGGTGGTGATGAACAGATTGTCTGAATTAAGCAGACCACTCTTACCCAGTCCAAAGATCAGGGCTTGATCCATCACCGTTTTTTAGCTCTCTGCACCATCCCAGCTCAGAACTTGGCTATATGCAAATTAGTCTGACCCTGGCCCAGTGCATCATGGGAACAGGGCAGACCAAACTAACAAGCCAATTCTTATACTGGGAAGGAAACAAGCTACCGGGGACCGGTTTCTGGCATTTCAGCCGTCTTCGGCCCGGCTTGCTTGAATCCTGATGGTGCAATGAGCTAGGGACTCACATCTGAGTATACCCTTCCACGCTTATGGTGGACAAAAATGATTCAGAAAAGGGGGTGGTGATGAACAGAGTGTCTGAATTAAGCAGACCACTCTTACCCAGTCCAAAGATCAGGGCTTGATCCATCACCGTTTTTTAGCTCACTGCACCATCCCAGCTCAGAACTTGGCTATATGCAAATTAGTCTGACCCTGGCCCAGTGCATCATGGGAACAGGGCAGACCAAACTACCAAGCCAATTCTTATACTGGGAAGGAAACAAGCTACCGGGGACCGGTTTCTGGCATTTCAGCCGTCTTCGGCCCGGCTTGCTTGAATCCTGATGGTGCAATGAGCTAGGGACTCACATCTGAGTATACCCTTCCACGCTTATGGTGGACAAAAATGATTCAGAAAAGGGGGTGGAGATGAACAGAGTGTCTGAATTAAGCAGACCACTCTTACCCAGTCCAAAGATCAGTGCTTGATCCATCACCGTTTTTTAGCTCACTGCACCATCCCAGCTCAGAACTTGGCTATATGCAAATTAGTCTGACCCTGGCCCAGTGCATCATGGAAACAGGGCAGACCAAACTACCAAGCCAATTCTTATACTGGGAAGGAAACAAGCTACCGGGGACCGGTTTCTGGCATTTCAGCCGTCTTCGGCCCGGCTTGCTTGAATCCTGATGGTGCAATGAGCTAGGGACTCACATCTGAGTATACCCTTCCACGCTTATGGTGGACAAAAATGATTCAGAAAAGGGGGTGGTGATGAACAGAGTGTCTGAATTAAGCAGACCACTCTTACCCAGTCCAAAGATCAGGGCTTGATCTATCACCGTTTTTTAGCTCACTGCACCATCCCAGCTCAGAACTTGGCTATATGCAAATTAGTCTGACCCTGGCCCAGTGCATCATGGGAACAGGGCAGACCAAACTACCAAGCCAATTCTTATACTGGGAAGGAAACAAGCTTCCGGGGACCGGTTTCTGGCATTTCAGCCGTCTTCGGCCCGGCTTGCTTGAATCCTGATGGTGCAATGAGCTAGGGACTCACATCTGAGTATACCCTTCCACGCTTATGGTGGACAAAAATGATTCAGAAAAGGGGGTGGTGATGAACAGAGTGTCTGAATTAAGCAGACCACTCTTACCCAGTCCAAAGGTCAGGGCTTGATCCATCACCGTTTTTTAGCTCACTGCACCATCCCAGCTCAGAACTTGGCTATATGCAAATTAGTCTGACCCTGGCCCAGTGCATCATGGGAACAGGGCAGACCAAACTACCAAGCCAATTCTTATACTGGGAAGGAAACAAGCTACCGGGGACCGGTTTCTGGCATTTCAGCCGTCTTCGGCCCGGCTTGCTTGAATCCTGATGGTGCAATGAGCTAGGGACTCACATCTGAGTATACCCTTCCACGCTTATGGTGGACAAAAATGATTCAGAAAAGGGGGTGGTGATGAACAGAGTGTCTGAATTAAGCAGACCACTCTTACCCAGTCCAAAGGTCAGGGCTTGATCCATCACCGTTTTTTAGCTCACTGCACCATCCCAGCTCAGAACTTGGCTATATGCAAATTAGTCTGACCCTGGCCCAGTGCATCATGGGAACAGGGCAGACCAAACTACCAAGCCAATTCTTATACTGGGAAGGAAACAAGCTACCGGGGACCGGTTTCTGGCATTTCAGCCGTCTTCGGCCCGGCTTGCTTGAATCCTGATGGTGCAATGAGCTAGGGACTCACATCTGAGTATACCCTTCCACGCTTATGGTGGACAAAAATGATTCAGAAAAGGGGGTGGTGATGAACAGAGTGTCTGAATTAAGCAGACCACTCTTGCCCAGTCCAAAGATCAGGGCTTGATCCATCACCGTTTTTTAGCTCACTGCACCATCCCAGCTCAGAACTTGGCTATATGCAAATTAGTCTGACCCTGGCCCAGTGCATCATGGAAACAGGGCAGACCAAACTACCAAGCCAATTCTTATACTGGGAAGGAAACAAGCTACCGGGGACCGGTTTCTGGCATTTCAGCCGTCTTCGGCCCGGCTTGCTTGAATCCTGATGGTGCAATGAGCTAGGGACTCACATCTGAGTATACCCTTCCACGCTTATGGTGGACAAAAATGATTCAGAAAAGGGGGTGGTGATGAACAGAGTGTCTGAATTAAGCAGACCACTCTTACCCAGTCCAAAGATCAGGGCTTGATCCATCACCGTTTTTTAGCTCACTGCACCATCCCAGCTCAGAACTTGGCTATATGCAAATTAGTCTGACCCTGGCCCAGTGCATCATGGGAACAGGGCAGACCAAACTACCAAGCCAATTCTTATACTGGGAAGGAAACAAGCTACCGGTGACCGGTTTCTGGCATTTCAGCCGTCTTCGGCCCGGCTTGCTTGAATCCTGATGGTGCAATGAGCTAGGGACTCACATCTGAGTATACCCTTCCACGCTTATGGTGGACAAAAATGATTCAGAAAAGGGGGTGGTGATGAACAGAGTGTCTGAATTAAGCAGACCACTCTTACCCAGTCCAAAGGTCAGGGTTTGATCCATCACTGTTTTTTAGCTCACTGCACCATCCCAGCTCAGAACTTGGCTATATGCAAATTAGTCTGACCCTGGCCCAGTGCATCATGGGAATAGGGCAGACCAAACTACCAAGCCAATTCTTATACTGGGAAGGAAACAAGCTACCGGGGACCGGTTTCTGGCATTTCAGCCGTCTTCGGCCCGGCTTGCTTGAATCCTGATGGTGCAATGAGCTAGGGACTCACATCTGAGTATACCCTTCCACGCTTATGGTGGACAAAAATGATTCAGAAAAGGGGGTGGTGATGAACAGAGGGTCTGAATTAAGCAGACCACTCTTACCCAGTCCAAAGATCAGGGCTTGATCCATCACCGTTTTTTTAGCTCACTGCACCATCCAAGCTCAGAACTTGGCTATATGCAAATTAGTCTGACCCTGGCCCAGTGCATCATGGGAACAGGGCAGACCAAACTACCAAGCCAATTCTTATACTGGGAAGGAAACAAGCTACCGGGGTTCATCACCTCCCTCTTTTCTGAATCGTTTTTGGCCACTATAGGTGTGGCAGGGTATACTCAGACATGAGTCCCTTTCTCACAGCTCCATCAGGATTCAAGCAAGCCGGGCCGAAAACGGCTGAAATGCCAGAAACTGGTCCCCGGTAGCTTGTCTCCTTTCTGGTGAAGAATTGGCTTGGTAGTTTAGTCTGCCCTGTTCCCATGATGCACTGGGCCAGGGACAGACTGGTTTGCATATAGCCAGGTTCTGAGCTGGGATGGGGCAGTGAGATAAATAACGGTGATGGATCAAGCCCTGATCTTTGGACTGGGTAAGAGTGGTCTGCTTAATTCAGACACTCTGTTCATCACCACCCCCTTTTCTGAATCGTTTTTGGCCACTATAGGTCTGGCAGGGTATACTCAGACAAGTCAAGTCAAGTCAAAGAATTTATATAGCGCACTACATACCCAGAGGGTCTCAAGGCGCTTAGGAAGGGGAGGAGGATTATTTGTCAAATATCCACGTTTTAAGTTGCTTTCTGAATGCTAGGTGGTTCTGGGTAAGGCGAAGGTAAGTAGGGAGTGAGTTCCATGTTTTAGCAGCCAGGTATGAGAAGGATCTGCCTCCCATGGTGGTCTTGTTGATGCGAGGTACGGTGGCGAGGGCTTGGCTGGAAGAACGTAGTTGGCGGGAGGGGGTGTAGAAGGACAGTCGTGAGTTGAGGCATTCTGGTCCGATGTCGTAGAGTGATTTGTGTGCGTGGGTTAGCAGTCGGAAAGTGATTCTCTTATTGACGGGTAGCCAGTGGAGGTCTTTCAGGTGACCAGAGATGTGTTCGTTACGCGGGATGTCTAATATGATCCTGGCTGAGGCGTTTTGGATTCGTTGGAGTTTCTTCTGGAGTTTAGCGGAAGTACCTGCGTAGAGGGTGTTTCCGTAGTCCAGTCGGCTCGTTACCAGAGCATGGGTGACTGTTTTCCTGGTTTCGGTGGGGATCCAGCGAAATGTTTTTTTGAGCATGCGAAGAATGTTGAAGCAGGATGAGGATACGGCGCTGACTTGTCTGTTCATAGAGAGTGAAGAATCCAGGATGACGCCTAGGTTCCGTGCGTGGTCTGTCGGGATGGGTGCTTTTCCAAGGGCTTCCGGCCACCAAGAGTCGTCCCATGCAGAGGGGGATGTGCCTAATATGAGGACTTCTGTTTTATCTGAGTTCAGTTTCAGACGGCTGTGTTTCATCCATTCGGCAACTTCTTTCATTCCTTCGTGTAGGTTAGTTTTGGCGGTGCTGGGGTCATTGGTGGGAGAAAGGATTAGTTGAGTGTCATCCGCGTAAGAGATGATGTTGAGGTTGTGTTGGCGGGCGATGGTCACGAGGGGGCTCATGTATACGTTGAAGAGGGTGGGGCTGAGTGAGGATCCTTGTGGTACGCCACAGATGACTTCAGTGGCCTCGGACTTGAATGGTGGAAGGCGGACTCTCTGGGTTCTTCCGGAGAGGAACGAGGTGATCCATTCAAGTGCTTTTCCTTGTATTCCGATGTTACTGAGGCGTTGTAAAAGGGTGCTGTGGCAAACTGTGTCGAAGGCTGCAGAGAGGTCGAGGAGGATGAGGGCGACTGTGTCTCCATTGTCCAGTAGAGTTCGAATGTCGTCTGTTGCTGCGATGAGGGCGGTCTCAGTGCTGTGTTTAGCTCGGAAGCCAGATTGTGAGGAGTTGAGGGATTTGTTGGCTTCGAGGAAAGCGGCGAGCTGGCTGTTGACAGCTTTCTCGATTACTTTTGCCGGGAATGGAAGGAGCGAGATGGGGCGGTAATTTTTGAGTTCGGTGGGGTCAGCTGTGGGTTTTTTCAGAAGGGCGGTGAGTTCAGCGTGTTTCCAGCTCTCAGGGAAGGTTGCGGAGTTGAAGGAGCAGTTGATGACGTCTCGGAGGTGCGGTGCTATGACGGAGTCTGCTTTGTTGAAGATGTGGTGAGGACATGGGTCTGTGGGGGATCCTGAGTGGATGGAGTTCATCAGGCGGATGGTGTCCTCAGTGGAGATTGGGTTCCAGTCGTTAAGGGTGTTCACGGGGGGAGAATGTTCAGCATATGGTTGGGCGGGTTGGTCTCCGGGTTGGTTGTCGAAGCTGTTGTGGATGTCTGCAATCTTGTTGTGGAAGAATGAGGCTAGGGAATCGCAGAGGGCTTGAGAGGGGGTGATGTCATTGGAGTTGGCCGAGGGATTGGAAAATTCCTTGACGATGTTGAAAAGTTCCTTGCTGTTGTGGGCGTTGTTGTCAAGTCGATCCTTGAATGCTGTTTTCTTGTTCAGGATTCAAGCAAGCCGGGCCGAAGACGGCTGAAATGCCAGAAACCGGTCCCCGGTAGCTTGTCTCCTTTCTGGTGAAGAATTGGCTTGGTAGTTTAGTCTGCCCTGTTCCCATGATGCACTGGGACAGGGACAGACTGATTTGCATATAGCCAGGTTCTGAGCTGGGATGGGGCAGTGAGATAAATAACGGTGATGGATCAAGCCCTGATCTTTGGACTGGGTAAGAGTGGTCTGCTTAATTCAGACACTCTGTTCATCACCACCCCCTTTTCTGAATCGTTTTTGGCCACTATAGGTGTGGCAGGGTATACTCAGACATGAGTCCCTTTCTCACTGCTCCATCAGGATTCAAGCAAGCCGGGCCGAAGACGGCTGAAATGCCAGAAACCGGTCCCCGGTAGCTTGTCTCCTTTCTGGTGAAGAATTGGCTTGGTAGTTTAGTCTGCCCTGTTCCCATGATGCACTGGGCCAGGGACAGACTGATTTGCATATAGCCAGGTTCTGAGCTGGGATGGGGCAGTGAGATAAATAACGGTGATGGATCAAGCCCTGATCTTTGGACTGGGTAAGAGTGGTCTGCTTAATTCAGACACTCTGTTCATCACCACCCCCTTTTCTGAATCATTTTTGGCCACTATAGGTGTGGCAGGGTATACTCAGACATGAGTCCCTTTCTCACTGCTCCATCAGGATTCAAGCAAGCCGGGCCGAAGACGGCTGAAATGCCAGAAACCGGTCCCCGGTAGCTTGTCTCCTTTCTGGTGAAGAATTGGCTTGGTAGTTTAGTCTGCCCTGTTCCCATGATGCACTGGGCCAGGGACAGACTGATTTGCATATAGCCAGGTTCTGAGCTGGGATGGGGCAGTGAGATAAATAACGGTGATGGATCAAGCCCTGATCTTTGAACTGGGTAATAGTTGTCTGCTTAATTCAGACACTCTGTTCATCACCACCCCCTTTTCTGAATCGTTTTTGGCCACTATAGGTGTGGCAGGGTATACTCAGACATGAGTCTCTTACTCACTGCTCCATCAGGATTCAAGCAAGCTGGGCCGAAGACGGCTGAAATGCCAGAAACCGGTCCCCGGTAGCTTGTCTCCTTTCTGGTGAAGAATTGGCTTGGTAGTTTAGTCTGCCCTGTTCCCATGATGCACTGGGCCAGGGACAGACTGATTTGCATATAGCCAGGTTCTGAGTTGGGATGGGGCAGTGAGATAAATAACGGTGATGTATCAAGCCCTGATCTTTGGACTGGGTAAGAGTGGTCTGCTTAATTCAGACACTCTGTTCATCACCACCCCCTTTTCTGAATCGTTTTTGGCCACTATAGGTGTGGCAGGGTATACTCAGACATGAGTCCCTTTCTCACTGCTCCATCAGGATTCAAGCAAGCCGGGCCGAAGACGGCTGAAATGCCAGAAACCGGTCCCCGGTAGCTTGTCTCCTTTCTGGTGAAGAATTGGCTTGGTAGTTTAGTCTGCCCTGTTCCCATGATGCACTGGGCCAGGGACAGACTGATTTGCATATAGCCAGGTTCTGAGCTGGGATGGGGCAGTGAGATAAATAACGGTGATTGATCAAGCCCTGATCTTTGGACTGGGTAAGAGTGGTCTGCTTAATTCAGACACTCTGTTCATCACCACCCCCTTTTCTGAATCGTTTTTGGCCACTATAGGTGTGGCAGGGTATACTCAGACATGGGTCCCTTTCTCACTGCTCCATCAGGATTCAAGCAAGCCGGGCCAAAGACGGCTGAAATGCCAGAAACGGGTCCCCGGTAGCTTGTCTCCTTTCTGGTGAAGAATTGGCTTGGTAGTTTAGTCTGCCCTGTTCCCATGATGCACTGGGCCAGGGACAGACTGATTTGCATATAGCCAGGTTCTGAGCTGGGATGGGGCAGTGAGATAAATAACGGTGATGGATCAAGCCCTGATCTTTGGACTGGGTAAGAGTGGTCTGCTTAATTCAGACACTCTGTTCATCACCACCCCCTTTTCTGAATCGTTGTATCTATGACAGTCGCCGTTCTTATACCACTTTCTTAGTTGCTCCTTTGCTGCAGGCAAAACTAACACCGGCCGTAACTTATGGAAGCGAATGCCTCCGAGGGAGGGACGCCCAGCTATTGAACGGTACAATAGCAAAGGCCATGAGCATGATATTCAGTCTGCCTAATTACACCTCACAGGCCCAAATAAGGCTGGAATTCAGCCTGACAAACCAAACTCTGGAGCGAATTTGTGCCTACGTCAAAAGATGGCATAACATCCAGAGAACGGGAAGCTGCAAGCCTAAATCACCATCTATGGAAAGAGATAGAAAACAAGAGTAATGGCGCGGCCGCAAAATACATTAAACTTTCAATAAACTCCTTGTGCCTACAACAAGCCTGGAAGTGCAGCGGATCCCACAACATCTTCAAACAGCTAGTCAATAAATCAGTAAGATCTATCTCGTTAATAGAGGACAAAGCAAGCCTAGCTAACCGAGCCCATGGATGGATAGTCATTCAACGCTATACAAACAGCATTTGCCAAAGCTATTTAGGAGTCGGGTTTTTTAGGCGCACAAAGGAGAAGATCTTACGCTTACGGCTAGGCCTGCTTCCATCACAAAAACACCTCCCCCCATGGAAAAGGCCACAAGCAACAACCAACTGCCAAATATGTGGGAAGGTAAAAGAAGAAATCCTGTACCTAATATGCACCTGCAAAGGTCGACACAGAGCGTCGATCACACCAAAAATTGCCCTTTAATCAGCTGGGCATAAGAACATGCCGGCAAGCTGTCAAGGCTTGCTTCGATGGAAAAAATATTCAATTAGCAAGCCATGTTGTCAAATTCTTGGAGAAAGCAGAAAAGAAACAAGAATGACAGAGGGCAGACACCGGATGATGCTAACCCAAGAAGCAAACCCAAAAAGGGGCAACGAACAGCGAATTAACCATCCAACATGGGCAGGGAACAGATTTCCGAAGGCAAGTTAATACATAACAAAACAGCAGGGAAATGCTACAAACTAATATACTCCGGTGAATAACAAGTCTCTCTTATGTTCCAAGCTCACACTTCGACATGGTCTAAACCCAGGTGCAAGTCTTTCAACAAAGCCAGCTCAGGCAAAACAAGTGACTTACTCTATCTTAATCCATGCTCAGTGTGAAAGAAGCATACAATTTCTGTAGCAACCACTATTTTAGAAATAAGGTATTTTCATTTGATACCTTTTATAATAATTGTATTCTATTAATGATGCATATGCTAATATTTGCAATGGTTTTAACTAACTGTGCAATAAAGATTTACCTTACCCTTACCACTTTCTTAGTATATGGTTTGTGAGGCCCCTACGGCTAAGCGTATACTGTGCTAATTTACTGTGTGATAAATAAGTTTAACTGGTGTACTTTTGCCTCTAGCCTCATAAAGAGACTAGAGGAATATGTTTAAAATAAATACATATATTTAATATATATACCAAGTGTGGTTCTCCTTTCATTTGAGCATCCACGAGATTATAGACTGGTAAATCAAGCTGCTTTACATTCCTTCAAGACTTAGCCTGAAGGCTGCTCTCCACAGCTACCACTAGGATAGCTTTCTACAAGGTTTTGTTAACTTATCATCAATAAGGGTTCGTTTGGACTGGTGCAAGGTGCCCACTAGAATAGTGGACAGCATATGCCAGGCCAACTTCTCACATTCAGTAGATAGAAAAATTTACTAATCTAACATCTAATTATATCATGTGCATCTACAATTATTAAGTAGTTGTGAGGGATCTCAAAAACGGGTTGTGGATTTCAATAGCAAGAGTAAAAACACTTCTGAAATCAGCAATAGTTGACATCTCTTGCTTAAATTATGTATTTTCAAATAAAGTGGAATTGAAGCTATTTGCAACTTGGACGGATGCTATTGTTGGAAAGCCAATGACAAAATACAGTTTTATTAGGGTTACACTAAGTTTCTTTATGAGATGGCATTGTTATTATTGGAGGTGGTAGATGTTACAGTGACATGTTGCAGATGAATATTCTTTTTATGTTTGTTTTGTCGTCTATAACTTTCATTGAAGCATATATATGTTCCTGGTGAAGAGATGAATGGTATGGAAATGTACTGAATGACACCATTGGTATACAAAAAAATGAAATAAAATAAAATAGATGAACATTATAAAATTGGTAATTACACAAAGAAGATTTTATGAGAAGGAATGTTAATTGATTTAACTGAGTGCAACACCACAAGTGAGCACTCAATTCTCCCAGAAAAGTCTCAACAATACTTTGTTAAGTTTGAAAAGTATTTTGTCAAATAGCAGATAGAGAAATTACATGACTAGAGAATATAACAATTCTCATCAAAAAGGAACTCATCATAAGATATAACTACAGAAAATTATTATAGTATGAGTATAAAGATAGTGTCTATTATATAACATTGAATAAACAACTAAAGCTGAATATAAAACCAGGAAAGAAAGAATCAGTTTAGATAAAAAATTAAATGGTGTGCAGAAAAAAGGGATAAGACAAGATGTTATAACTGGTCGCGAAGAGAACACATTTATAAAACATATCTAAAGAAAGTAAAAATACAACTGTGTAAATGTGTAAAAACATTCAAGCAGTGGCGATTCCTCCATTAGGGCGTCGGGGCGTCGCCCCACTGCTTTCTCGCCTTGCAAGAAGCAGAAACATGAAATGATAAAACTACCATTTCATGTTTCTGCTTCTCGCACGGTGAGAAAGCAGAAATGCCCGGAGTGCCTGGTTGGGGAGGGCGAGTGAGCGTTTCTCCTTGTGTGCAGGGGAGGTGTGGCTAGCCAACGGTCTTTGGTGTTGACTGACTGTTCGGGTCAGTCATGCGCAGTTGGGCACCTTATCATTATCTCTATGTAGGCTGCCTACATAGAGAAAATGGCTCCCTGGCCTACAGGCGCCCAGCTGGGCGCCGGCCGCACCAATCACAGCGCTGCTATTGCAGCGTTGTGATTGGCTTAAGGGAGCGAGAGGGAGGCTGCCTAGGTTAACGCAAGACCGGCCGGGAGCAGCAGGAGAGGTGGCGCGTGATCCTGAAGAAGAAGTGAGAGGAAGGTATTAAGGTATGTTTAATTGTAACTGTATTTTCACTACTGTCCCGCTCCCCCCCACACCCGCATGAACCACCCCTCCCATCTTGCTGGCCGTGGCTGCGTGCAGGCCGAGAACCTCGTCTGGCCCCCAGTGTTGTAAAGTGCGCATGTCGAACCTTTTGGCAAGCGAGTTCACCAGCGAACCTTCCAGCTGGGCGTGCTCATTTCTACCACTTACTCAGGGAAACACGAAGGGTGCTGCTGCTGAGTTTCCAGACAACAAAGCACCAAAAAATATGGTTCGCTAATTTGAATGTAGTCTTTCTTTAAATACCTCCATGGCGTTTGAAAGTGCATATCCAGTTCCAACCGTCTCAGGCTCATTTACTTGCTGTCCGATGATGGGTTTCCTAATTTCATAAGGATTCTCCAAGGCACATTTCGTGCACCTAGATGAAATCAGCGAAGGAGAGGACCGAGCTAATTTAACAGTGTGAAATTTGACAGCTTGAGGACTGGAGCCACCCGAGGGGCCTCTTGGTGCACCGGGGCTTTGCCAACCATATGCCTGCTATGCAATAGTGGAGCTTAAAAAGAATGAGGGATTCTTAAGGGGAACCTACATTTAGAGCTCCGAATATTTATGTGTCGGACTTCATTTGAATGGGCAGACAACCAGAGAAATTAAAAGAAGTCGCTGCTTTCAGAGACAGAAATAGGGAGCGGGGAGATTTACGTTCCATAACAAAACACAGCAGACATCAGCAGTAAAGCTACTGTATGATTAACTTTGTTTTAGTCAGTCATGTTTATCAGCATCAAAGTCTAGTCTAGGGATGCACCTGGTTTGCATTTTTAAAGTTAAAAAGCATACCTGCATAACCTACATGAAATAAATAGACAAACAGTAGTCCAGGGTCATGGAATGACTTTAGTGTTAAGGAAATGGCACCAATCTTGCTTAACATTGTTAAAAATCTGAGGCTGAACTTTAATGTGAGTCTGGCCCTGGAGGCAAAATTTACTGCTATAGACCAAGCAACTTTCAATTTAAGGCTGTCATTAAACATACTCCGAGGAAGGCCTGTGCTTCATATTCACACACAAGACTGTACAAACCTTTGCCTCGGCAGTCGGCAATGCAGCCTGCACAGTTGCATACTCACCCTCTCTAGGGAGTGACATCTACTCTCGATGTCTTACACCCTCTCACCCACTAACCTGCTTTCTCATCCTCTTGCTTCTGGGTGAAACAGACACGAGCTGCAATGCAGAACAGGGATTTAGAACAGAAGGGGCTCCAAACAATATGCAGATATTAATGTTAATAGTCTCTCTAGTAGCAGCAGTAGTGACAATCACTGCGGGACGCTGAATTTCAATAGTTTAAATTAAATACTTCATAGTGTCATTAAGTGTGTTGCCTGTTCTGTGAAACGAAGGCCAGACAGACAGCTGAGGTAATCAAAATCAAGCCGTCCTCCAAGGGTACTTGCTGGCCTGAAAGAAATTCAAATGTACATTACAACAAGTTAATCTGCAATTGTTAAGGCTAATCTGCAAATGTAAAGGGTGGTTGGAAGCTGGGTATTGGGAAATTGGCTTTAACTGATCAAATCACTCCAAGGTTTGTGGAAAAATATTTATTGTTTTTGAGCATCAGTGCAAAGTGTTAACAACCGAGCTGTAAAGTAAGTGTTTGCTTTTAATTGTAATTGTGTATAGCCTTTACTACCCCTGACCAGGTATTGAAGGGACAGTTGAGTGACATCTATTTATTAATGTAATACCTGCACTTCCACAAGTGCTTTATTAACCATCCTGCGCTCTCAAATTTACTTGAAAATGCACCATTTGTTCACTCTTTTTACAAAATTTTCACGGGGTCCCCCGAAACCCTTCTGTAGGCTCCCTACGCTTGCTCGCCGCAGTGCAGTACAACATTAATTTTACGCCTCACCACTTTCAAATGTCACAGCCACCACTTCATTCAAGGTGGCTTGAGTGCTTACTTGAAATTAATAGAATGATTGCTATCCTTTCTGAATCAATGTTTACGTATACATTTATAGAAGACCATAAGATGTTCCTTTTCAAAGCAAGATAAACTGCAGACATGGCAACTATCAAGTATGTGATTGTATCACACACTGTATCACAAAGCTTTGAATGAAACATTAGAAGTATTTTTCTATGTTTTAGTAATTTGCTATCCATAGGATTGTTACAAATTTATCAAATTACCATAAATTTACCAAATAATTATGGACTATCAAAAGGAATCTTTATTGTACAAATAACATTTAGTTGATCCTAAATTTGCCTCTAAAACTTTTGAACCCTTGGACATGTAAAAAGCGAATGTTTAATATCAGCAGTATAAAACCCACTGGATTTATCAGTTTCATTGTTGATTTTATAAAGAGAATATTGAGTTAACAAAAGTCTATTGTAGACAAAGAATAATTTTGAACTGTAATAGCAGTTTGTGAGGATTTATGAATTGTGAAGCACATTGTCATCCAAATGTCAACAGACTAAATAAAACTCTATTTACCAAGTTAATTTACCTTACATTTTAGTTTGACATTGTTGTTTTTTCAAAGTATTGTATAGACAATAGAAGCCTTGGGATGTGATGACAGAATTACTAAAATATCATTGTAAAACACGTGCTGTGGAGTTAGATCTGGGAACAATAAAAAAGCATTTAATACAATATTAGATAAGGCATTAGATAATGGTTCATTCTTTTCCCTAAAGGAATCTGGTAGGCAAAACGTATTTTGCATTTCTGTAAAAGAAAGTATTGAACAGGATGGTTAGTAGGTTAACCTATATCAAACCTCTATTCCTCCATCTATTCTAACATATGGTTCTGTTCCTTTGGTTAGTGTATTTATTATGTCAAATAGTAGATTTAAATAAATGTGTTGCCCTTTACCATCAATACCGCTGACTAGTTGAAAACGTCTACAAACGTTCTAAATATTAGGGGAGGCTACAGCGGTTGGTATTTGAGAGAATTACAAAAAATCCTTGAAAGAAAATGGGTTAATAAATGTATTTTCAAGATCAACATCAGAGCGGACAGAAATGATTAACTTCATCTAACAAACAAAAAGCAGATTGTTTAAGCATGAAAGCATTTTGATACATACAAAAATCTCCGATTTTGCTCATTTTAATTTAGTAATTGAAATCCTAGATTTTGACTTAATATGGGATATGAAGATTAGTAAGGAATCAAATATTTCAAAAAAGAAGTTTGAAATATTGTTCAGTAACATAGACAATATAAACAAAATTAACAGGACCAACATCATTTTAATTTAATCTAATTGACCATACCAGGATAACATAGGGAATTTCATCTGGAATTAAATCTGAACTCTTCTCCACAGAATTTCGATTAAGTGTATTTTAAATAGCTGCAGGAAACAATAAACCAAAATATTTTATGTTATTGGGATTCCAAGAAACATTCGTACATATGTTTGAGACAATATTTGTCACATGGAAGAATTTCACATTGATCTGTCTTAAGCTTATATCCTGAAACTTTGGGAAAAACCAGCACTTCTTGTAGAAAGGTCTATCTATAATTTCAGGGTCTGATGAGATTGTCATCTACATATACTGAAATTTTAAGGTTCAGAGCATTTTGTGAAAATGTTTGATCTCAGTATTTTGTCCAAACTTATATTAGAATGGCTTTACTGACAAAATGAATAAAAGGGGTCATAGAGTGCAACTTCTTTGTATCACTTAAGACAAAGAGAAGGGAATAGATATAATAACATTAATAAGTGTTGAGGCTTCAGAGAGTAATAAAATATTAAAATAACACAAGTAATCATAGGTCCAAATGCAAACCAAACTAGAGTATGAAATATTAAATTCCAATTTATCTGTTGAAAGCTTTCTCACCATCTAATGCAATTGCTGGGTGTTTTCTAATGACAGATTCGTCCTCTTACAAAACAGGTTTGTTCTCTACCAAACAGTGTAGGTAAAACTGGGCCTAAAACGGAAGCAATAACATTAACAAAGATGTTATCGTCTACATATACCAGTGAGATTGGTCTAAGGTGTTTACAAAATGTGTTATTCTTGGACTCCTTTGGAATTAAACAATTTAGTACATTTGGGAGTGATATTGAAAAAAAACATTATCTGAAATATCAATACACAATGGTTCAGCACTTAACATTGTGTGAATCAAATAATTTTACAACGAGTAAGAGTTCAGCAAAAGCACCTTGGATAGTGTGACACAAATTACTTGCCTCTTAATAAAAAACATCAATCGGACAAATTTGATTTATATTCCTTTATTCTTGTATCTTCTTCTTCATATTCAATTAAGAACCATAGCCAATGCATTTCTTAGACTTCTTTAGGGCACTCTGTAAAATTCTTTTCAAATTGGCTAGACGGTATGATTCTGTTAATTCCTCTGTGTATGGTCACATATATCACCATTTTTTTAAATATATATCCTCTCAAAATGAGGTTTGTCCGCATGGTTGTTTGTCGTAAAACCGTAATTTAAAAAGATGTGAAAGATGACATCATCTACAATATTAGGAATGAATGTTCCACTCCTGTTGGTCCGACTTATATTACAATGTGGAACCCTGTGCGTGGAGAAACTAGGAATTCTGTCCTTGAATTATAGGACGCTACTGCAAAGAGGGGCAGAGGAAAAACAGAAATCTACAGCTCAGTTCTCCAGACCCATCTGTAAAAACTGCCAGCAGACATTATTAAATTTCGTCCGGAGGAGGGGGTGATACTTGTAAGAAATAGAAGAGGAAATCGTATTTCTCCATCTCAAAACTCTGCTTTTCATGTCAATAGAGGCAGTGTAAACATGTGATTCTGACAGACTGAGCCTTCATCTACTGCGTACAGTACCTTTCCCACCCAGTCTTGTGGGATAGATCAAGAGACTCCCTCTCTACCTTCCCAAGGATTTTGAATATCGCCTCCACATGTCTGCAGAGCGGATACCGGCCCAAGGAACTACTCTCAAGAACCAACATAGGAAATCTACAAATTTGGGCCATTTCTGCATTACCTCTCTTTAATCCAGAGAGCCCTTGTATTGCTTCATGTTTCTAGTTCGACCAGATGTACAGAAATTTGTCATTGTCAGACGCAAAGACTCCCTGATTCCCCCTTGTAGAGACCACCAACAAAATAGAATCACTTTGTAATAGTGACTAAACTTCCTCATTGGAGAACTGTATCTATGTAGAATATCCACCAAATTATATTATGATTTTATGTTAAAGTAAACGTTTTTTTTTACATGTATACTAATTGAAGACTTTGAGACTAAAGTATCATTGTTTACATGGACTTCACACTGTAGGGATTTTTCTGAGTACATCTAAGGGATAGTTCCTCCAGGTTTCTTGATTCTTTATTTTCATTTTTAGTGAGTGTAAATTTCCTGAGGTATGAATGCTGTATGTTTGGATATGTGGGATCACATATATTAATATATGTGTTTGTTCTTGGCATTGTTTTTACTATCTGCCCGAATCATTGTGCCATTATATACCGGTTTCTAATCAGATTGTTTAATACAAATAAGGATATATTTGTTCTTGTTCTTTTGACTGTGATTCATCAATGCACTGCATGAGATCAAAAAAAATCTCATCTAATCCTAACTCTTCATTTAGCGAGTATAGCCTGTGTCTGGCTCATGTGTTACTCTTTTTGGGCATAATCAAAAGACGAGTTTATTTTCCGCTTTTCAAAGTATCTTTCAGGCAGGATATTATTCATTGCATCGGTGTTATTTTCCCCTGAATTCATGCCTGAGCATTCCTACCCCAAGGACCCTTTCTTTTGGTATACTGCCCAGGACCTAGCCTGAGTTGCCTTTGGGGAATGGGATTCCCAGGTCCAATAATAGCTCAGGGAGGGGGGTGTTCCTCCCCTTTCCACATTTGGCTGAGGGATGGGATCCCGGGACCAAAATCAGCAAGTGGAGTGGGGATGAGCAGACCCCGTCCCCCTTTTCACATGTTTCTCAGCCAGGGGTGCATTTCTCTCCTTTCCCTTTATTGCAAGTCGGGCCCTGGGTTGCTGGGGTCCCCGGGATCAAAATCGGCCAGGGGAAGAAGCCTCCTATTCCCCCTACCTCTTTCTAAATTGAGTCAGGAAATGTAACCCAGGGAGGGGAGCCACAGCCCCCCATCCCCTTTACCAATGCGGTGATGCTTAAAACTCTTCCCTCTTGAGGCGGAAGCCGGGAGGTAAAGAGGCACGTTGTTTTAATATTGTTTTGGCTGATATACAATTTTTAAAAGCTCAAAGTCCTAAAATCGACTATCACTTACTTGTGCACGCGATTCACAACCGGTGCCCACAGACCTCTGCTGGCCCCCCCGCAGCCGATCAAGGTGCTGCTACGGGGCAGAAAACCGAGCAAACAGCCTCCATCTTGGGGGAGGTGTAAGGGGAGCGCTCCTGATGCCTGGCCCCTCCCACCCTCTGGCGAGCAAATAAAAACGTCATCTGTTTGTGCGCAGTCTTAATGCTTTAAACTCTTCCCTCTTGAGGCGGAAGCCGGGAGGTAAAGAGGCACGTTGTTTTAATATTGTTTTGGCTGATAGTCGATTTTAGGACTTTGAGCTTTTAAAAATTGTATATCACTTATTAGTGCACGCGATTCACAACCGGTGCCCACAGACCTCTACTGCCCCCCCCCCCCGCAGCCGATTAAGGTGCTGCTACGGGGCAGAAAACCGAGCAAACAGCTGCCATCTTTGGGGAGGTGTAAGGGGAGCGCTCCTGCTGCCTGGCCCCTCCCACCCTCTTCCACTCCTGCCTCAAATGCTCGACCTACACAGGAGGCACAGCAGACGGGTGCAGTGGGCGCCAAAGGAAAGCCCGTCTGTGCCCGTCCGTGACCGACCGGGGCCAGGGGCAGGAACCCCTGTGGGTTTCAGTTTTCGAAAGCACTATAGCTCCCTAGAGCTTAGAAACCTATGTCCTCCCTTAGATAACACCTGTCTGCACAGCATAATCATTAGGAATGGAGATAAAAGGTGTGCACACTGCTCCTTTACTGTTAATAGACAACTCAGGTCTAGGTACAAAGGTAAGATATTAAATCTTGCCCTTCTAAACTGTCGCTCCCTGGGGAAACATAAGATGGAAGTACATGACTACTAACGGATGATCAGGTGGATGCACTATTCCTTACGGAGACGTGGCTTAATACCACATCAGCACCAGATATACTGGCGGCACTCCCACCGGGATATGAAATCAAGAGAATAGACAGGAAAAAGGGGAAGGGGGGAGGATATGCGATAAAACACAAACAAGATCTGGCCTGCACCCTAGAAGAGATGGATATTGCAAACAGTGAAACAGGGTTCTTCTCCATCTCAGTGCCCCATGGGTACTGTTTAAAGGGATTTCTGATATATCGTCCCCCGGGGACCGGAGCCAATTTTGCCACTCAACTGATGGAAACCCTCACGCTTTCCACTCTCAAGCACGATAGACTCCTCCTCCTAGGGGACTTAAACTATCATTTTGACGACCTGATGAACGCTGAAGCTCAGGAAATCAGACAGGAGCTAGCAGGCATACAGATGCTGTTGAAATCAGAAATACCCACTCACTGCCAGGGCCATCTCCTGGACCCTATTTGCGGTAACTGGGACACCTTGACCGTAGCTCCCCTAACCCCTGTTATTTGGTCAGACCATTTTCTAGTCTCTTTTCGGGTGGCGGTCCCGGACAATGGACCTCAGAATGGAAAAAGCACAGCAAATAAACGCAGGAAATGGGCAAAGTTTTCCACTGAGGCATTTAATAAAATAATAACATCAGGAGGCCCTCCCGAGGGCGAAGGAATAGACTCTGCCTGCGAAGCATTAGATCTGCGAATCCAAAAGGCGCTAGACTACACAGCACCATGGACTCAAAATGCTCCGGCGAGGACATCCAAATCTGCCCCCTGGTTCAACACTGAACTGCGAGAACAAAAAGCGAAATGTAAAAGCTTAGAGAGAAAATGGCATAGGGGTTTCTCAGAGACAGATAGAGCTGAATATAAGAAGGGCTTAAAGGAATATCACGCACTGATCCGAAAAACTAGGAAAACCTATTTCTGCACTAGAATCAAAGATGCGGACAATTCCCTGAAGGAAATGTTCCTAGTATATAGGGAACTTTCAGATCTCGCCCCACTAGCAGCCCCTATGAATGGATCTGTTAAAACCTGCAATCAAGTAGCAGAGTTCTTTGCCAGCAAAGTAGACAAAATCTACGCTGGCTTCCCAGAAACAGCCAGAGTGGGTGATGGGAGGACAGAAAGTATCTTGAACGCACAGGATAATAAATGCCTCTCGGCATTTCTAGTACCTTCACGGGAAACAATATGCCACATAGCAGGTAGGGTAGCATTAAATCAGGCTCACCGAGTGATCCAGCAACTCCAATGAGACTCCATGGCAGCATAACCACTCTGGAGCCATATATTAGTCATCTACTTGCTCTCTCCTTTGAATTAGGACAAGTCCCTATCTCATGGAAGAAAGCAATAGTCCTTCCCCTGAGGAAAAAACCTAACATTAGTCTAGAGAAACTGGACAATTTACAACCTATCTCCCTCCTCCCCTGCTTTGCCAAAATCGCGGAGAAAGCAGTCAACAAACAACTCTCTGCATTTGCTGAGACCAACGGACTGCTCCACCCCTCTGTCGGGATTCCGAGCTTTACACTTGACCGAGTCGGCCCTGCTGTCTTCAACGGAAGCCCTACGAAGATATGCAGATGAAGGCCAGACGGCGGCACTGATTCTCCTCGATCTCAGTGACGCTTTTGACACTGTAGCTCATCACACACTGCTACAGTGTCTTAAAAAGGGAGGGGTGAGAGGAAAACCTTGGAATGGCTGGAATCATTCCTAACAGATCACACCTTCCAGGTCGCACAGGGCCAGTTCAGGTCCAAAGAAATAAAACTCAAACAGGGAGTGCCACAAGGTTCCAGTCTCAGCCCCACCTTATTCAATCTGTATGTGGCCCCAGTAGGAGTGATCACAGACAAATTTGGGGTTGATATCGTGTCGTACGCAGACGATCCGCAACTGATTGTGACCTTGACGCAACCAGAGGAGAAATGTGCCAACAACTTTGCGACTTGTATGCAGGAGGTCGCAAAGTGGATGGCGGACAACTGCCTCCGACTTAATGGGAACAAGATGGAGGTATTGATTGTAGGCAAATCCCCATCAGTGTGGACCTCAGCTTGGTGGCCGGACGAACTGGGTGAACTACCCACACCCAGCAATCTAGTGAAGAACCTGGGGTTCTGGCTAGATAAAAACTTATCGTTCGACCACCAAACCAAACAAGTGGCAGGCACTTGTTTTGGTATACTGCGGGTCCTTAGGAAAACTCTGGACCTTATGCCCATGTCGGTACGCCAGACCCTGGTCCATACCCTAATAACATCCAGGCTGGACTATGGAAATGTACTGTATCTAGGGGCCAGCGTAAAATGCTTCTCGAGATTACAACGTATACAGAATGCAGCTGCCCGCTTGATCCTACAATTGCCCAGAAGGGCATCAGCACAAAAAGCACTGAGGACCCTTCACTGGCTCCCGATTAGGGAACGGGTGACTTTTAAAGCCCTTTGTGTAGGACATAGCATCCTTCATGGAAGAGGCCCTAGGTATCTGCATGGCCTTCTGAAACAGTACGAGCCTACCCGCCAGCTAAGATCATGCGGCACTGGGCAAGTGCAGGTCCCGAAGGCTAAAAGAGCTAGAATGGGTGGAAAATGACCGCTAGGATATGGAACAAGCTGCCAGGAAAGCTGCGTCTGGAATCCTCTGAGCCCATCTTTCGAAAAGACCTGAAAACAGTCCTCTTCCCCAAAGACTAGTGCCTGGACTAAGACACTTCACGCAATCATGCCTTAGACTCTTCTGAAGCAACTGTAGCAACCAGCGCGGGGACACACTTGCTAGTGTAACCAAGCGCTTTATAAAATATAAATAAATAAATAAACAAATGAAGCCCTGGGGGATAGTTGTTATACATCTACAATGCATAGTACTACCTCAACAATGTCATTTTTTACTGTATTAAATAACCAAGTTGTTGTTTTTGTGCATTTTTCTCTCTCTTGTGCTGACATATTTTGTGGTATCTTGTGAGCCTTCTTAATGTCTATTTTGTCTTGAAAATGTGTATTATGTTAGTCTCCTTGCATTCATTCTCTAATTCAAGTGTTCAAAAATGATAATTCGTTAGGGTCTTCCCAACATCAATTCCGTCAGGATGACTTCGCTCCCAACTATTTCTGGCAGCACAACTGAGTATCATGCAGATTTGGAAGCAACCCCAGGCACTCTCATGCAACATGTGGTAGGGAGGGTATGGAGCCTCTATACCATGGAGAAACAGCTATCGTGCGGGACAGAATGGCCAAATTCGATACAACATGGCGTACATTCACCACTTATATAAGACAACAACATAGAAATGGGAGAATTACACCTGACAATATCCAAAACACTCAGGGCCTCAGACCATTGTGTGAGGTCTCCCTCTGACACAGAGGGTGACCCGGTCTGACTCATGATTGCCACGCTTAGTATCAGTAAGACCGATCCTGTCTTCGTTGGTACTGCCTATTGCTGTATATTTTGCATCAAATATAATGTTTGAATCTGGCTGGAGAGAGATATTACTAAAGTTTATGAATTGGGGACAATGTTGGACCTTGCTGGGTAAACCATGTTACGCATCTCTTGGGTATAGCTTTATATCCATTTCCTCCCAATAATAGGCTTTAATGGTGTATATGATGACACTGTGTGTCTTGTTTCCTTCAACCAAAATGCTAAATAAAGTTGTAAAAACAAGTGATTGTTCATTATTGCTTGTTTCACAATGTTTTTATCAACGTTGAGTTCCCGAAAATCTCTCCAGCATTCTTACAAGTTATTTTGAGGAACAGTTCTAATTTCACTTGTTTACTCTACTTGGCTCTTAAACTTGCAAACAAGGTGCATGATTCAAAGTATTAAGTATAACCCAGAATGCTGCATTCATAAAGATTACTCACATAACATTTTCTTTATTTCAAAAATCGTCTTTTTACCTGAATGTATAAACTGTTTTTACCTTTAGATTTGGAAAAGAAAGGGACATATTTACAACAGAATGGCGGAGCGCAGTGTTACGCAACAATGGGTAAAAACGCACTCCAGCATTCTGAAAATGGAGGCATGCACCAGATTTACAATAATGAGGTGCACCCCAGTGTTTCCCTTACCAATGACGCTACATTTAGCAGCCTAGCGCCAACCGTGCCAGGGTGCCTGCGTTTCAGGAAATGGTTCTTCACATGCAGGAAGGTGTCCCTTCCGACACATGAACAATCACTAATGGCGAATTGTAACTTCTATATGTGCTGCAGAATGGGCCGTTTAGTGACGTTACCTTGTAAATAAGGTGAAGACGTTATTACCATCAGAATGTCAAAAAAGTGACGTTCTGATGGCGATAACCCCCTGTAAACATGCCCCAAAATGTCTTTGTACTTTTTTTCGCTTTCTTATAGGCAGTATAATCATGTGTTTACTCTAGTATACAATAAGGTTGTGAATACCAACTCTTATCTCCAATTTAATGTTTACAGGCTTTACATACTTTGATTAGTGTATCTATAAAAATATGGCAAAAAAACGGTATCTTTTGTGGATGACCGAGGTGTTGACGATTACATTTTTGGAGGGGTTGAAGGGAATTGAGATGGGTGGTTGGTTTCCAGGACAGTTCTTTCAGTTCAAAGCCTTCAAATTATTAAGATAATGTATTCAGCCATATACCAGTTTTCAAACAAGTACTTGCTTATTTTGAAGTCCTTTGCACCATCTACTTCAATGGATCCTGAATTGGTTTCCTAACGCATCTTTGGATGACATAGTTTGAGCAGTGACACATTGAACACTGGTTCGGTTTTAAACAATGGATTTTGATTTTGTTGATCAAAGATGGTCCAATAAGCTTAGGTTTAAATTTTCGGTTTATTTGGAATTCTTGGTGTTTTGTTACCAGCCCAACCTTTCTTTCTTTCTTTCTTTTCTTTCTTTCTTTCTTTTTGTAACTTTTTTTAATTAACATTTCTTAAATGCAGCAGACCCATATCAGAGTCACATTTCTGAAAGTTCCAGTAATAGTAACGTGCATAAACAACCATGACATTCTTCCATTTTGTGTACATTAACTGCCCGGTACATTGCCTGCTGCCCCGGTTAGGAACATTGAAGTAAGTTAACCATAGGCTGTACAACTATTGCATTCCCAGCTGCCGCAGTTCCCTGACACCCAGCTGCAAGTTTTAGGTTGATGTCTATGTCCAAAGAGGGGTCATGTCTGTTTGAAGACATTTGTTCTGAGTTACATACCTACTAGCCCACTCCAGCTGGTCAATGGAGGAGGGAGGATCCTTTTTGCCACTTATCGCCCCCGGGTGTGCAAGCAATAATGCGCGCAATGGGTCCCAGATGTCCCTTGGTCTAGAGGCAGTGGGCAGCAATTCTGCATATGTAATGTCTGTTCCTGGCAATGGGAGGAGAGCTTCGATCCAGTCCTTACATTTTGGAGCCCACTCTCTACCCCATTTGCTTGCTAATCTTTTGTTAGCAAGAAAGAGCCCTAATACAGTTTATCTGCGGTATGTTGGGGGTATGTATGCTGTGTAGCCTAAAAGAGCCACTAACGGCGTTTGCGTGACTGTTGTCATGATCATTTGTCCTAGCGCTTCTAATACCGCCCTCCATAATAGTCGAATCACTCCACATTCCCAAGCCAAATGTAGGAACCCTGCCTTCTCCGGTCCGCATATTTCACAAGCATCACTATATCGCAGTTTGAACTTAAAAAGCTTAGCCGCAGTATACTAGAGTCTTTGGAGATATTTATAGTGAATGATTCGTAGCCGGCTATTAGCCGATCTTTTGCCTGTGTGTTTGCCGCAATAGCCCCATTTCCTCTTGTCCAGTGGTTCTCCTATCTCTTGCTCCCATTGCTCTCTGGCGGTCCCCGTATGTGTGCATGTCTCTTTCTGTGTGCTATGGTATATAAGGGAAACAATGTGGGTGGTATTTGCAGTCTTGAATAGACTATGCAGTGGACCCATCATATGGGGTTCATTAGGGTAGTCAGGGGTTGTGTCTCTTACACTTTGCCTCGGTCAGACATACATTAATAAATCCAATGAATTGGGCTCCTTACCAATAAAGAGCTGTTCTTTAGTGTGAAATGTACTGTCCAAGTATAGGTCACCCCACGTTGCTATGCCCATCTGTTGCAAAGTCACCTGGTGCCCTGGGCACCCCTGACTTTTTGCTGACTGATACGGGTGGTAGCTGACTCCGACTGACCCTAGGCTCTGCCTGACCAGGACCAGGGCCAGTGCTATGCTGTAAGAGACACTGTGGATGGCCCCTTAGGGGGGAGCTTCTTGGCGTAGACAGATCTCTCTGTATATGCCCTGGCTGGTTACAGTCAAAGCATTTACCCACCTTTAAGCTGTCAAAGAACCAACCAGGCTTTCCCTGATTCCCCCTCCCTTTGAATTTGGGTTGGCTCACCCCCCCCTCCTTGTGCAGGTTTTTGTGGGTCTTTGGAGGACTCATTCTGGTTTTGACCTTCCTCTCACTGGGCTTTCCCCTGGGGAGGGACATGTCCTCTTTCTTCTAGTCACCCCCCTGATGCTGAGTGGAACCCCGGGTTCTCACCCACTCATCTGCTGCTTCTCCCAGGTCTATGGGGTCTCTCAGCTTAGAATCCACTAGATACTGGTGTAACTTCTCTTCTGCACGATGAGTCAAAATATGTTCTTTCAAAAACAAACTATACAGGTTGTCTGATCATGTGCCAATTAGGGCAGTTCTGTGGTGTACCTGGGCTACCTGGGAGGTGGGGGTCATGTACAGCCTCTCCAAGCGAAAATCTAAAATATTTTGGATTGGACAGCTCCTGTTACCCAGACTCAGGTCAGCGCATTCCTTGGACTGACTGGGTACTCCAGAAGGTTTGTTCAAAATTATGAGACCATTGTGGGGCCCCTAATAGAACTCACTTCTAAAAAGAGGCCCAAGAAGGTGATTTGGACCCCAGAGTGTCAGAAGGCTGTTGACACTCTGAAAGCTGCCATTTGTTTAGCACCAGTGCTACTAGCCCCTGACTACACAAAGGAATTTGTGGTTCAAACAGATGCTTCAGAGCAAGGGATTGGGGCAGTATTGTTCCAGCTAAATGAAGAGGGCCTTGATCAGCCAGTTGCCTTAATTAGTAGGAGGCTTCTTCCCAGAGAGCAGACGTGGAGTGCCATTGAGAGAGAGGCTTATGCTGTGGTGTGGTTCCTGAAAATGTTGAGACCATATTTGTTTGGGACTCACTTTAGTGTTCAAACTGACCACAGACCTCTCAAATGGCTCATGCAGATGAGAGAAGAGAATCCCAAGCTGTTAAGGTGGTTCATTTCCCTACAGGGAATGGACTCTTCAGTGGAACACAAACCTGGGGTTGCCCAGGCAAATGTAGGTGGACTTTCCAGGTTTTTCCACTTAGCTGATGAGGACTACCAGGGTGTAGGTTAGTAACCCATCACCTGTTGTTTGGGGGCTGTGTTGCAGAGTCATCCTGTGCCCTGGGCACCCCCCCCAACTTTTGCGGACTGATACTGGTGGTAACTGACTCTGACTGACCCTGGGCTCTTCCTGACCAGGCCCAGGGCCAGTGCTATGCTGGAAGAGACACATTAGAATACAGTTAAAACACCTACATACACTAGGGTACACAATGGTATGGTGGGTTACCCCTGTGATAGGCATGACCTACCCTATAGACCCCTAGTATATAAGAGGGCAGGAGGATTAAAACTACCTAGAAGTCCCTAGTATCCTAGGGCATGGCAGTTTAGAGGCCAGCAGCTCTTTTTGCATTTGCATGTGTGTACTGCTGAAGCCTGAGGTCAGTGTAAAAGGAGCCCTGGGTGCCAGGACTGCTTTTTAAAAGTTAAGTGTGCCCAAATTAGACCTTGGTGGTTGGGTCACTTAAAACTGGATAACCTACAATGTTTTGGCATATTAGGAACCCCAGAGTCTCCTCTAAGTGTCCCAGGGGTGGGAGGTCAGATATGTATAAGGTACACCCTTATAAAATGAGTTTTATGTGCCCTGGGTTAAGTGAAATTTCACATTTCACTCCCCACATTGTGGTCAAGTGCTGCTCAAATTCGACTTTGAGCGACTTTGCTAGGTTAGGGGCTGCTAAGTACCTGATTACATTTGATTTGACTTCAGATTACTGGCAGATTGCCCTCACTGATGGAGCAAATGAGAGGTCAGCATTCTCCACACCAGAGGGATATTATCAGTTCAAGGTAATGCCCTTTGGCTTAAAGAATGCACCTGCCAGCTTCGAAGGGTTGGTGAACAGGGTCTTGTCTGGGTTGGAACAGTTCAGGACAGCTTACCTGGATGATATAGCTGTATACAGTTCTACCTGGGGATCACTTAAGCCATCTACGGGAACTGCTTTGGGCCATGCAGCAAGCAGGCCTGACTATAAAGGCAAGCAAGTGCCAATTAGGGCAGTTCTGTGGTGTACCTGGGCTACCTGGTAGGTGGGGGTCATGTACAGCCTCTCCAAGCGAAAATCTAAAATATTTTGGATTGGACAGCTCCTGTTACCCAGACTCAGGTCAGCGCATTCCTTGGACTGACCGGACACTCCAGAAGGTTTGTTCAAAATTATGAGACCATTGTGGGGCCCCTAACAGAACTCACTTCTAAAAAGAGGCCCAAGAAGGTGATTTGGACCTCAGAGTGTCAGAAGGCTGTTGACACTCTGAAAGCTGCCATTTGTTTAGCACCAGTGCTACTAGCCCCTGACTACACAAAGGAATTTGTGCTTTAAACAGATGCTTCAGAGCAAGGGATTGGGGCAGTATTGTCCCAGGTAAATGAAGAGGGGCTTGATCAGCCAGTTGCCTTAATTAGTAGGAGGTTTCTTCCCAGAGAGCAGACGTGGAGTGCCATTGAGAGAGAGGCTTATGCTGTGGTGTGGTTCCTGAAAATGTTGAGACCATATTTGTTTGGGACTCACTTTCGTGTTCAAACTGACCAGAGACCTCTCAAATGGCTCATGCAGATGAGAGAAGAGAATCCCAAGCTGTTAAGGTGGTTCATTTCCCTACAGGGAATGGACTCTTCAGTGGAACACAAACCTGGGGTTGCCCATGCAAATGTAGGTGGACTTTCCAGGTTTTTCCACTTAGCTGATGAGGACTACCAGGGTGTAGGTTAGTAACCCATCACCTGTTGTTTGGGTGTTGTGTTGCAGAGTCATCCTGTGCCCTGGGCACCCCCCCCCCCCAACTTTTGCGGACTGATACTGGTGGTAACTGACTCTGACTGACCCTGGGCTCTTCCTGACCAGGCCCAGGGCCAGTGCTATGCTGGAAGAGACACATTTGAATACAGTTAAAACACCTACATACACTAGGAAACACAATGGTATGGTGGGTTACCCCTGTGATAGGCATGACCTACCCTATAGACCCCTAGTACATAAGAGGGCAGGGGGATTGAAACTACCTAGAAGTCCCTAGTATCCTAGGGCATGGCAGTTTAGAGGCCAGCAGCTCTTTTTGCATTTGCATGTGTGTACTGCTGAAGCCTGAGGTCAGTTTAAAAGGAGCCCTGGGTACCAGGACTGCTTTTTAAAAGTTAAGTGTGGCCAAATTCGACCTTGGTGGTTGGGTCACTTAAAACTGGATAACCTACAATGTTTTGGCATATTAGGAACCCTAGGGTCTCCCCTAAGTGTCCCAGGGGTGGGAGGTCAGATATGTATAAGGTACACCCTTATAAAATGAGTTTTATATGCCCTGGGTTAAGTGAAATGTCATATTTCACTCCCCACATTGTGGTCAAGTGCTGCTCAAATTTGACTTTGATGCTAGGAGCACTCTGGAGGGATAATCTGCAATATTTCTACAGGTTTGGAACCCCTAAATTCTCCCCTAGTTGCACATGGGGAGGGGTCCTGTAGATATAAGACAAGTCATTGTAAAAATATGTTTTTGTAAGTCCTGGTGCTGGAAAAATGGCCCAAGTCACTTTTCCCATTGCAAATCCCCTGTTACATAGGTTAACATCGTAGGAAGTTATTGATTATTAACTCTTGATAGGAGAGGGCTAGAAATGCCATTCAAAGACTTCCCAGAATGGTATTAATTAATCCAACAATACCACATTGTTGAATTTCTCCTAAAGTGTACATACAAGAAGCTATAAGACTTCCCTGTTTGTAAGTCCAAATTCTGCTTTCCACTGGTCTGCCTGATTAGTCAGAGTTAAGTGGATTAGCCAGGCTGCATTGAAGAGGTGATAAAGAGCCCCTGGGTTAATCAGCTCTGCTGGCAGAGCAGCGTGCTGTTCCATAGGAATGCCATGCCAGTGGGAGGAGTCATAAACTATATCCTTCAAAGAAGAGATCAGAGAACAGTGTAATTTACAACTGTGAACTTCCCACCTTAGGCAGATGGTAGGATTAAGGAAGGTATGAGCAAATGCAGGGGGGGGGAGTCTAAGTAAATTAGCCATCCTAAGGGTGTGTTTAGCCAGCTTGTAACTCCTTGCTGGAAAATCAGCCATTATGAATTTGGGAGATTTGATGCACTCTGGGACAAAATATTCCCACACACTAGAGGATGTGGTCCTATATTGGAGGAGTTACCCTGCTCCCTTGATCAGAAGTAACCTCCTGCTTGACCCAGAGAACATGGAATAGGTATCTGAGAGGGGCAGAGCCCTCCGGATCTGTTGCTTGAAACTTACTGAACCAAGAAGTGCCCTGTTGAGAAGTTTTGCTGCGCAAAGAATTCTAAGGCCTGGCCTCTAAAGACTGCACCGTCTGAAACTACAGCCCTGTGGATTATCTTGCTGGAAAAGAACTAAAAAGTGGACTCCATGAATGCTACAGGTTAAAAGATCTCATCTGGAACATCACCAACTAAATCTACACCTTGGAGAACTGACAGTGGATTTGTAAGGGTTTTGTACCAGTGGATTGTGGGAACTGAAGTACCCAACTTTCAAGGACCATCTTTGATTCCCAGACCCTTGGAGTGAGTTTGAGAAACTTTGGGACCCATTGAGGAACTTCAGGAAGAAGTTCAAGAAGTTTGGAGAACTTTGGGGCAACTTTGAAAAAAGCTCCATAGAGGGACCGGCTCAACCTGGTCCGCCCGTCTGTCTTCACCTGCGAGCCGGCCAAGCCAACCAGATTTGTCCTACTAAAACCTCCATCTATCCAACTTCCAGAGTTTGACTGGGACTGGAAGAAAACTAAAGCCAGTGAACCCTCAGAAGATCCGGCTACATGAGGAGCATCGAGAGACCCGAAAGAAAAAGCTCCAGAAAAGTTTCTAAGTGCGCTTGAAGGAAAGGTGACCGGGAGCAACCGCAAGAGCCAAGCCGCCTGCCTGCCATCGCGTGCTGGCCTGGATCCCTGTGTTGCCCCACTGAAGCATTAAAGGAACATTTTCTAAGTCTGCTCCAGGGAAGTTGACCAGGAGCTCGTCGAAAGGCAAGCCGGCGAACCCTCACCGGATCCGGACTGGCTGGGAGCTTTGTTGGCGCTCAGAAGAAAAGCTCCAGAAAAGTTTCTAAGTGTGAAGGTAGAAACTGAGGCCGGGACCTGCCACGAGCTGTAGCCGCTCAGGGCTCCATCACGCCCGGCCTGAAAGTTTGACTTTGCCCCAGTCTATTGCGAGCAGTTATCCCAATATGGTGCTATAATTTCTAAGTGCTATATTTTCTTAAATCTATGAAAATTCATATCTCCGGTTCCCTATATTGGATTTTTGTCGTTTTGGTGTCATTTTAAAGATAAAAATATGTTCCTATTTTTATAAATTGGTATTGGAGTTTTATTATGTGATGTGTCAATTATTTACTGAATTGGTATATCATGGGTTGAGCATAGGAATAATTTTCTAAGACCTATTCTGAGTCCTACCATGAGTTAGTGGCCTTATTGCCAGTGGCAGACCTACATTTGCCCCTACTCATAACCCACTTTCCAACACCATCCTATTGAGAGGTTGGCGGCATCGCAGTTCCCGGGTAACCTCCAGGGCGGGATGGCGAACCACTGGGAGCAGCGGTGAATACAGCATTTCTATACTTGTTTCGCAATTCTCCCCAATGCATCCAAAGTGCACTTCATAGTGGTGGAGCCCACACCACTCATCCTAGGCTGTGTAGCTGAGTCCAGATATCGGGGTGGGCTGCGAATAATGTGGCTTAAAGGGGGGCGGAATGAACAAATATGTTGCGTAGTGCGCTTGCGCGATAAGATAGTATAGTTCAAATGTGGCTTAAAAGGGGGGGGCAGATTGAACCAATATGTTGCGTAGTGCGCTTGCGCCCTAAGATAGTATAGTTATGGGCATATGGCAATGTCAATGTCTCACTGTAGCATTATCCTGAACGAGGGTAACGTCCCCAAACGCACTCATTAAAGAAAATTGTAAGTCTGATGTAATTTAATTAGTACGAAATAAAGTTTTATTCAAAATTCTTTTTGATTATATTTTCATTTTCTTTTCTTTGTAATGTTATAGTCACATCCAAACGTTTATATCAATGTTCTATATACATGCCCAATGCATTTCGGGCTCTAGGCCCTTCTTCAGGGGATCGAAATTCTGTGCAAACAAAGGAAATATCCATCAATCTATATGAACCATTACATATGAGTTACTCATCGTATGTACATTTCACCAAGGGTAAAACCTTATAGCCCTCTGGTGCCACGTAAAAAACAATCTGTAGAAATGATATCAAACATTTACCAGTACATAAACATAGATCATTATGAATGTCAACCACTATTTTCAACAAAAGCAAAATAGTAAGAGTGCATTGAAACAAGTAGAGTATCAAAAAATATGTGATAAATTGAATACCTTAAAATAGGTCTTTTGTGTTTTTCATTAAAACGTATATGATGCTCAATCACGCGTCTTTATCTAAAATACCAAAGAGTACCAGTAAACAAACGAAGATAAACGCGACCTGTCGTCATGAGATGTACAAAAACGTGTAAGAATCATACCTTAAACCGTGTCCTAATGGCCACTGAGGGATAGCGTATATTACAGCGAACCCGAACGGATTCTGCAATTGTAAAAAATGACAAAGATCCTATAAATCACCTCATAAACTTATCGGTAGCAGTATCCTAGAGCCTATAGAACACGTGTAGCGTGTCTTACCAAGATTCAGCGTCCAGCGCCGCCATAACTGATGTATCCGTCAAGGAGTGAGGCGGAGAGCAGAGGAGCTTGTTATTAATGATGGTTTATTCAAGAGAGAAGACAGCGATATCAAGAGCCCACGCCAACCGCTGCACAGGAATAACTGGAATGCCTAGGCACAGGATTCCACATTCCAGTGCATGCGGCGAGGCGAGCACAGGAGGAAGCACGAGGATACAACACATCCTCCTTTCTAGAAAAGAAAAGAATTAATCTTAACAAAATGTACATAGAAGCAAAGTAATAAATGCAGTTATATAACGTTGAGATCAATCTGGAAAGAAAAAGATTATTCACCAACAATGTAATCTTTATGCCACACAGGAGGTTTCCTCAGACGGGAAGAGCTTGAAAGAGAGGTGTGGACGGGAGTGGACCCAAAGGAACGAGGGGAAACAGGAGAATGGCATGAATTGAAACTAGCAGAAAAGGTCTTTGTGTAGTTGGGAGCAAAAGAACTGCTAAGAGAAAAAGGAACTTTGACAACCTTAGAAAGGCTCCAAACATTGCCGTCTGACAACTCCACAACTTGCTTACCCACTCTAACAACTAACAACGGGTCAGAAAAACGTGAAACACTAGATCTAAGAAAACCAGACTTTCTCACACGTACCCAATCGCCAACCTTACAGGGATTGCTGGAAAAGGAAGGCACTACAGGGGGACGACGACCAGCACATTTACCATCAACAAGGTCATGCATCCAGGGTTGGCTTAAATTACACACACCTTTCCTCCCCCGCATTATTTCGAAAGGAGAAGGTTCACCATAGGCCTTAGGTGTATTTCGATAACTCCACAAAAGCTTTCTAACAGCCTCGTAACAATTCTCACCATTGCACACAGCAAGTTGCAGACCCTCTTGATTCTACAATGACATCAGACATTCCAAGAGCCACACCAGCTGAGTAGCAGGGAAAACACAAAGCTAAGTATAACATATCCCCCTTCCTTAGGGAAAAGACCATTCACAAGTGATGAAAGAAATGTGAACAGATACAATGCAATCTGAAAAGAAAACATTAGCGTTCCAAATACAATGCATGGTATAAGAAAACAATTGAGTTGCAAATACACAGCATTGTAACAGAAAGCAATACATTGCACACTAAAGATAAACATCGACTTCCAAAAATAAACAATGCATTTCTAAACATTACAATAACATTGCCCATCCCCCTCCCTTAGGGAACATAAAACTCCAAAACTTAAGGCACTCACACCATAGACAAACAAGATAGAGCACTCACCACCCTTAGACAATTAATGTATGAAAATCCAAAATAATACTCAAACTACATGGGGAACTCACCACCCCAAAACGTAGGGTACTCACCACCCTAGACAAAACACGGGGCACACTCCACCCCACAAACTATAGGGCATTCACCACCCTAACACCACTGCACAGGGTACTCACCACCCCAAACATACCATTATAGGGCACTCACCACCCTAGACAAGACATAGGGCACTAACCACCCAAAACCACTGCATGGCGCACTATCCACCCCAAGACTAACCACTATAGGGCACTCTCCACCCTAGACAAGATATAGGGCACTCACTACCCTAATACCACTACACGGGGCACTGACCACCCCTAATTGACAACTATAGGGCACTCACCACCCTAGACAAACAAAATATGTGAACGTTTTACTAATCACCCCAAAACTAACCACTATAGGGCACTCACCACCCTAGACAACTACATACGGCACTGACCACTTTCAACAACTTACAGGGCACACACCATCCTAATATAACTTGACAGGACACTCACGAAACAGATCACCATAGAGCACTCATTACCCAAAAAAAAAAAAAAACTGACACTATAGGGCACTCGCCACCCTAGACAACAACATATGACATAGACCACCTTCAACAACATATAGGGCACTCACCACCCTTAAACAACTTGACGGGGCACACACCACCCCAAAGCTGAACACCGTAGGGCGCTCACCACCCTAGACAAACAACACACGACACAGACTACCTTCAACAACATGTAGGGCACTTAACCCCCAACACTGACCACTATAGGGCACTCACCACCCTAGACAAACAAACTACAAATACAACAGCACGGGGCACTCACCACCCCAAAACTGACCACTAAAGGAAACACAACACCCCAAAACTGACCGCTATTTGACACTCACCACCCTAGTCAAACAACATACGACTTGGACCAACTTCAACAACTTATAAGGCACTCACCACCTAAATACAACAGCACGGGCACTCACCACCCAAATATTGACACTATAGGGCACTCACCACCCTAATACAACTCGGCGGGCACTCAATACCCCAAAGCTGACACTATAGGGCACTTACCAGCCAAGACAAACAACAAACGACATAAACCAACCTAAACAACATACCTACTACCCTAATACAACTACACGGGGCACTCACTGCCCACACATAGACACTGTTGGGAGACTAGAAAATCCTAACAGTTGACATTTAAAAAAAAAAGGAATACAACACGCGCTACTTACTGATTCACGCGCTAATGTTGACAGTCTTCAGTGACGCATAAGTCACTGCTGATACATGTGTTATCAGCGGTGCGTGAGGAGAGCCATCCGGTACTGCGTGCAATGCGTAACGCCATTTTGGAAGAAACTGACATTTGATCTTGTTTGGCTGAAAGTAACGGAATCCAGGGGGCATTAAAAGAAGCTTTTCAGTAACATCACAGGTTTTCTTGAAATTTTTGAGTAAACCCAAAGTAGGGGAAAAAACTTGTGGAAAAATAGTTTCCCATTTGTTGTCAGGAACCACATCAACAGAATTGATGAAGTCAGAATATCCTAAAACTTGATCAGGGTGATTGGGATCAAGTTTCATCATCAATTCTCTCTGTTGTGGCCAACCAAGTAAACATGACCCATCTTTAGCAACATAAACCTTAGCATGTATTGATTTGCCCTTGAACGATAAAGTGGAGGGAAAGTATCCAAATACATCAATGGGTTTTTTCCCATATCCCCTTAATTTTATGTCAGAGGGAAATAACGATATTACATCAGGAAATTCTTTTAGTAAAACATCATCGCCTATTAAAGTGTACTTTGCACCAGAGTCTGCCATGACTTTTATAGACTTGGACCCAATTTGAAGCATACAGAAGGGTGAGTCTTTTTTTTCCTCCCCAACTTCGTAGACAGTGCAAATGTCGTCGTACTCATCGTCATCAATGTCCACCGGTTGAACTTCAGAGAACTTGGGGCGTCTAGGGTCAGAACCAGAATACTTAGACTTGTTGCGATTCTTACACATCCTGGAGAAATGGCCTCTAGACTTACAATAGTTGCAAAACTGTCCTATAGCGGGACATCTCTTATCCGTAGCTACATGGCCGGGAAAGCCACATTTGAAACAAATAACATCCTTTCTGGAATTTTGATGAGAAGTAGAAGTGAACATAGGTTTGTTGGAAGCAAAGGTAGTTGGATTCTTTTTGACATTTTGGACAATTGATACACTTTGATTTTCAGAAGGAAGTTCTTTAGGTTTTTTTTCGGATAGTTCTTTTATTCCAAGCTTCATATCTTCAAATCGGTGAGCGATGTCAATTGCTTTTGAAAGAGATAAGTCCTTAGCATCGAGTAACTTTTCTTGAAGTTTCACATCAGAGACGTTGTGTACGAGTTGGTCTCTTAGCATTTGATCTTGGAATTGTTGATAGTTGCACTTGGCAGCGAGGATCCTTAAATCTTTGATAAAAGAATCAATTGGTTCCACTGGAAGCTGTTTTCTGCTAAGAAACTTGTGACGTGCCACAACTTCATTAACCTTCTTTATAAACTGTTTGTCGAGTTGCATAATTGCATTTTCGTAGACATCAACTTCTTCTTCTTCTTCATCGTCTAATGTAATTGGAGGGAGATGAGAAAGTATTTGTCTTCCTTCTGCGCCGAGAGAATGTTTAAGTATAGCGAGTTTGCGTTTGTCTGTGAAATTCTCACCGCCTATAGCTTCAAGATAGGCCTCAAATCCTTCACGCCATTGCTTCCATTCCAATGGTGGTTCACCGGGACTCGCCAAAAATGGAGGGGGGGCATTAAAGCTTTCCATAGAGACGCAGGAAAAATGAAAAGAAAAGGTGAAAAATGTAATTTCAATAGTGTGTAGAAAATATCTCACTTAGGCATTGTGATGTCATAAATAAGATGAATTATTCCTTGAGGAGTAAAAAAAAAAAAAAAAAAAATTGAGAATTTTCTACAATGAAGGCATTGTATAGTCACAATGGTAGCTAGAACAGCTTACTTGAAGAAGGTCTTTGTGATGTCACAATAGCAAATACGCTTGCAATGTGCTGACGCTGCCTGACTGCTTGTGCTGACGCAGGGAGATTGGAATGCTGAGAATGTAGAGCGCTGAAATTCTCAGGCGCGTGGAAGAGCGCACGTGTCAACTTGCGCAGTAAAAATCAAACGAAAAATGATTAAATTGAAAATAGTCTCACCGCTTAGAGCGAAGAAAGCGGGATTTTCAGCAAACTGGCGTCGCTTTGACAGTGGAGGCTCGGAAGACGTAGAAAAGGAAATTTAACACCTTAAGACAGCAACGGTAATCGTGGTCCGGGAACACCGGGGCTGCAGGCTCTGAAGACGTGAGGGTTCGTTTACACCAAGTCGCCAGTGATGTATCCGTCAAGGAGTGAGGCGGAGAGCAGAGGAGCTTGTTATTAATGATGGTTTATTCAAGAGAGAAGACAGCGATATCAAGAGCCCACGCCAACCGCTGCACAGGAATAACTGGAATGCCTAGGCACAGGATTCCACATTCCAGTGCATGCGGCGAGGCGAGCACAGGAGGAAGCACGAGGATACAACAATAACCTCGACCGAGCGTAACCCGGAAGTGTACGTTATGCGTGAAAGACCGGAAGTAAATACGTCCGGTCTTAATGGATATGAAAGTTAGACTCCCATCTCTGGTGTCAATATAGGGAAAACAAAAGGAAAAAAGACTGTGATAGTATCGCGTACAACGCGAAGGGTGCACGAGAACGAAATGAGAATAACTACAGGTTAGTGTAAAGGAAGCCAAGAGTTGACTCCCATAATATATGTCAACATCGGAACGCTAAAATAATAATAGTTTGAATCGCGTGAAACGCGAACGGTATAAATATACACTAAATAAGTAACTCTCGATTTTTAATGTGTACAATTAAGTGGAAATGTGATTATCCGAAAAAGACCATTTCTTTACATAGGTAATGAAAACAATTACATTTCATCAAAAAATAACCCTGTACAAGTCTAGAAAACAGACCAATTACTGTATGTGTATGGTCTAGTACAGCCTATCATAGAAAATAGATTACAGTACTTATGTTTTAATATTAAACATGTCATAGAACACAATTTAAGTCACTTCGATCATTAAGTCCCTTCGGCTGAATGGTGTTCAAAAGGGTCATCCAGGATATCTCCCTTCTCAATAAATGTTGGCTGTTGTTTCTCCCCGGTAAAATTGCTGGTTGTTCCAGAATTAAAAATCTCACTTGGCTAACTGTGTGATTATGCGCGTTGAAATGGGCTGCCTCCCTGGGCATATGGCAATGTCAATGTCTCCCATTTCAGTCTGGCTTGCTTCCCGCCCCAGGCAAGATGTATCATCTGGGTTTTAAAAAAGGCTGATCCAGCTGCACAGGGATGTTAATAAATAGATATAATTGCTTGGGTAAGATTACCATCTTCATTAAAGAGATTCTTCCAGCTGGCCACTGAGGCAGTACTATCCATCTCCCCACTGACTCCGTGATGGGTTCCATCACTCTCTCGTGGTTAGCACGCATGATCTCCGGGCTGTCTCTGGTAATTGTTATTCCCAAATACCTAACTTTGCTAGGGCATATTTTGATGGGATAGTCCAGGGAATAAGGGCGCACAGCATCTGTGAGCAGGAACAGTTGAGATTTCCCCCGGTTTATTTTAATTCCTGACGATTCCCTAAATACGACTCTCTCAGAATGGGGTTACGGTCTGGGGCTCCCGCACATATAACAGTGGCAACAGTGGACATCCTTGACGAGTGCCCCTTGTGATATCAAACCAAGGCGAGCTGGGCCCATTCTCTATCACCTTCGCACATGGGTGCATGTAGAGCAACCGTACCCATGTTAGAAAACTAACCTGCATTTCCATCCGCCACAATATGCCAAATAGGTAATCCCACTCCGCCGAGTCAAACGCCTTGGTTGCATCCAAGAACACTGCTACCGCCTCAAGGTCTGAGTCCATATCTGACATTGCCGCAAACACGTTTCATAGGTTGTGAGAAGAAGCGGAGCCAGGTATAAATCCCGCTTGATCGTACAATACCAGCACCGTCATGAGCTGACTCAAATGTTTTGCTATCATCTTAGACAATATTTTTGCTTTGAGTAGTGAGATGATGGTGGCCTCTCTCATGGTGGGTGGCAGCTCCCCTAGTTCGAAGGCCTTGTCGTATACTTGTTTAAGTATGGGGGCTAAATGCTCTACATATGTTTTATAGAAATTGGCAGGTAGGCCGTCAGGTCCGAGGGCCCTGCCAGAGTGAAGCTGCATTATACCGGCCCTAATTTCATCTAGTTCAAACTCAGCAGATAGGAATTCTTTCTGTGAGTCTCCCAGCCATCCCAGGGTGACTGGCTCTAAATACTGTTGTAGGTTGTTGTTGCGTCGAAGTATACAGAGTGATATAAAAGGATTGAATGTACGTAGGATATCTGAGGTGTCCTTAATGCTTTTATCTCCAGTACATAGTTCTAGAATCTGGGTTTTCGTATTTGTTCGGATAGCACCCTCTCCGGCCTGTTGTCCTCACCATATCGACGGGCTTTAAAGTATTTCCCTCAGAATCTGCACTCTCTATCTGCCTCTTCCTGATATTTGGTTATCTTGTCCCTGAGTTTGACATATTTGTGAGGGGATGGCGAGTAAGTTAAATCAGCCTCAATGTGTTTAATTTCTGTCTGTAAGTGGGTGAGCATTTGGCGCAAGGCTCTGAGCACCACTTCCCCTGTCGTGTTCACCTATTGAGTTCCAGATTCAATGTAATATTAAAATCCCCCCATATCAAATGCGTAGATCCAATGTCTGCTATTTTCCCACACAATGTGGCAAAGAACATGAGATCCTAAATAATAGGGCCATAGCAGTTAACTAGAGTTACAGAGTGGGAGGCAAGTGCCCCCCATGTCAGGCAGAAATAACCCTGCGGGTCTGATACCATGCCAGCGGGCGTGTATGGAGCATTTTTATTAACTAAAATGGCCATGCCTCAGGAGTAAGTGGAGTAGAAGAACAAAACAACTCTACCCTGCCCATCTGGCAGAGAATATTTTCGGTCGTTGGGGGTCAAGATGGATTTCCTGGAACATTGCGACCTGGATCGTGTGTCTGTCTATATATACCATTAATTGCCTGCGTTTGCGTGGATCCCCCAGTCCTCTAACATTCCAGGTCAATAAGCATATCATCGGGCAGAGCCAGGGTCAGTCATCTTGCCAGAGTGTCTTGATGTGTTGTCTCGGTCTATCAAGACTGCGTATGTCGCAGACTTGTGCGCGGCGGACTAGGCTATGGATAACTTGCAATATGTCCATATGTTCATGCCATTCACAGCATGGGAATACATACATTGTGCTATGCTGCGGTGCATTCAAACATTAACATTTCCCTTCTCCTCCACCCTCCCACATCGACATCCCCAACTTGTCGTGAAAGTCATTCCCACCCTCTTTTCACAATAAACACAGCAATTAAAAACATTGTCACTAACAGCTAGACTTTAGTGGAGATGTACCATACTATATAGACCAGAAAGGAAGAAAGCGAGGGGAAGAGAGAGAGCAACACAGGGATATGGAAGGAAAAGGCAGGAGAATGAGGAGACCTGAAAGTGTATTAAGGGGAATGAAAATGGGGGTTGGAGCGGGGGGGTGAGTAACGGAAATGGAAAGGGGGACAGGCTCTGTTGTCCGGTAGGGGGGAAGAAGAGGAAGAGAAATGAACAATACGAGTTAGCAAAGAGCCACCTCCTAAGGGTGTTAAAAAGATATGTATGGAGAAAGGTGAAAAAACAGAAAACCACTGCTGTGGTCAGGGGTTCACCCTAAGGGGTATTATCAGTGGGTGCAGTTAGCCACTGCCCCTATTCCTGCTGACCAAAAGAAAGAGGGAGCAGGATGCCTCGGGTTCATGGAGCTATGCTCACCCATGCCCTCCCAATGGATGCAAGTCTATCACTTAATCAATATTATTCTAGTCAGTGGCAGTACAAAAACCTGTACCTTCTTGAACCAGCTCTGTGAATGTAGCGCTCTTTATTCTAAGCAACAGACTTTGTTACTCACGGTACCTCCCACCGAGACAGAGCTAATCATTATCAGAGAGCTGTGAAGATGGTCGAGTTTCTGAATCGTCAATTTCGTAGCCTGGCTTCTGCTCCTTCCATTTGCATATATAGTCTTCTACCTGCTGCTGGATAGTGTAAAATTACTGTTTCCCTTGATGCAGGACTCGTAGGCATGTAGGGTATAGCATTGCATAGTATATCTGTGCTTGCATCAGCGTCCGCTTCCCCAGCGCAAATTTCTTTCTGGCCTCTTGAACAGCCATGGTAAAGCCTGGGTATAGAGCAATAGTATGGCCATCCTGGTCTCTGTAATTGAGAAGCCTTGCAATGATAGGTCTGGCTGGTGCCCCGGGGGGGCCTGGGGCCCAAGGAGCGGTGCGCTCTCTCCACCACAAGCTGTGCCGAAAAAGCCTGTGGGCCAAAGCGGCAGTGCAGCATCTTCTCAATATATTCCTCCATTTTGCCTGAGTTGGACCTCTCCGGTATTCCCAAAACACGGATGTTGTTGAATTGGGAGAGCGCCTTGAGGTCTTCATTCTTGGCTGCTATGACCTTTAGTAGCTTATCAATTTGTGCTAATTGCTTTTCCTTGGAAGACGCTTCATCCTCTAGATCAGAGATTCTATGCTCCGTCTCTCCTATGCGTTTACTTTATAGCCAGAAACTAGGCAAAACTTCTCTGCCTTCCTCATCAGGTTGGGAATTGCGTCTTGAGGGTTTCCCGTATGCAGAAATAAATCATCTGCATATAGTGCTAATTTAACTTCCAGATCCTGTGATTTAAAAGGGAGAGTATGGACAGGGTACATCCCTGCCTTGTCCCTCTAAATATTTTTAACCAGGCTGACAGCCCCCCATTTATCAACACCCTAGCTTTAGGACCACAATATAGATTTTGCACCACTCTTACCATATTCAGTGGAAAACCAAAACTTAGCAAAGCCTCCCACAGGTAGGGCCAATATACCTGGTCAAAAGCTTTTGCTGCATCCAGAGCCATTATAGTCAAAGGTAATTTCTGAGCCTCCGCAATTTCCATGACTCCCAACAACTGAAAAGTTAATTAATTCAACTGCCTCCCTGGTATAAAGCCTCTTTGGTTAGGATGGATAACCTCATGTATTACCTTAGCTACCCGAGATGCAATAATTTCGGAAAAGATCTTATAATCCGCATTCAATAAGGATATCGGTCTACATGAGTTCACTTTCTGTGGATCCTTATTTGGTTTCAAAATCAAAGTGACTGTAGCCTCTCACCAAGAGTTAGGGACCTTCTTCCCACTTAGATATATCTCACTGAATAAGAGTTGTAAAACAGGAGTTACTGTGTCAATGATACAAAGAAAGACCTGGGGGCATATTATCAAGCCTGTGCGCTAAAATTATCGCCGCTTTATCGGCCGAAAACGGCCGATAAAGCGGCGATAATGGGCTTGATAATATGCTCTGTGGAATTCCAATCGAAGCCCATGTTAGATGTCTTCACATCTAACATGTGCTTCGATTGGAATTCCACAGAGCATATTATCAAGCCCATTATCGCCGCTTTATCGGCCGTTTTCGGCCGATAAAGCAGCGATAATTTTAGCGCACAGGCTTGATAATATGCCCCCTGGACTTGTAGACAATCCGGCCTTTCCCTTAACCATTCTCTTACACTGAGCTCTTATCTCCTCCTCCTTAATCTTTCCTTCTAAAGCGTTCTGTTTCTCTATTGTTAACCGTGGATGTGTGGTCAACCCCAGACACACCTTTATATCTTCTTGGCCAGTTGGATATCATCTCTGTATACGTCTCTCATAAAGCTACAGGCCTCTCCACATATATCTGAGCTAACATTCAATACTTTACCAGATTCTCTACTGGTTAACTCCCGAATTGTGATCCTAGCCCTATCTGCTTTCACCTTCCAGGCTAATAAAGACCTACATTTTTCACCATAAGCTAAATGCTGGAGTTTACTCGCCTTCCACCTATCAAGTGATTTTTTTATCCATCTATGCCCGGAACGCCACTTGCAACCCCTCCAACTCTTTACTCAGAACTTGCACTCTATCTGACTCTTCCATGGACGCCTTCTGTAATTCCCCTTCTTTTTTCTTAATCTCTTTATTTCTATTCTCCTTTTAATGTTTCTCCACTCTACTTTTCCCGATCGTTATGGATTTTAATGCCCCCCTTAAATATGCATTAAAAGCATCCCATACTATATGTCCTTCTGCCGAGCCCTTGTTGACACAAAAATAATTCCTACATTTTTCCCTTAGATCTTCAACTAGAAGAATCGTCCTGTCTAAAGTCAACCTTCTATTCTGCTCTTTTTGATGATACCTCAGTGGTAACTCGACAGAAGAATGATCTGACACTATTGCTGGGATATGGGTCACCTCAACCACCTCCCCACATAGCTCCTGATCTAATAAGAAGTAATCTATACGGGAGTGGTGCCTATACTTCTTACTATAGAATGTGTTTTCATAATACGCCATATATCAACTAAATTAAATTCTTTCATAATACTTATCAGTCTAGAAAATGTTTTCGGTGGGTTGGTACATTTAACTTTTGAGGTCCTGTCCAATCCTTTATTCAAAACTAAATTGAAATCGCCTCCTAATATAATGGGGGCTGTCGTCTCCAATAGAGAGGACTCCTCTGGATTATCATTATTCGGACCATAATATACCGCACACACCAAAGGCCTGCCTTGAACTTAAAGGGTTGCCACTAGCCACCTACCCAAAAAATCTGATTCAAATTTGACTACTCCTATTCCATTATTACTCTTAGTAATTATAGCAACCCTCCTGGTACTCCCTCTCTGAACTGAGCATATAATCTCTTGCACCCATCTAAGTTTTTCAAAACTTTGCTTACACTCAGTTCTTTCCAGGTGATTCTCTTGTAGCAATATTATTTGGACCTCACTATCTTTTAGAGTATCAATGACCTGCAACACTTCCTTTCTGGATCTCAACCCATTTACATTCCAACTTAATAAATTAATCGCTTTTGTGTTATCCATACTCTAATTTAAGAGAATCAAATCTTCATATATAAATCTGAAAACCATCTCTTTATCTTGTTGAGCCCGACTGGTTACCAGAGCAATCCAAATCTAGCTTAATGAGGACATTTGTTTTTCTCCCACTGCACCCCACACCCAGTGCCCCTCTTACCCTCCCCCCCAGGAAACCCCCTTTCTACCTCTTGGGTGATACAGTCCGCCCTTCGTGAGCCCCCGTTCTGAAAGGAAAAAGAATAGAGAGAAAAATCAAAAACAAAAAAAAAGCAGTCTATCAATACCATACAAACAAAAATCTATTCTTATCTATTTATAGAGTTTCTACAGACATCAGATGGTTGTATGTCAGTACAACGCATGCTTTTCCCCGCATGCCATTACAACACGAGGATTACAACGCAAGTCATTACAATGACTTGCGTTGGGGGGCGCTGGATAGTGGAATAGTTTAATTTTCTATTCTAACTCCAGTCCCCGTGGATAGTAGGGAAGGTGTTGGATAGAAAATTAAACCATTCCCTATCCAACAGTGCCCTCCAGCGAAAGTTGTTGTAACGACTTTCGTTGTAATCCCCGCATTGTAATGGTAGTGTGGGGTAATAGTTGTGTCGTAAAGGATGTTCCCCCATCAGATCATCCATCCACTTGCGATAGGAAAACAACCACTTCCTCTGGAACACTAATATTATGTATTTTATTCCGCCACATTATTTTCAACATGGCTGTAAATTTTAGTTGAACTTGAGCTCCCTTGCTTCGTAGCTCCTTCATTCTGGTGCCTAGTTCCTACTGCCTCTGAGCCATCCTCCTACCTAGGTCTGATCTAATTTGATATGAGAAACCCTCGTGTTTTAAAGAGCTCTCCTTCAACGCCCGTCCCATATCAGCTCTTTCACAGTGTACGTCAAAAAATTTACCAAAATCTTCCTCAGAAGTTTTCTGTCCGGATTCAATTTAGAAGGATCTCTATGCGTTCTCTGGATCTCCTTCTCAAAATCAATATCTGGTCTACCTGTTGCAATTTCTGTCAGGAGGCCACATATAAGAGCCATAACGTCTCCCTTCTCGGCCCCCTCCGGTACTTTAAGAATCTTCGGATTATTCCGACGAGAATGTGTTTCCAATCTTTCCAGATATTGCAGCATCCTATTCTGTTTCTTTAATGTTTAGTTTTCCGACACTGCCACAGATAGTGTTTTATCTTCCTCTTCCAAAGTACTGGTATGTTGTGCAATATCATCAAGCTTATCTTCTAGTACTTTGCACTTGTCCCGAATCTGCTTCTGATTGGACTCAGATATTTCAAACTTCTCAAAAATACCATGCCCTAGTTCAAAAACATATTTTCTATAGGGTTTTCACCTCCAACACCTCCAACACCATATAAACTTTTCCCGCTGTTATCCCCATGTTTAGAAGTCTCAATACCTCCTGTTTTAGCGCTGCTGCTTTGAATAATTTCTGTGCTTACAGGTGGAGAAAGAGAAGGACTAGAGCCAGGACCAGGGTTGAGACTAATGCCAAGGCTAGTGCGAGAGCTGAGACCAGGGCTAAGACATAGACTAGGGCTAATTACCGCCCTTCCATTTTTAACCTGCTGCTCATCATCATTCTGGGGTGATCCAGCTAACAAGGTATATCTGTTCTCCAAGGGAAGTGGACAGTTTGCAACTTCTTTGTAGACTTTTTCCCTTTCGTTTGTAAACTTTCAACCTTTTCCATTATTTTAAAGTACAATCTTAAAGATGGGGAAGGTTTTCCAGAGACCCACACTTCCTTCAAAGCACAGGCTTACCTCCACCCTTCAATGGTTTCATTTTTGGGTAGACTGCTACTACTTTCCTTGCCACCGGCTCTCGACCCTCCCCTCCTTGCCTGCATTTGCCTTTGCTTCTGACCTCCGGGAGCGATCTCAACTGATACTGGCTCCTCGCTCTTGTTTCAGAATCAGTTAATACATTTTCTGTGGTATTTTCAACCTCTTTTCAGCCCTCTCTGTTGAACATGACCCACCCAAAGATTTTACTAGGGTGGGGTTGATCTCTTCACCTCCACTTGCGCTATGGTGACCAACCGTCCGTAAATTTCACGGACAGTCCGTAATTTGGGCCTCACGTCCGTTGTCCATCAGGAAACCTTTTACGGACGCCTTTTATCCATAATTTTGCCATCACAGGGAGCAGCACTGCTCCCCCGTGGCCTCACCTTCCTGATGGGGCGCCTCACACTCCTCCTTGAGCAAAAGAGCAGCCTCTCCCCGCCCATTGTCATTCTGTATGGGGCTGATGATTGCCACATACAGAATGACAATGGAGCAGTCTGGGCTGGTAAAGCATGTGGCGGCCTCCTCCTGCCTCAGTGTACAGCAGGGCATTCTGTAAAATAAAAGGCAAAACGCTAATGCTGCAACTTTAGCAATGTGAGAAAACAGTGTATATAAAGAAGCCTGTAAAATAAGTTAAAAAGAACGGGTTATCGTTCTTTCACAAGTATTTTCAATCTTATATCCAACAAAGCCATGGTTGCTGCTTTTTTTTTAATTTTAAGCAATAACAACCATTGACAAAGCCAATAGTCCTGGTTTTTGTTGGTGTAATGATACTTGCTGTATTATATATATATATCTGGATGCAAAGACATAAACAACATTATACCAGTCGGGAGGATCACTACGCTAGCTCTGATTTTTAGCCTAGGTGTTTTAAACTACGCCCTTAATTACATCGAACACCCCCTTTGAAGAGACCCCCCAGTTTTTTTACACCACTTAAAGCCCTGGAAACAACACCATGTCACAGTCACCTCACATCCTGGCACTGTGCATCATGCATGACTCATGACTTCTACGTTTTCAGACTGCCTATGTGCAGGGGCATAGTGAACTTTCCCCCACCCCACCCCACCTTTTGCTTTAGGAACTACAGCAAGGTGAAGTTCTTGATGGGCCTCTTCTGTCTGCAACTCTGTAGACAAAGGCTCAGCTCATAATGTGAAAACGTGGGTGAGTAAATAAGTGAAGGAATGTGTGAATGGCTGGATGGATGACTGAAAGGATGAATGGATGAATGAAAGGGTGAATGGATAGATAAAAGAAAGGATGGATGGATGAGTGGAAGTATGGATGAGGGAAAAGGTAAATAGATGGATGTATGGGTGGAAGGGTAGATGGATGGGTAAAAGGGTGGATGGGTGTATAAAAGGATGGATTGATGAGTGAAAGCTTTGATGATGGGCGAGTGAATGGGTGGATAGATGAGTGAAAGGATGGATGGATTGAATTGATAAGTGAAAGAGTGAATGTATGGATGGATGAGTGAAAGGGGTAGATGGACAAAAGGATGAATAGATGAGTGAAGAAGTAAAAAGGTGGATGGATGAGAGAACGGATGGATGAGTGAAAGGATGGATGAGTAATAGGATCAATGGATGGAATAAATGAATGGATGAGTAGATGGATGGGTGGATGATGCATGGATAAGTGAAAGGGGGATGGAGAGAGAAAGGGAGGATGAATGACTGAAAGGGTGAATGGGTGGAAGGATAAGTGACTGGGTGGATGGATGAGTAAGTGAATGAATGAATGGCTGGATGGGTGAAAGGGTAAATGGCTGGATGGGTGAGGGAATAGATGGATGGGTAAAAGAGTGGATGGATGACTGTACGGATGGATGGGGTAAAAGGGTGGGTAGATGAATAATGGATGGATGACTGAAAGGGTGGATGGAGGGATGGATGAGTGTAATGATGGATGGAAGGATATATGGTGGATAGGTTTGCAAATGGTTGAATATGTTTGGATATAAATGGGCACATGGATGAAAGGACAGAATGAATGGTGAAAGACTGAATAATAGATAAAAGAATGATTACACCTTGTAGCACCCATTATCTCAAGTAGCATTTCCTATGCATTGACTTTCACGTTAATATGAGTCATTGTCTCTATATAATGTGTGTGATGTAACGCACTCCGACACCTTGCCCTACATAATTGGGATGAGTAACACTATAAGAGAAGTTAAATACACATGAGAGACGGTCTAAGTGAAAATGAGGGGCCCCATTGAAGGCTGATAGTTAGGCAGGACTGGCCGGACTAGGCATCGGGTGTTTCCCTGGGAGGCTGGAAAGGGGGGGGGCGGTTTTGGTACAGGGGGCTGGCACTCCAAAGTTCCTTATATATCCAGTAGTTTTCAATCAACAATAAAAGCGGCTTCACTTATATTCAGGTGTGGTTCACCATGTTATGTTATGTTATGTTAAAAAGATTTTTACCGCGCCCGGTCACCAGTCGGTTTCATGGCGCTCATAGACAAAAGCAGGAAGGATAGGCAGTGAGGATATTCATAAGCTAGCTGGAAGAGATGGGTTTTAAGAAGTTTACGGAAGCAGGTGTAATCGGGGCAAAGTCGTATAGTTGAGGGAAGGGAGTTCCAGGTTGAGGGGGCAAGGAAGGAAAAACAGGAGCCACCATGTTTTTTCCATTTGAACCTGGGGACAGTTAAAAGGTTGTGTGTAGAAGACTGAAGATTCCTCGGGGGAATGTGACGCTTGAGGCTGAGGAAAGTGAAGGCTGGGGCAAGGGCAAGGAGTGACTTAAAAACAGTACAGCCCAGTTTGAAAATGCATCGAGAGGCTACTGGGAGCCAGTGCAAACTCCTCAACAGGGGCGAGACGTGTTGGTGCTTAGGTTGTTGAAAGACCAGTCTGGCCGCCTGGTCTGGTGATTAATGTACCTGCTGGAGTGAGATGCGAATTTTGAATTGTCTAAGGCAGCAAGCTGCAGCCATACTGAAAAACCGATTATCTCAACCTAATATAAACCTATTTTGACTTGTACTTAGATGGTTGTCTATTTACTTACATATATACTATTGCGCAACCAATTCTGACGTATCTGTAAAACTTACATTTTCTCCTGAAGTTTTGTCCTGAATTTTGACCTTTTTTCCTGAATTTTTGTCCTGAATTTTGACCCTTTGTCCTGAATTTTTACACTCACCGTCCTGAATTTGCACCTATGCCAGTTGGTCACCCTAACTTGCGCCTCTAGTGACAATGGTTCCACTCTGACCCCTTGCATCGTAAACCGATTGTATAGCATTAGCGGGAGACTCTTCCATCAGCCTCGGCTCCTCCCGTAACCTCCTCTGTACCTGTAAACCTTTCGTTCTCCCACTCTTTCTTCTGACTATCTGCCACACTTGGGCGTCTACTTGTGTGCTTCAGGGCCTGGGCTGAGCTTCCTTACTACCACAAAACTCTGTATCCCCAGTGTCTCTGGCCTTCGCCAATTCACGTCCTGTCCTTCCACCCCCTTGATTGACCCTGAAGCCGACTGCTACAATCATCACCGAATATTCCGCAAGAAGCCTGCTGCTCGCTGCCAGACCCCGTGCTGCGTCTCCACCACCAAACCAATATGCGCCGGAGCCCAGGTATACTGACAACCCAAAAAGAGTTTTATCTCAGAATATTGTATATTTTTCTCACAACTCAATGCTCAGTACTCATATATTCATCAAAAATTCTGCGCTGCATTACTCATTGTTGCACTCTATCGCCTTTTTTACCTCCTCTCCTCCCTCCCTTCAGGAGCTCCCGTGGCCGACGTCATCCTGCCGTCATGTTCACCCGTTCCCCCATGCATCCAATGCCATGAATCAGTGAGAGTCTCTCTCAAAGTGAAGCTCTCCGATACCAAGGAGCTACAACCTTAGAAGCCCCCTCCCGTCTGGCCCACAGTGCTGTTTTATCAGGGAAGTGTTCCAAGCCAGCAAGACTCTTGCTATTACTGCAGCCCCCATATAGGAGGGTGGCACTGCTCTGTATGGGCATTTAGGCTGGGATGAAGGCCTTGTGGTAATCTGTCGAGGTCAGTTGGGGTTAGTCACAGCTTCGTACCATTTGTCAACTTTATCTGGCTGTGAGGCCCGCGAAACCTATGCGGTGCTCAATCTCCTCTCACAATAGTGGCTCAGGCTGCCCGCCCCTCACAGTGCAGTAGGAGGCGCGGATGCCTAAACGCACGCCTGATGGTCCCCAAAGATGACTGTGCTGGCCTCGGTCCGCAATATGGCCCCAGCAGATCCCGGTCACTTGTCGCTGCCTGCACAGCTGTCCACAATTTGGGGTTCGCCTCCGCCGCCACGTATGACCTCCTTTTTGAAGGATTTCTCCCTTCAGTGCAGGTGTGTGCATCCCTTGCCGTTCACTCTGGCCCAGCAAAGCAATCAAGCTTCCAGCGCCGGCACTGCGCGCACCTGTGTATCAGTTGGGTTTGGCCCTCGTAGCTTTATGAGGCCCGCCGCAGATCTATGTGTGGGCCGCAACTAGGCCCCTCACTGCATTTACCTCTCCTGCGGTGGTGGGAATGTCCTCCGCCACCTCGCACACCTTACTTGTTGAAACTCTGCCGGCGTATGGGGATCCTACTCTGCCCTGTGGCCTGGCAGCGCATTCAGTCCCAGAGTGCCATCGACACCCATACCTGCACTGGGTGGGTGGGGCCCTCCTGGCCAACAGAAACTCTTGTAGGTTGGTCGCAGCCGTCGGGCTTCACAGCGAGTGTTCCTGCCGCCACAGTCCAGCAGCAGACGAGGCAAGGGGTCGCTCTGGTTAATCGCGACAGCAGAGCAGGGTGCTGCATCTTCTGTCTCGCACCCGGGTCCTCTCTATCGCATCTCCACAGAAGCAGGACCAGGATCATCACTACACATCTGCTGTCAATATGTGGGCAGCACTAACCACTGTAATCGACCAGTGGCAGTCCGGTGCTGTAAGACCATTTCCTACTGGTCGATCAATTCATGGGAGCAGGAAAATAATGGATTGTTTCTCCCAGGCCGCCAGAGCCTCAGACAGGTTCGGCCATCTTGGTCACGCACCCTCTAGCGCCCCCCCCAACATCCTCCTATTACCAGCCCAACCTTATCTCTAATCTTATATTCTGGTTCTTCAGAATTTTTATTTATCAGCGTCATATGTATTCTTATGTTTGGCTTTTTACATTATTTATGATGTTCTTGTATTGATAATTGTCTTGATAGCATTGGCCACTCAAAAGACAAACCTGCTAGCTTATCCACCCGAGATGCATCGTCAGTCAGCCTGACTTTGCACCAGTTACTGCTTTGTTCTTCTCCACAGCAGCACATCCCGTTCATCTGTCCTTCAGCAAAGGAGTATCTGGCCTTCTAGAACTCCTGCCAGCTACATCCTTCAATTTTGTCCCGCTGGAGATTTTTGACTTCCCCCAAAAAACTAAGGGCCTGATTTAGATTTTGGAGAATGGGTTAGTCGGTCACAATGATGGTGGATGCACCTCCGCTGAAATAGAAATTCCATTGAATATAATGAGATTTTTATTTCGGTGGCTGGGATATCTGTCAATGGTGTCACGGAGTAATTCATCTGCTGAGATCTAAATTAAGTCCCAAGTCTGAATGTAGAAATCTTCACTGCAACTTCGTACAGTGGCTATCCAACGACAACGACAGCCTCTCCTCGGACACTGTCTCCAGCCTTGCTCCACTGAACGTTACCTTTTCAGAACATTTTTCCACTCCACAATCGGCATATGCTTCCACAGGCTAACCCACAGTCCTCCTCAGGAACTCTATGCATACACAAGGCCACCTGATAGGCTGCAAACCTTTTGTCAGTGTCATCTCGCACCACATAACTGGCCTCAAGGTCTTTTGAGATGTGGGCTCTGTTTGCCTCTCCTAGGCACTCCTGAATAACTACGACTAACCACTTGACTCAAAGGCCCTTCAAGACCTCAAATTCAAATTGTGCTAGCTCCTTTAATGGGCCAGCATGGTGGACTTCATGTCTATGGCCAAGGTCACCTTGTTCTCCTCAAGTGAGGAAGCATATGCACTGGAATTCAGAAATACGGCCCCCATGAATTTGCTTAGCTCTCTGCTTCAGCCACCCGCAAACACCATGGAGGTCAGTGATACTGCTATTCCTACTCGGACCAGCTTTTTGGGAAGAGGTGAGGCATCCTGATTTAGTTGCAGAGATCACGCACAGAGGGAAATACAAGAGTAGCAGAGATGCAAGAGAAGCTGGCCCAAAACACAGCCACAGCAGGACAGCAGCAACAGCAGCTGAACTGTGGGTGGTGGTAGCTCGGTGTTGCACAGCTGGGCTGCTGGGAGCACTGGGAGTATTTTCAGCATTCAGTGATGGGGCCAGCCACGAGTGAAGAGCCAAGCTGGAGTAGGCAGAGGAGCTGGAGCAGGCAGAGGAGCTGGAGCAAGCAGTCAGGGGAAGCAGGGAGGTGGTGGAAGGCAGCTGGTGGGTGGCTGAGGCCATTCAGGCTGTGCATCCAGACTGCATGGAAGTACAGTTGTGCACAACCCGCAAATAACTGCATAAACCACAAGCATCCTGTTGGCCTGTATTTGTTGTCTTCCTTCAATTTTGACTCAACTCCTGCTACTTGACGACAGATCCTTGTTTAAACTGTTAGTACTGATTGGATTGAATCTGATAATCGACCTGTACTGGGATTGCATTGGCTTTGAACTGGGCTAACTGGGTCCACTTACGAACATTGGGACGATACTAGAGGAGCCAGAAGCTTGAGGCATGATCCCAAATGAAGTCAACTTCAGCTCTTGTGTCTACTCTCAGTCCTAGCCTCCTGTGAGTTGAATGCTGATGTCCACATCCAGGCCTTGGTGTTGAGTTGGGACTTGGTCATGTTCCTGTCCTTCTTTATTAGCGTGACATCGTACTGTAAGTTCCGACAAGGGCCAGAAGCAGGAGCGTGTAAGAGAGAGTCCTTTGGGCCATTAATCAAGGAGCTGGAACTTAACCTGGGTCTGGAGAACTGAGATCTAGGGTCGGGGTTACCTGGAGTTGTTGATTTGCTGGAGACTTTGAGCAAAGACACCTGAGGCATCTGGTGTGCTCGTGCCGGACCTGCACTGTCTTCCCACCATTAATCACAAGTCTAGTGATGCAGCAATACTTGGCGTGCAGATTGGTGTGAGCAGTAACATCTCACGCAGCATGTCAACTTGAAAATATTAATGAGTGCAACACTTTGTTGGAGTGCGAGTTGCAAGGCAAAATAAAGTTGGATGAGCTGGAGTAAAGTGATAAACAACCAATTGATAGACAACCAGTAGAGCAAGTAGTATCAAGTGACTGTTTTTTTTTTTTTTTTTTTTTTTTTTTTGTGTCCTCATTAGCCAAAAAGTCGATCCAACTATGCTCTTATCCTCTCAACCACGAGGACCGACCCCCCTTTGGCGACCCGGAGCCCAAAACTGGGTTCCAGGTACCCCGAGGGTCTTCCTCCACGTCGCCAACAGAGCTTGGACGGACTTACTCCCTTCGGACCAGTTCGGCCAGTTGTCCTGTAGTTGTTCGATACCACCTTTTAGGACAGAGAGATTTTTAGGCCTAATCATCGGACCCGGGGGGAAAAAAAAAAAAAAAAAAAAAAAAAAACCCCGGGTTATTAACTATCTCTCCTCCAATCGATCAAAAGGTCCCAAAATTTAAGTGACCGAGAGCTGCAAGTTCTCGATAAATCCAGCTTTGATGTTGCATAAAGTGAAGACAGCCACTCTGCATGAGATGGGGGATGTATATTAACCCAATTCTTACAGATTTCTCTTCTTGCCAATAAAATGGCATAAAACAAAAAATCTCTCTCTGGTCCCCTAATATTGTGGTTTAATCCAAAGATAATTAAAGACCATGAGCACGGGATAGTGATACCAAGGATAGATTCGAGTGTTGTTTTGATTTCATCCCAAAAAGTGGCAATATTCGGACACTCCCAAAACATATGGAGGTCCGAGGCTGCCGGTAAAGAACATTTGCTGCAGCATTTTCCTGTTTGAAATTTCGACAGCCTTTTAGGAGAATAGTACGCTCTGTGGAGTGTAAAGAAATGGTTACGCCTCAACCATGCTGGCTTGATGATTTTGTAAAGGAGGGTGAAAGATTCCTCCCAAATGACCTCACTATCTGGTTCTCCCTCTGCGCCCCATACTTTTTCCGGGAGGTTAGAATCTCGCTCTCCATCCTCTATAATGTGCCAATAGAAGAGTGCAACTTCCTTTTTCCCCGCAGGTCTCTCAACTAAGATATTTTCTAAAGGACTCTCCTCTCCCAACATTCCTTTTTTCCTAATTTGAGTCCGAATCCAGCTTCCAATTTGTAGATATACTATCCAGGAGAGTGGTGATGTTACTTTTAGCTTGAAGATATCCCAGTCTATGATTGATCTTTCCGTCAACATATCTCCCCACTTTGTAATCCCTGCATCTTGCAGAACTTTTTTAACTGTATTGACCTCTTGTGATGCCAGTCCAGGTAGATCCCAAATTGGTACATGCTCAGATAAGTATCCTATCCCGGCCTTAGATTTTATTTGAGACCACTCTTTCAAGCTACTCAGTAATGTCTTTAACCTAATTTTTTTGAAAAACTTCTGGTGGCCGAACTTGAAGAGAAAGCCATTCTCTGGGAGGCCCGAACCCAGTAGCATTGCCTTGTACATCAGCCCATTTGCGTTTTCCCAGGGGCGCTTAAGTAGCATCCTAGAATGGGTCAGATGAAATGCCCAAGCATAATATTCGAGGTCTGGCAATGCAAGCCCTCCTTTTTCTCTTCTCCTTCTCAATTTTTTCCAAGCTACTCTGCTGTATTTATAACCCCAAATGAAAGAATTAATATTCTGCTGACATTTTCCAAGCTGTTTGGTGTCAAAAGCTAACGGAATGGAATTAAAGATAAAAGTAAATTTCGGGAGAATACTCATTTTTACCAAGCTAGTACTCCCATAGATGTTAAGTGGAAGGAAGGACCAAGCTTTCATCAAAATTTGGGATTCTCGGGAAATACGAGCTAAGTTGTGTTGCGCCAAATGCTCTGGATCTTTAGTTATTGTAATTCCCAGGTACCTCATGGATGATTTTATCGGAAGTTGAAGATTTTGAATATTCCAAACCATAATTTCGGTTTTTCCTGCGTTAATTTCATAACCCGAGAATTTCCCAAAGGTCTCCGCCTTCTTTATAATTACGGGGAATGCCAGTGTAGGATTAGTTGTATAGATGAGTATGTCATCAGCATAGAGGCTAATCTTCTTTTCCCAACCCGAGAAAATAAAATGTGGAATATTAGTGTCCTCTCTAATGGATTGTGCGAACGGTTCAACATATAGATTAAAGAGGAGAGGGGATAGTGGGCAGCCTTGCCTTGTTCCTCGGCTGATTTTAAAAGGGGTGGTTCGTATGCCATTTATTAATAGGGATGCTCTAGGGTTGTTATATAATAGGCCTATGGTCCTACAGAATTTGGGTCCCAGACGGAATTTATTCATTATTAAATTTAGGTAATCCCAATTTACCCTATCGAACGCTTTAGTGGCGTCGAGGGTCATGATGGCAAGGGGTAGTCCGAAAGTTGAGGCAATGTCAGTGGCACCCACCAAATCGTAGGTTAGATCAGCCAATTGCCGGCCTCTAATAAACCCCTTTTGATCCGAGTGGATAATCGATCCAATCTCGCTTCCCAATCTCGCAGCCAAAATTGAGGTAAAAATCTTGTAATCATTATTAAGAAGCGAGATTGGGCGATAAGATCCGCATTCGGCTGGGTCTTTGCCTACTTTTAATATTAAGGCTATATTTGCCTCCCCCCAGGAGCTTGGGGGTGCTAGCCCTCTTGTCATTATATCATTAAAAAGATTCGTAAGGACTGGGGTAAGCGTAGAATTGAGCATCCTATATAATTCTCCAGGGAGACCATCTGGTCCCGCGGCTTTGCCCTGTGATAATTGCTTAATGGTATTGGTAACTTCTAATTCCGTTATATCCTTTTCTATATATTCCGTTTGGGTGCCCTCCAATTCCGGGAGAGTTATATTATTCAGCCATTCATTCCTATCATCTACATTAACGTTCAGTTCCTCCGTGTATATATTCTGGAAAAACTCACTGAAGGCTTCCCCTATGGCCGAGTCTGTTGACCTGCTATTAACTTCACCAGCAACCCTCACCTCTTTAATGAAATTTCTGGATTGCTCAGCTTTAATTTTCCAGGCCAACAACTTCCCTGCAGATTCACCATATTCAAAATGAGCAAGTTTGCTTGCCTGCCATCTTTTATTTAACCTCTCCTGTAGTAATATGTCTAGCTTGGTTTTTAATTCTGTTTTTTCCTTTTGATTGTCTGAAGGGAACTGGTCTAATGATTCTAAGTGACTCAGCTCTTGCTCAATATGTCGAATTCCCTCTTCATATTTCTTTCTCCTGAATGAGGCCCTTCCTGTAATGCAGACCCTAATGAAGGCCTTCCAAGCCTCCCATACTATGACCAGAGAAGTAGAGCCTAAATTTTCCTTAAAAAAGGAGACTGTTTCCTGTGTCAAATAGTCTTTCTCCTCTTCCTCCAGTAAAATTGTTCGGTCAAATGACCAAGAATGGTGAGTAGAGTTCTGGTCCACTTTTACAGAGAAAAGGATAGCAGAATGATCTGACAGGTGTAGAGGGAGGTAAGTTATATTTTTGACCCAGTCCTTAATGGAGCGACTAAATAACGCGTAATCAATTCGTGATTTGTGTCTGTATTTATGATTATGGTAAGAAACACCCATGGCATTGCCAGACCTTTGTCTCCATAAATCAATTAGGCCAAGATTCGACATACATCTTAATAGTGTGTCCCTCATATTACTATGAACAACAGCTCTGGAGGTAGGGGATTTATCTAACTTTGGGTCTAGGACGAGGTTGAAATCTCCCACCCATACTATAGGATCTGAGCAGGTAATCAGATGGTTCTGCAGAGTGTTTAGGTAAGAGGGATCGTCCTGATTAGGGCCATAATAGCTTATAATATTAATATCCTTTGAATGTAGTTGAACCTTGACTATCAACCATCTACTGCTCGCATCTATTTCCCAACTCGTAATCTGGGCCATTGCTGCTTTTTTAAAAATAATAGCTGTGCCTCGAATGCTTGTATTGTGGTCCGTAGTTATGAATTTATCAACCCATTTGAGCTTTTTAAGTATATCTGTAATTTCCTGTTTATTCAAGTGTGTTTCCTGAATCGCAATGATCTGCGCGGGTGAATCCCTTAGATATTGTAAGATTCTATTTCTTCTAGCCCTAACACGCAGACCATTTACGTTCCAGGACATGAATTTAATGTCTACCATTGATATTTAACGGGGTTTCCCGTCCCCTCCTCTGATCTAAAAGAAAGTGCTTATTATTAATTGTATCTTTAACTATTTCGTCCAAACAGCTGCTTTGGAACATCCATGGATCTATATTCTTCATGATTATTGAATTTGGTTCATGAGGACTTTTAAATTTTGCTTTTCCCACCCCCCCCTCCCATGGAAACCCCCCCCCAACTTACTCTGGCTTGATGTATGTATTGCCAGCTTGTCGTCTCTGACGTTTTCCTGTTCCATGCCCTGATATCTATCCTGTTGGTCGCTAAGATCAAGATATAGGCAGTGGTGGCTCATAAAGCCCTATTTTAAATCCTTTAATCCTGAGGTTCAATATCCACCTCCGAGTGTAAATACTTTGTGTAGCCCCTTTTAATTATATGTAGTTTATCTCTCTCTCCCTTTTTTTTTTTTTTTTTTTTCTCTTTTTCCCCTTTTTTCCCTCCTTCCTTTGCTCTTTCCCTTAGTGAGTTTTATTCTTTTCTTATATTTTTTTCCCCTTTTTTTTTTTTTTTTTTTTCTTTCTCGCTTCTTCCCTTCTCATCTCTCTTTTTTTTTTTTTTCCCCAACTTATCTATTATGTATTATATATTTTTCACGGGGCTTCCTCTTTTTTTTTTTTTCCTTGCACTAATTACCTATATTGTTTATTTATTTTCAAAAAAAAAAGAAAAAAAAAAAACAATTTCTTCTTTTACTCTTGCTCCGGAGGGTTTACGTGTTCACTAATAGTAACAAGTAACTCATCAGCTTCAAAGGGAGATTTAACATTATACATTTTGTTGTTGTACATTACCCTCAAGAAGGCAGGGAATCTCATTTGCACAGTAGCTCCTAGACTTCTGAATTTTTCCATCCGTTGGCCTAATTCCCACTGTCTATCCAGTGTAGTTTTGGACAAATCCGATCTCACCTCAAAAGAGAAGTCTAGAGATTTTAAAGTCTTGGCTTTAAGGGCTGAGGTCAAAATCTTCTCTTTTAGAGAATATGTCAAAAAATTCACCAGGATCTTCCTTGGTTTATCTCTACCTGGTTTAAGACGGAATGGATCCCTATGTACCCTCTGAATGTCTATTTCTATCTCGGACAGAGATTCTTCCATGTTTAGAGAGTCCTTTAATATGGTTGCAACAAAGTTCTTTAAGTCCCCACCTTCTTTCCCCTCCGGGATTTTTAGGAGCCTTAAATTATTTCGTCTCGAAAAATTTTCCAGTGTCTCAACCCTCTCTTTCACTGCATTGCCTTCTCGTCTTAATGTCTGAATCTTACCCTCGGCAGCCTCTAGTTTTGCCTTAAGTTCTTCAACACCACTCTCAAGACCTCCTGTTCTTAGTGAGAGCCCGTCCACCTTAGACTCTAAATTTTCACACATTGTGCGGATCTCTGATTGAGTGAGTCTAGATTCCTCAAAACATCGCTTTGATTCCTCAAATCCGTTCCTAATCTCTTTCCTCATGCTGAGGAGTATAGCTTGAATGGTATCCTCGCTGCCATTATCTTCCCCATTATCTTTGCAGCCTAGGCTACACTGATCCAAGTCTTTCATATTACTTCCCACTGCTTCAATGAGGTTTTGCTGTCCCAGAGGGGCAGTTATGTCAGCAACTCGGGCTACTGGGTCCCCCATTTCTAAGGCTCCGACTGGATGTCCTTCCGCTTCTAGTTCTCCTTCCTTCTCAGCCTGACCTCCCAAATTATTTAATGTAGCTGTAGGAGTTATAAGTCCAGCCTCCCCCACTATCGTAGATAACGTAGATACAGTTTGTTCACAAGGATGTGCCTCTTGATTTATGTTTACGACCTGGGGAAGGACCTTAAAATAAGACTTCAATGAAGGAGTAATTCGAGGGGTAATTTTAGCTTTTGTTTTGGAGCTCCCCTTATTCAACCTGGTCTTATGTGGCAGCTCCTTTGGAGCAGTATAGCGCAATTGGCTTTCCTTACCCCTATTTGCTGACCTTAGGGCAGGAGATTGACATGTATCAGATGTAATCTTGTGGTTCAATTCGGTCTCAGACTCAGACTCAGACACGAGCTCTACGTGGGGCTGCTCTCTTGGGTTTTCTTCGGTATCCTGTGGTTGGGCTGTATTACTGGAGCCTTTAGCGGCAACTAATTCTTTGCCTTTATTGCTGCCTTTTCCCTTCCCCTTAGCCTTCCGCTTCCCCAGGGTTCTAGCTGTAGTTATATAAGAGGTCTCACTTGATATCTGTCTAAGAGTTAGTTGTGTGTTAGATTTGGAGGTTTTAGGTGCGAAATCTGGAAATTGTGAAAAGTAATATCCCTGTGTGTCTGTGTCTATGGGGTCCTGGCTATCAGAAGGCTGTAGCTTACGTCTCAACGGAGACAGCGCCCTCCCTCTCTGCTGGTCCCCCTTACCGCATTGAGTAGTTGTTGCCACTTTTTTTTCTGCTGTGGTGTACAACGCTGCCCTTCTACTTCTTCGGAGCTCCACAGCTGCGTCACCCCAGCGGTAAGGTGCAGGGGAGAAAAACACCTCCCAGTACATTAGTAACACTATCCCCTGACCAGCTAGCACACCGTTTGCCACACCCAATTATAGCACCGTGTATACAGGCCAGCCTGACCATGGGCTGACTCGCGTTATCTTGCGTTATCTCAACCTGCAGATTTATATCTCAGTCTCAGTGATATTAGTAAATTTTCCAATTTCAATTCGAATTTAAATGAAGCAAATAAGTCTCTTGCTCTGTGCCTGAGTTTCTCACTCGCCCCTTTTTTTTTTCTTTTGGTAGAATGCCCGAGTAAACTCCAGCTCTATTGAATCACAGCTCTCTCAGCCCTCTCACGCTTTCTCAGCCGGCAGAAAATCTCCTCGAGCCTGGAGCCTGAAGCCTGCCTTCTCACTCCCCTGCTACTGCAGTGTCGCTGCGGTCCCTTAGTTTGAGGCTCAGGTTTGTCTCATCTAGAAATGCCTCGCTTCACCTCCCGCTATCCTGCCTCGTTACTCCACGGCACGCTGCGGCTGGACGCTGCTCTCACCCTCTATTATCGGCAGAGTTTCAGGGGCTCTCTCTCCCGTTCCTCCTCACCCGTCTCCTCGACTCCTTAAGACCGCAAACCCAGCACACCGGTACCTTCAAAAAAATTACAGCTGAATGCCGTAGGACTCCGCCTGCTCTCCTTCTCCCCTCGCTTGACAGCCGTTTTCTCCGAACCGCTCCCCGGCTCTCAGGTAACACAACGCGCTACAGCACGCTACGGCAGAAACGCGGCTCTCACCCTCGCTTAGCCGCCGGGTCTCTGAATTTCTTTCGAGAGAAGCACTGCTATGATTCTCGAAATGCTCCCTAGGTGTCCCGCTGTCCACTGCTTCTCTGCTTCTCACACGGACCTCAAGCCGATACTGCAAACACGCGCGTCAGGGCATACCCCCAGGAGCTCCGCCAGAGACGTGTGCACCGCTCTAACTAGCGGCCGCCATGTTTCCTATCTCACATGCTAGTATCAGTATCAAGTGACTGTTGTGCCTCAATTCAAAAGAAATCAAAGTCTGTATGTAAGGTTTTGAACGATGGGTGAGATAGGAACAAAAACCTCTATATAGATGTACACTGTGGTGGCTGCTATGGGGCCATGGTGGTGGGGTGGGTGGAGGGTAGGTGGGCTCCATTCTTCTTCCATTGGAACTGAAGCATCCCAGGTCCCAGTCTCTAACAGCCAACCAGGACGCTGCTGATAGCAGTGTCGTGATTGGTCTGAGCACCGTGGTTTGGTGTCCAGATAGGCAAAGGGAACCTGGGCATGTTCTCCTCCCAGGCTGTAATACACCCTGGATGGAGAACATGCAAAGTGCGCATGAGGGTTTGGCTGGCCTGAGACTGGCAGCCAAATTGTCATGCACACTTACGTACACATACCACTCCACTTCCTGCTGGCTTATAACCCTGCCCGCCTCACCCTTTAAACAGAACTGGGAGAATACCAAACAAATAAAATTATAATAACGTTATGTTATTATCATTTTATATTTTGTGTGGGGCGATACTCCTCAGCCTTAGCAGAGGAAATGTGGCTGTATGTACACCCATGTGCTAGCTTCCCAACTGGCTTCTACTATACCCTCCCAGATGTGCCCATTAGTACAGATCAACCTAAGATGTGTAAAACAGTTTTTGATGTGTCAGGCATGTGCTCTTTAGGGAGCAATAAAAACAGTAGTGAGTGATTACAAGTAGACAACGTTATCTTCTTGAACATACTGGCCCTTAACCATGTGGTCGGTAACACCCACAGGTTTGAACGTCACCATTACAAAGGGATCTGATAATTAATAGATCAGATCAAAGTTAACCTGATAAAATTAATACAAACAGTAGTCAAATTTGCAGTAACTGTGTAGAGCACAGGGGTGAAAGAGGTGAAAAGAAGATAGTGAACAACTGTGTGGCTGCCAGAGTACCGACGAAAAACTACCCCATTAATAAAGGGAGGGCTATGTGGACTGGTGGCTCATTGTAATTAAGTAAGAAGGGCATTTAAAAATTGCGGCAACAGGCAGAAGTAGGCTAGTTCTAAGCCATTAGAATGAATTCCTCTTGGTGAGAGCAGATGTCCCTCTATGTCACCCAAAAATAACTAAGGACAGTAACTCCTCACGGTGCAATCAGCAACGGGGGGAAGTTGCAATGGCATTGTATTTCGGTGACTCCTCCCTGTTGTGGAATGATGTAATAAGCAACTGCTTGTGTCCCAAGTAGATTAGTTGTGACAATCTTTGCATCATTACAAATGATCACTTGAGGACTACAAATTTACCGGATGCTAGGAAAATGGTATGCCTGGGTCAACCAGGAGATCAAGATTTGGCATGACTATCTGCAGCCCTGGTAAGCAGTACCAGAAGTACAACCAGAGATCGGTCTGACTGATCATCAAGGAACCAACAATTACCAGGCAGCACAAAGGACACATATGGGACACCCCAGGATAAAGAGACCAGTTGTGTCAATGAGGGGTTGTTAAGACATTTTATAATGGAATACTGCTGGGTGGACTAGTAAATTGGAAGAAGAAAATTGGTTAAAGGTAATTAATAACTATGCGGTCTGCTGTTTCCAGATAAAATAGGCCCTCCCCGGAAACAGTGTAAACAGATTTATAGAAATCACTGAACTGGCAAAACATTCCGCAAAGGGGTGTCTGGCAGGGGGTCGTTCAACGTGGATGGCCTCTAAAATGCATTGTGAGATTAAACAAGTTGGTGAAAAATATCTTTTCCCGAATGTGCAGCATGTGAACAACAAAGTCAGTATTGTTGATATTCTGAATGTATACACACCACTAGGGTGGCCACCTGAGGAACAGGCGGTGTAGGGAAATTTTGCTGAGTATGTTGAATGCACTGGGGAGGAATATTACAGCTGCACTAAAAGAGGGAGGGGCAGAGAAGATAAATATCTAATACTGGTTTGTGGCGATTTCAACAGAGAGGTATTGTTGGAGGATTACTGTTTAGATATCCCCAATCTGCCTATGAGTCTACCAAAAGCGAATAATAAAAGTGAGTGCTTCACATCATTCCATTTTAAATCAATTGTTACGTTACATGACCCCCTCTGACAGTCCAGCAAAATAACTTATGATAATGGCAGAAAAGCATCATTGATAGACTACATCATGGTCAACATAGAACGCTGGGGAAATGTTGCTGATACAGCAGTCATAAAAAGAGCTAAAAGTGTCATGATCCCCTTGTATCTTGTATTAAAATGGGCACTAGGAGACAGGCTCATGTTAGTATGAACAATAGGGCAAAGTGTGGTCCTGAGATCCTCCTGAATAATATTTGGAGAAGCATGAAATGGAATAGAGATAAATATTAAAATAGTAATTCCATTGACCAATGCTATTATGGCATAATATAGTACTTTTTATCTTCAATTCCCCAAAGAATAGCAATCCCAATATCTTGGCTGCATATGATTTAATGATTACAAAAACTGGAATTGCTATGGTCGCAGCCAATAGTGTCCAAAAAGGGTCAGCTAAACAGTCCAAAACTGCCATAGTTGGTATTGCACCGAATGCTATGGAGTGGAAAGTCTTGCAGGTTTTAACACAGTGTCATTATAATATAATACAAGATTAGTACATTATAACAGGGTTCTCAAACCTTTTCTGTAACAAGTTACTTATGTTCATTGAAAATCCTCCCAAGCTACTAATACTAGTGATATAAAAGTGAAAACCCCATCCAAGAGTATCAGCAGTGATCACATCGGGGCATTAGGTAGGGTTTCCAGCAGTGATGTAAACAAGGCTTTTACAATTGGAACTGAAATTACGTGGGTAGTACATGCCTACCATAGCTGCAATCCACCTGGCACCAAGGTATAAATATGAGTAATAAAACCTCCAACTCAAATAATAGCTTCAAGCACATTTTGAAAATGTCAACTATTTTTCTACAAAAATTGAAGGTAGTGTGGCACACCTGGAGTGTAGTGGAAGTTCAAATAGGTAATCTCCAATGGAAGATTAGAATCGTTTCTGGGTGCCTCAGGATTCGTCCCTTCTGGCTGGTAAGGGACTCTTGTAGTACAATAACAACGAGCGAGTGTGGGAGATTCCCGCACTAGTTCCTGTGGGAGCTCCTGCGAGGGCAAAAATAGCCTCTGGTTTTGTCTTTATAGTAATCAAGTTCAGAATCAGATCAGTTCATCATGTATTTATTCATAAACGTCATATATTGCGATCATATTGACTCCAATGGTATTATCCAAGGTTTAACAAGTGAAAACACTTCAAAATGGAGAAATCCCTATGCATTTTGGAACAAAGGTCCCTTCATCAGGGAACTCAGGGTGATCTGTAAGGAAACAAACACTAATTCAGGAAATGGACCTGACCCTAAGTTATAAAATAAAAGAATAGAATGAGTGACTAAAGAAACCATGGGAGAAAAAGAAGGAAAAACGGGAGTAAAACCATGTGTTTTATAATTAAAACGCGGTGCTAAATAGGCTGAAACGAAGTGGTGATAGGGAGAAAGCATAGTGCAAAGGTGGAGACTCTATGGAGTGGACACTCAGTGGCAAATGGAAATAAAACGACGCGGAATAAGCAGATGCCCAATTAAGAACAACAAAATAATCACCGAAGTGTATGCAAGTTTAACTGACGGTGGCATGCGAAGATAAAAGTAAAGCTGAGTTCGAATGAGGGTTCTCACCAGTGTTGTACAGTGACAGCGTTCTGTATCGGGTGTCGGAAAAGTCAATACATGGAAGTGAAAGGGTACGTCTTGAAGACGTCGAGTAGACAAGGAAAACAGACTACAAAAGTTGCGGTGAACAACGGGTGTGATAGTGACTATGGTAAAACCCCCCCAGGAAACCGGGAAAGTGTCAAATAAAAAATAAGATGGACACTCGGGAGAAATTAAATGGCAATCAAAAAAATTACATTAAAGGCATGTTAAATTCCGAGCGTTAATCAACAGGACACACAAGTGTCAGCCATCTTGGATAGGGGACACACAAGGAAACGGATAGTGGAGAAATAAAACGAGGGTAAAGACACATGTGAAGTGAGGCGAAATGAAGAGAAGAATGAAGTGAGTTGAAAGGAAAACACATAAACTTGAAAGTACTCATTATAAGAAAATGTAGAAAAAATGTAGAAAAACATAAACAAAATCGTTCCTCTCAAGGTTACAAGAAAATACTCACCCCAAAACATAAAAGAAAGTACTAAAGTAAAAAAGAGTGAAAAAGATGAATGAAAAGGGAATTGAAAAATGAAGATGAAAAATAGTGAGAGGGTGAAAAAAAAGGAAACGGAATAAATTCGAAGAATTAACAGTTGAACATAAAAGAAACAGACAGAATTGTAGCAACATGTTTAAAGGAAGCAACTATATTCAATTTGTTCATTGAGTCCTTTTGGTTGGCACGAGTCCAACTTTTTTATCTAAAAGAGTTCACGTTGTAATTTTTTTCGATTGTCAATGCCAGGTCTCGTCGGGACAACCTCCAGTACAAGGAATCTTAACTGGCTGATGCTGTGTTGAGATGAAGTAAAATGTGCAGCTAGGGGAGATTTCAAGGTCTTGTTTCTTATGGTACTTTATGCTCGGTCAGACGGACTTTAATTTTCCTTTCTGTCTTACCAACATATGGTAAGCCACAAGGGCACTTTAGTAAGTAAACCAAGTTCATGGAATCACAAGTAGCATTGGTTCTTAGTTTGATCTGTTTGCCAGACAAAGGATGGTTGATGAAATTACCTCTAATGATGTTGTTGCAGTGACTGCAGTTGTGACATGGTCTGGTCCCAGAGAAAACTATGTCCGGTAATTTAGGTTTACGTTCCAACAAATTTTTCAAGTTGTTTGCTCTTTGGTAAGCGAACAAAGGGGCACAATTGAATATTCCGACAAAGTCTGGTTCGGATTGGATCATCTGCCAATTGCTTAAAATGATGCTCTTGATAGACAAACTTCTAGAAGAGTATCTGGACACAAATACTGGTCTTTCACTGTTGGTGATGTTGGTGCGAGGGGTCAAAAGGTTGTTTCTGTTCTTTAGTGTGATGCGGTCTCGAGCTGCTTCCAGGGTAAATTCAGGGTATTTTCTCTCCCTGTATTTCTGCAGAATGTTCTCTTCAGTTTGACGATATTCTTCAGGTTCAGAACAAATCCTTTTGGCCCTCAGTAGTTGAGAAAAGGGTAAGTGTTTCTTCAAGGGGGTGGGGTGGCAGCTGGTGTACAACAGTGCGTTGTTTCGATCAGTGGCTTTCACTAACAGTGAGGTTTTTATATTGGCATTGTCGAGAGTGACTAAAACATCCAGGAAAGGTAGACTTTTGGTGTCCGCATTGTAGGTGAATCGTATGTGATCATCCACACCATTGATGTGGGAGATGAATTCAGGTATTTCTTCAGGTAGTCCGGCCCAAACTAAAAAAATATCATCAATGTATCGTCAGTACGCTTCAATTTTTTTAGACCAATTGACGTTGTTCAAGATATGATCAAGTTCAAGATGGTGCATAAACAAGTTTGCGTAGCTAGGAGCTGCACAGGTGCCCATCAAAGTACCCACTAGTTGCATATAGAACTCGTTGTCCCAGGTAAAATAACTGTGATATAGGGTGAATTGCATGAGCTGAGCTCAAATAGTAACACTTTCAGATCTTCTTTCATGGGATGAGAAAGTAGAAAAGATTCCATAGCTTCAATGCCCCTGTTGTGTGGTATTGAAGTATGCAAAGCACACACGTCGATAGTAACCAAAGTGTGTGGGATGTCTGAATTTAAAGTCACTTTCCGTAGTTGGTTAAGGAAATCAGTGGTGTCACGTATGTACGTGGACATGCCCCTCACAATGGGCTGAAGGTACATATCAACGAACTTCCCAGTGGGTTCGTGGATGGAATCACTTGTAGACACAATAGGCCGGAACGGCGGATGATGTAGGTTTTTGTGAATGTTGGGCAGCATATGTATTCTGGGACATTTAGGATGAGGGTGTGTCAGATATTTCAAATCTTTCTGAGTGATAGTTCCCATTTCCATACCGTGTTCCAAAATGGTCTTCAAAATCTTCGAAAAGGTGTCTGTCGGGTCTGAGATCAATTTCATGTACAATTCCTTGTCATTCACGTGGTCTGTCACACTTCACTAAAACTTACATCAACCGCCGTTCCGGCCTATTGTGTCTACAAGGGATTCCATTCACGAACCCACTGGGAAGTTCGTTGACATGTACCTTCAGCCCATTGTGAGGGGCATGTCCACGTACATACGTGACACCACTGATTTCCTTAACCAACTACGGAAAGTGACTTTAAATTCAGACATCCCACACACTTTGGTTACTATCGACGCGTGTGCTTTGTATACTTCAATACCACACAACAGGGGCATTGAAGCTTTGCAGTCTTTTCTACTTTCTCATCCCATGAAAGAAGATCTGAAAGTGTTACTACTTGAGCTCATGCAATTCACCCTATATCACAGTTATTTTACCTGGGACAACGAGTTCTATATGCAACTAGTGGGTACTTCGATGGGCAACTGTGCAGCTCCTAGGTACGCAAACTTGTTTATGCACCGTCTTGAACTTGATCATATCTTGAACAACGTCAATTGGTCTAAAAAATTTGAAGCGTACTGGCGATACATTGATGATTTTTTTTAGTTTGGGCCGGACTACCTGAAGAAATACCTGAATTCATCTCCCACATCAATGGTGTGGATGATCACATACGATTCACCTACAATGCGGACACCAAAAGTCTACCTTTCCTGGATGTTTTAGTCACTCTCGACAATGCCAATATAAAAACCTCACTGTTTGTGAAAGCCACTGATCGAAACAACGCACTGTTGTACACCAGCTGCCACCCCACCCCCTTGAAGAAACACCTACCCTTTTATCAACTAATGAGGGCCAAAAGGATTTGTTCTGAACCTGAAGAATATCGTCAAACTGAAGAGAACATTTTGCAGAAATACAGGGAGAGAAAATACCCTGAATTCACCCTGGCAGCTGCTCGAGACCGCATCACACTAAAGAACAGAAATGCCCTTTTGACCCCTCTCACCAACATCATCAACAGTGAAAGACCAGTATTTGTGTCCAGATACTCTTCTAGAAGTTTGTCTATCAAGAGCATCATTTTAAGCAATTGGCAGATGATCCAATCCGAACCAGACTTTGGCGGAATATTCAATTGTACCCCTTTGTTCGCTTACCAAAGAGCGAACAACTTGAAAAATGTGTTGGAACGTAAACCTAAATTACTGGACACAGTTTTCTCTGGGACCAGACCATGTCACAACTGCAGTCACTGCAACAACATCATTAGAGGTAATTTCATCAACCATCCTTTGGCTGGCAAACAGATCAAACTAAGAACCAACGCTACATGTGATTCCATGAACTTGGTTTACTTACTAAAGTGCCCTTGTGGCTTACCATATGTTGGTAAGACAGAAAGGAAAATTAAAGTCCGTCTGACCGAGCATAAAAGTACCATAAGAAACAAGACCTTGAAATCTCCCCTAGCTGCACATTTTACTTCATCTCAACACAACATCAGCCAGTTAAGATTCCTTGTACTGGAGGTTGTGCCGACGAGACCAGGCATTGACAATCGAAAAGAATTACAACAACGTGAACTCTTTTGAATAAAATAGCTGTACTCGTGCCAACCAAAAGGACTCAATGAACGAATTGAATATAGTTGCTTCCCTTAAAACATGTTTCTACAATTCTGTCTGTCTCTTTTATGTTCTACTTTTAATTCTTTGAATTTATTCCGTTTCCTTTTTTTTCACCCTCTCACTATTTTTCATCTTCATTTTTCAATTCCCTTTTTCAATTCCCTTTTCATTCATCTTTTTCACTCTTTTTTACTTTAGTACTTACTTTTATGTTTTGGGATGAGTATTTTCTTGTATCCTTGAGAGGAACGATTTTGTTTATGTTTTTCTACATTTTTTTCTACATTTTCTTATAATGGGTACTTTCAAGTTTATGTGTTTTCCTTTCCACTCACTACATTCTTCTCTTCATTTCCCCTCACTTCACATTTGTCTTTACCCTCATTTTATTTCTCCACTATCCGTTTCCTTGTGTGTCCCCTATCCAAGATGGCTGACCTTGTGTGTCCTGTTGATTAACGCTCGGAATTTAACATGCCTTTAATGTACATTTTTTGATTGCCATTTAATTTCTCCCGAGTGTCCATCTTAGTTTTTATTTGACACTTTCCCGGTTTCCTGTTTTTTTTTACCATAGTCACTATCACACCCGTTGTTCACCGCAACTTTTGTAGTCTGTTTTCCTTGTCTACTCGACGTCTTCAAGACGTACCCTTTCACTTCTGTGTATTGACTTTTCCGACACCCGATACAGAACGCAGTCACTCTACAACACTGATGAGAACCCTCATTCGACCTCAGCTTTACTTTTATTTTCACATGCCACCGTCAGTTAAACTCGCATACACTTCGGTGATTCTTTTGGTGTTCTTAATTGGGCATCTGCTTATTCCGCATCGTTTTATTTCCGTTTGCCACTGAGTGTCCACTCCATAGAGTCTCCACCTTTGCACTATGCTTTCTCCCTATCGCCACTTCATTTCAGCCTATTTAGCACCACTTTTTAATTATAAAACACATGGTTTTACTCCCATTTTTCCTTCTTTTTCTCCCATGGTTTCTTTAGTCACTCATTCTATTTTTTTATTTTCTAACTTAGGGTCAGGTCCATTTCCTCAATTAGTGTTTGTTTCCTTACAGATCACCCTGAGTTCCCTGATGAAGGAACCTTTGTCCCGAAATGCATAGGGAGTTCTCCATTTTGAAGTGTTTTCACTCGTTAAACCTTGGATAATTCCATTGGAGTCAATATGATCGCAATATATGACGTTTATGAATAAATACATGATGAACTGATCTGATTCTGAACTTGATTACTATAAAGACAAAACCAGAGGCTATTTTTGCCCTCACAGGAGCTCCCACAGGAACTATTTTTCTACAGACATCAGCTTATGAGTTGTACAAATCCACACATTTTTGTATGGAATACATGCTCGTAATTTTGGTATGCATATAAACCAAGCAAAAGGTACTCACAGGTACTGGAGAGCTACTCCTAGCTCACAAGCTACTCGATGGAGACACCTGCATTATAACATGCATAGTAAACTGATCCTACAAACCTATAGGCAAAAGTACAAACATTTGCTAAAAAGAAAGAAGCTGGAATCACATAATGCACTGTGGGTAGAGTTGAGAGAAAGCACTTCTGCAAAGAACCTCATAACATGCTGGAAAGGTATTACCCATGTATAGAGAGGCCCGGTAAACAAGCAAGAGTCTCTTATAGGTCCAAATGTATGGGTGAAATACTTTGGGGACCTGTATAAGGATGATAGAATTAGAGTATGCAATCTACCAATGTTAAGTTAGGAACTAGAATTGACAGGTAGGGAAATATACAAAACACAAGGTTCAAATTAATTGCCTATTTATCTCTTCCAGGAATATTCTCAATTGAGGTCTAGAGTGCTCTCAAAAGCATTTATCTCATTTCTACTAAAAGCATCTTCCCCCAATACTGGTATTTACGGATTTTAGTACCCTCTATTCAAGAAGGGTAATCGTGGATGCCCGTTCAACTAACGGCCTTCGTAGATGGGTCTGGAAAAGTGCTTGGTAATGCTGTTCTAAGTCAACTACAAGGCTGGGTGGACAAGGAAAATATTTTAACTAAAGGGCAGGCTGACCTCAGATCCAGGGTAGTAACCATAGTTGATTTGATTTGTTTGTATATGTTTTGTCATAAGTCCACATAAAACAAAGTCACTGCTGTACTTGGTCTTTGCTGACCTGGAGTCAGCATTTGACCTTGGTTATCAAGCAAGACTCTGCAGAGCCTTGGAGGTGCAAGAGGTAGCGGACTCCATCTTGCGAGCAGTAATGGCTCTTTATACCAATAACAGTTAGTGTTCGATATGTACCAGCAATTGACTGCCTTACAACATTCCCTGTTGAAAGGGGTGTACAACAGGGATGTGTGTTAGCACCTCTACGTTTTACTCTTTTTCCTAATGATGTTATAGACTACCTGCTGGAAACCCTGCAGATGCTCCCATAATTTCTAAATGCAATGTAAAAATCCTACTCTTTGCTGATGTTGCACTTTTGCTAGCTCAAACAGAAAATGCAATGCATAGATTAATTAAAAAAGAATTACAGATAATTCCAATGAGAAGACTCTGACCATTGATGGAGAAAGACAAAGATCATGGCATTAAAACCGTCCCCTAAATTAAAGAGGAGGGTAACGATGAATGACGAGTACTTTGAGTATGTCAAAACTTCGACTATCTGAGGATACAATTTACTGAACAACTCAGTTGGAAGGATCAGATATTGAAGACAAGTACAGTCCTATGGCAGATTTCAGGGGTGATATTAAAATTTAGACAGAATGCAGGTGCATAGTGTCTTAATGCCTTACCCCAAATCTACAAGCAGAAAGTGGTATTAGACACACTTTATGGGGCAGAGCTTTTGGGTTTGGAAATGTATGACCGCAGCAAGTAGCCGAAAATAGGGCCTTTGCTAAGGGGCTAGATGCTCCAGTGTTAGTGCTTTATGTGGAACTCAATCACACTCCAGTGCTGTACTGGATTACGTTGGTGATGAACCAGAAAGCAATCATTTCTTTCCAAATGCTGGAAGATGTAGATAGTTACAGAAGTAGATAGTCTCAGTAGCCAGAGTCAACGTAACTGATGGCCCATGTTATGAGCATTTTAAATGACCTACAATTGGGGCGGCTATGGACCAACCCAAATCGGGTAGGACGTTATACCATAGAACTTGTGAAGGAGCATTACTAAACACTAAGGTGCTAGACAAAACTTCCCACTATAAGACCAGGGAGTATACTGAGAGATTATTATGACAGCAGACGAAGCCCAGGTTGCAGGTCCGATTTGAATCAGCTACATCCTGAACTGAAACATTCGCTATATATTAAGTTCGGACTGGACACCTTGCCTACTAGGGAATATCTTGTCAGTTGTTCTATGCTCCCTATGGGAGGTGAACTCTGTGATTGTATGTTTTGGAGGGGAAGATAATATTTTACATCTCCTGCTCTTTTGCACAAAATTTGCTATCGCATATACATGATGGCTTTTGCTTCTATTTAGATTTCATGTGATTTATTCTCTTAGGTCTGCTCTACCCTACTGCCTTAGGACAGATGATGAAATTATGTTTAATTCCATAGTTTCTTATTTATGGAATTTGAATGTGAATTTATTACATTTGCATAGTTACTTAAAACCATTGCAATACACGTTTCAATTAAGACAATAAAATCATGATAGGATATTAATTACACATTTGCAAAATTCATATATCATTACAAGCTTAAAACAGTTAAATTACTGTCGGATTAAAAGTGCTTTGTTCCTCATGTAGGTAGCTGTCAGTATAGGTTATGCATTCTGTCCGGTCTTCATTGCTCTGTCTGGGCAATGCTATTGGCAGAAAAGGTGCATTGTTAAAAGACCATTCCAAGCACATATGTGAAGGCTTCCCAGCTCGACCTTATTAGGTGCAGTCTTGTATCTTAGTTTGAATGGATTGACACAGTATTCCAAGATATTTAGACATCGGGCCACCTGCATGAGTTGATGACCTTCCCCTTAACCCGGAAAAAGTTTAGGTCTACGATGGTGATTTATTCTCGGCTGCATCTAGGAATCTCACTAATCTACAGTTTAGTTGTGGTGTTGCTGGATCAAAGCATGCCAAAACTGCTTGTCTCCTTTAGCGAATTATCCTTGGGTTTAAGGGGACTTTTAGCAACTATCTCCTTTCCTGTATCAACTCCTTGCATTATTATTTATTATTATTATTTTGATAATTTGTAAAGCGCGGCTCTCACCATTGCAGGCATCCTGGCGCTGAAAGATCAGAGGAGACGGAAGTAGAAAAAAACACAGGGAGTGAGAGCTTACAGGTGGGCTAACAGGAGAATAACCAAGTTTTAATCCTTTTTCTAAACAGGAGGAGTTCATTGAGGTGCCTAATCTCGATAGGGAGAGTGTTCCATAGTCTGGCAGCTGCCACCTCGAAGGATCTACCTCCGGCTCTGATTTTCCTGAATCTGGGTACGACTACCAGTTTGGCATCAGAGGATCGAAGCTGTCTGGTTGGAGTGTACCAGGCGTATTTAGATTGTAAGGGGGCAGGGCCAGTGCCATGGAGAGCCCTAAAGACTATACAGAGGGCCTTAAACTGAATCCTCTGTCTTATAGGAAGCCAGTGCAATTTTGCCAAGGCGGACGGTCCATGAGATCTTCTCGGAAGCCCCAGAGCCAGCTTAGCAGCTGCAGATTGGACCCTTTGGAGCCTGTCCAGCAGGAACTCAGGGGACCCAAGCAGGAGGGCATTGCAATAGTCCAACCTGCTGAGGATGGTGCATCTAACCACTTGGGCGCGGGCTTGGGTAGGTAAGAGGGGCAGAACTTTCCTTAGGGAGCGAAGGATGGCAAAACAGCAAGCAGACGTTTTTTGAACATGAGTTTCCATGCTGAGCCTGTGATCCAACATGACCCCTAGATTAAGAACTGATTCCACCGGCCGTACGTTGGACCCTGTTTCCGGGGGCCAAAGGTTGTTAGGAAACGGTCGGGGAATCCTAGTTTTGGCACTGAAGAGCACCTCCGTCTTCCCTGCGTTGAACTGAAGGGAGTTTTCCTTCAGCCACCAAGACGTATCACGCCGACAATTGTGTAGGACCTCCACAGAAGTTGAATCCTCTCCTTCCAAGGAGAGGATCATCTGCGTGTCGTCAGCGTAGTTGATAATCCTGATGTTGAAGCTTTTGATGAGTAAAATCAGAGGTCGAAGGTATACATTAAAAAGTATTGGGCTGATTGCTGAGCCCTGAGGGACCCCATGCATTACCAGGGAAAAGGCAGACTGGAAAGGAGGCATGGATACTGCCTGCTGCCTATCCTGCAGTAAGAAATGAAACCATTGTAGCGCAGTATCTCTCACTCCCGCCTCAAACAGCCGCCTCAGTAGAATCTTATGGTTCACCATGTCAAAGGCGGTAGACATATCGAGCAGGATCAGAAACGCTGCCTGTCTTCTGTCTGCACGCCTTTGAAGCTCATCCATAGTGGTGATGAGGGCTGTTTCGGTACCATGGGCAGGCTGAAAACCGAATTGGTCCTCGTCTAGTAATAGATGACGTTCCAGATGGTCGGAGAGAGTGTTGCTAACTAGACGCTCAACTATTTTGGCAGGGAAAGGCAGCAGGGAGATGGGCCTATAGTTTTTTTAACAATCATGGTCTAGGGAGGGTTTTTTTTAACAAAGGAGAAACTAACGCCCTTTTCCAATGAGATGGGACAGTGCCAGTCACCAGGGATTGGTTACAAATTTGGTGGAGAGAGGGGAATAGTTCATCCTCAAATTCCTTCCAGATTTTGGGAGGCACCGGATCCATAGGAGATCCGGAGGCAATCCCTCTAGCTAACTTAGTGAAGGCCTCATACGTAAGTGGTGGGAACTTAAGTAGCGTTTCCATCGTATCTGTGGTAGGGCCAGCCAGTCGTTCCACCAGAGAACCAGGTCTCAGGTCGGAGGGAGGAACGAGATCCAGAGGAGTGTTCAGATCTTTAAGGATGAGTTCAATTTTTTCTTTAAAAAATACAGCAAGGTTGTCACACAGGTCTTGGGATGGGACTATCGCATTCTTGGAGCACTCCGGATTGGTGACGCTATTTAGTATATTAAAAATAATCCTGGAATTGTTGGTGGAGTTGCAGATCAGAGAGGAGTAGTGATCTGCTGAAGATTTTTTAATCAGATTCTTGTAGGCAAGGACCTTAGTTTTCCACATCTCTCTAAAGGTGTAATTATAATCGCGTCTCCACCTTCTCTCCGCTTGTTTGCAACCTTGTTTTAGGTTTTTTAGGTCGTCATTAAACCAGGGGGTGGAGTCCTTACGCTTACAGCTGCGTGTTTTTAGAGGGGCATGGGCATCGAGGACCGTTGTGATTCTAGTACAGAGAGAGGTGTAATTTTCGTCTATATTCTTATTCTCATTCAAGAGTGGTTCCAAATGAAACACCTCCCCGCTAGGGTGCAAGCGTGTGAGGGCCCTTCAATCACTGCACTTAACTTCCCTAGTCAACACAGGAGCCTTGAGAGGACTGCTGTTTGTGTGAATAAAGAATTTAACGAGTGAGTGGTTTGTCCAATCCATAGGTAAGGTTTCCCCCATCGCCACTAGGTTGGGTGCCACAAAGACCAAATGTAGGAGATGACCAGCTTTGTGGGTGGCTTTAGTGGCCAGTTGAGAAAGACCAAAACTTTCACAAGCTTGAAGTAGGTTCCCAAGACCCGAGTCAAGGGTGCCGTTGCGCCAGAGATTAAAGTCACCAAGGATAAGTAGCTTATGGTGGGAGAAGGCGATATTAGTCAGGGTGGTTTCTAGCGCTTGTTGCTGCTGAAGGCTGAACGACCCTGGCGGGCGATAACATACTATCACAGTGACAGTAGTCCCGGAGTGGGTCTGAATTGAAAGCCCTAAAAGCTTAGAGCCCAGAGTGGGGTCTAGAGTAAGGACCTTAATGCTGCAGGACGCTCTGAAAATAGCCCCCACACCCCCCCCGCCTCTTCCAGTGGGCCTAGGGGAATGAAGAAGTTGAACCCGGGAGGACACGCAAATCCAGGGTCAACCAAACAGTCAGGACGAGTCCAAGTTTCCGTCATAAAAAGAATGTCTAGTTCGTGAGTGTCAATCAAGAGTTGGATCTCAGTACTGTGTTTAGGCAGGGATCTGACATTCAGAAGCCCACATTTTAGAAGATCGTCGCTTAGAAAGTCGTCTCGTGGGTGTGAAGTGTGTGACAGGGAGAGTATTCCTTTATCCGCATGGTGCTTACCTATTTGGATGAGCGTCTCTCTAGAATAGGGAGGCCCAGAAGGGAGTGGATCAGGATGTGAAGGGCCAAGACAGGCAGCATAACTGGCCCATGGTGCTACCTTGGCGCGGACGGGCGCAGACGGGCTTGCCTTTGGCGCGCCTTTGGTGGTGATGTGGTGCCAGGAGGGGGAGAGGGGTAAGTGATTTAAAAAACACAACAAGTGACTCTCAAATTGTTAAAATAAATTCAGGTCGCGCTCCCGGCTGCATGAGCATAATAAATGGATAATGTCATCCTGGCCATTGTTGCGCAGACTGCTAGATGTTAGAGATGGCTCCCTCTTCCATGGTGGGAGGTTCTGGGTCTTATTTGTGAGCAGCTTGGCCATGTGTAAAACAGTTGCTAGTATTTGTAAATGTCAAAACTGGAGATACTGAGAAATACGTATTGTACAGTGGAGGCTAGAATTCTACTAAGGAAATTGCTTCAGATGAGATATGGATACATATCACACTCTTTTGCACAAGCTATTAAAATGCAAAAACAAATGTTAAGACTTTACACACAGAAAAGTTAAGAAAGCCAACCAGAGATTAGTCAATTTCTCTATTTTCTAAGCCAAGTCACGTACATTGGGCACTGGACAGCAGTACCCAGTGGGCAGAGTCTAAAAACCAGCAATAAAATAGGATCCAGCGAAAGGTTAAATGCAGGTTGTGACCACCCAGAAAGGCGGATTCCCTACATCTGTTTAGTATCCATTGACGGTGGGTGAACTTTAAAACTTTGACAATCAAATGTGACAAAATGGGGAGTCTTTGCCCTTTGTGCTTGACTTCAATTTAACAGCCTAAGTCCTACCATGATTGAGGATTTCCTGTTGCAGCTTCTTCCACCTTGGCAGAAAACCCACACTTATCAGCACACCAGGCATCATATCACTTGGTGGGAACAGTATGGGGCTCATGTAGACCAATCAAAGTGAGTGGGAGTTCAGTTCTGGAATGGGACCTTGCAAGAATACAAGAAAAAAGTGCAGGGGACATTGTGGGTGGGCTCGGTGGACCTCACAACTAAGAATGTGGTCATTGAAGGGCAGAGTTTCTTGCTCAGGCATGAAACCATGTGATGGGTTGAGAAGCTCAGATAAAGGACTTTGCCAGGCAGGGTGAACAACCACTTTGGGTGGAACACTGGATTGTTGGCTCTAGTTAAAGATTGGAGGCAGATATCAAGCAATAGAATTTCAGATTTTCCCACTAGTGTAAAGGGGCCCCAAATTCAGCACTTAAAAAAATATATATCATTGCGAATGAGGTGACTTTGCAGTTTTGCACAACACCCATCTCTATTCCATTCATTTTGCTAACTTCTAGCAATAACTGTTACAGTCATGTCTTTTTCCCTTTCTACTCAGTTAAGTGGAGTAAAATATTATTGGGATGTCATTTCCCATTACAGACTTCTCCAATAAGCAGCTGGTGAGCTAAATGTAGGACTCCAGCTACCTGTGAGCAACTCTCCTGTGTGCAACTGAGCTTCCTAAATTGGAAGCTTTTTCTTAGCTAAATTAAGATATGTATACTAAAATTAAAAAGAGTGTATTTGAGACAAAAAGCTGATGTTTGGTAAAACTGGTTGAATTGCCAAAACATATTTAAATCTGATATTTGAATAATAATGTATGTGGCCTGGGGAGACTAATTACTGATATATTTACTTTGGTGCCACATCATTTCAGATATGGCTGTTACCTACTGCCCATGTAAAAGCATTCCTAAGTGACAAAACCATTTTCATCCTACTGCTGCCAAACCTACAAATACTATGAGGTTATCACTGCTAGTAATCTTGCATAAGGAGGCGACTAATGTAATCTTGTCTGATGTGGTTTCTATTACAACTCTAATAATGTTAGTAGCTCAGGATGATATTACAGAAAAGGTTGTATACTCCTGCCCTCTTATCTCACTTCCATATACGTGCTTTAAATTGTTCAGTTATTTTTAGTGGGATTAGGAGCAGGAGAGCCAATGGATTACATGAATCTCTAATCCTCATATAATCATCAAATATAAGGCTTGGCCTGGCTATGTATGAAGATAAATGTTGTGGGTAAAAGAAGATATGAATCTGGAGGAGGCCAAGTAGTTTACCCAAGTTGTAGGTTTATTTGTAGATCGGTACAAGTTCCATGTAGTTACAAAGGATGGTAATATAAGATCCATAGATAGTAAGTAGATAGTAAATTAGTCAGTCATATAAGGTCCCACCAGGAGCTAGGTGTTAGTTGCTCAGCCCACACTCATCAACTGTCATTCCACAGACACACAGGCACACTCACATTCTGAACTCTCTGACATCACGCACTCCAACATTCCACACAGACATAACACTCACTCTGGCTGAGCAACTGGAAAGGAGGAAAACCCAGGCACAACATATCCCCTTTCCTTCAGAGGAAAAACAGAATTATAAAATTAGAGAGATAACACTTGCAAATAAACGGACAGTTCAAATCGTCAATGAAGAACAGAATAAGAAGAGAGAAAATAAGTAGAAGGCAAAGAAACAATATAAGGGAACACATCCCCTTCCCTTGAAGAAAACAAACAATGCAAACATGAACAGGCTTAAAATGTAAAACATAGGGTAAATACCCCACTGCATTAAACATCTAACAAATTAAAGAATAACGTACTTTAATACCTGTAATGCACCATAAACTTGTGCCGTATAACACTTAGAGAAATCGAAGCATAACGCGTTCTAACACCTGTATTGCACCATATACTCGTGCCGTATAACACTTAAAGAAGTTGAAGCATAACGCGTTTTAACACCTGTATTAACTTAATATTAAAGTTTGCACTATAATACTTGTTATGTAAACACTAATCTAATACCACACACTCTTAGTACCTGCGCTTAATTAGTAACATCAAATGAACATGCGTAAAGGGTGAAGCAAGGTTAAAATGAACATAAAAGGTAGAAACAGTAAGTAGGCACGCACACCTATACTGAATAGAAACAAATATAAGGAGACCAGCTCCAATACTCGCAACTGAACTACCCTAATGATAAACTTAGTACCCCTTAAAATGTTTAGATTGGCCAAATCAAAACATACCCTGTACTAAACACCCAATTACGAGATGGAGAAAATATAAACAAATGCGCAAAACACAGTATACATAACTGCAGAAACATAAGACTTGTAAATAAGACTGTGGCGTAACTCTAAACTGCTAATTGCCAATATAATACAGATTCATCATAACTTGAATAAATAATTTCAAGCATACTACGAGTAATCCATAAACATCATAAATCAACATTCACGTAGGAAGAACACTAAACGTTTCAGTAAATCAAAGCAAAAATATTTCTTAAAGCTGGCTGTAAACTTGTACACAAACTAGCCAGATGATGGCAGCATCGCTCAAAAATGGTACCACGAAATCGAAGATCGTACTGCACTCTTGAAGAGAATGGTCCGATAGTCCCATGATGAACATGAAGGCAGCTGATGTCACCGTTTCCACAACTTTGAACAAGCTGCACAGTCGAACCAGGAAGCATCAGAAAAGTGCAGCCATGGAAACCGGGCAGGAAATAGAAACGCTTCACGTCACGTTACGTAAAGCGGAATGACGAAGACAATACTTCCATGTAGCATGCGGTGACGCAGGGTGACGAACACAGGACTTCGCTCCTCCACTGAGCCACAGAAAGATTCCAAGACGTCATCATATTTGAAAGTGGCAAGGAGGGGAAAGGATCAGAGCGGACGCAGATACACAGGCGCCCAGTTTAACGGTATTCTCAGGTTAGCATCGAGTAGCAAATGGCATTATTTTAAAATGACTTGTTGACTTTCATTTTTCATGACATCATTTTAAAAAATACACGCTGACTTTCATTTTTTAAGTATAACTTCACTTCAGGGATTGCGCAGTCAAATTCATGTTGGTAAAACACAGACGATGAGAACACCTTGTCTTCAAAGGACACTTGCAAGTTGGTATACATAATGTCGAAGTATGAGCCACTCTCTAAACAGCTCCCAAAGCTCACAAAACGCTTTCATTCAGTAATTATGTGCTCGAAGCAGTTTTTTGAATTTAACTCTTTCACGCATGGTGAGAAGGTGATACATCAGTCTCAGCTACTTTAGCACGCAGTTCTTACAGTAAAATCATTTGCGAATATTAATTAAAAGCACACCCTGGGTTTGTAGGCTGTCTGTTGTAAAAAGACACTGGTGGGACTTACCAGGGTGGTTCTTACTTTATTTCCGTTTCAGTTTCAGTATTTCCGTTTCAGCAGAAGACATGGGTTATATTCTCTTCATTTTTCATTTGTAGTTGTATATTTATTCAAGAACTTCGCACGCTGTAAATTCTTTTCCTTTTCCAAAAACGTTACCCACAACATTTGGCGACGTTTTTGGAAAAGGAAAAGAATTTACAGCGTGCGAAGTTCTTGCATAAATATACAACTACAAATTAAAAATGAAGAGAATATAACCAAATGTTGTGGGTAAAAGAAGATATGAATCTGGAGGAGGCCAAGTAGTTTACCCAAGTTGTAGGTTTATTTGTAGATCGGTACAAGTTCCATGTAGTTACAAAGGATGGTAATATAAGATCCATAGATAGTAAGTAGATAGTAAATTAGTCAGTCATATAAGGTCCCACCAGGAGCTAGGTGTTAGTTGCTCAGCCCACACTCATCAACTGTCATTCCACAGACACACAGGCACACTCACATTCTGAACTCTCTGACATCACGCACTCCAACATTCCACACAGACATAACACTCACTCTGGCTGAGCAACTGGAAAGGAGGAAAACCCAGGCACAACATATCCCCTTTCCTTCAGAGGAAAAACAGAATTATAAAATTAGAGAGATAACACTTGCAAATAAACGGACAGTTCAAATCGTCAAAGAAGAACAGAATAAGAAGAGAGAAAATAAGTAGAAGGCAAAGAAACAATATAGTCAAGTCAAGTCAAGTCATAAAATTTGTATAGCGCACTACATACCCAGAGGGTTTCAAGGCGCTTAGGAAGCGGAGGAGTATTATTTGTCAAATATCCACGTTTTAAGCTGCTTTCTGAACGCTAGGTGGTTCTGGGTGAGGCGAAGGTAAGCGGGGAGTGAGTTCCATGTTTTAGCAGCCAGGTATGAAAAGGATCTGCCTCCCATGGTGGTCTTGTTGATGCGAGGTACAGTGGCGAGGGCTTGGTTGGAAGAACGTAGTTGGCGGGAGGGGGTGTAGAAGGACAGTCGAGAGTTGAGGCAATCTGGTCCGATGTCGTAGAGTGATTTGTGTGCGTGGGTGAGCAGTCGGAAAGTGATCCTCTTATTGACGGGTAGCCAGTGGAGGTCTTTAAGGTGACCAGAGATGTGTTCGTTGCGTGGGATGTCTAATATGAGCCTGGCTGAGGCGTTTTGGATTCGTTGGAGTTTCTTCTGGAGTTTAGCGGTGGTACCTGCGTAGAGGGTGTTTCCGTAGTCCAGTCGGCTCGTGACCAGAGCGTGGGTGACTGTTTTCCTTGTTTCGGAGGGGATCCAGCGAAATTTTTTCTGAGCATGCGAAGAATGTTGAAGCAGGAAGAGGATACGGCGCTGACTTGTTTGTTCATTGAGAGTGAAGAATCCAGGATGACGCCAAGGTTCCGTGCGTGGTCTGTCGGGATGGGTGCTTTTCCGAGGGCTTCCGGCCACCAGGAGTCGTCCCAAGCGGAGGGGGATGTGCCTAGGATGAGGACTTCTGTTTTGTCTGAGTTCAGTTTCAGACGGCTTTGTTTCATCCATTCGGCAACTTCTTTCATTCCTTCGTGCAGGTTAGTTTTGGCAGTGCTGGGGTCATTGGTGAGAGAAAGGATCAGTTGAGTGTCGTCCGCGTAAGAGATGATGTTGAGGTTGTGTTGGCGTGCGATGGCCGCGAGGGGGCTCATGTATACGTTGAAGAGGGTGGGACTGAGTGAGGATCCTTGAGGTACGCCGCAGATGACTTCAGAGGCCTCGGACTTGAATGGAGGAAGGCGGACTCTCTGGGTTCTTCCGGTGAGGAACGAGGTGATCCATTCAAGTGCTTTTCCTTGGATTCCGATGTTACTGAGGCGTTGTAGAAGGGTGCTGTGGCAGACTGTATCGAATGCTGCAGAGAGGTCGAGGAGGATGAGGGCGACTGTGTCTCCATTGTCCAGTAGAGTTCGAATGTCGTCTGTTGCTGCGATGAGGGCGGTCTCAGTGCTGTGTTTTGCTCGGAAGCCAGATTGTGAGGGGTCGAGGGATTTGTTGGCTTCGAGGAAGGCGGCGAGCTGGTTGTTGACGGCTTTCTCGATGACTTTGGCCGGGAATGGAAGAAGCGAGATGGGGCGGTAATTTTTGAGTTCGGTGGGGTCCGCTGTTGGTTTTTTCAGAAGGGCGGTGAGTTCAGCGTGTTTCCAGTCTTCTGGGAAGGTAGCGGAGTTGAAGGAGCAGTTGATGACGTCTCGGAGGTGCGGTGCTATGACGGAGTCTGCTTTGTTGAAGATGTGGTGAGGGCATGGGTCTGTGGGGGATCCTGAGTGGATGGAATTCATCAGGCGGATGGTGTCCTCAGTGGAGATTGGGTTCCAGGCGTTAAGGTTGTTCACGGGGGGAAGATGGTCAGCAGATGGTAGGGTGGGTTGGTTTCCGGGTTGGTTGTCAAAGCTGTTGTGGATGTCTGCAATCTTGTTGTGGAAAAAAGAGGCTAGGGAGTCGCAGAGGGTTTGAGAGGGGGTGATGTCGTTGGAGTTGGCCGAGGGATTGGAAAATTCCTTGACGATGTTGAAAAGTTCCTTGCTGTTGTGGGCGTTGTTGTCAAGTCGATCCTTGAATGCTGTATTCTTGGCTTTTCGGATCAGTTGGTGGTGAGTTCGGGTGGCGCTTTTGAAGGCGTCCTTGGTGCTGGTGGTTGGGTCTTTTTTCCAGGCCTTTTCAAGGGAGCGGCAAAGTTTCTTGGACTTCTTGAGATCATCGTTGAACCATGAGGCTTTCTTGCTGCCAGGTTTGCTTTGACGATTTTTCAGTGGAGCTAAAGTGTCGGCGGTGTTGGATAACCATAGGGTGAGGTTGGCGGCGGCTTCGTTGGCGTTAGAAGAGAGGGCTGGGGAGTTTCGAAGGAGCGATGCGGAGATTTGGTCCGTGGTGATTTTGTTCCAGTTTCTTTGCAGGGTAGGTTGGGAGTGGTTGATGGGTTTCGGCTTGTTGTAGGTGAAGTGAACGCAGCTGTGGTCGGTCCATAGGAGATCCGTAGTGTGGCTGAAGGAGACATGATTGCTGGATGTGAAGATGGGGTCGAGTGTGTGACCTGCGATGTGGGTGGGGGAAGTGACTAGTTGTTTAAGTCCGAGGTTGGCGAGGTTGTCCACGAGGGTGGCGGTGTTGCGGTCGTTTATCTTTTCAAGGTGAAAGTTGAGGTCTCCCAGAAGAATATAGTCTTTGGAGGGGAGCGCGTGTGGAGAGATGAAGTCCGTGATGTCTTCACTGAATTTTGCGCGGGGTCCTGGTGGTCTGTAGAGGAGAGTGCCTCTGAGTGTTGTTTTGGGGTCGATGTGGATCTGGAAGTGAAGGTGTTCGGAGTTGGCGAGGTTGGCGTCAGAGCTGGTTGAGATGCGGATAGATTTCTTATGGACGATAGCGATTCCTCCTCCTGTGTGGCTGGTACGGTCTTTGCGGGTGATCTTATAGTCTTCAGGGATAGCAATGGTGATGTCTGGTGCGGAGGAAGCATTCATCCATGTTTCCGTAAGGAAGGCGACGTCTGGAGAGAAGGTGTCTAGTAGGTTCCATAGGTCAATGGCGTGTCTGTGGACCGAGCGGGTGTTGAGAAGGATGCATTGTAGGTGGTTGGGGTCGGGAGTCTGAGGTGTGGTCGAAGCGGAGATGTTGTCGGTGCCGCTGAATTTGCAGGAGTAGCAGGAGAAAGGTCCATGGGTGTGTCCAGGAGCGGCTTGGACGCAGTAGGGGGCGCGACCGGGGTTAAGGGCTAGGAGGGTGGCGGCATCGTAGGTAATGCGGGGGGGCTGGGCAGCGCGAGGGGCAGGGGGTCTGGCGCTGGGCGCGGTCCAGGCACGGACGGGCGTAGACGGGCTTACCTTTGGAGCACCTTCGGCGCGGGTTGGGCGCGGTCGCTGCGCGTGAACGCTGCGCGCGGGAGTGACTGTCATATATGGATGGTGGAGGGGGAGGGGCGAGGGCGTCTCAGCTGGGAGGCGGGGCGGGCACACGAGGACGACAACAACAAACAAAATGGAGGCGGAGGGGGGAGCAGGGCGGAGCGCTGGAGGCAAACGCGCAAATAACGTTCTAAGCAGCCCCAAACTAAGAAAAACCCAGCGTTAATTAAACAAAGCGGTAACTGAGACCCAGCGCTAATTAATTAAATAAAGCGGAAACTGAACACACAGCTGGCGAGATGCAAGTGCAGCTTTCTGGACAATGCGCGTTATAAGCAGCACAGACAGTGAAAACACAGCGGTAACTGAAACTCAGCGCTAATTAATTAAATGAAGCGGAAACTGAACACACAGCTGGCGAGATGCAAGTGCAGCTTTCTGGACAATGCGCGTTATAAGCAGCACAAACAGTGAAAAACACAGCGCTAATTATTCTAAGCGAGCGGAGACTGAAACAAAAGCGGAAACTGAGCGCAGGGCAGGCGAGATGAGAAGCAGTTTTCTTAGGCAAGGCAGCGCTACAATACCATGTGTCTGCAGGGACACTGGGAGCGACCACTCGGCTCGTGGGAGAGGAGCGAGTCACGATGGGCTTAGGATGAGGAGCGCTCTTTCAGGACAGTGGGAGGGCGTCTCAGCTGGGAGGCGGGGCGGGCACACGAGGACGACAACAACAAACAAAATGGAGGCGGAGGGGGGAGCAGGGCGGAGCGCTGGAGGCAAACGCGCAAATAACGTTCTAAGCAGCCCCAAACTAAGAAAAACCCAGCGTTAATTAAACAAAGCGGTAACTGAGACCCAGCGCTAATTAATTAAATAAAGCGGAAACTGAACACACAGCTGGCGAGATGCAAGTGCAGCTTTCTGGACAATGCGCGTTATAAGCAGCACAGACAGTGAAAACACAGCGGTAACTGAAACTCAGCGCTAATTAATTAAATGAAGCGGAAACTGAACACACAGCTGGCGAGATGCAAGTGCAGCTTTCTGGACAATGCGCGTTATAAGCAGCACAAACAGTGAAAAACACAGCGCTAATTATTCTAAGCGAGCGGAGACTGAAACAAAAGCGGAAACTGAGCGCAGGGCAGGCGAGATGAGAAGCAGTTTTCTTAGGCAAGGCAGCGCTACAATACCATGTGTCTGCAGGGACACTGGGAGCGACCACTCGGCTCGTGGGAGAGGAGCGAGTATAAGGGAACACATCCCCTTCCCGTTTCTACAGACAGCCTACAAACCTAGGGTGTGTTTTTAATTAATATTCGCAAATGATTTTACTGTAAGAACTGCGTGCTAAAGTAGCTGAGACTGATGTATCACCTTCTCACCATGCGTGAAAGAGTTAAATTCAAAAAACTGCTTCGAGCACATAATTACTGAATGAAAGCATTTTGTGAGCTTTGGGAGCTGTTTAGAGAGTGGCTCATACTTCGACATTATGTATACCAACTTGCAAGTGTCCTTTGAAGACAAGGTGTTCTCATCGTCTGTGTTTTACCAACATGAATTTGACTGCGCAATCCCATCCTCGTCGCCAAATGTTGTGGGTAAAAGAAGATATGAATCTGGAGGAGGCCAAGTAGTTTACCCAAGTTGTAGGTTTATTTGTAGATCGGTACAAGTTCCATGTAGTTACAAAGGATGGTAATATAAGATCCATAGATAGTAAGTAGATAGTAAATTAGTCAGTCATATAAGGTCCCACCAGGAGCTAGGTGTTAGTTGCTCAGCCCACACTCATCAACTGTCATTCCACAGACACATAGGCACACTCACATTCTGAACTCCCTGACATCACGCACTCCAACATTCCACACAGACATAACACTCACTCTGGCTGAGCAACTGGAAAGGAGGAAAATCCAGGCACAACAATTACCTTCCCTTTGAGGATAATTCTACCTCCTATTTTGACCACAATAGTCCCAGAGTTCTCATTACTAACCCTAAACCTTATACTTGAATGACAAAAGAATAATATCAGGAATGATCCCTGGTCTGTCCAAAAGGCTTGAGCCAATCTGTCAGAGTAGTAAACTTGCCACTGTATGTAACGGCCTCTACTAATATAATAGGTAAACTGTGTGCCAAAATTCATATTAAATGAAACATCTATCAGAACTTACACTTTTTATTGAAATGATTTGAAAATCTGTGTCAAGAGTACATTTCTGTGGTAACTGCAATAACAGTCTGGCATGCAGGCAAAATACAGCAGCAAACAATTCAAATTCCTTTCATTGTAAATATAAAAACTATGGGATACATTAACAACAAAGAAAGCACATTGCTGCACATCAGTCAAAGTAGGAGCTACCTGATGCAAAGTGAAAGAGCAGCAGAGTCAAATATCTGCAGAGACCCTGGGATGGTGCCCTCAAGGAACGAAAAACACCCATGCATTCCATTCCCAAATGGAAAACTGTTTAAAGATGGAAGGTGCACCAGGAAATAGAGTCAAGATCGCATATATAAGTCCATCAGTTTTCTTTATTAGTAATGGGAGTAAAATTGGCCATCAGCCAACCCATTTTGTTCCTTTGACCAAAGGTATGTCATCAGGGCTCCAATTATCAAGTAGAAAATTCAACACTTTCAAGAAGCAACTGAGATAAACGCGTAGCAACCCGGGAAGATACCCCACAATAATGGTCAAACGAATCCTATCTAGACTAGTAATCTGAATCTTCTATTTCCTGACATACTGCAAATAATGCCCGATCCTAAGTTGGAAAACTGTTTCCTTTTAGGGAAGACATCGTGGGAGCAGGCAGTGTTTCCCAGAGCACTGCCTTCACCCCGAGGCTGCTGAACATGATTCTCAAAAGGGATAATAAATTACTTACCGTGGTCTCGCAGCATCACTAACTCGGCGATGCGGCGAGCGCAAGGTACGTGGTTCTATTTATTTTTTTATTTTTCTTTACCTATCCCGTCATCTGTCCACCCCCACCCCTCCACCCCAACCCTGCCTTACCACCTCACTACTGTTACCTGTGCTACCCGCGCCTGATGCAGGGTGAATCAAAGCACCTGGGGCACCTTTCAAATATCATGTTAAGTTGGACATAGATGTACTACAATTGACGTGAAGAGTGACCCCCTTGCAAACAAGAGAATGAACAAATTAAGTTTCACATTCATGTTCAGTGAGAAATACTTCAGTTTCTCCATTCCTCTATCTGAAATCGAAAGGCAGGTTCCATGTCTCATGTACAAATCTCTCCGCTAATCCCTCATATTGCCTACTTGAAAATGTTTCAAACAAGAGGTGAAATGAAATATAGAATTTGGCAGTGAAATATATGAGTGTATTAACCATTGAGAAGATGGTTTAGCAGCTACTGTAAATAGTAGTTGCTCTACAAGCTCGATGTTTAACATGGTGTGAGTTGTGTCCTTTTTTGCCATTACTTTTTGTGAGTGTATTAAATTATGAGGCAAAAATAAATCAGTAAGGTTTAGATATTTCCAAAGCACGCATCCAGATTTTAAAGTCTGCAATGTCCAACTCGAATTCATAATTGATCTGAGCTGACTTTGCCCTTGTTGTAAGAGGGACATGTCACTCTGTATGAGGTAAATTGCTGAGGACACAATGTTATTTATAGAATAAATCCTATTTGATAATGTAGTCATACCATCATCAACAAAAGCAACTGCCTTTTTCCAAATTAGCCGTGTCAATTTCAAAATTGGGAAACCTTCCAAAGTTCATTATGTTTGCATAGAGAAATGTTGAGAAATGTCTTCATGAACAACTGTGTAACCATATTGAGGAATTCCAACATCTTGATCAATTCCAAAAGGGCTTACGTCAGGGCCACAGCACCGATACAGCCATCACTCAATTAGTTGATGTTGCTCTCACAGTGATTGACCAAAACAAATCTTGCCTACTAATCCTACTCGACCTCTCATCTGCTTTTGACACTTTCAAACATGACAATCTATTGAGCCTTCTGGAGTGTGGGATAGGGGCTCTCGGGCACTGGACTAAAAAGGTTTGCCTCTTTTCTCAAAAACAGAATGCAGAGAGTCAAATCCAATCAAACGCTATCCAATTCCAGTCCCTGCACTCTGGGGGTGCCCCAAGGGTCCTCTCCTTCCCCCACACTGTTCAACCTATTCATTGAACCTCTTACTGTAATTCTCAAAACATCTCACATCAAATATCACATGTATGCAGATGACACCCAATTGTACATGAAAATCTCTTCCTCTGAAAATATCAAGATACTCAACGGAACCCTCCACAAAACCCAAAATTGGTTATCCTCCAACTAAACGCCCTCAAAATGGAATTCCTCCTCATCTCACTGACCAAGCAAACCCCCATTGTGGAGTAATATTTGAAAAACCTCTCCGCTCCTAACTGCACACCTCACATTATAGACTACGAAATTGCTGACAATAGTGCTATATAAGAACTTAAACATGCAGGATCACATCAGCGCATCTACCAAAGGAGCATATTTGCAACTGAGCATCCTAAGGTAACTTGAACCCTACCTTCCACAAGATTACTTCAAATCTGCTGCGCAAGCGTTAGTCATCTCACGGCTAGAATACGCAGTGCTACACTCTGTAGTCCACAGAGATACAGATTAGCCCCCGTCAGGGCATCTTTGAATGCGGCGGCTAGCCTCATTACTGGCTCCAAGAAAACCAACTACATTTCTCCAGAACTGAAGTCTCTTAACTGGCTTCCGTTGGACGCAAGGATTCGATTAAAACTTGCATGTTTGACTCATAAAGCACTGCATTTCAACACTCCTCTGTACCTGGCAAAAAAGCTCGAACTGTCGGGTGGTTCCCGTTCCTCAAGGAGCTCCAGTACCTTGCTGTTCAAGCCGTAGAAATAAAAAAAGAAAACCTACAATCGTACATTCTCGAGAATCTGGAACTCCCTTCCTGCAGAAACTGGACCGATTCCTTCAACACTTACCTTCAAAAGGGAAGTGAAAGCTTTTGTCTTTTTGTCTCCTATCATGCACTGCTGATTAATTTGCTACTTGCCAACTGTATGGCCCAAATGCAGGCCTCTATTTTGTCATTTTGTAATTATTCTTCTTATTTCTATATATCACTGCTTTTCTCCCACAATAATCTACATATGTGTTCTGCAACTCATATGTAAAGTGTTCTGATACCCTCTAGGGTCATGTGTGTGCTATATAAAACTTTTAAAATAAATAAACATATAAAGAATTTATGACATGGTGTTCTAGGACCTAACAAGCAATCCTGTAAATACATCTCATCGGAAAGGAGAGACAAGTGTTCTTTCACCTCATCTAAATTGGATTATTATAACTATTACTGTCATACCTTTCCCACCTTGCAGGTAGTGACAACTCTTAAGTGTTGTGTCTGCACATACAGTGGGTCTAGTTTATTTGTTTTGAAACCCTTTTCATTGCATAACAACCATTAGTATATAATGACCACACTAGCCACCCATCTGAGCTGGAATGTGAACAACTGTATTTGCCATTCTGTATCATGTGTTGAGGTGTTACTCTGTGCCAATTATCAAAACATGCAATTGCGGGAATGCTTGGTGTATTAATGTCCCTAATTTAGGCGAAAGTAGGCATGATGTCTGTGGTACTGTTTTATTCAAAAAAATAATTTGTCTTGGTATCAGACAAGCTCTACCTCATTGCCTTGGACTAGGCAATCTTTTGTTCCCCAAACTGACTTCAAATCAATATTGTCTTTCCAAAAGTCGTAACCTTGTATGGACAACTGTGAAATGAAAGAAGCCGAGTACATCAACTTAGTTTTGATCAGCATGTTTTTCTTTGCCAGGAAGGGGAAAGTTTAAAATAAAAAGATTCTGAGTCTACGGGGTTGCTGCCAGAAAGATATGAAAACGTTTGAGTTACCTACTGGTGGAGTTGGGCAGCCAGTGTCCCATTGCGTGTAATAAAAAACTGCCTACGGAGTACTAGCCATGTATAAATAATGGTGTGCTGTTATCCTCTCAGTCCTCAGGATCAGTGTGATGTTAAAACAAGGCCACCTCCTGATCTATCCAAACCCAGATTGCTGTAATAGCCATGGGTTAAGGAAGGATCAAGCGAGGGCAAAACCGCGGGGAAGGAAGGGGACAGCAGGGAGGGAGATCTGAAAGACAAACAACAAGACCGTTGGTACCAGTTTCTAGGCACTAGATAAAACACAACCACAACAACCCACCAATAATAACATATACCTGTAAAGGAAACTAAGGCCACGGTACTGTAAGGGTATGGCACCTCTTTATCATCCAATCCCGAGAAGGATACGAATGTAGCTATGTTCCCCTGTAACACACAAAGAATTATCCCTTACACTCTATTATGTTTTCCCTTGACTATGTATGTTTTGGATACTTGTATGATAGTACCTGTGATTAGAGGGGAAGGTCTTGTATAGCGTCTTGTCAGCACCTTGATTCTATGACACACGTTGAATTGAAATAATAACAATAAAGGGTTGCTTCACCCTGTTGAGAACAAATGAAGTTACAGTACCTGACCCAATGATATAGGAATCCTTCCGATACCTCACCTGGTACTTGTAGTAATGTAATTTCGCAATACTTCCCAGCAGGAGTCGCAAGACGCAGACTCGACCGACAGGAATTACTCCTGCCAAGCCTGGTAGGACAATAAGGGTATGTGGCGGGATTTCGTCCTCCGCAAGAGTCTTGGAATTGAGACTCACCAACGGAGGGAAAGGATGCAATCAGAACCCTTTTAGAAACAACGATCCTCTGCATGAGCCGATGCAAGAAGGCTCGCCAGCGGAGGAACGCAGACGCATTAAGCCCCCAACAAAGGAACCAGGAGTCCTCCGCATGAGCCGATGCAAGAAGGCTCGCCAACGGAGGAACGCAGACGCGGTAAAACAAACCGGCAGAAATGCTGATACGCAATGCAGCAGTGAGCCGTACGGGATCCAGACGGCAAACCTGTGGACAGAATGAACACTGAAGTTCTGGTCAGAGAGACAGCAATTACTTGGTCTACGGAGCAAGAATATCCGACGAGGAAAACAGGAAGTTTCCTCCTATATAGAACTGCCCCTCAGTAGGCGCTAAGCATTCTGGGACCTGTAGTTGTTTTCCATACATCCAGGGCACACAGTCAGTTTCTCCCATCTTGAGGCGCTCAAGGGATCGTGACATGTGCACAGTGATGATAACAGAACATTTCACCATAATTTGTTGTATTACATATATTCATTTTCAAACACAGTATAATATTCTAGCTCAGAAAGCACAGAAATTACAGAATGTACATCCCATTCATCAGATAAGCTGCCAGGAGTTATTCCATCATTTACTGAAACTTTAAAAACAAAAGAGATCCGTAAAGTCTCTGTGGGACAAAAAAATATCAAATGGGAGCTCATACTAAACAATGCCATGTGGGACAGGAAATGTAGAAATGTTCACAAGGGGAAGGTCTTTTCGCACTTTTTGATGAAGAATGAGGCTTCATTACCTCAGTTACAAGTTCAACAGCTGAGCGTTCTGGGTGAAGGGGTAGTGTCCATTTAGGAGCAAAAAGAAAATGGTCACAAATCCAATCCAAACCAAAAGGAAAAGTAATTAAATGACAACCTAAATAGGAATCCAATATGGAACAAAGTAAGTCTGATTTATCCACAAAAATAATCACAGGAATCCCATCCAATGGCGTGCATGACCATTCTGAGGAAAAGTCATCAATGTCCGCAAAACAGCCAGAGGCAATCTCTGCAGAAATAGGGACCTCACGAGCCAGTGTTGAATGGTAGATACCTCCAAAGGTGGATCACAATAAAAAACCTTGTTGTTGGGGTGGTAGTCGAAGACAGTGAATTCACATAACGTGTTCGCATGGTGTTAGTAGTTGTAACTGGAAGTAGCAAAAATCCAGTGTCTGATATACCCTGTGGAGGAGCTGAAATGTATGTATTATTGAATGCTTGCAAAGGGATTTCCTATATAGTAGTGAGAGGAGACAGGTAATTACCTAGGAGCCCTAATGGCCTACTGTATAGGACTGGCCACATGGTGTAGTTTTCTGAGATCTATGAAGACAAATCTCTTCTGTTTACAACCAGCAAGGGATGGCAAAGGTACTGTTATGGTACCATCATCTGCCAGGTCTGACACTGGTGTTCTGTAGGATGGTCCAAATTCCTTTCTGTTGACAATTGTTCCTCAAACTAGATCCCCAGTCTTTGGAATCCAGACAGAAGTTACTGGTTGCTCCTTCACTCCTTCAGCAGCATAATGTTTTATGTGTTTGTTGAGCGGTCCTTACAGAAGTCTTTCAGTTCTCGTAAGACAGCCAAACGTTCATTGATATCAAAAGGCTTATCTGCCACCACTGTAACAGGATTATCAAGGGCTGGATCCCACATCTGGACTCCAAACAGGACCATATAGGTAGTCCAGCTGCCCAAGGATCTTCTAGACAAATTACTTAAAGCTCTCTGGACTCCATACAGATAATGGATCTAACTACGACCTGAACCTATTACTCTAGCTGTTAAAGACTGCTTTAAGTCACAGTTTTTCCTCTCCAATATCAAATTTCTCCTCGGAATGATATGGAAATGAATGATGCACAGGTAAACCCAGGGTTCCCATGCTATGCCGGTAAGCCCTAGAGGCAAACATTGGTCCCTGGTCCAAGTGGAATGCCACTCCTGCATATGTTCAAATGAAGACTTGCAGACCTTTTAAAACAGCTTAAGTGTCAACTGATCACTGGGGCCATACCCATAGGAATCTAGAACACAACTCCACTGCTAATAGGATGTATTTACAGGAGCCTTCAGAGTTTAATGGCGTTGAGTGGTCGAAATACACACAAGCCAAGAGCTTTTTTGAAATTAAAGAAGTGTCTGCGGTGGGTGTGTTGCTGTGGAAGCTTTTATTTTTTTTATAATCAATTTTATTGATTTTAAGAACAAATGCATTAACAGCCCAAGACATTTGTCAGTGGTACAAGTCGTCACTGCACTTGATAATTTTGAATACAAATAGATTAGTGGGTGAAAGCGTAACCGTGACATAAGAACATTACATATGTGTACATAAGTGAGCGTTGGTTCATTTAGTCCAGTTGATTTAACCATTTGCCCCAGACCTTGTTGTACTTGGTTGGGCATCCGTGAGCCTCGAATAAGGGTTTCTCCTGTGCGGCACACCAATCCACTCCCTGGAGCCATTTTGCTATGCTGGGGGATTTAGCTTGCGCCCAGATAGCTGCAATATCCCATCTGGCCACCGCAACTGCTTTCCCAACGAATAGTCTGTCAGATCGAGAACCGTCCAGGCTGTCCATTACCCCCAGGATGAGACATATGGGATTGTGGGGACCTGCCAGCCCAGGACCTGTGTGAGCTTGGACTCTATTGCTAATCAGTACGGGGAAAGGTGTTGGCATGTCCAAATCATGTGTCAAAAATCTACCGGTTCTTGGCCACAGCACGTGCTTTTTGGGGAAGGACGCAACCCTGCCCTAAGTAGGCATGCTGGGGTGAGGTAGGCCTCATGCAAATAGTATAGTTGAATTAGGCGAAGTATGGCTGAGGTAGTGATGGTTTTGGGAGCCATCAGGGCATCACACCAATCCTCCTTCATAATTGATCTGAGCTGACTTTGCCCTTGTTGTAAGAGGGACATGTCACTCTGTATGAGGTAAATTGCTGAGGACACAATGTTATTTATAGAATAAATTCTATTTGATAATGTAGTCATACCATCATCAACAAAAGCAACTGCCTTTTTCCAAATTAGCCTTGTCAATTTCAAAATTGGGAAACCTTCCAAAGTTCATTATGTTTGCATAGAGAAATGTTGAGAAATGTCTTCATGAACAACTGTGTAACCATATTGAGGAATTCCAACATCTTGATCAATTACAAAAGGGCTTACGTCAGGGTCACAGCACCGATACAGCCATCAGTCAATTAGTTGATGTTGCTCTCACAGTGATTGACCAGACCAAATCTTGCCTACTAATCCTACTCGACCTCTCATCTGCTTTTGACACTTTCAAACATGTATTGAGCCTTCTGGAGTGTGGGATGAGGCTCTCAGGCACTGTACTAAAAAGGATTGCCTCTTTTCTCAATAACAGAATGCAGAGAGTCAAATCCAATCAAACGCTATCCAATTCCAGTCCCTGCACTCTGGGGGTGCCCCAAGTGTCCTCTCCTTCCCCCACACTGTTCAACCTATACATTGAACCTCTTACTGTAATTCTCAAAACATCTCACATCAAATATCACATGTATGCAGATGACACCCAATTGTACATGAAAATCTCTTCCTCTGAAAATATCAAGATACTCAACGGAACCCTGCACAAAACCCAAAATTGGTTAACCTCCAACTAAACGCCCTCAAAATGGAATTCCTCCTCATCTCACTGACCAAGCAAACCCTCATTGTGGAGTAATATTTGAAAAACCTCTCCGCTCTTAACTGCACACCTCACATTATAGACTACGAGATTGCTGACAATAGTGCTGGCTAAGAACTTAAACATGCAGGATCACATCAGCGCATCTACCAAAGGAGCATATTTGCAACTGAGCATCCTAAGGTAACTTGAACCCTACCTTCCACAAGATTACTTCAAACCTGCTGTGCAAGCGTTAGTCATCTCACGGCTAGAATACGGCAGTGCTACACTCTGTAGTCCACAGAGATACAGATTAGCCCCCGTCAGGGCATCTTTGAATGTGGCGGTTAGCCTCATTACTGGCTCCAAGAAAACCAACCACATTTCTCCAGACCTGAAGTCTCTTAACTGGGTTCCGTTGGACGCAAGGATTCAATTAAAACTTGCATGTTTGACTCACAAAGCACTGCATTTCAACACTCCTCTGTACCTGGCAAAAAAGCTCGAACTGTCGGGTGGTTCCGGTTCCTCAAGGAGCTCCAGTACCTTGCTGTTCAAGCCGTAGAAATAAAAAAAGAAAACCTACAATCGTACATTCTCGAGAATCTGGAACTCCCTTCCTGCAGAAACTGGACTGATTCCTTCAACACTTATCTTCAAAAGGGAAGTGAAAGCTTTTGTCTTTTTGTCTCCTATAATGCACTGCTGATTAATTTGCTACTTGCCAACTGTATGGCCCCAATGCAGGCCTCTATTTTGTCATTTTGTAATTATTCTTGTTATTTCTATATATCACTGCTTTTCTCCACAATAATCTACATATGTGTTCTGCAACTCATATGTAAAGCGTTCTGATACCCTCTAGGGTCATGTTTGTGCTATATAAAACTTTTAAAATAAATAAACATATAATGAATTTATGACATGGTGTTCTAGGACCTAACAAGCAATCCTGTAAATACATCTCATCGGAAAGGGGAGACAAGTGTTCTTTCACCTCATCTAAATTGGAATATTATACTATTACTGTCATACCTTTCCCACCTTGCAGGTAGTGACAACTCTTAATTGTTGTGTCTGCACATACAGTGGATCTAGTTTATTTGTTTTGAAACCCTTTTCATTGCAGAACAACCATTAGTATATAATGACCACACTAGCCACCCATCTGAGCTGGAATGTGAACAACTGTATTTGCCATTCTGTATCATGTGTTGAGGTGCTACTCTGTGCCAATTATCAAAACATGCAATTGCGGGAATGCTTGGTGTATTAATGTCCCTAATTTTGGCGAAAGTAGGCATGATGTCTGTGGTACGTTTTTATTCAGTAAAATAATTTGACTTGGTATCAGACAAGCGCTACCTCATTGCCTTGGACTAGGCAATCTTTTGTTCCCCAAACTGAATTCAAATCAATATTGTCTTTCCAAAAGTCGTAACCTTGTACGGACAACTGTGAAATGAAAGAAGCCGAGTACATCAACTTAGTTTTGATCAGCATGTTTTTCTTTGCCAGGAAGGGGAAAGTTTAAAATAAAAAGATTCTGGGTCTACGGGGTTGTTGCCAGAAAAATATGAAAACGTTTGAGTTACCTACTGGTTGAGTTGGGCAGCCAGTGTCCCATTGCGTGTAATAAAAAACCTCCTACAGAGTACTAGCCATGTATAAATAATGGTGTGCTGTTATCCTCTCAGTCCTCAGGATCAGTGTGATGTTAAAACAAGGCTACCTCCTGATCTATCCAAACCCAGATTGCTGTAATAGCCATGGGTTAAGGAAGGATCAAGCGATGGCAATACCGCGGGGAAGGAAGGGGACAGCAGGGAGGGAGATCTGAAAGACAAACAACAAGACCGTTGGTACCAGTTTCTAGGCACTAGATAAAACACAACCACAACAACCCACCAATAATAACGTATACATGTAAAGGAAACTAAGGTCACGGTACTGTAAGGGTATGGCACCTCTTTATCATCCAATCCCGAGAAGGATACGAATGTAGCTATGTTCCCCTGTAACACACAAAGAATTATCCCTTGCACTCTATTATGTTTTCCCTTGACTATGTATGTTTTGGATACTTGTATGATAGTACCTGTGATTAGAGGGGAAGGTCTTGTATAGCGTCTTGTCAGCACCGTGATTCTATGACACACGTTGAATTGAAATAATAACAATAAAGGGTTGCTTCACCCTGTTGAGAACAAATGAAGTTACAGTACCTGAGCCAATGATATAGGAATCCTTCCGATACCTCAACTGGTACTTGTAGTATTGTAATTTTGCAATACTTCCCAGCAGGAGTCGCAAGACGCAGACTCGACCGACAGGAATTTCTCCTGCCAAGCCTGGTAGGACAATAAGGGTATGTGGCGGGATTTCGTCCTCCGCAAGAGTCTCGGAATTGAGACTCACCAACGGAGGGAAAGGATGCAATCCGAACCCTTTCAGAAACAACGATCCTCTGCATGAGCCGATGCAAGAATGCTCGCCAACGGAGGAATGCAGACGCATTAAGCGCCCAACAAAGGAACCAGGAGTCCTCCGCATGAGCCGATGCAAGAAGGCTCGCCAACGGAGGAACGCAGACGCGGTAAAACAAACCGGCAGAAATGCCGATATGCAATGCAGCAGTGAGCCGTACGGGATCCAGACGGCAAATCTGTAGACAGAATGAACACTGAAGTTCTGGTCAGAGAGACAGCAATTACTTGGTCTACGGAGCAAGAATATCTGACGAGGAAAACAGGAAGTTTCCTCCTATATAGAACCGCCCCTCAGTAGGCGCTAAGCATTCTGGGACCTGTAGTTGTTTTCCATACCTCCAGGGCACACAGTCAGTTTCTCCCGTCTTGAAGCGCTCAAGGGATCGTTACATGTGCACAGTGATGATAACAGAACATTTCACCATAATTTGTTGTATTACATATATTCATTTTCAAACACAGTATAATATTCTAGCTCAGAAAGCACAGAAATTACAGAATGTACATCCCATTCATCAGATAAGCTGCCTGGAGTTATTCCATCACTTACTGAAACTTTAAAAACATAAGAGATCCGTAAAGTCTCTGTGGGACCAAAAAATATCAAATGGGAGCTCATACTAAACAATGCCATGTGGGACAGGAAATGTAGAAATGTTCACAAGGGGAAGGTCTTTTCGCACTTTTTGATGAAGAATGAGGCTTCATTACCTCAGTTACAAGTTCAACAGCTGAGCATTCTGGGTGAAGGGGTAGTGTCCATTTAGGAGCAAAAAGAAAATGGTCACAAATCCAATCCAAACCAAAAGGAAAAGTAATTAAATGACAACCTAAATAGGAATCCAACATGGAACAAAGTAAGTCTGGTTTATCCACAAAAATAATCACAGGAATCCCATCCAATGGCGTGCATGACCATTCTGAGGAAAAGTCATCAATGTCCAAAAAACAGCCAGAGGCAATCTCTGCAGAAATAGGGACCTCACGAGCCAATGTTGAATGGTAGATACCTCCAAAGGTGGATCACAAAAAAAAACCTTGTTGTTGGGGGTGGTAGTCGAAGACAGTGAATTCACATAACGTGTTTGCATGTAGTTGTAACTGGAAGTAGCAAAAATCCAGTGTCTGATATACCCTGTGGAGGAGCTGAAATTTCTGTATTATTGAATGCTTGCAAAGGGATTTCCTATATAGTAGTGAGAGGAGACAGGTAATTACCTAGGAGCCCTAATGGCCTACTGTATAGGACTGGCCACATGGTGTAGTTTTCTGAGATCTATGAAGACAAATCTCTTTTGTTTACAACCAGCAAGGGACGGCAAAGGTACTGTTATGGTACCATCATCTGCCAGGTCTGACACTGGTGCTCTGTAGGATGGTCCAAATTCCTTTCTGTTGACAATTGTTCCTCAAACTAGATCCCCAGTCTTTGGAATCCAGACGGAAGTTACTGATTGCTCCTTCACTCCTTCAGCAGCATAATGTTTTATGTGTTTGTTGAGCGGTCCTTACAGAAGTTTTTCAGTTCTCGTAAGACAGCTAAACGTTCATTGATATCAAAAGGCGTATCTGCCACCACTGTAACAGGATTATCAAGGGCTGGATCCCACATCTGGACTCCAAACAGGACTATATAGGTAGTCCAGCTGCCCAAGGATCTTCTAGACAAATTATTTAAAGCTCTCTGGACTCCATACAGATAATGGATCTAACTACGACCTGAACCTATTACTCTAGCTGTTAAAGACTGCTTTAAGTCACAGTTTTTCCTCTCCAATATCAAATTTCTCCTCAGAATGATATGGAAATGAATGATGCACAGGTAAACCCAGGGTTCCCATGCTATGCCGGTAAGCCCTAGAGGCAAACATTGGTCCCTGGTCCAAGTGGAATGCCACTCCTGCATATGTTCAAATGAAGACTTGCAGACCTTTTAAAACAGCTTAAGTGTCAACTGATCACTGGGGCCATACCCATAGGAATCTAGAACACAACTCCACTGCTAATAGGATGTATTTACAGGAGCCTTCAGAGTTTAATGGCGTTGAGTGGTCAAAATACACACAAGCCAAGAGCTTTTTTGAAATTAAAGAAGTGGCTGTGGTGGGTGTGTTGATGTGGAAGCTTTTATTTTTTTCATAATCAATTTTATTGATTTTAAGAACAAATGCATTAACAGCCCAAGACATTTGTCAATGGTACAAGTCGTCACTGCACTTGATAATTTTGAATACAAATAGATTAGTGGGTGAAAGCGTGACCATGACATAAGAACATTACATATGTGTACATAAGTGAGCTTTGGTTCATTTAGTCCAGTAAATTTAACCATTTGCCCCAGACCTTGTTGTACTTGGTTGGGCATCCGTGAGCCTCGAATAAGGGTTTCTCCTGTGCGGCACACCAATCCACTCCCTGGAGCCATTTTGCTATGCTGAGGGATTTAGCTTGCGCCCAGGTAGCTGCAATATCCCATCTGGCCACCGCAACTGCTTTCCCAAGGAATAGTCTGTCAGATCTAGAACCGTCCAGGCTGTCCATTACCCCCAGGATGAGAAATATGGGATTGTGGGGACCTGCCAGCCCAGGACCTGTGTGAGCTTGGACTCTATTGCTGATCAGTACGGGAAAAGGTGTTGGCATGTCCAAATCATGTGTCAAAAATCTACCGGTTCTTGGCCGCAGCACGTGCTGTTTGGGGAAGGACGCAACCCTGCCCTAAGTTGGCGTGCTGGGGTGAGGTAGGCCGCATGCAAATAGTATAGTTGAATTAGGCGAAGTATGGCTGAGGTAGTGATGGTTTTGGGAGCCATCAGGGCATCACACCAATCCTCCTTCATAATTGATCTGAGCTGACTTTGCCCTTGTTGTAAGAGGGACATGTCACTCTGTATGAGGTAAATTGCTGAGGACACAATGTTATTTATAGAATAAATCCTATTTGATAATGTAGTCATACCATCATCAACAAAAGCAACTGCCTTTTTCCAAATTAGCCGTGTCAATTTCAAAATTGGGAAACCTTCCAAAGTTCATTATGTTTGCATAGAGAAATGTGAGAAATGTCTTCATGAACAACTGTGTAACCATATTGAGGAATTCCAACATCTTGATCAATTACAAAAGGGCTTACGTCAGGGCCACAGCACCGATACAGCCATCAGTCAATTAGTTGATGTTGCTCCCACAGTGATTGACCAGAACAAATCTTGCCTACTAATCCTACTCGACCTCTCATCTGCTTTTGACACTTTCAAACATGTATTGAGCCTTCTGGAGTGTGGGATGGGGCTCTCAGGCACTGTACTAAAAAGGATTGCCTCTTTTCTCAATAACAGAATGCAGAGAGTCAAATCCAATCAAACGCTATCCAATTCCAGTCCCTGCACTCTGGGGGTGCCCCAAGTGTCCTCTCCTTCCCCCACACTGTTCAACGTATTCATTGAACCTCTTACTGTAATTCTCAAAACATCTCACATCAAATATCACATGTATGCAGATGACACCCAATTGTACATGAAAATCTCTTCCTCTGAAAATATCAAGATACTCAACGGAACCCTGCACAAAACCCAAAATTGGTTAACCTCCAACTAAACGCCCTCAAAATGGAATTCCTCCTCATCTCACTGACCAAGCAAACCCTCATTGTGGAGTAATATTTGAAAAACCTCTCCGCTCTTAACTGCACACCTCACATTATAGGCTACGAGATTGCTGACAATAGTGCTGGATAAGAACTTAAACATGCAGGATCACATCAGCGCATCTACCAAAGGAGCATATTTGCAACTGAGCATCCTAAGGTAACTTGAACCCTACCTTCCACAAGATTACTTCAAATCTGCTGTGCAAGTGTTAGTCATCTCACGGCTAGAATACGGCAGTGCTACACTCTGTAGTCCACAGAGATACAGATTAGCCCCCGTCAGGGCATCTTTGAATGCGGCGGCTAGCCTCATTACTGGCTCCAAGAAAACCAACCACATTTCTCCAGACCTGAAGTCTCTTAACTGGCTTCCGTTGGACGCAAGGATTCAATTAAAACTTGCATGTTTGACTCATAAAGCACTGCATTTCAACACTCCTCTGTTTCTTTGCAAAAAAGCTCGAACTGTCGGGTGGTTCCCGTTCCTCAAGGAGCTCCAGTACCTTGCTGTTAAAGCCGTAGAAATAAAAAAAGAAAACCTACAATCGTACATTTTTGAGAATCTGGAACTCCCTTCCTGCAGAAACTGGACTGATTCCTTCAACACTTACCTTCAAAAGGGAAGTGAAAGCTTTTGTCTTTTTGTCTCCTATCATGCACTGCTGATTAATTTGCTACTTGCCAACTGTATGGCCCCAATGCAGGCCTCTATTTTGTCATTTTGTAATTATTATTGTTATTTCTATATATCACTGCTTTTCTCCACAATAATCTACATATGTGTTCTGCAACTCATATGTAAAGCGTTCTGATACCCTCTAGGGTCATGTTTGTGCTATATAAAACTTTTAAAATAAATAAACATATAAAGAATTTATGACATGGTGTTCTAGGACCTAACAAGCAATCCGGTAAATACATCTCATCGGAAAGGAGAGACAAGTGTTCTTTCACCTCATCTAAATTGGAATATTATAACTATTACTGTCATACCTTTCCCACCTTGGAGGTAGTGACAACTCTTAAGTGTTGTGTCTGCACATACAGTGGGTCTAGTTTATTTGTTTTGAAACCCTTTTCATTGCATAACAACCATTAGTATATAATGACCACACTAGCCACCCATCTGAGCTGGAATGTGAACAACTGTATTTGCCATTCTTTATCATGTGTTGAGGTGTTACTCTGTGCCAATTATCAAAACATGCAATTGCGGGAATGCTTGGTGTATTAATGTCCCTAATTTAGGCGAAAGTAGGCATGATGTCTGTGGTACGTTTTTATTCAGAAAAATAATTTGTCTTGGTATCAGACAAGCTCTACCTCATTGCCTTGGACTAGGCAATCTTTTGTTCCCCAAACTGACTTCAAATCAATATTGTCTTTCCAAAAGTAGTAACCTTGTACGGACAACTGTGAAATGAAAGAAGCCGAGTACACCAACTAAGTTTTGATCAGCATGTTTTTCTTTGCCAGGAAGGGGAAAGTTTAAAATAAAAAGATTCTGGGTCTAAGGGGTTGTTTCCAGAAAAATATGAAAACGTTTGATTTACCTACTGGTGGAGTTGGGCAGCCAGTGTCCCATTGCGTGTAATAAAAAACTGCCTACGGAGTACCAGCCATGTATAAATAATGGTGTGCTGTTATCCTCTCAGTCCTCAGGATCAGTGTGATGTTAAAACAAGGCCACCTCCTGATCTATCCAAACCCAGATTGCTGTAATAGCCATGGGTTAAGGAAGGATCAAGCGATGGCAAAACCGCGGGGAAGGAAGGGGACAGCAGGGAGGGAGATCTGAAAGACAAACAACAAGACCGTTGGTACCAGTTTCTAGGCACTAGATAAAACACAACCACAACAACCCACCAATAATAACATATACCTGTAAAGGAAACTAAGGTCACGGTACTGTAAGGGTATGGCACCTCTTTATCATCCAATCCCAAGAAGGATACGAATGTAGCTATGTTCCCCTGTAACACACAAAGAATTATCCCTTACACTCTATTATGTTTTCCCTTGACTATGTATGTTTTGGATACTTGTATGATAGTACCTGTGATTAGAGGGGAAGGTCTTGTATAGCGTCTTGTCAGCACCGTGATTCTATGACACACGTTGAATTGAAATAATAACAATAAAGGGTTGCTTCACCCTGTTGAGAACAAATGAAGTTACAGTACCTGAGCCAATGATATAGGAATCCTTCCGATACCTCAACTGGTACTTGTAGTAATGTAATTTCGCAATACTTCCCAGCAGGAGTCGCAAGACGCAGACTCGACCGACAGGAATTACTCCTGCCAAGCCTGGTAGGACAATAAGGGTATGTGGCGGGATTTTGTCCTCCGCAAGAGTCTCGGAATTGAGATTCACCAACGGAGGGATAGGATGCAATCAGAACCCTTTCAGAAACAACGATCCTCTGCATGAGCCGATGCAAGAAGGCTCGCCAACGGAGGAACGCAGACGCATTAAGCGCCCAACAAAGGAACCAGGAGTCCTCCGCATGAGCCGATGCAAGAAGGCTCGCCAACGGAGGAACGCAGACGCGGTAAAACAAACCGGCAGAAATGCCGATACGCAATGCAGCAGTGAGCCGTACGGGATCCAGACGGCAAACCTGTGGACAGAATGAACACTGAAGTTCTGGTCAGAGAGACAGCAATTACTTGGTCTACGGAGCAAGAATATCCGACGAGGAAAACAGGAAGTTTCCTCCTATATAGAACCGCCCCTCAGTAGGCGCTAAGCATTCTGGGACCTGTAGTTGTTTTCCATACCTCCAGGGCACACAGTCAGTTTCTCCCGTCTTGAGGCGCTCAAGGGATCGTGACATGTGCACAGTGATGATAACAGAACATTTCACCATAATTTGTTGTATTACATATATTCATTTTCAAACACAGTATAATATTCTAGCTCAGAAAGCACAGAAATTACAGAATGTACATCCCATTCATCAGATAAGCTGCCAGGAGTATTTCCATCACTTATTGAAACTTTAAAAACATAAGAGATCCGTAAAGTCTCTGTGGGACCAAAAAATATCAAATGGGAGCTCATACTAAACAATGCCATGTGGGACAGGAAATGTAGAAATGTTCACAAGGGGAAGGTCTTTTCGCACTTTTTGATGAAGAATGAGGCTTCATTACCTCAGTTACAAGTTCAACAGTTAAGCATTCTGGGTGAAGGGGTAGTGTCCATTTAGGAGCAAAAAGAAAATGGTCACAAATCCAATCCAAACCAAAAGGAAAAGTAATTAAATGACAACCTAAATAGGAATCCAATATGGAACAAAGTAAGTCTGGTTTATCCACAAAAATAATCACAGGAATCCCATCCAATGGCGTGCATGACCATTATGAGGAAAAGTCATCAATGTCCGCAAAACAGCCAGAGGCAATCTCTGCAGAAATAGGGACCTCACGAGCCAGTGTTGAATGGTAGATACCTCCAAAGGTGGATCACAATAAAAAACCTTGTTGTTGGGGGTGGTAGTCGAAGACAGTGAATTCACATAACGTGTTTGCATGGTGTTAGTAGTTGTAACTGGAAGTAGCAAAAATCCAGTGTCTGATATACCCTGTGGAGGAGCTGAAATTTCTGTATTATTGAATGCTTGCAAAGGGATTTCCTATATAGTAGTGAGAGGAGACAGGTAATTACCTAGGAGCCCTAATGGCCTACTGTATAGGACTGGCCACATGGTGTAGTTTTCTGAGATCTATGAAGACAAATCTCTTTTGTTTACAACCAGCAAGGGACGGCAAAGGTACTGTTATGGTACCATCATCTGCCAGGTCTGACACTGGTGCTCTGTAGGATGGTCCAAATTCCTTTCTGTTGACAATTGTTCCTCAAACTAGATCCCCAGTCTTTGGAATCCAGACAGAAGTTACTGGTTGCTCCTTCACTCCTTCAGCAGCATAATGTTTTATGTGTTTGTTGAGCGGTCCTTACAGAAGTCTTTCAGTTCTCGTAAGACAGCCAAACGTTCATTGATATCAAAAGGCTTATCTGCCACCACTGTATCAGGATTATCAAGGGCTGGATCCCACATCTGGACTCCAAACAGGACCATATAGGTAGTCCAGCTGCCCAAGGATCTTCTAGACAAATTATTTAAAGCTCTCTGGACTCCATACAGATAATGGATCTAACTACGACCTGAACCTATTACTCTAGCTGTTAAAGACTGCTTTAAGTCACAGTTTTTCCTCTCCAATATCAAATTTCTCCTCAGAATGATATGGAAATGAATGATGCCCAGGTAAACCCAGGGTTCCCATGCTATGCCGGTAAGCCCTAGAGGCAAACATTGGTCCCTGGTCCAAGTGGAATGCCACTCCTGCATATGTTCAAATGAAGACTTGCAGACCTTTTAAAACAGCTTAAGTGTCAACTGATCACTGGGGCCATACCCATAGGAATCTAGAACACAACTCCACTGCTAATAGGATGTATTTACAGGAGCCTTCAGAGTTTAATGGCGTTGAGCCAAGAGCTTTTTTGAAATAAAAGAAGTGTCTGCGGTGGGTGTGTTGCTGTGGAAGCTTTTATTTTTTTTATAATCAATTTAATTGATTTTAAGAACAAATGCATTAACAGCCCAAGACATTTGTCAATGGTACAAGTCGTCACTGCACTTGATAATTTTGAATACAAATAGATTAGTGGGTGAAAGCGTGACCGTGATATAAGAACATTACATATGTGTACATAAGTGAGCTTTGGTTCATTTAGTCCAGTTGATTTAACCATTTGCCCCAGACCTTGTTGTACTTGGTTGGGCATCCGTGAACCTCGAATAAGGGTTTCTCCTGTGCGGCACACCAATCCACTCCCTGGAGCCATTTTGCTATGCTGGGGGATTTAGCTTGCGCCCAGGTAACTGCAATATCCCATCTGGCCACCGCAACTGCTTTCCCAAGGAATAGTCTGTCAGATCGAGAACCGTCCAGGCTGTCCATTACCCCCAGGATGAGACATATGGGATTATGGGGACCTGCCAGCCCAGGACCTGTGTGAGCTTGGACTCTATTGCTGATCAGTACGGGGAAAGGTGTTGGCATGTCCAAATCATGTGTCAAAAATCTACCGGTTCTTGGCCGCAGCATGTGCTGTTTGGGGAAGGACGCAACCCTGCCCTAAGTAGGCGTACTGGGGTGAGGTAGGCCGCATGCAAATAGTATAGTTGAATTAGGCGAAGTATGGCTGAGGTAGTGATGGTTTTGGGAGCCATCAGGGCATCACACCAATCCTCCTCCTCCAGGGGACCCAACCATCCCTCACGGCGGGCCCGGAGCATATCGAGTTTTGCCGCGCCATTGTTGACATGGGTATGATATATTCGAAATACCCCTCCCCTCCCAGGTTCCCCATCATGACCTGAGCTTCTAGTAGGCTGAATTCGGGGAGTGAGGTGCCTGTTGAGATGTGTGCACTGAGGGCATGGCAAAGCTGCAAATATTTATAAAATTGTGAGGTGTGGAGGGTGTGGCGTTTCTGCAGGTCTTGTAACATCCTAATGTGGTTGCCGACCCAAAAGTCCCCTAATAGTGATATCCCTATGTCGTCCCATTGTCTGAATCCCATCAGTGTTGCCACGTCTCATTAACCACAATCCTTGCCAGAGAGGCGTATGGTGGCTCAATCAATTGTCCCATTGTGTGTGCCTCAGGGCCATGCGTCAAGCCACCAGAACCGCTCTGGTTATCGGCGGTGTCACTCTAGGTAATGGGTTCCTGTATAAGTATGCTTGTATTTGAGGGAACTCCATGTCCTTGAGCTCCATTTTGTAGGCCGGGTCAGACCAGCCCCCAGGGAACCAGTTGTGAATGACAAGGAGCCTGGAGGCTAGGTAGTGTAGGTGGAGATCTGTCCTCCCCATGTCTCCGTCAAAGGGTGGGATCCTGCATCGGGCAAGGGCGACACGCGGTCTCACCCTTCCCCACAGAAACCTCGTGATCACCCCGTCCATCTCCTTAAACCAGCTGTGTGGGAAGTGGAAGGTGCTGTTCTGAATAATGTATAAGAAGCGTGGAAGGATTATGATTTTGAACAACTCCACTCTCCCGAGTGGGTTGAGTGATAGGGTTTACCAACGCATGAGATCGTCCTTGGCTTGGCTTTTTCGACCAATAGGGTAATATTTAATGCCCATTCCAGCTCGGGAAACAGAGCAACCCATAGCCCTAAATATTTGAAATACTGTCTCCTGATGAGGATGGTTGATTGCCAGTCAAAGCATTCCCTAGAGAGGTGAAGGGGTAATAGGGTTGATTTTGCCGGGTTAAGTCTGAAGCCCGAGACGTTCTCGGAGGCTTGGAGTGTCCTGAGGCATCTAGGACCAGAGCTGGCTGGGTCTGCCAGGAAGAGCAGGACATCGTCCACGTATAGAGCGATTTTATCGATGTGGTGGCTTCCCCACGCCCATCCCTGGAATAGGTGGTTGGCCCGAATGATGCAGGCCAATAGTTCCATTGCCAGTGCAAATCGAAGGGGCAAGAGGGGGAACCCCTGTCTTGTGCCTCACTAAATTGGGAATGCCCGTGAGAGGGCTCCATTTGTAAGTACTCTGGTGTTGGAAAAGAGAACCTGGACAAGGCGTCGGATTTGTTGCCCAAGACCCATCATCTGCAGGACGTCTTCCAGGTATCGCCAGTCCACCATTCGAAAGCTTTTTCGAAATCAACAAGAAGGAGCATTTGGTAGGGTGTAAGGAGCTGGGGTGAGCTAGGGCGAGATGGAGGCACCTTAAGAAATGTCTGGTGCTATATGCTGGCATAAAGCCACATTGGTCCAGGTGGACCAGCTTGTGTAGAAGGGGACGGAGCTGCTGGGCTAGGATTGTGGCATATATTTTTATCTCAATGTTGATTAGTGAAATCGGGTGGTAGTCCACACAAACGGGCGGGGGCAGCTGGGTCTTGGGAATCACAACAATAGTTGCTACATCGGTCTCCGGGGGACGGAGCCCACCTCGGCGACGTGTTGGTAGAGGTCTACGAGACGGGGAACAAGAACTTCCTGGTAAGCCACGTAATATTCTTGCGGGAAGTCATCGGGTACTGGTGAAATATTGGTGTAGTTCCACCTCTATCACCTCCCTGACCTCTTTGTCCTGTAGCAACCCTGCGTTCATCCTCCACACCATCCGGGGCGTGTCTGAGGTTCCACCCAGGTGCAGAAATAGGGCTGAGTGATCTGAGATTCCCCAGGGGAGGATGTTAATAGTTGAGACTCAGTGGCAGTCGGGGCAGGCAGTCGTACCAGGACAAGGCGTGAGTGCGTGCAGTGGGCTGCTGAGGTATGGGTATATTAAGAGCCTCAGGGATTCCAGACCCTCCAGACATCGCACAGACCAAGGGTAGCCATCCACCAAGTGTTGGTTACATAACTGCATTGAAGTCACCTCTGATCACCGTCCGCCCGAGTGGTAGGGGGGAGATTGTATCAGTGAGGTGCTGCAGGGTGGAGGTGAGTGTTGCAGGTGGAACTTATATGGATGCCACATTCTGGGTGTTCCCTTCTAGATTCCCAGACATGGTCACAAACTGGCCTTGGGGTTCTGTATCGATGTGGCCTGGGTTGAAGGGGAGTCCTTGCCACAGGAGGATTGCAATCCCTCACAAGTATTGTTCAAAACCGGAATGCCACACCCTGACAAAACCATATTGTGCGAGAAAGGGGCATTGGGTACCTAGGAGATGGATCTCTTGAAACAGGAGTATATCAGGTGCATGGCGCTGGGAGTACTTGAGCACTGCCGTTCGCTTAATGCGGTCTAGTAGTCCGTTCACATTCCAGGATAGAATGTGGAGGGGCTTACCTTTGGTGGTCGTCTGTATCGTGATTGGTATGTAGAGTGAGTGGGCCCAAGGGCACTGGGCCCCAAAGGGGTCGGTACACTTCAATCTAAGCATGTAAATCCAGTCCACGCTGTATGTTGTGCGTTCTTGTGGTGTCGGTGAAGTAAGGAAATGTCAAAGTGCTGTAAACATTAGAGAGAGGAAACCATGGCAGATTCAAACCTAAAACTACCCAGAGTACACGAGCCCCCCACCCTATATTTCCAAAACTGAAGCATATGTAGCCCTGAAAAAGAAGAGAAGTTAACAACAACAAGCAAAACTGAAACGCTTAGCTGGGAACTGCGTGGTGCTGGTGGCCCCCTCCACACTATTGGATATGATATTGTCATTGGCATGCCTCTGAGTTCTGCATTGCCCGTTGGATTTACCTGCCTTCTCCTTTCCACAAGGACCTCTCTGATCCGTGCACCTGCACCTCTGACTGATTCCCTAGAGCGCATGACTCCTGGAGAGATCAGAGTCTGAGGCCGTGGTTTTCGGGGGCCCAGGAGGGGTCCGGGCCACGATGCAGTTTGTCCAGAGCTTTCTTGTTATTGATGCCATGAGATTGGAGAGACCGCAGTGATCTTGGGTCCATGGGCACCTGGGCAAGGCGACTCAGAGATCCCCCCTAACAGCCCTCGTCCCTTGCAGGACCACTTGCACTGCTTAGGGGAGAGTGGTTCAGTGTTCTGTGTTCCGGACGGCCCGGTCAAAGATGTAGAGCGGACCAGGAGGGGCAGTTCCTCAGTCAGCCAGGTCCACGCAAATTGCTGGGTCTCAAAAAAGAGCGCTGTGTTTTGAAAGACAACCCAAAAGCGGGCTGGGAAGAGGAGCCATTACCGCAGGCCCAAGTTACGAAGTTTCTGTTTGACCTCAGTATAGGAGCGTCGCTGGGCTTTAACCTCTCTAGTATAGTCTGGAAAGTGCATTATGGTGTGATTCTGGAACTTCAAGGTACCCTGAGTCCGGGTCGCATTCTGGATGGCATCTCTGTCCTTAAAGTTTAAGATCCTAGCGATGATAGGACGGTGTAGGGCACCAGGAGTCAGTTTAGGAGCCAGGGAGCGATGGGCATGCTCAATCATGAACCATGTTGATAGTGCATCTTTGGGCATCAAAGAGTTTAGCCTGGTTTCCACAAAGGCAGCTGTAACCCTGCTCGGCCCCCTCTGGGAACCCACCAGGTGGAGGTTGTTACGGCGTGATCAGTTTTTGGCACACTCTGCCCTGGGTTGCAGCTCTTTAGTGTGTGTTTGCAGGTGGGTTACCTGTTCCTTCAGCTTAGTGAGTTTGTCCTTAACTATGGAAATGCGGGATTCCGCTTCCGAAATTCGGGCTGTGGTGTTGCTCAGGTCCTGGCGAATGAGGGCCATATCTACCCAGACCTAGCTGATCTTTTTCTCCACTGAGGCTTGGGAGGCGCCAATGGCCTGCAGGATGTTCGATAGGTCATTCCCGGGGAGGGATGGACCCCCAAGTGTCCCCTCTGCCAGACCCCAATGATTTGTAGTGTATTGGTCCATTTTAGTTGGAGTTTGTGTACTGGGACTGCATCCGCCCAGATGGTGGTGCATCGAAATGCTGAGGCCAAAGAGGGGGGTCCTACTCCCCTCCCAAGAGGTGATGTGGTTGTAGCATTGTCCCAGGGGCCCTCCTAGGGTCCGGGCCGCCGATAGTAGCCCAGCTGCATATTGGAATGCGACAACTTAGGGATTTGCTGTGGTTGGGTGTTTTTCTCACTTGGTCTGGTCGTGTGTCAAGTCCGCTGAAGTCCAGGGGGTGTCAACGTGGGAGTGGAGGGGAGGAATGGCAGGGGAGCCACTCTTCTGGAGCTCCTTGCTGCTTGGTCGGTGCAGCCAGGTCCACCACCACAATCCTGCTGCTGTGTGGCCTCGGGATTACAACGCTTGGGGGAAATTGCACAGGACAGTCCCCACCTCTCTGTGCCGCCATCCCCAACACCCACTGGGGTCCTCAAAGAGCAGCTCAGATCCCGCCTGGACCTCTGGAGCCTTGCCCTCCCAACCCTAGAGGCACTGCAGGTGGACGTGGAGAAGTCTACATCCCTCTCAAGTGCTGATGTGGGTGGAATGGTGCCACAGGGGGGCGTCTTAGGATCTTGGCCGCTGATAGTCACTCAGCTGTTGGCTGGAGTGCAGCAGGGCAGGGGTCTGCCATGGGTGGGTGTGTTTCTTCGCTGGGCCTGCTTGGGTGTCAAGGCACCTGAAGTCTGGAGAGGCCAGTGTGGGAGCAGAGGAGGGAGAATGGTGGGGGGCTCCCTCCTGGAGCTCTTTGCTGCTCGATCAGTGCAGCCGAGCCGACCACCACAGTCCTGGTGCTATTCAGCCCATAACACTTGGGGGGAATTGCGCATGACAAGCACCCACACCCTCATGCAGCCATCTCCTACACTCACTGGCATCTTGGAGGAGCTGCTCAGTCCCTGCCTGGACAGCCGGGGTCTCGCCTGTCGATCCGAATGGCAACGCAGGTAGGCACCACTGCACCGGGTCCAGTACACTCAGCCAAGTCCTGGGCCACCCCAGCCACAGGAGGGCTGCAAACAGAGGGGGGAGGCAGGAGGAAGCACAGCCAATTCGTTTTTACCCCTGTTGCCTGGAGTGCCAGCTGAATGTGCAGTTGTGCTTCGGTGCGACCACCAGAAACAACCTCCATGGCACCGGGCCCCACAACGACCCCGGGGACCTGGATGAGGGAATGAGGCCTCACCTCGGGTCAGATGCCCCATGCCGGATCACCGGGGACCAGGGGGCGGCCTTGGGCCCGCAGCTCCTCTCTCTCCATCTGCCGGCAGCCCCCGAAACCACCGGTCACCACTCTGGGTCCCCTGGCCACAGGGGGGTTGGGTTTGTCACCAGTCTCGAAGGGGTAAGGAGGGAAATGCCACTGATCCATCTACCCAGCCACCGGAACCGGCGGCTGAATCCTCATTTGTGCTGGAATACAGCCGCTCGCCACAGCTTTCACGGCACCGGGGCTCGCAGCCGCCCCGGAGGCCATGTTGAGGGAAGGAGACCTCTCCTCGAACTGTGCGGCCGGACCACTCTGGGTCACCATGGAGAAGGAGCAGGTTCACTGGTTACCACACTGGGCCCGCAGGCTGTAGGCAGGTTGGGTCCGTATCTGGGCCTGCGGTAACAGTTCAGGTTAGGGCTCCGGGGCTTAAAAAGCGAGCACCGCCATTTAGAGATTTGGCAGTACGAAAAAGTTTCCGCTGGTGACAGAGTACTGCACACAATCTGTGGCGGTTCTCGCCATGGACGGGTGGCACAGATTATGGAGAGGTGCCGGCTGTAGAATTTGGTGATGGATGGCAGCCGATGTCGATGGATATTGGTGCGGATGACGGAGGGATCCAGAACACTCTTAGAGTGCGGCCGTCAGCTTGATGCTCCAAGCCACGACCCAGAAGCTTTTATTTATTGAAAAATGTCACAGCTAAGGACATTGCTTTGTCTGTTTGTATAAACCTGGCCACCAATAGCGTTGCTGTAGTAGTGAAACTGTAGCCGCCTCTCCTGCATGGGCAGAAGCTAATCCCTCATGAGCCGCGCGGAACAATTCATGTCTGCGTTCTGAATTTGGAATCACTCAATCCCCCACTACAGGAACACAAGCAAAGGAATATTTTTTGCACAAGTAGGTAGGAGTATTTTGCTGCAAATGTTGTAGGTAATGGAGTGCCACTGCATGAAGCTGTATCAGCTACCATGATGTCTCTATCCACTCTCATATGGGAACGAGTAATTACAACTGTGACAGCGGTCTGAAATGCAGCCTTTGGAGCATCATCAGAGCGTGAATTACCAGCAATGTGTATTCCAACAAGTTTGTGACTCAATGTATGAATTACAATAGCCCATGCTTTAAGATGTGCTACTTTCCCCCAAAGCAACTTGTACTTGATAATATTTTCTTTAGAGCCTCTGAATCCATTCTGGCACCAATAGTGTGTGTGTTCACTGAAAGACTGGACATAATACTACAAATCGCACACTGTCTGTATGGGGAATTCAGAATCAGCTTTTTCTAGTGCCAGAATTAGAGCTTTCAGTTCAACCAGCTGTGCAGTGCAATTAACTAGTGACTGTGTAAATGATTTTAGAGGCTGGAAGACTCCATCCCTCATGTTTCCCTTACTCCTGTATTCATGTTTAGTTTCAACTGTGGGCTGGGCAGAACCATCAGTATTGACAATGAAGTCATACTGGTCAAGAGGCAAAACATCATTGGGCACAAAGTTTCTTGTTGAAATTGTAGGTATTCTTGTGTTTGTTGTATAGGATCAAAGATATCGTCTGTGACAGTAGCTGTTAAGGGGGTGGCCCACTGTATCCATCTAAGATGCAAGGCTTTCACGTTTGGAACACTGGCCTGTGTGACAGCCTCTAAGGCTGTAATTGGAGTCACAACAATTATGAGTTTACCATGAACCAATAATCTTTCCCTTACAATAGCCATCTGAATATCAGTCAAATTCAGTAAATCCCATGATGATGTAGTCTACTCTGGCTAGATGTGTATTTAAGTCATCATCTGTAAGGTATATGTCATCAACATAGGGTAATGCTTCTAGATCAATTTCTTGTAGAATTGATGTAACACGGGCAGAGAACATGCCTGGGCTGTTCTTAGACCCCTGTGGGAGTCTAACATAACCTTTTTTGTGGTCGAGCGTAGTGAACAGTGTTAAATTTCTGCTTTCAGGTCCTGTGTTTTAGCAGGAAAAAGTCATTTGAAATGCCTAATGTGGCTATATATTTTTGGGGCACAATATTGTTCATTGGTGCAGGGCTGTGTGAATCTTCAACTGCAAATGTGCGTGGTTGACTATTTAAAAGTCAGTAGTCTGAGAGCAAGTGGTATGAATTATATGGTTTGGCTACTACGAACAAGGGCTTGTTCATTGGTGAGGTACAAGGTTCAATTAAGGCTTGATATTTAAGTTGTACTAGAATATCTCTAACTGGGTGTTTAGCTACATGCTTAATGGGATATTGAGGTTGCATTTGTGTGCTAGACCTTATTGATATGACATGATAAGGTGAATCTTTATCCCAGTAAACATGATTGTGGTATAATACTTGGGCATCTGCAAGTGCCCACTCCATGGCATACGCATGTTTAACGCCTTCAGGAACAAGGACGGAAGAGGACGCTAATATTATATCTTCCCCATGTGGGACTTGTCTAACAAATTGAGGTGGCTAATCCCTCTCAGCCAAGAGAATATCTTATGTTAGTGTAAAATCTTTCCAAAAAAGGACTTTAATGGTGAGGGATATATCACCCTCAATGTGAATGTCCAAATCGTTTGATCTATCAGGAAAGCTAGCACTCTGAAACAGCATTTTTAGCTGATAAAATCAGGAGTTGCTCATGCCACCAAAAACTCTTGAAGATTCTGCTGAACTATTGTGACCTCTGCTATGCTGTCTAGCTGAGTCAACACCCATTCATTGTTCTGAAGCAGTGTCCGCAACATGTGGGGAATATTTAAGAGAAACACCTACCACTTTCTTCTTCTCGAATTGAGGCTTCTGTTGTGGAAGTTTCTCTTCCATTTATATGATGATGCCAGATAAGTGTTGTGTGTACTTTTTCGATTTCACATACTCTTCTGATCTACGCTCTGATCGTCCTCCTTTCTCAGAACGTTTTCAGATATTTCCTAAAAGGAACGAGAAGAACAAGTAAAAGTATACTGATACCTATCAGACTGTTTAATTGTTTCACCATTACGCAAATTATAGTCTACTATGTTTTTTCTTAAATTTTCTGTTTACCCCAGCATTTCTTTGAGCTATCCTTATCGCAATTACCCTTTATTTGAGTTTTATTTGGCCTGGCTCCCAAATAATCCTGATCTATAGATGTAAAGACTTCAGCAGTAATTTTTGGTAGTTTGCGCTCCTGGTCTGCTAATGGACTCAGCGTGAGGCATTGGTGTATATCTGGGTACATCTGGCCAGTCTCACATTTGGTAGAGAATATGGTAGGGTACCTTGGAATCAATTTGTGTGTTCCTGAAATGTTCATGAGAATTATTCCCTAACACCATAGCTGACTCTGTGTAAGATGACTATGGGCTTTGGGCATACGTAAGAACTACTCAGGAGATCCATTAAATAAGTACCTGACCAATAACATTGGGCGCCATGTTTTACGGTTCCTAATAATTAAGACTGTGCTGCCTTTGGACAACATATGCATCAAAGTATGTCTGAATCTATGCATATAATTAGAATATATTGGCTGAATTCCTGGCTAGCTCACAGTGGGCCATCTGGACACCTAAACCTGACAAGTTACCGGATGCTGTCTGCAACCTCAGAACATGACCGCTTTTATTCCCCCATGGATGTCGTGGAAACAGATCTACCCTTTCATTGTTAATTTAGGCATGCCCAAAGAGGGACACAAGAAATCCACAAATTCGTATTTCAAAGTATTTATTGAAGCAATTGGATTCTCGTGTAAAACATGAACTGCAATTATTAGCAGAAGGAAATAAAGCATTGTTACCAGCATTACAAGAATGGTGAACAAGGTGAACATTTCAATCATTATAATTATTGCAGTGATTATATGAATATGTCATAATGATCCTCTTACCAAACACTGTCTATAATATAGAGAGCATAGTGTGACTGCATTCTGCCTGATTGCTTAGAGCAGCCTAACTCCCCATTTACTTGTGTGTAATGTATCAGAAAGCCATTCTGGTGAAGAACAGGCCACAGGCCTTTGCAGTATAGTGCTGGCAGTCCGTAAGGCTGGCAATCAGTCATGGGGGAATGTCCAGAATAATCCATGGAAGTGGTCCTCTGGCGAGCTAAGCTCAGGAAAAGTTTTTATAATAAAAACTGGTTCCATTCGCATTGTGTCTAAGGTCCATTGTTAGTGACATTGTTTGTCACTCTGATTTAGAGCTGTCTCCTTACAGACAACAAAATGCAAAGGAATAGTGCTCAGTGCAATTTATCCTTGAACAGAATGCACAGGGTCATCATAGAATGCTTATGAAGAAATGTGCTTGCAAGCAGAACACTTTCTGAGTATGTTATCATGTGTGTAAAGCATGTAAAAAGTCACTGTCAAGTTTAAAAGTGAACTTATAAAATGGAAGCTTTGGTGCACAGGCCCTGTTGAATTCCACAAAATAATTAAACAACAAGGGGTGGTGATGGACAGAGTTTCTGAATTAAGCAGAATACTCTCACCCAGTCAAGAGATCAGGGCTAGATCCAACACCGTTTTTTAGCTCACTGCACCATCCCAGCTCAGAACCTGGCTATATGCAAATTAGTCTGTTCCTGTCCCAGTGCATGATGGGAACAGGGCAAACCAAACTACAAAGCCAATTCTTTCACTGGGAAGGAAACAAGCTTCCGGGGACCGGTTTCTGGCATTACAGCCGTCTTCGGCCCGGCTTGCTTGAATCCTGATGGTGCAATGAGCAAGGGACTCACATCTGAGTATACCCTTCCACGCTTATGGTGGACAAAATAATTAAACAACAAGGGGTGGTGATGGACAGAGTTTCTGAATTAAGCAGAATACTCTCACCCAGTCAAGAGATCAGGGCTGGATCCAACACCGTTTTTTAGCTCACTGCACCATCCCAGCTCAGAACCTGGCTATATGCAAATTAGTCTGTTCCTGTCCCAGTGCATGATGGGAACAGGGCAAACCAAACTACAAAGCCAATTCTTTCACTGGGAAGGAAACAAGCTTCCGGGGACCGGTTTCTGGCATTACAGCCGTCTTCGGCCCGGCTTGCTTGAATCCTGATGGTGTAATGAGCAAGGGACTCACATCTGAGTATACCCTTCCACGCTTATGGTGGACAAAATAATTAAACAACAAGGGGTGGTGGTGGACAGAGTTTCTGAATTAAGCAGAATACTCTCACCCAGTCAAGAGATCAGGGCTAGATCCAACACCGTTTTTTAGCTCACTGCACCATCCCAGCTCAGAACCTGGCTATATGCAAATTAGTCTGTTCCTGTCCCAGTGCATGATGGGAAAAGGGCAAACCAAACTACAAAGCCAATTCTTTCACTGGGAAGGAAACAAGCTTCCGGGGACCGGTTTCTGGCATTACAGTCGTCTTCGGCCCGGCTTGCTTGAATCCTGATGGTGCAATGAGCAAGGGACTCACATCTGAGTATACCCTTCCACGCTTATGGTGGACAAAATAATTAAACAACAAGGGGTGGTGATGGACAGAGTTTCTGAATTAAGCAGAATACTCTCACCCAGTCAAGAGATCAGGGCTAGATCCAACACCGTTTTTTAGCTCACTGCACCATCCCAGCTCAGAACCTGGCTATATGCAAATTAGTCTGTTCCTGTCCCAGTGCATGATGGGAACAGGGCAAACCAAACTACAAAGCCAATTCTTTCACTGGGAAGGAAACAAGCTTCCGGGGACCGGTTTCTGGCATTACAGCTGTCTTCGGCCCGGCTTGCTTGAATCCTGATGGTGCAATGAGCAAGGGACTCACATCTGAGTATACCCTTCCACGCTTATGGTGGGATGGGGCAGTGAGATAAATAACGGTGATGGATCAAGCCCTGATCTTTGGACTGGGTAAGAGTGGTCTGCTTAATTCAGACACTCTGTTCATCACCACCCCCTTTTCTGAATCGTTTTTGGCCACTATAGGTGTGGCAGGGTATACTCAGACATGAGTCCCTTTCTCACTGCTCCATCAGGATTCAAGCAAGCCGGGCCGAAGACGGCTGAAATGCCAGAAACCGGTCCCCGGTAGCTTGTCTCCTTTCTGGTGAAGAATTGGCTTGGTAGTTTAGTCTGCCCTGTTCCCATGATGCACTGGGCCAGGGACAGACTGATTTGCATATAGCCAGGTTCTGAGCTGGGATGGGGCAGTGAGATAAATAACGGTGATGGATCAAGCCCTGATCTTTGGACTGGGTAAGAGTGGTCTGCTTAATTCAGACACTCTGTTCATCACCACCCCCTTTTCTGAATCGTTTTTGGCCACTATAGGTGTGGCAGGGTATACTCAGACATGAGTCCCTTTCTCACTGCTCCATCAGGATTCAAGCAAGCCGGGCCGAAGACGGCTGAAATGCCAGAAACCGGTCCCCGGTAGCTTGTCTCCTTTCTGGTGAAGAATTGGCTTGGTAGTTTAGTCTGCCCTGTTCCCATGATGCACTGGGCCAGGGAAAGACTGATTTGCATATAGCCAGGTTCTGAGCTGGGATGGGGCAGTGAGATAAATAACGGTGATGGATCAAGCCCTGATCTTTGGACTGGGTAAGAGTGGTCTGTTTAATTCAGACACTCTGTTCATCACCACCCCCTTTTCTGAATCGTTTTTGGCCACTATAGGTGTGGCAGGGTATACTCAGACATGAGTCCCTTTCTCACTGCTCCATCAGGATTCAAGCAAGCCGGGCCGAAGACGGCTGAAATGCCAGAAACCGGTCCCCGGTAGCTTGTCTCCTTTCTGGTGAAGAATTGGCTTGGTAGTTTAGTCTGCCCTGTTCCCATGATGCACTGGGCCAGGGACAGACTGATTTGCATATAGCCAGGTTCTGAGCTGGGATGGGGCAGTGAGATAAATAACGGTGATGGATCAAGCCCTGATCTTTGGACTGGGTAAGAGTGGTCTGCTTAATTCAGACCCTCTGTTCATCACCACCCCCTTTTCTGAATCGTTTTTGGCCACTATAGGTGTGGCAGGGTATACTCAGACATGAGTCCCTTTCTCACTGCTCCATCAGGATTCAAGCCGGGCCGAAGACGGCTGAAATGCCAGAAACCGGTCCCCGGTAGCTTGTCTCCTTTCTGGTGAAGAATTGGCTTGGTAGTTTAGTCTGCCCTGTTCCCATGATGCACTGGGCCAGGGACAGACTGATTTGCATATAGCCAGGTTCTGAGCTGGGATGGGGCAGTGAGATAAATAACGGTGATGGATCAAGCCCTGATCTTTGGACTGGGAAAGAGTGGTCTGCTTAATTCAGACACTCTGTTCATCACCACCCCCTTTTCTGAATCGTTTTTGGCCACTATAGGTGTGGCAGGGTATACTCAGACATGAGTCCCTTTCTCACTGCTCCATCAGGATTCAAGCAAGCCGGGCCGAAGACGGCTGAAATGCCAGAAACCGGTCCCCGGTAGCTTGTCTCCTTTCTGGTGAAGAATTGGCTTGGTAGTTTAGTCTGCCCTGTTCCCATGATGCACTGGGCCAGGGACAGACTGATTTGCATATAGCCAGGTTCTGAGCTGGGATGGGGCAGTGAGATAAATAACGGTGATGGATCAAGCCCTGATCTTTGGACTGGGTAAGAGTGGTCTGCTTAATTCAGACACTCTGTTCATCACCACCCCCTTTTCTGAATCGTTTTTGGCCACTATAGGTGTGGCAGGGTATACTCAGACATGAGTCCCTTTCTCACTGCTCCATCAGGATTCAAGCAAGCCGGGCCGAAGACGGCTGAAATGCCAGAAACCGGTCCCCGGTAGCTTGTCTCCTTTCTGGTGAAGAATTGGCTTGGTAGTTTAGTCTGCCCTGTTCCCATGATGCACTGGGCCAGGGACAGACTGATTTGCATATAGCCAGGTTCTGAGCTGGGATGGGGCAGTGAGATAAATAACGGTGATGGATCAAGCCCTGATCTTTGGACTGGGTAAGAGTGGTCTGCTTAATTCAGACACTCTGTTCATCACCACCCCCTTTTCTGAATCGTTTTTGGCCACTATAGGCGTGGCAGGGTATACTCAGACATGAGTCCCTTTCTCACTGCTCCATCAGGATTCAAGCAAGCCGGGCCGAAGACGGCTGAAATGCCAGAAACCGGTCCCCGGTAGCTTGTCTCCTTTCTGGTGAAGAATTGGCTTGGTAGTTTAGTCTGCCCTGTTCCCATGATGCACTGGGCCAGGGAAAGACTGATTTGCATATAGCCAGGTTCTGAGCTGGGATGGGGCAGTGAGATAAATAATGGTGATGGATCAAGCCCTGATCTTTGGACTGGGTAAGAGTGGTCTTCTTAATTCAGACACTCTGTTCATCACCACCCCCTTTTCTGAATCGTTTTTGGCCACTATAGGTGTGGCAGGGTATACTCAGACATGAGTCCCTTTCTCACTGCTCCATCAGGATTCAAGCAAGCCGGGCCGAAGACGGCTGAAATGCCAGAAACCGGTCCCCGGTAGCTTGTCTCCTTTCTGGTGAAGAATTGGCTTGGTAGTTTAGTCTGCCCTGTTCCCATGATGCACTGGGCCAGGGACAGACTGATTTGCATATAGCCAGGTTCTGAGCTGGGATGGGGCAGTGAGATAAATAACGGTGATGGATCAAGCCCTGATCTTTGGACTGGGTAAGAGTGGTCTGCTTAATTCAGACACTCTGTTCATCACCACCCCCCTTTCTGAATCGTTTTTGGCCATTATAGGTGTGGCAGGGTATACTCAGACATGAGTCCCTTTCTCACTGCTCCATCAGGATTCAAGCAAGCCGGGCCGAAGACGGCTGAAATGCCAGAAACCGGTCCCCGGTAGCTTGTCTCCTTTCTGGTGAAGAATTGGCTTGATAGTTTAGTCTGCCCTGTTCCCATGATGCACTGGGCCAGGGACAGACTGATTTGCATATAGCCAGGTTCTGAGCTGGGATGGGGCAGTGAGATAAATAACGGTGATGGATCAAGCCCTGATCTTTGGACTGGGTAAGAGTGGTCTGCTTAATTCAGACACTCTGTTCATCACCACCCCCTTTTCTGAATCGTTTTTGGCCACTATAGGCGTGGCAGGGTATACTCAGACATGAGTCCCTTTCTCACTGCTCCATCAGGATTCAAGCAAGCCGGGCCGAAGACGGCTGAAATGCCAGAAACCGGTCCCCGGTAGCTTGTCTCCTTTCTGGTGAAGAATTGGCTTGGTAGTTTAGTCTGCCCTGTTCCCATGATGCACTGGGCCAGGGACAGACTGATTTGCATATAGCCAGGTTCTGAGCTGGGATGGGGCAGTGAGATAAATAACGGTGATGGATCAAGCCCTGATTTTTGGACTGGGTAAGAGTGGTCTGCTTAATTCAGACACTCTGTTCATCACCACCCCCTTTTCTGAATCGTTTTTGGCCACTATAGGTGTGGCAGGGTATACTCAGACATGAGTCCCTTTCTCACTGCTCCATCAGGATTCAAGCAAGCCGGGCCGAAGACGGCTGAAATGCCAGAAACTACTCCCCGGTAGCTTGTCTCCTTTCTGGTGAAGAATTGACTTGGTAGTTTAGTCTGCCCTGTTCCCATGATGCACTGGGCCAGGGACAGACTGATTTGCATATAGCCAGGTTCTGAGCTGGGATGGGGCAGTGAGATAAATAACGGTGATGGATCAAGCCCTGATCTTTGGACTGGGTAAGAGTGATCTGCTTAATTCAGACACTCTGTTCATCACCACCCCCTTTTCTGAATCATTTTTGGCCACTATAGGTGTGGCAGGGTATACTCAGACATGAGTCCCTTTCTCACTGCTCCATCAGGATTCAAGCAAGCCGGGCCGAAGACGGCTGAAATGCCAGAAACCGGTCCCCGGTAGCTTGTCTCCTTTCTGGTGAAGAATTGGCTTGGTAGTTTAGTCTGCCCTGTTCCCATGATGCACTGGGCCAGGGACAGACTAATTTGCATATAGCCAGGTTCTGAGCTGGGATGGGGCAGTGAGATAAATAACGGTGATGGATCAAGCCCTGATCTTTGGACTGGGTAAGAGTGGTCTGCTTAATTCAGACACTCTGTTCATCACCACCCCCTTTTCTGAATCGTTTTTGGCCACTATAGGTGTGGCAGGGTATACTCAGACATGAGTCCCTTTCTCACTGCTCCATCAGGATTCAAGCAAGCCGGGCCGAAGACGGCTGAAATGCCAGAAACCGGTCCCTGGTAGCTTGTCTCCTTTCTGGTGAAGAATTGGCTTGGTAGTTTAGTCTGCCCTGTTCCCATGATGCACTGGGCCAGGGACAGACTGATTTGCATATAGCCAGGTTCTGAGCTGGGATGGGGCAGTGAGATAAATAACGGTGATGGATCAAGCCCTGATCTTTGGACTGGGTAAGAGTGGTCTGCTTAATTCAGACACTCTGTTCATCACCACCCCCTTTTCTGAATCGTTTTTGGCCACTATAGGTGTGGCAGGGTATACTCAGACATGAGTCCCTTTCTCACTGCTCCATCAGGATTCAAGCAAGCTGGGCCGAAGACGGCTGAAATGCCAGAAACCGGTCCCCGGTAGCTTGTCTCCTTTCTGGTGAAGAATTGGCTTGGTAGTTTAGTCTGCCCTGTTCCCATGATGCACTGGGCCAGGGACAGACTGATTTGCATATAGCCAGGTTCTGAGCTGGGATGGGGCAGTGAGATAAATAACGGTGATGGATCAAGCCCTGATCTTTGGACTGGGTAAGAGTGGTCTGCTTAATTCAGACACTCTGTTCATCACCACCCCCTTTTCTGAATCGTTTTTGGCCACTATAGGCGTGGCAGGGTATACTCAGACATGAGTCCCTTTCTCACTGCTCCATCAGGATTCAAGCAAGCCGGGCCGAAGACGGCTGAAATGCCAGAAACCGGTCCCCGGTAGCTTGTCTCCTTTCTGGTGAAGAATTGGCTTGGTAGTTTAGTCTGCCCTGTTCCCATGATGCACTGGGCCAGGGACAGACTGATTTGCATATAGCCAGGTTCTGAGCTGGGATGGGGCAGTGAGATAAATAACGGTGATGGATCAAGCCCTGATCTTTGGACTGGGTAAGAGTGGTCTGCTTAATTCAGACACTCTGTTCATCACCACCCCCTTTTCTGAATCTGTTGAATTCCACAGCATTTTATTTGACGAATGAAAAACAGGAGGGGATGTGAATCCATTTTAAAAATGTAGAGTGTCAAACAAGAAATACTGTTGGAAATTGCATTTATCCCTACTTGACCAAACTCTGGTCCTGATTGCAAGTGACCCAGATAAGGAGGTAGTTATTTATCGCACCTAGTAAACATTAATAGGGAATGGAATATTTACCTTATACAGTAAATAATTTAGAGTTCCAATTATTCACTTCAGGCATGCACCAGCCTGCAATGTGGAACCAAATGCAACCCTGGCAAAAATGCTCAAACCATTGCAGCTCCCCTCCTGGTTCTATCTTTATTTCCATCCATCCATTCCATCTCTCACCTCTCTGTCTTTTCCTGCTTTGCAAGCTTGCTGTCTCTCTATCCCTCTCTCTATCCCTCTCTCACCCTCTTTCTCTCTATTGAAGCTCTGGATCTGAGTAGTGAGACAGAGGCAAAAGCAGAATGCATCCTACGTAGAAGTAGCAAATTGTCATTATTTATTGATTGTGAATGTGCAGGAAGGGACACCGTCCTGCACATAAACAATTATTCATGGCATTTTGCTACTTTTATGTGTGCTGCAGAATGCAGCACACAGAGGAAAAGCAAAAAAGAGGAAAAATCAAAGTTTTTGGTGCTAACTCAATTTACAGATTCTTGGGGTTTCTCCATGCAGGTTAGAGTAGGGGCAATCCTCCGTCTGAAGCCTAAAATGGCTTCAGTAGTTGTTATATCTTCCTCAGGTCCTGCAGTGTTCTGAAAAAGGTATTCAGGGGCTCCATTTTGATGCCTGGTACCAGATTTCAAATGGGTGAAATTCCCACTCCAAAAGGGAAAATGGTCCCAGAGGCAGCTTAACCACAGTGGCATCATTGCCGGGGGGTTTGGCCCTAACAATCCAACAGAATCCTGCTCTTCCAAAATCTCATAGATTTCACTGCGTCACTATTACGAGGCTTTTTGCGGGGGAACGCCCCCTCTGCATACATTATACCTGACGCAGGTATAATGTGGCGCAGGGGTTTAAAAAGTGACGCATCTACCTAGATGCTTCACTTTTTAAATATGGCGCAACAAGGCGCATGTTTTACGCCGCCGAAGCGTCACAAAAAGTGACGCATCAGCAGCGCAAAACTGACGCAAGGCCTCATAAATGAGGCCCCTGGTATATTGGTAAGTTCTGCCTATTATTTCCGTGTGCCAATAGCAGGAAAGGCAAAGATTGGATGCATCAAACATGGACGCCTGCCCTTGTCATTGCATTTAAACTCAGTAAACGTTGTCATGTGAAATAAATATGAACGATGCCAGTATTCATAGCCTCGAATTGAAATTTCCTGCAAGGAAAATGGATCACAAATGTCACTTGTTCCTATTGAAAGATGATGCATTACAAATGGGAATGTGGGGCCTCTTGTTTTCGTCTTGCCCCTTTGAGTCCCTCCTCGCATTCTTGCCACACAGCGGGCCGGCGTCGACGCCTCTCCTAATGGGAGCTCATTCCTGGACTAATTACGAATAAAGCTGTTTCCAGGCACTCCAAGGTTCATCCTTCATAATTGGACACGGACGGCTGTCAATCGAGCAGCGCAGCTCCTGGCAGCCTTAAGTAGCTCTCTGGCTGCACGGGTGTCTTTCTGAAGGGTCCCTCATGCATATTAATATTACTACAGCACAGTCGGTGAGCGCACCATATGCTCTCTGCTGGCAGCAGAGAGGAGCAGGTTCAGCTCCCTGCTTCCTTAATGAATTCAGTCATGGAGCCTGCTTTGGGAGGAGTGACAGGCAGTTAATGATTGCAGAGCTTTGGGACCGATCGTTAGCAACATATTGGCACAAACATTATAAAAAGGTGAATAAAGATGCAATCCGTGGCTGGCCGTTCAATAAATGATGATGTGTTTAATATGCTTGCTACAGAAAGTGATGCAATGCGCAAAACATTAATCATGATGGTTTTCCCTGCACCCGGGAAGCAAAACTTGGGAGACTCGCTGAGGAGCCTCAGTGCTACTGATGCAGGTCATTTTTGCTAATGATGCATTTGGGGGAGTATGCAAATGCATAGAATAGCAGGGTGGATGTGATAGGGCTGTAGAAATGAAGGATCAACTCGCTAGGTTAACTGGGACTGATGGACTGCGGCCTGTCTGTTCATTTCCAGAGTGCCTCCAGGTCTGTCAAGGTGCATTAATCACTCCCCTAAACGTGGCACAAAAGTGTGCAGCAGATGCAAATGGTTTGCAAGGTCACTGTGCAGGAGAATGCTATACCTCATTAACCTTTAACATTTCTAGACAGTAAAATAAAGTAACCTTATCTAAATATAGATCACTATAAAGAACTGCAGAGCTAAAAGGTTTACGGAACATGTGGAAAATTAATTGACATTGTTAGCTTGCTGTTACGTATGACAAATTTTAGGAAGATATATGGAAATCATATGATCATTCGAGGATTCAGTATCATTTATTTTTAAATGAGTCAATGTATATGACATGGATAAATATTTAATTATAAAAGCAGGCTTATTTCAACAGATCAGAGCAGGCTTTAATGCTGGTGGCACATGGTGCCGCAATCTTTATTTGACGACCCCCTCCCTATGACTTCTCTGATTCCCTCACTATCACCTGTCAAGAGGGCCCCTCTTCTCTCCATAACCCACTGTCTTAAATACATTTAATTTCTTTTAAAGTGCTGCTAACGGCTGGTTTTACCAATCCACTCAACTATCCACATAAAATACAGGTCTGTTCTTAGCAGCAGGCATATTAACCATCTAAGCTGCTAGCAGGAACAATTTTATTAATGAAATAATTTATTTATTTGAAGAGTTTTATATTATATAGCGCTGGCTAGAACCGGAGGTATCAGAGTTCTTTACATGGGGATATTGTTTCAAAAGAACAGTGTTACATAGTTACTTTATTTACTAGAGAATAACATAGAATAGAGAAAAACCGTGTTACATAAATACATCCGTTAATCGAGCAATTAGATAACATAGAAAACAAGTCATAAGGAGCATAGATGGTAGAGGGGGGAAAAATAAAGGGGTTGGAATACAGATCGAATCTGGCAGACTGGACATGGAAAAGAGTAGTTCATGGGATACCAAAAAAAGTCAGATTAAGCTAATCGAACAAACCGGAGAGGGTCCAGGGATCAACAAAAAACAGTGCCGGACTTCCTCACTGGGTCGGGTGGCAAATTTGAAATGGAAGGGGTGTGAAGGAGGGAGCGAAAGAATGCTTCACAGTGCCAAACAAGAAGAGAGGGGTGTAGTAGACACAGAGTGGGTCGACATAGGCCAACGGTCACTCCGGGGGTCCAGGGCGATGACCAGCAGCATGAATCAAACAATGGGAGTGTTGAAACCGCAAGATGGAGGATCCAGGACAAAGACCCCGATAGCTTTGTAAACAAGATGGCGGGATTGCGGTGATGGTGCAAGATTACCAGCCTTGGTTACTCATAATACACCATACTCACCTGGGCCCATAAACATACACACGATAAGCCGGTAATCTGTTTGCTGCTGATCAGAAATTATTTACTTTATAATGTTTTATACCTGTATACCATATCTTACCAATTTCCTTGTCACCTCGAGTCTTAATTTATTCAATGAATCAGGTTGTTAGAATAATAGGCATAATCAACAATTTACGTTATTTCATAAAATGATCACAGACTTGGGAGAGTTTAAAGCTTTTATCTATGCAATATTTTGTGATTCAAATACCAATACACGTCTATTACCAGCTTCTCAAGGATAAAAACAACGACAAAGCAAAACATTTAAAAGACTTAGTAAAATCTCTAAACGGTACAAGGACATACCTCACAGATTTACATTTACCTAGAAATGTGCGAGGAAATATTTCATTGAATCAACAACAATGTATTCAAAATTGTCACTTCTTCTTTCCTTCTTCGGGTCAAAAGATGCAGTTCTCAAGCACATCGCTTGATAGACAGTCCTTTGGCTGTGGTTCAATGCCACTTTCATGAAGTTCAGAGTATTTAATGCGCCAGCATCCAATGACAAAATGGCGCTTCCAGTCACCCTCCAGGCCCAAATGTGAACTAATAATAAAGTAAAGGAAGAACATGTTAAAATAAATGAATGCACTATATAAAACGTATTCCTACTGTAATCCCATTAATTTATTTTATCTATTGCATTAGCAGCTAAGAAAATCATACAAGGTTCAGTTTTAGCATAGCCATATGCATTAGCATGTGATGTTCAAAGCGACCATTTTAGAATCTACTGCGCAGCTGCAAAGAATTCCCACCAAAAGCAAAGGACGTCATGCTACGTAGATGCAGTAGACTCATGCACAGAAGAGTTCCCGCGTTTTCGGAAGCCATTTTAAGACACTCGGATTACTTGTTAGTAAAGCACATCGGAAAGCTTCCCCTACATGAAAAAAAATGTTGTGTGATGCAAATATTAGTAATCACAAAACATGTTGGTTAATTTATTACATGCTATTTCGAGAGGATTGAATCCGAGCAAGTTTCTTTAATATGAAACCTTGCTCCATCAATCCCCTCTTTGATGTCATTCTATGCCATCACTAATTACAGAACCAGATGCCAACTTTAGCGATTTCCCTTTTCTATTTTTTTAATCAAAGGTCAAAAGGTTACTTTATTCGGTTAAAATGTAAAACTATGAAAGTGCACATGACAGAACAAATCACATTAAAACACATTTCAATATTACAAAAATTCATTACAATTCTCGTGCCATTGACAGTATCACCATAAGCCATCATATATTAGACATTCCTACCAATCAAGAAATTCCTCGACATTTAAATAAATATACAAAAAGTTTGACCTAATCCAATGTCCATCGTTTACAGAACAATTTTACCAGGGACACAATAAAAATTATCAAGGTTCACTGGATGGACGCCTGATTGCTCCTATAATATAACTGGCGACCCCAAAACAAACTACTGGGGATGCCAACATTTGCAAATAAGCCAGTGCTGGCCTAACTTGCTCGTAATTACGCTCTCTTAAGAGTGGAATGATAAATTTAATGCGTAACAGGACATAACATTTGCAGAAAAATATCATATGTAGGGTATTCTGTTCCGAGAAGTTGTCACAAGGACAAGGACCCAACGACCCTTCTTTAAAAAACCCTTTTGGGAAAGCTAGTAGCCAGGGCACCATATTGTGCTTAAATCAAATTAAAGCAAATAAATGATATGGTATATTTATATATGTTAAATATGGTTGCAACTGCCTACCTACACTCAACATGACAAAACTCCTCACAGTAGGTTTAGCCAATTCTCTTTCCACCCTTATTAACATAGTTCTGTTCAAGAACTGCTGCTTCAGTCCTCTAATGGCTGACATACCAAGTGCTCTAGTTCTTAAAAATAAGTCAGGACAACCAAGAGACTCCATTTGGGTCTTAATGTAATGGACCCAAGCTATGTCTAACCCTTTATCCAGGGAAACGCAGTCTTGGATGATCAATTGGTTCAAGTTGGGGGGCAGTTGTGCCCAAATTCTGAACCAGCATAATAAGGGGGACCCGCGATCAGATCTGAGATAAAACCAGCGCCAAGGTCCTCATGAATATTAAAAATTGGGGTAGAGTCCGGGACCGACAGCAACCTACGGAAAAAATTATTTTCAACTGCCTGGATTTCACCATTCTCTGTGTAACCCCATACATTACTCCCATAGTTCACCATAGGGAGGCATTTAGCGTTATAATTCTTCATGAGGGCCGGAAGTTGTTTAGAGCCAATTGTTCTAGCAAAACCTAAAATGGCACCCAGAGGGTCTGGCGAGGGTGTTCTTTTTGTGTGCGCGCTGCGTGACCTACGAGCGTCTTTCATCAAAATGAACACCTAAATATGGGATGGCGGGGACTTTTGTAAGTTCAATCCCCTTACAATAAAATGTTGCCTTCCTTGCTCTAACTGTACCAATAGAGATTGAGCGTGACTTTTTGAGATTTGTGATTAAATCTAGAGAGTCCATAAAATCAATAAAACAGTCTAAAAGAGATTGTAGCCCTCGCGACGTCCTTGCCACCAAAACCGCGTCATCAGCATAGAGTAATGCCAGGATCATTTTTGAGCCGGCTTTTGGGACATTTTTGCATGAGGAAGTCAGGGAGTCCCCAACTTTGTTGATATAGAGAGTGAACAACAGGGGCGCTAAAATGCACCCCTGTCGAACTCCTTTTTTGACATCCCATGCGTCAGTTAAACTGCCGTCCTCTTTATAGCGGAAGGCGGCTGTAGTGTGTTCATAAATAGCCGCCAAAAAAGAAATCAGGTCTGCCTCCAGACCAATGCTATAAATGGACGCCCAAAGTTTAGCTCTATTTACAAGGTCGAAAGCAGTGGTGAGGTCCATAAATGCCAAATGGAGATCCCCACGTTTTACTACAGTGTATTTCCCTATTACTAGGCGAAGAGTCAGACATTGTCCCGCTGTACCATTTCTCTGTCTGAATCCATACTGAAGATCAGAAATAATACTGTTTTTATCTACCCAGTCTGTTAAGCGGGCAGGAACAACTTTCCCCATTATTTTGGCTGCAGAGTCCAAGAGTGAAATCGGTCTATAACAGGCTGGATCATCTCTTGAGTCCTTTTTTAAATATCAGAATGATTACCGCCTTAGCCCAAGATGGGGGAAAGCCGACCTGGCTTGCAGCATTAAAAACAGAAGTTAAAATATTTGCCCAAAGGATTGGATCTGCCCTGTAAAGATCAGCCGGCACTCCATCGGGGCCTTGCGCCTTCCCCCTAGATGTTGACATAATTGCCTCTGTGACTTCATCCAGTGAAAACGACAGGGCATTTGAGACACAGACTATGCCCCCTGGCCAGCTAGTAGATCCCTGACTCACGTCACTGTTTACGTCCCTAAAATGATGAGCCCATCTCTCCGAAGAAATAAGACAATCTTTAACAGAGTTAGTGGATTCATCAAAAGTGGGACTACTTACAACGCTCCAAAATCTAGTGCTGTTAGTCAAAACACTCACTTGGCTAAGTTCGTCCCCGTCTTAATCTGGGATGGCAACAGGGAGAGTCTGGAAGATTTTCCACAGCTGGATGAACACCAGAGATGAATGACTGAAATTCACCTATACAGCTGACAATAGGAGTCTAGACTTTTTAGACATCAATATCTTTGCAGAGAATGGAACTCCGCAAACCAAAACTTTTTTCAAGCCAACAACAAAAAATAATGTACTCTCATACAAGAGTATCCATCCCCGCCCCCTGAGGGATAATCTGCCATACAGTCAATTCCTACGCTTACGGCCCAACTGTAGCAAAACCCTAGATTATAAGATGCAAACAGAAGATTTGTGCACCAAACTGATACTTTGGGAATACCCAGAGAAACCCATCAAAAAATGTAAATAAAAAGAGCCATAAACCAACCAAGAGAGAGCTTGCTAGATACTACCCCGAGAATGAAGGAAAAGGACTTAATCCCCTGTGTTATGACTTACAACGTGGCGTCAAACAAAATACAGAAAATGGTGAATAAAAACTGGCAAATCATTACATCAGGTGAATTAACTTGGCCAAAACCAAGATTCGCAAACAAAAGGACGAGAAATCTCTGAGACATCTTGGTGCACACCTGACCACCACCACAAAAAAGAGGAGAACAAAGACCACAATTATGGGACAATCCTCCAGTGGTCGCTCATTTTCCCTGTGGTTCATGCTCCGTATGCCATCTAACCACTGCAACAAAAACTTTACAACTGTTACCAAACCTCAAATGGACAATCAGGTACCATACGAACTGTAACACAACCCATGTCATCTACATGATCACCTGCCCATGTAGTTTACGCTATATCGGCATGACCTGTCGTAAGGTCAAACAATGGATAGGTGAACACAGGAGTAATGTGAAATGGCAAAAATGACAACAAAAATGAGCAGTCACTTTATAGAGGCAAAACATACCACAAATGACCTGAAATAGGTAGTCATAGAAACCTTAGCCACAAAAACACACAACGCAGAAAAAGTACTTTTCGAATAAGAACAAAGATGGGTGCACCGCTTACGAACGAATAAATATGGACTCAATGATAACATACCCTGGCTAAGCCTTAATCACTAAACAGTCTGCAAATGATAACTCAATGAGATTTGTAAGCCTTGTGATCAACACAATCAATTTACCAGGATGACCGTAACTTCTGCACAAAACTAACGCGGAAAATACATTTCCAAATCACAACCCCAAATGTTCTTTCCTTATTACTCCGCATAATACAGAAACCTCAACCCCCAGGCGGAGAACAAAAGAAACAAAAGATACAATCCCACACTGGGGAGATCGATTTACACAAATATTCTAATTCCCCATTTGAGTTATTTTTGATTAAATTATTTTTGTAATTCACGCTGAGCCTTTCTGGGAAATGATATTGATTATGTATAAACGTCGAGTCTGTTGCCCATTTCTATACCTCATTTCTGAAACTTGAAAAACAAAGGAGAATAAACCCCTTCTAAATTCCCATACTGGGGAGATCGATTTAAACGTTATGGCAAACTAGTATTCTAATTCCCCTTTCAAATTAATTTTGATTCACTAATGTCTGTAATTCAGGCTGAGCACTTGAAAGATTACTTTTTCCGGGAAATGATGTCGATAATGTAAAATGTCGAGTCTCTTGTCCATTTCTATACCCCATTTCTGAAACTTGAAAAGCTAAGGAAAAGAAACCCCTTCTACTTCCGGGGATCGAAAGGTAGAGACAGCATAAGTCGTGCGCACACGTGGTAGACGTGCCTTCTGAATGGAGTCTTCATGTCAAAACCGTAATGTACAAAACAAATGCCAATTGTGACATCTGTAATATATATCTGTTACCTCTTCCAGCAGGCACAACCCCCTGTGATCACCCAAAGAAGTCAGAAATTACTGATTTTAAGGTACGCATTAGCGGGATAGCAGGGGAGATTCACACATTACCCGGGATCCCCTTTTGAGAACTACGTATTCACATTAAAATTATCAACCCATACGAGTTTACTCAGATGCCGCCACATTACTAATTTTATAATCCCCGACATGAACAACTCGTCGTAGCGCCCTTTATTATATTTCAAGAACTTGATGTGGATGTTTCTAGGTTACTCACAATGAGAACCCACAGAGGCCAGATACCAATATCCACATCGAGGTAGTTACACGATTTATGAGCGGCAATATAGTACTCAGAGTATTAAAGAGTTGTGTATTAGATCACCAGTTAAGCACTATACATCCACATGCCATCCGGGGGCCTGAACTCTAACAACCGGGTGTCAAAGTATAGCAAACATTACATTCTTAGAGTCTAACCCTCTAATAGCAGAAATATAACACTCCGGGCCGTATTTCACCGAACACAGCCCAGAGTATTTTACGAGATATGACTTCACAATAGCTCACCATCAGTTGGACTTGATATGACACTCCTCAAAAACATAATTGAAGATTACTAAATGCACAATGAGAGGTGTTTGCCATTATATTTGTTAATAGGAATGAGCAAAAGTTTGTCATGCAAAATATGTAGAGAATTGCTATTTTTAGTTTCTTTCTGCAGAATGCAGCACCTTACTAAAGGTACAACATTGACACTATCTATATATGTGTGTACGTCTTGTTTTTTACAGGAACCTAAAGACAAAAAAAGAAAGGTTAATATGCCTGTTCTCAATAGAAATCCTAAAGGTCTTTCCTTAGCACTTGGTCCTGAAGAAAGCCTAACTGACCCCACCTAGGCAACCACAGGCTGAAACATGTTGACCTTTTTAACGGACTAACACAAGTGCAGGAGGACGCCTAACATTTCTTTCTTTGCACGCCCATGTTTTTAACAAAGCCTGAACCCAGATACAATAAAACTTTTCTCCTAATCTGGCCTCTCAAGCTTTATAATTGTTTTTGATATCTGATCACTACTGGTTTAACCAGTGGTTAACCTCCGGGTGGAGAAAGCATAACCACTAACCCGATGATGATGCTGCCATGTACCTTCTAAGGCGGAGAACCAAGATATACCGCCATCCAAACTCTGGCACGTGATTGAGGGTTTTTTATAACCCTGGGCGAAGAACTACGCTCCGTTCGCGGAGTTTGCGGAGTTTCGGCAACTCCGCGCTCCGCGGAGAACGCGAAGTTGTTGAATACTCCGCAAACTGCTGCGTAGCGTAGTTCTCGCGCGCTCAATAGCATTTTCGCGTGCGCGAGGATGCTTGTCGGTAAGATCGAGTTGCCGAACACACAGAAACTGCATTCTGGCACAGAATAACTCGCGAACACGTTAGTAGTGACCGGAAATAAGGGGACGCGAGCGGGCGGGACAAACCTCATGGGTAACTTCGCGCGCTACACATCCCGAGCATGCAGGCAATCAATCAATCAATCAATCAGGATATTTGTATAGCGCGCTACTCAACCAGAGGGTCTCAAGGCACTTGGGGGAGGGGGGTCCGCTACTGCTCGAACAGCCATGTCTTGAGTTGCTTCCTGAAGCAGAGGTGGTCTTGGGTCAGGCGGAGGTGGATGGGGAGGGAGTTCCAAGTCTTGGCTGCCAGGTAGAGGAAGGATCTTCCTCCCATGGTGGATCTTCGGATGCGTGGCACGGCGGTGAGGGCGTGGCTGGTCGATCGTAGCTGGCGGGTGGGAGTGTAGAAGGTCAGGCGGTTGTTGAGGTACCTGGGGCCCAGGTCATGGAGGGTCTTGTGTGCGTGGGTGAGGAGTTGGAACGTGATTCTCTTGCTGACAAGGAGCCAGTGAAGGTCTCTCAGGTGTCCGGAGATGTGGCTGTGTCGGGGATGTCCAAGATGAGTCGTGCGGAGGCGTTCTGGATGTGTTCGAGTCTTTTCTGGAGTTTGGCTGTGGTTCCGGTATAGAGGGTGTTTCCGTAGTCCATTCGGCTGATGAAGAGTGCCGGTGTGACCGTCTTCCTGGTTTCGGTGGCGAGCCATGGGAAGATCTTTCGGAGCATACGTAGGATGTTGAAGCATGATGATGAGACGGCGTTGACTTGTCTGGTCATCGAGAGGGAGGAGTCCAGGATGAAGCCCAGGTTGCGTGTGTGGTCCGCTGGTTTGGGTGCGCTGCCCAGGGCAGGGGGCCACAAGGAGTCGTCCCAGGTGGAGGGTGATGATCCAAGGATGAGGACTTCCGTCTTGTGAGAGTTCAGTTTCAGGCGGCTGTTCCTCATCCACTCGACTACGTCTTTCATCCCTTCGTGTAGGTTGGTTCTGGCAGTTCCTGGGTTGTTGGTGAGGGAGAGGATCAGCTGGGTGTCGTTGGCGTAGGAGATGATGTTGAGGTTTTGTTGGCATACGATGGCTGCGAGGGGGCTCATGTAGACGTTGAAGAGGGTGGGGCTGAGTGATGATCCTTGTGGTACGCCGCATATGACTTCGGTGGCCTTGGATCTGTACGGGGGGAGGCAGACTCTCTGGGTTCTTCCGGTGAGGAACGAGATGATCCACTCCAGTGCCTTCTCTTGGATTCCGATGTTGCTGAGGCGCTGCACTAGGGTGCGGTGGCAGACCGTATCGAATGCTGCGGAGAGGTCCAGGAGGATGAGGGCCGCTGTTTCCCAGTTGTCGAGCAGGGCTCGGATGTCGTCAGTGGCTGCGATGAGGGCCGTCTCGGTGCTGTGGTTGGTGCGGAAGCCGGACTGCGAGTGGTCGAGGCTGGTTGGGCGAGCGCAATTGGTGATCCACTGTGTGAGGTTGTTGGCTGCTTGGTTGGGGTCCGTTGAGCTGGCGGGTGGGTTCTGGCTCAGTGAAGTGGTGAGCTGGTCGGTGGTGATCTTGTTCCAGTTCCTGCGGGGAACCTGTTGCGGGTGGTGGTGAGTCGTGGTCTTTCTGAAGCTGAAGTGGACGCAGCTGTGGTCTGTCCAGTGGAGCCCGGTGGAGTGGCTGAAGGAGATGTACTTGCTGGAGGAGAAGACTGGGTCAAGCGTGTGTCCGGCGTAGTGGGTGGGGGTGTTCACCAGTTGCATGAGTCCGAGGTTGGCGAGGTTGTCCAGCAGGGTGGTGGTGGTGTTGGTTGTCGTTGTTGTTCTCCAGGTGGAAGTTGAGGTCCCCTAGGAGGATGTAGTCAGCGGAGGCGAGGGCTTGCGGGCTGATGAAGTCTGAGATGTCTTCGCTGAATTGTGTGTGAGGTCCTGCGGGTCTGTAGATGAGGGTGCCTCTGAGTGTGGTCTTGGGGTCGGTGTGTATCTGGAAGTAAAGATGTTAAGCGGCTGTGAGGGTGTCGTCTGAGTTGGTCGTGATGCAGATGGTGTTCTTGTGGACGATGGCGATGCCTCCTCCTGTCTCGTTGATGCGGTCTCTCCGGGTGATCTTGTATCCGTCCGGGATGGTGACGGCGATGTCGGGCGCTGAGGAGGCGTTCATCCATGTTTCCGTGAGGAAGGCGACGTCTGGAGATGTGGTGTTGAGCAGGTTCCAGAGTTCCACGGCGCTCCCGAAGACGAAAAATGGCTTGCGAACTGGTCAAGCAAGCTACTACGCATGCTCGCGGATGATGGGTCAAGCCCTGATCTTTGGACTGGGTAAGAGTGGTCTGCTTAATTCAGACACTCTGTTCATCACCACCCCCTTTTCTGAATCATTTTTGTCCACCATAAGCGTGGAAGGGTATACTCAGATGTGAGTCCCTAGCTCATTGCACCATCAGGATTCAAGCAATCCGGGCCGAAGACGGCTGAAATGCCATAAACCGGTCCCCGGTAGCTTGTTTCCTTCCCAGTACAAGAATTGGCTTGGTAGTTTGGTCTGCCCTGTTCCCATGATGCACTGGGCCAGGGTCAGACTAATTTGCATATAGCCAAGTTCTGAGCTGGGATGGTGCAGTGAGCTAAAAAACAGTGATGGATCAAGCCCTGATCTTTGGACTGGGTAAGAGTGGTCTGCTTAATTCAGACACTCTGTTCATCACCACCCCCTTTTCTGAATCATTTTTGTCCACCATAAGCGTGGAAGGGTATACTCAGATGTGAGTCCCTAGCTCATTGCACCATCAGGATTCAAGCAAGCCGGGCCGAAGACGGCTGAAATGCCAGAAACCGGTCCCCGGTAGCTTGTTTCCTTCCCAGTACAAGAATTGGCTTGGTAGTTTGGTCTGCCCTGTTCCCATGATGCACTGGGCGAGGGTCAGACTAATTTGCATATAGCCAAGTTCTGAGCTGGGATGGTGCAGTGAGCTAAAAAATGGTGATGCATCAAGCCCTGATATTTGGACTGGGAAAGAGTGGTCTGCTTAATTCAGACACTCTGTTCATCACCACCCCCTTTTCTGAATCATTTTTGTCCACCATAAGCGTGGAAGGGTATACTCAGATGTGAGTCCCTAGCTCATTGCACGATCAGGATTCAAGCAAGCCGGGCTGAAGACGGCTGAAATGCCAGAAACCGGTCCCCGGTAGTTTGTTTCCTTCCCAGTACAAGAATTGGCTTGGTAGTTTGGTCTGCCCTGTTCCCATGATGCACTGGGCCAGGGTCAGACTAATTTGCATATAGCCAAGTTCTGAGCTGGGATGGTGCAGTGAGCTAAAAAACGGTGATGGATCAAGCCCTGATCTTTGGACTGGGTAAGAGTGGTCTGCTTAATTCAGACACTCTGTTCATCACCACCCCCTTTTCTGAATCATTTTTGTCCACCATAAGCGTGGAAGGGTATACTCAGATGTGAGTCCCTAGCTCATTGCACCATCAGGATTCAAGCAAGCCGGGCCAAAGACGGCTGAAATGCCAGAAACCGGTCCCCGGTAGCTTGTTTCCTTCCCAGTACAAGAATTGGCTTGGTAGTTTGGTCTGCCCTGTTCCCATGATGCACTGGGCCAGGGTCAGACTAATTTGCATATAGCCAAGTTCTGAGCTGGGATGGTGCAGTGAGCTAAAAAACGGTGATGGATCAAGCCCTGATCTTTGGACTGGGTAAGAGTGGTCTGCTTAATTCAGACACTCTGTTCATCACCACCCCCTTTTCTGAATCATGTATCCAACTAGGCAATCCTGAACATATTACAGCTGTTGTTGTAACCAATATAACCTCATGTGGATTTCCCCACCTTGGTGATAGGCAAGAATCTCGAGTGTGATCTTTCACTACTACCCAGTCACCAGGATTCAGATCATGCGCTTGGTTGGGCAACCTGGTAACAGCGTCTTCCCCAACCTGGTGAGAGATGAGATAGAATACACTTGATCAGCCAACTCTTTGCAATACTCTAGTACCAAATCATCAGATATATTCAACAGCTTGTGTCCTAGTATACATGCTTGTCTCATTGCCCTTCCCATGAGCATCTCATGGGGACTCAAGCCTGTATTCTTGTCTGGAATGCTTCTGAGTCCCATTATGACAAGAGGTAAAGCATCAGGCCACTCAAGTAGGGTAGATGCACACACCTTTCCCAGTCTTGACTTGATTGCGGCATTCAATTGTTCTACCACTCCAGAAGCCTAGGGGCGGTATACACAGTGCAACTTTTGCTCAATTTTAAATGCTTCACAAATTAATCAAATTATTTCATTATTAAAATGAGACCCTCGGTCTGATTCAATAGTTACTGGAAAACCGAATCTAGGAATGAGTTCTCTTAATAGGAGTTTGGCCACTGTCAAGCTGTCATTTCTCCTGGTAGGGTATGCCTCCACCCACTTTGAAAACAAACAAACAATGACAAGTTCATATTTCAATCCTCGACAGGCAGGTAACTGAATTAAATCAATCTGAAGTCTTATAAATGGACCTTCAGCTTTCCCAACTTTTCCTGGACAAACTACAGTTTTTCTGCCTGAGTTCATTGGTTGACAATTTAATCATCTCTGGCAAAGAATCTCTGTGACATTCCTGAACCCTGCATTGAACCAATCTTGTCGGAAAAGTCTAATCATTGCATCTCTGCCTATTTGGGTGTCTCCATGATACATCCTAGCCATTGGTGCAAGCATACAGTCAGGTAACACAGGTCTTCCATCTAAGTAAACCCACACACCATCATCAGCTCTTCTCTGACAACCTATTCTTTCCCATTCCTCCTTTTCTTTTGTTTCTGCTTCATTTTGTAATTCTCTCACTTCTTCCCATGTTCTTATGTCCCCAAGTAGCATAAGTTGGCAGCTGATTCCACATGCATCAATTTTCTTGTTTACTGGTATTTTGTATTTAGCACAATGTTGGACAACTTGGTCAGCATAACGATTACCAGTTGGCACTTTATTATTTCCAGATTGGTGAGCAGCACACTTGACCATGGCCACTTTACTTCTTGTGCTTTTATGACTGTCTAAAATAGCAGACGAATAAAGATTTCCTTGACTTGACTTGACCACGGCCACTTCTTTTGGCAATTGAGTTGCTTCAAATAATTCTTTGACAAAATGTCAATTTTTAATAAGGGTTCCTGAAAAAGTTATGAAATCCTTTTGCATCCAAAGCCTGCCAAAGTCATGCACAACCCTCTAACTATACTGACTGTCAGTATATATGGTCACTCTCCAATTTTTCCCAATTTTGCAAGCTTTAATTAAAGCAACGAATTCAGCTATTTGTGCAGACTGACTCCTGGTAAATAGGATGCTTCGACTATTCCAGCCAATGTGCATACAGCATAAGCAGCACTCAATCCTCCTTCCTCATGACGCATAAACGAGCCATCTACAAACAGCTCATGTTATGCATACTTCAAAGTTTTTTCCTGCATGTCTGGACGAGGTTTTGGTACTTAGTTCAGTCACATCAAGGCATTCATGATCGATCTCATGTCTTACTTCTTCAAAAGGTAAATCAGGTAACAGAGTTGCAGGGTTTTAGACAGTACATCTGACTATCGTTACATTTTCTGCGCCTAATATAACTGGCTCGCTCATACTCAGTCAGCCGACTGGGAGTAAGGTACTGTGTTCGGGTTCTTGTCACAAAATTACAACTGCATGTGGAACATACACGGTTACAGGGTGTCCCATTATCAATGACTCACTTTGTTCCAGACTCAAACATGTTGCAGCTATAGCTTTTAGACACCCTGGCAATGCAGATGTCACTGGGCCCAAAGTAGCAGAGAAATGTGCCACGGGACATCGCATTAAGCCATATGTCAGTCTTAGGACTGAGAGCGCACAATTGTCTCTCACATCACAGAGTAGTGCAAATTCTTTAGAGTAATCTGGCATACCTAACGCAGGTGCTTCGCAAAGACAATTTTGTAATTTCAGAAAGGCTTACATACTTTCATCATCTCAATTTACTGGATCTCTTGCTCTTTTCTTTGTCAATTGTATCAATGGTTTGGCTAGTACTGCAAATCCCACAATCCACTGCCTGCAATATCACACAACTCCAAGAAACATCCGTATTTCTTTCTGGTTCTGGGGTAAGTTCATGTTTCTTATTATTTTAATTCTTTCTGAAGTCATTCTTCTGACTCCTCTTTGTATTTGGTGTCCCAAATATTTGACCGAAGTTGTGCAAAATTGTAATTTCTCTGGTGTCGCCTTATGTCCACCTTCAGCCAGGTGATTCAATAATGCAATTGGATCAATGACACAAACATTTTGGGTTTTTGAGGTGACTAATAAGTCGTCTATGAACTGCACCAAAACAGACTGTCTAGGCAATAACAAAGATTAAAAACATTTTGTCAAAATCTGATAAAAAATGTAAGGACTTTCTGTGTACCCTTGAGGATAACGATTCCAAACAAAAACATGCTCATCACATTTAAATGAAAATAAAAACTGACTTTCAGGATGCAAGGAAATGAAGAAAAATGCATGACACAAATCAGTTACAGTGAACCATCCTGCCTTTCATTGTATCTGATATAGAATCACTGCTGGGTTTGATGCTATCGGACAACATGGTACAACAATTTTATTTATTTTGCGCAAATCTTGGACCACTCTATATTTTTCATTGGGTTTGTTTATACCAATTATAGGTGAACTACAGGGAATACTCATTATGTCTTTTAATATGCCATGCTCGACCAAACGTAAAATTTTGGCTGCAACACCAGCTTTTATTTCTGGGCTCATTTTGCATTGTTGGGTATTTGGGTAGACTGCACCTTTTTTTACAGTCACTTTGACTGGATCTACATTTGCAATTAGTCCTACTTCTTTTCCAGTAAAATCCCATACGTCAGGATTTACAGTAGTCTGGACCTCTTCTGGTAGCTCATTTAGTGTCATCCTTTTACCCATGTCATTTACTGCAGTTCTTTGTCCAGCTAACATGATCCTATACAGTCCGTCTTCATCAGGGGTCTGAATTGCAACACCATCTGGTGTGCAAAATATTGTGCAGTTCATTTTGCACAATAAATCCCTTCCTATCAAATTTACAGTACAGGAGTCACACACAACAAACTTGTGCATTTCTCGGAAATTGCCAATACATACCTCCATTGGTTTGGTAATTGGGGTCCTAATCTGTTTATTAGAAATGCCCACTACTTGTATCGGTTCTCCCGAGAGGGGTAGGTTTGGGATATATGCTGGTCTCACAGTAGCACGGGTAGCACCACTGTCTAATAAGAAGGGGATGTAATTTCCCTTCACTTTACCTTCTATATGTGGACCTGACTGATCTACCGGCAAGGATGTGCCAAGTGCGCATTCTTCTCCCCCCCCTATCAGGCACTGTCATTGGATTTCCTTGTCACAAAATGAGACCTGCAAAAGAAAGTGGTGTTACAGAGGTTTTCTTACCACTTCCCTCCCAAAATCCAATATCCACACTGTACTTGGATTGACTCGCAAAATCTGGCATATGGGCAGGTGGTAACTGATGCTGTACAACCTGCTGCGGTTGCCTCATTAACACCTCATTCTGCATCTGTGGATTTAAATTTTGATTTTGTACATTATTATTCCGTATAAATTTACACTTGTTTTCCAATGCCCCAATTTTCAGGACCCGTGACAGGGAAATATTTTCGTTGCCTCTTCTTTGCTCATTCGCCCTTTTGGTTTGCCCCCACTACCTTCTCCTAGACCTTCCCCTCTTCTTTGATTATTTGCCTGATTACTTAACTGAAGTTCTTGTTGCTCTGCTAATTTTACTTAACCCCACATTACCTTTTCTTCTAATTTCTTTCATTTATTGGCAATCTCATCCCACAGTATTTTGCATACTTGAGGATCTCATCAATAGGTTTTGCTTGCCAACACAACTCATGTTCTTTAATCTTTTATGATATATCTGACCTTAACCCAGACACAAAATGATATACAAAATGTGTCATATCCTTATTTTCAATGTTTTCGAACCCACTATACTGCTTGAACATCTGTAAAAATTGTTCATAATATGCATGTACTGATTCATCCTTTTCTTGAGTTGTTCTATTTTTATACAATCGGTTTCCTTTAGGGGAATCTTTCCCTTCAAATAAGTAATTACCTGATGATATTTTTTTCATAACATCGTCTGATGGGGCTCCAGTCTTTGCATCTCTTGAGGACTCATCAATAGGCCAGTCTACTGTAATTTTAGATTCTGCCCATAAATCAGCAGGCACAACAATATCAAACAGTCCATCTAAATCCTTCAACAAAACTTTCAAAACTTTCACAAACCTTTCACTGTTCCTGTATCATTTGACTGTTTTTTCTCTAAGTTTTGGCAAATCATTTGTAAATGATAAAATATCCTGTCGGGTCCATGGAACATGTGCATAACCTCCTCCTGGTACCTCTCTCATTGGGCACATCCTCTTAACCTATTCTGTATCTTTCATCATATACTCAGATGTTGTTCTATTTGCCTATGCTTCTTCCTTTTTCTTTGTCCATCTAGTTTTTCACCTGTGCAAATCTCCCCATTTTTGCAACAGTGACAATAATTCTTTTATTTGTAACTTTCTTCCTGACACACTCATGTTTTCTAAATCTTTGTCAGAAAATTCTGCTTTATATGGTTTTTGCAATACTTTAGATTTACCTACGTCAATTCCCATTTCTGAAGCCAAATTCATTACTTTTTCATGAAATATTTAGGTATTTCGGGTGATGCTTCTACATATGAATAGCAACTCTTCTTCATTAAAAGTATTGAATCTTTCTATCCCTACGTTTCCAGCTATCATTTCTTTTAATTCTTCTCTCAATTGGAATATATTCAATACCTTTGATTGCGATTTTGGCTTTTTTATTACTCGTGTCCATCTTTCTATCTCTTCTGGGGTTACCACAGTAGCACTTTTTGTTCCTGTGGGTGTTTCGATTTGTACTTCTTTTGAATATCCTGGTGTGATTTTCCTAAATGCATCACTTATTGGCGCTCTTACTGACTCACACTCACTTGCCTGGTCATCAATTATTATATTTTCTTTTCTGGTTTGCGTGATTGGAGTAGTCAGCACAGGAGTTTTAGGACTATTTTGCTTATCCCTATATAAGGGAACTACAGGATCTATAGTCACTGGGATCGTTAATGCATCAGGGCTTGTATTTAATTGAGTTATTTTCTGAATTACCTCACTTCTATTTTTATTTATTGATTCTCTTTCCTTTTCTTGGAGTACCCTTTCCAATGAAGTCTCATGTACAACCTGCAGAACCAAGGGTGTTTTCAAAAACGGGGCACTTGGGGTAATTCTATTTATTTCTTCCTGATAAGGTCGAGGATTTTTCATTAATAAATGTTCAAAATAGTCGTCTTCTAAATCTCCACTACCAGTCATTAAATGCTTTGTTTTCTCTGTACATTTACTTCCTGTTGGTTCTTCTGTGGTTAATACAGGATATAACCCTTCTACTATCATAGCTTGTCTCCACTATTTCATCTGTTTATCTTGTGTGTCTCAGGGAAATTTTGGATAAAATGTACTCAAGTTCCTGTCACATCGGGGTCTATCTCGCTCAAAAGCCTCAGTCTCCCACTCTTCTAAGGCTTCGTACTGAGTTAATCTAGGCCTTGGTTCTAATTTATTCATGCAAATTCGCAAAATGTGTAAAATTCTCGCATTAAATGTTCCGTTTTCTGGAAATGCTAATATTCCATCATCCTCTGTGCATTCTATCCAATTTTCTATCCAAACGCTAGTGTTTTAACCTCCTTCTATCATCATATATGATGCGGGTGTATTCGGAGGAGGAATAATAATTCCTTCTCTAGTTTTAATGGGTTTATCCTTTTTAAAATAATTCATGATTTTCTGCATAAATACATTTTTCTATTCTCCCTATACATGGTTCTTGGTTTTCCTCTAATGTACTGCTGGTAGGCAAAACCTATAAATCTTCTATCTGGACGAGACCCTATTATAGTTGGATCGAGGCTCCACATACATGTTCCACTATCTACAAACACTGAAATTTCTATTTTGACAACTAATTCATTGTTTACGTCTACTCTAATGCTTCTCCAATACCAGCGCGTTTTCTATTCTGATGACCAATTAACATTAGGTTTACTGTTTTCTTTAACCAATGATTGCGCGACTTTCCTGTGACGTGACTTTCACTCTCTGCACTCAGCTACACGCCCGCTGTTTCTACCAATCCTAGCGCGTCTCTCAGTGACGTCAGTGCAGCACCCGTGACTGACCCCTCCTGTGCAAGGTAATTTAGGAAAACTCAATGTCTTTCAATTTGACATATGCATTTCATTAATCAACAACGTAAAAACATTCGCTACTGTGCCTGATTGACTAAATTGCAAGGAAAGCAAATTTCTATTACTGCAAGTAAAATTTTTCCATTTACCCTTCACAAACTACGAGTGAAACCTCTTCTGCTTACTCTTCACTCAAGCATCAAAGAACCTGCTACTCCTTCAGACTTACCCTTTCTAGGTTATATAAGACCAATGTTTCACCAGCAAACTCCTTTGCTACCAGTCACTCTCACTTTTATATGAAAAATAATCCCTAACTAGTGCTTCAAGTTCTACCTAACTTTTCACACTTTCTTCATCAAGGCAAGTAACCTGACTGCAGTGTGGCTTCCATTTACCACTCGCTATTCAATATCCCAGAGGAATTCTGGACAACATGAAACAATACAAACGGTTTTGGTTAATACATAGATCAATATTCAAAAACAACTTAACTACCTATCTTAACTAAAACCTAACCATCATTCTGCTACCAAGAAATACTGATGGCGTGAGATTACCAGCTTGGGTTACTCATAATACACCATACTCACCTGGGCCCATAAACATAAACCGGTAATCTATTTGCTGCCGATCAGAAATGATTTACTTTATAATGTTTTATACCTAAATACCATATCTTACCAATGTCCTTGTCACCTCGATTCTTAATTGACTCAGGTCAATTAATCAGGTTGTTATAATAATAGGCATAATCAACAATTTAGCTTATTTCATAAAATAATCACAGACTAGAGAGAGATTTAAAGCTTTTATCTATGCAATATTTTGTGATCAAATACCAACACATTTAAATCACCAGCTTCTCAAGGATAAAAATAGCGATCAAAGCAAAAATGTTAAAAGACTTAATAAAATCTCTAGACATTGGTACCTGGGAAGGGTGGAAAAGGGAAATGGTCCAAGGACCACACAGATTTATATTTACCTAGAATGGAGCAAGTACCAATCCCTGGCCAAGGGGTGGAAAAGAAAGGGTTCCCGACTAATCAGGAGCCAGCAGATCCGGACAGGTGCAGGACAGGACAGGTAACCTCTTCTAAGTGCAACACCAGTGTTACACCCCTTTCTGGTGCTACTCTTTTCCCTCTAGATGGATCGATTCTTCTTCATCAGCAAATCTCCCGATTCGTCTTTCAGAGTGCTCAACCAGCCCTCTGAGCTCTGTGGCATCCACAATCTTCTCCCGCAATGTTGGATCAGTAACAGGTCTGTGACAAGTCGGACAATCTAACTGACTAAGCCTACCTTGGTTATACCATTCTCAGTTTATGTACCTCCCTCCAATATTTCAATATTCGTGTATTCCCTTCATTCGATTGGTCAGTGGGACGGAGTGAAGTCATCACACCATACTAATGTAAGGTCAATTTTCCTAGTGTCATTGTTCTATGTTCCCTCCCCTTACTTGGTTTCCCATGCTTTAATATTCCCACTCATATTTCATTGAATCAACAACAAAATTGTCCCTTCTTATTTCCTTCTTCTGGTCAAAAGGTGCAATTCTCAAGCACATCACTTGATAGATGGCTGTGGGTCATTGCCATTTTCATGAAGTTCAGAGTGTTCAATGTGCCGGCGTCCCCAATGATAAAATGACGCTTTCAGTCACCCTCAAGGCCCAAATAAAGTAAAGGAAGAACATGTTAGAATACGAAAATAAATGAATGCACTGTATACCACTTATTCCCACTCTAATCCCAATAATGTATTTTATCTATTGCATTAGCAGTTAAGTAAATCACATGAGGTTCAGTTTAAGCATAGCCATATGCATTAGCTTGTGAGGTTCAAAGCGAGCATTTTAGAATCTACTGTGCAGCTGCAAAGAATTCCCACCAAAAGCAAAGGACGTATTACTACGTAGATGCAGTAGATGCATGCGCTGAAGAGTTCCCACGTTTTTGGCAGCCATATAAAGACAGTCAGATTACTTGTTAGTAAAGCACATCGGAAAGCTTCCCCTACATGAAATAAAATGTTGTGTGGTGCAAGTATTAGTAATCACAAGACATTTTGGTTAATTTATTACATGCTATTTTGAGAGGATTGAATCGGAGCAAGTTTCTTTACGTATGAAACATGACTCCATCAACAAAAATCCGAATGAAAAGCCAATATTGAAACCTACCCCAGAAGCAGGGCTGAATGGTGAAGGCAGCAGTCGGTTCTGGTGGGAGGAAGGCTGAAGGTCGTCGATCTCTCCTGGGTCATCCAAGTCAGGGGAAGTCAGCGCGGGCGCCCAGGCAGCAGCCCCGTAAGAGAAAGGCAGCTGTGGAGTCAGGAGGGCAAGCAACTCAGAAAAAAAGGAAAGCAAGCACAGTGGTGCAGGGCAGCAGCGTCACGTAATTCTCTTTGCTGCGTTCTAGTAGTTCTCGTTCCTGCATAGAGGGATGCCAAGCAACAGTGTTTCAGATCTGGATGGAAGGCAGGAGACAGCCGGAGGGTGGATCCCCTGCCATCTCTTCAGAAGCTACCTAGGCAGCTGAACTGGGCATTGGCAGTGTTGAGTAGGATCCGCAATCTGCAGAGTTTTTGGAGTTCATCGGACGGCGAGGGAAAAAAGATGGAAAGAGTATGTATGTATGTATGTATGTATAAACCCTTTTATAGCGCGCTCCGTTACTTGAGAGTATCCTGGCGCAGGTACAGGAGAGGCAGACAGCAAAACAAAAAAGAAGGCATCTTAGCTTACACTCTTGAACAAATGAGTTTTCAGGTGTTTTTTTAATTCAGCCACTGAAGGCATAGAGCGCAGATGGAGAGGGAGAGCGTTCCAGGCCCGAGCCCCGATCACGGAGATCGATTGGCCACCGAGTCTTGCTCGTTTGAAACGGGGAAGGTACAATTTGAACAGAGAGGAAGATCTGAGGGTGCGTGCAGGGACATAGCTGGTAAATCTCTTTCTCAGATACAGGGGGCCTTGATCGTGAGTAGCACGAAACGCAAGCACCAGGGATTTAAACAAAATGCGTTGTGCAACAGAAAGCCAATGGAGCGTGCGTATCTCTGCACGGACGCTCTTCCATCTAGGGATGTTAAATAATAGACGGACAGCCGCATTCTGGATAATTTGCAGGCATTTCACCAGATAGGCTGGAATGCCACTGAACAGTGCATTCGCGTAGTCCAGCCTTGCCAGTATAAGTGCCCGAGCAACCGTCTCCTTAGCACCCCTAGGGAGCAAGGGGAAAAATTTGCGGAGCATTCTCAGAGTGGCAAAGCAGGTGCCTGTAAGTTTTTTAATATGGTCCTCGAATCTGAGATCCTCTGTGAACCAGATGCCAAGGTTTTTGGCAGGTCTCCCCATCTCTTTCGGGCTGGGAATGTTTGGAGGCCACAGTGTATTTTTGAACGAGGGGGGGAAGGAACCATAGAAAAGCACTTCAGATTTTTCCTCGTTGCATTTCAACTGGGCCTGCGTTAGCCAGCGAAATACAGAGGACAAACACAGATGAACTGCCGACGTATCCAAATTATCGTCTGGCCAGGTGAACAGCAGTTGGGTATCATCTGCATACCCTATGATCTTAGCCCCAAACCGTTCTGCCAAATAAACCAGGGGGCTAATATAGACATTGAACAGTAAGGGGCTAAGAGTGGACCCCTGCAGGACCCCTGTAAGCAGTGGTTTAGGCTCAGAGGCGTGAGGAGGCATCCAGACCTGCTGGGTCCTGTCAGATAGAAAAGAGGACAGCCAGTCTAAAACAACCCCCCCAATGCCAATGGCCGACAGCCGGCGGAGGAGGAGCTCATAAGGGACGGTATCGAACGCGGCAGAGAGGTCCAATAAAATTAGGACCGCTCTGCTGCCTCCGTCTAGGCAGTCCCGAATTGCCTCGGTCATCTCCACCAGCGCCGTCTCAGTGCTGTATGCGGCCCGGAAGCCTGATTGAGCAGGGTGGAGGGCATTGGAGGCTTCAACGAAGCTCTCCAGTTGTTGAAGAACTACCTTCTCACAAATTTTCGTGAGTGCCGGTAAAAGGGAAATGGGCCGGTAGTTTCCGGGAACCGACGCATCCAGTCCTGGTTTTTTCAGAAGCGGCAGCAGTTTGGCCTGTTTCCAAACTGAGGGCACCTCGCCGGCGGCCAGGGAAAGATTAACTATCTGCGTGATCTCAGCGCAGACTGTTTCCGCCACTTCCGAAAGCACCCGGGCCGGGCACGGATCGGCTGGAGAGCCAGACTTCAGAGACTGGAGGAGAGGGAGAACAGTACACTCCGCAATTTGCGCGAAGTTCGTAAGCTGCTGTCCCGGACATGGACATAATGAAGGACCCAAGTCAGCTGCTAGGCAGTCGGCGGGAAGAGCCGCTAGAAGGTCCTGCTGAATCCTCGTTATTTTAGTAATAAAAAAGGTGGACAACTCCTCGCACCATCGCGCAGAAGACGGGAGGGAAACAGCATCAGCAACAGGTGACACAAAGCTTTTAACAATAGCAAAGATCTCTCTGCTATTGTTATCCGCCCTGGCGATGCGCCCTGCATAGTAGTTCCCCTTAGCTACCTTAATGGCTGCATAATAGTCTTTCTGGGCGAGCCGTAAAGCGGATTTAGCCTCAGAGCTATATCCACATCTCCACGCTCGTTGTAGTTTTTTGCACCCCAGTTTCATCTCTCTCAGTTCAGGGGAGAACCAGGGTTGAGAGGGAGAGCACCTGGCTCTAGTCAGCGTGGTTTGCTTAGTAGAGGCAGTAGCCGCCTGCCGAACCCACTCATTAAACTCGCGAGCCGCATCGTCCAGGAGCGTCTTAAGTTTTGGGCGGGTTCTGGACAAAGCCTGTCTAAACGCGGGCAAGTTAATCTTTTGAGGATGACAGATGGGAGGTGGGAGGCTGGGTTCTGCCATTTCCCACATAAACCTGACCAGATCGTGGTCGGACCAGGTTGTTTTTTCAACAATCACGGACAGAATGGGGAAGTTGGAGCAAACCAAATCGAGCAGATGACCACCCGCATGCGTCGGGGCAGTCACCCATTGTTTAAGCTGAGCAAGCTCGAGGATTTCACCAAGTCTGCGGGCTTCAGGGGAATCAGGAACATCCATATGAATATTTAGGTCGCCGACCAGCAAAAACTTGGGGAAGCCTAAGGCCCGCGGCACTATATATTCTTCTAGGGAGTCCAGAAAATGATTAGCCTGGCCCGGGGGCCTATAGATCAGAGATCCACCTAAGGTGAAATGGGGGGAAGTTTTTATAGAAAAGTGAAGAACCTCACCCCTACATCCGCAATCGGAGGCTCAGAGGCGAAGCTCCACCCATCCCTAAAAACAACTGCTAATCCACCCCCTCTGCCCAGGGGTCGGTCTACCCTAGCTATCTTAAAACCCCTGGGGACAGCAAGTTCCACACTGGGAGCGGAAGTACTGGTCATCCACGTCTCCGTGAGGAACAGTACCTCCAACTGGCCGTCCACCAGTAGTTCATAAACATCAGCGCAGATCTAGCATTAATCAATCCCGCCCTAATGTTGGTGACAGTGGCGTTATTGACTAAAGGTGGGGGGAGGGAGAGTTGGGGGTGAAAACCACAGTTGGGGCATTTGGCCAGACCACAGTCTGGAACCGCACGTGGGCAAGGCAAACCCTTGACGGGGGGAGCAAGTCTCCGAAGATCGTTGCGTGAGTACTTGGGTTTCTCTAACATGGCCATCCCAAAAGGTCGCCGAGCAGAGTGGCTGGCCCTGGGCCCGTCCGGGGCACGGACGGGCACAGACGGGCCCTCCTTTGGCGCTCCTTCGGCACGCAGACGGCGCGCCCGCTGCGCGCGGCCGCTGCACGCCCTGTGGGGGACCATTATTTAACACCCAAACCCCTCCCCGAGCTGGACCGCTACCTCCCGACCAGCCAGGGACCGGGCCTCACTCAAAATGGTGCCGCCCGACCTGGCCCTCCACAACAATCGGCACAGAGCAGCCGCGGTGGAACAGGGCACAGGGGAACCGGGAAAACAGTGCAGGAATTAAAAGCGGGTGCAATTTAATTAAAAATACATACAACACAATTAGTAAATTCAATTGAGTGTAAAAGAGCAAATTAAATTTTTTAAAATAGCGCTACAGCTACAGTGCAGAAAAGCGAGTGGGCAGAAGAGTCAATCTCGCAGTCTGCCCGTCTTTCTCCAGCAGCGTTTCAAAGTGCTGCCACCACAATGATCAGCCAAGAGGGTCAGGAGAGCAAAGGATCTATTTAACACCCAATGTGACGGCCGAGGGGAGATCCACAGCCAATATCCTCTATAGCTGTCTAAGCAGCTCCTCCGGGCATCAGCCATGTTGCTGGGGCTCCGCCGATAACAAGAGTTATCTTAAATTTGTATTGCTGCCTGAAAGATGGAAGCTCAAGGAACTCTGCACCAGTTGCTTTCAAATCGTAACTTATTGCTAAACACAGCACACCCCCCCTGAGGTCATTCCCCACCTCTTGGTCAGCGCCCAGTGCCACTGCACCAGTCACCCTTCACTAAAGCCAGCCGTGCAACAGAGGCTTTGCAAGTGACAGAAAAATCAGTTGAAAGGGAACCTTGAGCAATCCATGAGATCACTTGGATCCTTTAGGTGGGTGGACCACTCTCAGTTATTTATAGATACCCATTATCAATGTTATGCACCCAACCAGACCTCAGAAAAGAATCAGTCTTTAGGTGTCATAAGACGGCATCAGTGCGCCGCACCAGCACTTAATTGTCAACACTTGCACTTATGACAGTCTGTCACATGGTGGTGCTGTTTGTGCAATTAAAAGATGAGCAGAATACCAATTGTTTATTAATTCAATATTATTTAAAACAAGTAATACTAGCTGCCCAAGCCATTCTGAGAACTTTGGGGGCCTCAAACTGTCTGAAATGTCATACTTGTAGCAGTGTGATGATGGGTAGATGTGTAGGTTTTGTTATTGGCAGCGCTGGCAGTTGCAATGGGCAGTGCAAGCTGTGGTGGCCTCCTTACTAAGGCCCTGGTTCATATTATTTTTTTACTTAATCACAAGATGGCATCCACATTCCCTTGCCTTTCTTAAGTCTTTGGAGGGCGGGGCAGCTGCCAATGCGCCACCTTCATCCTTTTCCAGGCACCTATCACTGAGTATCTGCAACACACAAGTAAGTGATGAAATGCTAATTTGGGCACTCATTAATATTTAAATCCTTTTTTTTTTTTTTTTTTTTGTATGTTCTTATATAGCGCTCGATCACCTGGGGAGGTATCTCGGCGCTTGCCTTGGGAACCCGTCCTGGCTTTTCCCTGTGAAATAGCCCCTACAGGGCATCCCCAAGGTGAAAGCCAGGCATCCCGCCGCGGGAGGGGGGGCATTGTGGAGATTAAGCAAGCTTAATGCCCAGAGTTGCATAGTGTGAACACATGATTAGGTCAGGCACCGAAGCGAGAATTATCGAGTCCGTGGACATTTGAGCTCAAGACCCTGCCGCGTCGGGAATTGAACCCTGGTCCCGGGTCTGACCTCTGCTTCAGGGTCTGCCTGCTCTAACCAGTGAGCCACACTTCTCCATAGTGTGCAAAGTCAATGAAACCTAACGTTCCTCAGGAGTAGTCCACATTTTTTCCAAAAGGGCTAAGGGGGCCCCCACATATAAAAAATGAACTCCATTGTACCAGGTCCATCATTTTGTCTTGGGTGCCGCTTTGTGCCATGAATGCCCCTTTACATCAAAAATGACATGAAATATGCCAGAAGGTGTGCCATTTGTGGTGTTCATATACCATAAGTGCCCCTTATGTAAAAAGTGACTGCAGTATGTCAAGGCCATCATTTTTTCATGGGCTTCCACCCTTTCATATGTCAGATTGTCAACCTTTATGCCAGGACAGGGGACCACTGTTGGGGGAGCTGTTAGTAGGAAGTAGTGCAAAATCCAGAAACCCCGTAGCTGCCAGGAGGTGGAGCCAACAAGACCTATGGCGGACAGGTACATTTCAGCAGACATGTCTGCCTGCAGCGCAGAATGCCTTTTCGAGGAGCTGCAAGAACTGCAAACCCCAGAAACCACCTAGTGGTAAAGGGGTGGAGCCTACAATCTCTGTGCCAGGCAAGCACATTTAGGCCCCTTTGTCTGTCCGCAGTCCGAGATGCCTGTTCGGGGAGCTGCAAGGACTGCAAGCCCTAGAAACCCTCCAACTGCCTGGAGGCAAAGCCTGCACTCCCTGAACCGGGTGAGTGCATTTAAATGCCTGTGTCTACCAGCAGCATAGGGCACGTACAGGACCGGGCAAAGACCAGCCCAAAAGCAGGCCTGTCTGCACCCGACCTGGCTGAGCTGGGCCCCCTCTCTTGGTGCCTTGATTAAATCCCTGTGAATTTGCTGCTGACTCACTGGAGGTAGGCTTTTGAAATTCTTTATTTTTTGCACCTCTTTTGAAGATGAGCAAGAGAAAAGCATAAAGAGATTTTTGACCAACTTAAAATATTAGGTGATAACGTTTGTTTATTAACCAGGGCACAAAGCAAGCAGATTCAGATGCCAACTGTACCAAAGTGTATAAGTCTTGCCACAACATTCAGGAACTCCTCACAAGCTACAGAGAGCTGGACAGCTCACGTCAAGTGAGCCCAACATAGTTCTCACAGACAAGAGCAAAGTTGAGGCACCAGGGCTGAGAACTGGAGACGATTCAATCTTCAGTAGTTTTAACCGGATGTACGACGTTACAATGCATACTTTTACCACGCATGCCTTTACAACGCGGTTTTTACAACGCATGCCTTTACATCGCATAGCGCTTTGGGGTGCTGGATAGTGAAAAGCTTAATTTACTATTCCAACTCCAGTCCCCGTGGACACTAAGGAAGGTGTTGGATAGTAAATTAAACGTATTCCCTATCCTAGAGCGCCCCCCAGCGCAATGTGTTGTAATGGTTTGCGTTGTAATGACTGCGTTGTAATGGTAGTGCGTGGTAAAAGATTCGTTGTAAAGGTTGTATACCGTTGTATACCGTTTTAACCCACTATCTCACACAATACCCTACTTTCACATTCTTGCACTCATCAAAATGGCAAAAGTATAGATCTGTGATAAAGAGCCCTCTAGCAGGGCCCGTAGGGTATTTCAGCACCAACCCCATGAGGAGTAAAAGCCCAATGTTAAAGCATGACACCCATTTGGGTGTGTGAGGGCTCTATCTTCCACAGAGAAAGACTCCCTGAATCGATTAATTTTTCAATCTATCTTCACCTGACTTTTCCCTCTTGAGGAACAGCTTCCTACATGTGTTTGAATACTTAGCATTAGGAGCATGGGTGGCTGGACCTTTTGTAGCTCCAGGTCCCTCCATTTTAATTGACTGTTGTTCTTTATCTGTCTATTTAGCCCACCTATAAGGTGCCCATAAAAGTATTGAGTCCTAATTGTGGATTGTGTGTAGCGGAATTCCCATGTGGAAAACCGTTCCACACAATGATAAAACATTCAGTGGTCCTGCAACCAGAGTTACAGGGTGTGGGAACAACAAACCCAGTTTTATAGGCCAGGAAATATAGCATGTAAAATCACTGTAGGAAAAGGATGCATTGCAGCTAGGCAGCTTTCCTTGACCCATTCCCAAATCTCAGACAAGGCGGGAAGCAGTATGTGCTCCCTCAGCCAGCCAACATTCTCCACCTCTTCCTTCACCCTCCTCATCTGCTTTCTCCACCTGATTTGATTGATTTGATTTTGGGTTTTGTAAAGCGCTCAGCTACCCTTAGGCATCCCGGCGCTGATGAACACATCCTGGAAAGGTGGAAGGTCAAGTGAGGGGCGCTCAAGGGAAGAGTAAAGTCTTCAGTCCTTTCCTAAATCTGAGATGGTTATGTTCCTGCCTAAGGGAGAGTGGGAGGGCGTTCCATAGCCTGGGGGCATTGTACGAGAACTGGCGCCCACCTGTTCTGGCCTTCGAAATTCTGGGGATTTTTGCCAAGGAGAGGGAGTTAGATCTGAGATGTCTGCTAGATGTTTGATGGGACACCAGAGGCCTGAGTATGGGAGGGCCTTCATTGTGCAGTATTCGATGGGTTATGCACAGGGTCTTAAAGTCGATCCTTTCCTTGACTGGAAGCCAGTGCAGACTTTTGAGAGCTGGTTTAGCGGAGTTCCTTGCAGCGGTTCCAGTGAGTATTCTGGCCGCAGCATTTTGTGTACACTGAAGTCTGTGGACTACAGAGACTGGGGCCCCCAGATAAAGGACGTTGCCATAGTCCAATCTGGAGTTCACCAGCCCCTGCATCAAGAGCTTCCTGGATTGAGGGGGGAGAAGATGGATAATCTTTCGTGCCATCTTTATGAGGCCGAAGCACGTTCCCGCGGTTTTCCTTGCTTGTGTTTTGAAGCTGAGCTCCTGGTCTAGCCATATCCCTAGGCTTTTTACTTCAGATTTGGGGGGTGGTGGAGATCCCATGCAAGGAGGCCAGGGAAGAGGAGTGGGGATTTTATTAGGGTTTCCTAAGAGAAGTATTTCCGATTTTTCCCCGTTTAGTTTCAGCCGGGACTCGCACATCCACTGGTGCACTCTTTCCAGACAGCTACATAAGTTGGTGAGGGCGTTGTCTGATTGGTTTAGGGACACCACGAGCTGGGTGTCATCGGCGTACATTATTGATTTAATCCCGAAAGGTTTGACAACATCCTCGAGGGGTGCCATGTACACGTTAAAAAGCGTGGGGCTCAGGGAGGACCCCTGAGGCACCCCACACTTGAGTGCGTGAGCTTTGGAGATGGAGTGCCCATCAGTTACTTGGAAAGACCTGTTCTCAAGAAACGATGAGATCCAGGCTAAGGCTGAGCCCGCCACTCCTGTTAGTTCGAGACGGTGAACAAGGGTTGCGTGGTCAACCGTGTCGAAGGCAGCGCTTAGGTCGAGGAGGATCACTGCCACTGATCCTCCTGCGTCGAGTATGCCCCTAGCTTCTTCGACCACGGCTAACAATGCAGTATCCGTCCCTTGTCCTGGTCTAAAACCCGTCTGGGTTTGGCGGAGGAGGTGGTTGGTCTCTAAGAACTCAGAGAGATGTTGGTTAGCTATTCTCTCTGCGATTTTGCTCATTGCCGGCAGTAATGAGATTGGTCTGAAGTTTGATGGGTCTGCTGGATCAAGATGCGGTTTTTTTAAAAGAGCTTTAACCGTGGCTTTTTTCCAGTTTGCTGGAACAGTGCCAAGCTCAAAGGAAGCGTTGATCAAGTTGGTGAGTGGAGGGGCTATAGTGGAAGCAACTTGTTTCAGTTGACTGATAGGAGCTGGGTCTGAAGGGGCGCCGCTTTTAACTTTGTGCAGGACGTTGAGAAACATTTCAGTGATGATGTGGGGGAAAGAGAGCAACCTCGGGGAGTTTTGAGAGATCGGATGGTGGGGGCCTCTTGAAATGGTACACACCGCTGGGAGGGAGTTGAGAATTTTATCGATTTTATTCGAAAAGAATTCGGCCATCTGGTTACATTTTGAGCCATCCAGGTCGGGTGGTGAGGGGGGTTCCTGGATTTTGGAGAGGCATTTGACTATCCGATAGGTCTCTTTAGCGGAATTGGTTGCGGCTGCAATTTGGTCCTCAAAGTAGGCGGCCTGTGCCGTTTTTAAGGCGTTTTTGTAGAGCCTAATGTGGGCTTTGTATCCACTTCTGTCGCCAGTGTTCCAATTCTTTCTCCATTGGCGTTCAAGCCTTTTGCCTTTCCGTCTTAATTCGCGCAGTTCCTCGGTAAACCATGGTAGTTTGGAGGATCTTCTAATGGGAGGGAGGATTTTTAACGGTAGGACTGTATTGAGAGAGTCGCTAATCCAATTATGTAGTTGAGTTTCGGCTTTGGAGGGGTCGGGGTCAGCTATGGGTAGGGTGGAGGACAGAGAGCGTTCCCATAAGTTAACGTCCAGTTTTTTCCATGGGCGAGACGGGGCCCGTGGGTGAGGGGTGTCCGTGATCTTCCCTGGAAGTTGGAATTTGAGAGGGACCAGAAAATGATCAGACCAGGGGAGAGGGAGAGGAGTATGAGCAGAGAGTTGGGAGAGGTTGGAAAAAATGGGGTCCAGTAGATGTCCTTTCGAGTGGGTGGGGTCATTACCGAGTAGTCGGAGATTCAGAGAAGTTAGTTCACTTTTTAGGTCGGTGGCAAGTTTATTGTTTTGGTCATCGAAATGGAGATTTAAGTCCCCGAGGATGGTGAAGTTTGGGGTTCGACAGGCCAGGGAGGAGATGACATCGATGAGAGAGTTTGTGAAACGCCCTACCTGTCCTGGCGGGCGGTAGATTAACACCCCCGTTAGCGTGGTGGAAGGTGGCAGATGTAAAGAAAAGAGAACATTTTCACTGTCGTGAATGGGGCTGTCTTTGAATTGACATGTGAGGTTGTCGCGATAGATAATCGCGATGCCGCCTCCCGTTCCTGTAGGTCTATTGAGGGTTTTAATAAGATACCCAGGAGGTAGTGCTTGGATAATGTCCGGGTCGGAACTACCGGACAGCCAAGTTTCTGTTAGAAACAGAACGTCCAAATTAGACTCGGTTAATAGAAGGTTAATTTCAACGTGATGTTTAGGGAGTGACCTGTAGTTCAGTAGAGCCATCTCCAGGCCGGTAGGTTCGGCGTGGTATAAGGACATGGCCTTGTAGGCGCAGATACTGCAGCTGAGAGGCACCTGCTCCGGGTTAATAGATCCGTTACATCTGGTGTTTGACGTATCTCTGAGTTGGTACAGAGTTTTTTGTGAGTATTTGAATCGGGGTTGATCTAAACCGGCCAGGGGTAGGGGCCCTAGGCTTGGTCTGGCGAGGACGGGCGCAGACGGGCTTGCCTTAGGCGCGCCTTCGGCGCGCAAACGGCGCTCCCGCTGCGCTCGTCCGCTGCGCTTCCGCCATATGCACATTTTATAGAGGCTGACTGCGGAAGGGGAGAGGGGGGGGGGTGTGGCCAAGCAAGTGGGCGTGGCCTGACTCCTCGCGCTGCGAGCGTCCGAGGAGTGGAGCAGTTTCTGTATCAGCTGGCAGCGTTAAAGTCCGCTACGTGGCTGGGTCAAGTGCTCGATTTGCTGGGAGTTGCAGGGTGCTGTGGTGAGTCTTAAAAGCTAGCACACGTTATTCAGTGACAGAATACAATTTTAAAAAAAGCAAAGCAATGCGCTACGCGCTCTCCCGGCTTCCGCCTCAGGAGTGTGGTCAATTACTACCTGGCGCTTTCAAACAGCGTTTAAGTAGTCGACTCGTGGGGGGCGTGGCCAAGCAAGTGGGCGTGGCCTGACTCCTCGCGCTGCGAGCGTCCGAGGAGTGGAGCAGTTTCTGTATCAGCTGGCAGCGTTAAAGTCCGCTACGTGGCTGGGTCAAGTGCTCGATTTGCTGGGAGTTGCAGGGTGCTGTGGTGAGTCTTAAAAGCTAGCACACGTTATTCAGTGACAGAATACAATTTTAAAAAAGCAAAGCAATGCGCTACGCGCTCTCCCGGCTTCCGCCTCAGGAGTGTGGTCAGTTACTACCTGGCGCTTTCAAACAGCGTTTAAGTAGTCGACTCGTGGGGGGCGTGGCCAAGCAAGTGGGCGTGGCCTGACTCCTCGCGCTGCGAGCGTCCGAGGAGTGGAGCAGTTTCTGTATCAGCTGGCAGCGTTAAAGTCCGCTATGTGGCTGGGTCAAGTGCTCGATTTGCTGGGAGTTGCAGGGTGCTGTGGTGAGTCTTAAAAGCTAGCACACGTTATTCAGTGACAGAATACAATTTTAAAAAAAGCAAAGCAATGCGCTACGCGCTCTCCCGGCTTCCGCCTCAGGAGTGTGGTCAATTACTACCTGGCGCTTTCAAACAGCGTTTAAGTAGTCGACTCGTGGGGGGCGTGGCCAAGCAAGTGGGCGTGGCCTGACTCCTCGCGCTGCGAGCGTCCGAGGAGTGGAGCAGTTTCTGTATCAGCTGGCAGCGTTAAAGTCCGCTACGTGGCTGGGTCAAGTGCTCGATTTGCTGGGAGTTGCAGGGTGCTGTGGTGAGTCTTAAAAGCTAGCACACGTTATTCAGTGACAGAATACAATTTTAAAAAAAGCAAAGCAATGCGCTACGCGCTCTCCCGGCTTCCGCCTCACCTAGCCTTAAAACAGCCTAATGCACATTTTCACTACTGCCCCCTGAACACTTTTATCACCTGCTCAAATTAGATGGTAAATGTATGCATTAAACACCATGGAGTAGGGAGTTCTATGTAGAATATCGCATGGTCGACTTTCTGTGGATTTTAACTCATGATTGCATGGTGCAGGTAGGTTGGTACAGCAGAGTACTGGTAATTACTTATGCAGAGTTGGCACCACTCAGTACCATGCAACTTGTAATCGAGGCTATGATGAGCTACTTAAAGTGCCTGGGGGAAGATCAACTGGGATGTAAGGCCTAGTAGGTATCACATTCCACCACACCTACAAAAACATAGGAAGGCAATTCACCACATTTTAACTTCTACAAAAAATAGAAAATGCAAGATTTTATCAGAAGTACAATTGAGGATTTTGGAGAAAAACCTTTTGATATTGTGCCACTGAAATCGTGTGTGGCTAATCCTACCATACCTTCTAGATTGAACTATGCCAGTTCTTGCTATTTACAAGTTTCAAAGTGTTCAGCATATAGCAGCAAGACTTGTCATGAATTTTCAGGAAATGTAAAGGTTGTCCAAGGATCACCTTAAGCTGCATGGGTTGTTATATGGATGTCTGCTTTGCCCACGAGCCTATTATGAGACAGGCACTATGCTGCTTCCGTGTTTGCTTCTAAGTTTAAATAATCCTTTCATTTTGTAACTTCCATCTTGCTAAAAGACCTCTGATTTAGAAAAGGCTAGATGTTGTATGGAATGGGGGTCGGATTTGAGGGGATGTTTGTTCTCTTGTGTTGCTTACTTTATTTAGAATATACTCAGTTTTGTCCTGAGTAAAATAGAGGACCATTCAATGTTTCTTTAGAAAGGCACTTAAAAGTAATTTCTTTTATTGATTACCTTCATATCTTTTCTGATGCTGTTAGTCGGGTCAGCAGCAAGTTATCTTAGGCCATTGGTTGTGTTTTCATTCATTCATTTGATAACTTTATTTCGGTCAACAGACCATAAAAGTGCAGATAAAATGCATACACAGTAGCACAGAAAAATAAAACAATAAATAATTATCCAGTCATATATTAGACCTAAAAGCTGATTAAACTAGATGGTTATCAAAATGAATGGTATAAAATACATGAATAGACACAGTTATTAAACAAAACGTTCCGTCTGCGCCACATACCAAATAGGAACCGTGATACAGCGAAAACAATAGGGGGGTGGGTGTCATACCTTAAGACTCTACACGCTTGAACACAGTGTCAAAATCCTAGGTTCCTACATAGTGGAATCAACCAGCATTTCCTTATTGCTTGGTAGGCAGGGCAAAAAAACTGAATGTGGCGTACATCTTCTTGCTTGTAATTGCATGCAGGGCACGCAATATTCTCTGTGTCAGCCCATTTAGAGGTAAATACCCTTAGTTGGAGGCAACCGTGCCTAAGCTGGATATAGAGTCTCCTCGCAAGTGGAGGAGAAATTACATCTAAGAATTCCTCCATTCTTGATTCGATTTGTACTTGGAGAAACTCTACCGTCAGTCTTCCAGCAGTAGTGGATCTTTGTAGAGCAACTAGATTCTGATACCTCAAGTGGCGTAAGAGCTCTAATTTGGTTATCCCTGAACAACTTACTTCAGGGTTCTCCCACAACTCAGATAAGCCAATCCGATTACTGAGTGTCCTAATACATAGAAGCCACGGAATGTTCTTACTATTTAAAAGAGCCCAAGCCTCTGTAAATTTCTCTCTATAGGAAACCAATTCAGGCACTGACCAAAGCCTCTTCCAATAAAGAATAGGCCGTGCTGCTACTAGCTCCTCTATCGATTCTAGCCCCAAATCCAATAGCAAGGGGATGAGCGGAGTACTTGCTGGTAAACCCAGAGAATTCCTCATGAAGCCATGTTCTACCCTCATGAGGTTAGATGTGCTTTGATGGCCCCATAATTCAGCTCCTTACATTGAAGCCGTTCTGGCCTGCAGTCTATAGATTTCAACGACCGGAGCTGCAGGTTTAAAAACCAAAATTCTTTGGACTTTACTAATACCCCCCGCTACTTGGGTTAGTCTAAGGGCAGCCTTTGTGGTCTGAGAACCCCACTCAAAGTTTTCCGTCAGAGTGATGCCGAGGTAATCGAATGTCTTGTCTCTTTCTAGAGGAGTACCGTTCAAGAGAGGGTTAGGACGAGTCTGCTTCGGGGATTAAAAATCATAAACGTAGTCTTATCCAAGTTTATCGCTAATCCGCGCAAAGCATAGAAGGCTTCAAAGCCATCCAGGGTGCGCTGGATGCCCGTAGACGTTTTGGACAACACGAAAGTGTTGTCTGCAAACATCAGAGCGGGCACTCGCCCAGTAGCCAACCTTGGAGCATCATTATATTTTACACCAAGTAGGTGATCTACTAAGCCATTGATGTAAAGAAAAAATAGCGTTGGGGCCAGGACGCACCCATGGCGTACCCCCTTCATCACAGGAAAGCGAGCCGATAGATCACCATGTCTCCCACACCTAACTTGGGCATAGCGTATGGAGTCTGATCAGGATACTCAATAGGTAGGTCGGCAGACCCAGCTCTGCTAAAACTCTCCACAGCTTGTCACTCTGCACTAGATCAAAAGCTGCCCGCAATTCGACAAAGATGAGGTAGAGGCTGCCACCCTCCAGTCTCACCGTTTTCCAGAATATGACCTGGAGCCTAAATATTTGGTCTAGAGTGGAAATGCCTGTCCTAAACCCGGCCTGAAATATGGTCAGAATCTCATTTTCCTCTATCCACCCCTGGATTCTATCTAAAATTATCCTTCCCATCAGTTTTTGTGTGGTGTCTATCAAACTGATGGGCCTATAGTTGGATGGGGTTAACGGACAACCTTTTTTGTGGATTGGGGCAATCTCCGCTCCAAGCCAGGTATCTGGGGGGTCATTCCCCTTAAGGATTGCATTAAATAGAACAGCCAGGTACGGTGCCCAAATTTTGGGTTGAGACCGATAAAGATCTCCAGGCATCTTATCAAGACCAGGGGCCTTATTGGGTAGTAATTTAGCTATTGCGGACTCCACCTCCTAAGGGTAATGTGCTCAGGCCCATCCAGTTGTTGCTCATGCCTAGGCACCAGGACGTCTTGACCCAGTTCAACATACAAGGGCCCCGCCAGTCGATACTCATGGCGGGGTCCTAGGGTAGCAAGTAAGGGGGTCTCTACAGCTTCCCCCACCACAGAATCCATCGACCCCTCCAATCTATGCTCATGGAGTGGTTCAAGGATAGGGAGCAAGATGGTCTCTTCAGTAGAATTGGCATAGAGTGCTCCAAAGTGGGCTTCCCAAACTACAGAAGCTATATTTGACATGGGTGCTGGTCCACCCCTGTTCACCCAGAGCTAACAATGGCCCAAAATGCCTTGGAGTCCTTGCGAGAAAGTGCTGATCTGAGCTCTTCCCATCTGTTCTCTTCCCAGTCTTTCTTTCCCCTGGTAATGGCCTGTTTATACCCATGTCGGCACTGCTTTATGCTGGTTCTATCCTTTGTTTTTACTGCCGTACAGGATGCATCATACCAGGGATGTGATCTAGCTGAGGTAACTTTGTTACTAAATGAAGGGTAATACACACCAAGGAGTTTGTCAACCAACTGCTTATGAATTCCCATGATCCAAACCTGGGGATCTGGATCTAAGTCCTTTTCGCCCATTTCACCCATTTCTATTAGCTGCGGAAGTGCCAGCTGATATATTTCAGCTAGTTTAGTCGGCGAACCCTGGAAGTGAGAACATTTAATTCTCCGCCTATTATTAGATAGTAGGAGGAGCGGTATTGCAGCAATGAGATCAGGGGTGGGGTTAGACAGCCCAAAACGTCCAGGTTTCAGCGTAAGGACCAGGGCGTTATGGTCCCTATCGTTCCTAGGATGCACCCTAAAATCCAGCACCTTATCCCAATGTCTAGCTTCAATCATGATATAATCGATGATGGAAGTATGCCCTAATCTGTTAAAGGTAAATGACCCCGGTCTATAAGGCTCCACCCTCCCATTGCACGCCCACAGAGATGTTGTAAGGGAAAGTGATTTGATTTGAAGAACCAGCGGAGTCCATGCTCTGGCAGGGGGAATCTGGGGGTCAAGGACGTGCCAAAACTGGTCCTCATCATCTAATTCTCCCATGTCCGGGCTCGCGAGGGGCACAAACTGACAGTTGAAGTCACCTCCCGCTAATAGGGCTACTGAAGGATCTAGGGATAGAATAAACTGCCTTAATACGTCAATAGTGCCCGATTCTTTCTCGCACTCCAACGGCCTTGAGTAGATGTTAAGTAGGGCCACCTGGGTCGAATCTGGGAGCGTCAGAAGTACACACTGGACGTCAGGTGAATTAGTTGGAGTATGGACTGCCTGATTGCCCAAATGCTTACCCACCCATATCGACACGCCACCCGATGGTCTCCCCCTGCACCGGATTGTTGCCAAGATATTAAAAGTGGCAAAACCAGCCCTCATACTCTCATCCAGTGCCCATGTTTCCTGCATCAGGCAGATATCCTGTTTTTCCACAAAAGGGCCCCACTCAGGTAGAGATAATTTATTTTTCATCCCAGCCAGGTTCCAGGACAGGACTTTAATACTACCACCAGTTGTGTTTTATAAGTAACAACTCAGCTCTGCTCATATCTCTCATGATTGGGTTCTAAATATATTTAGTGGGTGCCCTCAACTACTAAATGCAGGGCTGGTGGCAACGTTTAGAAGAAATCGAGCAGAAGTGATGGGTTGTGGCTCTTGCCCCTTGGAGCTCGAGCATTGTCACTTGATGGTTAGTTCAGCTGAGACACAGCTGCCCAATAGGTAGACTGAGAGACAGCTCAGCTATGTGAAGCCTGAATATAAAATGTATGTCTAACCATAGGCATACTTTTCTCACCTAAAATAAATACATGTATGATGACTTTCTCAGAGTGAATTGCAGAAACGACAGAATTTGCTTTAACATGTGCCTTGTGTGTTTTTTCCGGGTGGTATCTATGCAGTACACCAGTGCTTTCCTTGTGTAGGCATTGCATCCCAATGTCCTGCCTCTTTAAACTAGTGTAGTTTTGCAGCACAAACTTATGAAACCTTATTCTGCTGTCAGTCTATGCATTGGTCTGTCAAAAGCTGCCTACGCCCGTCCGCGCCTGGACCGCGCCCAGCGCCAGACCCCCTGCCCCTCGCGCTGCCCAGCCCCCCCGCATTACCTACGATGCCGCCACCCTCCTAGCCCTTAACCCCGGTCGCGCCCCCAACTGCGCCCAAGCCACTCCTGGACGCACCCATGGACCTTTCTCCTGCCGCTCCTGCAAATTCAGCGGCACCGACAACATCTCCGCTACGACCACACCACAGATTCCCGACCCCAACCACCTACAATGCATCCTTCTCAACACCCGTTCGGTCCACAGGCACGCCATTGACCTTTGGAACCTTCTAGACACCATCTCTCCTGACGTCGCCTTCCTAACGGAAACATGGATGAATGCTTCCTCCGCCCCTGACATCGCCATCGCTATTCCTGATGACTATAAGATCACACGCAAGGACCGCACCGACCATACAGGAGGTGGAATCGCTATCGTCCATAAGAAAACAATCCGCATCTCAACCAGCTCCGATGCCAACCTCGCCAACTCCGAACACCTTCACTTCCAGATCCACATCGACCCCAAGACCACACTCAGAGGCACCCTCCTCTACAGACCACCAGGTCCACGCGCAAAATTCAGTGAAGACATCACGGACTTCATCACCCCACACGCCCTCCCCTCCAAAGACTACATCCTTCTGGGAGACCTCAACTTTCACCTTGAAAAGATCAACGACCGCAACACCGCCACCCTCTTAGACAACCTCGACAACCTCGGACTCAAACAACTGGTCACTTCCCCCACCCACATCGCAGGTCACACTCTCGACCCCATCTTCACCTCCAGCAACCATGTCTCCTTCAGCCACACTACAGATCTCCTCTGGACCGACCACAGCTGCGTTCACTTCACTTACAACAAGCCGAAATCCATCATCCACCTCCAACCAACTCTACAAAGAAACTGGAACAAAATCACCACAGAACAGATCTCCGCATCACTCCTTCAAACCTCCCCAGCCCTCTCTTCTAACGCCAACGAAGCCGCCTCCAACCTCACCCTTTGGTTATCCAACACCGCGGACACCTTAGCACCACTGAAAAAACGTCAACACAAACTTGGCATCAAGAAGGCCTCATGGTTCAACGACGACCTCAAGAAATCCAAGAAACTGTGCCGCTCCCTTGAAAAGGCCTGGAAAAAAGACCCATCCACCAGCAACAAGGACGCCTTCAAAAGCGCCATCCGTACTCACCACCAACTGATCCGAAAGGCCAAGAAAACAGCATTCAAAGATCGACTTGACAACAACGCCCACAACAGCAAAGAACTTTTCAACATCGTCAAGGAATTTTCCAACCCCTCGGCCAACTCCAACGACATCACCCCCTCTCAAACCCTCTGCGATTCCCTAGCCTCTTTTTTCCACAACAAGATCGCTGACATCCACAACAGCTTTGACAACCAACCCGGAAGCCAACCCACCCTTCCATCAGCTGACCACCTTCCCCCCGTTAACACCCATAACGCCTGGAACCCTATCTCCACTGAGGACACCATCCGCCTGATGAATTCCATCCACTCTGGATCCCCCACAGACCCATGCCCCCACCACATCTTCAACAAAGCAGACTCCGTCATAGCACCGCACCTCCGAGACGTCATCAACTGCTCCTTCAACTCCGCTACCTTCCCTGAAGATTGGAAACACGCTGAACTCACCGCCCTTCTGAAAAAACCAACAGCAGACCCCACCGAACTCAAAAACTACCGCCCCATCTCGCTTCTTCCATTCCCGGCCAAAGTCATCGAGAAAGCTGTCAACAACCAGCTCGCCGCCTTCCTCGAAGCCAACAAATCACTCGACCCCTCACAATCCGGTTTCCGAGCCAAACACAGCACTGAGACCGCCCTCATCGCAGCAACAGACGACATTCGAACTCTACTGGACAATGGAGACACAGTCGCCCTCATCCTCCTCGACCTCTCTGCAGCATTCGACACGGTCTGCCACAGCACCCTTCTACAGCGCCTCAGAAACATCGGAATCCAAGGAAAGGCACTGGAATGGATCACCTCGTTCCTCACCGGAAGAACCCAGAGAGTCCGCCTCCCACCATTCAAATCCGAGGCCTCTGAAATCCTCTGCGGCGTACCACAAGGATCCTCACTCAGTCCCACCCTCTTCAACGTATACATGAGCCCCCTCGCGGCCATCGCCCGCCAACACAACCTCAACATCATCTCTTACGCGGATGACACTCAACTGATCCTATCTCTCACCAAAGACCCCAGCACCGCTAAAACTAACCTACACGAAGGAATGAAAGAAGTCGCCGAATGGATGAAACAAAGCCGTCTGAAACTGAACTCAGACAAAACAGAAGTCCTCATCTTAGGTAAATCCTCCTCTGCATGGGACGACTCCTGGTGGCCGGAAGCCCTCGGAAAAGCACCCATCCCGACAGACCACGCACGGAACCTTGGCGTCATCCTGGATTCTTCACTCTCAATGAACAGACAAGTCAGCGCCGTATCCTCTTCCTGCTTTAACATTCTTCGCATGCTCAGAAAAACATTTCGCTGGATACCCTCTGAAACAAGGAAAACAGTCACCCACGCTCTAGTCACGAGCCGACTGGACTACGGAAACACCCTCTACGCAGGTACCACCGCTAAACTCCAGAAGAAACTACAACGAATCCAAAACGCCTCAGCCAGGCTCATATTAGACATCCCACGCAACGAACACATCTCCGGTTACCTTAGAGACCTCCACTGGCTACCCGTCAATAAGAGGATCACTTTCCGACTGCTTACCCACGCACACAAATCACTCTACGACATCGGACCAGATTGCCTCAACTCTCGACTATCCTTCTACACCCCCTCCCGCCAACTTCGCTCTTCCAGCCAAGCCTTCGCCACTGTACCTCGCATCAACAAGACCACCATGGGAGGCAGATCCTTCTCATACCTGGCTGCCAAAACATGGAACTCACTCCCCGCTTACCTTCGCCTCACCCAGAATCACCTAGCGTTCAGAAAGCAGCTTAAAACGTGGATATTTGACAAATAATCCACCTCCCCTTCCTAAGCGCCTTGAAACCCTCTGGGTATGTAGTGCGCTATATAAATGTTATGACTTGACTTGACTTGACATACATCTGATACTGTGTATCATAGATAACCAGTGGAAACTTAGTTCACAATGAAAACGCTTCTTTGTGCACTACTTGTTCCAGTGTTTCTCATGTGGCCCTTTCAAGGATGTCCCTTTCTCTAAACAGGCCAAGCGTATTGCTATAATTAGTACAGAAATTTAGGGACAAACATTATGGAGAATACGGTCATTGTTTTCAAAGGAATTTTAGTGACATTTTTACCAATTGTTGCATTTTATAATGCACGGTGCTCCTGTGGGGAACAAAACATTAATGCTTTATTGAAATTCACACTTCATGTGCTGGGGGTTCAGAATGAAATTAAAAGTGTAGTTGCTATTATTATATGCTATGAAGTGACACTATTTCTATTTCTGTTGACGTAACCTCTTTGCAGAACATTGGAGACTGAAGTCATGCCTGTGTCATTTGCATTTTAGAATACCATTTGTTGCAAAGTTATTTTAATGTGACTTTCTTTTTTGCCAGCTCTTTAGGTCTGGTGGTTTCTCAATGGATGTTGCTAGGTTATCTAATAGGAGAGCTGCTCAATGTTGGGGTGCTACAACTCTTATTTTCTTTTTATTTAGAATAGTACAGATTCCTAGCGGGGTAATGAACATGTGGTAATATTGGGCACTGATTACCACCCACATATTCAATCTCAGGAGGAATGGAAGAGGTTGCCAGTCACACATGCCGAAAATAGGTGTAATAACTTAACTACTACACTCATTGTTCTGAGCCCTGTATATGTGCGGCCTCAAAGAAGCAAGTGTTTCAATACCCGGGTGAGTACACTGAGACATTGTGTTGATCAAAAGTCAGACAGGAGCCTCTCTTTGAAAATGAGATTCAAAATATTTCATAAGCTCATCGTTTTACAGAAGGAATTTTTTTGAGAATTGACAAAAGTGTTGGTGTCTTGCAATAACTTGGAAAAAACAAGTTCTAAAGTGTCTCAGATTGAAATCTGGAGAAACTGCTTGTTAGTTGTCTCATTCAATACCCTTTTTAAGGATCTCTGTCATCAGCCTATAGGCATTGTCAAATCCACTAAAACAAGTTGTTCTAAATGTACTGAGTTTCACCAATATATTTAAAATGCTCAGTTTATCTCTCTGTTTTCTTGCACTAGCTCTAAGGATAACTTCGCACCATTGTTTGAAGTGCTAGGCCCGTTGCCATTCATTGACCTGTTAGCCACCCCCAAGGTACAGGTTTAGTGTGCCCCTGTCTAAACAAAACCCCACCTTCAATAACCAGACTGGGCTTGTGCCTGCTGTCTACGTGGTATTCAGCATCTCTGAACATGCATACCCAGTATACTGGTCAAGAGCCAGGAGAAAGAAGGTATACCTACACTGTACGGTCAGTTGCTATTTCCGACCGTGCTTCGATGGGAAAGCATGATTGAAAACACAAGCGTGGGATGGTCACCAAGTCCCAGGACAGGTTAAACTGGCTTAGTAACAGCAGCTCAACTCCATGAACATTATCCTGGCTGGAAATAGTAAACCTTTAAAATAAGTTCAAATAAGCAAAAACCATGAAAAATCTATCAAGATCTGGAAGAAAAGTGCTGTTTTTACAATGTGGGGGTTTCAACTCTTATTTGCAATGATGATAGCAAGTTCGAGTGTGATTGAAATTGCAAGTATGGGACTGTGACCAAACCTGGGTAACTAGGAGCTGCTGTTTCATCTGAGTTTGTTTGTAAGAGCTTTGCCGGTGATGAAGGCAGGATGGCAAAGCGCATGTCCCATTTAACATAGGTACAGTAAATTAAACCCCGATAGCAATAGTAGGCTCAACATGGAAGAATAATATGTGCATTAACTTGAAGGCATGGCCACCAATTATCTTCCAATTGCAGGTATTTCACACCCATTATCTCTGCATTGCACGTATCTCTGTATGCCATGCTTGTAAGAAATAAATGTAAAAAATGTAGGATTATTGGGTTCTCCGTCAATATACTTTTCAGATGTAAAATAGTCCCATGAGAAATTCCGGTAGGGACTGAATGAAACATTTAACCAGCCAATAAAAGCCAGTGTAAATAAAATACTCTTGTGAGCTCAAACAAGATGTGAATGTCAATGTCTCAAGCCAATGGCTGAATTGTCCCGAGACAAAGAAGCCAGTGACTGAAGCAGACTGACCCAAAACCCTTTCCAGTATGTATAAAGAAAGTATTGAAAACAATGATCGGTGTAAGCACCATTATATTTGATACCTAAAAAATGACTGAAATAGGCCATATACTTCATCCAAAGACCTCAAATTGAGTGCCTACCTGCAAGAAGAACCATCCATCACATGGAATGTATTGATCTTTTTAAATACATGAATGTTCTCAGCTAAGGTTTGAAGATGCAATATGCTTTGCTTTGTCACTAAGAAGGGAGGCTCGGGGGCGGGGCCAAGCTGAGCAGCAAGATAGCCATTCGCTAAGACGGCTTTGCCGGCCGAGCCTCAACATCCAACATATTCCTGCTTAAATCTTGAAGCACACACAGCACTGCATAAAGTGTGCTTTCCTGGAGGAGGCATATGCAGATTTCTGGGCCTTCTGTAACTGGGAGAGGTGCAATATACACTCCCGGAGAGAGAGAGGACACTCTGGGCTAGTGGGCGAGATTTCAGAGCTGCCGATCTGGCAGCCCATCTGATTGGTGGTTCCTGGGGCCATGGATCGCTGTCCCGTGGTGATGCCCTCTTGCGCCACCGGTGTCCTGCTGGGGGGCGGATTGGTATGCTGGCTGAGGTGGGGGCAAGGAGGATCTGTCGGAGCCGACGTGCTGGTTAGCCCTGCGGTGCAGCCCTGGCTTGCGCTGTGCGGCCTGGAGCTCCCAGCAGGAGGGCGCTACGTGAGAGGCCCGAGGGCTTGCAACACTGTCTCCTTGCTACACTAGGACCAGTGCGAGCACTAGCAACCCAGCGGGCGGCCCATGACGGACAAGATAGGCCCTAACATTGCAGAACCGTGCCAGGATTCCCACTGTGGCTGTTGCAGAGCTCCACATCAATGTAATTCTGCGGGTATAGCAGCCACACTGGACCCACAACAATCACTCTGCTTTTGACTACTGGGGTGTACAGGGATTGCTGTGTAACTTTGTGATGCCCCTCCCCTTCCCAGGTGGATAACTAATGATGAACACAGAACACAACTACTGCAAGCCACCACATGCTGGAGAATTCGCAATCTGTGACGAAGACCACATGCCTTCTGCTACTCGGAGGAGCGCTGGGTTGGTGTGATATCCAGTACCCTGGGAAAAATAAGGGTGCATCCTGAGATTGCCAGCACCACTACGAAGGGAAGTACGCTGCTGGGAGCCCTTGCGCATCTCCCTGCCCGGTGCCCTACCCGTCAGACAACATAGCCATGGGCAAAACCAATATAAAACAGCCAAAACTGACCTTCGACAAAAGATCAACACGTCAATTGGAGAGTGGGCCCACGGCTACCAACATAGCTGGAGATGGACGCTACACTGGAGGATGACCTTCAATCCATGCTAAAAGACATGAGGGCCAGTCTGCTGGCAATCGACCCAGCGGGTTGAAAAGCACGAAACCCGATTAGACGCCCTGGAGACCAGGGTATCTGACGCAGATGACTGACAAGCCAAAACACAAGAGCAGCTGCTACAGATGGACAAGGTATTAAACCTAATAATGCCAAAAAAGAGGACTTAGAAGCTAGGTCCAGATGCAATATTCTCAAAATCACCGTAGTTCCGGAGACGACCAACATACCAAATATGGAGAAATATGTGGAGTCTATGCTGAAGGACCTATTTGGCAGTGGACTCTCCAGCATGTTCCTCATCGAATGGGCGCATCGCTCTCTCAGCCCCAAACCACCCATTCTAGTCCCCCTTCTAAACCACCTGGATGGGGACACAGTTCTGAGGATGGCCCATAAGCACGGATCTGTTCAATACTAGAGCAAAGCAATCTCCCTGTATCCGGACATCACTCAGATGATTCAGGCGGCGTGTAGGGAATTCGTTCCAGCCAAGAAATTGATCCTACAATCAGTAATTAAATACACTGTTCAATACCCAGCAAAGCTAAAGGTGCAAGCTGAAGGCAAACCCCTTATCTTCATGGATTGTATTGTATTGTATTGTAATTGCATTTATATAGCGCTTACTACCCCTAACGAGGCATCAAAGCGCTTTTTCGGCGGGTAGCACGCTACTCCGGGACCCACAGAGAATTAGTGTTGAATTAGTATAGTGAAACATGCAAGTACACTCTAAGTGGTGGATAGGTTAATCAGTTATTTGGATTTGGAATGATAGCAGAAGGATAGAGTAGGACAAAGGTTTGTATTTATTTATCGCTCGCTTGTTGACACATGCTATTCAGGGAGCCTATAGAGGATTAGTGGTGAATTAATATGGTGAAATATGAGGTAATTTCAGTGGTGGATATTAGTCTGTTACTTGGAGTGAGAAGGATAGCGGATGGATAAAAGGGGAAGAAAGATTTGCATTCATATAGCACTTGTTACCCCTGATGGGCGTTGAAGCGCTTTTCTGGCGAGTAGCACGCCACTCCGGAACCCATAAAGGGTTAGTGTTGAAAACTAGTATAGTATAAATATGAAGTAATTTGAGTAGTAGATATGTTATTCAGTTATTTGGGCAGTATATTAGTATAGTTGAATATGGAATATGGAATTTGAGAAGTGAAAGAAGTGAAACATGTTAGTCTGTTAATTTTTATTGAAAAAGAATAGCGGAGGGATAAAAGAGTGAAGGATTTTTTTTTTTTAAAGTCTTAGCAGTAGGAAGAAGCTTTTGGATGAGTAAAAATGAGTTTGAGGGAAGGGGTCAGAGGGGAGAGTTTGTAAAAAGAGGTGTCAGATGATGCAAGGAGGAGCAGAGCAGGAGAGAGTCTAGAAAAAGTTATTTTGGCAATCATAGTAGTGGTGTGGGGTTTGGGATAAATGAGAGAGTGGATGTAGAGGATATGTTGATAGATCTATAGGATGAGAGATAGGGTATTGCATTGGAAGGAGTAGTAGAAAGAAGTTTGAGAGGAGTCAGAAGGTTGGGGTAGAAGATATATTGAGTGAGGTATAGGCTGAGAAATAGGCTAGTGCATTGGAAATGCTAAATTAGAAGAAAGTGATAGGTATATAGATCCATAAGTACATTAAAAGTATATAGATACATAAAAAGTAAGTATATTTAGATTAAATATATTGATAGAGGCACAGGATGAAAGATAGGGTAGTGCATTGGATATGCTTTTTCAGGAGAAAAGTAACAGACACACAGATCCAAGTACATGGAAGGTACATAGATGTACAATGGAAGTATGTACATGTAGACCAAAAATGATTTTTATTTATTAATGATGATTATTATTATTATTATTATTATTTTTTTTCTTCTCTTAATAACATAATTGTTTTACATGTTTTATAAAGTAATACACAAAGATAGGTACATATCTATAGTGAAAACAAATGCTTATATACAGAGGGATATGCTGTAAATTTCTATTTCCGTATGGTGCTTATGTGGGGAAGAGCCAGATCTTGAGTAGTTTTCTGAAGACAAGGTGGTTGTCGGTGGATCTTATGTTGGGGGGTAAAGAGTTGCATAATTTGGCTGCTTGAAAAGAGAAGGATGTGCCACCCATTGTTTTTTTCTTGTATGGTGGGATTTTGAGGCAAAATGCTCCTTTAGAGCACAGGTTCCTTTGTTGAATGTGTTTGGTGATTTTATTCCTGATGAAGAGTGGTCCTATTCCATGTATTGCTTTGTGGGTAATACAAAGCAGCTTGAACGTGGATCTTCTGGCAACCGGTAACCAATGCAGGGCTTTCTAGGCAGGGGAGATGTGGTCTTGTGGTTTGATATGCAAGAGTAGTCTGGCAGCCGAGTTCTGAATCCGTTGTAGTCTTTTCATGGTCGCTAAAGGTGATCCGTGGTAGAGGCTATTGGCGTAATCGAGTTTGGATAGAACAAGGGAGATGGTAGCTTGGACCTTGTGTGGAAATCCCAAATGAGGGAAAATTCGTCTCAGCGTTTTTATAGTAGCAAAGCTTGATCTTGCTAGTTTATTTACTTGGACATTCATTGACAGCTTGGAGTCCATGGTCATTCCGAGGTTTCTTACTTCCTTCGATACTTTAAGCAGTGATCCCAGTTCATCAGGCCATGCGGCAAGCGGGTTGTAATTTTTCCAATCGCCACACGTGAGTATTTCAGTTTTTGAAGCATTCAATTTGAGATGGCTCCAAGTCATCCACTGATCCACGGCTCTGAGACAGCTGAAAACTGGTGATTTTCCAATGTCTTTGGGGCATTCCAGTTGAAGGAGTATTTGCGTGTCATCTGCATAGTTGTAGCACGTGAGGTGAAATTTATTGATCAGTACTGGTAAAGACTTCATGTAGATGTTGAAAAGCATGGGCGAGATGACAGAACCTTGAGGGACCCCTGCTTTTGTGGAGTACGGTTTGGACGAGAAAGGTGGGGTGTGGATGACATTAGTTCTGTTTCGAAGGTAGGACGTGATCCAGTCTAGAGCAGTTCCCTCTATGCCGGCTTCATAAAGTCTTTGTTTCAGAGTGTCATGGTCAACCGTGTCAAAGGGAGCTGAGAGGTCCAAGAGGAGTAGCGCAGCAACACCGTTGCGGTCAACTGTATTCTTTAGGTCATCCCAGATGGCAAGGAGGGAAGATTCAGTGCCTCTTCCTGGACGGAATCCTGTTTGGAAATCTGAAAGTATGTCATTTTCTTCAATGAATTGTGACATCTGGGTGAACGCTGCTCTTTCTATCAGTTTGCCCAGGAAAGGTCCATTTGTAATGGGTCTGTAGTTGTCGGGGTTCAGCGGGTCCAAGTTTGTTTTCTTCAGTAAAGGGCGTATGTATGACTTTTTGAGTTCTTCTGGAAATATTCCAGTAGTTAAGGAATTGTTGATTATTCTTCTTACTGGAATGGCAGCAGAGGTTGGTAAAAGAATTGTCTTGAAAGTTTGTGACGGACAGGGGTCAGAAGGGCTGCCGGCAGGCCCGCTTGCTTTGACCAGGTCCATACATTTATCGTGTGAGATGTGTTGGAAGGAATGGAGAGGCTTGATTAGAGCATTCTTGGATAGTTGTTTTGTACAAGGGTTGGTGCTGGTGCTTTGTTTCTGTTGTAAGTACAAGTCCAGCGTGTCTGCTTTGTCCTTGTAATGATTTGCCAGTTTGTCTGTGAAATCTTTAGTAACAGGATGAGTTCCTTCTAGGCAATTTGGTTTTCGAAATTCATTGAGTATTTTATAGAATTCTTTATTTGCACATTTAGCGTTTTGAATTCTGTCTGAATAGTACTTTTTCTTAGCTTTTTTGATAGCCGAGTTATATAATCTGTTAATTTTTTGTAGGTGAAGTTTGTCTTGTTTGGCATTTGTTTTGAGCCAGGTACGTTGCAGCTTTCTAATTTGTTGTTTTATGTTTTTTATTTCTATGTTTCTCCAAGGCACTTTTTTCCTTTTGTTCTGTTGTGTGGTTTTGAGTGGTATCAGGATGTCAAAAGCTTCATGTAGCCACTCATATAGATTCTGAACAGAATTTATGGTTTCCAGATTTATACTGGATGTTAGTTGTGTGTCCACGTGTTCAAAATTGAGTTTGTTCCACGGCCGATAGGTGGATGGATGTAAGGTAGTTTTAGGTGAGTCGCTTAGCAGGCGGCAAAGTCACAAAAACCTCCTAAGCAAGTGGGTGGCATATCGCCAGAGAGCCACATGAGTGACAATGACTGAACGTACTGTCTCTGAACTTTGGTATGGTTGGGGTTTTATCTTACTACAAGTTAATTTGCATAGTCATAGCCATAGGATTTTACTGAGTGCACATATCACCAGAGGGTCTGAATGCGCTAGCCTGAACACAAAACATGAAGAAAAGAGAGTGGAGGGAGCCGACAGGGAAAGGAGAGATCAGATCAGCCAGGTTTTAAGAATGTTTTGAAATTTTCTGTAGTTGGTTTCCATACGTAGATGCAAATGAAGCGAGTTCCACAGGGTGAGAGCAATGTAAGAAAAAGATCTCCTGCCATTCCTGGCCGTACGGATCTTAAACTGGATGAGAAAATGTTTGTTGGAGGACTTCAGGGTACTAGTGGGTTTATACCAGATCAGTTGTTTTGCAAAATAGCCTGGTCCATTCCCATAGATGGTTTTGTGAACCAGGCAGTTGATCTTAAAGAGTATACGCTTCCTGATGGGAAGCCAGTGGAGAGCTCTCAAATGTGGAGCCGATGGTGACCGGGAGGGTAAATTTAATACAAGTCTAGCAGCTGTGTTTTGTAGCACCTGTAGCTTGGTGAGAAGCTCTGTATTAATAGAGGCCATCAGGGCGTTTCCATAATCTAACCGATTGGAAGATCTTGCAAATATTGCGCAATAGTCCATAGCGCATGGAGCCACATGATTAACATGGGCTGTCATGGAGAGGTTGTTATCAATCATCACCCCATGGTTACGAACCATCGACTTGGGAGATGGAGAGGGTTCTCTCCATATAATGCTCCAAGGGCGGGCTATCCACATCTCATATTGTGCCTATCTGATAAACTGCCAAAATGCTGTGTCATTAACTCCTATTTACAAAGACACTGTAGAATCATAATTCAAGACTTTCTAGGGCTCGGCCCCCAGCCTTAACTGGTAGGGGTGTACACCTGCAACTTCTTGTTCCCCACAGGATAATTCCCAAGTAGCCTTTTGGCTATTTTGAAATCACTTTTCTGTTCGGGATTAATGGGGGGGAAACTTACACACCCTATTTGGGGGTTGGTGTGGGAGGGGTGGGCGGGGCTTAGTTGTTATTGTTTAATTTCGCAAAATGTCTTGCTGAAAATGTTGTTGCTGCATGATTCCACCAAGACATAAGACGCACATCACCGACTCATAGGCACATATTGCTATGGCGCAGATTCCTGAATGCATCGTTTCTCACACAGGATACCACCCACCGGGCCGTCAGCTCTGGACTTAGACACGATACAACTCTGCGTAGGCTATGATGACCTCATTAAACTGCATCACCTGGAACGCCATGGTCTGAATGATCATAAAACGGTGCGACTAGTTCACTCGTAACTAACCAGCCACAAAGTAGACATTTGTCTCCTGCAAGAGACCCACCTGAAAGACGTCTCCCATTCCAGGATGAAGTCTAATAGATGGGAGTAATACACCTCTAACTACTCCAATTACTCATGGGGAGTGGCAATCTTAATTTGTAGAGGCCTCCCAAGGACAACAGAGCGAGTTACAATAGACCCAGAAGGATAATTCATTATACTGAAGGGTGAGCTCTACAGGCAGCAAATATTTATAGCAAACTCATATGGGTGTTGCCCAAGTCCAACACTAAGTAATCACTTTTTTTCACTTTGCTTCCTTTTCCTTCTCATGTTTTTACTTAAGAAACTAGGATCTTGCCTCTTAGTTCACTATTGGCATTATTGTCAGGGTCGGTGGAAGCATGAATATTTCTGATTTAATGGTTGAAACCTATCATTAAAAAAAAACTCTTGATGCAGTGATATCATCGGATTTAGTACAGCGAAATGTTCTGCATCTTAATGAAATACACGTTTTAGAAATTTGAAGAGACTTTATCATACTTTTACACATTTGTTGTAGGATTTTTATAAAAAATATATTTTTAAAAAGATAGTTACTTCCATTCTGAATGTTAGTGTTGAGTCTAGTAAACAGCAGATCAGTGTTGCAGTTCACCAAGGGCCTGCCTGAAATGGTCAGGAGGGCCACAAGCGGCCGCCAAGCCATACTTTGAATATCACTGATATGGAGGAACAAGCCCATAGGCTGAGTTCCTTTATAAGGACTTACAACTCCAAGGTGACTTGCAATATCGTTATAATGTACAACAGGGTGTACTTCATTCTTTATAATACATGGTCACAACATCACCCTACCCTCAAACCAGTTGAAGCCTTGATGTGATGTTTTTTTCATATGAAAGAAATAGGATGTTTACCAATGTGAAGAATAACATTTGAATCTCTTGTGCAAAATTAAATGCACCCAAAAGCAATTTCAAATGATTGCAAAAAATTATATTTAATTTAAAATAAGTCAGGTTAAAAATAACACAGTAGCTGAGCATGTGTAGAAACATGCAGAGAGAACCCTTCCTCTCTATAATTACTAAAGTGTGCAAACAAATAAGCATGTTGCCATTAATCTCTCCTTTATACTTATCACTGTTCATCTCGAAAAATAGAGCAGAAGGAGGAAAATGCATGTTTCATTTTCATTTTGTAAAATTCAACTTTATTTATGATTTGTGACCTGCCTTTTTCTTCTACTGCTAGCTCTGTAAGCAAGCATTCTGATGTCTGAACTCATCAGTCATAAGTAATTACAGTAGAGTTGCTCCGTAATTTCTTCATTACAGGCTACCACCAACTCAAAAGATGTCTGTTATAAGGAAAATTGGGCAGACATTTATAAAAGGTTTGCAGGCTCCAATGTATTACATGAGAATCATACATATAACAAATTTAAAATAGTGATCAAATCCTGCACAACACGTCTCTGGTTAACCAGCACTGCACACAACTGTCCTACAATTGTCAGCTTAAAGTACGAATAACAATGTTGGCCAACGTTAGTGCCCCAATTTACCTGCCAGACATGGCATGGGGATACCTTGATGTTCAATATAAATGGCTAAATTCACACAAATCTTAAGTCTGTTCTATTTTGACATTGAATGTTCTCTAATGGTAGGGAACTCAGGTAACCAACATAGGGGCATTTTCTCAAGGACTTATCTCTGTGTTAGTGGCACTTTTCTGCCGCTAATGCAGCGATATTTTTATTGCCATATTACCAAGCTGTCGCTAACAGCCGTTAGCGACAGTTTTTTGGCAAAAACGTCCATTAAAAAGATCTCGACTTCAGTTAGCGAAATATATTGATTCCTCGTTACAACTGCGGCATAAGCCTGGCAACAAATCAATTCTAATTGCCTCTGACTACTGCGCCTATAGTTTTCCTTTAGCACCTGAGGCGGAAGCCGGGTGATAGCCTGCTAACATCTTTTAAAAATCTCTGTCTTTGATAGATTTGTTTTGCGCCGTATTTGTGTGTTTTAACTGTTATTTTAGTTGAAATCACATACCGCATGAACAGCTCCTCTCTCCTCTTGCTCACAGACGATTAGGCTCTGTGGCCGGAGACGCGCGATCAGCCCCCCCCAGGTTTTAGGACTAAAAACTACAAGTCCCAGCGCCTTTGCGCTCTCGAAGGGACTACAAAAGGAGGAGCCGCGCCCTAGACGCGAGATTTCTCATTACAACGGCGGCAGAAGCCTGGCAACAAATCAATTCTAATTGCCTCTGACTACTGCGCCTATAGTTTTCCTTTAGCACCTGCGGCGGAAGCCGGGTGATTGCCTGCTAACATCTTTTAAAAATCACTGTCTTTGATAGATTTGTTTTGCGCCGTATTTGTGTGTTTTAACTGTTATTTTAGTTGAAATCACATACCGTATGAACAGCGCCTCTCTCCTCTTGCTCAAAGACGATTAGGCTCTGTGGCCGGAAACGCGAGATCAGCTCCTCCCAGGTTTTAGGACTAAAAACTACAAGTCCCAGGGCCCTTGCGCTCTCGAAGGGACTGCAAAAGGAGATGGCTACCACTTCGCGCAGCGAACACGAGCTGCGAGCGCGCCATAGTCGCGCCAGAGTCGAGCCAGAGTCTAGCCGGTCTGCGCTCATCCGCGCCGAGGACGGGCCTAGGGCCAACCATTATACACAGGTGACTAATTTTTCCAGAAACTCTATTCTAGCTTTGAACTCCTCCACCGCCCACTGCCACCATGCTCTTAGCGTAGAGAAATGGGCTGGCCCCATCTGCTGCATCAAATGTAGGAACATATTATAACCCTACCACCCTGTTGCTAATCAACTGACACCCAACTTCTTGAAAGGTGGGCTGATAAATGCTCGCTCAATGTGCAAAAATGTGCTTCACATATTTGACTTGATCAGTGAAAATAATTTGGATTGTCTATTTATTACAGAAACCTGGCTCCGCGAATGGTTGAACCCAGACTTAGTTCATGCTGTACCCCCAGGCTACGCAATCTGCAGCCAAGACCGCGTAGAACAGCGTGGTGGTGGCCTAGCTATCATCTATAGAGACACCCTTAAATGCACTATTAGAGAGCTTCCTGACATTGAAGAAGCCGAAAGTTTGCATTTTGGCATTCAAGTGCATGATACTTTCACCTTTTCGGGAGCACTGCTCTACCGTCCTCACCGCAATCCCACACAGTTCCTTGCCAGTGTAGGGGAAGTGTTGAGTGATATGATTCTTAGATACGCCAATTTTACAATTATTGGCGACCTAAACCTTCACTTAGACAAACCCACTGATAATCACGGCTCCAGTTTCAAAGAAACCCTTCAGATCCTAGGATTAACACTTAGGACTTCTGGAGCAACTCATAAAGCTGGACACTCCCTTGACTGTATCAGTTCTAATTTAGACAAAATGACGGTAAAAAATCCCCTACCCCAAATCTAGACGGACCACTACTTCATCGAATTCAATATAGAACTTACAGGAAGCCAAACCTCGTCTAAGAGAATAGCAAATAAAGGAAACTACTCAACCAATTGGGGCAAAATCATGAAACATCCTGATCTCATTAGCTGGGCCAATGATAGAAAACCCTCTCTATCAGGCAATACCTCCATAGACTTCGAAGGATGGATGACAGAGATCAGAAGTAAAATTAGACACCCAGAAAAAACTAAACACCCCTTAGTAAAAAGGAAAAATTCTGCTCCTTAGTTCCTAGACGCACTAAAAGAACAATTGGCAGAAATCAAACTGTTAGAACGTAAATGGAGACGAAACTATGATTTTGACTCTAAAGTCATATATAAAACAGCTAGGAAATCTTATCACGCCTCCATTAAAGTTGCTAAAACCAACTACTTCACCTCCCAAATTGAGGCAGCTAATAACAAACACAAAGACATTTTTAAAATCGTCAATACCTTCACGAAACCCAAAATTGCAACCCAAGAAATCCCTCCGTCCCAAACTCTGTGTGACGACATAGCCAAGTACTTTACTAAAAAAGTAGACACGCTTATCAAAGACTTCCCCCACTCTCCTATAGTAGAACCAGATATTGAAACTGTTTCTAACCCTCATCAACTCAGATGGGAAAAATTCAGTCACATTAGCCTTGAAGACTCACTACGGGGAATCTCTGTACTTAAATCAGGTTCCCCTTCCGACCCCTGTCCCCCTACATTTCTCAAATCCATAATACAGGAGGTCAACCCCCACATCAACACTATCATCAATTCATCTTTCCAATCAGGGGAGATTCCTTCTCAGTGGAATGTAGCGACAGTGAAACCTTTACAGAAAAAGGTATTACAAGACCCTACCATCTTATCCAACCTATGTCCCATCTCTTTTCTCCCTGCCATTTGCAAAATTACTGAAACTTTTGCCAATAAACAACTAATGGCATTTCACGAAGAAAATGACATTCTGCATCCCTGTCAAGCAGGTTTCAGGACCCACCATTCTACCGAATCGGCACTCCTATCATCCACCGAAACCATACGTGCTGCATTGGATCAGGGCAAACTGGCTGTCCTGGTCCTATTAGACCTCTCTGCAGCATTCGACACGTTGTCCCACGCTATCCTTTTACATCGCCTTACTTACGCAGGCATAGCAGGAAACGTGTTCGAATGGTTCAAAAACCATCTTGCACACAGTCGTCAGATTGTCAGGTTAGGTGAATTCTCTTCAGAAGAAAAAATTATTAAAACAGGGTTCCCGCAGGGCTCCAGCTTAAGCCCCACCCTGTTTAATCTTTACATGATCCCCCTACTAAAATTAATCTCATCCTTCAACATAAGCACTGTCGCTTACGCTGACGACACTCAGCTTGTTCTGACTCTTGACAAGAATCATTCCAACGCAGAGCAAGTACTTAAAGACTGTCTGTCAGCAACCTTCAAATGGATGTCTCTCACCCATCTAAAATGTAATTCATCTAAGACTGAAATCATTCCCCTCAAGATTGGTGGCCCGATAAAGCTGAACCCCCCTAACACTATCAATGCTGCCCGAAACCTTCAATACCCTCAGATTCAATCAGCAGGCGAAAGAAGTAGCAGGAACATGCTTCGGCATCATTAGAAGCCTTAGAAAAGTCTTTGACTTCCTCCCTCTGAGTGCCAGACGTACGGTAGCTGTACCCCTTATAACATCAAGGTTGGACTATTGCAACAGCCTCTATGCAGGACTAAACAAATCTGCCCTGCATAAGCTCCAGATGGTCCAACACGCAGCTGCCAGACTGGTCCTCAGACTGCCTAGGAAATCTTCAGCCTCCACAGCCCTGAACACACTACATTGGCTTCCAATACATAAGCGCATCCTGTTTAAGGTTCTCACCATCACCTACAGAGCCTTTTACCATCATGGCCCACTTTACTTGCGCAAATACTTTAGACAATACCAGCCCTCACGATCTCTTAGGTCCTCCACTGCTAACCTGCTGCACGTTCCCAGGTTCAAAATGACAACCGGAGGAGGTAAATCCATTGCAGTCATTGGAGCGAAAGCTTGGAACAAGGTACCCCCATGTCTGCGTCAATCCACTACCGAACTAAAATTTAGAAATCTTTTAAAAACTTGGATCTACTCCCTGCTCAACTCCGAATGCATGAGGCTCCTAGGATATGCTGCGTAGTCAGGTAGCCTTCTACCACTCTTTCTGGCTTTCTGCCTTTATGGAATTCAAGCGCCAAGATACTCCTTGGAGTGGTAGTGCGCTATACAAGTGTCGTCTCACATCACATATCGCTAATGACATGCAAGGGAGGCATTCCCATGCAAAATCTGCTGTTAACCCAACATCTTCACAAGGGGATTCCTTAAGTCCAAAGGACCAAAAAATGGCTCTAACTGCAACTAGAGGCAGTTTTTTAAAACCATAAAATATCTGGTCTTAAAATGGAGATAACCAGTGGGGCCTCATTCCGGCAGGTTTTGTTGCTGGACCACGCTGCAAAATTATAGGGCAAGACTGCGCACCTTCAATAAGATAGTGCGCACTCATGAACAGTGTTTCAGTGCTGCAACAAAACAGAGTTGCAACACTTTTCATTACCCCCTTCTTGCGACACCACAGATGCGCTGTATTCACTGGACAGCACTCCATGACGCAAGTAATGACAGATACGTCTGGAATCCTGATGTATCTGTCTGCACTAAAGTCTCGCATTGCTGCAGCCATGTCACAACCATGCGCAGCCCCAGCAATGCATGGTGCCCACCTATCCCTGTGGCACTGCGTCACCCTTACGCCTGCCATGAGGTAGGCATAAGGTACTGATGCATGTGGCATCCATGAGGGGGGCCCGGATGTGGGCGCAGTTGTATATCCATCGTTTGCGTTTGGGCGCTGCGGTGTCATCTTCTGTAAGCGTAGGCATAGTGGTAGTGCTGAGGGAGTTGACGAGACGTATTTTGGTGGCCTTGATCCATCTGTATTGTGTGCGATGATGCCGGAGGCGTACGATGGGCATGGTGAAGACGTGATGTATATAATGATGGTTAATCTTGGAGAGTCCTGTGGTGTGGCTGTAGTTGAATGTCCAGCTGGCGGAGCAGATGCGCTTGACCGTGTGTCCTGATATGCTGCTTGCTGCGGTGACTATTAACTTGACTCTTATGTTGTTGAGCTTCCCCAGGAAGGGGTGTTGTTCTTGTCACTGGGGTTGTTCAAGTGGAACTTGAGTCCGCCGAGTAGGATGTCTAGGATGGATGCGCGGCATGGTGTGCAATGAGGTCTACAGTGGTATCAGAGAATGGGGGTCCATGGCGCGTGGGGCCTGCAGATGAGTGTGCCGCAGAGGATGGTTTTGGGGTTGGTCCGTATCGGGAATTAGAGGTGTTCCATGGTCACCCTTGTGTCATTAGTGTGCGTGGTCCGTTGGAGTGTGCGCTGGTAGCTGATGGCAATACCTCCTGCTTGATGGTCGGGGTGCTCCTTGAAGGTGATACTTCATCCGTCAGTGATGGCTATTGCAATGTCCGTTCCGGAGCAGAGGTTGTCCCTGGCAGGCGAGGTCACATCCAGGGCTGATGGCGAGGAGGGTGCTGGCATCGTAGTGATGGAGTGTCCAAGAGGAAGGCTCCTTGGTGCTGGGCGTGGTCCAGGGTCAGAGGGACACAAACGGGCTAGCCGATGGGATGCCTTTGGCATGGGAGACTTCCAGAACAATGCAGGCAGTACATCATGAACTATGCAACATCGACAACGCAGGTGCCTTTACATCACATTTGAGTAGAACGCATTGTGAGGTCAGTAATTGGGTAATTTTAAGTTTTAGGGTGTGCATGGGTTTTGGTTGTTGGAGATGAAATTTGGGGTGTATTATGTGGTAAAGTATGATAATTGGGGTGTGTTTTGGGGAATAACATGAAAATTGGAGTGTGTTTTGGGGTAAATTATGAAATTTGGAGTGTGTTTTGGGGTAAATTATGAAAATTGAGGTGTGTTTTGGGGACTCAAAAAGGTTTTCCTGAGTTCGCTTTTGGGTGGGGGGTGCAAAGGTTAGTTTTGAGTTGCACTCACTGAAGTGGGAATAGTGGTATTTATGTCTCAGTTATGCAACACCTACTCTACTGTTGCACCGTGCCTATTATTACTATGCATTTGAATAGAATGCGATGTTATTGCATGCGTCTATAATAGGTATGTACCTTTGGCACATGAGTGGTACGCCCGCTGTGCATGGGCTCATAGTGGCAGCCATTGAGAAGTGCTGGGGTGTGGCTGGACAGCTCTGAGGTGGGAAACACCGGAAAGATCACAGGATGGGGGTGGACGCCGGAATATGTGTATGAGCAGGTGTTGTAAAATATTTTAAGACGTAAGTATTACCTCGAAGCTGGGTCCTGTGTCTTTGTAGCTCCTGCTCTCCTGAGTCTGTTTCAAAGAAAAGGAAGTTGTCAGCCACGCTCCCTCCCCTGTGTCAATCACAACGCTGAGATGCAGTGGTGGGATTGATAATTGGCAACGGGACAAGTCATTAGCCAAGGCCTGAGGCGTGGGCATGTTCTCCATGCAGGCTGTAATGCAGCCTGCATTGCTAACAGGGAAGTGCGCATGACTGCTTCGGGTAGCCTGAGTGGGACGACCAAACAGTCATAGCACAATTGAGTGGAATTGCCAATCCACCCATGCCCTGCTCCGTGTTTGGAGTAGTCCTACCCACCCTCCCACCGCCTGAAGATAAATGGCATGATTACATCAGTTAGCTATCATCATGTGATTATTGTTCCTCTTCTGCACTGATTGAGTCAGTGGGGCATTGCTCTTCTGGCATCATCTATATGTATTAGATCTGAGCGACTTGCGCCCCGGCCCTCCGGTGTTACGGGTTCCACATTCTCCTTACCTGGACATTGACACTGTGGCACAATCCACTGCACTCTCTCCAGATCTGTGACTCAGCCAGCAGGAGCATCAGCCAGGTGTAATTTCACTAGGCTGGGTACAGAAGTCGCTGCCTAGTCCACTAGTGGACCTCCAGATGCAGTTGGAGCAGCAGGCCCCCTTAGGCGCGACATTGCAGCACTCACGCCACACAAGTTTGGCGTAGCACAGGAGCCTCACACTCCACAGCATACGGCCAGCCCAACATCATCCGGTCTGTGATGCAGGGAGATGACACACACCGTTGGTAATCCCCCTGTAGCTATCGCCATGTAGCAACGTGTTGTGAATCCGTCACTAACAAGGCAATAGTTTCCCGCTTCACGCGGCGTTAAGAAAATTATCGCTAACCGAGGTTAGCGATAACTTTTGCCATTTCTTGAGAATATCCCGCCTAGTTTAGGTTAGCAAAAAGCTTACGCACTTGGGAAAAAAAGAATGTTAAAATTTGTTCTGATATGCCTATTTTCTCAATTCCGCGTGCTGTCTGTGAATGATGAGAAGACACAGCCAACTTGCATGTATTCAATGGAAACGAAACTGGGTTGAAAATCCTGAAGTAAATCTTCTCGCTCAGATCTTGACAAGGAAATCTCTCCCAGCACGAAAAATTGGAGCTTAATATATGGCTCTAGACCATACATCTGATCCACTGATCAAAAAATTTAAAAAATCCTTACAAAATTCTGTTTGTATTACATCTGAGGAATTAAAATTGCTTATACTGCAAACAAAATCCAGTAATAAACATAAGTATGTAGTAACATTTAAGATTATGCCTTTTATAGTAATGACAAGGACATACTTCTAAACACTTTAGAGAATGGCTCGTGGAAAAAGGCTCAGGATAAAATAAATAATAAAGCAACCATGGTATGCAGAAACCAGTGGTTGGTGAAGCTGTGACTCTATAGAACATATGACTCTATGTAACATATACAGGGGCAGAGTGTATTTTCCCTAACTGGCATCACATGTTCTGCTGCTACTACTCCAAACTTGTGACTTTTCAAGGGACATCATTTTGGGCTTTTCTCCATGAAACACTGAAGATGATCTGATGGAAAAAGAATGACACTGTTTGAAAGACTGCTACGTGGCTCATTTGGTGAAATAGAGAGCCCAATATTAAAGAAAAGCATGCTATTCCCAAAAACGCCGTTTGTACTAGTTAGTTCCCTCTTAGTTATGGCTGCACTCAGGATAGTTTGTGCTATTCCGCGGATAAATGATAAATGGTGGGACTATTGTATCCACCTCAAAGTATTCAAGTGAAGCTTTATCATGATACCTAGTCAAAGTATTTTCTGACAATTGGGAAGCATACCTTGCACACTATATATGGTTTATATTTCTTTTGAGCGGAATAATTATTCATTGTTACAGCATCAGGGCTGTGCGCTGTCTCAGCTGTCTCACACCACTTATTTCCATGAGGATGAGAAAGTGGCAGGCATGTATGTGCATGCTGGTATTTGTTCACCTAAGAAATGCTAATAATATATATTTTTTAATTTGCATATTTATGTGAGCAAATCAAGAGGAGGAAATGTTACATAAGAGTGGTGGAAGGCATTAAAAGGAACCTTATCTAAACTTTTTTTTACTGCGTGCTAAAAATCATCTAAGGGACAGATTTTCAAACAAGGCACACAGCGCAGCAACCAAAGAGGCTGTTCTGCTTTGCATGACAGGGAGGGAAAAGGAGAGCACCATATCTTCAGTGATATGGCTCTCTCCTCCCCTTTCCCTAGCGCCAGCGCTGATTTCAGCTGCCGTGCACCAGGCACACACTTTAGCTTTAGGTGAATGCCTGAGCCTAGGATGGGTTTTGTACATGAAGGTTACCCTTCCTGTACAAAATACTATGCCTAGGCAAGTTAAAACACGTTTCCTACTTTGTATATGTGCTGAACAGTATAGCATGCATGAAAAGTCAGAAAAGAAAGGCGAAATCAAAACGTTTCTCCTGTTAACGTCTCCTTTAAAGTGAAGTTAACCTTTGGAGCTAAACCCTGTCTACAATTGTTTGTAGATACGGTTTTGCATCAAAAGGCATGGTTGGTAGCATGGGAAAGCCCATGTACATCCAAGTATTCTGCCCTTGGTGATAAGTAATGCAAAGCAGTGCTTTGTACTGCTTTGCATTACTTTCAGTTTTGCACAGGAAAGGACATTAGGGAAAAAAATGGTGCTGGTAAGCACCACTTTTGTGACACTAACCTAGCGCAAAACATTTGTAAATCTACCCCTAAGTTTCTTTTGAAGAGATACACCTGCACCACATGTATTCACTGCTAAGTGTGCAACTGGAGTCCCCCTTCCCCTTTCCCGAGGCTTTTGCTTGTTACTGTTAACTTTATGAAATGCTAATAAAAAGTTTTTTTTATAAAACACGTGTGTAACTGGAGCTGTGGTTTCGAGCCTGATGGGGCAGGATGCTTACTTGTGCATCTCCAGCTTGTAACATGAAATCTATTGGGGGGGGGGGGTTAGAAAGCAAAAGGGGTGCTCTCAGAATACTTGAGGTGTCGAGCCTGTGCCTTGTTGGGCCGTGACAGCCTGGATGGATTGATTTCTTTGGGCCTGGGATGGGAGATGAGAATAGTAGGTTTCTCACAAGGTGTCGGCTGGAGCCTGGTGACGGGGGCTAAAGCTGTGCGACGACTGTCCCGTGGGGACTCTGGAGCTATGGTCAGGAGAGTCATGTTTGAGCCCTCAGTGTTGTGGGCTGGCTGCTGTGGAGGAGCTGCACTGGGATGGCAGAGAAAAAGAATCATGGTGGACGGCGCAGTAGCGGCCACTGAAGCAGAATAGCAGAGGGGCCCTGTGGACTCTGGTGCCTGAGGGAACAGATCTCGCTCTGAGAGGGGCCCCGGTGGAGGCTGCTTTATTCTAATCCCCTCCACTTCTGGCATGTAGGTAGCAGCTGGTGGTGCATAGTTTAGACGATTTCTGGGCAGTGGATGGTGCTGCACTTGGCCAGCAAACCAAGTTAGTGGCTGTGCTGCCTTGCTGCATCAGTTTGTTTTGATCAGATGGAGTGTGGTGTTCCAAGATAGTGAAGCCTAGGAGTGTGAGGCCTCAGGCTGACGAGGGTCAACAAAAGGACTCTGAGTCCCCTTGAGACACAGATAGAGGGCTGCAGGGAATAGTTTGCAACTATATTGTAAGCTATTTCTAGTTCCAAGGTGACATTGGAAAGCTCAATCAATCAATCAATCAATCAGGAGTTTGTTAAAGCGCAACTACTCACCCGTAAGGGTCTCAAGGTGCTAGGGGTGGGGGGGGGGGTTCAGGTTCCATTCCATCAAGGAGGGGGTCTGTCGAAGAGCCCGTTTTTGAGGTTTCTTCCGAAGATGGGGAGCGATGTTGTCTGTCTGAGGTGGAGAGGAAGGGCGTTCCATGCTTTGGCCGCGAGGAAGGAGAAGGAGCGGCCTCCCGATCTGGTCTTTCTGGTGCGGGGGACCTCGGCGTAGGAGAGCTGGGCTGATCGTTAGGGTCCTTTGCGGTGCGTGAGCCGGCTGTTCAGGTATGCTGGTCCGGTGCCGTGGAGGGCCTTGTGTGCGTGGGTGAGCATCTTAAAGGTGATTCCCGCCTCGACGGGGAGCCAGTGGAGTGTGCGCAGGTGCTGGGAGATGTGGCAGTGTTTTGGCAGGTTGAGGACCAGTCTTGCAGCGGCGTTCTGGATGTTCTGTAGCTTGCGGATGAGGTTTTTGTTTATTCCGGCGTAGAGTGCGTTGCCGTAGTCGAGTCTGCTGGTGACCAGGGCGTAAGTGACTGTCTTTCGGTGTTCGAGGGGGATCCAGTTGAAGGTCTTACGAAGGAGGCGGAGGGTGTGGAAGCAGGAAGATGAGACAGAGTTGATCTGGTGGTCCATTTTGACCTCGGAGTCCAGGATGATTCCCAGGTTGCATGCGTGGTCTGTGGGGGTTGGCGGGTTTCCGAGGGCGGTGGGCCACCAGGTGTCGCTCCAGGCGTCGAGGTTTGGGCCCATGATGAGTACTTCTGTTTTGTTGGTGTTTAGTTGTAGGCAGCTGTTTTTCATCCATTTGGCGATGGCTTCCATGCCTTCTCAAAAGTTGTGTCTGGCGGTGTTGGGCGCGTTGGATAGGGAGAGGATGAGCTGGGTGTTGTCTGCGTATGACACAATGTTGAGTCTGTAGGTGCTGACAATAGGGGCAAGTAGAGCCATGTAGACGTTGAAGAGCGTCGGGCTGAGGGAGGAGCCCTGGGGGACTCCGCAGGTGGTAGGTGTGGGGTCTGCGAGGAAAGGGGGGAGTCTGACCCGTTGCGTCCTGCCGGAGAGGAAGGAGCAGATCCAGTCGAGGGCCTTGTCCTGGATTCCTGCGTCGTAGAGTCTGCATATTAGGGTGCGGTGGGAGACTGTGTCGAACGCCCCTGATAGGTCTAGGAGGATGAGGGCTACTGTTTCTCCTTTGTCCAGTAGGGTGCGGATGTCATCTGTTGCGATGTCATCTGTTGCGGCGAGGAGGGCGGTTTCCGTACTGTGGTTTTTTCTGAAGCCGGATTGGGAGGAGTCGAGGATGTTGTGTTCTTCAATGAATGTGGCGAGTTGGCTGTTGATGGCTTTCTCGATGACTTTCGCTGGGAAAGGGAGCAGGGAGATGGCTCTGTAGTTTTTGAGGTCGGTGGGGTCCGCTGAGGGTTTCTTCAAGAGGGGGTTGACCTCGGCATGTTTCCAGTCGTCGGGGAACGAGGCGGTCGCCAGGGAGCGGTTGATGGTGTGGCAGAGCATGGGTGCGATGGTGTCAGCGGCTCTGTAGAAGATGTGGTGGGGCAGGGGTCCGTGGGGGCCCCTGAGTGGATTGACTTCATTGTCTTCAGTGTGTCTTTGGTGGTGAGGGCTGTCCAGTCATCAATCGCTGGTTTCCGGGTGTCGGGGGTGGTTGGTGAGGGTTCAGTGTGTTGGTTGTCTTCGTCGAAGTTGTCGTAGATGCTCTTGATTTTGTGGTGGAAAAAGGTGCTGAGTTTGTCGCAGAGGTCTTGTGAGGGAGAGATGTCGGTAGACTCGCTGGTGGGTTGGGCGAACTCCTTGATGATGCTGAAGAGTTCCTTGCTGTTGTGTGAATGGGTGGAGATTCTGTCTTCAATCGCTTTTTTCCTCGTTTCTCTGATGAGTTGATGGTGAGCGTTGGTGGCGGCTCTGAAGTTGTTGTGGGCTTCTGTGGATTTGGTGTTTCTCCAGGCCTTTTCGAGGCGGCGGCATGTGCGCCTGGACTCTAGAAGTTCGGTGGTAAACCATCTGGCTTTCTTGGCACGGGTATTGTTGTTTTTCTTGAGGGGGGCTATGGTGTTGGTGCTGTCCGAGATCCATCTATTCAGGGTTCGGGCTGCGGTGTTGGGGTCGTCGTTTTCCGCGATGGTTGGGGTGGAGTTGTTGAGTGAGGAGATGAGCTGGTCGTTGGTGATTTTGGTCCAGTTTCTTTGTGGAAGCAGGTGCTGGTGTCTGTGGATGGTGGGTTTTCTGAAGGTGAAGCGGACGCAACGATGGTCGATCCATGGGAGTTCGGTGGTGTGGCTGAAGGTGATGGAGTTTCCTGTAGTGAAGAGGGGGTTGAGGGTGTGTCCTGCTGAGTGCGTGGGCTCGGTCACGATCTGGCAGAGTTCAATGTTGTGGAGGTTGTCCAGGAGGCATGTGGTGTTGGGGTCCAGTTGATTGTCGAGGTGGAAGTTGAGGTCTCCCAGCAGGGTGTAGTTGGTGGATGCGATGGCCTGCGGGGAGATAATGTCCGTGATGGAGTTGGCGAAGGGTCCGCGGGGTCCAGGGGGCCGGTAGATGAGGGTTCCTTGGAGGGCGGCAGTGGGGCTGGCCAGTATCTTGAAGTGAAGGTGTTCCATCAGTTCTCTTGGACTCGTCAGGGAGTGTGCTCAGGCGGAGGCTGGATTTGTGGACGATGGCGATTCCTCCTCCTGGGTGGGTGGGGCGGTCCTTCCTGTAGATCTTGTATCCTTGGGGGATGGCGATGGCGATGTCCGGTCCTGAGGTGGCGTTGGTCCAGGTTTCGGTGAAGAATGCTACGTCCGGGGTGGTGCTGTTGAGGAGGTCCCAGATTTCTGTGGCGTGTTTGTGGAGGGATCGGACGTTGAGGAGGATGCATTGCAGGGTCTTCGGTTCGGTTGTGTTCTTATGGGCGGGTTGTGCTGGATCCGTGTTCTTGGCGGTGCTGCAGGTGTGCCGGCAGCGGTGACAGCTGAAGGGTCCATGGGTGTTGGCTGGTGATGCTAGCTTGCAGTTGCTGTTGCAGCCTAGGTTGAGTGCGTTGAGTGCTGCTGGGTCGTAGCGTTGGCGGGGCGGAGGTCCAGGGTTCCTGGTGCTGGTCGCGGACGGGTCGCGGACGGGCGCAGACGTGCTTGCCTTTGATGCGCCTTCGGTGCACCAGCGGCGCGCCCGCATCCCGCGGCCGCAGTGCGGCCGCGCAGTGACCGCCATTAAGTAGGGGTCGGGAGGGCTGGACAGCTGGGAGGCGGGAGCGGGGAGAGGAGCTGGATTGGGCCGGTCGTGCTGGGGGGGGAGGGGCCGCGGGGGGCTCAGCGGCGGGGAAAGGTAAAGGGAGGAAAGAAGGGATAAAGAAAAAAGGGAAAATAAGCAGAAATAAGGCACAAAAGAGCAGAGATGCAGAAAAGGGCAGAAAGGTGAAAGATGGAAACGGTAGAAAAACGAGTGAAAACGAGTGAAGGAGCAAAGGGAGAGAAAGGGAAAATGGGCAAAAAAGAGCAGAGGTGCAGAAAGGTGAAAGATAGAAAGGGTAGAAAAACGAGTGAAAACGAGTGAAGGAGCAGAGGGAGAGAAAGGGAAAATGAGAAGAAATAAGGCACAAAAGAGCAGAGATGCAGAAAGGTGCAGAAGGGTGAAAGATAGAAAGGGTAGAAAAACGAGTGAAGGAGCAGAGTGAGAAAAAGGAGACAGAGGTCCACTGGACCACCAGGGATGAGGCGCAGGGAAACCTGCGGATGGAGGAGGGCCTCGATCACTAACACTCAAGAGTGCAGGGGCAGGGGCACCTCACTTAATGGTGGAGCTGCGAGGGTGGGAGAGCAATTTCACTGACAATGAGTCAGTGGTCTTGCTAGATAGATGAGTGACCACAGAGTAGCATTACTCAGGGCTGACCAAAAGAAAATATCAGAGAGAGTGATAATGAACTAATCCAGCCTTGTGACTCTGCAACCCATCATACTGAGTTTACAAATGCAGGTGCAGTCTGTGACCAAAATGGTCAACACAGGCTGGAGGATGAGGAGGAGCGCTCCGACAGGAACAAAATTTGCCTGCTGGGCATGCCAGAGGACTTGGAAGGCGCTGCCCACAAAGAGTTTATGGAGAACTGACTACTGCATCACATGTTTGATTACATAGTCCCTTGGTTCTTCGTGATTGAGCAGGCCCACTGAGTCCCTGGTTCCTTGCCCCTCACCCACACCACTGATTGCTAAACCCTTAAATTACAGGAACTGTGACAGTATATTGAAGGTTGCCTAGGAGAACAATCCATCAGAAGTGGAGAAATCAAAGGTCCACATTTTTGGGGATTTTATAGCATTGGTTCTGAAACAGCTGCAGTCTTATATGGTAGTCAACGAGATCATTTATTTGCTGTAACCTGCTGGACTACAGACTGTGCCGAAGCACAAAACACTTTTCTTTGAGTCACCTGAGGAGGCATGGGCCTGTCTGGTGTCTGAGTAGATTAGCAGAACTGGGAAGGTGGGCCCTTGTACTGCACCCAGTTGGGCAGTAGTGGACACACAAGGCAGGCTGGGATCCGACCCATGAGAGAGCAGACCACTGTGGAGCAAGCCAAACATTTAGAGACAATCCTACTGCAGAGGATGGGGCATTCTTTGTCTGACTCGAATAAGAGGGCTCTCATCCGAGGGAGGATGTAATACGGCCCAACGTATTTTGTGTAATCCGTCAGGTCAGGGATTTGCTGAATGGAGGCATAGATGGGGCTTGGTGGAAGGATGGAGAGAGGTGCATCAGGAGGTGCTTGAGTATTCTTTTAATTCTCCAGCATACTAGACTGGATTTTGTTTCTGGCTAGGCTGGGGAATGAGGTGAAAGTAGCACATACACCAAAGCTAGCTCATAACATATCAGACCATAAGCCACTCTCACCTACAGTGGGGTTTGTGAGGATTCATCCACAAATCCTGCATGGCACCTGAGGGGTGGGGCACTGTTGGTGTAGACCACTATTCTTGTAAAAATGACCAGATGGCCTCCAGCTTATCTCTTGAATGAGAAGCCTTTAAACTGGTTGTTCAAGGGTCCTGTATAAAAAACATTTTCGGCGTCGAGAAAGTCTTAAACTATAAACTGCTATATATTAGAAAATTAGGGGGAGCTCTAATCTCTGGAAGAGTGGAGCATCTGGGATGATGATGCACGGAAGCCTTGCCTGGGGGCAGTGAGTAAGCTAACGGACTTGACAGTGAGATTGAACCTCGCCCAATATAGGGAGAATTTAGTGAAGCAGCACTCGGAGGGTGACAGGGCAAGATGGTAACTGGCCTGATGAGCCACTCGGAGGTGGTTCATAAGCCCATATGTATCATTTGTTTACACTTTGGAAAACTAGTAACAACACAAACCAAAATTAATGCTGTATTTGCTTGTATTAAAAGACCATGGATGGGGAACCCCCTCTTCCAGGAGGTGTTGCGCTCTAAAAGACTCCTGGATGAGGCTTAGTTACTGTGTCCTTATCTCATCCTAAGAGAGGTCCTTGATGAAATTATAACAATTAACTAGATTGGCTTGGCAGTATACCATTTAGCTAAAGGAAAGATGCCATGCAACATTGGACTCCCTAGGAAGTTTTACTCTGTGTATCACAATAAGCTGGTACAGCTCTTGCCAATGCTATATCTGGATGACCTGAATGGAGGGATCCTGCTGGAGTCCAGCAGGACTTCCAGAGTTAGGACTTCCACAGCTGTGGTGCTGCTGCAACCCAGAGGGGACCTGGTGGAGATCAGGTTGTACAGACCCTCATCACTCTTGAATTCCAAATATAAAATACTGAGTAAGGTGCTTGTGAACTGATTGGCCCCAATGATGACCAAATTAATTAACCCAGATCAAAGTAGCTTTAATCTTGGGAAGTGCATGCATGCTAGTCTGTGGCATCTCTACTAAATCCTTGATAAAAGCGCAGGATTCAGTAGTTGTCCAACGCCTGTCCCTTGCACATAGAGAAATCCTTCAATACTTTATTTACCTTACTTGTTTGAAGTGTCAGGCAGGATTGGAATGTAACCTGCTTCCTAATATGCGTTTGGAGCTGGTTGCAGGAGTTAGGATGGGAGGAATGATTTCAGACATTTGGTGTACCTGTAGGGGCATGAGACAAGTTTGTCCCCTGTTGCCACTTTTGTTTGCCCTGGCAATAGAGCCATTGGCATGTATTGTGCTGGGGAAAGGGTCAGCTTGAAGATACGCCTCATGGAGGAGCCCCACGAAATCTACTTGTATGCAGATGTTGAGTTATTTTATCTGAGGCACTCAAAAGAGTCTTTTCACATGTGACTATTCTCAAATCATTCAGTGAGTTGTCAGTCCTCATGTTTAATTGGGAATAGTCATTCATTTTTCCTTTGAATGCCACTGGTGAGGCCGATTGGTTGAGGAGCCTGCTGATCCAATTGCAGCATGCTTCTGATAGTTTTCAGTATCTAGGGTGCATTAGGATCAAGACTCACTACACTAATCTTACGGAACTAGGGGAAAGCATGACCTCAGTGTGATCCTCCATACCTTGCGGAGGCAAACTGCCTTAATTTCCATTGAGATGGGTGGCCATCATAAGATGGTGGTTCTAATGCACCTGTTGTATTTTTTTTAGGCTGTGCCGCTGACTCTGAGACGACCCTTCTTTGCAAAGTTGAATGCGATGTTCTTGGATTTGGTGGTTATGGTAAGAGAAGACGCTTGGCTATTAACAAAACAATGCCACCACTACAAAATTGGGGAATGGGGGTACCATTATCTAGCAGCACAGGTAATGTGGCAGATGTAATAGATGAATTACAAGGGTGGGTCTCCAGGGACGTGTAGCTTGATGCATTGGGAATCTCTTTAGTAGGGGGACAGATTAGAAATTATGTGATAACGAAGAAACACCCCACGGCTCTCAGGGCCATTTGATTAATTATCAGAAATATATTCAGAAATTGGGTGCTGCGCAGGTCTATGCCCACAAGACACCATTGTGGTGCATCATTATAAAATGACTCCTTGGACTCATGCTGGAATGCACACAGCTGGTGGTCTTTTTTCGGAGGAGGGTTGGGGTCCCATGCCCATTGGAGGAGATGTGGTCCAAGACAGGTTTGTCTGTGGGACAGCTCTTGGCTGGGTGCAGCAGTTAGGATGACTTTGGTTACAGAGGCTCAAGAGCCCAAGGTCTCTGAGAGATTGTCATCCATATTTTTGATGAGGAATTGCAGACATGCTGTTATAATCCTGAACAAGGTGATCTGTCCTATTTTTACATGGATATAAACAGCATGAAGATGGTGAGGCGGTAGTCACTGGGTATAGAAATTGCTTATAGAGTGTGGGACAACACATTGAAGTATACACATTGATTGTCCAGGAATACATTAGGTCCATCAGACTCCTTTGTCACCTTACAGGATAGATAGGTTGTATCCGAAGGCAATTAACAACTGCCCAAGATCTGCACATCAATAGGCAGGCTTCTACCACACAGTGTGGAAGTGTGCTCACATTCAGACAAATCTGGCGGGAGGTTCTGAGTCTGATTAATGAGTTATCAGAGTTGCATGTCCCACTAGATCTGCAACAATATTTGTTTGGGACGATAAGATGGTCAAATGGAACCAGGCAACAATGTAGGTTTGTGGATTTGAAATTGATTATTTAAAATGGAACATAGCCATGGCATGGAAAGCCAAAGCAGCCCCAGATCAGCAAATGCTATTATATGTTATGCTAAAATGGCCCCATCTGGAGGTTGCAATGCTTGATTCTCTCCAGCTAAAAAATCAGCAGATGGATCATCTTATTGACACTAGGGTACAAAATGGACTGCCGTTAATTATTATGTCACACCCAGGTGTGGGTCTCATTACTGATTGTATTATTGTTATAACAGCCAAAGAACATTTCATTTTTTCTAATTGTATTTCTAGTCTACTATCAGTGATTACGTATGGCAAGTTGGGGGTGGATGGGTGATATTGATAGTGCTTTAAGGGTGTTGATCAGGACAGTACAATGCAGTTTATTAGTAGGGATTTTTTTTAAATGTATTTATTTGAGTTTTGTATAGCCTGAACATGACACTTGCAAGTGACAGAGTGCTTTATGAGTAGTGTACAATAACATGGGAAGAACGCTTTACAAAAAGTGTACAAAAACATGGGATGGGACAAGATTACATTACGTTATTTACAAATATATAAACAGGCACACTTGAAAAACAGAGAGATAGGAGTACAGAGTCTATCTTATGTCCAGGCCTAAATCTAATCCGGCGTGAAAAGGAATAATAAACAAAGAGGCAGGAGGAATCTATCAAGCGGAATAGGAGGGAGTTCTCAGTGTGAGGGGAATTTGTCGAATAGTAAGATTTTTACTTCCTTCTTGAAGATGGCTGTGAATGGGTTACATCTGAACTTGGTAGGGAGAGAGTTCCAGATTTTTGGGGCAATTCCTGAGAAGGATAGGTTGTAGGTTTCCCTTTTCTTGAGTTTTTGTGGCTTAAACAGTAAAGATAGTTAAGAAAAAAGGGGTGACCCTGTGTCCCTCGGAACCTGGGTAAGTAATGTTTAAGCAAGAGATTGGTTCTGTCGGGTAGAACAAGAATATAATTGGGGAAGTTATTAATGCAATCAAAGAACATGAGATGGCTCTCTAACACACATAGAATTACTTCTTCACACTTAATGAATAAGACATGGGATCAAAGGATTTAATTAAGCATGGGCGAATTTTGAGAATCTGGCGTTCGCGAATTTTGCGAATTTGCGAACGCGCAATCCGCAAAATCCGCGAATTCTCGCAAATTTGCAGATTTTTTTTTTGTGTTGCAAGGATTTCTGCCAGTTCGCAAGGATTTCTGACAGTTCGCGAGGGTTTTGTACCAGTTCGCAATTGCGAACTTACATGTCGGCTCGCAACGGTCACGATTATGTTGTTTCTACGTCTGGTTCATCATCACAGGTTCCCAGCAGCCTCTGTTTCACCCCTGCCACCCTCTGTTTCACCCATGCCACCCTCTGGTACATCAATGCAACCCTCTGGTTCATCATCACTGTAGATTATGGGGGGAAAAAGCAAGCACACCTGCCTGCTTCAACTGACATGAATTAATTTGGGGTTGATTTATTAATGTGTCACTGTTTTACAATTCCAGTCTGGCACCTGCTTCCTTATCTGTAATTTGCTTTCTGTTGCAGTGCAATTTTTTTTCCAGGACCTTTTTGGCCTACTTGTAGCTATTCTATGAGCCTGCTGTGAGGGTCAGAGCAGGGTCATATAATTGTTGCAACTAGCAACTGAACTCTAGAGGGGCCCTTGTCAGGAAGCACTACAGGGAACGGTTACTAATGATGAGTTTGAACTTTTGAACCTGCTTTCACTTTTGCAAAACTCGTTTTTCTGCAGAACAGCATTACAGCAACTGTAATGCCCCAATCAAGCTTATATGAGAAAGTTGATTTCTAATCCAAAAGTTATCCAAAGAAATTCAAAAGGCCTCAAATCCCAAAAAGTGCAGGCAAATGTCAACCTGAGGAGTTATTCTGATAAAAATCATCATTTTCAGAAGGTCTATGCAGCTTGCTAGTAGATTTATTGTGCAGAATTGCAATTTTTGTAATTTCGCGAGTGCGAGATTGTTGCTGCCCGCCGCACCTACATGTTCGCCATTGCGAACTTACACCGCACGCCGCAAAATTGTATCACCAAGAAAAAAAAATCCGCTGCGTGCGAATTTGCAGATTTTCGGTAAATTTGCGAGCGTTCGCGGATTGCGAATTTACCGAAAATCCGCAAAATCCGCGAGCGTAACGGATTTTCCGCCCATGCTTAGATTTAATGCAATGTTATCTATATCAGAATTACTTCATTAAATGATATATACATTACATATCATATGTAGACTGTGAAAACAGAAACAAGAAGCATCAATATAAAGTGTGAATGGGTGACATAAGTGCATGGTGCTTAAATGATGAACATTATATACAGTGAAAGAGGTTCCATATATACAAGTATTGGGGTAGTCCAGATATAAAATTCAGTCCAGAGATTCATATCTTTACTAGTATGGTATCCTGGTGGTACAGGTCCTAGAAAAAGCGTCGACGTTTCGACCCTATGGTGTCCCAATAGGTGGTCACGGCAGGTCTTCCTCAAGACAGGTGTGGTCTTGTAAGGACAGTCCTGTGTGCAGGCCGGAGGTCTCAGCCTGGGGTAGTTTGGCGCAATGGCCCGTTATCTATAAGTGGAATCAAGTTCCAATCGTTGTGTGAGACAATGGTCAGCCGTACCATCCATCTGCTGCCAATAGTGCTGAAGCTAGTACTTCTGGGAGATCTGTTCCCACCCAATAGGGCCAGTTGCTGATCAGGTAGGTGCAGGTGTTGTAGCGTAGTTCTTTGTGAGTCATACAAGCAATTTTGAGATGCCTTTGGACTTTATAGTGTAGCCATTTCAATAATTGAAGGTCAAGTGATCTGATCTCTTTTTCTTGAACCAGTTATGAGCCTAGCTGCTGCCTTCAGTCTGGCCTTTAACTGTGCAAGTGAGGTTTTTGGGAGACCCACCAGGGTGGTACTACCGTAGTCTAATTTTGATAACATATGTGCATGTACTGCAGTTCTGAGGTCAGCCATGCAGAGGAAAGGTTTTAGTTTCCTAAGAGTATGTTACTGATGGTTAGTTTTTCTAGTGATGGCGCTGATGTGTTTTTTCATTTGGAGGTCTTTGTCCAGGGTTACACCTAGTGATTTGGCAGAGTCGATGATTGGTGGGGTGCAATTTAAGGCAGTGAGAAGAGGGATCCAGTCTTTGACGTTAGGGGCGGAGGGGGGCAGTGTGATGAGTAGGAATTCAGTTTTAGGGGTATTGAATTTGAGCTGGTAATGAGTCAGCCAATGTTGGGTTTTTTCATGGTGTTGTTGAGGATATAGATGTCCTTAGGGAAGGTGATTTTTATGTAGAGTTAGGTGTCGGCAGCAAACATGTGGTTGGAAACATCAGAGAGTTTATGGATTTGAGTCAGGCATTCCATCTATAGGTTAAACAGTACTGGGGAGATGAAAGGGCCTTGGGGTATGCCAAACAACAGTGGAGATTGATCAGAAAGGGTGTGATTGATTAGGATGCACTGAGATCTGTTGTGTAAAAAGGAGGAGAACCATTTCAGCATGGTACCGGAGAGGCCCAGCTTGTGTTCTAGAAGCTTTAGAAGGGTAGCGTGGTTGATGGTGTCAATGGTGTCAAAGGTAGGATTTGTTTTCATAGATTGAGCTTAGGCCATCATAGACACACTGGACCATGGCAGTTTCGGTGCTCTGACCCAACTGGAAGTCAGATTGACAATGTTCGAGGAGTAGGAATTGTTCCTTGTGATTGTGAGCAAGGAGCCATGAGTGAGTGAGGCATTGGTTTTCTTAGCCCATAGTGGGAGCAGGAGCTGAATGGAATCATTTCGGAGTTTAGAAGCAAAGGATCAGTGAAGTGGTTGGAGAATTTCAGGGAGTGCGATAGATTTAGAATGCCATTTTCATCATGGGTTTTGAAACTGGACCAGGTCTTGAGTATCCTCCTGAAGCTCAGCAGGTCTTGGGTCTGTCGTAGGCTCAGTGGGATGGTGTTCCCTGTCTTTATGAAGGATCTCCCACTGGTGGTTGTTCATCAGATGCTCGGGACGGTGGCGAGTGAGAGGTCGGCGGAGCGTATCTGGCGGTTGGGGATGTAGAAGGAGAGCCGTCTGTTGAGATAGGCTGGGCCGGTCTTTTGGAGTGCATTGTGTGGGTGGGTGAAGAGCTTGAAGGATATCCTCTTGTTGATGGGGAGCCAGTGCAGGTTTCTCAGGTGGGGGGTGATGTGGCCGTGGCATGGTAAATCAAGGATCAGTCCTGCCGAGGCGTTTTGGATGCGTTGTAGTCGTTTGATGAGCTTAGTCGGGGCTTCCGCATTGAGGGTGTTTCCGTAGTTGAATCTGCTGCTGACGAGGGCCTGGATGGCTGTTTTTCTTGTATCTGTCGGGATCCATCTGTAGATCTTGCGGAGCATGCAGAGGGTGTTGAAGCAGGAGGAGGAGACGGCGTTGACTTGCTTGGTCATTGAGAGAGTTGAGTCGAGGATGATTCCCAGGTTGTGTGCATGGTCGGTTGGTGTCGGGGCTGCCCCCAGTGCCGTCTGCCACCAGGAGTCGTTCAGGCTGAAGGGTTAAAGACGAGGATGAGGACCTCTGCCTTGTCCGAGTTCAGCTTCAGACGGCTGGTCTTCATCCAGTCGGTGACGGCCTTCATTCCTTTATGAAGGTTGGCTTTGGCGGTGATGGGGTCCTTGGTGAGGGAAAGGAATAGCTGAGTGTCGTCCGCGTAGAAGATAATGTTGAGGTCGTGCTGTCGGGCTACGTGTGCGAGCGGGGCCATGTAAATGTTGAACAGTGTCGGGCTCAGGGAGGATCCCTGGGGTACGTCGCAGATGATCTCAGAGGCTTTGGAATGGAATTGGGGAGGCAGATGCTCTGGGTTCTGCTGGAGAGGAAGGAGGTGATCCGATCCAGAGCCTTTTCTCGGATCCCTGCGGCGTGGAGGCGTGCATGTAGTGTGCGGTGCTAGGTGGTGTCGAAGGCGGCAGAGAGGTCTAGGAGCATGAGTGCTGCGGTCTCGCCGTTGTCCAGCAGGGTCCTGATGTCGTCGGTGGCGGCGATGAGGGCAGTCTCAGTGCTGTGGTTGCTGCGGAACCCTGACTGGGAAGGGTCCAGGATTTTGTTTTCATTGAGGTATCGGGTTAGCTGTCTGTTGACAGTTTTCTCGATTACCTTGACTAGGAAGGGGAGCAGAGAGGTGGGCCGGAAATTCTTGAGGTCTTGATCTCAGCAGGTTTCCAGATCTCTGGGAAGGTCACGGTCTCGAGGGAGAGATTGATGACGTTGCGCAGGTGGGGTGCGATGGAGCTGCTTCCTCTGTTGAAGACATGGTGCAGGAATGGGTCTGACGGAGTGGATGGTGCGCATGGTCTTGATGGTGTAATCGATGCTCACGCTGGCCCAGGCTAGCAGGGGGTCGAGGTCGATGGTGTGAGGAGGGTCTGTTGTGTTGATGTCTGTTGAGGCTGTCTGGGTGTTGAAGCTGTTGTGGATGTCTGCTACTTTGCGGTGGAAGAAGGTGGCGAAGGAGTCGCAGAGGGCTTGCGACAGCGGGATGTCGTTGGTGTTGGAGCTGGGGTTGGAGAGTTCCTTCATGATGTTGAAGTGCTTCCTGCTATTGTGTGCATTGTTGTGTGGCGGTCTTTAAAGGAGGTCCTCTTGGCCACCCTGATGAGGGGGTGGTGGTTGCGGATAGCGATGTTGTGTGCTGCGTGGCTGTCCGGAGTTTGTTGACTGTGCCATTTCTTCTCTAGTTTACGGCAGGCTTGCTTGGAGGCAAGGAGTTCTGGGGTGAACCAGCTGGCCCTCTTGCTGGTGTCTCTGTCAGGGGTTTCTTCAGTGGGGCAAGGGTGTTGGCGCAGTCCTCGATCCAGCGTCTGAGGCTGTGGGCAACGTTGTCGGTGTTGGAGGGTTCGGTGGGTAGGCTGAGAGCGAAGTATGCGTGTAGTTTGTCTTCGGTGATTTAGCTCCAGCAGCGGTGGGGGATCTGTTGGGTGTGGTGGTATGTGGTGGGTTTCTGGATGGCGAAGTGGATGCAGCGGTGGTCGGTCCAGAGGAGTTTGGTAGTGTGGCTGACAGAGACGTGTAGGCTTGAGTAGAAGACGGGGTCGAGCGTGTGGCCAGCGGAGTGGGTAGGCGTTATGACGAGTTGCTTCAGCCCGAGGTTGGTTGGCGAGGTTATTAATCAGGGTTGTGGAGTTGTTGTCATTGTTGTTCTCAAGGTGAAAGTTCAGGTCTCCGAGGATGATGTAGTCGGTGGAGGTCAGGACGTGCGTCTTGATCAAGTCGGCGATAGAGTCGCTGACCTGGGGACAGGGGACGGGGGTTCGGTAGATGAGGGTGTCTCTGAGGGTTGAGTTAGGGTCTGTGTGGATCTGGAAATGCATGTGTTCAGTGGTGCTGAGCCCATTGTTGGTGCTAGTTGAGACCCTGATGCTGTTCTTGTGGACGATGGCGATTCCTCCTCCGGCTCTGTTGGTGCAGTCTCTGCAGGTGATCTTGTAGCCGTCTGGGATGGCTATAGCGATGGCGGGTGCAGAGGAGTCGTTAAACCAGTTCTCTGTCAGGAAGGCGACGTCCAGGAATGTTGTGTCAAGCAGGTCCCAAAGCTCGACGGCATGTATGCGTGCGGAGCGGGTGTTCAGTAGTATACATTGGAGGTGGTTGGGGTCTTTCTTGGCGGGTGGTTTGTCGGCTCTGAGGCCGGTGTAGCTACAGTTCCGGCAGGTGAAGGGGCTGTGTGTGTGTTCGGGGAGGCCTTGAAGCAGGTGTGGCTCTGTCCGGAGTTGAGAGCGTGCAGAGTGCTGGCGTCACAGTGGCGGCGGTCATCATGGTGGGTGTAGGGGCAAGGGGTTCTGGCGCTGGGCGCGGTCCAGGCGCGAACAGGCACAGACGGGCTTGCCTTATGCATGCCTTCGGTGCTCCAGCGGCGAACCCGCTGCGCTTGGCCACGCAGCGGCCTGCATATATGGGGAGGTGGGAGGGAGGAGCAGCTGGGAGGCGGGAGTCGGGGGCAGTTAATGGGAGGTGGGCAGTCATGGGGATGGGACCGCAGGGGACATAGCGGCGAGGGCAGTGAGGGACCACGAAGGTAACAAAAGGAAAAAAGGGGCACAGAAACGAGGAAAAAATGAGTGGCACAGAGGGCAGAAGCGCACAAAAAAAGGAGCGGAACAGAGGGCAGAAGGGCACAAAAAACGAGTGGAACAGAAGGCAGAAGGGCACAAAAATTAGGGAAAAACGAGTGGCAGATAGCAGAAGGGCACAAAAAACAAGTGGAACAGAGGGCAGCGGGCACAAAAAAGGAGTGGAACAGAAGGCAAAGGAGGCATCAAAACGAGGGAAAACGAGTGGCACAGAAGGCAAAAAGGGCACAGAAATACCGGAAAAACTAGTGGCACAGAGGCAAAATAAAAAATACAGAAATACAGGGGCAGCTAAGAACAGAAGGCAGAACAGGCAGAGAGGCACGGGCAGCAAGGGGAACAAAAGGGAAAACCAGGCAGGGACACAAGGGCAGCGAGGGGAACAGAGGGAAGAGAAAGAGCACGGACCACATACAGCCAGTGGGGTAAGACAGACAACAGCAGTCACAGACACAACAATGAAAATACAGGCAATACAATAAAAGCAATAAAGCAGAGGATGAACAAACCTACCTAGGGCCTGCCACCAGGGATGAGGCGCAGGTGTTAGTCTGCGGTCAGTGGAGGGCCTCAAACTTCCTCAGCAGCGGCAGCTGGGGCAGGGACACACAGGCAGTGCTGTGCGCAGGGGGACGACCTACCTAGTAGTGTCAAGGGTCATGTTGATATTGGTTGGAGGGATATCTTGGACATGATGTACTGACAGGTGAGGATAGGTTTAGGTGGGGTTTGCTTGAAAATAGTTTAATAGACTTCTGGATATCGTTATTGATTTGCATGGCTTTATCACCAAAAAGATTTCATTTAAGTAATAATTTGCTGTCAGCTGTGGTGGGATTATTTCTTCTTGGTCGATTGGTTTTTGATAATTGCAAACATATTGTTTGGTTAGTTAGTAGCAGAATCTAGTTGATTTTGGAAGCCAGTTAATCAGGAGTGTGGGATGTGCCTATTGTAGGTGCTGCATCTTTGAAGTAAGAGTGTGAGGTTGGACAGGGAGGGGGAATGTCTCCATGCTCTTTCTTCTATTCTGAGAATTTGGCGTTCTTTGTTAAGGTTACAGTTGAACCAGGGGTTGGATTTTTTGGGGTGGATTCTTTCACGTTTTTTGAGAGTGAGGGTCTCCATGCTTTTGGAAATTGAATTGATGTGGTGATCAGTGAGGTCCTGGGCATCATTCATAAAGGTGGGCGAGAGCAGGACATCGTTATCAAGAGTCAATATAGTGTCTGAGTTAATGTTGAGGAAGTCTCAGATCGAGTGTTCAGCTTTTGTTGGTTGGCCTTAGAGGTGGTTTCCTTTTTTTTAGGAAGAAGGTGATGCATTGGTGGTCATTCCAATCACAAGGGAGAATAGATTCAATTAGTATGGTGTGTTCCTTTGCAATGATTAAGTCTAGGGTGGCTCCTTTATTATGTGTTTGACTGTTGCAGGTTTGAATAAGGTTGAGTTCCTGGAGGAAGGGATTTGAAACTATTCACAAGGGGGTCTCTGGAATTGTTCCAATGAATATTGTAGTCAAAAAGTAACATCTGGTTGTTATTATCCTCATTGTTAAACGAGATAATCTTCATGATAATGTGTGGTTATCTGAGGGCGGGTGGTAATAGATGTGGAGAGTGCAACTTGAGTTGTTACTAGTGGTAATGTTGATCCTGTGGTATTTGTAAAAGGGTTAAGATGTAGTGTGTGATTGTGTGATAGAGAGTGAGGATCTGTATATACAAGCTTCGCCTGTACGGCATTTGTAGTGTAGTCTAATTATGTCATGACTAGGAGTATTATAGTGCCCAAAATAGAAGCAGAGGATCAATTCAACCAGGTTTGAGTGTTGATGAGGATGTCAAGGTCTGTGTTAAGTATAAGAGTGGCTATGTCAGCTGCGTGTTTCACGGCTGAGCGGCAGTTAAGTAATGCACATTTTAGGGTTGTATTAGAGGTTGTCATGGAAGTAAGTGAAATGGAAACTTGTGTGAGGTTCGACTTGTTAATAGATCTTGTGCTGAAATAGGGCGTCTCGATAGGGAGAGTGATAATAGTATTGATCTTTGTGGTGTGTAACATGTGGAGGACTGGAGCAGTGTTATAGGTGTCAAAGAGGGAGAGTATATAATCCATAGTTAGCTCTCTGATTAACCTATTGGGTCGGGAGGAGTGGTTAACATTGGGTGTGGATCTCCAGCAGTCGTGTGATCATGTTGAGAATGATAAATATGATAGTAATGTACACCCTGATGTATGCATCATTAGCAACTGCAGTACCAATACATACAATATTGATGTACACTGTAATCTATGCACGTACAATATCAATACCAGTGACTGAAATACGGATGTACATTGCAAGTATGCATGCGCAGTGATGTCTATACCAGTGAATCTAATGTTGATTTACACCATAACTTATGCACAGATAATGACGTCAATCTCAGTGAATGCAATGTTGATGTATGATGTAACAACTGTACATATAATATTGAGAATATCACTAAATGTGATATCAATGACCTCCATGTTACACATGCATGAACTCATGAACTCTTATCATTGCTGTTGGATTCATCCGAGATGACCTCCACATCAACTCCAAGTCAGAGATACGTGGTCAGACAGTCCATGTGACCCAAACGCAAGCCTACTGATTGACAGGTCACAGGTGGGGTTACACTTAGCCCAAAGACAAACGCGCACCCAGGGAAACCCCTGATCGATCCCACAGGTAGGTAGTCACACCACAAACAGGACCGCAGAGATTTGGCCCTAATAAAACATGTTTTGCCAAAGGGATGTGTTTGAAAAATACCACAAAGTTAGATAACACATGTAGTTAGGATCAATCAGGACACAACATGTACACTACGAGGTGCGATCATGGCTCACCACACCGGACATCTGGACATGCACAAACTGTTACAAACTAGCTGCCCGCGATCTCGAGAGCCAGCTATGTCCCCCTTATTAGATGGTTGTACTTGTTGTTTATGACTATGAGGCTGTTCAAAAAATGTCAGAGTGTTTTATTGTACCCACAAAATGTATATATGTGCTGCCAAAACTTCTGTACTCCGAGAATGTCTTCAGACGTGTCTCTTTTGATTCTCTCCTGTCCGCTGCATTTAATTAAACCAACTTGTTCCTGCTTTGCCAAGCGACTTTTGTCTTTTCAGTTATTTAAGGTAAATTCATATATCAGCAACAATAAGAACTTGTTTGAGAACGTCAGCTATGATCAGTTGTAGTTCAGATTTTAGAGTATCGAGACTAGGGTCATTGAAGAGATTAATAGTAGGTTCCAGGTTGGGGAATGAATTGGAGTGTAGAGGAGCAACCAAGCGGTTGTTGGAGCTGGCGCTGGAAAGGTTAAAATCAGAATCTTAGTACTGGTTGATTGAAAGGAGGTGGAGGTTGAGTTGATCTTGCTGATGGCGGTGTGAGTATAAGGTGTTGGGGAGTGCTGAAGTCTGCTTGATGGATATAAGGTGGTGGAGACACTGGGAAAGGGGGGGCTTTGGGCTGAAGTTGTGACCGTGGATAGGTGGGTGACCATCTGTGTAGAGGAATGAGAATGGGCAGAATGGTAGATAGAAGAGAGGAAAATATAATTAAAGGAGGGTTCATGGGGGGTTTGTCAGGGGGAAAGCACTGGTGGGGCCATGTATCAAGGTAGCAGAAGAGTTCCAGATTGGGATCTGAAGATTGAATGCGTACGGTGCCAATTTTATAGACGGAGATAGTGGCATTACATTTTATAGTGTGGAGAGCGCAATTTGGCTGTATGGGATTTTCTTGTTGATGGCAGTATTGAGTGAGGAAGAGAGGACTATCCTCTATTTGGCATGCAGATTGGTTGAGAAGGTGAGGCCATTCGGTAAGGTACCCTTGTTGTGGCAGAAATAGGGCTCAGTTATAAGAGTTTCTTTCTTAAGGTTGAGGATTTTATGGTTGAGTTTTTTCTTGGCATTTTTCATTATGTTGCGGGTAGATAATCAAGAATGAGTCATTTACTCTACGGGACAGTAAGGTATTCAGCTGTTCGTCATTGGTAAGATCCATGCTGGTTGATGGGCTAAACCATTTGGGGGCCAAGGGTGGAAATAAGAAGTCAGCAAGAAACTATTTTTGTAAGGGGTCTTTATGGGAGGTATGTTCTTTGGGAGCAGGAGTGTGTGCTATTGCTGAGAAGGTAGGAGAGATTATTAACTGTGATTGTTTCCAGAACTAATGCATCCAGTCTGAAAGGGCATATACCACAATTGAAGATCTGTGGAGTTGTGGAGATAGTCATGTTTATGTAGTCATTAACATGAACGGATAATGGGTAGGTCAGTGAGTGTATAGATTGCAGGAAGTAGACAAGAGGATCCTCATGGATGCATATCAGCAACATACTGGAGGTTAGAAGCATAGAGGGTAAAGAGTACAGTAGAGCAGGCCGCGCATCAGTAAATAATGTGGTCATAAATGGCCATAAGAACATAATAAAATTAAGAGGCGCACATTGAAGGCTGCGTTAAATTAAGTTCAAAGAGTAACTTATGGAGTGCCGTGCATTGACTGACTGCTCATTTAACAGTCTACAGTTATCAGATCACAACAGTAAAAGCGCAAAGTAGGCAAGATTATATACTATATTCATTTACTAATTGGTGTATACTGATCAGACATCATGATTCTTCGAGTAGTAGTGGGACCCCTAGAGGCAAGCAGTTGTAAAATGAATAAAGTCTGTTTTGGGGGAAAAAGTGTGCAACAGTGTTTCGGCCACAAGTCTTTCTCTGACAGCAAATGAGTCAGGTGAGTTACCAGGTGTATATAAACAAAGCAGGTTCTTTTGTGAGCTTACAAACCCATCTTTTTTATTAAAATGTTACAATTCTTCAGATATGATCCCTAAAGTGGTCTACAATTTGGTCTCGAACGAATTCTGAATCACATAATTATTCAGAATCCCTTCAATCAGGTTGATTTGGATTTTCAGGAGACATTCAAATATTGCCATTGTTCACTTTGATATACATCGGTGGCCAATGGCAACATTCACAGTCATGGTGCTTTTACATGATACAAATTATGATCCAGGATAAATTCAGTTTTTTTTTACCAATTAGGCTATCTCCATCTCCTCAGGAGAATCTATTTAACAATACAGGAGTTGGGATGATGCTGTGGATGCAGCTATGATGTGATTGATCTGCCTCTTTCTCCTTATTATTGTAATAATGTGCTTGCTTTCATAAGGCACTCCTCTTCAAAGTGAATGAGCATGAAAAAATAGAAAAGGGTCAATTATTAAGGAATCATTTAGGAAATGAATAAAAAGTGGGCCTATACTAAAAAAACACAACGTGTGACCAAATCAGGATCAATTATCAAAAATATATTAATATTTTTTTTATGTATATAAAAGTACTGAGATATTTTTTCTTCCTTTTTAAATAGAAGAAAACGTGAAACATACATCAATGACAAATTCAATAGACATACGATTTTTTTCTTTTTTGCTTTTGCCTATGTGATTGATATAGGTGGAGTGTGGAGTGTAGGATTATAGTTAATAGTATATATACATACTAATCCTATTCATACATGGCCCAATTAGGCATCATATTATGTTTGGGCATGTGATGCATGATTCTATATTGATGAACAAAAATACATACAGACACTTAAAATAAAATACAGTACATATGTAATACACAACTGAACAATTTGGTTATGACAAACATAATTTGTATCTACGCGTGTTTCGGCGGTACGCCTTCATCAGGTAGCCATATGGGTCTTGTTGATGGTCGTCTAAACAGTGCGTTTTAAAGTGAAAACTGTTAGCGGCGATAAATGGAAAAAGAGAGAGAGCGCCCAATATTCATGGGATCATAATAGGTTGCCACACTGCTCTGTATTAATGCAATTCTATGACTTTATTAAAAGATAGAAGCGCCACTATATGTTCTGCAATCTCGAAAGATGAAGTAATTCACTCTCATATCATGATGAGATACAATCTTGTAAATGGACTGATGTTAGCACTAGAGCCCGATGCAAAAAGGAACCGGCGTGTTAAAATAGAGGGAAGATGATATGCAAAGAATTCCATTGACTAATCCAAGCTCGAGAGCAAGAATTCAGACAAATGGACGGATATTTGCGTGATGAGTAGATCAAGACGATACGGGCACAAAATAGTCACTATGATGTGAAGACGATGAACTCCTCTGCAGTGATGGGAGTAGACCAGCGGTAGCCAGTGTCACTCGATGTCAAGAAACTCTGCCGCCGATAGTGCTGATACAAGGGGGAGGCTTCATACGCTGGACACAGGCAGCTGGACACGGGCCGCATTGCTCCGAAGCTGCAATGAAGTACTTCTGGGAAAGATGCTAACATAAGAAACTATGCCATAAAATGAGGAGGCGGTGTACCCACCTAAAATAATACCCTTTATCCTTCTCAGATTGATCCCTCAAAGCCTAAAAAATTAACCTGAGCTCAACCCCGCTAAGCAGGGCCGGACTGACTACCGGGCAGTTTGAAATGCTGCAAAGCTGGGGGCTGATTTAATTGAAGTGGGGGTTGATTTTCTTCATGGAGACCTGCATGTGCTTCGAAATAATGAAAGCAAAACGAATTTCGTTTAGTACACGCAGGTCCCCATCAATGAAATCAGCCCCCAGCTCAGCAGCATTCCAAACTGTCCGGTAGCCGGTTCTAGCAGGGGGGCCAGGTGGGCCAGGCCCACCCAAACATGACCTTCGACCCACCCAATTACGACAGAAGAGGCCACGAGAGGCCACAGAAAAGGCACCTATTGAGTGCTTCATCAATCTCAACGTCAGAACCTCTAAATTCTGTTTTCACTATCTTTAAAATTGAAATTGGGTTTTGATGTTAGAGGTGGGTGTAATCGCAAATGCCTCTGCATGAAAAATTTGTAATTACTCTTGCGAATCATTAACATTCCCTAATAGCGATTGCCAAATTGTGAATCTTTATTAGGGAATGCATTCCCATTCAATCCTATGAGCCTACAGGCCCATAGGAATGCATTCGCAATTTGCGATTACCAAATTGGTAATCACAATTTGTGAATGCAAATCCAATAGTGTCTGGGGGCCTAAGGCATAGGTAGTAACTCACACTACATATAAGAGTGGATTACCTTCTTTTTATTGAGTCTTTCAATAAAGCAACCTCCAGCAGCTCTAGGCTTCTTCAACTGCCTGAGCAGAACATTCTACAGCATCATAGAAACTACATCATTAGCACAGAATGCTTCCTACAGTAGACGCTCGTAGTCGGATTTTGCTGAATCATCAGACTCCACCGTCTTGGAGGTGAACTGCCTGCACTTTGACCCAGGGACTGTGCCTGTTGACCCTGAACTGTTGCTGGACTGTCGGGAACCGGGACCGGGACTGCGAGGCCCACAGGGCAGTGCGCTTCCTACATCACGCGCACCTGCCGCCTCTTCCCGTGACTCCTCCCGTAGAGCCTCTGACAGTTTAAATCACGACTCGCGGCCCCAGCTCCGCGGGAGCCGCTCGTAGTCGGATTATGCTGAATCATCGGATTCCACCGTCTTGGAGGTGAACTACCTGCACTGTGACCCAGGGACTGTGCCTGTTGACCCTGAACTGTTGCTGGACTGTCGGGGACCGGGACCAGGACTGCGAGGCCCACAGGGCAGTGCGCTTCCTACATCACGCGCACCTGCCGCCTCTTCCCGTGATTTCTCCCGTAGAGCCTCTGACAGTTTAAATCACGACTCGCGGCCCTCGTTCCGCGGGAGCCGCTCGTAGTCGGATTTTGCTGAATCATCGGATTCCACCGTCTTGGAGGTGAACTGCCTGCACTTTGAACCAGGGACTGTGCCTGTTGACCCTGAACTGTTGATGGACTGTCGGGGACCGGGACTGCGAGGCCCACAGGGCAGTACGCTTCCTACATCACGCACACCTGCCGCCTCTTCCCGTGACTCCTCCTGCTCCTACTTTTATTGTATTTAAGGTGGGACCATTGCGCGACCGCGGGACGCGAGCAGGACGACGGGCTAAGCCCGGGCAAAGGGCGGGCCGTTTGAGGCCGTTCGAGAACGGTCGAGACCGGGACGGGGCCACCCCCTTTGCTTTTGTCATTGTTTTGTTTGACCCTTTCGCCCTGCTTCGACAACAAACTATGGCGACTAGAGGAACCAGGAGCAAGAGCGCGCTGGCTGCCGGAGCAGCAAAAGGTACTATTGACAATTATTTCGTCAAAGCAGGGTCTCTCCTGATCGACGAAATTACATTACTGGAAAGGCGCATATCACAGGAGATAGAATGGGTTCTGAGATCTTCTATAGGTCCCTTAGCGCTTGCAAAGACCCCGGAAAATAGACCTAGTTTTGCTGTTCCAGAAAATGGGGAAAACTTATCGGGAGGGGTGCTAGCCTCATCTAATTTAAATAATTCTACAGCGTATAACACTGATAATGAAACAAGTGTTCTGGATGATCTTAGCCTTCTACCCCTACCAATACCACACACTCAAGTACAGCAGACCTCTCCCTCTCCCATTAATACTACACCTAATATAGATGCGATCACTGAAATCATAGACTGCCTTACGCAGGGGGAAAGGGAAGGTGCTGTACCAAAAAGGAAAAGAGGGGAACAAAATAGTCGAGAGCGCAAAGCAAAAATCCCTAAACACAACGAAGTCCCAGAGGGTAGAAAAGCGGGACAAAGCAAAAAAGGGCCCACTCTAACTGATAAAGCCCCACCCGCTATTATTGTCTCACCGTTATCGCTGACACCAAGTGTGGCAATTCCACCCCCGTCTGTAACCACAGAAGTACATGACTGGATCATAGCTAGAATGGAAGCACTCCTCAAGACACTCTTAAGCCCCTTAGTCAAACATTTATCAAAGATTGAAGGTAGGTTAGCGTCCACTGAAAAAACAACCTTACAACTTGCTGACACCAGCAATACAAAAAATACTACAGCTAAAAGTGGGACCGAGCCAAGGACCAAGAAGGATACATCCAAGCCCCCGAATAATGATCATGTGTTAGCTACAGGAACACCACAAATACCTACTCCACTAGCAAACATTGTCACTACTCCAGCTGTTGATCATTCCCCGCAAACATTAGTTCAGTCAGCACACACTGCTTCAGCTCAGGTGACTGATGGTAACACAAGGCTCAACCATCCACTTAAAGAAGTTGCCCCTAAACAGGATGCCAATGCCACCACAAGAAGAATTAGGCCTGTGATTTTGCCGCCAGAGGCTAGTCCTTACACAGTCATTTTGGTTGGTGTCCCAGAGCTGAGGCCAGATTCTAAAGAATCAGCATCCGCTCTCAAGAACAAGGTCACCAATTGGCTTTCTATGAATAGACCTTTGCCATATGGATTCACTAGTGAGGTGTTCACGGTCAGGAGAGTTCCATGGTTGGGCCACACAGATAAATCGATTGAAGGAGACTGTGTTATAGTTAATTTTAGAGACCCGAGGACTGTCCCCCATATCTGTAGTTGGCCACACCTTGAACAGGGGACATCTATTCAATCGTTACCCCTTTCCTTCTTCTATCCACCAGTGCATAACCCATATGAAGCCGAGGGTTGGCACACTATCTCTAGGAGAGGCAGAGGTAGGGACGATAGAGCTAGGAGCAATTTCCACTACCCCAGACAACACCAACTACACCAGCCAGATCAATATTTGACATTTAACAGATACAGTTGTCTGGACATGGTGGACTGACTTAATCGGGGCAGGAGAGGGGAGGTGGGTGACATTAGGGGTACTCACACTGAACAAAACATTGTCCTCGCGACTAGAACTCCCGCTAGTCCCTTGGAAATAAATTACTGTGATGAGGCAGATAATATGATCACGGGTACTTTCTTAAATAACATGGGGCCCCCACCCAACCTAGGGGATTTTAGAACAGAGGTACGGGAACAGTCCTTGAGTGTGCTATCCCAGGTTAGCAGGAGGGCTTCACCCACAGCTGATTTACCAACTTCGCACTCTGGATCATCCTCACTTAACATCTTGTCCTGGAATGTGGCTGGTCTGGGAAATAAATTGATCTGTCCTGACTGGAGTTCATTCATTGAGGGCAAGGACATATGCCTATTTCAGGAAACTTGGTCCAGAGAAGCAGTAACTCGAACAGGCTTCGCTTCTTTCTCGATCCCGGTGAAATGGGGTGGGAAGGGTTGCCCTTCGGGAGGCCTTGCAACTTGGGTAGCTGTTGACCTGGGGTGCAAGGCTTCTCCCATTCCCTCAGTCTTCAATGACATCCTTGGGGTCTTGTTGGAGTGGCCAAACGAGAACAAGCTGATCGTGGTAAACATCTACTCTAGACCAGTAAATATCACAACTGAGTCAGAAACCATTGACCAACTGTCGACATTCCTAAATGACATCCCACAGGGCATACCATTTTTGGTGGGTGGCGATTTCAACTGCCACTTTGAGCCCCTCCCAGGTTTATTGGATGGTCTATCAAGGGAGGAGGACACTGTATGGTTGGTACCTCCTTCGGTAACCCCTCCACCTAGAGCCTGGACACCTTTAGCCCTTCAAATTACAGCACTTACCCTGAGGTGGGGCATTCAGGCATGTAATGGACGCGTGGGTTCTGACATTCCACCAAAATGTACTTACCACAGTGAGGGTAGGGAGTCCAGACTGGACTACATCATGGTCCATCTCTCCATGTGGCCGGATATAATTGACTTCCGGGTAACATCTCGGGAAGACAGCGATCACAACGCCCTAGAACTGGTTTATGTGGTTCGCGACCTGGAGGATAGAGGGGGTAAACCTGATGACGTTGCCCTAGGGCTCACCCTGACTAATAACAGACGGCGAGTGAGGTGGGAGAAGTTGGCTTCTAATACGGAGAAGCTCGGTGAACTCTATTCCCGGCTTATACCGACTCTTGACAAGGTGTGCACGATAATGGAGCTCACCACGCCCCAGGATATACATAAGGAGCTAGGGAGGGCACACGAGAACCTCATTGAGTCTCTGGCTGAGGTTCTTTTTACCTCGGGAAAGAGGCGGCATTTTGAGCGACCCAACTGGTACAACCAGGCTTGCCGGAAAGCAAAACTGGGCCTTCTGACATCCATTAAGGACGGTGCAGATAGGCCAGTGGTCCAGGCAAGAAGAAGGGACTATAAACATTTGATCACTAATGCCAAAAGTGAATGGGAGCATGAAAAGTGGGAAAACCTTGTAAGAACACTAGTTACTAGGGATTCCCGCAAATTCTGGTGTATAGTTAATACGGGGGCCGAGGAGCTAGCTCCGGCAATCGAACCCAACATCTCAGCCAAGATATGGCGGGACCATTTTCACTCGTTATATAAGGCCCCTGACACCGCTACTGCTGATACACCACTGATCATTGATACAGTAACCGAGGGTGAACCTTTCACAGAGGCGGAAGTCCGTGCAGCCATCACAGGGCTGGCAACAGGCAACGCACCAGGATTGGATGGCCTCCCGGACGATCTATTCAAGAACGAGCATGATGTATGGGCACCATACTTGGTTGTGATATTCAATGTTGTCCTTGGGGGTATGGAGGTTCCTAGTACTTGGCTAGGCGCAGAGATTGTTCCCATATTTAAAAAGGGATCACCTCTGCCCCCAGCCAACTACAGGCCTATCAGCCTTATCGATGTTCCCCAGAAGTTATTCGGTAGGCTGATATTAGATCGCCTCCAAAACTGGATGGAGGAAAATTCCATTCTAAGTCCCTATCAGGCGGGATTCAGAAGAAGGGTTTCCACTATGGATCAGATATTCCGCCTGAACCTTCTCTATTGGAAGACTGCGGTACTCGAGGGCGGCAGCATGTACACGGTCTTCGTGGACTTGCGAGCCGCCTTCGATCTAGTACCCAGAGAGAGACTTTGGACTGTATTGTTTGAGTTGGGTATTCCGGCGGACATCCTGACTATTCTGATAAGGCTACACCAGGGAAATTTTGCACGAGTCAGGTGTGGTAGAAATGGGGCACTCTCCGACAGGTTCTCCGTTGACAGGGGGTGAGACAGGGCTGGGTGCTTGCACCGACCCTGTTCTGCCTCTTTGTCAACGGGGTAATTGACCACCTGACCAGGATCAAAGACATCGATGCCCCTAAGTTGAATGGCAGCAGGGTGCCCGCAATTATGTTTGCGGACGACACCCTGCTGCTGTCCTAATCACCAATGGGCATACAAAGAGTCCTGGACGGGTTCTCAGCGTTCTGTGCGAGCGGGGGCTTGAGATCAATGCGTTAAAAACCAAATTCATGATTCTCAATCCCCCCCACTAACACGCCCCAACCCTACTATTGGCTCAACAAGACTAGAGAGGGTTTTTACCTTCGAATACCTGGGCGTAACTATCAACCAGGACATGACGTGGGACACGCATCGGGCAAAGGCCCACATGAAATTGGTCCAATTATCCGGAGGTATTTCTAGGATGATAAGCAGATCGACCTACAAACTCTTTACTGCTGCCCTTGAAATTTACAAAATGCAGGCCAGAGGGGCAGTTTTATATGGAGGCGAACTGTGGGGTTACTCTTCTAGCCAAAAACTACAAACAACTGAAAATAATTTCATTAGGCAGATGGTGGCCCTACCTGTAAGTACCCCTCTCCTCCCGCTGAGACTCAACTTAGGTCTGAGACCCATTGTGGAGGAATTGGGATTAAGACCAATCATCTTCTGGCGCCGTATTTGGAGCACACCAGAACTTGCGAGCTACAGAAGTGAGCTCCAAGAGATCCTCTGTCTACCTAAATCAAGACAAATTCCATGGTTGAATTACATCAAACAAACATGTGAGAAAATAGGCAGACCAGAGTTATGGCTAGATCCAGCTAACACTTGCACTAGGACCTCACGCAAACTCATAGTGAGAGATTTTCGTCAGATGAGGCCCACTGTTACATTGGGAAAATCACGGGAGGGGTCCTTGACAGAAATGTTTCTTAAGTTTAAGGAAGTGTACTTATTTGAGCGTGTGCTAGACGACATTTCCCCGGTCCTTACAAGGAAAATATTTTTACAATGGCGATATGGCACACTTCCTACAAGGGCATTTACAAAACATTGGGCCCAGACTTCATTGAGTGAGCATTGCCCGTCTTGCTCGCACCATCGGGAAGATGATCTGCACATTATATTCTTCTGCAAGGCCTATCGACGACCCAGGAAATACTGGCTTGTCCCTCTCCTCAAAAAATTGGACTTCACAAGATACCTTCCAGCTTACAGGATTTTAAAAACAGACCTCTCACCTATTATTGTATTTGGAGTGGCTAAATTCTTAACTGCGATGTGGCATATCCGTAATCGACTTTTAAAACTTGAGCAAGTGCACGCATAAATGAAATGTTCTAATTTTATGTAAATCAAATATTCTTTTAAATGTTGTGTAATCTCGGCTTGACCGTCTTGCTGTTTTAACTGTATGTGTTTTGCTTATCTTTTATGATCTAAAATTGATCGAAATAAAGATGGAAAATGGTAAAAAATGGCTTCCTACACATCTGTCCCCCATTAAGGAAACACAAAAATAAGTAATACATTAAATCGAATTGAATTGAAGTTATACATGGAAACATACTTATATGAATAATAAGTAGAAACACATTTTCAATAAAACACATAAAGAACTATTGGGTAGATGCATCAACGTTGTCATTTGCGTTTCCTTATTTGCGAAAAATAAGGAATCGCAAATAAGGAATCGCAAATGGCAATGCATCATTTATTTCGCAATTTTATTGAGATTCGGTAAAAATCGCAATTTTTACCGAATCGCAATAAAATTGCAAGTTTCAAATTGCGATTTCGCAATTCCCATTCATTCCTATGGGCTGAAATGCCCATTGGAATGAATGGGAATTGCGAATTCGCAATTTGAAAATCGGAATTCAACAAAGCATTTCAAGGGTGGAGAGGGGGGTCCAAAGGACCCCCCCCTGCACCCATGAAATGCACTTTAACATGTAAGTTACATACACACATGTCCAAAGGACATGTGTGTCTGTAACTTAACAGTTTACAAAATGCATTTTTGTGCTTTTTTAAACAATTTTGCAAATTACCATGAGGTTCAAACTCGTGGTAATTTGCACTTGCAATTTTAAAATTCGCTAATTTTTTAACAATGATGCATTCCATTTAAGGAATCGCACAATTGCGATTCGTTAAATGCAATCACATTTAAGAAATTCGCAAAATTAGCGAATTTGAACAAAAACTAATGATGCATATCAAAAAGCATTTTTGGAGTCGCAAACGGCCGATTTTAAGGAATCGCACCGTTTGCGACTCCAAAAATGCTTGATGCATCTGGGCATATAGGAATAATTTTTCATTAAGATTACTAAAACTCAAACATTAAGAAATATTAGGAGTAGTGATCTTGCTAAGATTACCAAAACTCCATTCTTTCCCATCTTCTAAGACCACTACATTTTTCTTAACATCAATCACCGTACTTGGTTGTGAAAACTTGCTTTCTCCCTTTTTAGTGATTCCACCTTTCTGCGTCACACCCCAATCTCCAGGTCTCCAATGAGTAAGCTTTACTCCTTTTTTCATATCGTACATTTGTTTATTAACATATTGTTTCTCCCACACTCTAGACTTCATTGCACTCCTATCCACCCAAATATTTATTTTTTCTTGCAACCACATGGGTGATTCCTTGGTAGAAGGCTCTCTACTTTTTAAAGCAGTAAAAGGTGAAACACCAGTAGTGGAATGTGGAGTCACCCTGTGAGCCCATATCATTTTGTTTAATTCTTCCCTCCAAGGCAACCCATTGGCTAGAGAAGATTTTCCATTATAATACGATTAAACCTTTCCACAACACCATTAGCTTGGGGCCTGAACAATGACACCTTTTCATGTTTAATTCCCAATCGTTCTAAAAATGTCATCATAACAAACGATACAAATTGCACACGATTATCAGTAGTGATGGTTTTCAGAATACCTTCCTCCTTGAATGCATCTTGTAAAAATGTTATAACATTCTCAGTCGTTACATATTCCATAGGTCTCAAAATAAACCATTTACTATGATAATCAACAATGACCACTAAAAATCGTGATTGTCTTCCAAATTTCTCTACAGGCCCCATGATGTCCATGGCTAAGTGTTCCCACGGCTTCTCAGGAACCTCCAAAGAGCATGTAGGCGGTTCTCTCACAATTTTGCTCTTATCACTATTGGAACATGGTACACAATCTCTCACTCTATCTTCAAACATTCTATCCATTCCTGGCCACAAAGAAAACTGTCTCAATCTACGTTTGGTCAGACTTCTACCCAAATGTCCTTCATGACACATATCAACTAGTTTATTCCTCAAAGTGATCGGAGGAACAACACGCCCTGCACTTAATACTTGGAATCCACAAACACTCAACTCATCCTTGACCATTGCATATTGTCTTTCTATTAAGTCATCTTCACCTACATGATGCCAACCATTGGCAATCAACTCTTTTAACTTATTATATTCGTCATCTTCAATGGCAGCTCTCCGCCATTCCTCTTCTGATAATGCAAATTCATTAAGCTCACAAATACTAAAAGAGACAACCTCATCTTCAACTTTCATTTCTAAATCACCTTCAATAGGCATCCGGGACAGACAGTCAGCAATTACATTTCTTTTTCCTTTAACATACTTCACCACAAATCCCATCCTCATCGCCAAAATATGTAGTAACTCACACTACATATAAGAGTGGATTAACTCATTTTTATTGAGTCCTTCAATAAAGCAACCTCCAGCAGCTGTAGGCTTCTTCAACTGCCTGAGCAGAACATTCTACAGCATCATAGAAACTACATCATCAGCACAGAATGCTTCCTACAGCCCCCCTGAGGTAACCCCCAAAAAAGGTATGTATGCAAATGTGTAGCACACACATGCCCTAAGGGCATGTGTGCGCTACATAACACATTGAAAAAATGCCTTTTTTTTCATTTTTCAATGCATGAACAAATTACAATCAACTTCAAGTTTATGGTAATTAGCGTTCCCTAAATGCACAGTCGCATTTAGGAAATGCTACAAGCATCTCAATCAGGGAATCGCAAATTGCTATTTCCTAAATGCATTCGCAATTTAGGTAATCGCACAATTTTGCGATTACCTGTTTTGCGAATGCATAAAGGTACATGCATTGGAAAAAGCATTTTTCCAGTCGTAAACGGGTCGAATCTGCAAAACGGTCCGTTTGGGACCAGTAAAATGCTTGATGACCAGCGCCGAACACCTGCATTTCCAGATCCACACCAACCCGAACACCACCCTCAGAGGCACCCTGATCTACCGACCCCCTGGACCACGCACACAATTCAGCGAGGACATCGCCGACTTCGTCAGCCCGCATGCCCTCCCCTCCGCCGACTACATCCTCCTGGGAGACCTCAACTTCCATCTGGAGAACAACAACGACCACAACACCAGCACCCTGCTCGACAACCTCGCCAACCTGGGACTGAAGCAACTGGTGTCCACCCCCACCCACCTCGCCGGACACACACTCGACGCAGTCTTCTCTTCCAGCACAGACATCGACTTCAGCCACGCCACAGAGCTTCAATGGACGGACCACAGCTGCGTCCACTTCACCTTCAAGAGAACGACGACCCACCACCACCAGCAACAGGCCGCCCGCAGAAGCTGGAGCAAGATCACAGCAGACCAGCTCGCCACCTCCTTGAGCCAGCACCCTCCTGCCAGCTCAGCGGACCCCAGCCAGGCCGCTGACAACCTCACAAAGGGGATCAGCAACTGCGCGGACGAACTCGCCCCACTGAGGACCCCGCCTAGCAGACCCGGCAGCAAGAAGGCTCCATGGTTCACCGACGAACTCAAGAGCTCCAAGAAGAACTGCCGAGCCCTCGAGAAAGTCTGGAGAAGGGAACCGACACCGGACAACAGGACCTCCTTCAAGCTGGCCACCCGGAAACACCACCAGCTGATCCGCGCCGCCAAGAAAACAGCATTCAAGGACAGGTTGGACAACAACGCACACAACTGCAAGTAACTCTTCAACATCGTGAAAGAGCTTTCCAACCCCAGCGCAGGAAACAACGACATCACCCCATCGCAAGACCTCTGCAACTCCCTGGCTTCATACTTCCACAACAAGATCGCGGACATACACAACAGCTTCAACAACCAACCAACGCACACCATGACCGAACAACCACCCCCCACCACCACCCTCCACGCCTGGACCCCGATCAGCACCGAAGACACCATCCGCACGATGAACTCCATCCACTCCGGATCACCGACCGACCCCTGCCCGCACCACGTCTTCAACAAGGCCGACGCTGTCATCGCACCCCACCTGCGAGACATCATCAACACATCCTTCGACACCACCATCTTCCCTGAGAGCTGGAAACACGCCGAACTCAGCGCTCTACTCAAGAAACCAACAGCGGACCCCACCGACCTCAAGAACTACCGCCCCATCTCACTCCTCCCGTTTCCAGCCAAAGTCATCGAGAAGACCGTCAACAAGCAGATGGCCGCCTTCCTCAAGACGAACGGATCCCTCGACCCCTCACAGTCCGGCTTCCGAGCCAATCACAGCACCGAGACCGCCCTCATCGCCGCCACCGATGACATCCGAGCCCTGATGGACAATGGAGAAACAGCGGCCCTCATCCTCCTAGACCTCTCCGCGGCATTCGACACGGTCTGCCACCGCACCCTAGTACGGCGCCTCAGCAACATCGGAATCCAGGACAAGGCGCTGGAATGGATCATCTCCTTCCTCGACGGAAGAACACAGAGAGTCTGCCTACCACCGTACAAGTCAGAGGCCTCCGAAGTCATCTGTGGCGTCCCTCAAGGATCATCTCTGAGCCCCACCCTCTTCAACGTCTACATGAGCCCCCTCGCGGCCATCGTACGCAAACACAACCTCAGCATAATCTCCTACGCCGACGACACCCAGCTGATCCTCTCCCTGACCAACGACCCCACCGCCGCCAGAGCCAACCTGCACGAAGGGATGAAAGAGGTAGCCGAGTGGATGACGACCAGCCGCCTGAAACTGAACTCGGACAAGACGGAGGTCCTCATCCTGGGCCCCTCACCCTCCGCCTGGGACGACTCCTGGTGGCCTCCCGCCCTGGGCACCGCACCCAAACCGACAGACCATGCACGCAACCTGGGCTTCATCCTGGACTCCTCCCTCTCCATGACCAGGCAAGTCAACAACGTCTCCTCGGCGTGCTTCAACATCCTACGCATGCTACGGAAGATCTTCTGGTGGATCCCCACCGAGACCAGGAAGATCGTCACCCAGGCCCTCGTCACCAGCCGACTGGACTACGGCAACGCCCTCTACGCCGGTACCACCGCCAAGCTCCAGAAGAGACTCCAGCGGATCCAGAACGCCTCAGCCAGACTCATCCTCGACATCCCACGAACCAGTCACATCTCCGGACATCTGAGAGACCTTCACTGGCTCCCCGTCAACAAAAGAATCACCCTCCGCCTCCTCACCCACGCACACAAAGCCCTACACGCCCAAGGCCCGAGCTACCTCAACAGCCGAGTCAACTTCTACGCTCCCAAACGCCACCTCCGATCAGCCAACCACGCCCTCGCCGCCGTCCCCCGCATCCGAAGAGCGACTACAGGAGGAAGGTCCTTCTCCTACCTGGCTGCCAAGACCTGGAACTCCCTGCCGACCGACCTGCGCCTGACCCAAGACCACCTCTCCTTCAGGAAGAAGCTGAAGACCTGGCTGTTCGAGCAGTAGCGGCACCCCCCCCCCCCCCCCCCCCCAGCGCCTTGAGACCCTACGGGTATTTAGCGCGCTTTACAAGTGTCATTGATTGATTGATTGATTGATGTATGTGCCCCAATAGGTTTTGTATAGTTGGTTTTCTGATTCATGTATTTCAATGTGCTTTTATGCGCAAATATGAAGAAAATCGAGTTTTGGTTCAATAAAATATTTGTCCAAGCTCACACACTTTAAGTGGAGATGCTGCAATTTATCCAGGTTTGATGTTTTCACTTTGTACAAATCAGCCGCTAAATGGCTATTTGTCTCTCCTTCTTATGTTAATGCTTTGTTTTTACCTCCCAGGTTCTCTGCGATTTTTATATAATGTGAACTCTACCTGGAGATATTGAAGCACTTTACATAAACACCAGTTACATTACAAAAGGTCACATTAATTTATTTTAGGCACTTGAGATATGCCCAGAATTACAGGATGTTGGGCCAAATCCAGTGCCTGACTGGCCATAGCAGGCACTGGACGTTTCCCCGGTAGGCCACCAGGGTGGGGGCAGTTTTATGCCCTGGGGGTGTTTTTGTTACAGGGGTCCCAGCAATATCGGCCCCCTGTAAAAAGAAAAATCAACCTAAATCGGCCATAGCAAACAGCTCGACTGCACCCTCCTCCTCACTCCAAGGGGGGCCAGGCGAGAAGTTTTCCTGGGCCGGTTTCGGTTCCCAGTCCGGCCCTGGCCAACACCATGACTCAAACCTGGCTTGATCAGTTCCAAAGTTGGAAGCTCTCGCTGTAATGCCACATCCTGGTGAGATTGAGGATTGCACCCAAAAGGTATATAATAGTTCCGCTCATTATGGGCTTGAATTTCCAACAGGACCTCAAGGTGAGCCAGAACCAGGCTTCAGGCTCAAGCCCAGATGAAGCTTTCAGTGCTTATCTTCCTAGTGTGAAATGTCAAGGCTCAGGTGTGGTAACAGGGTTTCCTTAACCTTAAACTGCTATTACACTCTGCTTGGAATCCTGGAGCTGGTGCTAAAGCATTGCCTTCTGGAAATTGTAAGAGTTGAGCTGTTGAGTATAGGCATCAGCTGCTACTCTAATATAACCCTCTAGATCACCGGTACTCATAGTACAGCCCGCAGGCCGCCAGCGGCCCAGCAAGCCATTCTTGGATGCCTGTCGACCTTGCAGACATCGTACCTGTCTTTTAAAAAAAAAAGTTTAAAGAGTGTCTGCAAACACAGTCGGTTGCAGCGCGGACTCAGAGATTCTGCTGCTCTGTGGAGGCCGGGCGATTTCAGAGATAGTCAGAGTGGAGCTGCAGGGGCACCAAGAAGAGGTGAAATACAACAGAGCCTCATTAACATGCAAATGGTCTTTTAAAGACCTTTGAAGTGCTCAGGTGCGGCTGTGTATGTGTGTGCCCGGGAAGCTGTCAGAGGGTGACAGACAGAGGGAGACAGACAGAGGAATGGAGACAAAGGGAGACAGACAGAGGGAGGGAGACAGAAATAGGGAGATAGAGGAAGACAGACAGAAGGAGGAGGGAGACAGAGGGAGGGAGACAGAAGGAGGGAGAGGGTGACAGACAGAGGGAGAGAGAAGGAGAGGGAGGGAGGGAGAGGGAGACAGACGGAGGGAGACAGACAGAGGGAGACCGACAGAGGGAGACAGACAGAGGGAGGGAGGCAGAAAGAGGGAGACCGACAGAGGGAGACAGACAGAGGGAGGGAGACAGAAAGAGGGAGACAGCCAGAAGGAGACAGACAGAGGAAGGGAGACAGACAGAGGGAGGGAGACAGACAGAGTGAGGGAGACAGACAGAGGGAGGGAGACAGACAGACAGAGGGAGGGAGACAGACCGAGGGAGATAGACCGAGGGAGGAGGGAGACAGACAGATGGAGACAGAGGGAGGAGTGCGACAGAGAGATGGAGACAGAGGGAGGAGGGAGACAGACAGAGACAGACAGAGGGAGGAGGATGACAGAGAGACGGAGACAGAGAGTGGGAGACAGAGAGAGGGAGACAGAGGGACGGAGAAAGAGGGTGACAGACAGAGGGAGACAGACAGAGGGTGACAGACAGAGGGAGATAGACAGAGGGTGACAGACAGAAGGAGACAAAGGGAGACAGACAGAGGGAGACAGACGGTTGGAGACAGACAGAGGGAGGGAGACCGAAAGAGGGAGACAGACAGAGGGGGACAGACAGAGAGAGGAAGGGAGACAGACAGAGGGAGGGAGACAGACAGAGGGAGGAGGGAGACAGACAGAGGGAGACAGAGGGAGGAGGGAGACAGAGAGAGGAGGGAGATAGACAGAGGGAGACAGAGAAAAGGAGAGGGAGGGAGGCAGAGAAAGGGAGAAAGAGGGAGACAGAGAAAGGGAGAGGGTTGGAGACAGAGGATGACAGACAGAGGCAGGGAGACAGGGGAACGGGAGAGAGGGAGACTGAAGGAGACAGACAGAGAGAGGGAGACAGACAGAGGGAGGAGGGCAACAGAGGGAGGAGAGTGACAGAGGGAGGAGGGTGACAGAGGGAGGGAGGGAGACAGACAGACAGAGGGAGGCAGAGGGAGACAGACAGAGGGAGACAGACAGTGGGAGACAGCGGGAGGGAGACAGAGGGTGACAGACAGAGGGAGTCAGATGGAGGGAGACAGAGGGAGGGAGACAGAGGGACAGAGAGAGAGGGAGAGTGAAGGAGGGAGACAGATGGAGGGAGAGGGTGACATACAGAGGGAGACAGAGGGAGGGAAGCAGACAGATTGAGACAGAGGGAGGGAGACAGAGGGAGAGGGGGAGAGAGGGAGGGAAGGAGACAGAGGGACAGAGGGACAGAGAGAGAGGGAGAGTGAAGGAGGGAGACAGATGGAGGGAGAGGGTGACATACAGAGGGAGACAGAGGGAGGGAAGCAGACAGATTGAGACAGAGGGAGACAGACAGAGGGAGACAGACAGACAGAGGGGGATGGACAGAAGGAGGAGGGAGGCAGACAGAGGGAGACAGAGGGAGGAGGGAGACAGAGAGATGAGACAGAGGGGGGAGGGAGTCAGACAGAGGGAGGAAGTCGACAGAGAGAGGGAGACAGAGAAAGGGAGACAGAGCAAGGGAGACAGAGAATGGGAGAGGGAGGGAGGCAGAGAAATGGAGAGTGAGGTAGACAGAGAAAGGGAGAAGAACGGAGACAGAGGGTGACAGACAGAGGGTGACAGGCAGAAGGTGACAGACAGAGAATGACAGAAAGAGGGTGACTGACAGAGGGAGACAGACAGAGGGTGACAGACAGAGGGTGACAGACAGAGGGAGACAGACAGAGAGAGACAGATGAAGACAGACAGAGGAAGTCAGAGGAAGGGAGGAGACAGACAGAGGGAATGTGCCAAAGGGTGACAGACTGTGGAAGTCAGAGGGAGAGAGTTAGAGGGAAGGAGTCAGAGGAAGGGAGTCAGAGGGAGGGAGCCAGAGGGAGGGAGTCAGAGGGAGGGAGTCAGAGGGAGGGAGTTAGAGTGAGGGAGACAGAGGGAGGGAGACTGAGGGAGGGAGACTGAGGGAGAGAGAGAGAGGGAGACTGAAGGAGACAGACAGAGGGAGGAGGGCGACAGAGGGAGGAGGGTGACAGAGGGAGGAAGTCAGAGGGAGGAAGACATACAGACGGACAGAGGGAGACAGACAGACAGGGAGACAGAGTGAGGGATAGGGAAGGAGAGAGAGGGAGACAGCGAGAGAGAAAGGGAAAAAGAGAGAGAGTGAGACAGTCAGAGTGAGTGAGACAGAGGGAGACAGGGAGAGTGAGAGGGAGTGAGGCAGTCTGAGGGAGACAGAGGAAGACAGGGAGGGAGAGAGGGAGATAGGGAGAGAGAGGGAGAGAGGGAGATAGAGAGAGGGAGGTAGACAGAGAGAGACAGATATGTGTATACCAGGTCTGGTGGCTCAGTGGACGAAGGCATTCACTGCAGGGACCTGTTTTCAACCTCATGGTCACAGTTTTTTTGTTGCTCTAGTCCCGTCCCCTCCCCCACTTACCCTGCCCCCTCCCCCACTGACCCCGCCCCCTCTGGTGCGGGCCTATGACACTAACCACACTGTAAATTTGGCCCCTGAGAGAATGTTTGTGAGTACTAATGCTCTAGATGATCTGTATGCCTGTTTGGAGGAAGATATGATGTAAATCTTGGGATTACAGAATTGACAAAAATTGGACCCACATTGGCCCACCCAAACCAACCCTTGGCCCATCCAGATCAAAAATCCAGGAACCGGGCCTGCCTGCATCATGTAAGCACTATATAGCGCATTTATCTTCAACACGGCCCGGGAGGCTCGGCGCTGTTAGCTCAGCTCTCACGTTGCAGAGAAACTTTATTCTCCAGGCTGCTCCAGGGCCCACTACGGAGGTCCCTGCAATCCCCCGTAACTGCACCTTGTAAGCGTAAGCGCTATATAGCGCATTTATCATCACCAATGTCCGGGACATGAGGTTGATGTGCAAGAGCTCCACTGCCAAATGGGGGAGAGAGTACACTCTCCAGGCTCCTCTGGGCCACCGGAGGTGGTCCCTCAATCCCCCTTAACCTGCACGTCATAAGCGCTATATCGCTCATTCATTTTCAGTGCTGTGTGGGCCTTGCACATGCTGCACCCCAGCCAAAGGTGGCCTGTCTCCACTAGTACTCTGCTATTGGCAGGACGAGGCTGGGCTGTGCCCCCTCTCTTTCATCTCTGCCTGAAAGCAGACGAGCATTCAGGAATTATCTTTGCGAAGGTGAGCTTTCTTACCATTAATCACTATGGGTAAACGTAAAATTCCCAGGTGTGCCGCTGCTTCATGTCTCTCCTCCTCGGGATCATTGCAAACAAAATTTAACTCCCTTAGCACAGGCTTTCTTTGATTTATGGGGTGTTGAATTATGCCGTGGTTTCTGCTCAGTCACAATCCTCAATCCTGACACAGTCTTCTGCCAGCCAGATATGTGGTCCTCCGTTACCAAATTCCTTCTCCTTTGAAACATTATGTTTACAATTTGGCAACATTCCTGAGGACAAACTTAAGCCACTTACCGATCAGCTGAACCAACTTGAGGGACTTCTGATTAGTGCCTCCAATTATCCTATCATCAAGCACACAAGGAATAAAACATACCCTTTGGTATCCAGCGGTCCCCTTACAAAAGATTCCACTATTATAGCCCAGATGAGCTGGTCCAGGATTGCTCCTGAGCCAGCTGGGAGCACCCAGGGTCCTTCTGCAGATAATTTGACTGGGTTCTCAGATTAAGTGAAACAGAATCCCACCATCTGAGCAAATCCCTCCTAGTGTTTCAACCATTGCCCCAACACCTAAGTTGCTGGTACTCCTGTTGACGACCCCCTGCCCGGATATTCTGAGCCTCCCACCTGCAGCCTGTCCATACGTTTTATTCCTAGCTGCGGTCCCACCTCTAAGATCTGGTCAACATGAACCTTGGAACCAGCTCTGGAACAAGGCTGTACATTAGTTGTACAAACATTTTAATTCCTGGGGCCAAAATGAGATCATAATGGTGAGGAGAGTGGGATGGCTTGATCATTACAATGTAAATATCATGGGGGTTTGCATTGTGATACATTTCGCAGACATGTTTGTGTACGGAACTTCCACATGATACCTTTGCTTAGTATTCAAGCATTTGCTGCAGTGTCCCTTATGAATATGTTCTCTGTTCAATGATTTAGAAAATATTGACTGACTCAGGGGAAGTCTTTTAATGACTGAGGAGGTAACTGTCCGTAACGACATGCCTAAATCTCAAACCTTTACCTGTGATCCAGAGTGTGCAATCAGGGTTCCAGAATCATACCAACAACTCACCCAAAATATGCGCCCGATTAGGTACTCACTATGGGCTAGATGTAGGTCATTTAGATTTACTGATTCAAAAATACAGAATTCTACTGATTCGGTATTTTCGAATCGGTAAATGCAATGTATGTAATTATTCGATAAAAAATACCGAATCGTTAAGATTCGGTATTTACCGAATTGGTAATTACCGATTCGGTATTTGCCATTCATTCCTAAGGGCCTGGAGGCCCGTAGGAATGAATGTCAATTACAGAGTCGGTAATTGCCGATTCAGTGAAATTGGAAAAAAGTCAAGGGTGGCAGGGTGTCAATTTGACATCCTGCTGCACCCCTGATTAGTGCTTGTGTGCACATGTGGCACACATACATGCCCTAAGGACATGTATGTCTGTCACATGGCACAGGTGTAAATTCACATATTTGCATTTACATAGGAATTCGTTATTTACCACCAACTAATAGTTGGTGGTAAATAACAAATCTTTAAAGCCCAGTGCTTCCTACATCGCATTTACCGATTCAGTAAATACCGAATCAGTAAATGATGATTCGGTAAATACTGAATCGGTAAATACCGATTCGTTATTTACCGAATCGGTAAAAAAGCCTACTACATAGGAATAGTCTATTATCGGTCGGAAACGGCCGAATTCGGCCGTTACCGACCGGTAATAGCCTACCTACATCTGGCCCTTACTGTCAACTAAGGTGATTGCGATGGGGATAGAAGAAATACAAGGGACAGAAGTAATGCCTCACTTAACATGTTAAGTTTGAATGTGGCTGGTCTCAGGTCTAGGATCACCCTACCAGAATGGCTCAACTTTATTAAGGGTTATGACATTGTTCTATTTCAGGAAAACTGAGACACACTGCCATTATTTCTTGATGGATATCAATGTTTTAGTGTCCCTTCCTCCCCTTCACGTAGTGGTCGCGCTTCAGGGGAGTTGGCCATTTGGGTGAGTACTTCTTTAGGATGGATTGCTAAAAGCATAGAAACCCATGACAGCAATTTTTAGTGCATAGTAGTTAAGACCGTGCTGAGTCTACATATTGTACATTTGTACATTAACAATTTTAGTTGTATACCTAACACCACATTTCCACTTTATTTAAATGTATCCCTAATAAGCTGATAACCTGGAATCTTCTGGACTTGAGACACTAATGTGAGACTCTGCCCTGATCTTGGGGAACCAAATATTTGATCTGCATCCCAAGATGAAGCTAACTGCCAGGCTCCACCGCGCTGATTTCTCTTTAGCGGACCCAGGGGGCCTGGCCGCTCCGGGACGCTGGTATCAGCTGTCATATGCATCCAGGAGCCTGGCGGTCTGGTTGGCAGCAGCAATAACGGCCTGGGGCCCACTTGGGGCGGTATCGAGAACACACTGCCTGACCCCAACATGGCAGCATGAGGAGTTTGGCAAGCCGGACCGATCTGCAAAAATGGGGCCTGGAGGTCGAACCAAGCCGCAGGGAGGTATCGCTGGCAGCACGTCAACAAAGGAGACAGTTGGCAGCAGGGCAAGTAGGAGGAAGGCGGACGAGAGCCCTGGGCAGCGCTACGTGGTATTGGCTAGGAGCCTATAGAGCGGCAGCAGGGAGCAATGGACGACACCTTGGCCTCCACCCCCTGGGGTCCCTGACCCCACAGAGAGATGTTGCAGGGGTCCCACCAGAAGTTTAATGAAAGAGTGGTGAAGTAAGCCGGAGGCGCCTCGCTTGATCTTAAAATGGCAGCCACCTTTCCCCTTTACAGCTACAATACGGTAGGCTCCCCATTGAATCCATTGGAAACGATGTGGTGGTTCTGGAGGGGTCCCAAAGTCCATGTCTACCACAAAGGGTTTATATCACTACAGTTTGAAGATGAAGAGAATTACTCAATGCCTGACCCTAGGATGGCCGCCAGAAGAAGACTCACCCACAACAGCCTCACTTCAGCTAACCTGGGCAGAAACAGAAAGTATTTGTACTCATCGCAGAACCTGACAACCCTTGATCTTTGCCTGGTGGAACTGTACTATGCAGCTATAGAGGAGTCTGGTTTACCCCCTTGACTGTCACCTGCCCAGCCAGACATCAGACACTTGTTCTCACGGTTCTACACTGCTTTATCTGTCTTTCTCTTTGGCAGTTTTGAATGCTTTGCTCAGAAAATGTTTGTCCTTATCGTGGATCCCGAGTACCCTTGGCCATTGCCCGGTGGAGCTGTCCCAAGCAGCTATAGAGGAGTCTGGCTATGGTTCACCCTGCTGTTACCTACCCAGCCGGATATCAGACATTGTTTTTCACGGTTCTTCATGTTTCATGTTCTTTCATGTTTCTGTCTGCCTCTTGGTTTGATTTCAACGTTTTACTCCCCCTGAAGTACATCCCCCCCCCTACAGCCTTCCTGACACTATTCCTCTTCCCCGTTTTTCCTTCCTCCTCCCTTCCTTCCTTTTCCCATATGACGCAAGTCTTGGTTTAGACTACGCGCTAATAACTTCCTTTATCATGTAATCTCATGTTTTTTCTCCTCAGCCTATACTTGTAACTGCAACTGTAACTGATGTAACTTTCGTATCCTGTAACCTGTGTATCCTCATGTAAAGCGCTCTGATACCTCCGGGTCTAGCCAGAGTTATATAAAACGTTTCAAATAAATAAATAAACAATATAGGTGCTTGCCTCAGTAACACTAACAATAAACATAGTGTGGAACTATTATCATTACTCGCCCCACTCAACATAGTTAATGCTTTGGTATTCATGGATTTTCCTAGCTGAAAGGTTCCTACTTCTAGGGGTAGAGGTACCCTGTCGATAATAGACCGCGATTTTGTCACTCGTAACTTGGAGGACCTAATCCTACTTGGAACTGTAATTTCACCCAGTTTAAGTGACCATAATCCCATCCAAGTTACATTACTACTTTTCCCTAATGGGAAGTTTAGACGAGATATTGGTGCTTGTTACCTGAAACCTACCACTGATAATTTGAGGCTGGTGTGGAAATCACAGGATCCTACACAATTCTTCTATATGATGATAGGGGACAATGTGTAGATGGTTACTTTATGCCTGTCTGAGGAGGACCTAGATAGTCAGGTGGTTCTGGGATCCAGAAGGCTCTCCTGAAACCCTCACAGCCTTCATTACACACCTCAGGATGGTTCATCTCTGAGAACTCAGCAGCTAATAGGACTCTACACCAAGCCCTGATCTCCAAACCAAGGGACTCCGTATTAGTGGCTTCCTTACGTAGGCAATATTAACAATCACTGCTAAACGCTCACAAGGGGTACTTGTAACGCAATGGGAAATGCTAGCTCTGGCATCACATTTGGAAAATAGCAAGCTGAATCTGATTTAAAGCGTAATGTCAGGCCCTCTAGTTCTATCTCATGCCATACTAGTAGTGATGTTTGGAAGGAACATTTTAGCACCTTCATCCTCTGATCCCTTTAATATATATCTCTGCTTGGTTGCACCTTCTTGACGACCTTAATGCATCAAACCAGCACAGAAAGAGCTTTTACTATTGAACAATCATTCATTTTTCTCTGAAACTATCATGGTTGTGCAGCATCAAAGCACGTCCTCAAGTCCCTCCTCCCTGCCCCTTACCAACTCAAAGTTAAGCTGGGTGTAAACCAGAAGTACTTATATCATATGGTAAATCCTCACCACCGAAGCTCAGCCCAGTGACATGAACCTGTTTGTCAGCTCTTGTGAGCATGGGTCTGGTCTTCTGATGTGGACCACAGAGATCTGAGAGGTAGCCATGAAGGCTCACCCCAGGGTACTAGACTCCTTACATATTTCTTTCTTAAGTAGACTGCTGTGACTCTGTTAAGTTATTTGTATTTAAAGGGAGGTATAGTGTGCATATAGGCTATGCATACAGTTATGATTCTGCCTTGCCATACGTGGCTACAACCACACACATGAGCCTGTACATGGACATCTGACGGTTGTATGTGGGCATGTAACCCTCAAACCCAGCCATTTGAGGGTGTGAGTGAACATTGGATGTTGTGGCTGAGCGCTCCATGATATGTTTCGGACATATGGTAGCTGTGTCCTGGCATTTTCAGCTAGGCCTGGCCCTACAGCATTTACTCTTAAGCATTTCAAGCTGAGACTGCTGATCGAATATTTGTATCTATACTTTCAAAGGTTCAGAATCTATGCATTAATAGACAAGGAGCATATATCCGAAGCTACGATTGGACATTTGAAGCTATGTCAGGGCATTCAGTAGCTATGAATGAAAATTTGCCTAGTCATCGATGCTAGTAAGTTTCAATTCTATTAAGGACTCGGAGGACAGGATTATGCCTTCTTCCTTCGCTCTTTATTTTTTACAGCTCTTTATTTTTTACAGCAGCAAGAAAACAAACACCAATCTACATTTCCCATGAACAGTTGGGAAAAAACAACAATCTGCTCATAGTCCTTTGTCTGTCTCCACACTCTTGCTTGCTCCCATCATGCTCCACAGCCGCTTCCTCTTTCTTCGCGCGAAGAATCTAATCCAGTACAATCAAGCATCCGGTTTGGCACCGTCATTCCCTGCAAAAAGTCTCAGTGTCAGAACAGAACTACCGCCAGCACTAGACAATTGCATAAAGGCAACAGTGCAATACATCCACAGTCCAAACAAGCATAAGCCAATGCATGAAAGGTTTACTTAAAGCCAGTACGGGGAAGGGTCCACTTCTTGGAAGTCATTGGGAGGGATAATCCTCGCTTCCGAGTCCTTAATAGAATTGAAACTTACTAGCACCGATGGCTAGGCAAATTTTCATTCTATGGCAGGACCGGAGGCTTCGGATTATGTCGGTTTAAAGCTTGTCCACAACTAAACGTGCCACTTCCAGCACCGGTTTGAAATAAAATTGTTTAAAAGTGGAATCTGTGGACCAATCGGCCGCCCGCATCAGATCCTCCAATCGGGCCCCAAGGGCGAAAGCTTTAGAGGCCATAGCACCTCTCGCTGAATGAGCACCAAATTGCTTAGTATCAATCTCCGCCTCCTGAATCAACCAACGTACCCATCGAGCGATAGTTGGGGATGAAACAGCCTTGTACGGTTTACGTAGGGCAATGAGAAGTTGTGTTTTGCCCGGAGGGCAGGTATCATTAGTCATATCTTCATATGCACAGAGGCACTGTACCACACACAGTTTAGGGGAATCCGGGAAAGCCGGGTATGAGATAACTCTCGTGTTGGACTTAGTCCGCCAACTCAGCGTGAAAGACACCCCACCTCAGGAAAAAACTCTGGCCGAGATGTCCAATGCTCGTACGTCCGAGACTCGCCTGCAAGAGACCAGGCATAGCAGCATGGCCCTTACTTGCACTCTAACTTAAGGGAAACTCACCGCTGTTTGGCGGGTCCGCTTCCCGGCGCAGTTCTGCTTCGTAGCGCCATCTTGGGTGTGGATGGTGCCGATTCTTAGCGCTAATAGGCAGGCGTAACGCTCTAGTCGCCAGTAGGACGCTAGGCGTGTATTTAACTGAGGTAAACTGCTCGTTCTTCCTTCTTAGCTGCCAGTTGACCGGTGCATGCGCTTTGTGCACTTCAGGAATCGAGCTGCTGCTCGTTTTAAAGATAACCTTGTTTAATATTTTATTTCAGTTTGGTGTAATTTTTCCCCTGTTTTTAATAGCGCCTGATAGCGCCTGGCCCTTACTTGCACTCTAACTTAAGGGAAACTCACCGCTGTTTGGCGGGTCCGCTTCCCGGCGCAGTTCTGCTTCGTAGCGCAATCTTGGGTGTGGATGGTGCCGATTCTTAGCGCTAATAGGCAGGCGTAACGCTCTAGTCGCCAGTAGGACGCTAGGCGTGTATATAACTGAGTCATGCTGACGCGCAGCGGATACGCGCTGCGGGGACGCCAGAGTTACGCCAGAGTTCAGCCCGTCTGCGCCCGTCCGCGCTGAGGACGGGCTGCTGGACGGGCTGGACCCTGGGACTCCCGCTCTATCTCTCTCCTCTATCCGGGATGACTTGTTTCGTACATTGCTGTCTCTGAGACCCCCTCTGCATCTCTGTCATCATCGGCTCATACCGGAGGTATTGCATAAGGCACGGTCGTGCCCCTTTTGTAAATTATCTTTGAATTTCTCCAGTTAGGCAGTTAGGAATCCTCCTCCCCCTGTGGCTGGTAGGCTCATCTCCCAACCCAAACAGGGCTTTCTGATCAATGCACGATCCTTGATCAAACACGGGATAGAATTTCATGCTTTTGTTAACATGAGGCAACCTGACTGGGTTTTTGTCACCGAGACATGGGCCTCTGACTCCTCTGGTCACGACCTTCTTCTGGCCATACCTGAAGGGTATACCTTCCTGAGGTTAGATAGAGAACGTTGCAGAGGTGGTGGACTGGCTATTCTCTTTAAATCCAGACTCTCTTGCACCATCAAACCCTTATCGGTTCCTACGGACCCATTCGAGGCCTTATATTTCTGTATTGTACATGCTCCATCGAGTTCCTTTTCTGGAATTCTACTATACAGACCCCCTGGTTCCAGAGTTAATTTCTGCCCAGAACTCTTTAGAATTTTGGAACCCTACTTTGGTAGACCTCATCTTACCATCTTGGGCGATATTAATTTTCATTTAGAGGATAGGACCTCGAAAGACACCTCCTCTTTGCTCAATTCGTTGGAGGCCTGCGACTTTGTCCAAAGAGTTTTACACCCGACCCACAAGGCGGGGCACACCCTTGATGGGATTTTCTCTAATGACTCCAGATTAACTGTCGGCACGCCGGTACCGATAATCTGGTCTGACCATCTAGCAGTCCCACTGTCCCTGGACATCCCTTGCTCTGATGTTGATTTGGGCACTGGCAAAAAATGCTTCAAAAGGAGTTTCAGAAACTTTACAAATGAGGCTCTGGTCCCCTTCATCCATAATACTAACATCACATCCCAGCGGGTGGTAAATGAGTCGGCTCAAGAACTTACTGATGCTATCTCCAGAGCCGCAGACGAACTAGCCCCCCCCTCTCTGAAATCTGTAGCTCGAAAGAAGCCAACTGCCCCTTGGTTCACAACTGCCCTGAGGCTTCTTAGACAAAAATGCAGACAGAAGGAACGAGGATGGCGCAAATCCTGGGATCCCAAAGATCGAGAAGTTTATAAGAGCCAGTTACGAGAATACAAAAGTAGAGTGATAAAGGAAAAACAGGACTACTTTACCAACTTAACCTGTTCTCTAACATCTTCTAAAGAGCTCTTTAAAATTGTGGACTCACTGTGCTCTCTCCAGGTACCAGATCCCGTGGTTGCCTCACAGGAGCTATGTAACAACATATCAGACTTCTTCTATAATAAAATAGATGATATCTATATAGCTCTACAATCACAGAGGAAATCTCTGAGTGCTGAGGACCTCTCTCGAATCAAACTGCTTGAATCTTGGAATATAGATGCCCCCCAGTCCCTCAATCATTTTCCTGCTCTTTCCTTGGAGGGACTCAATCTACTTTTGGACAAAACGAAATCGTCTTCCCCACTGGACCCAGTCCCTTTGAAATTACTAAAGGACTGTAGGGATATCATTCTTCCTCCGATACTGGAAGTAATGAATGGAGCCTTGGAACAAGGTACTTTTCCACTAGTCTGGAAGAAAGCTATTGTAAAGCCTCTTCTGAAAAAGTCCACCTTAGACCCCGGCATATTGAAGAACTTCAGACCCATATCTCTCCTGCCGGCCCCTGCCAAGATGTTGGAGACTCATTTGAACTTTCATCTTTCTAACTTCCTCGATGCTTCAGGCTTCTTGGATGGGTCCCAACATGGCTTTAGAAAGCTGCATAGCACGGAGTCTGCTTTGACTAAAGTCATGGATAACATCCGCAGGAAAGTCGATCTGGGTAAAACCACCGTGCTGGTACTGCTGGACCTTACAGCAGCATTCGATACCCTGTCTCCCCTTACTTTAACATCTAGGTTAAGGGAGGCAGGGGTAGAAGGACCAGCCCTCAGTCTCCTGAGCTCCTTCCTACATCAATGTGAGCAGCGTGTCATGCTAGGAGAGTACCTCTCCCCTGCTAAGTCTTTGCAATGTGGGGTGCCACAGGGGTCGGCACTGAGTCCGACCCTGTTTAATATCTACGTGGCCCCCCTTGCAAGACTAGTAAGATCTCAGGGGATGGAGGTAGTGTCGTATGCCGACGACACGCAGATTATGGTATCCCTGACCCACTCTGTGAATCTAGCCGCGTCAAACTTTAGGTCCTGCATGCAACTTGTTGCAGAGTGGATGATTTCCAACTCCCTAAAGTTGAACGGGGACAAGACAGAGGTCCTGGTCTTCGGCAAAGACCAGGGCATGTGGTCAGGTGAGTGGTGGCCTCCATCTTTAGGCATCTGCCCCATACCCACACAATCTGCCAGGAACCTTGGTGTCATTTTTGACACCCAGCTTTCTATGGAGCTCCAGGTCAATAGAACGGTGGCTACCTGTTGGGGCGTCATCAGGACTCTGAAAAGGATCGTCCACTATCTTTCCCCACAGGCACGGAAGCAGGTTGTGATCGCTCTTGTTGGCTCAAGGCTTGATTACTGTAATTCACTTTACGCCGGGGCCAACAAGGGCCTTCTGCAGCGCCTGCAGGTAATACAAAATGCGGCAGCGCGTTTTGCTCTTGCCCTGCCTTGGCTGTCATCTATGACCTTGGCGAGGAAGAATCTCCATTGGCTTCCTATTCCCTCAAGGATCATGTTCAAACTTCTCTGTTTAACATACAAGGCTTTAACTGCAGGACCGGCTGATGCCCTTGGATCCCTACTCACTAGGTATGTCCCGAACAGATGCCTACGCTCCAGTGAGCTTAACCAACTGGTAATCCCTCGAGCCAAGAAGGCCAGTTGGGGGAGTAAAGCCTTTTCCATTCTGGCACCCCAGATGTGGAATACACTCCCCCTTGAGATCAAGTCATTGCCTTCACTTGACCTCTTTAGGAAATCACTGAAAACCTGGCTTTTCATTAAAGCATACCAGTAAGCTCTGTTTCTGATTACTGACAGTAGTTATTTGAGTTAGACGCCTTGACGCCCATGGGGCATAGTTGCGCATTACAAATGCCATTTCATTCATTCATTCATTCATTAGTTACTTCCGTGATAGAAATCTATTCGGCTGCCACGACAGAAACAAATTCAAAACCCTGTTCATGTCCGAAAGGACAGAGTAGCGTGGCTCTGGAGGCAACGAGAGACGAATCCCCCTCAGAAGCCTACACACCAAAGGATGCTCCCCAACTGGGGTACACTGCACCAGCGCATGACCAGCTGATATCGCAGACCGAAAGGTATTAATGGAACGATACGCTAGTCCATCTTCCCCCAAGCCTGCCAGAAAATTGAGCACATGGACTATATCTGTCCCCGCGGGATCCACACCCTATCGCACACACCAACGGCGCCATTGATGCCAGGCCGACTGATACCTCTTGGTTGTGCTCTCAGCCCATGCTCTGGCGAGCAAGTCCTCAGCTTTTCCCGAAAGGCCCGGGAGCACCCAGCAACGCCGGAGATCCTCCATGCCATCAAGCACAGTGACCCCTCTAGGACCAAGCGGTGTGGAACCTTGTCTGGATTGAGCATAATGTGAGGATAATGGGGGAGTAGGATTGGAGAATCCCAAGAAAGTTTCAGAAGAACCGGAAACCAAACTTGAGACCTCCACCATGGCGTGATCATCACCACCTCTGTCAACTGGCGGCACAGCAGCACTGACACCCGCGTTATCATTGAAAACGGAGGAAACGCATACCCCGGTTCGCCCAACCAATCCTGCAGGAACGCATCCGTCGCCTCCGCGAGCGGATCCGGGCGCCAACTGAAGAACTGTGGAAGCTGGTGGTCTAGGCGCGTCGCAAACAAGTCCACCGTGAATGGACTCCACTTCTCGGACAGCAAGGAGAACACCTGAGGGTCTAACTTCCACACGCTGGCATCCAGGAGGTGCCGGGAGTGCCAATCGGCCACCTCGTTCTGCCGATCGGGCAAATGCTCTGCCGTGACCGACACTTGATGATCCAGGTTAAAGTGCCAGAACTCCTGCGCGAGATCCGCTAGCATATTGGATCTGGTACCTCCAGGATGGTTGATGTACCGGACCGCCGAAATGTTGTCCATCTGAAGGAGGACACAGGAATGCACTCTCTCCTTCATCCAGCACTGGACCGCAAAGGACCCCGCTAGCAACTCCAAGCAGTTGATGTGTAACGACTGCTCGAGCGTGGACCAGGCTCCACCTGTGGAAAACTCCGTGCAACTGGCCCCCCAACCGGCTCGACTGGCGTCTGACTCGATAATGATGTCCGATGCTGAGCTAAAAATCGCACGCCCATTTCAAGCCTCCAGTGCGTCAGCCACCACTGCATCTCGTCCTTCACATCCTCTGACAACGGAATCAGCTGCGAGTACGTCAGACCCTTCCTGAAGTGGAAAGCCTTCAGACGTTGCATGGCCCGATAATTTAAGGGACTGGGGAAAATGGCCTGGATGGACGATGACAGAAGACCCACCAGCCGGGCCAATTGGCGGAGCGATATCTGCCGCCTCGCCTAAGTTTGGCGCAATTCGTGCCGGATCTTCACCATTTTCCTGGCCGGAAGGCTCAGAGTCGAAGCCACCAAGTCTATGTTGAACACCAAAAAGGTTGCACACTGGACGGGAACCAAAAGGTTTTTTTTCTCGTTGATGACAAATCCCAGCCCTTGAAGGAGGTCGACCGCCACATGTAACTGGGAGAAAAGCCGCCTGGGACACTGGTCCATGAACAACATGTCATTGAGGTAAACGATCATACGCATGCCCTGGGCTCTCAAAGCCTCCACCACCGGGCGAAGCACCTTTGTGAAGAACCACAGAGCCGAGGAGAGCCCGAAAGGAAGCGTGGTGAATTCGTAAACTCGACCGTCCCACCTGAACTGGAGGAAACGTCGATAAGGAGGAAAAACCGGTACCGTGAGATAAGCGTCTTTTAAGTCGAGCCTGACCATCCAATCGGATGGATCTAACACATCCCTCAGGAGGTGGATCCCCTCCATCTTGAAATGTCGGTACACCAGCCACTGGTTGAACTCCTTCAAGTTGATGACTGGACGCCGGCCTCCGTCGACCTTGTCGACCAAAAAGAGATTGCTGAGGAAACCGTTGGGGTGCTCGCAAGCGCAACAAATCGCCCCTTTTAACAGGAGGGCGAAAACCTCTTTGTGCACTAACTCTGCATCGTGCTGCGAGAACACAATAGGGCGGGATGATGTAGCTGATGCGGATAGCCATGGAGCTCCAGCTGGAAGCCCTGGACCGTCTGCAGCACCTAAGCGTCGCTTGTAAGGGAAGCCCATGCCTGATAAAACAGCGCCAAGCGCCCCCATACCTGCAAACTCGCTGAAGGCAGCACACTCACCTCTTCCAGCACCTTGTTGCTGGCCTCTCTGGCCACCTCGGCCTGGTCCACCGCCCTATAGATCGAGTCATCGACCGCCTGGTAGAAGTCTTCATCCCAGGTGGCATAACTCAGAGGATCCTCCTCCGCGTACTGGTCCTGCCCGCCCTGCAGTGCGAGTTAAATTAGGCTCTGCAGGAGAAGTGCAACAGCACCAGCACCACAACTGGACCCTCATGGGTACAAAATTACAGCTGGGAGGGAGCCTATTGTGTTTTTATCTAGGAACCTGAATCAATATTGCTATTTTATGCCCTTGTACGGCTATAATCAATAATATCCCTATAATGGCATAAGAATCGGATCCATATTTAAGTAAATAGCCCTTGCAGTCCAAGGCACGGCAAAAGCTACTTCCTTGGATTCCTAGAAAGCACAAAGAGTTCTTTCGACACACCAAACCTCCAGCAACCTGGGAGATCCCCATTTGCTTTGTTTTGATTTGTAATAGAACTCCTGCGAGCACTGTAAGAACAGCTAGTTCTTAGTGACATCTTTATTGACGTCTTATGTCCAAACCTTACGTCAAACTCGGCACCTTTCAGGTATAAATATACCAACGTTGCCTTAATCAAACACACGGTGGTGGTTTTGGAGCAGAGCAGCTATCTACTTGCCGAGAGCCTAGCTGATGCGAGAGCCCACGGACGCTGCTCCTCCTCTTTGACGCGCTGAGAAAGACGCTGTCTTTTCTCCTGCCTAGAAAATCCAGCTCCGGCGTTTCCAGCCTACCCTTGCGGGTTGCTGGGATATCAAGTCCTGAGGAAAGAGATACCAGACCTCCTACATTCTATTCCCAAGGTACAGTGCTGACTAAACCCTTAAAGAGAATTCTTGAATCAGATTCTCGGCAAAACCTACTTAACTTAAACTGCTTCTTACTTACTCCTTCCCACGTATTAGGCTTAGGTCAGGTACACCGGAGTAGGCTTATTTTTGAAGCACCAGTTGAGCACGTTAGTCAATGTATATATGTATGTATATATTTTATCCATTTTAAAGTATCTTATGGCTAAGAAACCATATCAATGCTTTTACAGTATTATTTCATAATACTCCTTTTACTGTACGTACTTTACTTTACATTAAGTATTGCAATTGTGGCAATTCATTTCTCTTGCATGAGAAGGAAGACTGCTCAATAAATAATACCTTTTATTGAAATCGCCCGTCTCTCTATTCTCTGCACTCTGGTGAAACTAAGAACGCACAATTAACAGAGAGAAATAGCTGTCTATTGTTTTCACATGACTCTAGAGATTTACTCTTATTCTGGGGGAGCAAAGTTGTCATGTTATATGGTTGTCGGAAGCTAATCCCTTCTTGTTTATCCAGGGAGGTTAAACTCCTCCTCGTTTATTCGAGAAAGTTTCTAGTGACCTCTGAGCTAGCTGGCAAACCTTAAGTCTAATATAGTCAGTAAAGACCTATTCGACCTCAGTCCTACATCTACACTGCTGAATATATTATTCCAATGCGCAGAGCCTATTGGGAATATAGGAACTACACTACAAGCCCAGGCAGATATGGGGGTGCAAGGTGCACAAATTAAAGGGGCGAGCCCTGGGGACACTGCAGCCCACTCAAACACTGGGCACCAGTGACCACCCGGCACAAGCGTCTCACAGCACCAAACAAGTGGCAATTACGACCCCGTAGGGTGTTCCTGTAGCAAGCCTACTACAGACCCCAAAGGTGCATTCAACAGTGAAACACAGGAAATTTACGACCCCAAAAGGTGTCAAGCTGGGTGGCAGGGGCACCGCAAGCTATCTGCGCCAAACGCGCGCAAAAAACGCTTTCAAAAAGCGATCCTCGCTCACGCCAAACACACACTGAGCGTGCGCCCCCTAGTGGTGAGAGGAAGTCACCGCACCTCGCGGGGCCGAAAATTGCGTGAGGAGCGCAAAAGTCGTCCCGCGATTGCTAGGGGGAATCTGGAAATCAGAAACAGGCAGCGCTTAACAAATGCCACAAACGCTGTCCCCACAAGCCCCCAAACTCAGGAGAAAGGAGAAAATACACTTAACTTGCTTTTGAGTCTCTGCTTGTACATACTAGAATGAATCTACAGTATGTAATACATTGTGAGTAGCAGATCAGTGATAAATAATATTAAGTTGATTTGCTTTGCTATCTCATTAATATTTTGTTATATATGGCTCTCATATAAAACCTGTAGTGTGAATGACTGGATTCTAAATCCAGTAATTCACTGCTATGACTTAGCAACAGTTAATAAAAGCTGTTACCCAATGTTGGTATGTCATAAAGAAATTCGAGCCTGCTACCGCCTGGCACTCTGAGAGGCTGACAGAGCAGTCCTGGAAAGCAGAATCAGAATCAGAATCAGAAAATAGCTTTTTTCGATTTCATGATATAAAATCATAAAAGCACAGCATAAAGGAAAATACAATACTTATCATTTCTCAACAGTACATTCCCAGAATGTTGTTTAAAAAAGTTCATATAACAATCCTATATTTCTTTAGTTCATAGATAATCTGCATCTTATTACATTTTTTAAAAACATGGCAACTAAATACATGGTCATCTCGTCTTCTAACATCCTAAGTTTCAATAATGCCGGTCTACACTGCCTTAGACCCCATTTTTTAAGTAACGGTTTTAGATACTTAATTCTGTACATTGTATAAAATTTACAAAACAAGGTGCAATGTATCAGTGACTGTTTGATAAGTCATCACAGGGGCAGGGTGTCAAGTCGCTTGACCAAGTGTTCAGTTCGGGAAATGTAATCATCCTAAAAAGGTTCCCCCCCTGAAACGTGTCAATATCATCCTAGTATGGCCCTCTAGCTGCCACCGTTTATTTTCTAACAAAATAAGACAGATGTCTTTTAGCTTTTTCCTTGAAATATTTCCTAACTTAGATGGTGTGTGGAAAAAGTCAGGGTGTCCAATCTCTTTAAGGAATCCCTTTACATAAAGAAACCAATCAATGTTTAGGGCCCCCTGTAGCTTAAGACAATCTTCTATAATGTTTCTATGTAGTTCCGTCTCAGGTGATGTACCAATCTTATGCCACAAAAGTACGGGGTTCAATTTGATGAGGTCTGTAATATAGTCTAAGCCTAGCTCCTTATGACACAAATAAATTGACATTGTCTTCGGAGCCGCCAATAGATATCTGAGGAAAGCATTTTCACATTGCTGTATATCTAGAGTATCTGCAATCCCCCATATTCCCGCACCATGTAAAACAGTTGATAGACATTTGGATTTATAGATTTCCATCAAAACATTTACTGGTCTGCCTCCTAGTCTGTTCGCAAATTTTTGTACTGCCCCAATCGTGCGCGCAAAAGCCAGTTTTCTGGCATTTGCGGCCTCCGTCCAACTTCCATTTCTATCAAAGATAATCTTCAAATAGGAGAAAGATTTAGTTGATTCTATCTTCGATTTCTCAAGAAACACATTGCAATGAGTATTTCTTTTATGTGTACAGCACATACTAAAGGTTTTCCCTATGTTAATTTTTAAACCCCTCTTGCTCATGTAATCTGAAAAGGATCTTAGCACATTCTGTAGACCTATCGGGGTCCTTGCCATGAGCACCGCGTTGTCGGCATAAAGTAGGATTGGGGCAGGACTTCTTCCTATTTGAGCAAAGTCCTGTTTTTCACGCATAAGGTGTATGGCCACATTATTAATATAGAGATTAAAAAAAGGGTGCCAAGATACAGCCTTGACGAACGCCCTTTCTTATTGGGAATTTAGAAGTGCATTGACCATTTTTCCCAAACCGCACTTGCACCCGCTCCCCGGTATAATTCCTTTATAAAAGCCAAGATGTTAAAATCAACGCCTATTTCTAGCAGAGTGTCCCAAAGTATGTCATGGCTTAGGCAGTCAAATGTCAAACTAAGGTCGACAAAGGTCATAAAAAGATTGCCTTTTTTTGCTATCATATATTTGCCAATCATTACTGCCAGGTTCAACCCTTGTTCTACCGTACCCACCCCTGTTTTAAAACCATGTTGGAATTTTGATAATACTCCCGTGTCATCTGCCCATATCGGAAGTCTCTTTAAAATCACCTGCCCTGCTACTTTCATCAGGGAATCTAACAGAGAGATAGGTCTGTAGAATTTAGGATTGTTTCGATCCCCCTTCTTAAAAACAGGGGCCACAATTGCCACCTGCCAAGAATTTAAAAACCCTTCTTTGTTACAACTATTTAAAACTTTAGTTAAAAGGGGAGTCCATAGGTCCACATTTGTCTTATATATGTCCACAGGGACCCCATCTGGCCCTGGGGCCTTTCCTGCAGCACTTTCCATAATTGCCAGTTCAACCTCAGGCAGCGTAAGGTGATATCCAGAGGGAATACACTTTCTAAGTTGTTGTCCAACGATGGGCTTCTTGTTAACTGGGCACTCCCTGCTAGGCTATCTTTTTTATATAGATCAGTAAAGTAGGTTACCCAGACACCTTCATCAATTCCCATCTTCACAGTGTCAGTGTTCCTATCTACGAAAAAGGGTGCATTCACCGCCTTCCAAAAACTTGTTGTATCTTTTGATACGCAGGCTTGTTGCAAGGTTTGCCATGCTTCCTGTTTCAACCCATTTTTTCTTACTTTCATGGCAGCGTGGTACAATTTCCTAGCCTTTCTTATATAAAGGCGATTTTTCAGCTCTCTTTTTAATGTATTTATCAGAGCTTTATGCGCCTTTCTACAGTTTGAGTCAAACCATCCATTAGTTTTTTTGCCTGAGTGTTTTTTCGAGGATCCAGTTAAGGTCTTACTTATTTCTTGTGAGATATCATGAAAAGCAGTAATAACTGCAACATGATCGTTTTCTTCCTTTAGGCAGGCCACAAAGTCTTTATAGCGGCTTTTTTATTAGTCTCTGAAGAAAATCTACGGGATCAACTCTATTCCATTTGATGGAATAGCCATTTAGTTTAACTAAAGCTTTTGGCTTAGTATTGTTTTGGTTTATACAATGTAGTGGCAGGCTAATTGGAAAGTGATCGCTTAATCCAATAGCTCCTGTTTCAAAGGCAGAGACATTACAAGAATGGCTGTTTGATACCGGGAGAAAATAAATTAGTGTATTGCATCCCCTGAAATTAAAGGTTGGATTAAAGTCCACTTGGGGTGAACAAAGTTCATTGGTGAACCCCACGACAAATGAAAACAATAACGTGTTAAAAAATCTTCCAGTGACTGTGTGTGAGAAGTGACTACATAAATGACCCTCCAGATTTTTTAATCCACAAATGCCTCTGGTACCATTTGGGCACAAATCACAATTAAAATCCCCTGCCCACACTATACAATGCCCCATTGAAGTATCATCAGAGGCATTTGTCATGCATATTGCGATTTCATCCATAACTTTTGTTAGTTCCGACTTTGGGATATTATTGTAAAAGTTAATTAAAGTGATATTTAAAGTCCCTCCCGCATTGATTGTCAAGGTCTGATAATAAGTTGACACCAGATTCTGCTTCTTTACAATGATGTCTATTGTATTAGATATATAAATGCAGAGACCTCCAGAGTCTCTGCCCCTCAAGGTGTACTTAGCGGGTGTGTGGAAGGTTCAGAAACCATTCATATGAATGGCTTCCTTCTCCCAACACTCTTGAAGACAGATTATTGAAAATTCATTTATAAAGGACATAAATATTGGGTCAGCTCTTTTGCTTGATAGGCCTGCTATATTCCATGATAGAAGGGTTAAAGAATTCCCCTTCGCTGTAGGCTTGGCAATAACTTTATCCATCTTGATAATTGGTGGGCTAATTTCCTCACAGCCTGTTATAGCTTGTAATACTATTTGATTGGTTGTCGATCCTTGTACTTGTCCTTGTACTTCCTCTATCCCTAACTGGGGCGAGGACTTATTTGCAAAATCAACCACCGGACACATAACAGTTTCAGGCAGTTCACCAATGGCTGCTTCTGACACACTACTGTGTGAAATGCAATGGCCCATATGTGGAATAACTCTCAAATCACTATGCCCACTTATCTTGTTTAAATTAGTGGAGTCCAATTTTCCCTGCCTAAGTACCAGAATTAATTCTTGTTCCTCCTTTGAGTACAGTCAGCCAAACAGATCTAAGCTGCTAAACATATTTTGTGTCGGTAACCCTCCCCATTCTAACGTTGTCCTGGAGGAGCGGCCGGGGTTCTATTGATGATCTTATATATTGATTACCCCAGGAGCAAATGTAGCCTACCGTGCGGGGTCCCTAAAATTGACCGCCACACAATCCCCGGGGATAGTTTTCCGGCTATATCCCACCCACGCAACTCTCCGCACCATCAGTATCTCACTTTTTACATGTGGGGGTAGTGGTCGATTTATATTAAGCCAGTGTAACACCTTATTTTTAGGGCCATGTGCGTTTCATGAATAGAATTATCTATTTCTGGCACTCCTGTTAACACCACTAGGTATGGACTACATTCTGCTGGCAAGTTAAGGCAGAAACCTCCTAAATGTTTCCCATCTAGTGTGTTCCCCCGTTGCTCCCTAGCATGATTTTTAAGGGACATAGGGTCTCCTGGGACTTGCGTGTTAATTTTAGACAGTTCCACAGGAGCTATTGTCGTTTTTAATGTAGTGGCGGCATTAACGATTTCTTTTTGCACCGGGGGTGGTGGTGAGGGCACTATTTCTAGGTTCAGAGGTTTATTTGACTTTACAGCCCCCACTTTTGGTTGTTATACTTGCATAGGAACCATTAAATTCATAGTAGCCTTTTCAAGGAGAGACAGCTGTTTATCAATGTTTAATAGTCTACGTTCTAAAGGTTCCAAGGAAGATTTTAACAAAACCCCCAATTTTAAAAGTAAATGTTCTTCTCCCACCTCAGTCCTACCCACAGCATTTTCAGTGGCACTGCTACACGGGTCTTGGTTCAAATCCAACTGAGAATTATTAACATCATTAACATCATCCACCCCCTTCGATTTAGTAGAAATATCACTCCCGCCCCTCCCCCTGGCTACCTTTGAATACCTATCTCCTGTGCTTTTAGTATTAACCCGCTTTTTCTTAGGAACTGCCCCTGTGCGCTTCCCCCTTAATTTTCTGGTGTAAGACATCTCCGGTTGTTCGATGGTTGATGGTATTATAACAACTTCTGGTGCCTCGGACTGTTGCGAGCAATTTAACAAAGAATTATCTGTTAAATCATCAGGCGTGGAAGGAGGATAGTGTATAATCACTTGTGTTTTAGTAGTGTTAGTTTTTAGGGTATGATCTGGAGTACGGGCTGTCGCAAAATTTCCCATGGAGGATCTCTTTGCCATCGCTAGGTCTTGAGATGCGCGTCGTTCCATGAGAACTATGCCTTGGTCAATTAATGAATTCATTCTTATTACAAAGTTGTCCAAGGTACCCATCAGCGTGGCACACAAATAACATAATTCCCCCATGGTCTAGTCTTAGTCTCTTTTATGGCATTGCTCTCAACAATTCAACAAATAGCCTTCAATTTAGTCCAGGGACACCAATGTCTTTTCTTTCATTAGTTATATTTTATTTCTTTTTTTTGGGAATAGATTTATCAAAATATTTTTTAAACAGTTTTTTCTTTTTTTGAATTTTTTTTAAGGGTGAACATCAATTCATCAACATTGGTATTAATCCAATCAATATAAAAAGTGCAAAAGGTAATACTATGATTTTTACAGTCTATTCAATATATACTCTTTGTTTTTAACAAATAAGTAAAAAGCTAACAATTACCCTATCGCACACACTAACTTTCATACACACCACTCATTCATCCAGTGTCACAGTCTTACAAGCTCTAAAACAAATTCTAAGGTTGAGGTAACACAGATCGTCAATGTTTTTTACACGCCAGGTCTACGCGCGTTTCGGTGGGTTTGTTCCACCTTCCTCAGGACCAGCTTAGAAATAGTTTTACTCATCCCTCATCTCGTGTGTGCAGGGTATCTGAAATTAGAAAACACACTGTAATGTACCTGTAACTGAACCAAATTGAAGGACATATCTCTAATCATGTATTTTACTATTCATTTTTAGTATCATATGGACATTAACGTGGAAACATCTAATTACACCTTGGAGAAGTGGCACCATACCAATGAATAAGCCATTTATTCTGGGGTTTAGACTTTAGTAATTCACAGCAGTGGAAACATGGATTCAATATTCACTCAGTCTCAGGTCGCAAGCAAACCATTAAAAGATTGACTTTTGAGATCTGTACCATGAAGGTAATGATTATTACACCTAATGTGCTAAGTCCTGGAATAATCGTTATTCCATATGTTCTGGTTCATAACCTCACCTTCCACTAGATGAGAACCAGGCACTGTCTGGACTGTTCAAGTGTTGATACTAGCTTTCTTTGTTCGGGGTGCATCAACAACACCTAAGTAGAAAATATATATGTATCACGGGCCTGTATTTAAGTCTTCCTATTTGACAATAGCTAACATATGTATGAAAGAGAGTATTTCTTACCACTATTCTCTCATAAATGAGCCTGTGTGGGACTGCTTCTTATCATTTGTTTATTTGACAGAATCTTCTTCTGGTTGTTCTGAACGAGACAATTCGTATAATTATTATTATATCACTTATTTTCTAGTTATTTGGGTCCTAAAGACCAACCTTATAAAATTCTTACCTCAGTTATCTTATTGAAGTGCGTTATTTGGGGGCCTATTCTTTCCTTGATGCAGGGGAGACACAGGTTGAGATACTTTTGTTCTTACGATTCATTTTGTATATTAATCCTAGAAAGTAATAGAGGATGGTTGGTTTCTTATTCTACATATATTGTACTAAATAGAGAGTCTCCTCAATTCGAATGACCCACCTTTGGACAACTTGAGACAGGAATAGACTTGAGTTTCCTTCTTCTTCCGCTTCGTCTATGTGCCGGCCTGGCCCTCTCTTCCTTACATCACTTTCTTGCTTGGTACCGTTCTCTAAATCGAAGAGGTATTTTTATAATTATTATATTCTTTCTAGTTTTAATCTATGCAGCTATTCTTTACTTTCGTCCTTTATCTCGGACCTGTCAAAGCTTTGTCCCCTGTTTTGTAAATCATTTATGCTATACGTGACATATTTGTAAGAAAAACAAAGTGCCTTATTATCATTTATGCATTCAGGCATTTTTAAACATTGTATCAGGTGCATATTATCTCTTTTTGAAGAAACAATTCAGAGATATACGTTAAGTGATAACACAGTCAATCTATTCATATATGGTCGATGGTATAGATGTTGTAATTCATGCGTGTGATTTTAGTTGGTATGACCACACAGAGACTCATTTCATATAAGTTACGCTTGTATTTTAACGGTGTTACAGATTAGACTCCCTTTTAAATTTTGGGTGTAACATTTACAAACACCCAATTCGAATGGACCGTTCGAAAATTATTTAGTATTGCAGTGACGAGCTTTGTGTCTAGCACACAAGTTTATGCTTCATACCTGATAACGACGTGCTCTTCGGCATATATGGTACTCCTGCTTCTTCTCCCCTTACGAAGCCGGCGCAGTTACTGAAAGTTATGGCCAGGTCTTTAAATAGTGCCCGGTGCTTCCCGCCATGGACATGTGTACTATTTGTTGTGCCGGAAGAGATTGTTATTACTTCTGGTCATGTCATGAGCGCCATATTGTGACGGGAAGAGATTGTTTTTCTCGGCCCGTGTTAACATACACTCCAGTATTATTTTACACAGATATAAATATATCTGAATTAACAATCTTAGCCTTAGTCAAAAATTGTTATATATGGGGTTTCATCGCAATAATTAGTGCCAAATAACTAACTAATAAAGCACCGTTTTATTTTGCCTCTCAGAATTGTTGTTGGCGCCATCTTAAAGTGGGGACATACATGTGGTGTATAGTTTTTTTAACAGCATGGAGTATACCAACTTATGATGTGTCCTCTCCACACTGCTTGTTTCTGCAACAGTCAACATATTTAATGTTTAATTTTAGGGTTCTATCTGAATGTTGACCTTTTTATATATGCCTTCTTAAACCAGGCAGTTCAATTAAGGAGAAATAATCATTGTTAGATCTCAACATAAATTATTTTATTGATTATCTATATTAAGAAACCTGATCAAGTACCTTGTTATTACAGCTAATCTACAGGTCCTAAGACTGTCACAGACGTGGTCTGTCCATTTATGTATGTTTGGTGACAAACCAAGAGATATTTTCATTCAGTCCTCTACGAATGCTATCACATTGGAAAATCCAGAAACTCTCACGTTTTTTGCGAGTGTGTTCCATGTTTTGACCTAGTTTATGTTGGACTTTCTCTAAAATACACCAACGAAGTTCACTTTCGTTGTGGTTCAGATCTATGCAGTGTTGTACCAGTGGTGCTGTTATTTTCTTCATTTTGACTGCCGACTTGTGTTCACTAAATCTAATGCGGAATTCTCTGTCTGTTTCTCCAATGTAGGCCAGGCCACAAGGGCACAGAATGATGTATACAACATTACTGCTCCTACAGTTTGTAAATGATCTCAGGGTTACTTGAAAGTTGTTATAATTGATTGATTCAGTTGTGATTGCCGCCTCACAGGCATGGCAGGACCCACCCCTATGATTGCCCAGTACTGGGTTTTGTCCTGTTATTGATATTTGGGTGCTTCCTGTTTTCTGTTTTCTCCTAGTATGGACCAGCCGGTCTCTTAGATTTCTGTTCCTCCTGTAAGCTACTAGGGGTTTAGATCCAAAGTTTTCACTCTCCTCTGTTTCCAATATGCTCCAATTTTTATTGATTATATTTTTGATTTTATAGTTCAGTGTAGAATGATTGATGACACAGGTAATCCGATCTACTGGTTTCCTTTTTGTGCCACTTAACAGGGAGTCTCGATCATAGTATTTCGCTCTTTTAAAGGCTTGCCTGATCAGCCGATGAGGATAGCCTCTTTTGAGCAGTCTGCTTTTAAGTTCTTCTCCATGGCATTGGTATTCCATCAGGTTAGTGCAATTACGGCGTATCCTGAGAAATTCGCCAAAGGGGATTGAGTCTTTTTGACAGTGAGGGTGGAAACTACCATATTGTAAGATGGTGTTTTTAGATGTGGGTTTCCTGTATAGATTTACTTCTAAAACTCCACTACTGCCATTTATCTTGATGTCCAGGAACTCCACTTTGTCAGTGTGGTAATTAGAGGTAAACGTAAGATTGGGATCACTTGAATTTAGCCAAAGTATGTAATCCTTCAGGTGGGCTTCAGTACCGTGCCAAACAAAAAAAATATCATCAATAAATCGGCGCCATAAATGAACATTTTCGAAAAAAGGGGCAACTTTGTTGTATACATGGAGCAATTCCCATTCGCCCATGTAGGCATTCGCTACGCTGGGCGCACAGGATGCCCCCATGCTGGTGCCCTTCACTTGTTTGTAAAGGGCACCGTCATAGTCAAAATAATTGTTCAACAGGACAATCTCGAGGCATTGCAAGATAAATCTATCTGGTCGATCTTCAGGGTATCTCAGTAGCAGGGATGATACCGCTTGTAACGCCTGACATTGAGGTATGTTGGTATACAACGCCTAAATGTCAAGCGTTACAAGTATATCAGTGCTTGCATTGAATACAGTTCCCTCTATCTTGATAATCATGTCCCCCGTATCACGAACAAATGATTCATACCTCTGTGTCAAAGGGCACAGAAATCTGTCCACGTATTTGGACAGGGGCTCTGTGCTCGACCCAAATGTTGAAATGATAGGTCGCATAGGGGGACTGGTTTCATTTTTATGCGTTTTGGGCAAGCCATATGAGGCTGGGGTTATTGGACAAGTTTTGTTAAGAAAGATAAGTTCATCTTCACAGATGTATCCTTTTTCAAATGCAGTATTGGTGAGTTCTTTTATGGTGACATTGAGCCGTTGCAGTTCTCTTAGATGGGCTGGCCTATAATGTTCCTCTACACTTAACATCTCTAACATCTTTTTGTTATATTCGCTTTTGTCAAAGACTGTGATGCCACCGCCCTTGTCGCATGGTTTTATTATCAAATTGGTGTTCCTTTCGATATTTGTGAGGGCTAGATTTTCTTGTTTGGTTAGATTAAAGTTAGGCCTGTTGGTTCCTGAGAGGAGTCGTGTAATGTCTTTTAAAACCCTGCGTTCAAAAATTTGGACCTCAGGTCCAACAGCATCTAGAGTGGGTGTAAAGCTGATTCAGGTTTTCTTCCTCTCGCATTCTACCTTCAAAGAACTTTTTTAGTCTAACTTTTCTAAAAAATGCGAACAAATCCTCATGGAGTTTGAATTTGTTTAGTGGAGCGCAAGGAACAAATGAGAGACCCCGACTCAGGACAGACATCTCCTCACTATTCAGCTCAGTGGATGATAAGTTGTAAATTGGCATTATATCTCCTCTTTTGTCTGTGTATTTATTTAAATCTACCACCAGTATTGCTGGTTTCTCGTCTTCACATATCTTTGCTGAGGTTGAGGGCTCATCGTTTGGTGTCCTCCCCTGTCCTGCTGCCAATGCACATTCTTTCCCCTGTAGTTGCCTCTCGATAAAAAACCACGAGTCTGAGTGTTTTGATATCCTTGCCTGCCTCTATAGGGGGGTCTAGAGTTATACCGTCCTCTCCCTGAGTCTTGGTAATTGTCTGGGTCAGAGTCAGACGAACCTGTATCTGAGAAGTTTGTTTAGTTTCTCCTATGGGTGTTGTCATAATTTGGATTGTAACCGGCTTGGTGCCCTCCCTGATAATAATTAGGATTTAAAGAAGGATAGATCTTTTCTTTCGTAAACCAATGTACATCCTTCTTTAATTTGTCAGTCTTCTTGTTGGTTAAATAAGTGTCAAAATCTTTAATCTCTAATTGGATCCTTTCAAGTTTATTTTTCGCATCATCAACTGCATCAGAGGTTTTCAATTTCTCTTCTAGCTCCTCAATTTCTTTACTAATGGCTGTCAGAAGATCTTTCACAGTTTCGATGATTAACATCATCCAATCTCTGGAGCAGCGGTTTGAAATTAAAGACCAACGCTGCAGAAATTTGCGAACTTCAATAAATAAAGCGGGGGCATTGCAAACCCTAAGGCCAGATGGAATTACTCCCTCTTTCAAATATGCAAGCATATAGAATGCATGTGATTCTATATGTTTCCTTTTCTTTTTTAGATTTAAAAGATTTTGCCATTCGCTATTGTCTCCTAATGTTGTGGGCACAGGGTTATTTCCATCGGTTACTAATCCGAATAGGGAACTGAATTCCTCATCTGAGAACCCAAACGTTTCAAGTTTGTCCATAGTGATACAGGGTTGTTCAACAGCTATCTTTTTTATAATGATTCGTGAGTCTGAGATAATTTAATCAAAGGCCTCCACTGCCTTGATGCCACTATCCTGATGCAATGATGTCCCACAATAATGTCGATCTAAACTACAAGGGAAATTAATTCCAGACTTAGTAGTAATAGAGTATCCCACAGTTCAAAAAACGTGAATGTATTGACATGAAGTTTGGGACCCCCTCGGAAGTTACTTGTATGACCAGGGAAAAGAGGGGACTACGCTTATACACACAAATAACAGAATTCCCCCATGGTCTAGTCTTAGTCTCTTTTATGGCATTGCTCTCAACAATTCAACAAATAGCCTTCAATTTAGTCCAGGGACACCAATGTCTTTTCTTTCATTAGTTATATTTTATTTCTTTTTTTTGGGAATAGATTTATCAAAATATTTTTTAAACAGTTTTTTCTTTTTTTTATCTTTTTTAAGGGTGAACATCAATTCATCAACATTGGTATTAATCCAATCAATATAAAAAGTGCAAAAGTTAATACTATGATTTTTACAGTCTATTCAATATATACTCTATGTTTTTAACAAAATAAGTAAAAAGCTAACAATTACCCTATCTTACACACTAACTTTCATACACACCACTCATTCATCCAGTGTCACAGTCTTACAAGCTCTAAAACAATTTCTAAGGTTGAGGTAACACAGATCGTCAATGTTTTTTACACGCCAGGTCTATGCGCGTTTCGGTGGGTTCGTACCACCATCCTCAGGACCAGCTTAGAAATAGTTTTACTCAACATCAGCGTGGCCCCAGCATTAGCAGTTTTACTTCTACTTTCATGTGTGGACATAGTATCAAGTGGCCTGACAAAGTAAATGGGGACACAATAACTTACTTAACAATGCACACGGTTATTTCAAGTAGAAGAATTTAGAGAGTTGGCCTGGTCCGGTCTCTCACAGTCTCGAACGGGCTATAACGGGCCCGCCCTTGGCCGGGGCTTCACCCGGCCCTCGCCTGCACGTGTCCCGTGATACGCAGGCAAGGGTGTGGCTAAATAGAGGAAGGTGGGGGCGGGAAGAAGTTCCAGGTGCGGCAGATTGAGAGCCCGCAGAGACTGCTGGTCCTCGCAGTCCCGCTCCCGTAGGTCAGCCCCAAAGTGTCCACAGGTCAGCCCCAAGTCGGCAGAGTTCCAGGGAAGCTGGGGGAAGTCCAAATATTGATGGCAGTAACAAAAAACACAAAGTCCCGACTGCGAGCAGATAGCACAGCTTCTGGAGGAGAGAGGGCATGCACTGAAAGTGGCGAGGGTGGGTGGGAGGAGCAATGATTGAATTTTTTTTTTTTTGTGAGCTGGGACAGAGGCTCTATTATTCCTCTGTCCCTGCGTAGCAGTTGAAAGAATGGGCAGATGTTATATCGAATAAAATTATAGGTGGATAAAAAGTGAATTACAGAGATGTTTATCATCTCAGGGTTCTCAATGATATCATAACCAACTTGAGCATTGCTCTGGTTGTGTATTTGATGTCAGTCAGAACGCCACAGTGAATAGCATCCCTGTAATTCACAACTATCCATCTCTATTTCTATATGTTATACATATGAGCTCATAATCTTCCTGTAATGTACAGTATATTATTTTCTTATTATAAGCGCGTTCTGATGTCAGAACCCAACTACAATAAAAAAAAATGAGACACCTAGTCACTCTTAATACATTATTACAAGCGACTCATGACATCAAGTGCCCAAGGGGTACAGCGACCTTCACTCAGCTTGAAGGAAGTTGATGCACGTGAGCCCAAGCACTGCGTGAGCAGCAGCAGTTTTTATAGTGAACTATGGGCCATATGTATCAAGATACCAATTAGCGATTCTGTAATAGCGATTTTTAAGAAATCGCTATTTCAGAATCGCTAATTGGTATGTATCAAGAAAATCGCAATTTTTTAGTGATTTCTTGATATTCCTTAATTGCAAATTCACATATTGCGAATTCGCAATTACGGAATACTTTCCCATTCATTTCTATGGGCCTCCTTGCCCATAGGAAGGAATGGAAATGTATTCTCAATTTGCGATTCGCAATTTGCTAATCGCAAATTGAGAATAATTTCAGGGGTGTCCAAAGGACACCCTGTTGCACCCCTGAAATAAGTATGGGTGCACATGTGGTGCACAAACATGCCCTAAAGGCATGTATGTGCGTCACATGGCACTTTGAAAAATGCTGAAATGTGCATTTTTAAAGGAAATCGCAACTTACCACCAACTAGAAGTTGGTGGTAATTTGCGATTCCTTAAGGGCATTTTGGAATTTTTTTGGGCTTCATACATTGCATTTAAGGAATCGCAAAATTTGCAATTCCTTAAATGCAATTGCAAAATAAGGAATCGCAAATTTTGCGATTCCTTATTTTGCATCAAATTTTTCTTAATACATTACATTTAACAAATTCGTATTCGCAAAGGCCGAAATTCTGTGAATTTCAGCCATAGCAAATGGGAATTTGCTTGATACATATGGCCCTATATCACATAGGAGAGACAGTATTTGGGGTTGGTTACATTCCCCCTTCCCTCCATTGTCTCTGGGAGGGATGCAGGCTGTCTAGTCTCTAGTCTTATGGAATGCGCAGAACCGTTCCAACTAAAAAACACAAAAATATTTTCTTTCACAAGGAAAGGCTTGGGAACTTGTTTGTTTTGCTCCTTTGCCTTTCACCTTTTAAAGTAATAGGGTTTGTTTTGGAAGGCTCAGAGCTGACAATTCCTGGAAGCCAGCTAAGCATAGCTGCTAGGGGGCCCCATGTCATGTGCCACACCATCAGCAGTGCCTGCCTTTGCAGCCTACAGCAGAATCTGAGAAAGGTAGTTTTGTTTCAAAAGTGAAACAAAATCCCAACATGCAAAAAGAACAATTAATGGACAGAATGCTGAAAAATTTCAAACATTCAGCAAAGTACAGAGATCTGGCGGCCCTGGCCTAAATCAATCGTTTTGTTGCTCCTCCCCATGCCATTTCAATTTAAACTCAGATATGTGCAAAGCAGTCCAGCCCGAACTGCCAGGCCAGGTCCTCCCTGGACCGAAAACAAGCATCCTTCATCCTTCCTCAACCAGGCTCGGTCGACTCCAGTGGAAGGAAGAGCACAGGACCCACGTCCCACTCGAGGTGACAAACGTGAAAAATAGGCATTGTGGGGAACAATTTCGAAGTATACATAGGCACTTGTTGGTCATTAATGTGCTTTTAGAAGCAGAAGCAAAGGCCACTTATTACTAGGGATGAATTTCTTCCTTACTATGGATTATAAGGATCTTGCAAGTCACCTCGTAGTTCTGTGTCCAATAAAGACACTTGGTCTACCGCTTCATGTCTCGGTATGATCACTAAACTCCTTGGTGACTTGCAATATCCTTACCTGTACAGAAGGAGGTATTTTATTCCAATTATCAAAGACATTTATATATTTTTACTATATTAATATTTCAATTTTTTTGATAAAAAGTTATCAAAGATCATGCCGTGCTACTTGAGTTGTTGTTAGGTGTCAAAGGAAGCATAATTTCAATTATTTTTTTTAAACTTTAACTAAGCTTGGATTGCTTAGTGGCCTTTATTCTAGCACTCATGCTGTTTCTATATATTTTTTCCCCACCATCAATTAAATACATATAGATAAATAAATACATAAATACACGAGGAAATACAGCCGAGAATAAATAAGTTATAAGGGAAGAATACATTTTTTTTCTCCACATTTCATATCTCATAATAAAATTGCGTTGATTACCACCTTTCAAAATCCAATGGGCTGCCGATCATTCATACTGTCACTCAGCCAGCCTTGCTATTATTTTTCCATTTGTGGATTGGAGCCAAATACGTTTTTTCTATTTCTTTTATACCCTCCCTTCCTTTCTTTCAATATATTCCCTTTTCAAGATTATAAATAGATAAGAGACGCACAAGCCATTGTTGAAAGGGGAGGCGGGAGGGGGGGGGGAGGGGTTGGGGAGATCCAACCGTGCAGAGGAGATACATATTGTTACTACTGCCATTGCCATAAAATATAAGTATTGTTGTGCCCCTAGCGTTCGTTCCTTCCTTCCTGACCCCCAATAACATTAACTGAGGTGCGAGTGTTGTTTTAATCCTCAAAGACTGCGCCAATAAGGTTTCTTTATCTTTCTTCAGGTTTCTCAAATCGGAGAGGTAGATAACATATGAATAATGTCAGCTTCGGCACTATGGCATCAGGGGTAGAGGACTCCTACTCAGCCCCCCTATTGAGCAATCTTGGCTGGTATATGATATAGCGAAAAGATTGTTTTATAATGTTGCAGCTGCAACCCAGCCGAGCTGAAAATAGTGGTCAAGTTTTAGCGAGCCAAAACACTCAGCACAATCTATGCCTAGGTCTTATTTCCATTTCTCAAAATTATTCTCTAAGTCATCAGACATCATCCAACTGAGCCCTCCATATGTTTGACGAATGGTTAACCCCTCATGATCCCTAATCACCTCCATTATAGGGTCTTTGCTGAAAGCTCTTTCCAACCCTTACTTTTTGGTTAAATAGCAGCGCACCTGCAAATATTTTTTTAAAGTCTTTCCAGTCGACCTTAAGAGATACCTGGACTTTCTCAGATGGCAATATTCCACTTACGCCAAGGGGAACCCCAATCTTCCCCACTCCAATGCCGGCCCAGAGCGACATTGCCCCATGGTGGAATATCTCTGGAAATGATGAGTTCCTAAGGAGTGGAGTATAAAATGTCATCCTCCCTAACCCTAGTTTCTTCCTTACAGCCGTCCATGCACAAAGTGCCACCCCATGGGTCTTAAATGCAACCTTTTTGTAGTAGTTGGGTTCATTATACTTCAACAGCCAATTATGAGCCTCTTTTCCTAATAGCAATTCGGATATGTCTGGGGGACCGTCACTTCTCCACTGGTCCACAACCTTCTGCCCAAGCAGACCCTGCCCAATTATTCATTCTTAGAACTGGGACAGCACCTCCCCTTCTCTCCCTGGGAAGGGTCATAAATCTAAGAGCCCTCCTGGTCTTTTCATGTGTCAATATAAATATATTCACCATCTTTTTCATTACCTTAAAGCAATGACTTTCGTTCGCCAAAGACGTATACAATTTTTGGAAGGAACATCATTTTAATAATATTTTTCCGACCCACAACTGAGATGTCCGAATTACTCAATCTTTCTTGGTCCTTCTTCCTATTTTGAATTACTGAGGTCAGGTTCACCTCCACCATTTGTCCCATCTCTTATGTTGCAGTGACCCTGTTGTATCTATGCCTTTAAATATGTGCATTCTCACACTCTGAAATTCCTTATGCCTGTCAGTTGTTCTCCAGGTCTTGGATGTGGATGACTTGCCTCCCTGTTGGGTTAATAAACCTCTTCTAACCTGCTTCCTGAGTATTGCATCTTTACAATAGACCCATAAGTAGAACGCCAATTTCATCACCTGAGGATCAGACAGATGGGCCCTGCTATTTATTACAATGTGGGTTTTGTCCTGATTGAGCAATTAACCTGACGCCCTCCCAAAGTCTTTTGCCTCTTTTTAAATTTCCATTATTAGTGCTATATATTATGCTTAGGTGTCACTACTGTGAAAACATCGGCATACCCCAACATTTTGGTATCAAGGCCATGAAAGCAAATAGGCTGAACTCTCGGATTTAAATCGATTTTTTTTCGAATTAGGGGATCTATATAAAATGTAAATAAAAGAGGAGAGCAAGGGTACCCCTGTCTTGTCCCCGTGTGATATGGATAGGCATTGTTTGACCTCCCATTCACGAAGATGGGCGTGAGGGGCTCTATAGAGTACCCGTATGGCCTTAATAAAACCTTTACCAATCCCTACTCGCACAAGAGAGGCCCACAAATATTCCCAGGAGACCCTATCAAATGCCTTCTCTGCATCAAACAGAATTTGCCCCATAGGATCTCATGACATTAAGGCAGCGTTGAATAGTGTACCCACTCTGTGAAAGTGGTCAGCAGTTCCTCTAACTGGGTTAAAGCCATACTGTCTGGGGGATATCACCTTCTCTATAATATAACTCAGTCGATTAGCGAACACATTGAAAAAATATTAGTGTTTATGAGAGTGTTTAGGACCCTGTCTCATTTGAAGGCTTCCCCTTCTTCAGAAAAATAATAATGTTAGCCCAAGCCCACAATTCTGGGGGAGTCGCCCCCTTCTGAACCGGACACATTAAGTAGATAAAATATGCTCCCAAGGTTAAAAAAAAAGTTTTATAAAACTCTAGCGGGATTTGGTTGGGACACACAGCCTTTCGGGAGGGAAGGTCCTTTAACGCTCTTTGTATTTCTTCCCCTGAGAATGGAGCATCAAGGGATTCCACATCTTCCTGGGTAAACTGCTGGTTCGAATAGAGTACAAATACCACTTTATATAACTCTTTTCAAAACACCCCTCCTTTCCATATAGTTGCTCATGGAATCTGCAGAATTCCTCTTGTATATCTGTAGGGCCGCACACTAATTTGCCTTTGTGATTTTTAATCTCCAAGATCTCCCCACTAACAGTCTCCTGTCTTGTCCGCATGGCCAGCAAATGACCCACCGCTCACTATATTCATAATAGTTTTGCCGCCAGGCCATGTACTTTTCCACTGCTCTTGCTACCGAAATTACACCAATGGCTGCTTTAGTCAGGGCAAGTTTGTATAGAGTTTCCTCTATACATATCCTGTTAGCAATTGCCCTGACAAGTTCCTCCTCACTGACTGCCAATGCATTGTATATCTCACTTTGGCGTTGGGATTGCTTATTATTCCAGTTCAAAGAATACCTCTGTGTCTCCCCCTTACTCCAGCCATAAATGCATCCCATGCCACTCCACCCCCACTGTTTCCCCTATTGAACTCCAGCAATTCCCCAATCCATTTATTCATGCGATTAAAGTAGCCAGGATCCTGCAACACATCCCTCTCAAATGTTCAGATTCGTTCTGTTATTTCCACCTCTGTACAAGTAACTTCTGAATCCAGAGAGTTGTGGTCTGACATAACCCAGGAGTACTTTTGTATGCAGTTAATAATTGTTGTGAGACAAAGAAATAGTCTAGGCGTCTTACTGGTTTATGTCTTACTGTTTTATACTGCAGCCGTTGCGAGGCTTTAAATATTGCCAAACATCTATAAGCCCATTATCTTGTGTCAGGTGTGTGAGAGCTCTATAAACCTTGCTTTTCCGATCAGCATACTTGCTGAGTCTCCTATTTAATTGCCCACCCAAACCATTAATATTCAGATCACCACGAAGTATAATTGGTGTCAATACCCTCTGAGCACACTAATACCAATAACAATGTAAGTATTATAATTCCACAAGTTATAGATGACTGGCAAGTCACACTGTGTCCAATGAATTCAAGTCCATTCATAAGTCGTCGTAGTCACTTATATCTTCAATTGTAATTTATTCCAATCCAATGTAACTGTACATTCTGTACAACAGTCCAGTGTATAGATGGTACATCAGCCAACACGTGTTTCATCGTGTATTTATACAACACTTAGACTTCCTCAGGGCTGTAACCAAAACATAAACAATGCCCATATTTTAAAATAAGAACTTGATATGTCTAAGAGATGAAGGAAGATGATAGTGACCTCCACCAAGAAAATAATATGTCATGCATACCTAATAGTAGGGTAGGTACTCTTAGTGAGAAAGACAAAGATTAGATAACCCATTTAGATATAGGGGATATCTTATAACCCAGGCGATATCAGTAATTTGTTAATAAACTCATATTTAGCTCGAACTAAATCCTGTATCATGGAATATAAGAGTTCCTTGTCCTATTCCAGATTGACCACTATAAAATGAACGTAAATCAAAATCACCAAACACATCAAATATGCTACTGACATCTCATAGACTCAGTAACCTCAGAGATTCTTTATCAGAAGCCTAACACCCCTACTTAGGATACCCTAAATATCGAACGAACTAAAGAGCCTATCTCTGAAAAACAACATGTAACTACCAATGAATATATCAATTCATATAATTGGTAAGTTAGTAGATCCCCAAGTATCTGCAAGGCCATATTGAAACGCGCTCCGCTGGTTAATATTCTAGACTTTATATATAAAGTGACACTCACCAGTATAAACAAAGCACGAGTCAAAATTCTTCACTCTGGATCCAATCTCTCCTAAGCAATATCAAAGACAAGACAGCCTGTGATCCCTATTGTTACTCGTTACTACTACACTATATAGACTCAAATTATAAAAAAACGACTCACTTAGAGTGACAGATCACACGCAGTACGTCTCCAACTGTGTGATAGACGGTGACTCTCTAATGTTACTAAAATGCAAAGTTAGCATTAGCAACTGATAACAAGCAATACACACTACTTTAGCGTACATTGCATTACTTACCACCATATCCGGTAACACTTGTATTCAGAGGACTAATACTGTAAAGTAAAGAATTAATATTATCTGTATTATATTTTGTCAACTCTTAACGGTAAAATCACAAGACTGCCTGTCAAACTGGTAGTTCAAGAGCTTACCGAGTGTGTGTAACACTACGAAATTGTCCTCAGTCAATTTATCGCTTCCCAATGTAGAATACGATTTTTGAGTACTATTATGATAAAAATGGAGGGCTATATTATCCGAAAGTATCTGTAACAATTGAAAACCAAAAGTCACTATAATGGTTCTCAGAGAACACTCGATCCGTGAATGCAAATAAATGTTATGTTATGTTATGTTATGTTATTTATTTATTTATATAGCGCTCGGCTACTCAAAAAGAGTGTCCCGGCGCTTTCAACTCTTCTTACCCAATCTCAGTATCATTAAATCCTGACGTTTCTCCACCAAAGCGTCTCCCTCCTGAAATAGAGGAGACTAATATTTGTATATATCCTCAATGTAAGCTTTAAATACACGATCCAAAATCAAAATTCACATACGCATACCTTCGAGTCGGCAGGGAGAATCCACGCTGCTCTGTGGCGTTCTGTTTGGGCGCCATATTGGAACGCCTATTTATCGTAAACGATAATCGGCGCCATCTTGTAGTGGTGAAAACTATAATATTGAGTTATAGTGTCTAATTATCTCGAAAGTCACAAGCACTAGCTTGATATCTATTTTAATCAGAACAACGTACTTCCTCATTAATCTAATTTGTCACAGCATATTGTACTTAGCGGTTCTGAACGCTCTGTTAAGGCGCTGTATCGGAACACCTATTATCGTAAACGATAATTGGCGCCATCTTGTAGTGATAAAAACTACAGTATTGAGTTATAGTATCTTGTGATCTCGAAGGTCACAAGCACTGGCTTGATATCTGTTTTAAATGAACATCGTATTGTCTCATTAATCATATGTGTCTCAGTATATTATGCATAGTGGTTCTGTAAGCTCGAAGAGTATGACTAACCGTGTACACTTAATATACACCTAATATTACGTCCTAAATCCAAGTAAGGTCGAAGACAACATAACCCTTCATCTATCATCATTAGTAATGCGCGAACTATAGGTCCAACAGATTCCTCAGGGCTACTACAATATGTTAAGCATGCTAAGTGTTAGTAAAGATTTAGGTAAAGGGTAAAGAAAAAGAAAGAAAGAAAGTGTCCGTGTGTGCCATATAGCCTCGGTACATATACAGTACTAACAAAACATATTGCCAATGATAGATCGTATAAGCTGCTACAATCAGTTCTAATAAGAGATTCACCCTTTGTAATGCACATTGTTTTCAATTGTTTGACAATCAAACAGCCATAAGAGATAACATTCAATTTCCATTGGTAACACATAAGAGAAGTGTACATGTTATGCTCTAAAATAAAGATTGTTAAACAATAGATCAACCATATTTCATACAAATAATCAGAATAATCTGCTCAAGTCATACTGCAGTACATTCCGACCATAATGTTTGAATAATAAAACAAAACACAACACTATACATATTGATCATACAATCATTGTCTAATCATGCCCCCACTCCTGTCCCAGATAATATTGATATTCATTATCTATATTGAGACCCCTCTCCACAGCTTTCAATTTCATGATAATAATAATAATAATAATAATACTGATTCTTGTATAGCGCGAACAGCTACCTCGCGAGGAGGTGTCCCGGCGCTGAAAAGAAACCGCAGCATCAGAGAGGAATGCAGGGAGAGGTACTAGGCTTTCTGTGCAAAGAGCCAAGTCTTTAGGAGTTTCCTAAAGATGGCTTCTGACTGGGCAGATTGGATGGCAGGGGGGAGGGAGTTCCAAAGCTTCGCAGTGCCTACCGAGAAAGATCTACCTCCGAGTCTCGCCCTTCTCGCTCGAGGTACAGCCAGTAGGATCTGCGAGTTCGATCTCAGGTGTATCTCTTGATGGTAGCGGGGGAGTCGGAGTTTAAGATAATTGGGACAAGTCCCTTTTTGTGCTCCGTAAGCTAGGGTGAGCGCTTTGAATTTTACTCTGCTCGCCACTGGAAGCCAGTGCAGCTCGTGAAGATGCGGAGAGATATGATGTTTAAAAGGCACGTGTTTTATCAATCTCGCAGCCGCATTCTGCACGCTCTGCAGGCGTTGTGTCAGATATTTCGGGAGGCCAAGATAGAGGCCGTTAGAATAATCCAGTCTGGATGTGACTGTCGCATGGACCACCGATTTACGACAGTCAGTTGGTAGAAGAGAGAGAAATTTTCGGAGGTTGCAGAGTTTATAGTGGCAGCTAGAGGTGACTTGTTGTATATGAGAGGAGAAGGACAGCGTCTCGTCCCACCATACACCCAAATTTTTTGCCTTGGTGCCAGGGGTGGGAGCAGGACCCATTTCAGTGGGCCACCAGAGGTCAGGGGAGGGTGGAGTACTTTTCCCAAAGAATAGTACCTCGGTTTTGCTAGCATTCAATATTAGCTTGTTAGTGTTCATCCATCTGGCTACGTCACTAAGACAGCCTTTTATTTTGCTAAACGCTGCTTCTGACACCTCAGCGTATGGGAAGACTAGTTGCGTATCATCCGCATATGAAATCGCCTTGACCCCCCATTTGGCGATTAAGGTAAAAAGTGGGGCCAGATAAACATTGAAAAGTAGCGGGCTGAGGGCGGACCCTTGCGGGACACCACACCACAGCCGTTTGGGTTCAGAGGAAAAAGCGCCCAGAGCTACTTTCTGAGAGCGGTTCGTAAGATAGGAGTGAAACCAGCTCAGTGCCTTGTCCTCTAAGCCAATATCCTTCAATCTGAGCAGCATTCTACCGTGATCCACAGTATCGAAGGCGGCAGATAGATCCAGGAGCACCAGCATGGCCGATGCTCCTGAATCCAGCGACCACCTGATTGACTCAGCCACCTCAATGAGGGCAGTTTCAGTGCTGAAGCCGGCCCTGAAACCAGACTGTGTTTCGTGTAGTATGCCACTTTTTTCGATGAAACTATTGAGTTGGCGTTGGATAAGTTTTTCCAACATTTTTCGGGGGGCTGCTAGTAGGGAGATGGGGCGGAGATTGCTCAGATCCTCGGGGGCGCCATTGTTTTTTTTTTTCAATGGGAGAAGAGTGGCATGTTTCCAGCGGTCGGGGAATGTGCCAGTCTCGATGGACATGTTCCAGATGTGTAGGAGTGGCCCTACCGTGGCATCCGACATCATTTTCCACAGTTTGGGGGGGCAGGGGTCATCAGGAGCACCTGATTTGCATTTGTGTAGTTCTTTCAATGCATCCTCGTGGGTGATTGGGAGGAACCGAGTTAAGGGAGGGGTAGGCATCTCAATGATATCGTGGTCTGGCATAATTGTTGGCTCGGAGGGGGTGAAGGAGTCATAGACCTTCAGGATTTTTTTGTCAAAGAAATCCGAGATATCCTCACAAAGTTTGCTAGAGGGAATAATTTCTGTTTCGATGGCCTTGGGTTTGAAGAAGGACTGAACTATTTTAAAAATGTCTTTGCTCGGTTGTTCCGCTTGTTGAATAGAGGATACAAAGAACAGTTTTTTTGCTTTTTTTATGGAGTGATGAAGGCTGTGCAGGGCTTTTTTATAGCAGTTTTTTGCAGGTTCGGAGTAGCTAGCCCGCCACTGACGTTCTAGTCTTTTGCAATTGCTTTTTTCAGCTATCAGTTCTGCAGAGAACCAGGGGGCAGACGGAGATTCTCTTCGTGACGTGGCTATTTTGGGCGGAGCAATAGAGTCTACTGTGCTGCTAATCCAGTGATTCAGTAGTATTGCATCAGAGTTCACATCTGCTGATAGTAAAGGGGGGGCAGCTGCGAGCGCGGGACAGAGGGTCTCGGTGGATAAGTTATCCCAGTTTCTTCGTACATACGTGTGTTTTCTTGTAGTTCGAGAGCAAGCAGGGAAAGAGATTAGGAAGGGGACGAGGAAGTGATCTGTCCATAGAAGTGGCAGCGGGGGTTTAGTTGTGGTATCCGGAAAGTTAGAGAGAATGAGGTCCAACATATGGCCTGCCTGGTGCGTGGTACCGGGGGTGATAAGGGCTAGATTTGCTGATTGAAGTGTGTTAATAAGTTGGGAAGCCAAAAGACAGTCAGATCTGTCTGCATGAACGTTAAAGTCACCGACTACTATATAGTGTTGGTGAGAGAGAGTGTTTTGGACTATGAAGTCCATAAGTTCATGGGTATGGGAAAGAGAACAATCCGGGGGTCTATATATTATCAGGCCAGCTAGGGACGTTTGAGGGTTGATTTGGAGGCAGAAGTGTAGCCCCTCTATGCCGGCGAGGGTGGTAGGAGTGGAAGAGGATAAGGTGTATTTATCTTTAAAGATAATAGCCACTCCGCCACCTCTTCTGTTCTTCTCTCTATTGGAGAGACTTAAAGTGAAACCGAGCGGAACGGCTAGAGCAATGGAGGCAAGGTTTTCTTTGTTGAGCCACGTTTCAGTGAGAAATAGGGCGTCCCACTCGGAGTCAGCTAGCAGCAGAGAGATATCATCTGCATGTTTAGGAAGGGATCTGCAGTTCAGAAGCCCAGCTTTAAAGGGGGAGGTGGGAGTGTTGGCTGAGCGATAGTTCAATGTTTTTGGGTAGGAGTTAGCTGAGACTGAAACGTCACGCAGAGGCTTGTTGCACCGTGAGCAGGAGGGGGGGAGGCCCGGGGTGGAAAGGTCTAGCCTGGGAGCCTGACAATGATTGCCAGGGTTAAGTGCTAGAAGTTCGCTTCTAGACCAGACTATCCTTCTTGTGTGGGACTGGTCACTGGCAGCGTGGCCGGCGCCGGGCGCGGTCCGGTCGCGGACAGGCGCCGACGGACTTGCCTTAGGCGCGCCTTCGGCGCGCAATCGGCGCGCTCGTCCGCTGCGCTTCCTAGGTAGACACATTTTTATAGAAGGAAGGGGGTGTGGCCAGATGGGGTGGGCGTGAGCCCAATGGATTCCCCTCAGCTGGCGTCAATGAGGGTGTGTTCCCCTCGTCAGCGCTGAGATCCGCTGAGCAGGAGAAAGGCAGGTTGTTTTAAAAATACACAGTATTAGTCACACGTAAAGTTTAAAACAGTTAAAAGTCAAGACAAAGTTTCTCCCGGCTTCCGCCTCAGGAGCATGCAATTTCTTAAAGACGCGCTAGTGCCTCAGCGCTGGGTTTAAATACTCTTGCAAGGGGGCGTGGCCTGATGGGGTGGGCTTGAGCCCAATGGATTCCCCTCAGCTGGCGTCAATGAGGGTGTGTTCCCCTCGTCAGCGCTGAGATCCGCTGAGCAGGAGAAAGGCAGGTTGTTTTAAAAATACACAGTATTAGTCACATGTAAAGTTTAAAACAGTTAAAAGTCAAGACAAAGTTTCTCCCAGCTTCCGCCTCAGGAGCATGCAATTTCTTAAAGACGCGCTAGTGCCTCAGCGCTGGGTTTAAATACTCTTGCAAGGGGGCGTGGCCAGATGGGGTGGGCGTGAGCCCAATGGATTCCCCTCAGCTGGCGTCAATGAGGGTGTGTTCCCCTCGTCAGCGCTGAGATCCGCTGAGCAAGAGAAAGGCAGGTTGTTTTAAAAATACACAGTATTAGTCACACGTAAAGTTTAAAACAGTTAAAAAGTCTGTTCACTTCTCTCCGTCTAAGTCTCAATTGTCTATTACCCCCTCTGGGGTCTTGTGTGACATGATCAATCCCATGGTAACTGAATTGATGCTGATGCTGGTTGTCATGGTTTTGCACACTATGGACAGCAATTGGATATCTAGTATCCCCAATCTTCCAAGCACAAAAGTGCTCCATCATCCTATCTCTCAACCTCCTTATTGTGCTGCCCACGTATTTTTGACCACACGTACAAGAGATCACATAAACCACATAAGTGGTTTCACAGTTGATAAATGAATCTATCTCAAATGTGTCGGAACCATTGTAACTGAAGCGTTGGACTTTTTTCTTTGCCCATCTACATGAGTTACATCGTCCACATTTGTGGAAACCTCGGGTAGAGGATGTCAACCACATTTTCCTTTTTTGGAGTGGGTAACTTGGGCTTAAGTCATTAGCTAGTGTTCTACCTTTTCTAAAAGTGATTGAGGGTCTCTCGCTTATAAAGGGCATCAAATCTTTATCTGCTCAAAGTAAGTGCCAGTGTTTGTTAATAATGGAGTATAACCGTTTAGACTCAGTATTAAATTGTGTAATGAGCCTAACTCTCTCTGTGCCTCTCACAGCGTTATTCTTCTGTACCAAGGTATGTGCCCTCTGTAGATTCAATGCTCTCTTTTTAGCTTTATTAATCACACTCAACTCATAACCTCTAGATGCAAATCTGCGTGACATATCCATTATATTAAATTGAAAATCCTCATCCTCAGATCAATTTCTTTTAGATCTCATCATTTTTGAATAGGAAATTGAATTCTTCGGACAATTAGGATGGCAACTTGTTGCATAAAGGACTGCATTACAACTCGTCTCTTTTCTGTACATTTTAGAACAAAGCCTATTGTCCTTCACAAATAACTACATCCAAGAATACTATTTTCCTGGTGTCATATTGGGTTGTGAATTGTAAGTTCACATCATTGCTGCTTAAGTACTCAAAGAAGCAAAGTAAATCATCCAGGGTACCAGTCCAGATCATGAGACAATCATCAATAAATCTGCCCCAGTATTGTATATTGTCAATCCATCTCTGTCCACGACGGCCCCAGATCCACTCCGCCTCGATCCACCCCATTAAGAGGTTGGCAAAAGACGGAGCGAATCTAGAGCCGATCGCAGTCCCAAGGCACTGCTTGTACCATCTCTGATCAAAAATGAACACATTGTTTTTTAACACAATCTCAGTCATATCTAACAACATTTTAGTGTGTTCAAAAAGTTCTACTGATCTTTTGTTAAGGAAGGTCTCTATTGCTGTTATCCCTAGGGAGTGATCAATATTGGAATACAATGAGACTACATCTAAAGTCACCAAGTACATTCCTTCCTCCCAATTGACATCAGACATAATATTCAGTACATGCTTGGTATCTTGTATGTATGAGGGTAAAGACTGAACATAAGGCCTCAAAAATATATCAATGTACTGTGAGATCCTCTCTGTGGGTCCACCTATCCCTGAAATTATCGGTCTTCCAGGTGGAATATTTCTATTGTTATGTACTTTTGGCAAGGTGTATAAACAGGGTGCCCTCGGTGTCAGTACAGTCATGTAGGTATACTCATCAATGTCCAATAGTGTACAATCATACCACTCTTTGAGTCTAGTGTTAATGCTGTTTTTTAAACTTTCAAGTGGATTACCTCTCAACAATTCATAATACGAAGTATCAGCAAGTTGTGATAGAATCTCAGCTTTATATTTCTCAGTTTCCATGATGACAATATTACCACCCTTGTCAGCCATCCGGATGGTAATACTATCATCTTCTCTAAGTTTTCTAAGAGCAGTTCTTTCGGCTAAAGTTAGGTTATCCGGTTTCCTGTAGTGGCATCTCTTGGACTTTTTATCAATAATACTATTGATATCCAATTCTACCATCCTGTAGAATGTATCAATAGTATTCCCTGTTCCAAGTTGTGGTGTCCACTTTGATTTGAGTTTCAAGCCACTGCTTTCACTCAAATACCTGTTGATTTCTAGGTCATCTAACAATTTCACCATAGTAATGGGATCTTGTTCAGTCTCCGTAAGTGATAGCAAAAGCTTAGTAGCATTAGCCCCCTCAATGCTCAAGTCACTCATAGCCCGTAAAGGTTCACATCCTCTGCTTTTAATGGGTGCATGTACAAAGTGCTTCTTAATTTTCGGAAGTCTAACAAATTTATAGATGTCAATTATGGTCATATACCAATCCGGTACTACATTAGGAAAAAATCCAAGACCTTTCTTTAACAAAGTAAACATATCTTCTGTTAATTCAACATGTGACAAATACATGATTTCTAATTCACAATTTAACATCATTCCCCTTCTTATTACCTGTTGACCCCTTGCCCCTGGATCCTCTCCTTGTCTTGACATGGCTGTACCTCTGCCCTTGTAAGTATTGCCTCGATTCCCTATTCTGAGACGTTTCACTTCCTCTAAAAAATTGTTGTTGTTTTCCTGTATGTTTCCATCGGTCAATGGCACACCATCTACCTCTTCATTTTCACTACTCACAATAGAGGATTATTCAGCTTTACTAGCACTGTTACTGGGTGTGGTAGTAGACTTCTGCTTAGAACCCCGGGGTTGCTGAATTAAATAATCAAAGCGCTTGGCGAACGTGAAAACGCGACCTGTCTTATAGTCCTTTTCATCACGTTGTAATTTTCTGGCCTTCCTACGCTTGATGTCAGCCTGTAGGTCATTTAAGTAGTTATCAAGAATGGTATAATTCTTTATTGTAGCCTCAGGAATGTTAAGATCCTTAATTTCATCCTCAATTCTCTGAATTTCATCTCATAGTTTTTTGATTTTGCGTTCAGCATTTTCGATTAATATGTTCATAAGGTTTCTTGAGAATGCTGTTAATTCTTTTTCCCACTTATCTAATAGGTCTGATTCCAAATCCTCATATGTAGGCATTATCTGCGATCTAAGACCTCTCGGTATTCTATTAAGGGTCAAATATTGTTTTAAGGTCGCTGCATCCCACCACTTATTTAGTTCTTGTTTTTTCAAGTACTCTAGCCTCTTGAATTTCTCCTTAAGTCCTACATTCTTACTCGGTTGTTGAGCATTTGTGGACTTGCCTGTTTTACCACTTGTCTGTAGGTTGTTAAATAAATCCTGCGCTTCTTGATCTCTATTCATATTGTGTGTGAAAATCCCTAACGGGGCTGCTCCTTACTGTTCAAGACAAAATAGCAATATGGATGCTAACAGTTCTTGGGCGCTCCACAATTAATACACGGGATAGTAGATTCAAAACACAAAATCAACGGTTGGTGCTTCTAGTGGGAGGGCGTGCATCCTACACCCTAAACTTCTGAAAAATTCAGAAACAAAATGTGTCAATACCCTCTGAGCACACTAATACTAATAACAATGTACGTCTCAATTTGTATTATAATTCCACAAGTTATAGATGACTGGCAAGTCACACTGTGTCCAATGAATTCAAGTCCATTCATAAGTCGTCGTAATCACTTATATCTTCAATTGTAATTTATTCCAATCCAATGTAACTGTACATTCTGCGCAACAGTCCAGTGTATAGATGGTACATCAGCCAACACGTGTTTCGTCGTGTATTTATACAACACTTAGACTCCCTCAGGGCTGTAACCAAAACATAAACAATGCCCATATTTTAATATAAGAACTCGATATGTCTAAGAGATGAAGGAAGATGATAGTGACCTCCACCAAGAAAATAATATGTCATGCATACCTAATAGTAGGGTAGGTACTCTTAGTGAGAAAGACAGAGATTAGATAACCCGTTTAGATATAGTGGATACCTTATAACCCAGGCGCTATCAGTAATTTGTTAATAAACTCATATTTACCTCGAACTAAATCCTGTATCATGGAATATAAGAGTTCCTTGTCCTATTCCAGAAGCAAATACTGCTGATGCTGCAGCTGGCTACTCTGGCGGTCTTGGCTTTCTCCTTGTAGTATTTTGGCATTCACACTTTCTATGTTTCCAGCTCCCCATTTAGTAAATTCTAGGCTTTGATTTCCTTTCACAGGTGCTTTATTATTGATGTTGGTGACGTTGGCTCCTAATTTCCTAGTCTTAGAGCGCTGCTGAGTTGTGGTATGTCCCTTAGCCGATGCTAGTGTTCCCATGGCAGTAAAACTGATGTAAGAATTCTTCACTCGCACTGAGCAGTCTCACTGTTGTTGCAGGCTCTAGACGCGAGCCAGCAGATCCTGCCAGCACCTCCTTCTCTGAGGACCGGAGTATACACTGTAAGAGCCGCAATATGTGGCAAACAGCCAGCACTCCAGACGAGACCGCCACCTCAAATGTCACCTCCAACGCCCGGATTATAGCCAAGGTCTGGGACCTGCAATGCCAGTAAGTCACGTCTCGCATTTGGGCTTCTTATCTAATTCCTTGTTCACTGGGCAAACTCTCCTTAATCCCGTGGCTTTTAAAAAAAATATATGCATGGGGGCTCCTGCCCCCACCACCTCCCCGGGGCGATAGATACTAAAATGGGGACATCCACCTCCACAGGCTTTATTTTTAAAACAAAGGTGTGGGAGGATTCAAACCATCCAAGCAGCCCCGGGGACTGCCACCTCCCGAGGGCTATATGAATTAAATGCGGGAGGGCAGTGTGGCCCCCACAGCCCTGGGGACAGCCAACTCCCGAGGGCTATATGAATTAAATGCGGGAGGGCAGTGTGGCCCCCACAGCCCTGGGGACGGCCAACTCCCCTGGCTATGTTTAAAAAGTAAAGTGTGGGGGGCTCGAGTACCCGGGGACCACCACCTGCCAGGGGCAACAATTACTTAAATGCAGGGGTCCATTGCAGACCCCTGGCCACAAGTACAACCACCTCCCCGGGGCTACACAGATGTTAGAAGGGGGCCATGCGGCCCCCCTCCAGGAGCCCTCCATAGACCTGGGAACCGCCAACCCCTCAGGCCACCTCCAGCAATGTCCTGTGGTGCCTACTCCTGGGACATTGAAGTGTGCTATGGCATGGCAGGAGCAGTGCTCCCGGCCTGCCATAGCAAACACTGCTTCGCTTCATGGAAGCGAGTGCAGAAAAGATGCTCTTGCTTCCAGAATTGCTTTAGGGCAGAGGGAGCTGCATATTAGCAGCTCCCTTTACCCAAAAGCAATTCTAGCTCCCTCAGCAGGTGGGGCGCTGGTAGGGACTGTGGAGGTCTTGGGGCTCCCTCGCGGTCCCCAACAAAGTGGCCATGCCTGGGGAATGGGGTCCCAGGGGCCAAAAATGGCCCAGGAGGGGGCCCCCCTCCCTCTATTTTTTTTTTTTTAATGGCTGGGCCCCAGGGAATGGGGTCCCGGGCCAAAATTGGCCTGTGGAGCACCCCTCCCTTTTACAACATTTTTAAATTGAAAGGCCCAGCCCTCGGAAATGGGGTCCCCGGGGCATATGTCAGCCTTGGGAGGGGGGCCCGCAGCTACTTTCCTTTTTATATAATAAGAAAAATAAAAACAGTGTCAGGCCCCGGGGGATTGGGTCCCCGGGGCCCAAAAGTGCCAAGGGAAGGGAGGCCTACACAGCCCCCTTTCCTAAATTAAAAAAAATATTGGAACCAGCAACTAACCGGAGACCCCGCCCCCTTTCTGCAATGTTGTGTGGTGTTTTAGGCTGCGATAACATTTTCCGATACATGCCCTTATATAGGTACAATTCACATTGCCCTTATATAGGCATGGAAATAAAGCCCCTATTTAGGTATAGCCCATGCTACCCAAATACAGGCATGGCTACTTCCATCCGTTCACCAAACGTCACAACGATTTCTCCAAGAACTCAGTTACTTTACAATGAAAAACTATTCCCCAGGGGTTCATTTATGACGTTCATAGCCCAGCTTTACATCAAACTATGGCATTCCTAAACTCCTTCAAGGAATAAATATACCTTCACTTGCTACAGCAAGATACGGTGGTTCGGAGCAGTTCGAAGACCTACTTGCCTGACGCAGCTCACTACAGCAAGTGCCGAAGGAAGCCAACTCTCCAGCTGACGCACTGATCAGGAAGCTGCCTTTCTCCTGCCGAGAATCCAGCTCCAGTGTTTCCAGCTCCCCTTGCTAAGTGTTGGTAAATCGAGTCCCGAGACAGAGATACCAGACCTCCTTCATTCTAAGGTATGGAGCTTATTAGAACCTAGAGAAACCTTTGGTAGATTCTTGGCAAAACTAAACCTATGCAAAAGACCACACTTACTTCTTCCCCGTACTAGACCTAGGTTAGGTACAATGGGGTAGGCGTATTTTAGAAGCACCAGTTGAGTATTTTAGTCTATTTTATTTATGTATGTATTTTTATATGACTTAGAAACCATACAATACTCTTACAGTATTTATTTCATATTACTGTTTACGCTGTACACATTATACTTTGCAGTCTGCCTAACAATTGTAGCAGTTCACCTCTCATGAATGAAAAAGAAGACTGTTTATTAAACCTTTTATTAAAAACGCTCATCTCTCTATTTTTCTGCAACTCTGTAGAAACGAAGCATGCACGATTAACTGAGTGAACTAGTTATCTGTTGTTTCCGCGACTCTGAGAGATATATTCTTATTCTTGGGAAACAAAGTCTTCATGTTTATGCGGTTGTCAAAAACGAATCCCTTCTTGTGTATTTGAGAAAGTTTCTAGTGACCTCTCAGTTAGCTGGCACACACACAATTAAGTTTAGTATATTCGATAGAGACCTATTGACATAAGTCCTACCTCAAATCTATAGGATATATTATTCCAATGTGCAGAGCCTATTGGGAATATAGGAACTGCACTACATGTCGCCCAACGTGTGAGGCACTAATTTAATGCTAGATACTAAAGTAACTCAGTTGTACTTTTCTCAGAGACCCCTTTTTCCGTACATACTCCGATAGATGTCTGGAGTGGGTAAAAGGATAATTTCTGCCATAGCTGAGTAGGACGAAAAAATTCTATGTATTAGTTTTTGGTTTATTCAACGTTGAAGGATACAGTGTTCCAAAATATTGTGCACCTTATCTTTGTTTCCTTGAAACTTGCTCTGCAAACTTTCAGTAAACAAAAATGTCTCTTGATAATAATACAGAAGCCGGTGGAGCTACAGGCAACAACGCCATACAAACTTTAAACTTTACAGGTCTCCAAGAGACCGACGAGGATGCTATAAGCATTACAGAAAATTTAAGGATAACCATCACTATAAAACTCATATGAAATGGCCTATCAGCAAGAGGTGGTAGGGTAGTTTTTGTGATAGAGGCACATGAATATCACCAGACAGAGGTATTCTATTCAAGGATAGTCTTCCCTGAAGCAGATCCAAGAACAAAAGTGTTTCACTTCTACAAAGACGATGAACCACCAGAGGAATACATTCCTTTCAAGGATATAGAAATTCCACTAACTTACCAGGAGCATGCACTCTGGTTTAAAGGCGCCCTAAAACATAGAAATCATATTACCAGGCTTGGTCCACTAGGAAGACCAGGAGCAACATGGCTAGCTTTAGCCAACTACAGACCTGACCCTGACATTGAAGCATTGTCAGACGATGAATGACTAAGTAATATACAAAGATTAGTAGAATTACACAGTTAGAGGTCTTAACAAAAAACACTCCTACTCCTCCTAAAAAAAAGTGGGAGAACACTAAACAAACTTCTAAAGAGAAGCGTTCTCGATCCCGCTGTAGGTCTCCTCAAAAGGAGCCCTCTGAAAGGAGGTATAACCTCAGGAATTGGGATAATTTGACTAAACCTGATAGATATCAAGCTACTGATAGACGTTCCTCTCGTACCTTTCAGACTTCGTCACAGAAATACGAAAGAAGAGGACGGTCAGAACACAAGGAAGAACGCATGAAGTCCAAAGACTATCAACACGTTCAGAAAAATAAGAAAACTCAATACACCAAAAAGAAAGTAGAAGGTCTAAAAATCAGACATGCCGAGGATCTTGAGGACACATCTCAAGAACGGGGAATGGGCTCAAACGATGTTGGACAGCGCAGCAGAAGTCACCATAGCTCTCAAGAACTTGAAGGATCATCTGGACACAGTGGACTTGAATGAGTTCATTCAAGTTAAAACTACAGATACCAGGGTTAGTGTCCATCCATCCGGATGGGGGGGGGGGGGCCTAACTAAAAAAATAAGAGCACTCTTTTGGGAGAGGCTTTCTAAGGGTTATGACATTCTTCTAGCTGAAAAAGACTGGCCACCGCAATTTGTCAGGGAGTGCCTACATGGAAAGAAATCATTATGCCAGCTTTCTCCAACCACATTCCAATTCATTTAAAATATACTTATGCCAGGAAATGGGCAGTAGCCCAAGCTCCTGCATTATATAAAAATCATGTAGGATGGGATGAGGATTCTCTTCACCAAAAAATCCAGTTAAAAAATCCACCAACTGCACAAAGGCAGTATCCAGTTAAGCAAGAAGCTAAAAAAACAGTCAGGGAGATATTAGATCAACTTGAATACCAAGTGGTGATTGAAACATGTACCTCGTCAATGAACAATCCTTTTTTGTTTCCTGTCTCCAAACCAGACAATACATATCGTCTAGTATTGGATCACAGACATTTAAACTCTTGTTGCAAAACCTTTGCAGTACAAAATGCACATAGTGCAGCACTAATGAATAACATTGTGCGTTAAAGTAGTAAAAAAACAATATATATTTCTAATGGTTTCTTCTGCCAAACATTGCACCAAAAAGTAGGCATTTAACAGCTTTCTCAATTATGGGGACACAGCGTCACTTATGTCATCTCCCACAGGGATTAAAGAATAGTCCAGGGTTATTTTCGACGAGAGTAACAGAGTTACTACAAACTCATGATGATGAAGCATTATCATATGTCGATGATATCCATCTAAAAGACAATGAATTGGATAGACACTTGAACAGGTTGAACACCATCATACTTGGCTTCGCCTCTGAAGGGTATAAATTCAATTTTAAGAAATCGTGAATTGCCCATTTAAGGGGTCCTCCCTCAGCCCGACGCTGTTCAATATCTACATGGCACCGCTCGCCCACGTCGCACGACAACACAACCTCAACATCATCTCCTACGCCGACGACACCCAGCTGATCATATCCCTCATCGAAGACCCCCACACCGCCAAAGCCAACCACCACAGGTCTTTACAAGCTGTGGAGAATTCAGCTGGCAATCTGTCCACGCTTGGAGTCTACCCATTTGAGAAGTGTGAAATCATTATTCTTATTTCCTTCTCTAACAATTTAACGTCAAGCTACTTTCCCCACCACCACTCTGTCACCAGATGATTATGGCCATAGGCCGTCTGCTCAAGATGTATGGCCTGCTGAACTTGAGAGAGCATATTCTGAATATAGAAGTCTGTAATACTAGAGAGTATCGTACACCCAAGAATATCATCGAGGACTGGTGTATTCTGGGCTACACACAGCGGTTTGGAACTCAAATGTTTTTTTTTATTAGACCCTCACCCACACTATTAGCGACATGCTTCATCATCGTGTCTCATCATTGTTCCTAAAAACCAGGATGAGCTCGACCATATTTGAGGGAGCACTTTAAATATAGTTATAGGCCGGGGTCTTGCAGAAGAAGAAAAATACTTTAAACACCCATGGTATGGTATCCCTTTAACAGTGGTTGCTTAGGTATGACTGAAAACTAATGCAAGATGGGGATATAATGACCCTGATACCCTGCTAGTCTGTTAACATATTTCAGCCCTCAATCTAATGCAACGGCCTCTTGCGTCCAGGGCTTTCATCAGGACAAGTAAAGTGTCCCAGGGTCTACTTCATGTCCACCTATCAATTTAGCAGAAACAAACACACAACACATAAACATGCACTATAATGTAAAACAACGTTATATTTTAGACATAGTAGATTAAAAGTGTAAACCAAGTTAAATCTACAGATATATACTTTTGCCAAAAAGAAAGTAGACATTTCTTCTTGTATGCCAAAATTAATTGTGAGACATTAGCAGGCCACAGTCAGTTTGATCTGGGTGCCATGTGCACAAATGCCAAATGACAAATGTCTTCCCTTTATTCAGATGCGTATAAACACATGTTCACATAAAGCCTGCACAGCAGTAAACACCATTTTAAAAGATAGGTAATGAAGTTACTGCTCAAATCATTTTAACACAGAGCTTACAGAGAGTGAAACTCCATTGGGGAGAGAACCTCAGAGCAGAGGTTCAAAAAGTAGAGCTCAATAAGCTACACAACGGTGTGTTTTATCAGGTTAGAACCCACTTTATTCCACTCACTTACAAGTTCTTTTTACGATGTATCAAGAATCTAGTTCAGTATGAAAGGTAGATTTTTGATAAGCACAGAAGAATGGCAACTTTAAAAAATCCTACTTTAGGCTTCCAGGCTTCCAGGCAGCCTGGCAGTAATAAGTCAGTTCTTCTGGCTTCCTGCTCCCTCCAGTGGCAGTGATTAGCATCTTTATTAGGTGCAAAAAGATACTCTGCCAGAAATAGACCAACTTCTAAAGACAGGAAACAAGTAGAGGGACACTCAATGCAAGCTTCTCTGGAATATGCCATTAGGAGTACACAAGCACAGATTGTCAGACATGAATATGCCATGCCAGAGATGGTTTTGTATGGAAGAACATAAGGAGACTCCTTTCAGAAATTCTTCTCAACACTTATTAACGGCAAAACAATTGCCACAGGAAGAAAGTGCAGGTGGTCATTTTCACAGGGCTGACTCTGGGAAGCCTATGAGCTCTAGAAACAGAAGTCTTACTTTGGCATCATAAGGGCTTATAGCAAAGTTTACAGGCGATAGCACACAATGCTTGAAAAGCATCGAGGTGTAAGAAAATAGCATTGATTGGGCCTAGGAAAGTTACTAATATTGGCTCACTGTGCTAGATAAAAATTATATACATCTAACAGCTCACTGAAACACCCCAGAACTTCAAAGAAACAGCATAAGTGAGAATCCTGTCTGACCTTCATGTGAAGAAGAATGAGGTGAGCTGTCTCTTGCTCTCAACTTAAAGACAGTGGCTAGAAGTGCTTCACAAGGGTTAGTTAGTTGGTAGCACTTTCTGCTACAAGGACTCAAAGTGCTGAATGGGGTATTGAGCGTTTGTGGAAGAACCAGCTGTTCAATTAGGACTGGACTGAACTAAACTCTATGGGAGCCCTAGCTGGAAAGAGAGTTCAATCATATGAGAGTTCACTTGTATGCTGTGAGCTGCGGGAAAGACCAGGAGTGACTTTTCCAGCATCTTCAAAAAGGGAGTCTTTTAGAATGTTGTGGCCTCTGGGAGTCCAGGATAAGGTATCAAGCTTCTTGAAGACAGAAGGGACCTGGCCATCTGTAAATTGTTAGCGTGTTCCACTTGGAGATTTTTCTAGTGAAGTTCAAGAATTATCTGGCTCTCTATAGTCGTCGTCAGCTTCAGCCTCCTACATTGCCCTGCTGGAGATGTTTGAGCCAAAACAAGACCATTGAAATATAAGACATGAGACCAGTTAAGACGTCTTCTGAGTGGGATTCAGCACGGTTGTAACAGCAGAATTTTAAAGCAGAAAGTTAAGTAAATGGTGGTAGCTCTGTCCTGGGAATCCTTGAGATGGTAAAGGGCAACTTTGGGGGAAATATGACAGCATTTTATGAGTGCACCCATGTTATTGGCAGAAAAAGGATTGCCAGCAAAATCTTTAGGCATGAAAGGATTCGTGGGAAAAATACAATCTGCTCCATAATTTGAGCAAAGCAGTCAAACGGGGATAACAGCATTCAGCACGAGCAGCCACCACTTAGAGTCTTTTCAACACTTTTAAAAGAAGTCAATAGGTAACAATCCTCAGTGGTAGCCTCCCTAGTAAGCTAGCCCTGACCAGCCAACCTCTGTCCAAGAACGTTGTCACACTGAAGCATTAAAAGACACATCATTATGTTCCTACAACTTCTTTATAATGTTTATTATACGCCTTTTATGCTTGATTTCTAATCCCATAGACTGGATTTCAGCCTTTGGTCCAGTTGAGCTTCCATTGCTTTCATTTGTTGGTATTAGTGTTTAATACTGTTATTATTACAGTTCATTTGCATTGACATAACATTATTCATATACTGATCAGTTTGAATTGCAAGCACGTTCATATGAGCGATTCTTGGTCCTTAGATGTAACTATGTACACTCCATTTTAACTTGGTAGCTTATCTAGAGTGCAGTTATTTCATTTCAGGTTAAACCCTGCAATGGCAGTTCACTAGTAAGAATGTATATGTCATCTAGACATAGCCACCCTTCTTTATTTTTATGTGTCTATGTCTATCCCTCATCAGGCAACACTCAATAATCCTCTAGTGATCACCAACAGATACTCCACCCTCACTTAAGGCACTACACTTAGCAATATATTCAGTATCTTATAAGGGATCTGATGATAGACACTTTAGAATACACTTGCATGAGTATTGCCCTGTTGTAAGGGTCATGTCTTTTAGCGCAGAGAGCCCTTTCACATTTCATTTTGATGATATGCCTTTATTGAACATGTGACAAGTGACAAATTGCTATTTCATCAAATGCACGTTTCTGGCAAGTGGTTTTATTCTTTAAGTATATAATGAATTTTTCTGATAAGCAATATCAATCAATCAATCAAAAACACATTCAGTGATAATTTAGGTGGCTACTTAGCTTAGAAATTATTTCTGAAGGGGGCATGGCCAGCAGATTCAATAGACAGTGCTAAGTGTGAGATCCAAGCCCAACTACATAGTGCTAGCTCATCCTGCTATCTTGGAGGCCCTGTAGTGCCCTTGACCCCATCCGTGTTGCGGGATGAATGCAGGGGTGGCTCTGATGGACCCCACAATGGTTCCCGGCCGGTAAGATCATCGGGTGAAAAGGAGCCCATGCCTACACCCTTCAGCAGCTGAAGGCCCAGCAGATCACATCTCTCTGACTTGGGTCCGGTGAGAGGTGGACCACTGGAAGAGCACACCTGGGCATGGTATCTACACTGTGAGACGTACTGCTCAAGATGGGAATAGTCCCCTTCCCATGATGGATGGCAAGCTGCCAATGCAGACTACAGGGAAGCAGTGATCATACGAAAAGGCATGATGGCTCAGCACCAATACAAGCAAAGTGTACCATCCATGTGCCCGCAGAGGTGTGTTGTGCTGAAACACCATAGTGTTTGAAATCCCAAGAATCCTCATGTCTCATCCTACCCCCCAGGATGTAAAGAACTGAGGCAAGATTAGACCCCCTCCCGCACCTCTAGCACACAGCAGTGACAGATTCACTGACACTGAGGCCCAACCGGAGCAGACTTCACACCAGCTTCTCAGCCCTCGGGTGAGAGCAGTACGGCAAGCTGTGCTTGGAATGCCCTGATCCTCCCACTCTGAGGTGAAGTAATCAGATCCTTGCCTGAGACTGCCTGGTCCAGCACCCAAGTGGGGAAATACCGGAGACTACTGGTGCCGAGGCCCAGCTTATGCTGATGCTGCATCCTCTCGACATGGACTCATGGGGAGATCTAAAGTCTAGAGTATTCCAGAGGGGGCTGCTGCCTTAAGCCTCTACGTGGACAGATGCCGCAGAGAAATGCATGAGGAGACACATGCAGTAGGTGACACCCACCCCTTCCTCCACTGGTTCTAAAGGCTGGCACCTTCTAAACTGAGCTTTACACAAATGGAGGGTACATACGCCTAAGGTGATCACCTATTTATTTACTGGATGTCAATAGGTACCTGACTGGGGTGTGACATAGTAGGTGGGTGCTGCCTGCTCTCTCCCCTCTCCTGTGCTACTACTCATCTGAACGGTGTAGGATTGAGTGAAACTTTACACAGTGAGCCACAGACTATGAACTCAGTACCACCAGAGCCCTGAGGGAGAGGAGACCTCATTCATGCTGGAGGTAAACCAACTGAGTGACAAACACCTGTGACGGTGGCTAAGAAGTCTGTTGATTCTACTGAGAGACCAGATCAGCCTACTACATCCGTCAGATGCCAACATAGTGCCCACTCAGCTTGATTGGATAATCACTCATCATGGGTAAGGATGGACATAAGTGGAGGAGAGGCATGAAGCGAACAGAAATGGGTCAATTTACTGCCCCATGTGCCGGTGGAGGTCGGTGAGAGAATGGTGGTGAGAGGCCACAAGATATGCACGAAGCATTGTGTGCCCTGATTCTGGCAGCTATTGAGGCGTTGGGTTTGGCAGTGCAGGCGAAGATTGAAGCAATGGCACTAGATGAATACCTGCTAGGAACTGATCTATTCAAGGCAGAGAGATTCTTCAAAACAGAGGAATTATCCATGCTGAAGGACGCAGTGGCCACACTTGAGGCCCAATCAAGTAAACTAGAAGCAAGAGTGGAGGATGCGGAGGGACACTCCCGCACATGCAACCTCAAGTTCGTAGTGTTCCCTGAGGGGTCCAAGAGAAACACCCAAGAGACCTTCCTGGAGGAATGGATCTAGACTGCATTACCGGATAGGAACTTGTCATGGTTCTTTGTGGTGCACAGGTCATTGGCCCCCATCGCCGTTTCCAGGAGGCGATCCCAGGACTGTTACAGCAAAGGTTATTAACTGCATTCGCATCACGACCAGCTCCGACGATAACCTCGCTACCGCCAAGCACCTTCACTTCCAGATTCACACCGACCCCAAAACCACACTCATCTACAGACCCCCAGGACCCCGCTCACAATTCAGTGAAGACATCGCTGACTTCATCAGCCCACATGCCCTCCCATCCGAGAACTACATTCTACTGGGAGACCTCAACTTCCACCTGGACAAGAAAAACGACAACAACACCACCACCCTCCTGGACAACCTGGCCAATCTCGGACTCAAACAACTCGTTGACACCCCCACCCACTCTGCCGGACACACGCTTGACCCTATCTTCACCTCCAGCAAACATATCTCCTTCGATCACACCACAGCTCTCCATTGGACGGACCACAGCTGCATTCACTTCCACTACAAAAAATCCACGTCCCTTATCCCCCCACAACCAATTCCCCGAAGAAACTGGAACAAAATCACCACGACCAGCTTTTCTCGTCGCTTCAACAAAACCCCCCTACCAATTCATCGGACCCTAACCAAGCAGCCACCAACCTAACACAATGGCTCACCCACAGCGCAGATGAACTAGCACCCTTGAAAAACCATCCTATCAAGCAAGGTAACAAAAAAGCCCCCTGGTTCAACGATGACCTTAAGAAATCCAAGAAGCTCTGTCGTACTCTCGAGAAAACCTGGGGAAAAAACCCTGCCACTGACAACCTGTCCTCCTTCAAGAACGCCACCCGCAAGCACCACCAACTCATCCGATCCACCAAGAAATCAGCATTCCAGGATCGACTTGACAACAATGCCCAAAACAGCAAGGAACTATTCAACATCGTCAAAGAATTCACTAACCCCTCGGCAGGCAATAACGACATCACCCCCTCCCAAGATCTTTGCGACTCTTTATCTTCATTTTTCCACAACAAAATCGCCGAAATACACAACAGCTTTCAAAACCAGTCCGAAGACCAGCCCACTCCACCCACCTCCGAACCAAAAACGCCCTCTAACAACTTTTGCGCCTGGAACCCAATCACCACTGAAGACACCATCCTCCTGATGAACTCCATCCACTCAGGATCGCCAACCGACCCTTGTCCCCACCACATCTTCAACAAAGCAGACTCCATCATCGCACCCCATCTCCGAGACGTCATCAACTGCTCCCTCAACTCCGCCACCTTCCCGGAAAACTGGAAACACGCCGAACTCAGCGCCCTTCTGAAGAAACCCACGGCTGACCCAAACGAACTTAAGAACTACCGCCCCATCTTGCTCCTCCCTTTCACCGCCAAAGTCATTGAGAAAGCCGTCAACAGTCAGCTCGCCACCTTCCTCGAATCCAACAAATCCCTCGACTCCTCTCAATCAGGCTTCCGAGCCAAGCACAGCACCGAAACTGCCCTCATCGCAGCAACAGATGGCATCCGAACACTATTGGACAATGGAGAAACAGTTGCTCTCATCTTACTTGACCTCTCTGCAGCCTTCGACACAGTCTGTCATAGCACCCTCATACAACGCCTCAGCAACATCGGAGTACAAGGAAAGGCATTGGACTGGATCATATTGTTCCTCTCCGGAAGAACCCAGAGAGTCCGCCTCCCCCCTTTCAAATCAGAGGCCACCGAAGTCATCTGCGGCGTACCACAAGGATCATCTCTCAGCCCCACCCTCTTCAACGTATACATGAGCCCCCTTGCATCCATCGCGCGCCAACACAACCTCAACATCATCTCCTAAGCAGACGACACCCAGCTGATCCTCTCCCTCACCAAAGACCCAAACACCGCCAAAACCAACTTACACAAAGGAATGAAAGAAGTAGCCGAGTGGATGAAGAACAGTCGCCTAAAACTAAACTCGGACAAAACAGAAGTCCTCATCTTAGGATCATCCCTCTCTGCCTGGGACGACTCTTGGTGGCCACCGGCCCTCGGAACCGCACCCACACCTACGGACCACGCACGTAACCTTGGCTTCATCCTAGACTCCTCCCTCTCGATGACCAGACAAGTCAACGCCGAATCATCATCCTGCTTCAACATCCTACGAATGCTCAAAAAAATCTTCCGTTGGATCCCCACCGAAACAAGAAAGACAGTCACCCACGCACTGGTCACAAGCCGACTGGATTACGGCAACACCCTTTACGCCGGAACCACAGCCAAACTTCAGAACAAACTCCAACGCATCCAAAACGCCTCAGCCAGACTCATTTTAGACATCCCTCGGCAAGCTCACATTTACGACCACCTGAAAGACCTCCACTGGCTCCCTGTCAACAAGAGAATAACTTTCTGTCTTCTCACCCACGCACACAAAGCCCTCTACGACCTAGGACCTGAATTCCTCAACACGCGTCTATCCTTCTACACCCCCTCCCGACAACTACGATTGTCCAATCAAGCCCTCGCCGCAATTCCGCGCATCCACAGATCCACCATGGGGGGAAGATCCTTCTCCTACTTAGCGGCAAAAACCTGGAATTCTCTCCCCACCCACCTCCGCCTCACTCAGAACCACCTCTCTTTCAGAAAGCAACTAAAAACCTGGATATTCGATAAGTAAATCACCTCCCTCCCTAAAGTGCCTTGAGACCCTCCGGATGAGTAGTGCGCTATACAAATTCTGGAACTTGACCTTGAACTTGAACATTTACCGCAACACTATCCTGCAAGAGGTCCACAAATGCAGAGATCCATCCTTCAAAATCAATTCCATATGTTTCTTTCTGGACTACACTAGGGCTGTTCAGCGACAGAGACAGTCCTTTAGCTTTGTCAAGCAAAAACTAAAGGTGAAGGGACTCACATATATGTTGCTTTACTCAGCCAAGTTGAAGGTGATACAGGATGACAACTTGCACTTCTTTATGACACCGCAAGATGCATGGGACTAGTTGCAGATCCGGGCAGGGCGCTCAGATTCTGTAAATACCTTCACGGGTCCCACAATGGTGTTCGCCAAGGAGGAAGGACTGCACCTGCATCGAGAAGAAGCAGACATAGGTGATGCTCACTTTCTGGTGTGAGGGTTGTGGTGCACCCAGATGGCACCCTCAACTTGGAACAGCAGGAGCATGCAGAGGCCAGAGGGCCTCAGATTTGGTAGACAATACACAGAACTCAGGCACAGACACCTTCTTGCTCTGCTCTAGCAGGTAATGTTGTATACTATCCTCGACCTGCAATGCTGAAGGTGTTGGGTCCTGGCTGGCTTGAGAGGACACCTACAGCGGGTAAGCAGCAGATAAGGTACTTCATTCTCCTACCACCGTTTTCTGCCTCACTGTGGAACCAAATCTGCATTCTGTCTTACCACTATTGAAACTAAGCTGACGACAATTTTTACGACATGAGGTGCTTCGGGACTCTGGGGTCGCATTAGAAAAGGATCTGGCCTTGGTTATTGCTCACCCCCACTCTCTTTTCTTTCCTCTCCCCCTCCTCAATCTCACTTTACCCTCTTCTCTTCCCCTTTATCGCAGTGTGCTTACAATAAAAGCATAGGGGCACATGTATCATTGAAAATTGCTTTCGAAAAAAGGTACGAATCGCAAAATTCGGCCGTTTGCGAATGCAATTTCATTATTTGGATGCATCATAATTTTTGTACTGTTCGCAATTGAAATAATCGCAAAATTGCGATTCCTTAAATTGCGATTGCATTTAAGGAATCTCAAATTGAGATTCCTTAAATGCAATGCATCAAACTAATAAAATTAGCGATTTTGCTAATGGGGGAGCAAATTACCATGAAGTAGACCTTCATGGTAATTTGCAAACACTTTGAAAAATGCACTAAAGTGCATTTTTCAAAGTTCCATTTTACACACACACATGCCCTTGGGGCATGTGTGTGTGTGCAAGATGTACTAATAGGCAGATTTCAGGGGTGCAACAGGGTGTCCTTTTGACACCCTGGCACCCTTGAAATTGCATTCCCGATTTGCGATTCTCTAATTGAGAATTGCAAATTGAGAATGTCTTCCCATTCATTACTATGGGTCTCTATGCCCATAGGAATGAATGGGGAGGTATTCCCTAATTGCGATTCGCAATTTGCGAGTCGCAATTAAGCGATCGCAAAGAAGTGATTTCTTCATGCATAGCCATTTGCGATTCCTTATTAGCGAATCCTTATTTTTCGCTAATAAGGAATCGCATATGGCAATGTTGATGCATGTTCTTTCCACCGCCTGTTTCCCAAAATGTCAACAAAATCCTGAATCTAACTTTATTACACTGCCTTTGTTCAAAAACGCAGGGTCGCTCCCTGTCCTGGGCCTGCTTCATGAAAGAACTCCCCAATATCCATATAATCCTGTCCATGGCGAGGGGGCCCAAGGTGTGTGGACCAGTAGGGAATCACTGGATTAGAACTATAGAAGGGACTCCTCACCAGGGTTTTTGGCCCAGTAACATTTTGCCCCTAGATTCAATTTCCTGCTAGGAAGATGGAGTGGGTACGTTCTAACCCACACTGATGTTCTACTAGCTTACGTTGTCTGGGTGGGTGCTGAATAATGGCTATGGAGACACTTGTTGAGGTCAGAGGTGTTTTCCTGGGGAGGCGGGTTGTGGGGTGAAATACAGATTGTTATTTTTGTTTGGGCAGCAGATGGTGCATCCTATTCTTGTGGAAAGTGGGTCAGGAGTTGGGATGGTAGACTAGGTGGGAGGGCCTGGTGGACTGTGATTTATGATTAGCTATGAAGTGTGAACCGGTACTTTCACTCACATGGAATGTGAGAGGATTGAATTAGTTTGTTCAATATTATAGAACACACATTTATCCTAGATGGGTGGCAGTGCACATGACTCTCCTACTGGAGACACACTTATTGGATGCTGAAGTCGAGAAACTACTAAAACAATAGAGAGTGCAAATTTATTCATCCACATAGTCATACTATGCCAGAGGGTTATCTGTGTGGGTGATCCCCGGGGTCCTGTTTCAGCTGCATGGTCAGGTCGGGGATGCCTCAGGGCACTATGTGCTCCTTCATGGCATACTAGATGGTAAGGAGATATGCATACTTAACATATATGTACAAAATACTGATGATGATGATGGGTTCTTCGATGACCAGGAGACTGAGCTTCAGTCTTATGTTGGAATCCCCATTATCTAGGCAGGGGATTTTAAATGCATGTTAGACAGACAAGCACCACCCTAAACTGGGCCTGCAACCCCACATGGTGGCAAGATTACGAGATACCATGCCCCGCTTGCAGTTTGTTGATAAATGGAGGGACCGCCACCCCACGTCCAAGGAAATTTCTTGTTATACCCACACACATAGGGTACATAGTCAACTGTACCGCTTCCTCTTGAGAAGCGATGAGCCTTAAAAGTCCTGAGGGCGAACTATCAGGTGTGTTTTTTGTCAGATCATACCCCTCTGTGGCTGGAGTGTGGGGTACAGAAACATAGGCCAGTCATCCTCCTAAGGAGTTTGCGACCCAAGTCGTTAGGAGACCTTGAATATGACGTAGATATTCTAAGGGTACTGCAGGGTTATTGTGACACTAACTGGAACACTGGTCATTCACGAAGCATGGAGTGGGGGGCCTTCAAGGTGGCCATCAGTGGCAAGACCCTTAGTAAGTTCTATAGAACCAGAAAGAGGTTGGAGCAGGAATTGAAAGGAGAGGAACTCCTTGCCCAACTGCTGTGATAGGTGGTGGGACAAGTGGTGGGAGAAACAGGGCTGATGGAGGCATACAGACAGGTGGCAGCCACCAGGGACATACTGGACTGTCATGTTTAGAAAAAGTATAGACAGAGGCTCCATCGAGAGGGAGACCAGTCAGGGTGTATGTTGACCTAGTTTCTCATATGCGAGAGACCCCCGCCACCAATTCTCACCCTTCATAGACCAGATGGCAGGATGGCCATAGGACAAGTGGTGAGCAATTTACTATTGCAAGACCACTCAGTAGAGGTATATGCAGTCCCAGAATGCACTGAAGCTCAGGAGGGGGAGATTTCCTGAATTGGATCATAGTCCCCAGATTAAGTGAGGCACAAGCCGAGTGACTCGATGAGGAAATAATACTGGAAGAACTGCTTAGGAAATGTCAGGGACCAGATGGTCTCCTAGTTGAGTATTTTCAAGCGTACTCTGCTTTCCTGCTCCCTGGGTTGTTAGAAACCCTTTGTAAGATGCATAATATGGTGAATTGCTAGTACACATGTGTGAAGCCCATTTAATCATGCTACAGAAGGGGTCAGAGACCCTGCTGACCTTGGTTCCTACTTATCTCTGTCTATGCTCAAAGTAGAAGTAAAATTGCTTGCAAATATTCTAGCACTATAGTTGGGCTGGATGATGACCCATCTGGTCCAAGAAGACCAGTGTGGTTTTATCCTAGGGAGAGTTACCCATATTAATTTACGGAGGGTCTCTCGTGTATTTTATGAAACTCAAAACACGAGGAGTACGGGTGGAGCTGATTGCCTTGGTTATTGAAAAAGCATTTGATACCCTCTCCTGGGATCTATGGGAAGTTTGTTCAGCGGATGGCCCTGGGTACAGGATTCCTGTCACGGATGTTCCTTTAATGCACAGCACCAAGCATGAGGGTGTGCACTGGACAGGTGCTTTCCGATAGGCTCTGCATTAAATGAGGTACACAACAGGACTATCCACTGTCGCCGCTCCTGTTCGCACTCACCATGGAGCCATTTGTGATACATATGAGGACCTCATTTTGAAACTGGGGGGTGCCGTAGGGCACCATGGCACATTGTGTCAATGTATGCTGATGACGCCCTGGTGGATCACTGTCAAAATATTGATTACACTAATATAGAATTACAAAAATATCAAGGTTAAAATATCGACTACAAAAATATCGATTTCCTATCTACAAACACGTAAGTACAAAAATATTGAATCAAAAATATCGTTACTATTCCCACTCCAGTGAGTGCAACAGTAGGGAAAGCGTTGGATAGCGTAGGGGTAAACATTACTATTCCCATTCCAGAGAGTGCAACAGTAGGGAAAGCGTTGGATAGCGTAGGGGTTAAAATTACTATTCCCACTCCAGAGAGTGCAACAGTAGGGAAAGCGTTGGATAGCGCAGGGGTTAAAATTACTATTTGTACTCCAGAGAGTGCAACAGTAAAGAAAGCGTTGGATAGCGTAGGGGTTAAAATTACTATTCCCACTCCAGAGAGTGCAACAGTAGAGAAAGTAAATATTTAATATATTAATAAAAATAAATTAAATATCAATACCAATAAAACATTTATTAAAAGTAATTACCAATTTAAGATAATATAATAATGAATCAATTAAAAATACAAATACATATTAATTATTCAAATTCATTACCTATTAATACAAATCAATTACCAAATAACAATTAATTAATTAGCATTTAAAAATTAATTACCAATTCATTCAAATTATATACCAATAAATACATTAAAATATGTAATTAATTACAAATAAATTACTTTTCATCCTACCCCCCCTATAAACCCACAACCTGCTATGGAAAATGAATTAATACAATGAACATAAATATCAATTAATCAATAAATAAAAGTTATTTACCAATTACAAATTGATTAATTACCAATTAAAAATTAATTACCAATTAATTAATAAAAAATACTATAAAACAAATTAAAATATTTAAGGAATTACAATTAAATTACTTCCCACCCTACTCCCCTATAAACCCACAACCCGCTACAGAATGAAATTACGCAAAAATTAAATAACATAAAATTCATTACTTAAAATAAATATAATAAAAATATACACTTTTCACACATATACTAACATAGAAAACACTTAAAAAAATTCGATATTCTTAAAAATTCTATATATTTTAATACCTATATTATCTACTTTGATATTTTGACTTTCTATATTTATAAAAATCGATATTAAATTACTTACCTTAAATTCGATATTTTTGTTGACTATATTCTGTCCATTCAATATTCTGTCCATTCTATATTTTTACTTCAATATTAATGTCATTCGATATTTTGAAGTCGATATTTTCTGTAGTTACCGCCCTGGTGTATGTGACTAACCCAGGGAGCTTAGTGCCCCTCCTTATGCAGCTTATTGCAGGTTTCAGAAGAGTGTCGGATGGTGCGCTTCCCCTTGGCATCCCTGGCTGGGATTGATGCATTCGACCTCCCTACGGTGGACCTGCCATGGGAGACTCTGCAGTTTCGGTATTTGGGGGTGCAGATGACACACGACCACACAGTATGAATTGAATATGGGTAGAGTGATTAATGGCCTCATGGCCTCCATCTGGTTTTGGAATAGGCTGCCGCTGTCGGTCATGAGCACAGTGGCTCTGAGCAGGATGGTCCTGTTGCCCCGCTGCCTTTGCACAATGCAGAATTCATTCTACTGGGTTCCACCATCATTGTTTTGGCGGCTAGATTGGTTGCTGGTGTCCCTGATATGGGGGGAAAAGAGGTGCATGGTACGCTTTGCGATCTTAAAACTGAACCTTGCTGAGGGAAGGCTGGACATTCACTTATAATATTTGGCAGGCCTGCTCCAATATGCTGCCCTGTGGTGCTAAGACAGTGCGAACTGGGGAAAATAACAATTGGGGAAAAAGAAATTAGGCTCCCTGAAGGCACCAATTCATCATTTCTCAGGTTGCCCAGGCATGAAAGAGGGCAGTCATGCAGGTTCTACGATGAGTGCCCTACTCTAAGCTCCTCCAAATCTGGTAGCTTTGCCCATTCTTGTGCATACAGGGCTTTATGGATGTCTTGAAATGGTTGGAGGAAGACTGTCAAAGAGCAGGATATTTGTTTTCAAATGGCACTTTCATGTCCCTGGAAGAGGTCTGGACTCATTTTGAATTAGATCAGGGGCATTTTCTGGAGTACGCAAGCGTGTCACATACAGCCTGGGAGATCTGGACGTCCTTCCCGGAAGAGCCTAGAGTATCCCATGTCCTACAGATGATATTTGATCCTGGTTATATGCTGCCCTCTAGAATGACAGACAAATGTATTGTCTGCAATTGGATGTTGGGGTTGGGGTCTTACTGATCAGAAATGGAAGGGAGCTCGGGCACAAGTGCAGGTAGTAGAAGCAATGCCAGGTTTAAATTGTCACAGTTTTAGTACCTGCACAGGGCACATTTGACACAGCAATGCCTACATAGGGTTTATCCAACATGCTCTGCTGAGTGTACATGCTGTGGCGTACCCCTGGCCACATTTGGCCATAACACAATTGACTGCAGGATGATAAACCCGTTTTGGAATAAGATAATACGGGAGGCGGGGAGAATGACAACAGTGAAGGCTGAGTTGACAATATGACAATGCCTGTTGGATCTGCTACTTCTCCCTAACAAAGGCAGAAAATGCAGCATGGATGTGCCCAGCTTGAACGCTATTAGCCAGAGGTTGTGTTACCATCCACTGGGCCAGACCAGCCCCTCTGACGTGGATTAATTGGTAGAACGATTTACTGGAGTGGCCAGTGGCAGTGGCAGAAGAGTGCCGACTCCTGAAGGTCCGCTTGGACAAAAATGTGGAGCGAGATTTGGAGCTCTGTAATGCCATGGTGCTTTTAACAACCGAAAGTACATAAACCAGAGGCATCCGATTCACATAACAGTTTTTCTCTTAAAAGCATCTTCTTCTGACAGCTGTCAGTTTGTAAAAAAAATCAGGTGCATTGGGCATTAAGAGATAATTTACGAGGGCTGGCCAGACATTTCGACTGCCTAGAGGCCTCCACAGGGTTTAATCCAGCACTGCCTTTATCACTTGTATTTCTGATAAATATTTTGACAGATTATACCCAACACACACAAAGTGTACAAAGTGTTTTACTCCATCTATACTAATATAATAAGGAGAGAGCCCAAACCTTTGAGGCGGGTAATCCCAGGAACCACAGCACCAATCACAACACCCAATACAGCGTTGGAAAGGGCAGTTGCAGCAGAAGGACATAGGCTATGCAGACGCCCACCATATACCTTTAAATAAAAGGTAAAAGAACCGTGCCAGCAAAGTAGTCCCTTGTGGGCGTGTCTGCGTTGTGCTGTGGGCGTGTCCTGGGGGGCGTGACAACCCAAAAACCCAAAACTAGCCCTGAACCCTATAAATACCCCTGTACCTCAAAACCCAAACTTACCCCTGAACCCTGAATATACCCCTGTACCCCAAAACCCAAACCTAGCCCTGAACCATAAAATCACTACTGCACCCCAAAACCCAAACCTACCCCTGAACCCTAAAATACCCCTGTACCCCAAAACCCAAACCTAGCCCTGAACCCTTAAAATACCCCTGTACCCCAAAACCCAAACCTACCATATAACCCTAAAAATACCCCTGTACCCCAAACCCCAAACCTAGCCCTGAACCCTAAAAATAACCCTGTACTCCAAAACCCAAACCTAGCCCTGAACCCTAAAATACCCCTGTACCCCAAAACCCAAACTTAGCCCTGAACCCTAAAAATACCCCTGTTCCCCAAAACCCAAACCTAGCCCTGAACTCTTAAAATACCCCTGTACCCCAAAACCCAAAGCTACCCCTGAACCCTAAAAATACCCCCATACCCCAAGACCCAAACCTAGCCCTGAACCCTAAAAATACCCCTGTACCCCAAAACCCATACCTATCCCTAAACCCTAAAACTACCCCTGTACCCCATAACCCAAAACTATATCTGAACCCTTAAAATACCCAAACACCCCAAAACATATACCTCAGTAACCCAAAACATATACCCCTATACCCATACTTACCTTATCCAAACATTAAAAAAAAACATGCTTTTGCCATTCATGCATTTACAACGAATTTCGTTGTAAATGTAGGCGTGGTAAAAGCATATAAAATGTACTGCCACGCGTTATAATGGCATTGCGGAGTCATGGTACTTTCGTAATGAAAGTATGCGGAGTGATGGTATGCGGAAAGAAAGTTGCGGAATAATGGGTGTTTTCCCTCCCCCGGTAAGTACATTGGTGGCACGGTGGCCCACATCTCCAGCAACATACTCATAATTTTTTACCACCCATTTGAAAAATGCACAGGTCTCTCTCATTGATGGCCAGCACCGGCATACACTTTTAGACACACCTCCCGCCACAAGTTCTAGAATTGCGAACTTTAGAGCTGGGGAGCTACGTTCGAATCTCGGCATCAGCTCAACATCCTGTGATTCCTAGCAAATCGCTTTGTCTACCCGTGCCTACCACAAATGAATGTGTTCTTCTGTAATGTAAATTGTGCTCATGCCATGTTGTCGAGTTTGCGCTACATAATATTGCAAGGAAAAATAAAGTAGGGAAACTCGAGTTCACACACTACTGAACGCGCATTCTTAAGTGCATCAGCAGTGCACTGTGAATCGGAGCATTTCACAGGCCTGTTATAGATAAGAAATGCTATCAAAACGAAATCCTACAAAGCAATATATTACTGGCCGGCAGCAATTCATACCCAGACCACGTCGGGACGGGCTGCTAGTGAGCTAATAAAGTGATGTATGTGCTAAATCATCAGAATTTGTTCTTGCTTTCTTGCTTACATTGTATTAACGGAAAGAAGATTTTTCTCTTCTGCTCCTGGACTGTCCATGTAGGAGTTGTGTGATGGTGGAATTCAAACGATATAAGTACTAGCTTCTTCCCAAAAAACTAATAGAAGCATTGTTTTCTGAGTTCTTGTGAGAAATGTGTTTATCATTTGAAAGGGGTAGAAGCCAAACTCTAATAGTAAATACACTTCTGGAAGGGGTAAACCACAAAAGTCACTAAATAAACCTGTGTAGAACCCTCTGGCAGCTTCGTACAAAGGCAATCAGGTTTAACTTAGAGGCAATGTGTAAATATTTAGGCAGCACCCACACAATAATAAAGTGAAAAGAGAACACAAGAAAAATACTAAGCAATTAGAAAAATAGAGTAGAATATAATAAATAAATTGACACCAACAAGGCAAAAATCCACCAAGTAAATATAATAAATAAATTGACACCAACAAGGCAAAAATCCACCAAGTATAACTGGAGTTATGAATCTTTAAAGGTTTCTGCAAAAATAGTGCCAAAAAACATAAAGTCAATCATTATGTGAGACATACCCATCTAACAACAAGCATCGGCATAGCCAATAGGTCTCGCCTTTGGGACCTTATAAGTGTTTAGCCATGCAACAGTTGATGTTGTTGCACCAAGGATATTGTACTGTATAACTAAATGCTTATGAGGTCCCAAAAGCAAGACCTATTGGGTATGCCAATGCTTGTTGGGATGGATGCTTGATAGCTGATAAGACATTTTAGCCCATGTCAAGGATTTGAAAAAGTAAGACAAAAGCAAGGGTCCTTGTCCAGTTTATTCATATAAGGCAATTATCTTGATGCCTCCGGCACGCCTCCCTTGGAGGGAGGTGTACTGGAGAGTGGTGAAAGGGCTCGTAACATGCGCAGGCTGCTCTTAACTGGTGCCAGGTATTCGCAAACGGTCAGTGGCCAAAAACCTACAGTATCAGGGTATCGCATCTGCATAGGCACATATGCAGCTGTGTGATGGGACCCTCAAACATTTCACAGCTGCACAGGGTGATTTCAAACCTGTGCCTCTTCAAACTAATTAAAAGCAGATGGAGGTCGCACCTCTTCCTGTCGCACAAATCCTGTGTTCAAATTATGTTAGGATGTTTACTGGTTGGATGAAGGACACGCCCATGAGGAACATGGCGGCGGGCTGGGACCCGGTCGCGGTAGCACCGAGGAGTTTCCCAATGACTGGGCTTAAGGTCGTGTTTTAGCGAGAGATTTCAAGTTCCCTACGTCAAGGTAAGAGGCAGATGTATTATGCCCCAAATTTGTCACTGGTTAGACTAAGCCGGCTCCTCTTTCTTTTGCGAGGTTAACGGCCGGATACGCGAGGACTATAGCAGTCAGCGCTAGGACCTGCGCTCGCCCAGACCTGCATGACGTGGGAGGCATCGCTTTCTCCGGGAGAACGCCGGCGGTGTTTATGGATCAGGTCACGCTCTGCTATATTTCAGCTCCAGCTCAGAGGGCCGGCGTGCAAGGGACCCCAGAATGTTTTACCCGGCAAGCTGTATAATTACCTTGCGGTAAGGTGGGGAGAAAAGGGGGGATTAGTAATAAATCCCCCGCCTTTGTTAAGGAGGCAGGGTTATATGGAGCAGACATCAATAAAGGTCCCTGCCAAGAAGAATCTTTTCAAAGAGGCTCCTAAAATCGTGGAGAACCCTTTAGATTTAGACGTGGTATCAGAGCAGGTGCAGGGAATATCAGAACCTGGATCAGAGGAATTATGCGAGCAAGATAGTGATCGATTGGGCCATCTTTTTCGGTCTTTAAGGGGTGATATGATGTCAAAATTTGAGATATCTGAGAGTAATCAAAAGACAATACACAATAGATTCGATCTTTTGGAGTCCAAGTTAGACGATGTTATTCTCCGCACGGGGAAATTGGAAACGGAAGTAGCAACATTGAGTAAATCTGTACAAGGAAACTTAAAAGATATAGACACCCTGAAAGCGCAAAACAGGTCACTGGCCGCAGATGTCGAGAGACTGGAAACCCAGGCCCGAAGAAATAACTTGACAATTCTGAAGATACCAGAGGGCGAGGAGTTAAAGGACATTAAGGGATTTGTTTGTAGGCTTCTCAGGGAAGGAGTTCTAAAAGATCGTCCAGATATAGATTTGGAGGCGGAAATCCAAAGAGTACACAGAGACCCCTTTAAGAGACGCACAGATAGGAAAGCTCCTAGAAAGATACTGGTAAATTTTCAAACCTTTAGCGTTAAGGAGCTTATCTTAGGGAGATGTCTGTCGAAAATGTATCTTCGCTATCGGTCTAACCCATACCTCATCAGGTCTGACTTAGGAGCCCGAACTGCACAGAGACAATGGGAGCTCGGCACTAGAATGCCAGAATTGAGATCATTGGGAGCCCATGTGCAGATGAGGTTCCCCGCTCTACTTAGAATTATGTGGAAAAATAAGGCTTACAGTTTTTCACAGCCTGATGAGGTAGATAATCTCTTAGGTCGTATGAGAGAAGACCCGGAAAATTAGTGAAGATTAAGACAACTATCAGAGATGGGTCTAAAAAAAAAAAAAAAAAAAAGGGGGTGAGGGGGAAAAAGAAAAAAAAAAGGGGTAAGGGACAAAGGAAAGGGGGAAAGGGAATGAGGGAATAAATAGAGACAAATATAATGCACTGAAGCACTAATTCACGGAAGAGGGAACATGATTCACTAGCACTACACTTTCACTCGCTATAATAGATTAACTTTAGTTTAGATTCAGTCAAAGGATTCTCCTAGGAGCTCCAAAGGCGATGCCATCGTCTGGTATGTTGGGGGGGTTCCTCTGGGGGGAGGGTGTACACTGGGTGGAGGGAGCAGTGGGAGAAAAGACAAAAAATAAAAAATCCTCATGTATAGAAAAAAATCACTTATACACAGCTCAGGATGGGTATGAGATCATAGCAAGGCTATGAGTAATGTATATAAGCTTAAAGCCCTTTCATGGAATATTAACGGATTGGGGGAAAAAAGGAAACAGACCCGGATCTGTGAATTCTTAAAAAACTCAGATGCGCATCTTATAATGCTCCTAGAGACTCATCTAGAGGCAGATATCTGTAGCTCACTTTTTAAGAAATTAAGATGGGTACAGGAAATAATCTGCTCTAGGCAGACTGGAACAACAAGGGGGGTCTCCATTATAATTTGGGCAAATTGTGGGATAAGCCTGAAAAAATATGAGACAGACCAAACAGGAAGATGGTTGGTAGCAGCAATACATATTCTAAATATCCCCTATACACTTGCTGTATATTATGGTCCAAATGACGATAACCCCGGTCCGCTTCTTAAGCTAGCGACAGCTTTATTAGGGTCAACTGGCCCAGTAATTTTGGGAGGTGATTTATCACGCTCCCACTAAATCACTCTCTACCTTAGGCGGTATAATGAAAGATTTCAGCCTTTTGGACGTATGGAGGAAGAAATATAGATCTACACGGGGATTTACTTTATACAGTAAGAAATATTAAAATTACTCAAGGATTGACCACTTCTTAGTCAATCAGCATCTCCTCACAGACATTAATTATCTTTCCTTCACACCCGTTGGGATGTCAGATCACGCAGTTTTGGAAATGGTAATTGTACTGAACTTGAGTCCTTTAAAAACAAGATGGACTTTGGAAAGGTCATTGCTATTAGATGACCAGGTAAAAAGAGAAGTTGAAGAAAAAACCACAGAATTTTTCACAATAAATTTAGGCACCTCTACCCCCCAGGTAGTTTGGGAAGCTTACAAGGCTTTTTTGAGAGGGGTTTTGAGTTCCTTAACGGCTCATAAAAGAAAGGGTATAAAAGCTAAGAGAAGGGAAGACCTGGCGGCAACAACTAGAAAAGATCTTGAGCTACAAAACGCTATTTTATCAAACTCTGAGAGGGTCCACGTGTTAGAGAAGGAGCGTCTGTGATGAGAAAATTATTAAAGAAAAATGGGAGACCAGTAAATTAAAGAACTTTGAATATGGTGAAAAATGTGGAGCCCTCCTATCTTGGAAATCTAGAGAGGAAAGAACTAGGAACAGCATCAAAGTCTTAATACAAAGAGAGACAGGAGATTTGATCGAGGAAGACGCTGACATCAGAGATGAAGCTAGGAGCTGCATGAGAAGCCTTTATACGGAAGATAAAGACCCTAAGTTAGAAGAGATAGAAACCTGGTTGCTCCAGAAAAACTTACCTCAAATTTCTGAACTGGATAAAAGATATCTAGAAAGCGAGATAACAGAAGGGGAAATATCAAACCAATTAAAGAAAATGAAGCGGGGGAAAGCGGCAGGCTCAGATGGGCTTCCGGTTGAGATCTATCTGGATTACATAGATTAGCTATTACCCTCACTTATTACACTCTTTAATCTTTTACTAACTCACGGCTACTGTCTTCCCCCTTCCTGGGCTGAAGCCACAATAACGCTTATAGCAAAACCTAACAAAGACCCCAAGAAAATAGAGTCTTACAGGCCAATTTCTCTTCTAAACACGGATATGAAACTATATTCCGGGATCTTAGCAACTAGACTTGCGAAGATAATAAAATCTATAATCCACACTGATCAAAGAGGTTTCATTCCAGGGAGACAATTAAACGAACTAACTTTTCAAGCGATAGGGGCCATAGACTACGCTAAAGATAAAGATCTCCCGTTAGCCTTGGTCGCGATAGACGCGGCCAAGGCCTTTGATCAGGTTAATTGGAATTATCTTTGGGCTACAATGACGGCATTTGGGTTCCCCCTAACATTTATTAAGGGTATTAAATCACTGTATCATAATCCAATGGCAAAAGTATTGGTAAATGGGGCATTATCTGATTGGTTTGATATATCTCGATGTACCAGACAGGGTTGTCCCTTATCCCCTCTTTTGTTTGATGTTTATATGGAGCCTTTTGTTTGTGGTATTAGAAGCAACAATATAATTCAACCTTTTAAGTTGGGTAACATGGAGTTAAAAACTGCTCTATATGCGGATGAACTCCTTTTGTATACCTCTAACCATACTGAAGCTATACCCAGGCTATTTTACTTATCAGAAGAATTTGGAAAACTGTCAGGCTACCAAATTAATAAGGAGAAGACAGAGATAATGGGGTGGAATAATAATATCCCTATACAGGGTGCGAAACAAAAAATGTGATACTTGGGAATTTACTTAACTCAAGATTTAAAGAACATACCAATAACTAGTTGGCAGACTGTTGTTAAAGACATTACCAAAACATTAATAAGATGGGGCAATCTGCCACTAAACATATATGGACGAGTTAATCTTATTAAAATGACTATTCTTCCCAAATTGACCTTTCTTTACAACTCCATCCCTTTATCATTCTCATCAAAAGACATCACTAATCTCCAGGGTAAGATTGGATCATTTATTTGGGCCTGTAAATCTTCTAGGATAGCCTGGAAAAAATTGAGGAGGGGTTTAAAAATCGGAGGTCTAGCTCTTTCGGACTTACTATTATATTGTCATGCCTTCCACTTTAAAAATTTTAGGCTACTTGCAAACACATTAGATGCATCTTCATAGGGCCGTTTGTGCCAGGCTTTACTGTACGATTTACCCTATGGCCATTACTTTTTTCTATTCAAGTTCGGCGACCAGAATTTTTTTAAAAAAATTCGTCTTAAGATCCTGCAGACCGCACTTAAAAATTGGGGGTTTATTCAAAAGGTATTGGGAATTCCCTACTATCACACGCACACTCCAATATGGGATTCTCCGGGAACACCTCTATGTCTTCAAGATCAGCTTTCACAACCTTTGAGAATAGCTGGAATACTGAAATGGGGGGGTTTATGGGTAGATTCGGGCCTTATGGACTGGAACTCCCTAACATTACTTACAAACGGGCATCTGACTAGATTTAAATTCTACCAATTATCTGCTTGGTGGTCAAGTCAGAACCTACAGCGGGAAAAATACACTGGACTTCTGGATGCAATTTGTAGGTGGGGGAAGATGGATTAGAGAAGTTTCATTCTGGTATAGACTCTTAATTACTGATGAAAAGAACATTCTACATCTTGAATTGACAAACTTATGGGAAAATAGAATAGCAGAACTCCCTGAAGACCGCAGTAAAATATGGTCAGACTCTTTTACTTTATCCCAGAGACTAATTAAACCAGCCAATTTAAGGGGTAATCATTTATTTACAGCTTATAGAGTATATTGGACCCCGGCCAAATTACACAAGATAACGCAAAATAACTACTACTGTCCCCGCTGTAATCTCATAGCAGCAGACGATATCCACATGTTTTTGGAGTGCCCGGTGATTCAGGACTACTGGAGAGCGATAGTGGGCTTCCTGGGCGAGGTACTAACAATAACTATTTTATGTTCACCCAGACTTGTTTTTTTTGGTTTACCTAATGACTATAATATCAATAATTTACACACACAGTTTATCTTTTATGTAGTGGTTATCGCCAGGAGAGAAATTTGTAAAGAATGGAAGTCAGGTGCCCCTCCCAGATTTGCGGAATGTTTAAAACATATAATGGAAGTATGTAAGATGGACATGGTCGGTCGCAATGGAAATATTGAGAATGTGTGGTCTAAACTGGAGGTCTGGTCTAACAAGTAAGCGGTCCGATGATTATGCCAGAGGTTGTGTCGGTCCTCTCCTCCCCTGGCCCGAAGTATTCCATCATCCATCATAGGTTCAGGGGAGTTGGATAAGGAAAACAACCTATCTACAAGATTTCACACAGGCACTTCCGCGACGATGCCACATCAATTCCTTACGCCTGCTTGAAGCAGGCGTAAGGACTGATGCAGCATGTTAAGTATTGGGCAGCCCTGAGCATTGCTGGAGTTGCGTCGCACTTGCGACGCGACTCCAGCGATGCGCCGCCCTTACATCACGAGATGCGTCACGCATCTGCCTACTCTTGCGCCACGGTGCGCCGCATTGTAAATGCGGCGCATCTGCCGTGACGCAAGGGTAGTTTTGCGTGACGCATTTGTTCTGGTGCATCTCTACTGATATGCCCCTTAATTTTCAGGTAGACTTCATGAGCCCATTAGTACAAGACTGTGACACTTGCCTGATCTTGGGCAGAAGCATTGATGATACACAGAGATAGGTGCGCAGTTGTGTATTTCTCTCTTCAGTGATGGAGGTACTAACAAAAACAAGCGAGAAAAAAAAAAGTCTTAAACAATCCCAGTTGGAGCACGGCAAATAAAGCACCTGCACGCCTTTGCTTTTTTAACATGGTGCCCACAAACATGGCTTCAAAAGTCAATAAAAAACAAGAGAGGACGTGGCTGAATACTGGGTCTTTCATCTGTAGAGGCATCTGTGGGTACACTGCTGGGAAAATGTCTCCTCCTTCGATCATGTTAACCAAGCAGCACTCCAAGCTGCCAAGACTTGCTGCCCAGACACACTCTATCACGATGGCAGTTGCACAGACAGTGAAGGTAAGCCCGCTCTTCAATGAAATATGGACATGAGAAGAAAGTTTTTTGCGGCACCAGCAGAGAGGAGTTCGAAAAGCTTTGCCTCTTGAAAGCCTCACGCGCCCTTTCAAAGCATGACCTTGTGTGTTAGGTACACCCTACACTCCTAATACTTTACATAGTGTAGCACCGGGATGAAGTGTTCTTGCAACTCTTCACAATTACGTTTCCATCACAGCATTGAATTTGATTAAAATTATCTGTTACTGCTTCAGAAGCCATGTCTGAACTGGGGTGGCAGAGTGGGCTAAAGAACGGTGATGGATTAAACCCAGATCTTTTGACTGGGTGTGAGTGTTTGATTGATTCAGATGCTCTGTCCATCACCACCCCCTTTTGTACTGCTTTTGGCCACCATAAGTGTGGCAGGGTATGCTCAGACGTGAGTCCCTTGCTCACTTTGCCGCTAGATTCAAGCAAGCCGGGCTGAAGACGGCTGGAATGCCAGAAAACGGTCCTCGGAAGCTTGTTTCCGGTCCAGGGAAGACATGGCTTGGCAGTTCGGGCTGGACTGTTCCCATGAGGCACAGGGTCAGACAGGATTTGTTTATAGCCATGTCTGAACTGGGGTGGCAGAGTGGGCTAAAGAACGGTGATGGATTAAACCCAGATCTTTTGACTGGGTGTGAGTGTTTGATTGATTCAGATGCTCCGTCCATCACCACCCCCTTTTGTACCGCTTTTGGCCGCCATAAGTGTGGCAGGGTATGCTCAGACGTGAGTCCCTTGCTCACTTTGCCACTGGATTCAAGCAAGCCGGGCTAAAGACGGCTGGAATGCCAGAAACCTGTCCTCGGGAGCTTGTTTCCGGTCCAGGGAAGACATGGCTTGGCAGTTCGGGCTGGACTGTTCCCATGAGGCACAGGGTCAGACTGATTAGCATATAGCCATGTCTGAACTGGGGTGGCAGAGTGGGCTAAAGAATGGTGATGGATTAAACCCAGATCTTTTAACTGGGTGTAAGTGTTTGATTGATTCAGATGCTCCATCCATCACCACCCCCTTTTGTACCGCTACTGCTTCAGAAGCTAACATTAAGGATGGCAGCAAAAATACTGCACAGGCGGAAATACAGACACACACAGTGTTTCCCTTGCGGAGCGAGCAGGGCACCACATGTTTGCACGATAATTACAAACAGATGTCGCCTAAGCTCGCTCCCGCAAGGAAAACGCCAAACATGCACGGGTTGCAATAGAAAGCAATGCAAAGCGTGCACGTTTTTAGTCAAAATAGCTGATTGATTCCAAGAGGTCACCTCCAAGGCAGTGCATGCGCGTTGTGTAGGTGAGACCTAAAAAGGACAGGGTTCAATATACGTAAAAAATACTGGATCCCTCCGGTGAAACAACACGTGTTAGACCATCACCACTCTTCTCCTCTTTTGGGGAACACTCATCCATCAACCACCTACAACACTTCCTACATACTATGGGGCATATTATCAAGGGGGTTCATCTCCGCTTTTTTGGCTTTAAAAGCAAAGAAAGCGGAGATAAAATGATCTCCCTATTACCTAGCTGTCGCTAACACCAGTTAGCGACACCTAGTAGGAGATACCGACCATCTTGGGCCCGATTTGATATTTATCACTAATGACATGCAAAGTGGCCGTGCCAAGATGTTAGCGACTGGAAACAGTCTCTAACATCGCTATCTCCTATTACCAACTTTTAGAGATATTCGCGCTAATATCTCCAAAAGCTAACACCTGCCCCTGAGCAGTTCTTAGCCATGTTATCCAATGGTAGGTGGATAACATGGCAAAGAGCATTAGCTCGGTAATGCATGAATATCGCTGACTTTTCAGCGATATTCATACATTTGGGCCGATTTTTATCGCTTAGGAGATAAACCTTGATAATAGCAGGGTTCCTAAGCGATACAAATCGCCGCAGCTCGGCGATAAAAATATCGCCGCTAAACCAACATAGCGATAATTATCGCTAGTTGTTGGTAATATGCCCCTGAGTCCTAATTGTTGCAAAAATGTCCCTTTTTTATTATTAACTTAAATAAATCCTCAATTACATAAAAATATAATTAAGACAATGATCCGAAGGAATGCAAAATCTCATTAAAACAAATATTAAAACATTAATCATCATCTGTATATCATCGCAACACTTTTAAACACGTCCTTCAAAGCACAGTTAATCTTCACAAATTATAAATAACTGTCAACAGTTTATGTGGTATATATTTTTTCATTTTATGATATATATTATAATTGTTTGTATCGATAAATTGTGATTTTATTTGCTTAACACTATAAGTGGACAACCAATAATGGAATTTTTATTCTGTGTTATTGACGACTGTTTAGCCTTAGTATAGAAAAACTCAGAAGATCAATATAACTTTGACACAATTTATAGAAGGCCCCAATTAAATTAAAAATAAAATACACCAAAATTACAAAAATCCAATGTAGGGAACCAGAGATATGAAATGTTTAACCCTTTATAGTGCGTAAAAGCCAAAAGCGCCATTTTGGGATATCTGGTCACACTTGACTGGGACAAAGCCAACGCTTCAGGCTGACAGCGATGGAGCATGGGTTGGATACACTTACCGTTAGGTGAAGTGTTTGCCATTCTGATTTATTCAGTTTTTTGGGAGCCTATTCTCTTTATGCCAAGCAAGGGTCCTCAGAGGCTGGCTTTGGGTTTGACGATGGTGGCTTGGCTCAGCACAATGGCTTTGTCAACTCCTGGAACTCTCTTTGACAATGAAAAGCTCAGGTGCTCCAGCGGGGCAAACCTGACTCTTAGGCCAAATCGCGATTCAACATCTCAGCTTGACTTTCTACCATGGGATGGTCAATTTATGGAGCTTTTGACAACAATTCTTCAAATCTTCTCAAACTTATGGATCTTCTTCCAGAAGGTACTTTTAGGGTTCTAAAGTTTCCACAGCACCAATTCGAGGTTCCAGAAGCTCAGATTTGCTCTATAGGATATTAGGACTATGTCTCCAGCAATTTACCTAGCCAAATTCCCTTAAAATCCAGCTGAAGGTGGTCTACTGGTTTCTTCTCGTGGGAGATGTTGCAGGTGAAGCTCCATTAACCTGTTTCTTTCGGGGACTGCACTCCTTCACTTTTCAAAGCAAGGCAAAGTCCTTAGGGTTGTACTCCCAAAGTGTGTACCAGGTGCAATCATTAAGATTGCAATCCTCTTGGTGCAGGCTAGGGTTCCAGCAGGGCAATCCTTCTTCTTCTTCTTGTAGTTTCAGGATATGAGTTTCTGGGCAGTTCTAGAATATTTTTGCAGTGTTCTTGGGTTACATGCGGGATAGGGGGGGGGCAAACCTGATCAATGGGGTACAGGGTGCCACCTAGAAGTATAACCACTTTTTCCAAAGTGTTTGATACAATAGAGCCACCCAATATTCCCAAAGGGACTGGGTATTATCAATTTCCAAAGTGTGGCATATCATTATCCCAGAAAGCACTGTTCTTTTAAAATCCAAAATTGAGAAACTCTCTCTTGGAGGTTAATATCTGGCTAAGCAAACCTACTGGTGTGGCTAACTTTGCTTAACACTCCCCTTCCAGCTCCTTTGCTAATTCAATTTCGGGGGCTCTGGTCTGGCTTGAGGAGCAGTATTTGGGAGTTAGCCTGTGTCCTGTCCAAACAGTCATTCCCTCTTTGATGACCATTTTAGCTACTCCACCCAATCTCGCCTTATGCTCTGCAGCTGCAGATGTCCTCCCACCAGGTGTTCTTTGTTTCTGTGCAGGCCACTTCACACCTCATCAGAGCAGTTTGGCTCAGCTTGTCAAAGGCTGGCCAATCAGGAGAGGTAGCTAGAAGCTAGAATTTAGGCAATCAGAAAAGCAAGTTCTATAACTTATTTTCTGTAATAGATATAATAAATCAAACATTGGCAGGTTGTTGGATTTATCATCACTATTATTTAAAGTCTTTGAAATATATTTTCAGCTCACTCCTGTCAATAGTTCTACTTTAATAAAGTATTCCCAAGATAGTCTATGGAGCCAATGTGCTACAACAGGGAATATAACCCATCTTTTAGAATGCCCCTGTTTATAGTTACAAGGCACCTTATCCCAGGGACACTTAGGGAGACCTTATGGGTGGCTTTTATGTGAAAGTAAGGTAGTTTACAACTTTGGAAGTACCTTTAATTCCAACATTGAATTTGAAGGGCTGCCTTTAATGACAGCAGGCAACACAGCAGGTCACACTCAAGTACATTAAGCATGCTGGGCCTCTAAACCTACGTGCCTTAACACATACTAGGGGCTTACAGGTAGGTTGTCATATCAATTGTAATTACACCTAATTACAATATACCTTTTACACAGAGCACTTGCCCTGGGTCTGCTTAGCAGAGCCTAGGGCACAGTCAGAGTCAGTTACCACCAGTATCAGTCAAACAATTGGGGTGATCAGGGCAAAAAGGATGTCTTTCTCACAACTAAAGCTGCACTTTAGGCTGCAGTGGCAGGTCTGAGACATGTTTAGAAGCTACTTTACGTAGTGGTACAATGAGTGCTGCGCCCACTTGTAGCGTTTCATTAACAGGCCCTGGATTCATGTAGTGCCTTATACTAGAGGTGAATAAGTACATCAAATGTGCCACTCAGGTGTAGGCCAATATTACCATGTTTTCAAGGAAAGGAACAAGCACTTAACTACTTACCAGCACAAGTAAAGTGCACAGAGTCATAAAACCCAACATAAACGTGTACAATCAAAGGAAGGCACAAATCTGGGCTGACCCTGCAGAAAGGGCCTGGTCCAACTGTCCCTTAGACCCCCAGATGTTATATAAGCTCCCTAAGGTAGAAAGGGCAGAAAAGATCCTGGCATTTGGAATGTCACAGCAGATTGAGTGTGGAAGATATCATGAGCTGATATATAATGGCAATAGTTCAAGTTCAATACTCTTTATTTCGGCCTCATGCTATAAAAGAAACACACAAATAAATACGAAAGTAGAGATCAATGTGGCTGTAGAAAAATTCCAAAGAAAATGAGAATAGGCATACTAGGCATCACATAAATACAATAGAAAATAATTAATGAGATCAATAAAATGCAATCCATCTTCTCATAAATACAATAAAAATAAAACTACGGATGGAAGAAAAAAAGTATTGTCTCTCAGAAGCTGACTCATAAGTCAATCTTCTTTATGTAAATGAACTTCCAGTGGTCTCCACACACTAATACATTTTGGATACATGTTAGGAAATCATCCCAGCTACCATTCACACATTGTTGAATTAATCTAAGGGACACTCAGCAACATTATTCAATGGTAGTAAAATGTTTTTTTCATCTTACTCGCCACATGGCAAATTAGTACCTTGAGACTGCAACAACAATATGTTTGCAGGTGTCCGATTGTAAAATTCTGCAAGCCACCACCAGCTATGAGGTACCAAGATTCATGCAAATAGGAATTCGCCAGTTGGACTTTACCCGTCTGTACTCTGGACAAAAAACAGCACATGATCCACTGTCTCTTTGACATGGTCACAGGATAGACATGTCGTCTCTGCCGAACTGGCGAAGCCCGCCCATTTTGAGATGTTAGTACAGACTGGTATGGACCTAAACTGTACATACTGTTTTCTAGCCAGGCTTAGTTCGACTTCATCTAAAAATTGTTTGGCTTTGTAATACTCCTTTACCCTACAAAAGCTGGTCAGAGTGCCCAAGGCCTGGGTAGACAAGAGCATATGCTTTTTGAGCTCTAGTTTGTTGGCAAGTAGGCCAGTCCCCCCAGGGTCTTTCCAAAGGTTAGCGAGCCCCATACTCAACAGTAGGCCCGGGCGGTGAACTCTGCTCCGTTCGCAGAGTTTGTGGAGTGTTTTGCACTCCCTGCTCAGTGGAGCAAGCGGAGATCCAAAAAACTCTGCTCCGCGGAGCTGAGTTTTTTCCTCATTTGTGCTTGCCAACGGTAAGTTGGCAAGTGTGAGTGAGGAAAATCCAACACTAGACCACTTCCCAGCAAGGTTTCTTAATTCAGGTGGTCGTGGATGGACGGGACCACTCAGGTTGAGAAATATTCTATTTGCGTAGAGGAAGCTGCTGCTCAAGTAGAACTTCTACTCGAGCAGCAAAAAGAAGCAGTGCCCTCTTGTGTTGCGTGTGATGCTATTTGCGCTGATTTTACACTGCTGGCCTAATACACTGTGTTAAAAATCAGCACATGGGAGGAGCTTCACGTGTATCCAAGATGGACGCGTGAGCACAGGGCTCTCGAGACCCTTTCCGCATCCCGCATCTATCCTGCAACGTATCCTGATTTGGACGACGGGTACTTTTAGCTGATGCCCTGCTGATACGACATTCTTTTTCAAAATTCGATTTGGCCACCGGGAACCGGACTTACTAAACTTTAAAACTTGCGGCCTACACCGAAGACCATCCACGGACTTGAGTCCCCGAGGTACCCAGGTGGCAATTGAACAACAACGGCCTGTGCGACACGTCCACTGCCCCTGTGGTACTTTCGGTTTCGCTCTTGGTCATTGTCGACGGCGACTTGCTGCCGGTCGACACGGCTGACCTGATTCTTGCTGCCAGCTCTACGCTTGTTTTTTGCCCTCGTCCCCTCGCCTCTACAAGTTTGCTGCGGAGGGAACCATTCTGACCAGATCCCAAAGGTTCCGTCAGAGCTCGTCCCCCATCATGGCGGTCAAGGCGGATACCGAGAAGCGTGCAACCAGAGGCACATACCAAGGGGGGGTTGTCCAATCCCACACTATAGATCGCTTCACCCGCCCCAAAGGATCCCCTGGCGGTGTGAGTAAAGTCTTTGATGAGACTGGAGATGGCTCTCCCCTCAACTGAGGAGCTGACACTGAAGGACGTTATGGGCGCCATCGCAAGTGTTCAGACATCTATGGGCAAGCAGTACGAAACGCTGGCTGCTAAAATAGACACGGTGGCGATCAAAGTCAATCTTATCAGGACGGACTTGAGGAAAACCAATGAGCGGGTCAAGTCCCTGGACATCAAGACCGCAAGCCTTACTACGGATGTCTTGGATCTTCAGACCGAAGTCCGCAATCTCCGAACGTCTAACGACTTGTTTTCCCGTCGGCTGGATGATTTAGAGAGCCGGGCCAGCCGCAACAACGTCCGTATTGTTGGTGTTGCGGAGAATTCCGTAGACTTATCCACAGACCTTCTGGTGGAGGACCTTGTTCTTAAGCACTTGGCACCAAAGGGCCTCAGTAACTTTTTCACGGTGGAGCGTGCTCACAGAGTCTCCGGCGGGAAGCCCAAACTGGGGGCCGCTCCTAGGCCTATCATAGCGAGGATTTTTAATTTCCGGGACAGAGACGCTATTCTTCAAGCATCACGCACCAATGGTCCCACTAAATTTGAAAACGCGTCGATCAGTTTTTATGCTGACTTTACACAGGCGGTGCAGAAACAACGCATGGGCTTCACGGGGGTGAAACGGTGCCTCAGGGACATGGGACTGAAGTACGCCATGCTTTTCCCGGCCCGCCTGAGGATTGAATATGAGGAACGTGCGCTCTTCTTTGACCGCCCGAGGTGGTCAGTGACTGGCTTGATACTCTGGCGACACATCGTACCAGCCCCGAAAGATCGAGGGGCGCTGAAGGCGGCCTGGAAGAACAGGAGCAGTGAGTCTGCGCCGGCGAGCCAACTCTATGGACTTATGGCAGTGGCTCTATGACTGTTATGTATATATAATGTGAATACCCGGGGGTGGGGGGAATCGGGACTCTTCCTCTACTGGTTTTTTTTTCTCTCTTCTTGTAGGTTAGTTCAATGGGGCGACAGGCACACTGCAAGTTGGGGTGGCTTTTTGGTCTACCACAGGGGTGCAGGGTGGGGGGGGTGTTTTGGGGATTTTCTTGGGGGTGGCGGGGGAGTATTTAATTTCTTGTTTGTTTCGAGGCTGCGCTTTGTTGCATATCTTATCTCTTGTGCCTGTTTCTTGGCGGGGGGGCGTTGTTCTTATTCCTGGGATGGGGGGTAGGGGGCTGAGGGTACTGAGCTGAAACGTCAATGGTCTGGGCGATAGGATAAAGCGGGGGATAGTCTTGCAATACTTGAAGCGCTGCTCCCCGGATATTGTTTTACTCCAGGAGACGCATCTTATAGGAAACACGTGCCATGCACTGAACAGATGGGGCTACCGCCTGGCGGCTCACTCTGGATTCACCACTGGGTCGAGGAGGGCGGGCGTCCTAGTTAGGAACTCCCTCCCCCTGGAGATAGATGACACTGTGCTGGATGATAGAGGCCGATATGCAGCCATTACGGGCCGCTGGGAGGGGAAGACGATCTCCATTTTATCTGTGTATGTCCAACCCGGCCTACAGTCCACTACATTTGCTGATTTGGGTAGGGTGGTCCTGGGATTCCCTGAGGGCATGTTGGTTGTGGGTGGTGACTTTAATTCGGTTGTCAGCGGTGATGAAGATCGTAGCCCCCCCAGACTTCACCCGAGATCGCAACTATGGCTGGGCAACTCTTTGGAAACGTTGGGTCTAGCGGATTGTTGGAGGCAACTGCACCCCGGATAGTTACAGTATACCTTTTACTCGGGAGCTCATGGGAGTCTCTCAAGGCTTGATTATATGCTTATACCGGCGGTGCAGATGGTCTCTGTAGGGGAAATTAGGCATTTAGCTAGAGGGATCTCGGACCACTCCCCACTCTGGCTCACTATTGACGTGCAGTTGGAGACCGGGGTCGGGTTGCTCCGATTAACCCCTGGCACCTTCGTAACCCTAAAATTAGAGCCGATATTGTTAAGTGCATGGATTAATACTTTGCCGAGAGTGAGGGATCAGTGTCCTGCCCCATCTCCTTGTGGGAAGCTTATAAGACTGTGGTTCGAGGTCAAACTCTGCCCTTGATTGCTAGCGAGAGGAAGCGTAAGAACGCTGAAGTGGTTGGTCTGGAAAATGAAATTACTGCATTGGAGGAGAGGATGGAGTCTAGGGCTACACCCGAGGGTATACATTCTTTGGCCCTTAAACAGTCTGACTACAGAGCTCTGGTGACTGACGCGGCCAAGACAATGAATCGTGAGCAACAGGGGCGTTTGTATGATGTTGGTGATAAAGCGGGAAAGTTGATTGCTTGGTTGGACAAAAGAGATAAGTTGAATCGGGCGGTGCCTGTTGTTGAAATGGTGGATGGAACGCGAGTAGTGGACCCGGTTGAGATAGTTGAGGTCTTTGCCCAGCACTTTCAGAAGGTTTATGCGCCGGTCTCGGATAGGCCGGAGGAGGACTCGCATTTGTTGCTTCGTGATATTGCGGTGCCTAGCCTGTCGGAATCGGACAAGGAGCTTATGGAGGCGGAATTATCCGCTCCCTTCGCTCGGGGAAGGCCTCAGGCCCGAATGGCATCCCGGTTGAGCTGTACAAGCTGTGCCCTGACAAAATGGCGCTGCACCTTCGTCAGATGTTTTCGGCATTGCGAGATCTCGGATCCCTTCCCCGGGATCAGAGACTGGCGTCCATTGTGGTCATCTATAAAGATGGAAATCCCAGCGAACAATGTTCATCGTACCGGCCGATTTCGCTTTTGAATGTGGAGCCCAAGATCCTGGCGAAGCTTTTGGCGAATCGGTTGATAACGGTGGTTAGCGACTTGATATACCCGGACCAATCTGGATTCATCCCCCATCGAAACACCCTGCTTAATCTTCATCGTCTCCACGGCGTCTTAGCAAGGGCGGGGTCTCTTAATGAGCCGGCCATCTTGGTTTCACTTGATGCCTCGATGGCCTTCGACACGGTGGAATGGCCATATTTGTGGGCGGCCCTTGCTAAATTTGGCTTTGGCCCTAACTTCATCGGGTGGGTCAGGCTTCTATATGAGCAACCGCTGGCCCAGGTGGTGGTCAATGGCAGGGCCTCGGAACCCTTTGTTCTCGGATGGGGCACGCGGCAGGGATGTCCTTTGTCGCCACTGCTCTTTGCGCTTGCCCTTGAACCCCTTGCCGCGTGCTCCGATGGGAACCTTAGCTCAAGGGCATTTGATGGTCCCCTGACTTCGAGGATCGTATATCGTTGTACGCGGACAATATATTGCTGTACCTCACCTCTCCCCGTAAGTCATTGGGAGTCTTGTTCGACGTTTTGAGTTCCTTCGGGAAAGATTCTGGCTTGGTCATCAATTGGGCCAAGTCCTGTATCTACCCTCATACAGGAGAGTTGCCTTCTCTGCCCCGCATCTGCCCGATACCGGTATCGTGCGTCAGCTTTAAGTACTTGGGGATTTACATATCATTAGACCCCACAGTACGCTATGAACGAAATTTGCTGCCTCCACTTGCCCGGCTTAGATCGGATGTCGCGGCTTGGTGTGGCTTGCCGTTGTCCCCCTTGGGTAGAGTGTCCTTCTTTAAGATGATGTCTCTCCCCCGATTCCTGTATGCCATCCAAAATACACTTGACCTGATGCCTGCCAGTTATTTCCGCGAAATTGAGGGCCTCCAGAGGAAGCTGGTATGGGGCGGGCGACCTCGCATAGCATTGGTAAAATTGACTTTGCCCTGGTATGATGGTGGTATAGCGTTGCCTGATATCAAACGCTACTACTGGGCATCCCAACTGAGTGCGGTCAATCATGCTATGTAAGGTCCTGTTCCGAATCCTGCATTCGAGATGGATAGGTGGCAGCTACCCGGGAGCGACTATAATTGGGCGTTCTACTCCAGAGCTGCCAGGAAGAATCTGACGGGACCCACCGGGGTGGGGGTACGAGTATGGGGTAGTGCAACTACGGCCATGGGGTGGACGGACAAGCTAACTAGAGCAACACACCTGTAGGCTGCGGAGAGACTGGGCAGTCTATGGACAACGAAGGGGTTCGATAGATGGGACCTTATTGCCATCAGTAAGGTCGGTGATCTCTGGGTCAAGGACAGAGTCAAGACTTTCGACGAATTAAAACAGGAATACAGATTGAGTGATAGGGAGTATTTCCGATATATTCAGGTCCGCCAAGCGCTTGAGTCGATCTTCCCAGCCGGGACTACTATTCCGGAGTCCTCTCCCCTGGAAGATAGAGTGCTTGGAGGGTATGTCCCTGACAGCACTATATCTCTCATCTACAAAAAACTCATTAACGACCGCTCGGACCTCCTTGTACAGCTTCGTGTGGCTTGGACCGACGATGGACTGGAGTTGGACGATGAAGACTGGCAGGCTGCGATATCCTCCCCCAAAGAGGTCGCGATTACGGCGCGTCTCCGGCTGGTGCAATTAAAGATTTTGCACTGTGTCTATGTCACGGGTCCACGACTGATGTGTATGGGTTATTCTGCGGATGGGCTGTGTAGGCGTGGTTGTGGTATGCTTGCTACCTTCCTTCACATTATATGGGAATGTCCGGAGGTTGTGGTTTTCTGGAACCGAGTGCATGCCGTGATGGGAGAGGTGACGGGTGTTGAATTATTGCCAAAAGGGACATTAATTGTAGATTTATTTGTTAAGCCAACTGCCAAAAACACACTCCTCCACTACGATAGCTTCCATCCAGCTACCCAAAAAAATAGTGTACCATTTGGAGAATTTCTCAGGTTGAGGCGCAACTGCACAAACATACAAGACTATGACACCAAAGCCGCAACAATGAAAGAGAAATTCTTGACCAGAGGATATCCAAAGAAAATAATAAGAGTCTCATTTAAACGGGCCCGTTTTTATGATAGACAAAGCTTGTTACAAACAAAAACCAACAAGAATATTCCACAACTGGTATTTGTCACGAAACACTCAAGTATAAATGACAGAATTAGACAAACAGTATGTGCCAACTGGCACATACTAAATGTCAACGTCCCAAAACCAGAACAGTTATCCAAACCCATCTTTGCGTACAAAAGAAATAAAACATTGAAAGAACATATAGTAAGATCCAGAATGACACCCAAAATCAGAACCACTCAAAGATCTATAACAAATATGAAACCAGTGGTAGGAAATTACAAATGTTCTAACTGCAAATCATGTGAGTCAGCAATAGAGGGTGAGAGTTTAACCTTCAATAAGCAACTTATTAAACCATCAGACCTCAATAATTGTAGAACCGCAAATGTAATTTATTTGATAATTTGTCCTTGCAAAAAGGGTTATGTAGGACAAACAGGCAGAACCCTCAATGTCAGGCTGACCGAACACAGATCGGCAATAAGAACAAAAAAATTAACAGCACCCATGGTGAGTCATTATGTTGAACATAATCATACACCAGAGAATATGGCATGGTATATTCTTGAAAGAATACATCCAAGAATAGGCTTAGAACCAGAAAAGATACGCAAAATGAGAGAAGTCTACTGGATATTTGTATTGGGTACTGCAACTGATGGGTTAAATGCAGAAATTCCATGGGAACAAGCAATTATTTAATCTTAAAGGATGGAAATAATAAACTAAAAAATGGGTTGTCTTTCAACAGGAACTAGAGGGAAGGGAAAAGTGAAGTTAAAAACAAACACAATGTATATGTGATGTTGTATTTGAATATATGTGATATGAAATGTGGTATCTGAATATTGCCTGCAGATGGTAGCATACCCCATATTTCCTTATAAGACCCCTTGTGAGAATTTACAATCACCATCAAAATGCAACATTTTGATCATGTTAATTTGAATTGACCAGGACTCATCGACCTGAGTGGTTTATGCCACTTCGTATTCGGATATTATAGTCTATGAGCCCTTAGCATTTTGAACTCTATATAGCATCCTAAGCTGAAGACGAGCGAGTACACACCGCTACAAGATGGCGAACTAGGTAACCCCTATCTGCAAAGCCATATGCCACCTTGTTGACTCTGCGTATAGCAGCAACAGTTTTTAACCACAGGCACAGCACAGGCTCTAAGAAAAAGAAGTTCTTTATTGTAAAATTAGAAAGTAAGTAGGGATGAATACACCTGACTATCCTCCAGAAATGAACAAAACCCACGATGTAATGTACAATATTGGAGTGTATAAATATACTCGAGGTCAATATGGACCGCGTCTCGCTGCCTGCTAACAATATCCAAATGTAGTTTAGGAAATCCGCCTTTACCATCCTAATATTGAAACAAAAGCAGAAATTTAACATATAGATACAACATCATAAGATGGCGGACCCGCTTACCCTCAAGTTCAGTACCAGTAGCCACCCGACCGAAATCTCGCGAGACCTCGCGAGTTTCATTCACACAGTATGTGTAAAAATCTACCCGAGGTCAATATGGACCGCGTCTCGCTGCCTGTTAACAATATCCAAATGAAGTTTAGGAAATCCGCCTTTACCATCCTAATATTGAAACTAAAGCGGATATTTAACATATATACACCACCATAAGATGGCGGACCCGCTTACCCTCAAGCTCAGTACCAGTAGCCACCCGACCGAAATCTCGCGAGACCTCGCGAGTTTCATTCACACAGAACGGTATTGGCGCCAAAACAATGGGCTTTTTAAACAGAGCAGAAGCCAAAACGAGGTAAATATCCATTGCATCGACAGGAGGGATACGACGTAATGCCCAATTCAAAAAGCTGAAGGTATGTACATAGGAGGATAAAAACGAGGGACCTTAACTATTTAAAAGCGCCAGTGCAACTAGATAAAACAACTTATATGTCATCCCATTTGTCGTTCTAGCTAGAATATTCCTAAGAGGCAAAATACGGGTCGACATCCCCGCGTATTGGCACCTACATAGTGGATGTATAAACAGAGCAGAGGCAAAAACGCTGCAAACAGCCACCGCATCTATAGGAGGGACACCACTTAAAGTACAATATAAAAAGCTGAAGGTATGTACCAAGAATAGATTAAAATCAAGGACCTTAATTATTTATACGCGCCAGTTGAACTAAATAAAACAGCTTATATGCCATCCAATTTGGTATTATAGTCAGAAGAACCTACAGAGGCAAAAGACGAGTTGACATCAAGCCCAATTAATAAAGGTGATGATACCATTAACCTGTTAAAGAAAATTCATACTCGGAGCAGCCACGCATATACAGGTAGATCATTTACCTGCCAAGTATTAAGTATAGAAAAAGAGAAAGTCATACCAGTCAGAGTAATACAGCTATATATATTTTTTTTAGAAGCACTATCCAGAATACCCCAAAAGAGTACCACTCTTGATGCAACCGAACATGAACCATATCCGAATATATATTAAGTAGCTACGACAATATTCAGGTACAGACCTTCCGCTAAATCCTCTCTACACTAGTATATATGCAGCCAGGGACTCCTAACACATCTATACAATTTGCTTGTATCTCTTATTTACAGGAAATAATTTGGCTTTACACCACGCTCGCAGGAGACGCTACAAATCCAGTTTACACGCTATAAAGTCTAAATAGCTAAGGTATGAAAGGAGATAAACCACATAATATACACTGTATGAACTGAAAATAGGATCCTTTATGGATCAATTCATATAGACCCATGAGCTAGCAAGGAAGACTTACTAAGGCAAATAACATTTGCCGACTATTAACCTCTTATCAAACCCACCTACTCCTGACCCCTGTCCCTAGTAAAGCAACCCATTAAAAATGAGCTACAATCTGCAAGTAAATCAGATTTCTGATGTTTAAATGTAAAAAGTGTACAGAGAAACTTCATGTAAGCTATGCAAAAAGACACATGAAATGCTTTACATTATGTATATAGATGTACAGATCTTGTAAATAAAAATATAGAAAAGTACAGATACAGTAACGCCGAACCGTGTAGAGCCGACCATTGGTAGTAGGGAAAACCAGGAAATAAGCAAGATGGATAAAATCCATGATATGGTTAAGTGAAAAGGAAGTAAATGTCTAGACGTTGAAAATAATGTATCTGTTGTAACAAGAGTATAATACTAAAATACTGTTTCTTTACTATCATAGCTACTATTGATTAAGAAAAGAAATATGCAGAATTCCTGAGGAAGGCGAACGGCCGAAACGCGTTGAAAGGAATAATCTCTGCGTATTGTTGAATGTTTTAAATATTTTCTATTGTATAGTAACCAAAATGTATTATATGTAAAAAATATAAATGTATTATATGTAAAAAATATGTGTTAAAAAAAAACAAAAAAGCGTTAATATATGTATAAACAATAGAAATGAAATAAGAGCAAAAAAAAGGAAGAGAAGAACAAAAATCAAAAGATGAAATACAAATAAATAATTTAAATAATGTTGATCTGGTAGAATTTTTGATTTAAACAGCGTCTAGATTACTCAATAGACATAAATGTTAATAACCTGACTCATTCCTTCCAAAAAAAGAATTATTTCCTGAGGCCAGACGCTGTTTGTTGAACATCTGGGAGCCGAATGATTGCAGTGTTGCTCAGACTCAATGGGCCACCCTCGAATATGATCGCAAAAAGGGACATTGCCCAATTGTGGGGGTCTCAAAGGGCACCTTTAGTCTCAACTTGGAAAGAAAACATGGACTGGTGCATGTTCAGAGAAAAAATTGTATATGTCTCCCATGGTAGGCCCAAGAAGTGGGGAAGGATATGGGGTCAATGGAATTCATACAGAGGAGAGATCTGCACTCCCCCTTTTATAGAAGATTCTGACATTCCCCTGTCCCCTTGCCTGTGCATTTCAGGTTATTTGCTTCCTGTTGAGTATGATGTATTGGTTTGCTCTCGGCTCCCCCCTCCCTCCTCAAGATCTTTCATCCTTCATAGAACTGCTCCCTGATCAATTACTCCCCCTACCGCATGAGACAGCCACTACACTGTATAGTTCCCGCCTCGAACTTTTTTGTTTTTTTCTTTTTGTTGGTTTATAAAATATAAAATGTGAAACCTTTTATTTATCCTCCTATCACCACAGGCTCTCCATGATATCGTGCATTATCGCTGCCTGGCCCTCGGGTTGTCGGCTTATGAGCTGTGTATTATTGTGCTTTTGATATTTATTGCTACTGACCAGCCTCTGTGGTTGTAGGTCTGTAACTGTACTCCTTTTCTTCATAATAAAGGTTTTAAAAAAAATAAGAAAAATCAGCACAAACAGCGCGAGGTAATGTATTCTGCCTATACTGGCGGAGTTTTTGGTCACTTCGCAGAGTTCTGCTATGGAGAACTCCGCCCTGGCCTACTCAACATATTTGAACCAAGGAAGGTTACCAGCCACTGAATAACTAAGTATCTTCTCTAACCCATGGTGGTAGTGTTGCAATTCAGAAGTGACCCAGAGTGTTCTCCAGTAAATTAATGACCTGGCTGCAATTCTTTCTGAGATTGGCCTGAGCCTCAAAATGTAACCTTAGTGGGATCAGAGCGGTGCTAAATATGAGGGGCAGCGTTTGCCTCAGAAAACCTCTCAACTATTGCTAAGTGTTTTGTAACTTTATGCCCTCACTGCATGGCACTGTAAAGGGCAACACCTAGTGCTTGGTAAGTGTAAATCAGCACAACCAGGGACCAACCAAGCACACACTCTATAGAAGGACACCCGGTGAACCTTCAATAGCCCAACAACATGTTGCTCCGATGTGATCCTTCGTTTAGAGATATGTTGAGTCCAGTCAAGGTTCTCATTTTGAGTAATACCGAGATATTCAATAAATGGACCTGTTCTAACATGGATCCATTCAGGGTAGGTTTGGTGCATGTTGTGTGACGCGGGTTGAAACCTCAGTATTTATTTAAATTTGTTGTTATTTATTTCCAACCCTCTCTGAACGCAAAAGCTACTGAATTCGTCCAAATGTTCTAGATCCCCATAGGCGACTTAGATAAAAGGAGTGTCTCATCCACAGAAATTGCCGGGAACCTCATGTTGGCTAGCCTGGGTACATCATTATCACAAGAATTTAGACAGGCAACCAAATCATTAATATACAGGGTTACGAGTGTCGGGGTAAATACACAGGCTTGTCTAATGCCCCCTGTTAACTGGGAAGGGTTCTATCACTTCACCTAACCATCCACAGTGGACCTGGGCAAAGTTCTGTTCATGCAGTCTCTCAATAATTCGACACAATTATGCTGAGACAACCGTCTCTGCCAGTACATGCCACAACATATTTCTGGGGACCAGATCAAATGCAGATCTTAGATCTACAAACTCCACGTAGTGTCAGCCCCTTTAAAGCACAATAGATTTCCAATATATTAGGAGTAGCCTAAATACTTGATTGATCGTAGATGTGCAATTACGAAAGCTTGCTTGCATAGGACAAAGGACAGAATGATCCTCTGGCCAATCTTGTAGTCTTGATAAGCTGACTCTGCTAAAGAGTTTCTGCATGGTATCTATATGGCTAATGGTTCTATAATTAGCTGGCACCAGTGTGAACTCATTTCACGGATGGGAACAATGTCCGCCCCATCCACGATAGAGGCATTGGTAACCCACTCACAAAGGCATTAAACACTGTCGCAAAGTAGGGGCCGCAGATATCAATCTCGGCCAGGACAGGCCACCTTGAATTTTATATATGCCCGGGCCTTAATGAGGGCAGATCTTTATAATGGCATGCTCCACCTCCTTACAAGTGATAATGGGGTACACACTAGTGTCAAAAGACCTCTCTATGGTTGGCAGTGGGGAGCTCCTTGCCAGTACAGTAAGAGAAGTCTCTCTCAGATGATGACTACCGATTAGAGAAATGTGCTTTCCAGGCTTTGGCACCAATGTTACTTTCAATGCTAATGCAAGGGCGAGATTATAGATCTCTATCTTATCCCTATAGATCTAAACCCCGTTCTGGTCAACTGAACCTTTATTGCCTGTCGTTGAGGAAAGAAAGTGCATCCAATACCAAGTTAGTTGCTCAATAATGGGCTTGACTCTGAAAAAACCACAGACTACTTCTAGCTTTTAAAGATTTATTATAGAGTCAAAGTTAACTGCAAGTACAGGCATCTCAAAATGAGATTCAAAAGATATATGGGCACCACTACAAACATGTGCTCTCGAAAAGCCCTCAGGCGAGCAAAGAACACGACTAGAACTAATTCCAAAATCAAAAGGGCTGCAAGCATCGACACATATTGTGATCTCTCCGTCATTTACAGCAGGAGGGAAAGGTTTCAGGTTAGGCTGTCCCTACCCTGCTCTGGATGGTATCCCTACTTAACAGAGTCCCAACCTACCAAAAGGTGTCAACTGTGAATGACTTCCTAAGAAGATCACCCACTATTAGTCTCTAGGTGAAAACCTATGATCTCCAGTCATGACCCCTCTCTGCCTACCCATCCGCTCTCTAAAGGGTCCTCAGGCATCTGCTCTAACTCCACCCCGGGGTGCTGACCCTAATACAAATCACAATAACATTTGAGACGCCCCTCGTGAGACGCCCCTCACGTGGTGTTGATTCTGGCTTTTTCCATGAAGATCTTCCCTTGGGCCTCGTGCGTGAGCGTTGACCTTGCTTCTCAGACTCTTCTCCGGCCCGCCGATACCCCCTAAAACATTCCTGAACCCTCCTCCATGTCTACACCAATCTTACGAACAGAACTCTATTCATCCAGTTATTAATTGAATCCCCCTCAGATATGCAGACAGACATCCGTGGCTGAATCTTCATTCCCATAGACTTCTAACAAAGGTTTGCAACTTATTTCCTGACAGAGCTCGGCCTGTATCAGGACATGTAAATCAGAAATCCTTTCATCATTTCAGGCCTACAACCCTTTCGCAAAAGTTAACTAAAATAACATGTTAGCTTCTTTCTCTGGCATAATAAGAAAACACATCTATAGAATATAAATCTAATGAATAACAGAATTACTAAATAACATTAGTGCAATCCATGTCTATGCAAAGCAATCTATGTTTCTAAACCCTTCTGGCCTAGCCATAAGGCCCGTTCCCTTCTATGCCTTTCAACATGACTGCTTCCACTAGCAGCTACATAACATGGATCATGATTAATCACTTCTAATAAAGATATACATTTTCACACATGTTTGCATTAGTTCCACTTCTATATGCAATCTCTAGGTTAACTACACATTTCAAGGTATAGGTGAATATATTTTCAGCACTCATAGCATTTCTCTTTATGATTTGTGCATACTACTTGCAACTCTGGTGCACTCATACATTTTGTTCAGTTTACGCTCTCTCAGTTCCCCCCTTTGATGACCCCTAGGGGTCATCATCAATATTTAAACTGGACTAATTGCTAATGCCCCTCGTTTCTGCGTTTCCAGAGCCCTCAGACTCCTGTACTGATTGTCTTGTATAGCAGCCAATCTCTGTAACTGCTCCCTCCTGGATCTCTCCAATCTATTTGATCTATACCATTGATATGACCTCACCAATCCCCACAACAGGATCACACAGATCACTATTATGATGATAGGTTTCAGCACATACCATACAAAGCTCTTCCCTAGGTTGGCGAACCAACCTCCAACTTCTCCCATTCCATGACCCACTTTCTCCCAAACATTTACTTTAGTTAGGTCTTCGATCTCCTTGTGAATATTAGTTATATTCATAATGACCTTCTCAAGAGGCTTTGAATTGTCTGGAATGTAAGTGCAACATTCCTGGACCTTCAAAGCCTTACAGACTCCGCCTTCTTTTGCTAGCAGAACGTCTAACGCAAGACGGTTCTGAAGCACCATGGCCCTTATCGATTGCATCTCTCCTTCCACCAGCATTAAGGATCTAGCAGTGCTGGCAGACAACCTGTCTACGACTGTTGCCAGTCGCCTAATTTTGACATCATTGAGGATCAGTCCTAAGATAGGAAATGCAGCTCCAAATACATCTCCAACTAATTCTGCATCTCCTACATCTCTTCTCCCTCTTGTCGAGGCCTTGCCCTCGATGATCTCTAAATCTTGGGCATGGTATATTTTGGGAAAGACAATTGCCAAGTAACATGATCCATACCAGTTATCAGGTAGTCTCACGTAGGCATTTCTTCCACATACAAAATATACATTTGGAATCACTTGCATTCCTTTCAAGAAATCCTTTGTGTAATATTTTAATTTGAAAGCATGTTCACAACTGACTTCCCCTACGAATACATTTTCGTAGTACGTTTTGCTTCTGTGAAGACATAACTTCCCTCTCTGCGTTTTATCCAAAGCTATTGGACCACTACTACCCTTCCTCTTGTGTGCCTTCTCTTCCTCGGTCCAATCTGTTTTCCATTGTCCTGATTTTTTCAAAATCTTTTGCCTTCTGTATCGATCATCCACCTGCCCTATAAACTTCTTCTCGACTTCTGACACTTTGCATGTCAGGTTATTTCTGTGGGCATGTGAAGTATCTAAGGTATCCCAAGGAATGAAGAACTTGGCCAATCTGTCTTCACTCTTCCAGTAGTCCCACTTGTTCATTTGCTTGTAATTTGGGACTTCTGGTAACACTGAGTCATAATTAGAGAAATAGTATTCAAAACTATCTCTCCCATAAAATATGCTAAGCAATAAGCTACATGTAATGCCATATGTCAATGGGAGGTGATGATATCTAATGCCTTCATCTACAGACGCCGGCAGTTGCATGCAGACGTAGCAATCTTTGACATCCATGGCATCCACGTATTCATACAAAAGTTTGGCATAAGCATTTGACCTAAAGTCGCCTTGGGACTCATCCATGTGTAACCTACGGGCTTCTGCTGCTAATAACGCTTTCTCATGTATGCTTTCTCCTGTCTTACCAGCAACAGTGGGTCTTGGCGTCACTACAGACTTCTCACCTGGTACCCTTGCCTCTCTCTCATGTCCCACTACATATGATACAGTAATTACTAAAGCTATTAGAAGTATTACTCCTACTATTAGTGTGCCTATTATACATTTGGCTCTACGATTCTGGCTACCGGCCTCCATTTCTTCAGACAGTATGATTCTTTCCCTCTATTTCCACACAAAGTTATTTTCTTCTTTATTCCTTTACAGTCTCTCTTGATCAACCAGTCTTTTAGAATCACACAATTGGAAGCTGGCAGTCTTCTTTTTTTGCAAAAGTCTTTTTGAAGCTTTAACACAGACAACCCTAGCCCTTCTCCGTCAACTGATAGGAAGGTCCCTAAGATTTTCTGCTTCCTAGGCGCTAGGTAATCTTCTTTTTCTTGCTTATTTACAAAGTCTTTAAGCATCTACGATCAGGCTTGGGCCTGCGGCTTGAATAGCATAGTTCAATATTTCCAGACGAAGAATGTGCTCTTCATGGCTTGTTATCTTTGTTCCAAAGTCGGGGAATTGCAATTCAGTGAAAAACATGTGCTTTAACTTGCTTAGGCGGGGAGGGTTGGGGAGTGTGAACGTTAGTGACCCTTCTGCTTCGACTCCGGGCACTAACAGCTGTACTTCTACTGTGATGATGGGTTCAGAGCTGGTCACCAGCACCGCTCGTATCCTCCCTGTCTCCCGTTCCCCAGACATTTGTCGCCAGATATGTCCACTCAGGGGTGGCGTATCTTCTGCTGGGAACACGTGCTCTTCTTGACCTTCTTAGATCTGGTGCTTCAGAGCCCTGAGCACCTTCTTCTGGGTCTGAGTCTTCAGATATTGGAGCAAGGGTTCTCTCTGGAGTTGACTTCAGGCTTGAACTCCTCCTCTGCGGCCAGCTGGCCTCTCCACGCCTTACCCTTCTGCTCCTTCTCCTCCTGCTTTGCTCTCGCTCTCTTTCAGACTGGTCGGTGTCTGATTCATACTCCCAGCTACTTTCCCCTTCAGTAGTGTCGTCCGTTTCGCTATTGTACTGACCGTCCTCAGCCTGGTCAGACACGTTCCCAGCTTCTTCTGGCACCTCTACAGCTTGGCTGGCCCCCTCTATGGCTTCTCGGTCCGCAGCTGGACTTCCATCCGAGAGAGGAGCTGTTTCTTCCAGAGGTGCTGGAACCCTCCGCGTGTGAGACGCGTGGATCCAGTTGGGCAGGCCTCCCACCTTCACTGCAGTGTTCGTGATCAGGATGATCTGGTAGGGCCCACGCCAACGAACATCTAGGCAGCTTCTTCTTACGTGCTTCTTTACAAGCACCCAATCTCCAGGGCACAGGTCATGGCACAGGTCCTGGCACGACGGAACCTCGGCAGCCTGCACCTGAAGGGACACAGAATGAATGGCGTCAGACAGCCCCTTACAATAGTCCAGGATCATATCATCTGTGATGTTTAACAGTGCAGCAGTTGGTACTGATGGAAATCTCATTGCCCTCCCCATTAACACCTCATGCGGTGACAGTCCCGTTCTTCTGTCTGGGGTACTACGGATACTCATAAGGACAATGGCAGAGCATCAGGCCAACTCAGGGACGTTGATGAACACATTTTGGCAATTCGATTCTTGATAGTGCTGTTTATCTGCTCCACAATTCCCGAAGCTTCTGGTCTGTAACTACAATGCAATTTCTGGTCTATGTTCAGAGCCGCACAAATCATCTTCACAAGCTCACTGTTAAAATGGGTTCCCCTATCTGATTCCAAAGAGGCCGGTACCCCGAATCATGGTATGAGTTCCCTAAGCAATAACTTGGCTACAGTGAGGGTGTCACACCTGCGTGTAGGGTATGCCTCGACCCATCTGGAAAATATGCAAACAACCACCAGGACATAATGAAGGCGGTTGCACCTGGGCATTTCAATAAAGTCCAATTGCATCCTATTAAACGGACCTCCAGACCTCCCTATGTGACTCAATGCAACTGGTGTCCTCTTTCCTACGTTCAACTTCTGACAGGTCACACAACGCTGGCACACTGCTTGTGCTGCTACTCTGAACTTAGGGTTGTACCAGGTTTGCCTGAACACCCTCAGCATAGCATCTCACCCCAGATGTACTGGACCGTGTATCTGTCTGGCCATTGGGTTCACCATCTCATTGGGCAACACTGCTCTTCCATCTGCTGAAACCCAGAAATGCGCCTCACCTCTTACACATCCTGCAGTTTCCCACGTTTGTTTTTCAAAATCGGGTGCATTTTCTTGCATACATTTTAACTCATCCCAAGTGTCTACAGTTTCCAATATCATGGCTAATTCAGCTCTTACATTTATTCCACCCACCTCCACCTCTGTGAAAGAGTACCCTTGTTCTGCACAATATCTCGCGACTTCGTCGGCATATCTATTGCCTTGTGACACGAAGTCCATATTCCTGGTGTGGGCGGTACATTTTACAACTGCAATACCTGCTGGACATTGCAAAGCTTCTAACAGCAACCGCACAAACTCTCCATTACGGATGGGTGAACCTGAAGAAGTCATGTAACCTCTTTGAGACCATAATTGCCCGTAATCATGAACTACCCCGTAACCATATTGGCTGTCGGTGTATATGGTGACTCGAATTTGGTTGCTTGCCAGGCAGGCACGCGTCAATGCAATAATTTCAGCTACCTGAGCGGAGTGTACTCCTTCCAGGCATCTGGCTTCCACAACTCCAGTAATTGTACAAACAGCGTAAGCTGCTCTCAACTGCCCAACTTCGTCTCTTACACATGAGCCATCGACAAAGAAAATTTCATCAGGGTCAGTCAGTGGCTCATCCACGATGTCGGGTCTTGGTTTGGTGCATAGTTCAGTCACATCAAGGCAATCATGGTCTGTACATACATCATCATCAATGTCACCTGGGAGTGGCATCAAGGTGGCAGGGTTCAAAACAGAGCATCTTTTAAGAGTCACGTTCTCTGCAGCAAGAATGACTTGCTCATAGCGCGTGAGCCTGCTATTGGTCAGATGCTGTGTTTTGGTCCTGGTCATTAACAATTCAACAGAATGTGGCACGTACACCTCTAACGGGTGCCCCATCACGATGTTCTCGCAACGCTCGATACTGACACCTGTTGCAGCAACGGATTTGAGACATCCGGGCAACGCTGCGGCTACTGGGTCTAAAGTAGCCGAGAAGTAGGCAACTGGTCTACGGGCATTCCCATGGATTTGGACCAAGACAGACAAAGCACAACCCTCTCTTTCACAACAGTAGAGCAAGAATATTTTATCGTAATCAGGCATTCCCAGAGCAGGAGCACGACACAGGTCCTCTCTCAGCTGCAGGAACGCCATCAAACAGTCCTTGTCCCATGGTACCGGATCACTCACCTCCTTGTGTGTCAGTTTTTGCAAGGGTTTTGCTTTCAGTGAAAAGTTCGCTATCCACTGTCGGCAATACCCCACCATCCCTAGGAACATCCTGACCTCTCTCTGTGTCTTGGACGCATTCATCTTCATGATCGCCTCTATTCGGTCTGGGGACACCTTCCGTTTCCCCTTCTCTATTCTGTGCCCCAAGTACTGCACCTCTGTCAGGCAGTACTGCAATTTTCCCGGGGATACCTTGTGCCCATTTGCAGCTAAGTGATTTAGCAAAGCAATGGAGTCTTCCCTGCAAGCCTCTTCAGTTTCTGACGCCACAAGTAGGTCGTCTATGTACTGGACCAGAACTGACTTCTGGGGCAGCACTAGACTTTCAAGGTTTTTCTTCAACAGTTGGTTAAAGATCGATGGGCTCTCTGTATACCCCTGTGGGATACGACACCATGTTAATACGCGACCTTCCAGCTTAAAGGCAAAAAGGAAATGGCTCTCCTCGTCCAGAGGGATCGAAAAGAAAGCCTGGCAAAGATCTATCACAGTGAACCATTCAGCTTGGAACGGTATCTGAAACAATATCACTTATGGATTCGGTACCACTGGACAACATGAGACAACTATGTTATTAATCTTTCGAAGATCCTGCACTATCCTGAATTTCCCATTGGGCTTCTGCAAACCCATGATCGGGGAGTTACACGGACTACCCACGATTTCTTTCAGTATTCCCTGCTTAATCATGGACTCGATCACGGGCTTTATTCCTGCAATCGTTTCTGGAGTAAATTTGTATTGGGGTGTTCTTGGAAATTCAGCATGCAGTTTCACTATTATTTTCACTGGGTCTACTCCCTTTACCAGTCCAATCTCTTCCCCAGTGAAATCCCACACTTCTGGTGCCACGGTCTCCCTTAGATCCCAGGGGAGCTCATCCACTGTCAAAGTGGGATACAGCTCCACACATATTATTGAATTCGCGACTTTGAAGTCAGCATCATCATCGTTGGTTAATACCTCCACTCCTTGCGGTGTGCAGTATATTGTACAATTTAATTTACACAATAGGTCTCTTCCCAACAGACATACAGGACTAGAATTGCAAACCACAAACTGATGCTCATCGCTGTACTTCCCTATTTTCACCTGCACTGGTTCCGTCAATGAGCTCGTTATTCTCCTGCTTGCGACCCCCACCACTTGAATGGTCTCTCCAGACATGGGCAGGCCTGGAACTGCGGCTGATCTTATCGTGGATCGGGTGGCTCCTGTGTCTACTGGGAATGTCGTGGGGCACCCTGCCACTTCGGCCTCAACATAGGGTCCCCTTTGGTCCACATCTAAGGCTGCCCCGAGGGTACAGTCTTCTCTCTCTACTCTCTGTCCTGTTAAGGGATCAACGTAATAGCACTCCTCTCCCCCTACAAACAGAGGCATCTGTCTATAGGTCTTCCCAGTTGTCCCTATTCTAGGTGGTTGAGGGAACTGGGCTCGCGGAGCTGGGGTCCCCCCTTTGACCACCTTTCCTTGGTACGGCGTTACCCCTCTTCCTGGAGGGCTTTGAACCTCTTCTTCCTCTACTTCTTGTTCTCCTATTTCAACGTTGTAGGGACACTCGCGTTTCCAATGTCCCACCTCGTTACACTGGTGGCACCGGGTTGTCTTTTTCAATGCCGCAATGTCTATCCTAGGTCTAAAGGTGGAATTCTCCTCATTGCCCTTGTTCTGGCTATACTGTTTCTTACCCCCAGTCCCTGTTCCCTGTTGCTGTTGCTGTTGCCCACCCCTACCAGCTGACTGCATCTGTACCACCATCAGCTTTTCTTTTAGCTTCTTTGCCTTTGAGTCTATCTCGTCACAGCAGTACCTAGCATATCTCAGAATTTCGTCCAAAGGTTTATTTTGCCAACAAATCAAGTGTTGCTGAATCATTAAACTAATATCCGGTCTCAAACCCAAGACAAACTTAGACACAAACTGCCCTATGTCTTTCGGGTCCATTACATCCAACCCGCTATATTGTTTAAATGCCTTCAGCAATCTCTCATAATATTCATGAACTGTCTCTTTGGGTTCCTGTCTAGTTCGATCTATTTTGACCCAATCTATGTCCTGCATTGGCACCTTGTCTTTCAGCCAAGTCATCACTCTCTCGTATTTTACCATTACTGTCTCGGACGGTCCATTAGTCCGTGCATCTCTCTCTGGCTCTGCTGTGGGCCACTCAGCACTAACCTTACATGCTGTCCACAAGTCTCCTGGTACTACAATGTCAAACAGCATGTTTAGGTCTATCCATAGAACTTTGGAGATCTTTACAAACCTCTCCACCTGTTTGTACCACTCCACTGGGTTCTCCCTCAATTTAGGGAAGGAGTTGGTAAAGGCTGCTAAGTCTCCCCTACTCCACGGCACATGTACATAGTTCCCGTTTGCAACCTCACGCAAAGGGTATGCCTCTACTCTCTGCAGTCCTCCCTCTGGGGTCATCCCAATCCTGCTTCTCCTTACGGTCCCTTTCTTGGACCACCTTTCTTCCCATTTATCCAGCGCTCTCCATGTCCTTATTCCCGTGATCAGTTCCCTTATGTGTGTTTTTAATCCTATTGTTCTTCTCTCATCTAGGTCCTGATCTGAATAATGTAGCCTATGGTTACCCTGTAATGCCTTGGTCCTTGACAGGTCTACCATATATTTTCCTGCCAGTTCGACTAATTTCTCATGTGCCACTCTCGCTTTCCGAGTGATGTCATTTGCCATGAACAGTATCTCATCCTGTTCGTACATCTCCATTCTCTCTAGAGGCAAGGTACCATCCACCATGTCATCCAGATCTGATTTTAGGCTGGCAACATCAAGTCTCTTGGCTTTTATCTCGGCTCGCAGTATGTCTTTTTTAGGGGGTTCACTAGTCTCTCTCCCGTCCCAACTTCGAGTCCTACGCTTGGGCTCAGGGGAGTTAAGGAGAGTTCTCCCTTGTTCCCATCTCTCTAGGTCCCATGCTCGGCCATCCTGTCTTGGAAGGTGATGAAACATGGGCCTGTTTCCCCCTATCTCATTTTGTCTACTCTCTCTGTCCTCTCTTGCTCCTTGGTAGGATTCTCTGCTGTTCTCCCTTCTGACGCTATTTTCTCGTTGCCTAGTGTCACTCAAGATTCGGTAGGTTCCTTCTCGGCTCCCCATCTCCCCAGGACTGCGTTCCTGTCCGTAGTCACAGGGGCTATGGCGAGACCTCTCGCAACTCTCCTTCTGCCCACTATTGTCAGGCGCATAGTGAGTGCACTTAAAACTGTTCCTGTATTCCTGCGTTCTCCTATCCCCTTCGCTGTGAAATCTACGAGACACCCCCCCACACTCAGGGCTCCTGTCTTCCAGGTCTGATCTACCTCCACTCCTGGTATGACGAGTGTCTCCGCTACCGTCCTGACCTTTCTCGTCCCACTGCGGAATGCTTTCGTCAGCCCCACAGTGAGTCCGGGTCCTGCTATCCTGGCTTTTCCTACCAGCTTCCTCTGCTATGATGCTCTTGTGAGCCTCCACTGCCTCATCCCATTTCTTCATGTACTCACTTAGCTCCTGGAAGGATTTCCGTCCTGATCCCCTCAGATCCTCCGGCCATCTAGGGCCTCCCGGATCTCCTATTGGATCTACTGCTGTATGAACTGGGGTGCTCCAATCTCTCGGTCTTGTCAACTGACTTGGGGAATTGATTGTATCATTCCTCCTTGTCATTTCTGCTCTCTCCCTGTCCAGTCGTACCTGTTCCTCCCCTCTTGCTCTCTCTGGGTCATAAATCGATACTATAGGACCTATAGTAACAGGTACTTGCAGGGCATCTGGCAGCGCGTAGGAAGTGGCACACTCCGTTTCTGGCACTCTTTGTACCACACACCTTCCGACTACCTTTTGCACCGGACTAGATTGAGACAACTCTTTACTTGCCGTGGGATCCCAATCTGTAGTGGGAAGCGGTCCATACTCCCCTATGCTAGGCCCCCCTTCCCTGCATGGCTCGACATTCTCTGTCTCTTTATTGTACGGGGGTGGCCTATCTGTTAATAACCTATTTATCAGGCTGTCTTCTGTCTCGCTCTCATCATCCTCTTCACATGGGCTCTTGTTTCCTGCCACCTCTAATACTGGATACAGTTTATTTACTTCTAGGTTATTCACTCTCCATCTTTTAGCATCCGCATCCCATTTGGCATCCTGCACTGCTCTTACCGATCGTTTCACCCTTTCCTATCGTCTATTCAGGTTCCTCTCGTGCGCTGCCCTAATCCATGCATTGAGAGCTTCAAACTGGGTCGGTCTAGGCATAGGTCTCATTGAGGTCATGACTGCTTTTAATCGGTGTAGCACCTCTAATCTGAACGTCCCATACTTTGGAAACGTCAGTTCCTCATTTCCTTCTGTGATCTTGCTCCACTCTGAAATCCACAATATAGTGTGTAACCCAACATTTGCCGCCATATAATAAGCCGGCGTACCCTCTGGCGGGGCTTCTTCCCCTTCATAAGATCTCCGCCTCTCTCTTTTAAACGCCGCTCTTAACCATTTAAAACATTTCATGTTTAAACGTACAATTTCCAGCCTCACTATTCTGTTTACTTCCTGATGACAATCCACCAATCCTAGCGCGGCTTTGCTAGCTGGCCTATCACAGCGCGGTCTTGCTCCGGCCGGCCAATCCCAGCGCGGCACTTTCTGACGTCACTCGTCTCCGCTTCGCAGCAGCACCCCTCCTTTCTCAGCTCGTCTCCCGGTCACACATGCGTCCCATTCATACACCGAAAAATGACTACTTCCGACCAAGCCGTCACTTCTCTTGACTGTACGTCCACAGTCTATCTGTAATTGTCACCACAACTGACGAACTGTCTTCCGTCTCTCTGATAGGTTGCTTACACACAGTAACTTCCGACCAGTGTCCGTTACTCACGCACTCACTCTTACGTTCCCCCTATCTCGGTCCTGCGGGCGATCAATGGTACCTCATGACCCCCTTCACACTGGTTGACAATTACTCTGGATGTCCGATACACCCGAACCACTTAAGCTCTCCTTGAACTTAAGATTTTCACCGGTTGCGCGCGCTCACAACCTGTTCCGGAGTCACTCTACAGGCATTCAACTCCGCCAGACATTACAACATAGATACAACACAAAAACACCGCAATCTAACACGCATGACCCTTTATACTCACTCTCGACCGATACTGCTGCTTTTCTGTCTCACGTCATCCGGACCTTCTTCGGCGGGCGGTTCTTCCGATCATCGATCTCTAGGGGCCTTGGGGTAATCTAACCTGGCCTAGATCACCTTCCTCAAGAAGGCAACCATCCTCTATAGCTACCAACTGCAAGGGCGAGATTATAGATCTCTATCTTATCCCTATAGATCTAAACCCCGTTCTGGTCAACTGAACCTTTATTGCCTGTCGTTGAGGAAAGAAAGTGCATCCAATACCAAGTTAGTTGCTCAATAATGGGCTTGACTCTGAAAAAACCACAGACTACTTCTAGCTTTTAAAGATTTATTATAGAGTCAAAGTTAACTGCAAGTACAGGCATCTCAAAATGAGATTCAAAAGATATATGGGCACCACTACAAACATGTGCTCTCGAAAAGCCCTCAGGCGAGCAAAGAATACGACTAGAACTAATTCCAAAATCAAAAGGGCTGCAAGCATCGACACATATTGTGATCTCTCCGTCATTTACAGCAGGAGGGAAAGGTTTCAGGTTAGGCTGTCCCTACCCTGCTCTGGATGGTATCCCTACTTAACAGAGTCCCAACCTACCAAAAGGTGTCAGCTGTGAATGACTTCCTAAGAAGATCACCCACTATTAGTCTCTAGGTGAAAACCTATGATCTCCAGTCATGACCCCTCTCTGCCTACCCATCCGCTCTCTAAAGGGTCCTCAGGCATCTGCTCTAACCCCACCCCGGGGTGCTGACCCTAATACAAATCACAATAACATTTGAGACGCCCCTCGTGAGACGCCCCTCACGTGGTGTTGATTCTGGCTTTTTCCATGAAGATCTTCCCTTGGGCCTCATGCGTGAGCGTTGACCTTGCTTCTCAGACTCTTCTCCGGCCTGCCGATACCCCCTAAAACATTCCTGAACCCTCCTCCATGTCTACACCAATCTTACGAACAGAACTCTATTCATCCAGTTATTAATTGAATCCCCCTCACATATGCAGACAGACATCCGTGGCTGAATCTTCATTCCCATAGACTTCTAACAAAGGTTTGCAACTTATTTCCTGACACAGCTCGGCCTGTATCAGGACATGTAAATCAGAAATCCTTTCATCATTTCAGGCCTACAACCCTTTCGCAAAAGTTAACTAAAATAACATGTTAGCTTCTTTCTCTGGCATAATAAGAAAACACATCTATAGAATATAAATCTAATGAATAACAGAATTACTAAATAACATTAGTGCAATCCATGTCTATGCAAAGCAATCTATGTTTCTAAACCCTTCTGGCCTAGCCATAAGGCCCGTTCCCTTCTATGCCTTTCAACATGACTGCTTCCACTAGCAGCTACATAACATGGATCATGATTAATCACTTCTAATGAAGATATACATTTTCACACATGTTTGCATTAGTTCCACTTCTATATGCAATCTCTAGGTTAACTACACATTTCAAGGTATAGGTGAATATATTTTCAGCACTCATAGCATTTCTCTTTATGATTTGTGCATACTACTTGCAACTCTGGTGCACTCATACATTTTGTTCAGTTTACGCTCTCTCACTAACAACCCCCTCAGTGTTCCCAAGTGGCTACTAAATTCCAAAAGGAGGTTTGAACTTTGCCCCTTGTGGTGACAGCAGTGCCTCCCTTGGTCCCATTCCCCTTTGGCTTTGTTGACAGCACTTTTAAAAGCGGCTCTCATAGGTTGGTTTGCGCATCTATTCTGTGTCTTGATTGAGCTAATAATGGCAGTTTTGGCAGTTGTGCAGTGACGGTTAAACCACGAGGGCGAGGTCTCAACCTTTAAGAAAAAAAGATACATATTTATATAGTTTATTATGGACTTCCCCCATGCTTGCTAGGGAGGTTCCTGGCCCAGGTTAAGGTCTAGGTTACAGAGGTCCCCAAGACTCTTTATCATTAGTTATAAATTGGCTTATCTGAGTCCTGAGAGAGCGCAACTATGCACCAGTGTATACTACACCTATTGGTAGCGAGTTGGTGTTTGACATTCAGAGATTGCACTTGTACAGTTGTGGGTCTAGTAGTTGGAAGATCCAGAACAAGTGCTAGTACATTGCGATCACTATCATGTCTATTAATGCCATGTCCATGACAAAGGGCCATAGTCTAACGTCATCTAATATAAAGTCTATTAAACTTGTACTTGGCAAGCTCTTATAGGTGTGTCTCCCATTCCTTTCTGTGCGAGTTCACACTCTGATTCAGTGTCAAGGCATTAAGTTGAAGAGCCCTTAGAGGCAGATGTACTACGGTTCACATTTGCATTACTTAAATAGTTACATAGGAATCGCTATTTAAGAAATGCAAAAAGATATGTACAAAATGTGAGATCCCCTAATACCGATTCTTACAGATTAAGAATAACTATTAGGGAATCGCAAATAGGAAATTCCATTGCATTCCTGCCCATAGACGGAATAGGAAATGGTTTGCTTTTCTTAAATTGCAATTTCCTAATAGGAAAATGCAATTTAAGAAATGCAAAGCCAAGGGTGTTTCTGGGCTTAAGGGCTTCCTAGAGGCACCCCAGATTTCCTAGTGCACATGTAATGGCATCTATACCCATATGTGCGCTTCATGTCACAATAAAAAAATGCTTTTTTTATTTTGCACATGGTTACTTACCATCGACTTGAAGTCATGATAATTGCATTTCCTAAATGCCCAATTTGCATTTCAGAAATGCTTCGTACATGTGCTTTAGGAATCGCAAATAGGTACTCCCTATTTGCAATTCCTAAATTGGGGTTGCAATTTGTGATTTCTGTGTAGAAAACACCAATTGCCACATGCATCATCGGGACATTTTGCGATTCCTTATTTGCGAAAAATAGGGAATCGCAATTTTTACCGAATCGCAAGGATTATGCGAATTCTAAATTGCGATTTTGCAATTCCCATTGATTCCTATGGATAGCAAAGATAGAATACAAGGTGTAAAAAAAGGCAGACAACTGTTGCCAGAATTCTAGGAGGTCTCAAACCCTAAGAGAAAACAGGAAAGAGTGACATTGTTACTCCCTCTGACTTTGTTGAATGTGTGGGACCTGTTTTCGCTATTGTAAAATAAAAATCCACACCCACAGTGAAGCATATGTTTTCAATTATCGTGGCCGTGTCTGGGCACGATAATTGAAAACATATGGGCTTTGGTGCACGTAACAGACATCAATAGGCCACGGGCAGAGCTACGTGACTGCCAATGTAAATGTAAATGTAGTAGTATTTGTATAGCGCACCCAATCGACCCCCGAAGTGGTATCTCAGGCGCTTGTACGCATACCGCTGTGGAACCCTTCCTGGCTTTTCCCTGTGAAGTGCCCACTCCTGGGCACCCCCAAGGTGAAGCCAGGACAAAAGGACTCTCGCTGCGCAAACACTGCTGTGCAGTGTATCGCTGGGCACGAGACCTAAAAGTGACGCAGCAGTGGCGCAAGTGGCTTGTAAATAAACCCTAATGTATGATTCAAAATCAAGATTTGAACGGTTGAATTGCTGAACAATTACACGATCTCAGCTCGTACTTTCTCTTATACAACTGCTTTTTCCGAACATTTGCATGTGGTGGCAACTTATTTACGTAAATCCATCCCAACACTTGACGGGGGATTTTTTGCATTATGTAAACACTGTCCAACCACGGGCAGAGCAGGGTCCAATAGTGACACACCCAAGATGCAGATTGACAGGCACATTCATTGGGCCAGGTACCAGTTTACTTATGCCAGTTCAGGGTCTGTATTAATATAACAATTGTCCTGTGGGACTCATTCAAAAGTGGTTCCTTCTTATGGGTCTTTTTAAGGAGCCAGAGTTATTCAGACTTATTTATCGGACCAAAATTAATTACAAAGACAATACACAAGACTGATGCAGTTTGCTTCTTGTAATGTTCTGACTTCAATCAAGTGTAAAAAACAACAAAATAAGTAACATAAATAAAAGACACTGTACAATTCCCAATGATTGTATGCATTGATAACATTTATAATACAGTGTGCATATATCAGTGTGTAATCCCTTGAAGTTACATTACACATAAAAACCAAGAGGGAGTGTTTGTCCACATTTCTACCCCATTTGACTGTCAGGGCCTCCTCCGGACATAGTCATCTGATGACCAGGCCAACTACACAAAAGAGAAAGAGAAATAAAAACAACATTTACAAACTGTAAACTTCCATTTAGCAATCAATGAGTAACTCACCATCTAATAACGAGTTTATTTGTGTAACAGGTAGAACTATCAGGTATTAAATCTAGTATGATAAAAGGCCATGACAATCATCACCCAACTTTATCACAACTCAGTGCCCACATATAACTTGTAGCAGCCGCGGTTGGAAGTGTGGGTTCCTGCTGGGCGGTGATGTGGGGAGGGGGAGGGGCAGGGTGGAGAGAGTAGTAATCTATGGATCACGGAGGTTTACAGGTTAGTAAACATATAAAAAAATAAAATGAATTTCGTTGCACACACTGCATCGCATTTGGGGATGCAGTGCATGCAACAAAATGTGTCCCTCACAAACCGCATTGAAATAAATGCCAACCTAATACAAAGGATTACTTCATTTTACTTCAAAATTGACAAAGAGTTCTCCTGCCCATCAGCCACTGAGAACACAGTTCGCTCTTCCCAATAACTCTGTGACACCCTTTTGCCCCATCACCCGCCTACCCCAATCCTACCCATTCTTTTAGGCGATGGGTCAGATAAACTTGAATTAGCGGCTGGACTTCTAACTCCAGGTCCACAGGGTGGGAATGGCGGTTGCAATGAGCCCCAGCCCCATGCACTCCTGAAAATCATTAGTTGGAATGTGGCAGGCTTAAGTAGCAAGCTAGATGTCCCAGACTGGGTGGCGCTCGTTGAACCCCACTCAGTTTGTGCATTCCAAGAGACGTGGTGCGTAGAACCAAGGCACCGAGTGGGTTATGCCACTTTTTTTGTCCCGGCAGAAATTCCAGCTTCGGGAAGAGGTCGCCCCTATGGAGGTCTCTTGGTTTGGGTAAACATCTCTTTGGGATGGAGGGTACACCATCACCCCCAAAAATCTCCAGATTTGATGCATCTCACTGTAACTTGTCCGAGGAGAGCGGAAAAACTGGAGATTATCAACATCTATACACGAGGGGCCTCCGGGAGAGCCTTGTCACCAACGCTCTTGGACCTGGAGGCAGCCCTGGGTGAGTGTAGTAGCGATTCCCTAATTTTGGTTATGGGGGACTTCAATTGTACATTCGAGCCTTTGTTGCCCGATGAATCCCTGGATTTATATGATGAAGATTCTAGGAGAGGCGTCCCGTCACTTGATCTTCCCATCATAAACAGTTGGACCCCCAGAATCATCCAGCTAAATTCCCTCACTCTAGAGCACGGCCTAAGGGCAGCCAATGGGAGGACACCATCAGATTTAGCGGGGGCTCACACATATAACAGGGTTGGTCATTCATCCCGGATTGATTATATCCTTTTAAACTTTTCTTTGTGGGTACATATGAAGGATATGATAGTCCTACCCTCCCTGGATAGTGACCATAATGCTCTTTCTTTGACCCTTTCAATCTGGTGGAAAGAGAATATCCCAGGAAGTGGAAACCATGATGCACTAGCGATAGGGCCATTGGGAGGGGTGGTTCCATCAAACTGCTTAAGACGTCTGAAATGGGACAAAGTGGCAATAGATGAGGAGAAAATGGCATGCATCAGAGCTGTTACCTCTACAGCCTGTGCCATTTTAAAAAGTCAGCCTATTTGCCCAAATCAGATTACAGCATTGTTCTGTGAGGTCTCGCTGTCAATTGGGGACCTCTTCAAGGCCAAAGCAAAAAAGGGAAACCCTAATCGTAATAATCGGCAGGGCAAGCCAGGATGGTACTCGAAGGAGTGTCGTGCCATGAAGAGAGCTCTGATATTGGCTGTGAAAAGTGGAGATGCCACCCTAATAGCCACCAAACGGAAGGGTTATAAAACGGAGCTTAAAACAGCAAAGAGAGACTGGGAAGACAAGTTTTGGCAGGATCTCCGAACTGCCAGCATCGGAAAAAACGCAAAAGGTTTTTGGGACTTAGTACACAAGAAAAACAGACCCCTTGATACAGTCATCACCTGTAACATAACCGAGGACCTATGGTTTACACATTTCTCGAAATTGTATACGGCAACCGCAGTTGAAGCGTTGGATTTCGTATTACCACAGCCCTCTCGAGTGGTGGAGAGACCTGAGGAAAGTCTGTTTACTAAGAAAGAAGCGGAAGGTGCAATAAAATCTCTCGTCCCGCGCAAGGCGGCTGGCCCTGATGGTCTTCCGGGTGACCTGCTCCGTGTTGACCTAGACGATTGGAGTACGCTGATCTCATCTGTTTTGAACGCAGCCATGGCGGGTGCACCTCTGCCTGCCTCCTGGATGGCCGCCGAAGTGGTCCCCCTGCACAAAAAAGGTTCGAGAGAAGATCCAGGGAATTACAGGGCAATCAGCCTGATAGACTGCTCACAAAAAGTAGCAGGCAAGGTCCTCCTAACTAGAATACAACAATGGGCAGATGAGAACAGGATCCTTTCGGACCTCCAGGCAGGGTTCCGAACTGGCACCGGAACAATTGAACAATCGCTAAGGCTACTTATGATTTACTGGAAGGTCGTTACGATTGGGAAGGGCACATTATATCTTGCTTTCATCGACCTCCGGACGGCCTTCGATTTGGTCCCCAGAAATAACTTATGGAAGGTTCTTAGTGATCTTGGCCTGCCACCTTACCTGCTCCACTTGGTCATGAAGTTTCATGAAAATAACTATGCCCAAATCCGCTGGGGCCCCAATGGTCAAAAGACCCGAAGAATAGATGTGAACAGAGGAGTGCGGCAAGGGTGTGTTCTTGCCCCAACACTCTTTTCGCTCTACGTTAATGGGGTGGTGGACCACTTGTCAAGGATTCCAGCAGATGCCCCTCGCCTGGCAGGGCGTTCTATTCCCACCCTGCTTTTTGCGGACGATACTTTGCTCCTGTCAAAATCGCCAATGGGCCTACAACAGCTTCTTTCAGGCTTTGACGATTTTTGTAAACAAAGAGGACTCTGCATAAATACAGATAAAACAAAGTACCTCATTTTGAACCCTCCGCAAAAACTGGGCCCTCCGCCAACATTGGGCTCTGTGGCATTGGAGAGGACTAAAACCTTCGATTATCTGGGCATCAGGTTGGTGGATTCCATGAAATGGGACCAGCATCTGTTCAAAATGCTGTTAAACCTAAAAAGAGTAACTGGGACCCTGCTAAAAGAGCAGAGAGCAGCCTCAACCAAACCCATAGCTGCAGTTTTGGACATTTACTCGGCCAGAGGAGTAAGCGCTGCTTTGTACGGGGCGGAGCTATGGGGAATGTCGAACTTGAAAGACCTTACTCGAGCTGAGAACACCTTCTTGAGAAGCTTGATGTCCCTTGGTCCTTCTGTCCCCATCTTGCCTCTGCAATTGGACATGGGCTGTCGGGCTATTGAAGATCTAGCGAAGTTACGCCCTTTGCTTCTGTGGGCCCGCATCTGGAGAGTCCCTGAACTCTCAAGTTATGCGGATGGTCTACGGGAGATATTAAGATCGACAGGGTGGGCGAAAATAAAGTGGCTAACGGATATCAAAGCTTTACTTACCAATCTGGGGCTGGAAGAAGCATGGTACCAACAGTCAGCCCCGCCCAAATCAACAATAAAACGGCTTTATTGGAACTGGATGACAAATAGAAGGAATTCTTCCACCTCGTTATGCAAGTCGACCAGAAATTTCATGGAGTCCAAAGATATCCCCTTTAGAGAGCTGTATTTGGATATTATTTCAGCCCCTTGGGAAAGGTCCCTGTATTTTAAATTTAGAATTGGTCTTCTCCCCGTAATGGAATTTACTAGCCATTGGAAAATTCCACACCAGACTGCTCCGTGGTGTCCCTTCTGCCCACAGCGCCAAGAATCTGTCCCCCACCTTTTATTTGAGTGTCCTGCATATAAAGTCCCACGGTCAAAATGGCTAAAACCCATGTGTCGCACACTGGGTACTAGGCATTGTAACGTGGCCCTAAGGATTCTTCTTTCGGACACCCGTACCTTTTACGCATGTGCCACCTCGAAGTACCTTGGGTGGGCATGGCGAATTCGGTCAAAAAGACTTAGACAAATTGTTTAATTACGTTTTTTACCATGGTCTGTTTTAAATCTATGTTTATTTTAGGAAACTTATAAATTCATTTATAGTAAAAACTTGCGGTTTTAAAAAAAAAAAAAAAAAATGCACTGAAACGAATTTTAATTGTATGTACGCTTTTTAAGATATTGTTATATGTCGAAATAAAGCCTTTTTGACTTGACTTGACTTGACCTTTTGGACTAGTTCCACAGCAAGATTGCCACCATCTACAATCACTTCGACCCCCCCGAACCCACTGATTTCAACCTCATCAACCTCTGCCCACCTATGGATACTGACCATCAGATCACCGTTTGGGCCCCGCTCGCCACACACACCAATGCAGCCATAACGTCTTCTATCTATTCTGAAGCACACACAGATCCCTACCCCAACCACTTCTTCAACCTCTGGACCAAAGAAATCAGCACAGAACTTACAAACCCCTCAACAACTCAATCACCACTGCTGCATTTCCCTACAAATGCAAACACATCGAGGTTCGACCCCTTCTGAAGAAACCCTCCACTGACTCCAGCGAACTCAAAACTACCACCCCATCTCACTGCTTCCATTCCCTGCTAAAGTGCTCAAGAATCTCATCAACTACCAGCTCACTGAACACCTAGAAAAAAAACAACCTGTTTGACGACTCCCAATCCGGCTTTCACACCAAACACAGCACAGAGACCGCCCTGATTGCGGCCACCATTGACATCAGGTCCCTATTTGACAAAGGTGAAACAGTAGCCCTGATCCTCCGTGACATTTCAGCAGCATTTGACACCATATCCCACCACACCCTCATCAACAGACTCAACTGCATCAGCGTCCAGGCATTGCCTCAAATGGGTTGCATCCTTCCTCACAGGATAAACTCAGGGAATTCACCTTCCACCCTTCACCTTGGAAACCAAGAGCATCATCTGTGGCATAACCCAAGGATTGTTCCTCAGCCACTCCCTGTTCAACACTTACATGACACTCTTCGCCAACATCGTCAGAATCCACAGACTCAACATCATATCCTACGACGACGTCACCCAACACATTTTCTCGCTTAATGAAGACTCCTCAACCACCAGAACTAACTTTCACAACACCATGACCAGTGTCAGCAACTGTGTGAGGACCAGCTGCCTGAAATTCAACATAGACAAGATGAAAGGCCAGATCTTCAGGAAGAACATCTCCCCATGGGACAACACTTGCTGGACCCACAAGCTCAGACGCAGACCAATAGGCCACACATGCTACCTCGGCATAATTTTTGACAAGGAACTCACCATGGAGTGCCAAATCAACACAGTCGCCTATTCCTGCTTCTACACTATTCGCATGCTCCAAAAAAATCTTCAATTGGATCTCTGTCAACACCAGAATGACCATCACCTAGGCCCTTCTCACCAGCTGGCTCAACTATGAAAGCACACACTGCACAAGCATGATCCCCCAACTGCTCACAAGACTTCAAACCATAAAGACTACAGCAGCTGGTCTCATCTTCAACATCACCAAATGGACCCACATCTCACCTCAGAAACCTCCTTTGGCTCTCCGTCCAGAAGAGATGCCAATTAATGGTCCTAATGCATTCCTTCAATGCCCTACATGACCAAGGACCAGTAGATATCAAGCAGCGGCTGAAATTCTACCAAACCGCCAGACACCTGCACTCTGCCTCCATGGCCCTCACACATATCCCCCTCTTTCGCCGTAGTCATTGTGGAGGTCGTTTCTTCTCGTATCTTGCTGCCAAAGCCTGAAAAGGCTTGCGCCTCCACCTGCAAGCATCCCCCTCTCTAGCAGAATTTAGAAGGGGACTCAAGACTAGGCTCTTTGACTGAGACCATTGACACCTCAGTGCCCAGATACCCTCAACGGATGAGGAGCAGCGCTTGACAAAAAAAATGTTGATTGAAATAAAGTAGTCTTAACAGGCCTGTTTTTCTTCATGCCACCATCTGGACTTGGAGCGCTGCCAAACAATGTTATACAACTGAGGGAGCCTGCTTGCACTGGATAAAGCCGCCAATGCCTAGGCCGCTGGGGACCACAAATCCCATCAACCCTTGCTGTGACACCATCATTCACCAGTGCTACAATAGTGCACCATGGTCCAGCTTTCCTAAGGGCTTGTTTTTATTCATGCTACCATCCGGACTTAGAACATGGCCAAAGCATTCTATATAACACTGAGAGAGCCTGTCTGCACTGGGTAAAACCGCTGACACCTGGTTTGCTGTGGACCACACATCCCATCAATCCATGCTGCAACACCATCATTCGCCAGCGCTGCAGAAGCCTGTTGTGGTTCCGCTGTCCAGGGGGCCTGTTTTTGTTTATGCTACTATCTGGACTTGGAGCGCCTCCATGGCGCACTATATTACTGAGTGAGCCTACCTGCACTGGGTAAAGCCACTGACACCTTGTACACTGAGGACAACATGTCCCATCAACCCTTGCTGCAATACCATCATTCATCCGCCCTACAAAAGCACACCATGGTCCCGCTGTCCTGGGGGTAGAGTTTTGTTCTTGCTACCCAGGACTTGGAGCACTGCAACAAGCGCACTGCATTACTGAGGGAGCCTGCCTGCACTGGGTAATTCCACCGACGCCTAGGCCACTGGGGTCTATAAGTCCCATAAACCCTTGCTGCAACACAATCATTTGACAGCGCTACAAAAGCACGGCACAGTACAGCTGCATGGGACACGCCTGTGCAGTGCCCGAGACAAGGGTGAGCCCATCCACGCTCAACGGAACCCGTAGGAGGCTCCACTGGGCCCTCCCTCTAACGCCCTCCTTGTGTATGTAAAGGAACTGTTGACTGTTGTCCAGAAAACTATATTAAGGCACTTACAGTTTACCTACAACCCAAGCTTTTTTAAATGGGATTATATGTATTTGACTCTTTAATTTACTAGTCACCATGTTTGTTTAAAGATTGGGGATTTGTTACATGACTGTAAAAATTTAAATTTGTTTCTGGGTCAATTGTGCTTGACAATGGGGAAAAGGAAGACTACGAAGTGAGGACTGGTCTCCTTAGAACAAAGAAATCTAAATAAACTCAAAAAACTGCTGGGGACAATTTAATTATCAACAGGATAGATAATTTGCTGGTTGAATGTGAGGAGATACCTGCTCCTGCATCAACTGATCCCTCAGTATGTACCTACAGCCCCCCTACTTATAATCCCCTGAGTAAACAAAAGCCCATTCCTGAGATGTTCAAGAGACCAGTAAAACAGGGGCAAATAACTATTACCTTAGAGAGGACAGATCCACCGCTTGTATGCTTGTCTGAGTCATCTGACTGTGGTCTTCTACCTTCGGTCTCTTTTGACGGTGTTCTCCCATGTAACAACCATTTTGCCCACCTTTGTGATCTGTCAATGGAGCAGCACTCTTTTGACACTCCCTTGGATACCTCCTCTGCATCCATCTTGTTTGTCTCTCCTACCTCCGATCAGGGCTAATATACTTCACTTATAATGGATGTGAAGGCTGAGGTGGGGGAGTTAAAGTCAATGATACTATCCTTGGCCACATCTTGGAATTAGCTCATAACATCAAAATGGTACAACGTAGTTAATAGTCATCAACCTACTCACCAACCTTCAACCCCACTATTTGTTCCATCCTTATCTGAACCAACCAGCGTATTGACGGTCACCTCTAATAAGGGGACGCTTCCTTCTATGGCTCAGGCACCTTCTATTAATCATGATCTGTGGCCCCGTGGACTGATGGAGCAAGGATTTGCACGTAAGGCGACTTGCTTGTATTCAGTCCTCTCGACATAACGTTAATGTACTAACTAACATGTTTGTCTTATTAATATTGCACTTCACAACATGTTAGGTATCTAGAAGAAGCTTGCTTATGTGTTTCTACTAACAATAATCCGCTTGCACTAAAATGGCCTCTGCTACACAGGATTTCCTACTGCACATGCGTCTGTCATACTTATGTGACATGACACCTTTCTCGGCTTGGAGGGAAACTTTTGCTTCTGCGCACTTGAACTAAGATGGCTGCTCTGTATTACAGCATGCATGAAGCTTGCACTGCTGCTTTTGCTAAGCTGTTCGTTTTGCCTAATCATTAACGCAATAGTAAAATTAAAGTAATGGGAATAGAGTAGAGATAAGTGGTATACAGTACATTCATTTTTTCTGTGTTCTAAAACTGTTTCTTTTCTATTTTTCCATGTAACTATAATCTTGGGCCTGGGAGGTGTTGTTACTCCATCTTGAAAACCCACACTGTGCATGTCAAACTCCAGAAGAAGCTGAAGTCATTTGACTTTGAATCCATGTCAAGCTTACAGCGCACTAGAAGATGCGCCTGGGAATCTAACCTGCTGACCCTGAGCGGAAGAAAATATTGTTAACATTGTATTTATATAAGAACATCCATTGTTGGGTGGAATAAAGATGCATGGGAAAATTAAATTTGTTGGGCGGGAACGTTAATAGAATATTCAGAAGTAAAAGTTTCATTTTAGTATGGTGTGATGAACTCTCCCCATCTCTTGTCCAATCAAAATTGGGGATCCTTACACTTGCAACATTGGGGGGTGGTACACTGTCCTGGAAAATAGAGCAACTAGAGTAGGCTTAGTTAGCAAATTTGTCCAACTTGTACGAATAGTTGACCTGGCACTGACTCAACGCACTCAATAGGTGATCAAGAGCAGAGGTGCTGGCGGAGCACTCTGTCAGAAGATTCGATAACCCAATTGGGGTTCAGGAGCAAGGGTGTTGGCGGAGCACTCTGACGGATGATTCAATAACCCAATCGGGGTTAGGCTCATCACACCTGTCTACTTTGCATAAGGTAAACAAGGCCCGTAGGGGAGGTCGTTCGTTCTCTTTTAATGCCGCAAAAATCTGGAACTCCCTTCCTCTCGCCCTCAGAGAGAATAACAACCTGTTGGCATTCAGAAAGCTTTTAAAAACCCATCTTGCTAGCACGCCAACCTGTTCCTCTCTGATTCAGACACCAGCGCTGCGAGGTCTCAGGGTCGTCTATGCTCTATATAAATATAATTTACATTTCATTTCATTGCTGTTAGCTGCAGAGAGGGTTGTAGCGCCGGCGTAGCAACTTTAACTTTGGGTGCCGGTCTTAGCCTGTGGTTGTCCTGTCCTGATCCAAATTTGGCTGCACCTGTCCTGACACTTGCACTTTGGGTTCTATCCTTTGACTGATCCGCTGCCTGCCTGAGCGGTTTGTTTGTTTGTCAAGACCTTGGACCCCGGACTCCGCACCTCGCGGAACCCGCTTCGCGGGTCCCGCATCGCCTGCTGACTGCCCTCGTCATCTGGAAGCTGTTGTGGGTGTGGGCTAGGACTGCGGGGCTGCGAGCAATGGGACCTGGACTCTGTTTCCCAGGAGTCCCGGTAAACCCGCGCCCGATCCACCTGGACTGCTCTCCCTGATCGCCCCGCCCAATTGAATTGCATTAAAGCACCTGGGCTCCAGCTACAAAGAGGGACGTGGCCAAAGTACCTTGCTGCCTGCGCGGCTTGTTTGTTTGTCAAGACCTTGGACCCCGGACTCTGTACCTCGCGGAACCCGCTTCGCGGGTCCTGCATCGCCTGCTGACTGCCCTCGTCATCTGGAAGCTGTTGTGGGTGTGGGCTAGGACTGCAGGGCTGCGAGCAACGGGACCGGAACTCTGTTTCCCAGGAGTCCCGGAAACCCGTGCCCGATCCACCTGGGCTGCTCTCCCTGATTGCCCCGCCCTCCTCTCCTACAAGGATCGGCCCCATATAAACAATCTGCACTTCCCGCTGCGCGGGAGCGCCCGGGGCGAAGCCCCGGCAAAGGGCGGGCCCTCTGAGGCCCTCGTAGGCCAACTCTCTTTCGCCTGCATTGTTCTGGTTTGTTTTTGGTCCTTGATTCAGGTATTGGACATGCCATCACCAGCTATGGAGGGAACTACTGTGAAGGCGGTGGGAGTCAGAAATGGGACTTTGGACAATTATTTTTCCCGGGCACTGGGTGATGAGGATAAGGAAACCTCTCTGGCGGAGCGCAGGGCGGAGCGCCGCCGCTCTATTGAGAACTTGAAAAATAGGCCCTTTACCGATATTATTCCTCATCCTGTCTCCCAAGAGGGAGGCTCTTTTAACATTAGTGAGGAGCTATTATCCCAGGAAGGCGTCCCTCTATTACTCAGGGATTGTACTCCCAACCCCTGTTTACCTACCGAGCTGGTTCCTAGTGTCACCTCCCCCCCCAGTCTCAGCTGTACGGCTGTTGACCTAACTACTCAGACCTCCCCTGTAGTTAAGTCAAGGAAAACAAAGCTAAAGCAAGTAGTGGTGGCAGAGATGCATGGCCCACCTCCTAACAAGCGAAGAAGGAAGTTGAGGGGAGGGCAGGGTAAATCCAAAATCCCCCACTCCGATTTCGGGAAAGCCTCTAAGCCCCCCCCCATCTCTGATGGAACAATAGTGGATGTGCATAAGGCTCCTCCTGTCAAGGGTACTAACATCACTGACCATGTCAATGCCCCTGGGGATACCCCATCTAATGCATCACCCCCGTTACCTCTATAGGGAACCTGGAATTTGTACTTAGGTCACTGCTCCTGCCCATCAGTGAGAGCATAAAGAAAGTAGAGATTAGACTCACTATCTTGGAGGCAGCCATAAGTAGCATGAAAACCTCGGCTATTATCCAAGGTAGACTCTCTGAGTCTAACCCCCCCCCCCCTAATCCGCCCCTAGCCCTCAAACTATCCCAGTTAACTTGGGACCTCCCTTGGTGACTACTGCTGCTCCCCTTCCGCAACCTCTTATGGCCAATCTAGCCCCGACTCAATATAGTAAACCTAATATCCCATCTTTACATCCAGTAAGCCCAGTCCCCCCCATGACAACCTCCAATGGGGCTATATCCAATGACAGTATTGCTCCCCCACCCCCTGAGAAGCCTGTCCCCAGACTACGGAGACCCGATCTGCCCCCTGAGGCTAACCGCTTCATGGTAGTTATGGCTGGTGTTCCCCCTCTTGAAGCGGGCGAAGGTGAGAACTTTCACTCACTTAAAAGTAAAGTTATTAAATGGTTAAACCGGAACAGACCCCTCCCGGCCTACTTTAACAATGAAATTATCATGGTGAGAAGTCTACCCTGGCTGGGTAAAACTAGAAAATCTATAACTGGGGATTGTATTACAGTAAGCTTTTGAGATCCTAGGACTGTTCTACATATATGTGCTGGGTCTAATAGATCTCCTGGCTCCACCATTCAGACTCTGTCAGTGTATTTTTTCTTCCCCCCTACCCATATGCACCATGACCAAGTCCAAGATAATTGGAAGAGGGTTGAACAGAGGGGTAGATATCGTGGGTATGTAGCACGACCGGTTTTCCGACCCCCGGAGACACCCTTCTTTGATTATAATCGATTTAACTGTCTCAACGGACTGGATGGTGTAGACTGACTGCCCCCAGCCTTAGATTTCTCCCCTTTCATTCCCGGTAATGGTCTAGTTGTAACCTCTGGTACCAGTTCTTCTTTCATTCCCACCCCTGTAAAGTCTTCTATTATTGCCCCGGTGTACCTACCCCTTCAGGGAATAGGAACCATCAATAATAATCCAGTTGTAGATATGGGCCAATGCTTAGTAGCCGCAGCATCTTCCATTTCCACACTGGTGCACATATCCTCGCAGGGAGCTAAATCATCTGTCCCTGCTGTTTCTCCTGCTACGATGGTTCCCCTAGTTGCCAACAAGCCCTCAATTCCCAATGTACCCGCGACCATTAAACCTTCCCCCTCTTTCCCTGGTTTTAAATTTGCTAGTTGGAATGTTGCAGGTTGGAGTCGGCAAACGTCGTCCTTAGGCTGGAGTGAAATCCTTTCTGACTTTGACATTTTATGTCTACAAGAGACCTGGGTAACCACTGATATTAACCTTGATGGATTTGTGCCATATAACAACCCGGCACAAAGGTCTGGTATGGGTAGGGCTAAAAGGGGGTTAGTAATTTTACTTTCTGTGAATTTCCCAGCTTGTATGAAAATACACCAGTCTGTGGGTCACCATTCGCAAATTATAATCCTAGAACATGTAAGGGGCCATGTAATTATGCTGATTAATCACTACAACAACTTGTTCGATGCTTCTAATACTACTGTGGTGGAGGAATTGGGTTCAGCCATGAGTAACATCCTCAAGGGCATCCACAAACCTATGGATATCATCTGGGGAGGGGACTTTAATATTCGTACTTGTCCTTATTCATTTACTAGAATTTGTGGTTACAATGGGGATAATGGGGAAAATCGGGCACACTTTATTCACTCACCCTATGGTGATTCCCTTAATTCTCTTATGTGAAGTATGGACCTTATGATTCACCCCCCGGCTGCAGATGCTGATGGCAACCCTGTCCCCACCTTTGTAGGATTGAATTCGGCCTCTGTTATAGACCACTTACTGGTTTCCACACATCTTGTTCCCTTTTGTATGGTACCCATTGTTGCCGACCTTGGAAGTAGCGATCATAATGCTATTACCATGTCGATTTCTGTCTGGGGGTTACCAGTTAACACCTACCGTCTGATAATTGAAGATGTTACCCCCTGTAGACAGAATGGTATCCGTATTAAGTGGTGTTTGGACAACTCCGAGAAGTTGCAGCTTAAAATCATAGAAGCTGGGCTTGCTGCAATATATAAAAGTTTGGATCCAGAGGCTCCCCGTGAATGCATTATAGTCAATTTTGTGGAGTTAGGCACAGTTATAAAAAGATGTCTTACTATCACCAAGGCCCAAATCAAGAAGAAAAATGTGGGTTGGTTTGATAGCATGTGCACCAAATCTCTGCGGGAACTTAAGCAGGCACTAACTAAACAACCTAGAGACAGGGAGGCTATTATATCCCTCAGATTGACATACAAAAACAATCTTATACGCAGGAAACAAGAGCTAAGGGAACAAGCTTGGGAAGCCCTTAATCAAGCATCTATATTGCATGATAGTAGGCTTTTTTGGTCCACGGTTAATAGTCCCTTTCTCGTAAAAGAAGACTTCCCCATATTGTCAGCCCAGGTTAGCGAAACAAACTGGGTTGCACACTTTTCTGGAATTTTTAACCCGACTAGGGAGGACTGTGCCAGTTTTTCAACCCCAATGTCTGAAACGAAGTTACCCTTGGACATCACACTACAAGAGGTTGTTACTGCTATTAGTCGGAGTAAAGGGGGAAAGGCACCGCGACGCGATGGGGTCCCGGTTGACCTGTATAAATCCAACCCGACACTTTGGAGCCCACTCCTAACACAGGTGTTTAACACCTCAGTCCTGGAGAGTACACCACCTACCTGGAGTGAATCCATAATTCTACCCATATACAAGAAGGGAGATAGAGGAGAGGCCAAGAACTACCGCCCTATTTCCCTTCTGGATTCCTCCCTTAAGATTATGAGTAGGGTTCTCCTGATGCGGTTGGAGGAATGGGCAGAGGAAAACAAAATTCTGGCTGAGTCCCAATATGGTTTTCGCAAAGGCCTGGGGACAACAGAGCAGTGCATCAATCTTGACCTCCTCATTGGAAAGTATACAAAAGCGAAACAGGGCTCTCTATTTCTCTGTTTCGCTGATCTTTCGAGTGCCTTTGACCTGGTGGACCATGATTTGTTATGGTCCACTTTATTAGGTATGGGAGCTCCCCCAGCAATTATATACTTCCTGGCCAGACTCTACAATAAGTTATCAGCTCAGATTCGTTATGGCCAGGCAGGTGAATGCACCGGGAAAATTAAGGTTAAGTCAGGCATAAGACAAGGCTGTGTGCTGGCCCCCTTGCTTTTTTCCCTTTTTATAAATTCTATTGAGTCCGAACTAAAGAGGGTACAGGCTGACTCTCCGCAGGTTGGTGGCCACCCTGTGCCAGTCTTGCTATATGCCGACGACACGGTTTTACTTTCGCGTACTCCAAATGGGCTCCAAAAATTAATGAACCATTTTTTTGATTTCATTAAGGAGAGAAAACTGAAAATTAACAACTCCAAGACTTATATTATGGCCTGTGGTAAACGGATGAAACTTTTAAAGCAGTTTCATTTTAATAATCATAAAATCGAGGTGGTGGATAGATTTTGCTATCTTGGAGTAACTTTCAATAACAAAGGGACTTGGGCACCTGAGATTCTAAACGTGAATGCTAGGATGGCCAAAAGCTTCTCTGGAGTTTTTCGCTTTGCATCTAAGCTAGGTAGTCGCCGCATACCAGACATGTTAAATATCTATAGGCACAGATGTGTATCTATTGCTCTATATGGTTCTGGTATTTGGGGCTATTGTCAGCACAGGGAACTACAAGGCACTGAGAATCGGCTCCTTAAAAGACTTCTCTGTTTACCCTCCTCGGCATCCAATGAATTGTGCCATAGCGAGGTGGGTATGAACCACGTAACAGACCTAATGGGAATGAGACCTTTAATGGTCTGGAGGTCAATATGGGTTAAAGATGAGACTGATTTCACCAGGCAGATTATTCTAGATTGCCTTAATTCGGACAATGCCTGCAAGATTCCCTGGCTAAACTATGTTTCTTCTTCCTATAGTGATATTTTTAACCTAGATATTGTCAATGACCCCAATAGTGCTGTTACTCAAAGATGTCTTTATTGGGACCAAATCTAACTTACGCAGGGCGAAATGCAGCTCTATGTCAACTCATGTATTTTATTATTCTAATATGTTGGAAGACAGGGGCATGCCTATGTACCTTAAAACTATTACCAAGCAATCGCACCAGTTTGTTCTCACGAGGTTGAGACTTGGTATTGTACATAATCTATTGGCCTTTCCAGTGATGAAAACACATAGCCAATCCCCCTGCCCCTGTGATGGCCTATCCAGGCAAAGCACTTTGCACTTTATGCTTATTTGCCCTCTTTATATGCATCTTCGTCGTTATTATCTCAGACCTGTTTTTAGAAAATACTCAGTGCATACTACAGCCCAAGCATTGAAACTGTTATTTGCACTAGACTCCATAGATATCTGTTTTTTTACTGCTACCTCTTTACTTAAAGCTGTTTCTCATAGGAAAAGTCTGGTGTTTTAATATTTTTTAAATTCTAATATTGATGAGTTGTTGTCTCCACTGAAATGTTTGTACCATGTGTTTTGTATATTGTATGCTTTTGTGATTGTTTTTAATAATAGAATAAAGCTTTGAAATTGAATTGAATTGACTGATCCGTGGCCAGGGTTGGTCTTCATACCATTCTAGGTAAATATTCTATATGGGTATGTCATTGTACTGTTTCCTTCTTTCCTTCTTTCTTCCCACCCTAATGTCAAATGCATAAAGACTGCTTTATAAAATCTCTGCAGATTTTCATTCTAATCATTATTTTCCTGATTGAAAGATTTCTGATGTTTAATATTTGGATTAAGACATTTAAGAAATTTATATAAAGAGTTGAAACCTTTTTTGAGTTTGTAGTTATTATACGAGTGCAAATGTTATTATTCTACCTATTATTCTAACTCCTTTGATCCCTTAGGACTTTATGTACCGATAATAAGGATTGGTAAGTCAAGTCAAGTCAAGTCAAAGCATACTTTATTCAATTAGTTAAGATCATAAAAGCAATTCCAACACATATGTAAAAAGACAATTCATGTATTAAAAACAATTATTACATTTAAAAATCAGTTTCATATATTTACATAGGCTAGAGCATTTCATCTTAAAAAGTAATGGATAACAATTAAAAATACATGTTGAGAAACGTTTAGCGTCAATTTTTTAGACTTAATGCGCATAGCTGCAACCAGAAAACTTACGACCCGAAATATTACTCTGGTGCTGCTCAAGAGCTGTAGGTAGCGGAGTGCAGGCCGGACTTGTGTAAAGCCTGCTTCTCTCAGAATTGGGACTAAAAACTGTTTCCTACAGTCCTCATAATGGCCACAGAACATAATAAAGTGCATCAGTGTTTGTTCTGAAAAATTATCAAAACTACAGGGAAGAGATGGATCTAATTTTCCCCAAACTGGATGATATTAAGTCTAAATCTCACAAGGAGGTTACGATGGAAGGGTCGGGTAACAATATTCAGATAGGGTTCCATTTTTGGGGTAGTCTGCAGAATGTAATTTGCTCTGACTCCCGGTTTTTGAACCTCTACTGCCTCCCGTTCCAGCTCCGCTCAACCCAGAAAGTTATCCTTGATCCATAAAACGTCACTCTTCTTAATCGAGCTCGGGGCAAAGTATAGATCAGGCCTCCCCAGTTTACAAAGAGTGTTTTTGATATAGACCAACCATGGGATTTTATTAACTTTATCCAGTGCCATGCAGTCTTTAAGGATAGAGTGGTTTAGACTAATTTCAGAATTCAGCCAGGTCTTAGCCCAGCAGGTCAGTGGTGCCAGCTGTAACTGATCGCTGATAAAACCAAGACCCAGCTCTGTGTGCACTGAGAGTACTGGGGTTGATTGGGGGACCACTAACAGAGATCTAAGAAATGTATTTTCTGCCACCTGGAGTTTGCCTTGTGATAAAAATCCCCATAGGGAAGCACCATACTTTGCTATTGAGAGGCATTTTGACTTGTAAACTGTCAACAGGGCTTCTATTGGGCACGATCCCGGTCGTTTTGCGAAGCCCAACAAGGCTGAAGTTGATCTGGTGACAGCTATGCCTTTGGCATTTAGTTGTGGCCTCCAGGTGCCCTTTTCGTCAAAAATGACGCCCAAGTAAGTAAAAACCGGGACCCTGTAGATCTCTTCACCATTGCAATGAAACTTTCTTATCTTTGCAGTTTTTGGACGTTTCCCTGCTACCATAATGTGCGATTTTTTGTTATTTATCTGTAGTTCCAAGGAGGACATAAATTCCCCAAAATCGTCCAAGAGTCTCTGTAGCCCTACCCCGGTGCGGACCAGTAGTACTGCGTCGTCCGCGTAGAGGAGTACTGGCACTACATAATCCCCCACGCGTGGGACATCTGGTGTGGACCCCTTCAGGGTTGATTCAAGGGAATTTATATATAAGGTGAATAGGAGGGGTGCCAAAATGCACCCCTGCCTAACGCCTCGTTTCGATCTAAAAAAGCTAGTGCTTCCTCCCTCTCTGTTGGTTCTAATCGAGGCTCGCAGGTCTTGGTGCAGGGCTGCTAAGAATTTTACCAAGGGCGGGTCTATCCCTATATTAGTTAAAATAGCCCAGAGTTTGGTACGATTGACCAGATCGAAGGCCGATGATAGGTCCATAAAGGCCATGCATAACAGACCCTCCTTAGCCAAGGTGTATTTGGTAATTAACATGTGGAGGTTAAGGCATTGATCGAGAGTACCCCTTTTGGCCCTAAACCCATATTGTAATTCGGAGAGGACCCTCCTCTCTTCCAAATGTTCTCTGAGTCTCTGCAGAATGACTCTGCCCAAGATTTTGACGGCAGAGTCAATCAGAGAAATCGGCCTGTACCAGGCAGAGTCAGTTCTTGAACCTTTTTTTAACACAGGTATTATGGACGAAGTGGCCCAGGATGAAGGGAACCCCAATGTAATTGTGGAGTTAAAAACATTTGTGAGAGTCTTAGTCCAAAACTCCAAGGGGGTCCTATAAAGGTCTGTGGGCACACCATCTGGGCCCGGTGCCTTATTTTTCGTCATCTCCACAATGGCCCTCTGAACCTCAGTCTCTTTAAACGGCAAAAAGGGGACTAAATGGTTATGTGTGGGATCCGTCACTGGTATATAATCCTCCTCGCTATTATATATTTTACTGAACTGCACAACCCATATCTTGTCTGGGACCACAGAATCCATGATCGAATTGTTTGTACCAGCGAAATAGGGGTGGTTAATTACAGCCCAGATTTTGGAACTATCTCTAAGAACTTCTATTGACATTAGGTTTTGGAGTTCTGGACCTTTTGGTTCCGTCCAGAGGTGTCAGGGAACAACACCCAAAGACCCCGGAGTTCCACCTGCCTTGGTGCACAAATGAACAGAAACACGGGCTTCTCGATGGTGGTGTCAAAGACCAAAGGTTTATTACTGCAGGGACACAGAAGTCACAGAAACTACGCATGGGCAGTAACTAGGAGCCTGTTCGATTTGTACAAAGAGGGTTGCTCCTTATATACTAAATTTTGGCCTTCAGGCGAATTCTTTACATGTTGGTACATTCCCAAAACCTTTGTGTCATAAACAATAAATATTTGGCGTACATAGGAACCGTTGATAAAATCTGTTACAAAACATCTACTAAGAGGGGTTCCCACTAGTTCATCACAATCCCTTGTCAATATTGCATTCAAGAGCTGGACCGCCTCATCGTAAATTTCGTTACCTCCCCCTAATAAAGATTCAGAAAGAAAGGAACGGAGCCAGGTGTGGAAGATAGAAAAGCGGGATAAGAGATGTTTGTAGGTTGTAAATGGGCAAGGCTACCGGCTTCGGCCGCCTAATCGTGATCAGGACAATGGACACGAAGACCAGTTTAGCAGGACTGGCCTCGGGCAGAGGAGGCAGCCTTTGCCGAGTCATGTAGCTACAGCGTGATCTGGTTTAAGGTGCACGTGTCATGTAAGAGGTGAATCTCCGGCTAAGGCTACGTGTCCTTAATCGAAATGAAGTGATCAGAGGTTATTGCGTATGTGAGGGCAAGAAACACAAAATGGCGGCCATGATCTAAGATGGATGCCGTGGGTAGATCAGAAATGTGTTTATAAAAGGAGTGCTCTTGCTCGTAGCGTAGTGAAAACACCAGGATATGCTAAATGGATCATTTGCGGTTCGCTGATACCAATATTATGTATTTCCGACAATATTGAAAACACGGGTTCAAATCGTCACGGAACCTCAGACCCTCCTTTTGCCCTTACATAGGCAATTACTCAGTCTATGTCAGAGTCTAATTCTATGCTCATCAGGTCAGTGACATGCTGTTGTATCATCATCCTTTCTCGTGCCTTTTCTCCAAACGCAGGTGGCTTCCTAAAACAAGTTGCAGCACAAAGACTACACAGAGCAGGACCACACTGGATAATCAGGCAACATGAGAATAGGAATACTAAGATGACACCAATGACCATTAGAACCTTCCATCCCCACGTCGAGATCAGAGTCCAAAACCACTCCATGAAGGACCAGTTTCCCTTGTCTACGTGAATAGAGTCGGAAATCTTGTGTAGCTTAGAGATCGCCTCATAGACTGTTGGAGCATTATTAGGAATAAAGACACAGCAGCTCGATTGGATCATTCTACATACCCCACCTCGATCTGCAAGGATAACGTCTAGAACCATACGGTTCTGCAACGTCATGAGTCTATCCGCCTGAAGCTCAGCTGTCAAATTGCTAAGGGCACCAGCAGTTTCGGTAATAGTAGATTCAACTACCCGTGTTAGCTGACGTATGTTTCTACTATTGGCCATAGGCCCCCAGAACGGAAGGAAGCCTTTGAAGAAGTCTCCAGCTTCCTGACCAGCAGTATCTTCCTTGCTGAAGACACCTCTCACTACTCTGGTTCTGTGGTAATCAGATGAAGCAGTGTATGTCGGAGGCAATAATCGAGCAATATAGAATGATCCTGAAAAGTCGGCAGGCAACCATGTATAAGCTCTATCTCGACAGATGAAGTAAGTACCCCTAGCAGTAAGAAAAGCAGGGGAAGAGTTAGCCGGAAACACATAAGTCTCTACGCACTCACTCCTCCCTAACTGAGCTCTCGGATTTCTCCCATTCCCTTGCAAACAGACCTGACCTCGGTGAGGTACGACCCAGATTGGAGTTGAGCTTTTACGCTTGCTTTCTCCTAAACTAAGGCGATACTCTGAAGTATTCCAACTTAAATATACTCGTAATTCGTCTCTAGGGTATGATGGAGTATTATTGACGTCCTTGACCATGTCAATAATTCCCTGGACTAAAGCTTTGTTGGCAGAGTTATATTTAGTGGAACGTGGTGGACGTGGAGGATAGGTCTCAAGGGCATAAGCAAAGATGGTTTGAAGGGCCTGAAATGATCCATTGTAGCTAAAAGGCAAAACCAGATAGGGAATACCTTTATCCATAGTGTGGGGTATCAAGCCACACACCCAGCAGTCTGTAGTGTTAACTACCAGTTGGTGTTGGTGCAAGAGCTGTACAAAAGTGTTGTTAATGAACTCTGAGCGTCGAGCTTGCTCATGTTCGGGAAACGAATGAAAAGAGTGTATAGAAGAAACAGTAGAAGTAGCAGGATCAAGGGGAGGTACTGTAGTAACTGGCACAAAAATCAAATTTATACTGAAGACGATTCCACCCACCAACGTTATCAAAACAATCAAGAATGTAATGGCACATTGCATCAAAAAGCATTTGCTGTGAAGAATTCTATAAAGTCTGTTTCTGCGAACATAAATCACATTTTCTTGTTGCAGCGCAGGAAGCTCCATCTTCTACAATCCGCTCGCGACCACTGATGATGTGTACGTAGATGAAAATGCCTCTATCAGCCCTGGGAGTTCCCAGAACCAACAGAAAGATCGACCTTGTGTCAGACCCCTGCAAATTCAACTAGGCACACAGCCACGACCCTACGGCTACCCAGACAGCAAGGCAATTTAAAAATAATAAAACAATAGCAAACTTCCTGGCTGAAGGCAAAAGTTCAAAATTTCAAAATATCACAATAGGCAGTTGCGTGCTTTATTTGTCCATTTTACGGTTTCGTAAATTATATCTTTGCTTCGCAGGTACTGTCTGATCAGCAAATAGCGTTTCACTGGTAGCTGTTGCAGTGTTCAAGTTCGCAGATGACAAAGTTTTTTCTGATGCAGGGGACAAATGTTCAGTGTTCAAAAGAGTCTTTTCTGGAGGAGAGTCAGAGCTTGGAGTGTCAGTGATCAATTCGGCATCGCTGAAGGGGATGAATTTTGGTGTGCTTTCAAATTCGGAGGAACCAATTCCCTTCTTCACCCAGTCGTCGTAAGGAAGTGGCAAAGGTACACGCTTTACATGGGATGCATGCACCCAATGCTTGCGTCCAGCCACACGAACCGCTGTTCTCGTTGCCAGTAGGACTTGGAAGGGTCCGACAAATCTCGGCTGAAGGTTCTTCGTCCTCGCGAAATTTCTGATAACTACAAACTCGCCTGGTTTCAGCTGATGCCCTGGACTCTCCGGAGGCTTTGGCAAAGCATCGAAAACCTGTTGGTGAATAAGACTCAATTTAGCAGTCAAGTCGTAAAGGTAGTCTATCAGCATAGGATATTCTAGAGAACAAAACTTTTTAGGCCTCGGCACACCCCAAATATTTGCCGGGCAGCCAAAAACTATTTCGTAGGGGCTAAGCCCCACTCTAGAATGTACAGTTGCTCTCGTTGATAACAAAGCCAAAGGAAGTGCGTCTGGCCAGGCTAAACCTCTGGATGCTTGTATTTTAGCTAATTTCAGCTTAAGAGTGCCATTGTAACCCTCCACTAAACCAGCAGACTGGGGATGGTTCGCACTGTGGAACTTTTGTTTCAGACCTAGGCCGGCACACACACTCTGCATAACTTTCCCTATAAACTCACTTCCGTTATCTGACCATACAATCCGTGGCATTCCATACCTAGGGAAATATTCTTTGAGAAGAATCTTGGCAGTTGATAGGGCAGTATTGTCCTTTAGTGGATATGCTTCGATCCACCTGGAAAAAGCACAAACTACCACTAGGACATATTTTAAATTATTACAGCGATCCATGTGAATGAAGTCTAACTGAATCACTTCAAAGGGGCAGGAAGGTGGAGCGAAATGACCAGCTGGAGTTGGAGTTCCCTTGCCAGGATTATGCATCAGGCATACCATACAATTTTTCACCACTCTCTCTGCACATTTACTGATCCCATCATTCTTCCAGACCGGAGCCAACATCTTACAAATTCCTTTAGAACTTATATGCGCTACACCATGCGCCATTGTCACCACTGCAAGCACATATGCGTCAGGCAACATCCAACGCTGCTGTTCTGTCAAATCAGTCCAACATCCATTCGAATCCAACTTGCCCGTACTTTCTCTCCATACACGTTTTTCTTCCTCAGTTGCTTCTTTCTGAATCTCTTTCACACTTTCCATAGTATCCTCACACATTCCGGAGTCAGCAATCCATCTTGCAGACGTAGCAACATACATTCTGCTCATCGTGTCTCTAGCTGTCTGTTTAGCAATTTCATCAGCAAAAGCATTCCCGCGACCAACATCATCCGTGATTGCTTTATGAGCACTGCACTTTACAATCGCAACTTCAGTCGGCAAGGTTAGAGATTCCAACAAGTCGTTAACTAGCTGACCATGTTGGATCTTAGTCCCATGGGACGTAATGAAACCTCTTTCTCTCCACAAACGGCCAAAACTATGGGCCACGCCAAATGCGTACTGACTATCTGTAAAGACATTCACTCTCTTTCCCTTAGCTAAAACACACGCTCTTGTTAGAGCTATTAATTCTGCAGCTTGGGCAGAATTCTGACTCACTCTTGCAGTCTCCACAATCGTCTTCAAAGTCGTTACTGCATAAGCAGCAGTCACATCACCATTCTCCAATTTAAAACATGACCCGTCCACATACAGCGTGCCATCTGGATCGGATAACGGAGTATCCTTTAAGTCAATTCGTCCTTTTGTCTCTTCCTCCGTTTTAAAACAACAATCATGTGGCTCAGAATCACTCGACTCTTGATCAGTCGGCAACAGCGTTGCTGGATTCAATACATTACATCTTTTGATCTGAATATGACTCGCTAGTAATGTCAGCTCGTAACCAGATAGTCTCGCACTGGTAAGGTGTTGTGTCTTTGTTCGATTCATGAGTGTATCCACCGCATGAGGAACCATGACCACTAGCATGTTGTTCATCACCAAACCAGCAGATTGTCGAATGGAAGCCGCAGCTGCCGCTGTAGCTCTCAAACAACTAGGCAACGCTCTAGCTACCGGATCTAATGTTGATGAAAAATACGCACAAGGGCGTTGTTTATCGCCGAACTTCTGTGTCAGAACACTCAACGCGCAACCTTCTCTCTCATGAACATAGAGCGTAAATGGCTTACTGTAATCAGGTGTACCCAATACAGGAGCTGAACACAATGCTTTTCGTAACTCAGAAAAACTTTCTTGACATTCATCAGACCATGGCACCGGACTCGGAATATTTTTCCCAGTCAAAGCTACCAACGGTTTTGCTAAAAGAGAAAAATTTGGGATCCATTGCCTACAGTAAGAGGTAATGCCTAGGAAGGCACGTACTTCTCTCTGTGTGCGTGGAACACTCATCTGTGTAATTGCTTTTATTCTCTCTGGGGTCAGCTTCCTTCCCTCCTTTGACAAGAGATGACCTAGGTAGGTCACTTCTTGGCAGCAATATTGCATTTTCGAAGGTGACACCTTGTGATTCAAATTAGACAAATGATGCAATAACGAAATTGTAGCTGCTTTGCAAGTTTCCTTGTCATCGGCAGCCACTAGAAGATCGTCTACATACTGTATTAGAGCAGAACCTGGAGGAAGGACAAAGGAATCTAACTGGCTTTTTAATGCTTGACTGTAAATAGATGGGCTCTCACAATAGCCTTGTGGAGCGCGTTTAAATCTGAAACTTCGACCTCCTAGACAGAAGCCAAAAATATCTCTGCTCTCCTCGGCTATCGGAATGCTGAAAAAGGCATTCTTCAAGTCGATGACTGAGAACCAAGTGGCTGTAGCAGGAATCAATGTCAACAAGGCAGTAATGTCTGGAACTACAGGAAACTGCGGGACTACAATCTTATTAACTTCTCTAAGGTCGATAACAAACCTATAAACTGGTGGCTTTGTAGGATCAGTTCGTTTCAGAATCGGTAGTACAGGACTGTTACAGACATTTCCTCTTGTTTCTTCAATCACACCTTTCTTAATCAAATCTTGCACAATCAATAAAAGTGCACGCTCACCTTCACTATATATTTTGTATTGAGGAATTCTTGGAAATTTTACGTTCGCTTTTAAAGTCACTACATATGGTGGTATTTCTAAAAGGCCTACATCGTTAGGACCAGTTGCCCAAAGAGAATCAGGGAGTGAGCGTAGCTCTGGCGGGAGTGCATCCATTGACAAGTACATCGGAGAAGTGATATTTTTACCCAACGTGAGCTGTACTCCTTCCGGAGAACAGTACAATGTCGCATATAGTCGTTTTAACAAATCTAGACCAAGCAGATTTTCATTACAACCTGTCGTCAAAATCAGAGGTGCTTTCAAGTGACACGGTCCAACAGAAATAGACAAAGGACCAGATATCGGGTTGTAAACAGGGGCGCCTGAAAAACCTACAGAAACATTTGTTGAGCCGGACAAAGGTGCGCCAGGGAGTTTCGCATGAATGATAGAACTTTTTGCGGCACCAGTATCCAACAGAAACGGTTCGACTACACCTGATGTTGCTACTGCGACATAAGGCCCACTCTGATCCACTGGAACTGATACTACTCCCTCTCTCTGTCCATGGCTGTCCTAGTACCCATTTTGCTGAAATCCCTCATCCACTTCACAATAGTCTTCAACAAGATATTGTTGAGATCTATTTTGCTGAGTAGACTGTCCATTTCGTTGATCAAAGTGATTTGAAGGACGATCATTCGTTTGTGGAGGCATAGCACCTCGTCCTCGACCTCTAGAATTTTGTACAAAACCACCACGACCTCTCTGAGCTGCTGCTGCATTATTTTGCGCTAAGATCGGACATTCATTTTTGTAGTGACCCTCTTTCTTACAGTACGCACATTGGTTCCACTGATATTGAGGTCTCGATGTACTATAGTCTGTTCTTTGATACGGACCCTGTTGCATATTAGTCTGATTCGTGCGAGGCGGATACGCCTGTTGCAAAAGAACTTTAGTCTTTAAATCCTTTGTTTTCTTCTCTGATTTCTCCTTTTCCTCTTTATCCCTGTTTTCGTAGTACTGTGCTGTCGCAAGTATTTGCGCAGTTGTGGACACAGCCCACGCACTTTCTGAATCCTTTAATTTATTGCATAATTCAGGTAACAAATTATGCACAAATTTATCGACAAACAGTCTTTGCCCTCCTTCTGTACTCATGTCCTGACCACTATGATCTACAAAAGTCTCTTCGAACCTCGTGAAGAAGTCGGAGACACTTTCGTCTTTCTTCTGCCTGCATGCTGATAATTTGTCCCAATTAACACGTAATGCGGGCATCAGAGTTTTCATTAGATCAATTATTCTACCTGGAAGGTTAGCAATTAGGGGTTCGGGTTTTGCACCACCTACTTGCTGACCATCCGCCGCAGTGATAGCTGCCCAGTCACCACCTAAGGCAACTTGATGATCCTCTCTACGAATTTTAGCCCACACTGGTTGCGGAACTACGTTGCCAAACAACATATCGATGTCTGCTAAGTTCATTATACAAGCCTCAACTGTCTGTGTTAATTCCTTATAATATCCAGCAGGATTCTTACGTGGATCTGGCAGGGCCTGCTTCACTGCTAACACTTCAGCTCGCTGCCACGGAATGTGTATCCACACTCTTTGGAATTGCGCTGGAGCGGCTACAATACCATTATTTTGATCAGCTTGCACAGCTTCGCGCCAAATTGGAGGAACCTCCCTCATTGGATATTGGCGACTTAGCTTCGTCTTGCTTTTCTCTAAATCTCTCGGTGAACGAAGTGATGGATCATTCCTATAACTTAAAATCAATTCCATCGCTTCTTCTATATTATCACCCACTATCATTCCTGCAGCAAACTCTTTCTGAACCTTAATTAAATCTTCTAGATTCGATTCAACATCATCTTCTTCTATCTCCTCACGTAACAACGAGCACATCTCGTCAAAGACATACCGTTGTGTTGGTTCTTTCCACTGCATAAACGTTTCTAGCACATCTTTCGTACTATATCTCCTACTCTTCGAAATCCATCTGAGAGCCGTGGAATCTAAAATTCCCCGTTCCTCAGTACTCGGAAGCTGACTACGTCTCTGAACAGAATCGGAAGTAGGAGTCTTGATTAAAGTTTTATAGAAAGGGGACAGCATATTAGACACAGAATCAGTGATTCTCCGACGAACAGAAAGTGGAGTCAACATACTCGCAGACGCAGAAAACACAGTAGAGGTAGGAACAGATAACGGAACAGTAGAAGTATCGAGGAAGATAGTTTGTGGAACAGTAGGTGCAAGCGAGACAGATACAGGTATAGAAGTCGGCAATCCAGGAGGAGGAGAAGCCGTAGGAACATTTACGTTGACCACAGGAGGTACGGGAACCTGATTCTGAGGGACAGGAGCAGGAACACCAGGTTGTCCAGCAACCGGCAATTGAACATTCGGTAAAGGTGGAGCCGTAGCACCTTGTGCATACGGTGGAGGTGACCGTAACAAATAAGATAGCAGAGGATCGTTTTCAGAATCTTCCAGTATCTTAGCTGTTTTCGATGGCAAGGCAGGATAGCACTTGTCAATCGCTAAATTGTGCTCTCTAATGGCCACCTCTATGGCTTTCTCACACTCGTTAGCTTGCAACTGCTTAGTTGCTTGCTCTAGAGTCAACTCTTCTTGCTCTTTTTGTTCTTTCTTTAACCTTTTCATTTCTCTCTGTTTGGATTCTTTTCGCCAGAAACGGAAAGAATCAAACATTGCCGGCCGGGCTTTCTTCTTAAACAATTTCGCTTCTAGATTGTCGAGAATTTCGGGTTCAAAACTACCATGTAGTGGCCAACTAAGGACACCATCTTTCTCAGTGTAACGGATCCACACCTCATTATAAGATATAGGACCCACACCATATTTACAATACAAGTCATACAGGGTAGTCCCAATCGGAGGAACCAGACATGAGTCCTCCAATCGTGAGTCACTGTTGCAACCAAAACAAGACAACATACAGTTTTTCCGACTTACCATTTTCAGTCCGGAACACAAAACAAACAAAACACGAAACAAATATGTGCACTCGAACCAAGAACTCAGGCCTACCAAAAACGAACTGATGTATCGATACCCAAACTAAACCAAATAGATTATCGTAACTAGAACAACCAGTGATAATCTTACGAAACCAAACCAAACCAAGAACCAAAAAGGATTTCAACAACCCTCACAAAGTAACCAGCTAGCTATCACTAAATACTTAACTGAGGCACTGAAGACGTCACCAAGGAGAAACCCGTCACGTTTCGCTGTACTAAGGACTGCACCTCGGGTCCAAGACAGGGCGACGGTCAAGGCAACGGCCCACTGCAGCCGTCCTGAACGGGAACCCTCGTGGAAGAGAACGTCGGGCCACTTTTGCGATATGCCGGGATCGATGAAGTGGGGCGCCTCCCTCGGGAATCTTCACACGAAGCTTCTCGAACTCTTCAGGCTTTTGGACCGGTACCGAATGACGTCGCCCCACGTTGGGCACCAATTGGAGTTCTGGACCTTTTGATCCGTCCAGAGGTGTCAGGGAACAACACCCAAAGACCCCGGAGTTCCACCTGCCTTGGTGCACAAATGAACAGAAACACGGGCTTCTCGATGGTGGCGTCAAAGACCAAAGGTTTATTACTGCAGGGACACAGAATTCCCAAAACCTTTGTGTCATAAACAATAAATATTTGGCGTACATAGGAACCGTTGATAAAATCTGTTACAAAACATCTACTAAGAGGGGTTCCCACTAGTTCATCACAATCCCTTGTCAATATTGCATTCAAGAGCTGGACCGCCTCATCGTAAATTTCGTTACCTCCCCCTAATAAAGATTCAGAAAGAAAGGAACGGAGCCAGGTGTGGAAGATAGAAAAGCGGGATAAGAGATGTTTGTAGGTTGTAAATGGGTAAGGCTACCGGCTTCGGCCGCCTAATCGTGATCAGGACAATGGACACGAAGACCAGTTTAGCAGGACTGGCCTCGGGCAGAGGAGGCAGCCTTTGCCGAGTCATGTAGCTACAGCGTGATCTGGTTTAAGGTGCACGTGTCATGTAAGAGGTGAATCTCCGGCTAAGGCTACGTGTCCTTAATCGAAATGAAGTGATCAGAGGTTATTGCGTATGTGAGGGCAAGAAACACAAAATGGCGGCCATGATCTAAGATGGATGCCGTGGGTAGATCAGAAATGTGTTTATAAAAGGAGTGCTCTTGCTCGTAGCGTAGCGAAAACACCAGGATATGCTAAATGGATCATTTGCGGTTCGCTGATACCAATATTATGTATTTTCGACAATATTGAAAACACGGGTTCAAATCGTCACGGAACCTCAGTTTTCCCATGCCTCATTTTTGATACACTTTTTGCGGTTAGCCATGGTGAGTTTATAATTTTTTCTAAGTAGAGCCACTAGCTCCCGATTTCTTGGTTTTTGTTTTAGTGCATACATTAGTTCTTTGTGGGCTTTTGAGCATGTCTCATCAAACCACCTAGGTTGGTCTGGACAGTCCCTCTTCTTGTTAGACTTCACGTCATGTCTGACTTGTGCACAGATATTAATAAAGGAGTTAATAACCTCTTTACCATCTGCCAAACTATCTACACATATTTCCATGTCCTCTTTTACTTTGCTCTCTAGATCCTGCATAGAAGTGCAAGGTTTTTCCCGCATTTATTATGCACATAGTCTCTTAACCTCCCTGCAAGGTGTTTTTCCTCTCCGTGAGGTGTTTTTGGGTTTTCCCCAATGTTTTGTGCATTTCTAGTGACCTCCACTCGAGGTGTGTTGCGTGGACGTGTGTCCTGCACCTTTTAAGTACTCTTTCTTGATCTCTCCGGAGTGATAGATTTTTGTTTCCTAATTTGGTTGTGTTTAAGGTACTTAAATTCTTATGCAGTGCACTAGTTTCCCATGTCCTCATGGGGTTTGTTTCCTGGGTGTCATCCTTTTTGTACTGTGCACATTATTTACCCATGTATACATAATTTTACCCTATAGGGTGTATGGTTTTAATTACCATAGTACATGAGGTGTTTTACTCTGGCCGTTTGTCTTTATGATCTTAATTATGTTTTCTTACACTGTAGCCCAGTTGTATTTTCTACTTGTTATGTATTCCTAAATTTTAGATGGGGAAGTTTGAGTATTTTCACTCCTATTCTTCTCTGTCGTCTTGTTTTCTCCTGATGTGAGTTGTCTCTTTGCTTACTTACCTGGCCAGTGGGTTTGCGGAGGGCTGCCATTGATGGTTTCTCTTTTTATTCTTTGTCCCTTTGTTTTGTTTTCTTCTTTGGAAAGGATGATGTGTGTTTTCTCCTTTTAACATTTTATTGTTACTACTTAGTTTCTTCTTTTTGTTTCTTTTGGAACGATAGAGGATATGTACTATGATTCTTTCTACTCCTCTTGTGTTCGTGTTCTTGTCACATCTTCATGTGTGTTCTACTTTATCTTCTTTCCGCTCCACTTGCATTCTTGTTCTTGTCACATCTTCACTTGTATTCTATTTTTCCTCTAGTTTTCCATTTTCCTTGTTCCTTTAATCTGCGTCCATTTCTTCTCCTTTTAACATGGTATTGTTTCTTTTATGGACGTTCTTTTTTGTTCATTTTTGGAACAAGGGAGGATATGTAGTATCCTTGGTTGTGATGATTTATCCTGTGCCAGTGGAACCCTGCCTGAATGATGCAAGATGGAATGTTGGGAGTGGTAACTCACAGTTGGAGTAGGGCTGAGCGCCTAGCTGGTTGCTCCTGGTGGGGCTTTCATCTGCTTTAGACTGCTTTGTACTAGCTTATATCTACTGTACTAGTAAGCTGTAACTAACCAGAATAAATCTACCTGAAATACTACTACCACAGTCTGGACTTAGTTACTACAGTCTAGGACCACCTTGGCCCAGTTAAGCCTCCTACACTGGTCCTTAGGAATGTGTTTGTCATAATTACGTTCCGTACCTTCCTTCTGTTTGTGAGCATCCCCCCTTAAGTAATGACAGAACCAGGGGGTTGTGATCGCTGAAGGCTGAGATTACAACTTCAAAGGCGGAGACCACATATACTATGCCCGGGGAGACAAAGATGAAGTCAATTACTGTCTCAGCATCTCTACCTAAGAAAGTCGGGGCCCTATCCTCCCTCCAAGTTCCCTCGATTTCAAATAGGTTAACATTGGCGAGTAGGTCTTCCAGCATCTCACCTTGAGGAGAATGTTCAAAATGAGTGGAAATTGAGCCAGGGGTCCTATATGATGTTTTACCAAACAATCCCATCCACAAGGGTGTATATTGAAGTCACCCATTAAAATTACATCGAATAAAGCAATATGAGTTGACTTGTATTCTTCTAAAAAAGTAGCAAGAGTGCCCAGATGTGTGTTCTGTATATCCTTATCTGGGGCATTGTAGAAGTTCAATATTAAAATCGTAGGGTGTTTAGGACGATACCATTCTATACCCTGAAGGGTAGCTGAGGTAATCACCAATTTGCTAAATGAGCCTGGGAGTTTTAGTGAAGTTAGAATACATAGGCCACCTTTAGATCTCCCTCCCAGTCCAGGGGTAGCCTTAACTGGGAAGCTACAGTATCCATCTAGGCAAAAAAGATCACTTGTGTCCCAGGTCTCTTGTAAAGCAATTATATCATACTGTACCACAAAATGTAACCATCTGTCATCCTTTACTTTCTTTCTCAGCCCTGCCACATTCCAGCTGATTATCTTGTAAGAGGAATGAGATATTACCTGCCTATTCTGCTCAATGACAGCCGTGTTAGCCGTGTCAGTAGGTAGTTGTCAATCATTAATGTCCAGGCTCGACAGGGCAGAAAATCTATTGGTTAATGTTACTTCTGGACAATATCCTACAACAGTCTGGCCGGCCGTGACCATTTTAGCTGCCCTCAAGGAAGCCTTCTGAGATTGATATGAGTTACATTTAGTGTTGTTATCATTCAAGGTGGTACATTGAATCTGTGGGACTTTAGGGGAGCGTGATTTGGGTTGTGGGTAGGAGTGTGGGGGATAAATGTAACCCAGAGGTAGTGGCCTGATGCCTCGACCATCAAGCTCCGAGCTTGATGGTCCCATAACAAAGTATCCACAATATTTGCTCTATTAAAATTTACAACCACACCATCTACTGGATTGGTCTTTCTCCGTCTCCCTACCCACTCAACCCTTCTTGCCTTGATAATACCCGAGGCAATATCAATGCTCCCACTACAAAACTGTGAGCACCACCTTTTAGTTCTGTCCAAAAGTTCATTCTCATTTTCTACAGCACCATTTTTTAGGGAAGGGACTCCAGTTAGAATTACCACTAAGGGAGCTGCTTGAGGTGGAAGATGTAATGTGGGTAACTTTGAGGTACAAAGATCAAGAGTATGACGGTCCTGGTCTGGAGGCCTTATGTGTACAACCTCAGGGGATGTAACTTATTGTTGAACCCCCGGGGTTAACTTTGCCCTTTTTACTTGGTGTATATGTCTTTCAGGTTGAGTCTGCGTGTCCACAACCGAGGCGGGATCCATTTCCATTTCCTGACTAATCACCATAGTTTGTTTCTCGCCTTTGGCACTGCCTTCTTTGCAACCTGTAAGATGAACCCTAAGTTCCTTCAGAAATTTGTCAATATTTTCGCATTTCTTAACAATGTTTGCAACACAAAGGTTCAAAGAGTCCACTTTGTCCTTGCCAATGTTCACAAGTACAGGCTCCAAGCGGGATTCAATTAATTCTTCAATCAGCTCCATCACATTAACAGGGAGACTAAGGTTCGGTGTTGTACCCACTCTCCCTTTGGTCTGGTTAAGGGGTTTCTTCCTTTTACTGCCTTTGTTTTGTGTCATGGTATATCTTCATTCCCCCCGAACTGTCTCTCTGTGAGGTGTCTATAGGAACCGGGTCAGCCAGGGCACCCTTGTGCGGGTTGGCTATAATAATGTCTGGTTCTAGGGGGATAGGGGGAGCAGTACTCGGTCAGGTTACAACATCCAGAGTGGGTACTGCGTCCGTAAGCAAATCGAGACCCAATTACTTCTCTACATTAGCAATTTGGTCATTAAGTGCCCCCACAGCTGAAGTTAAATAGGAGATAATGGTCTCAGATTTGCGAGGCACCTTGGCCTTCTTAAACAACACAGAAAGGATGCCAAGGGTCTCTAAAGATACTTTGGGAGTCCTAAACACTCAATTGTAGTGTATAGAAGAAGTAGTCCAAAGGAGAGAAAGAAAGAGTGAAAGTACCCATCAGCCCACCTTTTGGCGGAACCTCATCATCTGGGTTGGAATTAGAAACTGGTATCCACTAGACACCTCTTCAGGTCTCTTTCGAGGAGTGCTATTATTGGATCCGCCAGTGAGATGGACAGCCATCAGGTAGTATTAGTAGGCTGAAGGAAAAGGTTGCAGTGCTCAGAAGTGTGAAAAGTAAATGTGGTAATATTAAAGGTTCCATGATGAAATATCGATTACAAAAACACCGACCTACAAAAATATCGTCACAAAAACATCGTCTACAAAAATATCGTCACCATATACTTAAACAAGGATTTACACAAATATCGAAAATATTTTATCGACTACATTAATTTCGTTTACAATTATATCTACTACATAAATATCGACGACTACATTATCGCAAAGCCTTAAAATAAAATTACCTTCTACACTAATATCGATAACACAAATATCGAGTGACTTTGTACAGATTTAAATATACAAAAAATATTGCCATCTTCTCTATAAGCTTAAATACAAAATACCTTCAAGTAATTTACTTTTTTATAATTATTTAAATTATCAAAACGCGTTTCTAACATATATCTATGTACTATATATTTTATATATTTATATATAATATTGAAATATACATTAGTAATATAAACGTTACCAAACACTATAATACACTCATTTTTGATTACTTTAAATAACATTTAACAAATTTTAAAAAAATTTAAATTATTAACTATTATAATAAAACACATAGAAAACATTTTCTAATATAAAGTCGAACAAAATAATTATTGCTACAGGCTCATTAAAAAATAACGGTTTTCAAATTCAAACTAAGGTTCTCATCCAATGAATTTAAAATACATGTAATTGAACCAATCAAAAACAACAATTACTTAACTCACTACTATAAATACAATTACATACTTAACTAAAATTACCATTTTTGGGCCAAACTTGAAGAAAAACGGTTACTTTCCTGAAGAGAAGAGAATATACACCTAAACAACGACTACAACACAGTGTACTACAACCCAAGTAAGTGAACTCCCATTTATGTATCATACAAACCTCTCGAAAAGTAGCTAAACTCCCTGAACTAAAGAAATTCGCTATCTGTTTTTTGGAAAATATAACTAAAACAACCTGTCAACAACACCCACAAGAAAAAAAAATGAAAATATGAACTGCCTTATCCATGTCTACTTAGAAACCTTTTAAATAACTAAAAATATAGCAAACAGAAGTTCCAAAAGACTTGATATATTATGAGCTACAAATATATCCTATTATAATAAATAACAAATATAAACTTTTTTTTCCAGAATATATAAACTTTATCTACCAATCTACAACTACACAAACAACATCTTCTACTACATTAAGTAAGTATACCCACTGTGTCTATTAATAATCAGAAAGTAGAAAAAAACAAGTATAAAACTATATCATTCATTTGTACTATTCTCTACCACAACTATAGAACATTAAACAGTGAAACTCTACATATAAGAACAGAAAACTTCTAATTAGCAGGAAAACAACATTGTAAGTACATTTTGAATTTCTCCTTTTAGCCTAGACATTTAAATAAATGTTTATCACTTTTACTAAAAACATATATATATGTCTTCACAGATCTACCTTAAACATGGCAGAAGGAGCTACTTTTATAACTTCTCAAAAGGGAAAAACAATGCTGAGCACCATGGGTTATACCTACACCCAAGAATGGAAAGGGGCGACCACTCGGTCCCCCCGCACGTATGGCGGAGTGCCTCGATCCCCCCGGGAAGCCATTTTTGGGCGGGAGGCGCGTCTCGGCTGGTATGCCCGAAGCGGCGTAGCCGGGGCGCGGCTTTTCCCGCCCTAGAGTGGGCTGGCCTAGACACCGACGTAGCCAGCCCCGCCCTAGGGGCAGGCAGGGGCGGGTCCTCGCCCGCCCTGAAGATGGATAAAAAGAGACGCAAGACCAGAAGACGTCCTCTTGTTCTTGTGCTCCGAAGCTGCACCTCCTCGCTACTCGTGAGCTCGGGACAGAACGAAGAGCAATGTTTTCTTAGGTTTGAGTAAGAATTGTCGTATTTATTTTTGGTAGGCGGTAAGGTCATGATCGGTGAGCACTAATTGGTAGATCCCTATGAGTGGGCGTCACCCAACACGGATGGGAGCGCTCGGGAGAGGTGGCCATTGGCCCCTCAGTGGGGAGGCGGTCCCGTCTAAGGGCGGGTCGCCGGAAGTAAAGGAAAGGCGGTCAAGGCCCCTTCCTTTGTAGGAGGGGTTACAGTCCCCTCCTGGGGGAATTTCCCGGGGCCAGTGTCATCTGCGACGGCAGATGCGGTAAGTTGTGTGGGGTGGGGGGAGGTCCACGATACCTTCTAGATACCACACACAAGTCTTCGAACGACCTTTAAATGGCGTCGAGTCTTAAGTGCCCCCGTCAAGTCAAGGGAAATTGTTTGTAGTTGCACTTGAGGTAAGCCTCTGTGCTGTCGCCCCTCCCAAGTGGGAGGGGTAAGTCTGGTTAGGGATCTTGACACCGGTTATGACCTTGCCGTTGGCCCTTAAACGTTAGGATGTACAATTTCAGTGTTTCTAGAGAATGTTTTGTAGGATGCTAGTTCGGCTAGGAGAACCTCTGTATTAGAGAATATGTTAAGGTTAGCCAAACATCGCAATGTGATAAGGAAATTGTACATAATATGAAACGTTTAATGTTTTAATTTTTTGTTTTAATAAATACGGCCGGGAGGGTCACTCCCTCCCACATCCAAAAACTTTAAGAACTGTTTCCGGTTTCCCTCTTTTGGGGATTGTGTTGAGAGGGGGTGGCGGGTATCTCAGCCATAAGAGTCAAAGACAATAAAACCCATTGGAAATGTAGTAAATATTACTCAACTGCATGCTATGGTAGAGCAACTACTGTTGATAACAATGTACGTGAGCATAACCACCCACCCAATGTAACAGAAGTCGAAGTAAGAGAAGCACTAGAGACATTGAGAGAAGCTAGTACAGGCTCACAAGGAACAAGCACCACTATTTTGAAAAATGTTTTAAGCAAAGTGCCAGAACATGTAACAGGACAGTTACCTTCAATCCCCAACTTGAAAAGATTAATAGCTAAAACTAAACGAGCTTCTGATCCAACTCCACCAGCACCTGAAACTTTTCAAGAGATTAAAATATATACAGAATATACTATTACACACAATGAAGATAAATTCTTAATGTATGATAACCAAAGTCATGATAAAAGAATTTTACTTTTTGCAACAAATAGCAATTTGCAAAAACTAAAATCGTGTGAAACATGGGTGATGGACTGAACTTTTAAAGTTTGTCCCAAACCTTTCTATCAACTTTACACCATCCACGGTGAATACCAGGAAACAAATATCCCTTTAATTTATACACTGCTGCCAAATAAAACAAATGCAACCTACGTAGAAATTTTAACAACTATCAAAGATTTTACTGATAATTACTATCCACAAAGAATCATAGTAGACTTTGAAATCGCCATGATTCAAGCTATACTTAAAATATATCCCCACACTTCAATACAAGGGTGTTATTATCACTACAACCAAAGTATATGGAGGCACTTACAAAAATCTACTTTAAGCATTGAATATTCAACAAACAGTAACTTTGCTTACCAGATTAAAAAGTTAATTGCACTGGCATATGTGCCAACAACAGAAGTTGCTAACTATTACAATTTACTACTTGACAGCCCTTTCTACCGCAACAATGAGAAAAAATTAACTCCCTTCTTAGACTATTTTGAAGACACCTGGGTGGGAAGATTACATCGTTCTGGTCACCGCAGACAACCTAAATTCCAAATTCCATGGTGGAATGTGTATGCTAGTACAATAGCACAGAAAGCCAAAACCAACAACGCAGTAGAAGGATGGCATAATGCCTTCCAAGCCACAATAGGAAGAACACAACCAGCACTTCATAAACTAATCCAAAGCATCAAAAAAGAGCAAAGCTACCAAGAACTAAGAATAGAGCAATCTCTATCAAAAATCGGCCCTAAACTAAGTAAACAAACATTAAATATGTACGAATACCTACAACAAAAAACCAGAATGTACCTATGTATCCAAGGTCTAGAATACTTAGACCTAATTGCAAAATCTATCCTTTAACATAAGACAAATAAAAACGCATCAAACAATAAATGAAACAGACCTTTTTTTTAATTTAGTTAAATTATGTCATGTAAAAATAAATGTAATCTATTATTACAAGACATAATGGAACTAAATTAAAAAATATTTGACAATTTTGCAAAATCCACCGCAAAATAAAAAATAATAATAACTTACGGTTCTGCAGCTGTAGAATGTGTTGCAAGTAGATGGTTTCAACACGAATACAACCAAAATCAATCCACATCGTAAAAAAAATCCCCACAAAATGCTAAAAATACAACTGTTTAATAAGGGTCCAACGTAGCAATCCTATGGATAACGGAACCATAAAAAACCCGAAAATAAATCACGATAAAAAACGCTCCAAAATCCCGAAAAATCAGGAAATGTATTTAAACATTTCCCTGTATGTAAAAAAAAAAAAACAAGATCAAATCCATCTGCTCACCAAAACGAACACCTGTAAATAAAGTACAAACAAAACCCACCCACAATAAATACGAAACCCACAAAGCCTAAAAATAACATATAAAAGACAGTAAGATACATAAACTAATACTTTAATACAATAGAATAACCTGACTTCCATATTAAATATCAAATAAAGTACATTATCACTAACGTCCTTAAATAACACGTACTTTTCACATAAACTGTAAAATACAACACATAGCAACACGTACACACTAAAACTAGCTCAATAATGTCTTAAAATGTACTTAAAAGTAATTAAAATTAAACTTACATTCACCAACACGAAGCAGCTCCCAACCGCGAGGTTCTGTTTTCTGAAAGGACCCAAACAACGATGTAGATAGACTAAAAAGTGAAGTACACAAAACAAAATGGCAGCAGAATAAAAACAAAAATAGGACTTAATCCCCATTATAATAATTAAAAATGTGTTATGAATTGCAAATTATTTTCCATTAATTGTAATAATGTTGTAATTGTTTTGAATAAACATATGAATAATGTAAAATATACAATATTTTTATATAATTATATATTAATTAATTATTGTTTATTAAAAATATGTTTATGATTGTTAAAAAAAAATTATTTATAATTATATAAAAATGAGCACTATTTTATGTATATACTTTTGCAAATGACAATTATATGTAAATTATTTAACATATTAAATTGTAAATACAATATTTAAAATGTAATATACTAATTAATATAATATTACAATGTATATATTACAAACATTGCAATGTAAAATGTAAAAAGATAATTGAAATTTGTGTAATAAAATTATGTAAATCTTTCCATCTACAAATGAAAGTATTAATAAAAAAAATGTTCACAAGACTATATTACTATTGTACTTAATAAATGTTGTAACTTGTGATGTAAATGTTAAAATGTTTAAAATATTTTTATTTGTTTCTTTAGAAAAAGAATATTGGAAAAATATATATAATAATAATTACAAATATAAACATTTATTTATTTATATATAATTTTTTTTTTATTAACAATGTTTAATAATGTAACTACAAATCAAACATAACTCATAGGAAATGTTTAACAGTAATCAACAATAATTTAGCATTCTAACTCCAAATGCAACATAAGTCAGGGAAGTGCTGGACAGTAAACCATAATAATTTACTATTCTAACTCCAACTCCAACATAACTCAGGGAAAGTGCTAGACAGTAAACCATAAAAAAATACTATTCTAACTCCAAATGTAAGATAACTCAGGGAAAGTGCTGGACAGTAAACCATAATAATTTACTATTCTAACTCCAAATCCAACATAACTCAGGGAAAGTGCTGGACAGTAAACCATAATAAATTACTATTCTAACTCCAATCCAGCATAACTCAGGGAAAGTGCTGGACAGTAAACCATAATAATTTACTATTCTAACTCCAAATGTAACATAAGTCAGGGAAAGTGCTGGACAGTAAACCATAATAATTTACTATTCTAACTCCAAATCTAACATAACTCAGGGAAAGTGCTGGACATTAAACCATAATAATTTACTATTCTAACTCCAATCCAACATAACTCAGGGAAAGTGCTGGACAGTAAACCATAATAATTTACTATTCTAACTCCCAATCCAACATAACTCAGGGAAAGTGCTGGACAGTAAACCATAATAAATTACTATTCTAACTCCAATCCAACATAACTCCGGGAAAGTGCTGGACAGTAAACCATAAAAATTTACTATTCTAACTCCAATCCAACATAACTCAGAGAAAGTGCTGGACAGTAAACCATAATAATTTACTATTCTAACTCCAAATCTAACATAACTCAGGGAAAGTGCTAGACAGTAAACCATGATAATTTACTATGTCAACTCCAATCCAACATAACTTCGGGAAAGTGCTGGACAGTAAACCATAATAATTTACTATTCTAACTCCTAATCCAACATAACTCAGGGAAAGTGCTGGACAGTAAACCATAATAAATTACTATTCTAACTCCAATCCAACATAAGTCATGGAAAGTGCTGGACAGTGAAGCATAATAATTTACTATTCTAACTCCAAGTGTAACATAACTCAGGGAAAGTGCTGGACAGTAAACCATAATAATTTACTATTCTAGCTCCAATCCAACATAACTCAGAGAAAGTGCTGGACAGTAAACCATAATAATTTACTATTCTAACTCCAAATCTAACATAACTCAGGGAAAGTGCTGGACAGTAAACCATAATAATTTACTATTCCAACTCCAATCCAACATAACTCCGGGAAAGTGCTGGACAGTAAACCATAATAATTTACTATTCTAACTCCAAATCTAACATAACTCAGGGAAAGTGCTGGACAGTAAATCATAATAGTTTACTATTCTAACTCCAATCCAACATAACTCAGGGAAAGTGCTGGACAGTAAACCATAATAATTTACTATTCTAACTCTAATCCTACATTACTCAAAGAAACTATTGGACAGTAAAGCACAATAATTACAAATTCCTACTCTCCCTTCACCCTAGACACTCAACTAATAAATCTTAAAACTTAACACTTTATTACTAAATTAATGTTTATTTTTTTTTTTAATTAGGACTTAAAAATTTTTATTTTTATAATTATTTCACATTTTATTTGCTTCAAATTTTGTTATTATGATACATTAACACACATTTTTAAATATTACTACGCTCTCGAATCTATTATAATACAAATTACCCACTAATAAAACATTCACACACTAATTTTTTATTAAAATATCATTTACCACATTTTAAAAAAAAATTAAATTTCGCTTTTAAATTTAAAATTTTAAATTAATAACAATTTCACATTTTTGAACTCATTAACACACATTATTATTATTTACTACACAATCTTAGCATGTATACAAAATACAACACAGTCATAAAATATCACACACTTAACTTAATGTAAATTTTAAAAAAATGTACTTTATAATTTCTATTTTCAAATTACAAATTTCGAATTTCGAATTTTAAATAGCAATTTTTTTATTTAAACACTCTAAATAAACACTCACACAATGAATGTTAAAGTTAAAATATGATATATTATATTAAATATTTAAATTTCTATTTTCAAAATTCTAATTATTTTTTTTTTTAATTACATTTTTTTTTTTACAAATTTTAATATACTACCCACCCTTATCCCCTATATATCCAACAACCCGCTACTAAATCTTTTACATAATTCATTAAATAAATTTGTTTTAAAATTCTAAAAAATTTAAAATTTCGCATTTCAAAATCAAATATTATTTTTCTATATTCTTTTTTTTACAATTCTCTAAAATTATTTACTCAACTTTTTTAAATTACTACCCACCCTTATCCCCTATAAAACCAATAACCCGCTCCTAAAATATTTACTAATATTTATTAATTTATTATATTTTGTTTCCTATAATAATGACAATAGACATTTAACTACTAAAATTTAAACATAAAACATACATTTTTCTACATTTATATAACACATTCAATAATTGTTGCGATATTATATACAACGATATTTCTCTCAACTATATTTCATACAACGATATTTTTATTTAACAATATTTATGTCATTCTACAAAATCGATATTTACAACAACGATATTTTCTTTAACGATATTTTTATAACTCGATATTCTTACCTCGATATTTATGCTAGTCGATATTATCCCGTCGATATTCCTGCTGTATACCAATATTAAAAATACCTGTTATGATGACAAAGAACTACTTTATTGGGTGTGATCATCATAACGGCATGATTAAAAGCAGAGTGACTATAGTATGGAAAAAATTACTATCAGTCATAGATGTTAATTGGTCAACATGTTTCAGCCTCAACAGGCTTTCATCAGGACCTATGATATGCACTACTGCAACAGTGATTCAAAAACACAAAAGGTGATGGTGATGTAGACCTACCGGTAAATTTTTTTACTCTATGGTAGTCTCATGTCATTTTGACAAGAACTCTCCTAAGGAAAAAAGAAAAGAGAAATACACACAAAACAAAGCAGATGTAAGCATATTAGAAAACATCAATGTATGTGTAAATCAGTATACCACATTTTGGTAAATTTAACTCACCCATAAATGTTATGGAGATGGCCTCACCTCACCTGGCGCTCGCTCAGGTCAAAGAGGCCACGCTCTAAACATGGGGAGAAAGACATGAAGAAATTGCATGTATAAAACTCGCCATAAAGTGCGTGGTGAGATGCTTTTGGTGATGCTCTATGTAGGCAATGACATGGCAAGGTTGCAGGGAAAAGCACGTGGATGGAGTCGGAAACAAGGCGCCTCTAGTTTGTATGAATTTTAAGCGCTCAGATTTAATGAGAAAATTCTCATACAACTCTCTTCATGAATGTGTGTGTGAATAGCTTGACTCGTATAGAAGAGGGGGACACATATACAGAGATTTTAAACATGTGTCTGAAGATGCATGTCCCGCATGCTGGAAAATTGTTATGGTAATTTCTTTGAATATGCCAGAAAGTGATTCCATGGCTAATGTTGCATGAAATCTTGAGCTCAACGAGAAGAGATGTTGAGCCAGTGAAAACGGGAGTTAGATGGAAGAGCCTGGGTTGTGTATCACCAACCTGTCCGTCGTTGCCTCGGTCTGTCATCTGAGCCGAGGGGAAGGTGGTGAGCATATCCGGTTGAACGAAATAAGAGGACCAGGTGCGGACCAGAGAGGAACCACTTATTTTTAGTTCACCGGATGTATTCGGTGATGATTGGTTTAGTATGAGAACCGGAAACACAAGGGCAAATGCTTCCACCACGTCTATTGGGGGTGGAACGGTAGTGGACCAGATTGAAAAACGCATGACAGGTATACTTCTTGTTGATTGGTCCATTTGTAGAGACCGGAAAACGGATGCCGATCTGTGTGCCTAGGGCCGTACGTTTCTGCGAACATACAGGTTTTAGAGTTTGAACGGTGAAGCCTGTGAAAATTCTTGATGTGAAAGAAAGGTAAAAGCTTTTCGCTTCTAAGAAGGTTAGTGCACCTTAAATCAGGCGTCATCCTGGGGTTTGAGGAGGACGTTTTGGATATGCTAACCATCAACAAATCTGTTTTAGCCGGTCAGAGTTTAGCAAAGCGTGAGATGCTTAATATTCACGAGTGGCTACTGGGTTTTCAGATGTGTGTTAGTGTTCATAGATCTGCACTTAGGTGTCTACCATGAGACAAGATTTAGTGTGTGGAGTGGTATCATAGCTGGATCCATGATATTTTGTCGTTCAACCCCTCAGAGTCGCATTTAAGTTTGATAATCCATTTCTGTTCTTTGAAGAACAGAAAATGGGATATGTCGCTGATATGTGAGGGTATGAACGGCTGTTCAAGTACTAGCCATTCCATATCTTCAACAGAGTGTTTCATCGTGAGGAAGTGGTTTGTCATCCGGGTTGTTTGTTTGTTACGCCTGATGGTGCTTTTGTGTTCTTGTATTCTTAGTTTGACCTTTCTCGTCATCATCCCTATATAGCGAAGGGCACAGGGGCAGGTGATTTGATAAATAACCTTTTCGCTATTGCAATTCATATGCCGTTTTAGCACCCATGGGCGTGATGTGCCAATATTCACTGATAGCGTTTTTTTGGTCTGTGGGCATACAGAACAATTCCCACATGGGTGGTGACCTTGCACCGGGGGAAGATTCCACAATGTCATTGTCGATTCATTTGAGATAGAACGTGGTCTAGTGTACACTAGTTGATCTCTCAGGTTCAAACTTTTTTTGAAGGAAAAAAGTGGCAGTGGAATGTTATCACCCGCAGTGTTCAGTATACGGCAATTGTGCCGGATGATTTTTTGGACCGACGATGAAGCCGTGCTAAAAGTGGTGACACAAGTTAGTCTCTCAAGGGGCGGTTTTTCCACAGGAATTGTTAATAAGGATTCACGGTGATTGTTGAAGGCCCTTCTGCATGATTTTTTGATCAACGCACTCGGATAGAGTCGTTGTTTCAGCTTGGTGGAAAGATCGCCGGCTTGTTCTTGGAAGTCGGATTTCTCAGAGCAATTTCTTCGAACCCTGAGAAATTGTCCGAAAGGCAAGTTCTCTCTATGGGAACGTGGATGATGACTGTCGAACCTGAGCAAAGAGTTTCTAGACATTGGCTTCCGGTACAGATTACTTGATAGGTGACCTTCCTTAGGAATGATCAGTAGATCCAGGAATGGGAGTTCTGTCTTACTATATTCCACTGTGAATCTTAAATATTGGTTTTGATTGTTGAGCCAATTTTGGAAAGCAAGTACAGACTGACTGTCTCCACGCCACACTAAAAGGACGTCATCAATGTACCTCTTCCACAACATCGTTTGATGGTAATACGGGTTGTTGTGGTTGAGGACATGCTGAGTTTCAAAAAGATGGACGTATAGATTCGCCAAGCTAGGCGCAAATTTACTGCCCATGAAAGTCCCTGCTGGCTGTCCATCTCACTGGCGGATCTAATACTAGCACTCCTCGAAAGAGACCTGAAGAGGTGTCTAGTGGATACCAGTTTCTAATTCCAACCCAGATGATGAGGTTCCGCCAACGAGTGGGCTGATGGGTACTTTCACTCTTACTTTCTCTCCTTTGGACTACTTCTTCTATACGCTACAATTGAGTGTTTAGGACTCCCACAGTATCTTTAGAGACCCTTGGCATCTTTTCTGTGTTGTTTAATTGTTAAGTTGGGGGACAGGATGCAAGCTGGTCTGTAAACATTGTTTCCCCTCAGACCCCCCTCATATTTTGTTCTTTGTTAACCTTGGCCTTCTTACCTTCCCCTTCTTTGGATGTCAGTTTGCGCTTCCCCATCCTGCAGGCAAGGGGGGTTGGCCCGACCCGACCTCTGCTGGCCCCTGATGGCCACAGATGGCCCGCCCTCTGCCTGGGCTCAGCCCAGCGACGCCCGCACTCGTCCCGCGAGGCGGGAGCAATAGCCCTCTCTTAAGCGCCTCCGGGTGCGGGATCCTGACGCAGCAATTTGCGTCCTCATGAGCCGCAGGGGACGCCGGGCAATGTAGTCTCCCCTCGCTCCCCCCTCTCTGCGGCCGCAATGTCAGGAGCGGCGGCGGGGGAGAGCGGAGATGCCCAGTGAAGTGTCCGTGGGTCAGGGCAAGCAAGCAGGCTGAGGACTGATATGTCAGCAGGTCTCTAATGATCTGACGCCCCCACTCAGCCGCAGCAGCAGCCCTCTCTTAAGCGCCTCCGGGCAAGGGATCCTAACGCGGCAATTCGCGTCCCCGTGAGCAGCAGGGGATGCCGGGCAATGTAGTCTCCCCTCGCTCCCCCATCTCTGCGGCCGCGATGTCAGGAGCGGCGGCGGGGGAGAGTGGAGCTGCCCAGTGAAGTGTCCGTGGGTCAGGGAAAGCAAGCAAGCTGAGGACCCCATTGATTTGACGCTGGAAGTCAATGGTATAGGTCCTAAATGGAATTTATAAATCACTGATTAGAGTAAGTGCACAGGTTACCTGATTAAAACTTATTATAAGTTGTTTTATGGGCCCAGGTGAGTATGGTAAAACCGAGTCGGGTGACATGGGCGCTCCATCAGGACTTCTAGGCAGAGTATGACAAATATTAATACACTTAGCACTCAACTTTCTAGTGCTCAGGATGGTTGCTCTATATTCAACAGTACTTTCTTCCGCAGGATCCCATATGGTTGTACCTCCAAATTAATTTCACGTCCCAGTAACAGTAGGCACACTATCCCAGACTTTATCATGATGATAAATGTTTCTAAGCTGACTCCCCATGCTAGCTACGAAGGGGAGGATTTCATAAAAATAAAGTAACACATTGTATTTGGCATGTCAGGTGCCGTCCTTCAGTCATTCGAGATGACGTCATTAGTACCAAAAGGTTACTTAATGTCAATACCGAATACGATATGGTCCTATATACCCCCTAGGGACAAGGATATGGCCGATAACCTGGTGGCTCTTGATGTCAGGACTTGTCCTTCCAGCCACTCAAACATTCAATTTAAGTATTCTAGGCTAGTCCATCATATCGGCAAGGAACAGCAGTCCTGTTTGGTTTCTACTGATAGCACTTCATGTCTTTGTGGTACTGATTGACTTAGGGGTGCAATGGTAAACCCACTAAACCGTTAATGCCAATGTCCCCATATTCCACTCAGCCTTCTTTATTAGAGGTAAGCACGGTGTCTGAAATGGTATCTTGTTGCAGTTTCCTTGAAGCCCTACCTAATTATTTTATTTCTAGCAGTGTAGAGCTTAATCCTACCAATTCTAAGATCTAATATCTGTGATTCTAATCCATCAATTAGCAGTGACTTGTATACTGTAATTGAGTCCATTCAGGCTCATGGGCCAAATGAAGTATCAGCAAAAGAGAAGTCCGGCATGTTGTCCCTCGTATTTTAGAATGTGGCTGGACTTAGGTCCAAGGCACTGCTCCCTGATAGGAACCAATTTATTGAGAACTATGATTTTTCAAGAGACTTGGTCAGTGGATTCTTTCCACAGGCCAGGTTATCTTAATTTCTGTATTCCTGAAATCCCTAGTCAAAGGTGAAGAGCTTCTGGTGGTCTAACCATGTTAGTTAGAGGTTCTCTTAATTGCCAAATTTGCCAACTTAAAATCAATTCACCAGACATTCTGGGCATTCATTCAATAGTGGAAAACACCCTGGGATTGCCATTTTTAAACTTTATGTAAAAGGGGTCAGAGAAGGCCTACCAACTCTTACTGTCCAAGTGCTCCAAAGCTTTCTTGAACAGTGTTGTTATCAACACTATCTTATCTTGGCAGGTGACTTTTATAGAACGCTTGAGCCCCTTGATAGCGTTGATGTTCACCTAACCAGAGACGAGACTGCTGTATTAGGTGTTTCTCTTCAGGACATACTGCCTATTAACAGATGGTCAAAAGTAGCTCTCCAACTGAAGGCCCTATCTATTGAACTCAAGTTCAAGGCAGTCAACGGTAGAAGAAAATCTGACCCAATAGGAGCTCATACATTCAACAAATTAAATCATATAAGTAGAATCACTATATCTTAGTCGACTTAGGAATTTGGTCGCTTTCCATTGATATGATTATGCTACAAAGGTTAGAAAGTTACCACAATTCTCTGTCTCTGACTATACTGGGTCTTTGTAATACCATTCTTCTTTATCCTTGTTGGTTTTCCGACTCTAGGGTTATTGTTTTTGTCATCTGATTTAATGTGGCGACAGGTGGTAGCTTGTCAGGACATTTTACTAGCTGTAAATAACAATCTTCATGAAGTTCTTTCACAAATTGAACAAAGCCATGTCTGCACTACAGATCAAATTACTCTTATTTACAAGGCTTTCTTTGAGCGTTTTGTAGCTCATTTCACTATTTTTGGCACACCTAAAAGGAACTATTCCTCCACAAACTGTCTATAGTTCACCGAGAAATGCAGAGAGCTTAACGCTCTTTCACTAAGGCCATTAAAGCTAAGGTTGTTGCATGTATCTCTTTTATTAGGATAGCCTATAAGATGGCCTTAGCTAATGCTAAGAATAATTGTAATCAGCAGAGGTGGAGGGATATCAAGGATACCTGTTTTGATAGAGATTTATCTAAATTCTGGTCACTGGTATCTCAGGGTTGCACATCTACTGGTATTGATCCCACTAACAATGTTGCTCCCTCAGATTGGATTAAGAATTTTCGAAGGTTATACTAGAAAGATGTTATATAGTACTATCCAGAATGTTTATCCTGCTTCACCTCCCTTGATTCACTCTGCACCTGTTTTAAATATTTCTGGCATCATTCAATCTCTAACAGTTGTCACACAGGGTAGGGCTGCAGGACAAGATGGTTCCCCAGCTGATTCATGTTTAACTGTCATGGAGGTAGGGCCCGATGTATTCTAATTATTTCCCATGATATTGCTGAAGGGGCTTCCATTCCTGATTTTTGGAAGGATGCTGTAGTCTTGCCTGTCTATAAAAAAGGGGACAGATCCCAACCAAGCAACTATAGACCTATTAGTCTAATGGATTGACTTCAAAAAGTGTTGCGTACAGTTCAAAATGCAGGATTGGATCATCAAAAAAGATGTTCTTAGCGCCTTATGAGAAGGTTTTGGAGGACAATTTCCACTATTGATCAGACCTTCAGTTTCCTGTTGATATTTTGGAGGAACGTATTATTCGGCAAGGGCAACCTTTATGTTGCCGTTGTCGATTTAAAATCTGCCTTTGAAGTGGGCAGTCACTCTAGTCTTTGGCAACCTATTATTGATATGCATATGCCCCCTAATATCTTGTCGCTCGTGATACGTTTACACAAGGGTCATTTTGCACAAATTAGGTGGGGGTGAACAGGCCCAGAAGACTGATAGGGTACTGGTTTCTAAAGGCGTACACCAGGGTTGTACAATTGAGAAAAACAAGGACCCCCTGAACCAAAAATAACTGATTCCTAGGACAGGGAAATAAATGTTTGAGAAATAACAATCCTAGGCAATCTACCTATGTAAACCACAATAAGGTGAAAAAACTTGCAAGAGTAGATATCAAACGTTGTGGCAGATAAAAGGCGCGAGACTCGATGGCGTCTTTTAAGCACGCTATTCTTTCGTGTTCCGATGCACGATTTCCCTTTTTGCCTGATATGGCTTCTTCTGCCGAGACCGATGGAGCTGAGCGCTTCCAAATGGCTGGCGTTCGACCGCCAGCCATTTGGAAGCGCTTTTTATCTCCTGCAACGTTTGATATCTACTCTTGCAAGTTTAACTTTAATCCAGCACATATCAGGCAAAAAGGGAAATCGTGCATCAGAATACGAATGAATAACGTGCTGAGAAGACGCCTTCCATTCTCGTTCTCTTTATCTCTCGTAACGTCCGATATCTACTTTTGCAAGTCAATTTGTAATCCAACACAGTTTCTATCAGGTCCAAGTAGGATTAAGCACTATTGAATACTTTTATCTGATGATAGACGGGAATCATGCTTTTCCGGTTGTTCATATTACCAGCAGAATAACTATCTCAACAATTTTTGTCACTTTATACTATAAAAGAGGTATTTGCAGCTCGGTTCCTTTCGGTTAGGAATCTTTTTCTTCAAAGTGTCTTATCTTCACGATACAAAATAAGGTTCTTTGCTGCTTTTTAATCAGAATTGTTTGGTAATTCCTGAAGAAGGCGTTTGTTGTACGCCGAAACGCTCGCGGATACAGAACTTTGTTCCACACTTGTCACTACATATCTTTTAATGTTTTTATTATATGGAAATGCATATTAACTACTGTATTACAATAAAATGTATAAGTTGCCTTTTTTAATTGTTTAATACATTTAGATACATTTTCACACTTGGGTATTTCATAATTATTGTTTGTATTGTGTTTTTTCACCTTATTGTGGGTTACATAGGTAAATTGCTAGGATTGTTATTTCTCAAACATCCACCAGGGTTGTATACTGAGGCCAACCCTGTTTTCATTATATATTAACAAAATTGTCAATTTTCAGTCCAAGGTAGACACCGATGGCATCCTGCTCTCAAAGGTTAAAGCCTGATCCTTTTATTTGCTGACAACACTTTACTCTCCAAAACCCCGAGCATGCTACAGAAACATTTTACTCACTTTGATGAGTTTTTTTTGGCTCGTGGCTAAAACCAAACAAATGTTGTTTCATCTGCATAAATCGCATGAAAGGAGTAGAGTTTTAGAGGGGGTACTTCTTGAGAAGGTGCACTCTTTTACCTATTTGGGTGTGACATTTTCTGTAGGTATGTCCTGGAAAACCGATGTCCATAAAGCAGTTATAAAGCACAAATAGATTGTTGGTGCAATTCTTAAAGAGCATTGTGCTTCTTTTACTAAACCCATTGCACTTGCGCTATGAATTTATGAGACCAAGGCATTGGGCTTGGTTATTTATGGGGCAGAACCTTGGTGCTTTTGCAATATTGAGGAATTAGTTAAATTCCTGAACAATCTGGCTCGTCTTCCTGACAGTACTCCCTTCCAGTACTCCCTTCTAGCCACGTTTGATGGACATGGGAGTAAGAAGGTTGGTAGGTAAAGTTAGGCTGTGTCCACTTTAGTACTGGAGATGCCTCTAAACTGCTCCGGAATTCCCCATTACGTTGCTGCCTTCCAGGATATAATGAAAGCTGACCACTTTGGTAAGGTTCCTTGGCTCTGGTACACTAAGGAGACACTGAGGGGCATATTACCAACAACTAGCGATAATTATCGCTATGTTGGTTTAGCGGCGAAATTTTTATCGCCGAGCTGCGGCGATTTTTATCGCTTAGGAACCTTGCTATTATCAAGGTTTATCTCCTAAGCGATAAAAATTGGCCGAAATGCATGAATATCGCTAAAAAGTCAGCGATATTCATGCATTGCCGAGCTAATGCTCTTGGCCATGTTATCCAACTACCATTGGATAACATGGCTAAGAACTGCTCAGGGTCTCCAACGTGCCACCTTCAAAACCGCCTGTCTCACATACAAGTCCCTAAACTGTCACAGTCCTATGTTTATTAACAGCTTAATCGTGAGGTACATCCCTTCTCGTGACCTCCGCTCTAAAAATCAAAATTTGCTGGTCAGCACAAAGTTTAAACGCAAACGGCATGGTGGAAGCCGTTTTGGCCACCTGGCGCCACAACTTTGGAACTCACTCCTATTGGAGATCCGCTCCTGTCCCCATCTGCTCCAATTCAGAAAGCAGCTTAAGACATGGCTGTTTACACAGGCACATGAGTAATTCTCTCCCACTGCTACCATTTCAGATCAGGCTACTCAGTACAGTCTCAACAGCGCCATGAAACCTTGGTCAAAGTGCGCTTTATAAATTGGTTAAACATAAACATAAACAGGGGCAGGTGTTAGCTTTTGGAGATATTCGCGCTTAGCGCGAATATCTCCAAAAGTTGGTAATAGGAGAAGCGATGTTAGCGACTGTTTCCAGTCGTTAACATCTTGGCACACCCACTTTGCATGTCATTAGTGATAAATATCACTGACATGCAAAATCGGGGCCCAAGATGGTCGCTATCTCCTACTAGCTGTCGCTAACTGGTGTTAGCGACAGCTAGGTAATAGGGAGATGATTTTATCTCCACTTTCTTGGCTTTTAAAGCCAAAAAAAGCGGAGATAAACCCCCTTGATAATATGCCCCTGAATGCTCTTTGTTTGTCTAAATTATGGGAGAGCCCAGCAGTGGTGCAGCTAGACATTGTGCTGCTTTTCCGGTACCTGCGTTTGACACCCGCATGTTAGAGTAGGAGAAGGTGCTGACGATTCCTGTGATTGCCGGAGGTAAGAGCGAGGGGATAGGGCAGGCCGCTTCCCCCAAAACTCAACCGCCCCCTCATGCTACGCCACTGGGACACAGCCACAACCATTGGGAACGTTGACTTCTAGATGGTGGATTCGGGGTGGTGCCGATTGTTCTGTTAGCAACTGCTCTGATGAAAGTGTTTCTCATGTTTTCTTTGCATGACCCGCTTATGCCTGTGGCCATAGTCCTTTGTTAGCACCTATCTGCAGGCAGCTAGGCATGCGTAGTTATACTATAGCCCTTAGCATCTTCAGAAAGGATTGCCGTCCATTGTATGTCATCTCAGTTGCCAGGTTTCTGGGCACCATGTGGGTACCCAGAAAGGAAGGATTTCCCTTCTAACTAGATAAGATGATCTTGTTTGTGATATACGTGGCTCCCTATATTGTCTACAATTGTGTGTATTTTCGGTCTTTTCCTTTGTGCTGGATTTACATTTTGTATAAATTTGCACCCTGTTTTATTGTTTTAATCATGATTTTTAGCTGTTAAATTACAACACCTTAGTGTATCTTTTATTGAGAAATGAATTTATATCAGGTATCTTTTTTATTTCTTATGTCATTCTTTTTAATTATACTTGTACTTTTATGGTCCTGGTGACCAAAATAAAGTTATTTGAAATGTGAATAACAAGAATGTCTATAGGTTCAATACTAGGTTACTGCTAATTTCTGTACACTAATGATCTCTTCTTGTGGAATGTTGTTATACAATGATTCCAAATCTGGAGTAATCAAAAGATCCTTACTTTCCTCAAAGTGATAACCCTTTATATTATTAATAAACTGTGACTGCCAGTGACGTATGGTATGCAAAGTGGAAGGAGCCCCTCTGTCACGATTTTTGAGGAATGTAAGCACAGCTGAGATCAAATCAACTGGCAGGTGGTGGAGGTCATATACCTGGATAGCAGAGGGGGCAACATCTTGGCACTTCAGGGCCGGAAGAAATGCAAAAAAATGGACATTTTGGACAGTACTATGAAAGGGCTAAATGCTAGCAATGTCATGCAGAACTTAGCAGAAAGACAATATTGAATGTATAGGCATTTTTGTAATTAAGACCACTTTATATCATATAAGTATGCTTTGGATATAATACACTCATGCATGTATCACTAACACGAGGTGCAATTGAATCAGGGAAACGAAAAATTACATTCTAAAGATACATGTATCACTAACAAAGCGCAATATTGTTGGGTCACAACATATGTCATTCTAGTTCTGTTCACTAGCATGCATAAATACTGGGTATTATTATTAGTAAGATATAACTCTTTACATCTTTTTGACATTGGCTGTATTAATATATTGTACCTACTCCACATTCAGAACATGTATGATGACATCCATGATTGAAGGTTGGACTCATGACATTCTTTTCCCGGTAGGCACAAGTGGCTGGTGACTACAATTTATGGGGAAGAGGACTGTTGCATATGTTAATGGTGTGCACATGCAGCAAAGGGTTCAATGCATGCAACTCACTCGTATTAGGCATCTCGTTCACCCAAGATGATGGACCGGGTTTAGCGGTCTAGTGTTGCAAAGGTAGCATAGTAGATATTCCAGCAACTTCTGCCACGTCTTCCCTTTGTCTCCCCACACTTCAGCGGTGCCAAGTGGAATGTGATTAGCTCCACTGTGATCTTGTTGAAGAGAAGGGTGTGGTTATTAGGATATTTTTACCTCAGGTCCATTTGTATAGGCTATTACATTACTATCTTATTTATCCTAAATTAAATTGAAATGACAATTTGGCCAATTTTGCATCAATATTGATACTGGATCGTACTGTATGTGACCGGCTGTGCTGCTACTGTTATAAAGAGGATTGGTACTCGTTTTTAAAGAATAAGCATTGACACTAACATTTGACTGGAATAGGTATTATGTCTTAGCTGCACTTTTCTAACATGGTTGTGTGTTCCACATTGGTGGAGCAAGATTGGTCTCGCTCGAAGCAGATGGTGGTGGGCTGTGACTCCCTCTGTACCAGACAATTTTTTCAGAAAACGGATGATTGGCATCATTGAAAAATGCCTTACCAACTCTCACAGCTTCTTATACTAGGTTTGATTCATTAAGTAGGCACAAAGGAGATGTTTCACTGGTTGTTGAACACTTGTATAACTAATATATAAGCTTATAGTTGGTTGTGTTGGACCTCTCACCATTGGTATGAGTAGCGCTATTCACACTTTGCTTCTAAGAGGAATTGTATCACTGTGTGTTGTTGTGACAATCTGCACCTTCATATCTCAAGGTCCTACTGTCTCATCCATTCTGATTGAGTCACCTTGCATGCACACTGTTGGCTCATGTTTCTTTCTTGTGCTAATAAACCACCAAGGTACATAGAGGCACTTAATTGGGGTGAACTCGGATGATGATTTTCATTGTCTTTTATTATACATAGTTTGAATACCTGGTTGTTCTTCCTGTTACACAAGCGAACTCTCTATTAGTTGGTGAACTACTCATTGATTGCTCAATGGAAGTTTCTGTATGTGAAAGCACAGGACTTAGAAACGTTTTTATTTCTCTTTCTCTTATTTGTAGGCCTGGTAGTCAGATGACTATGTCCTTAAGTGACCCTAACAGTCACAAGGGGTCAAAATGTCAACAAAACCTCTCTCTTGGTTGTTATGTGTAATTTAACTTGAAGGGATTCTACACTAATACATGCATACCCTGTTATGAACTTTATCAATCAATGCATACAGGCATTGGGAATTGTACAGTGTCTTTTCTCTAAGTTCTTTGTATATTTAATCTCCATTGAAGCACTGTGTCTTCTGCACTATGATTACTTATTTTGTCTATTGTTGCAGTTGATTGGAGTAAAAATAAAACAAGATGCAAAGTATACCAGTCCTGTCTTTTGTCTGCTTTGGAATTAAATTTGGGCCGTATGTGTAACTCTGGGTTCCTTCTAAGACACATCAGAAGGTATTACTCTTGAATGAGGCCCACTGGAAAAATATTATACCAATACATAACTACCCTAGTAAATGTGGGCAGATATTGTTATATAACCCCAGTTCAAGGACTGCAGGAGTAAAGTGCATTTTGTATGTGAAAGTTTATCCCAAATTCTCACCAGCAGGCCTGAAACTGTGTTCTGATAATGAGCTAAATCTCTGTGAAATTGCAGTAATAATGGATAGCCAGTCAAGGACTGCCTTCAGAATCTGATGCCTCTATTCAAGAAATAACTCTAAAAAAAAGGCCAACAAATTGCTGAATGTGGCTTGACCACCTATGACATAATTATGAGTGGCTTTGCTGTATTACGCTTACACTTATTGGAAGGCCTATTCAACCTGACTTTATGGAAAGGCAGGCTGGTCGACTGAACTAAGCAGTACAAATTAGTGTTCTTCTGTGAAGACCTTAGATTGGAATGAATAGACTGCACTATTATTTTGATCAACCAGCCATTGTAAAATGTAGTTTTTACACAGATCACAGAATGAAAATGTCATGTTTTCACCTGTGAGACAGTGTTAAATCATTGCAAAAATGTTAGTGCATATTTGGATTTGCACATGTGCAATATTTAATCCAGCCCTGTTTTTTTGCAAATGTAGTGTTTGTAATTAAGTATTTGAATTTTCTCATTTAACTCCTACATTTCTCCATTTAGTAAACATTATGCTGAAAGTTATGTTATGCTAAGCGGACTTGTAAAGTGCACGTATCACCCGAAGGAGTATCCAGGTGCCAGAGCAGATAGGTAGGCTGATAGGAGCTTGTTAGGATGTGTGCTTAGTGTCTTAGTGGCTTTCCAGGTACTGTTTAGCTTTTCTTTTTGTTTTTGGGTTTATACCAGTGTCAAGTCAGTGTCGAGTCGCAAGCTTCTCCTTCAACGGCTGAGCGCTCGTCACTGCAACGCATTATGTGTGCCTGGAACGCACGGCTACCGCGTCACTGAAACGCACTGATCAGCATGCATGACCTGTCTCGTCACTGGCGTGCCGCCATTTTGACTTTCCTGATTTCCACTGGAACGCACTTGTTTGCATGCGTGACATGCTTCGTCATTTACGTGCTGCCATTTTGTTTTGTTGATTTCTAGCAGTGCTTCTGGATATTCATCGTCAGCCGGTTTTTCTTATTGGATACTCCTTGGCACTCAGGTACTTCTTCCCGATTGAAAAGGATCCACTTTCCTTTATCGTACTTTTCGTCGCTTGTGCAAAGAATTTCACAGTGATTTGCACACTTGTCAAAGTAGTACATTGTATTTACTGCAAGTCATTTCACGGTGATTTGCACACCTTGTTTTGAATTCTGCATATTACACCTCCTCATTGCCTGTGCAATTTACTCACGCCGATTTGCACACCTAGTTTTCAACAATTTAAACTTCAACTTCAGTGCAAGTCATTTCACAGTGATTTGCACACCTTGTTTAAACCTTGCAGTTTATATCACAGTCATTTGCACACCTTGTCTTATAAGTTCAGTATATTCTGTGGTGCATATACTATGTGCTGTTTTTCACATGTTTGATTAAACTCTAGTTATTTTGTATTGTTTTTTTATTTTCTTAATTTGCATTCTTCACAAGTGTGCTTCATTGTACTGAATATGAATACTAATGTTGTTACACCTCCTATGTTTCTTCCTCTTCCTGGCACTCCCACCATAGACTGGGAAGATTGGGTAGAAATGTTGGATAACTATATTGTTGCCCTTGATGGTAAAAATGTTCATCCTGAAAGGAAAAAAGCATAGTTACTCAGGACTCTGGGAAGTGAGGGTCAGCGCATTTTTTAATATTTACCAGTGGCTTTGGGTCCTAATGGACAACCCATGGACGACGTCTACAAAGAAGCTCTTAAAAGACTTGAAACAAGGTTTGCTAAAGAAGTAAATTTAGTGATGTCTAGATATAGGTTTTACACTCAACCCCAGGGTGAAAATGAGAGTATTGATGACTTTGTATCCAGACTTCGTGAACTGTCCATAAAGTGTTGTTTTGGTAATATGACTGACAAATTAGTTCGTGATCAGCTTATTGTTCAATGTCGCCATAGGAAATTTCAAGAGAGACTTTGAGTTGCGAAAGCTCCATCTTTAAAGGATGCTATAGACAAGGCCAAAGTTATAGAAGAATCCCAAAAATGTATAAAAGAACTTGAACGTAGAGATAAAAATTTGTCTCAGATTGTGTGGACAGAAGGTGTTCCTCATGGTTGACTCAGGCTCTCTTTTCACAATAATTCCTGAGTCTTGGTTTACTTCTTTGTGGAAAGGTGTAACTTTATCAGAAAGGGACATTAGTCCAGTTGACTATCAAGGCCAAACCATTGATATTTTGGGCTATATGTTTGGGATCATTACCTTTGGAACTAGGAGTGTTGAAGGTAAAATATATATTGCCAATGATGGTCCACCAATTTTGGGTTGGATGCACCAATTTGATTTGCACATCATTATCAATCCTAGGTCACCCAATTGTATTACGGTGGTTGGTGATGACATGGAAATTAGGGATATTTTGCATGATTCACGTGGGGTTTTTGAGGACGAATTGGGTTGTGTTAAAAATTATTTACACATAATTATTTTGAAACCCAGTGCTACGGCAATTCAACACAAGCTTAGAAAAGTACTGTTGTCGGTAAGACAAGGTCTCAAAGACTTGCTACATGATTTATTAAAAACTAAAGTTATTGAGCCTGTTGAAGTATCCCCATGGATTTCTCCAGCTGTTTTGACACTTAAGCCTGATGGTTGCCTTAGATTTTGCATTGATCTCAGGTCACTTAACCGTGACATAGTTGTTGACACTTTTCCCCTTCCCAATATCAATGAACTCTTGCAGTCAGTAGGTGGTGGTGGGTATTTTTCGAACATAGATCTCAGAAGTGCTTACCATCAAATCAGGTTACACCTGGAGTCCAAACCACTTCCTGCATTCATCACAACAGAAGGAACATTTCAGTTTATTCAAATGCCATTTGGCCTACCCTCGGCGCAAGTGTTTTCCAACGCATGATGTCAAATATGTTTGAAGGGGTAGTCTATTTTCAATATGATATCCTTGTGTCTGGCAAGTCTGTTAATGAACAAAATTCTGTGTTACGCCAGGTATTATGGAAATTGGAGAACACTGGGTTGACTGTCAATTAAGAAAAGTGTGTATTTTTAACTGAAGAGATTGAATTTCTTGATTACACCATTTCCAGCGGTGGTGTTTCCCCTAAGATGAATTTGTTAGATGCCATTGAAAACGCACCCCCTCCTAAAGACAAGGATCAACTCAGGTCTTTTTTGGGCCTGGTTGAATATTATTCGAAATTTGTTAGATGTTTTGGAGATATTTCCGAGCCATTAAGAGTTTTATTGCGCAAAGGTAATAAGTTTGTATGGGAACGGTCACAAGATGACTCCTTTCATCGTATCAAGAGTGAGATTTGTAATGCTGGGATTCTGTCCCCTTTTGATCCTGCATGTAAATCTTATCTTACTGTAGATGCCAGTCTAACAGGGATTGGTGGGTATTTTCACAGTTGCAGTGTGGTATTGAATACACTATTGCATTTGCATCTAGAACTCTTACTCAAGCCATTTTAGAGTGTATTTGTGGGGAGTAAAATTTGTCTTGAGAACAGATCACAAACCCTTAGTGAAAATGTTATCTGCTGGTGGTGCAGGAAAAGGTTCTGCACGGCTTGCTAGATTTGCAGCTGGATCGCAAGAGTATCTGTATGATGTTGTATTTATTCAGGTTGGCGCAATGTCCAAGCCGACCGTTTATCCCGCATGTCTGTAGACTGGGAAAGTGTTGATAAAAAACTTGCTGATACCTTGTACAATGAGGAAGCTGTTGCCTCGGTGAATGATATTTGTGATGTTCTCTTGGTGCTTTCTCTAAAGCACAGTGGATGAGCGAAAGGGAATCTGATTCTACGTTACAACAAGTGGTTCCCATGAGAGCATGGTAACTACTTCGGTCAGACCTTTTTGGAAACTGTTAGACGAATTGTCTGTTTCTGGTTCGGATGTAATTATGAGGGGAGATCGGTTTGTGTCGCCTTGTGGTCTGAGACTCCATATTTTTAATTTGGCACATGAGGGCCACTTAGGTCAAGGAATGACCATAGGAAGAATTAAACTAGAGTTTTGGTGGCCAGTAATAGATGAACAAATTGAACGTTGGGTACAGGCTTGTAATTCTTGCAAAGAGAGTGAGACAAGATAAAAAATTGGTATTCAGAGTAGCATGGGTCAAATCACTGATCCTGGCAAACCTTGGTTTAACATTTGTTTAGATGTCATAAGTCCTTTATCTGATTTGCCGGTCGACATGCGTTATGCTGCTGTGGTTGTTAATGTTCATTCTAGATGGCTTTGTGTTGAATTTATGAAAGACACCATTTCTACCATTAAAGTGCTTGATGGTCTTTTTCTGCATGAAGGTGTTCCACATATGATATTGACAGACAATGGTACACAGCTAACTTCCAACGAAATGAAGTGTTTTTTTTTTTTAGAAGTGGGGAGTTAAATACTTGTGTACTTCACTCTACAATCCTATGGGCAATGGTATTGTTGAAAGGCTGAGCAGATTAATTAAAGGCACCATCCAATTTGCTGTAGCTAATGGTTTGTCTCCCAGATGTGTTATTGAGGATATGATCTGGTCTTACCAAACTACCATTCATAGTGTTACAAGTCCCCTTTTCAGCTTATGCCAGGACGTCTTCCATATTCCAGGTTGGTACCTGTATGATTGAAAGATTGGGTGCATTCTGGAGGTGAAAGTTTTCCTGAAGTTGTTGGTGATAAGATTGAGATAGGTGATTGGGTTAAAGTGAAATCTGGCAGAGTCAAAGCTGGTTTGAACAAATTTAAGGGACCGTTTCTTGTGGTCAGTGTAGGAAAATGTTGTTCTTCTTGGGGGTGAAAGGTGGAATCTAAGGAGAGTGGTATTGTATCAAAAAGGAGGTTCTTACGTCAAACAGGTTTGCGAAGATGATGGATGCTCTGGTGCTATGTTTATTCCTGATTTATCTTCCAATAATTGTTCTCAACACTCCAGTGAAGTTTTTTCACGGTTGGTGCAGGGGAGTGATAAGAATAAGGTCATTCATCATGAAAATGTGGATGGTGTTAATGTTGAGCAAAGAGTGCGTTGACCACCTACATATCTTAAAGACTATGGGGCCGATTAGGATTGCGGTGATTCCGCATCCTCCGGGCCTGCGGAAGCCACCGCCAGCCTGGAGGATGCGTAATCACCGCAGCAGTGCCTCCAAAGACCCCCGCCAGATTAGGATGGCTGGGGGGTCATCGGCGGATGGGAAAACCGGCCGCCGCTTTTCCGCCGCGGTCGCCTTCCGACCGTGGCGGAAAAGCTCTAATATGGTGGCGGTGTCTATCAGACACCGCCAGCCATATGTAAATGTAAATGTGGCGTATTTGTATAGCGCGAACAGTGACCCGGAGGCATCCCGGCGCTTGTACTCCTACCACAAGGGAACCCCTCCTGGCTTTTTCCTTGTGGGGTGTCCACTCCTGGGCATCCCATGGTGAAACCAGGCATCCCTTGTGTATCAGGGGGCCTTTGTGGAGACTAAGCAAGCTATTGCCCAGAGTTGCAGCGTGGGACCCATGCTTAGAATCAGCACTGAGGCGAGAATATCCGGTCAGAGGAATTTAAGCCCGAAACCCGCTGAGGCGGGAATCGAACCCTGGTCCCTGGCCAGCGTTCTGCATCAAGGTCTGCCGCTCTAAGCATTGAGCCACACTTCTCCACTATTAGGATGGGGCAGGAAACATGCTTTTCCACGGCAGCTTTTCCGCCGCGGAAAAGCATGTGGTCTTTTCAGTTTGGGGGACCGTTGCGGGCCCCCAGGGTGTCAGGGGGTGGAGGGTGCACATGGGCGGTACCTATGGTACCCCCCTGCAATTACATGGCAGGCACCGCGTGGTGCCTGCCGCATTGTGTATGTAAATGCAATACATGAATTTTTCAACCTTGTGGCGGATGCTACTTCAAGCAGCGCCCGCCGCAAGGTTAAAGATAAGGGATGTGACCACCAGGGTGGTGGTCACATCCTAATTTGCATGGAGGGACCGCCGCTGCCCAATGCGGACGGTCCCTCTACCTCGGGGGTGGCGGACGGACGCAGGTCCGTCCGCCATCCTAATGACCCCCTATGTTAACTTTTACATTTTGGTGTTCTTTTGTTTTGTTTACTCACTTTTTTATTTTTTATAATATTACTAAGGAAGAGGATGTGTTATGATGTGTGCTTATTGTCTCATGTGCGTATCTCGTGAGTATCACATAAGTTCCACATTGTTATACTGTTCTATAAAGAATGTTAGGCTGACGACACTCGACAGTCGACAGTTGCACTGGACTGTCGAGGTGGTCGGATGCCAGGTTGTGTTCTGGTATTAAACTTATCTTCAATCTTCCTCCTGCGTGGCTTTTCACTGAAGAAGGTTCACAACAGAGCTCCTAGTTTAACAGCCAAGTCTTCAGTTTCTTGTGGAACTCGAATAGAGATTGGGAGGTTCTGATGTGATGGTAAAGGTTGTTCCAGGTTTTGGCTGCAAGGTTTTCATCTGCAGATACATTGTATCTGTGCGAGGCAAAGTGTAGCTAAGAGCATTTGCCTAGTTAGATGCCTGCAAATTAAGGCAGTGTCTAAGGTTAGAACAGCTTTGGAGTTGTAAAAGCGCAGTTTGAATTGCCAGCGCTTCACGATGGGCAGCCATTTGAGGTGGCGTGTGGTGGGTGCATTGAGAGGGACATCAAGGAGTCTGGTGGTGGCGTTCTGGGGAGTGTGGAGTCTTTGTATGGGTTGATTCAAGATACTGGCATTAGGTTTGTTGCCGTAGTTCAGTTTGCTGGTGAAGAGGACCTGGGTAACTGTGCATCTGAAGTTTGTGAGGTGCCATTTGAATATCTAGTGGAGCATCAACTGGATGGATAAGCAGGAAGAGGTTACAGCTTTGACCTGTTTGGTCATTGTTAGTTTGTCGTCCAAGATGGTTCGGAGGTTTCTGCCATGGTCTGTGAGGGTGAGCATGGATCCCAGTTTGGTTGACCACCAAGAGGAGTCCCACAGAGAACTCTTGTTCCTGAAAAGCAAGACTTCCGTTTTGTCAGTTTTGAGTTTTAGACACTTCTTTGTCATCCAGTTTGCCATGCTTGACATGCAGGGTTTGAAGTTAGTCCTGGTAGTGTGGTTGTTGTCTGTTAGAGATAGGATGAGCTGAGTGTCGTCTGCATATGAGACAGTTGATTCCATAGGATCTTATGATACGGGCAAGAGGCAACATTGTAGATGTTGAAGAGGCTTGGGCACAGCGATGACCCTTGAGTAACCCTGCAGATGAGGTTCTTGGGTTTGGAGGTGTGTGTTAGGAGTCTGAATCATTGGGTTCAGTCAGAGAGGAAGGAGGCAAGCCCTCTCATGGCAGGACCTTGTATTCCGGAGCTGTGGAGTCATGAGACGAGGGTGCAGTGGGAAGCAGTGATGAAAGCCACAGAGAGGGTGAGCAGGATGAGAGCTGTGAATTCTCCTGTCTATGATGTAATCACTTGCATCAATGAGGAAGGCTTCCATGCTGTGGTTACAACGGAAACCTGACTGAGTGATGTCTCGGAGATGATGTTGTACTAGATGGTTGGAGAGTTTCTTGGTGATTGCTTTCTCCATGACTTTGGCTGGGAAGGGCAGGAGCGAAATGGGTCTGTAGTTGCTAAGCTCTTCCTGGTCTGCCAAAGGTTTCTTCAGAAAAGCTGTGATCTCTGCATGTGTTTCCCCTACAGATGGAGGCGTTAATGATGGACGATAGGTTGGTGCTGATCCAGGTTCTTCCTAGGTTGTAGATGTGGGGGAGACAAATGTTGATAGGGGCCCCTGAGTGGATTAGCTTCATGATTTCAGCTGTGTCTTCTGGGGTGAGGGGACTCCAGTTTTTTAGCTGTTGGTCACACTCAGTGGCAGTGGGCAACTGGTTTCTGAGGTATTTTATCATGTTTTGGGGGTTGATTTTGCGGTAGATCCTTAGAATTGTGGTGTGAGAAAAGTTGGAGAGGTTTCTGTGATGGGGTAATGGCATTAGTGGCTGGTAGTGGATTGGAGAATTCTTTGATGATGTTGAAGAATTCTTTACAGGTTATTGGACCTGGTTTCAAGACCTATTGCAAGGGCTGCTTTCCTGGCCTCTGTGATTTGGGTGTGATACTTTCTTAGGGCGGATTTGTAGGTTATTCTTGTGTTGGTGTACCTGTTAGTTCTGCATCTTCTCTCCAGCTGTTTGCAGTAACATTTTCAGTCTCTTAGGTCTTCAGTGTACCATCTGGCTGGCACATCAGTTCTTGATTGTCTGATGTCCTTCAGGAGGACAAGGATGTCCGTGCAGCCTGTGATCCAGTTATTGAAGGTTCATATGTTGGTCTGTATGTCTCCGGTGCGGTCTGCTTGGTTGACTCTGAGGGTATTGGTCCAGTCTGCTTCTGCTTTCTTGTTCCAGCTGTGCCTGGGGTAGCTAGTTGACTGCAGTGTGAGGAGTCGGGGTGCATCAATGTAGAAGTGAACTATAGTATGATCAGTACATGTGGGTGAGGTGACTGGTTTTAACCTTGTTGCTGGCGGTAAAGATGGGGTCCGGTGTGTGTCCTACATTGTGAGTAGGGCTTTGAACCAGCTGGGTGAGTCAGAAGTTGTCAAGGCTGCCAAGTAGGGCAGTGGAGCTGGTATCTGTGTGGTCCCCAAAATAGAAGTTAAGGTCACAAAGTAGGATGAATTAGTTTGAGCTGATGACAAATGGAGTGATGAAGTTGGTGAGGAGGTAGCTGAACAGGGTGCATGGTCCGTGGGGTTGGTATGCAAAGGTGAAGTTGATGCTGATGTAATTGTTGGTTTGCAATCGGAAGTGTATTTGTTCCATGAATGGCATGTTCTCATCTGTGGAGGCAGAGAAGGTGATAAAGTCATAGTCGATGATGGCAAGGTGTCTTCCTGGTTTGTTGGGCCTATCCCAGTGGGAGATTTCTCCATTAGGATGGCTATGGTAAAGGCGGTGTGGATGAGTGGATGAGCCATGTTTCGATCAGAAAGAGAACATCAGGGTAGTGCGTCGGGCATGTCCCAGGCTTTGTGGTGTGTTTGCAGAGAGATCCGGTGTTGAGGAGTATGCATGTCCTGCAGGGTGACACATGTGTGGTGGGTGAAGTAGGAATGCGGCTACCCGAGGCCAACGCAGGAGGCCACTCAAGAGGGCGGCCCTCTAGTACCATCGGGCATTCCACCCCCCCGTTTTCCTACCAAAGGGGCAGGGACTCTCGAGGAGTCCCCTCCTGGACATGGTCGATGCCGCATCATGTACAGTGCGCTGGCGGAGTGAGGGGTGTATATGTCCCCCTCACCACGCTGACGACCTCTATGTCGTCGCACCGCACACGCGGGGCTGCTGCCTCGCAGGACATGCCGTATGGACACGTTGTCCAAGCTCACGGGGGTCATTGTTGTGCCGTTGTTGGCTTCGGGTTATTGAGGTGAGTCAGAGTTGTGTGTTAACCCTTCCTCTCTCGGTGCATCTCCAGGTGTTGTGGCCCTGGTCAGTACTTTGTATAGGCCGTGGTGGTGTGGCACGATGTTGAAGTCAATGGTATTGGGTGTCCGGGTACCAGTCACGCGGGGTGCCTGCGCCGGCTGTTGGCTCGGGCGTAGATCGACTGTGTAGGCCCCATACCGGGCATGCTTGATGAGCCTGGGATGCAGCTCTCCCTGCAGTGTCGGGCACCTGGGTGCCTACCGACAAGGAACCGCGTCTCGTTAGCGGGCCGCGCTTGGTCTGGTATGGAGATGATGCTTTTGCTCGCCAATAGGGGAAACGCAGATTCTGGATACAAGTACAATCATTCTGGTTTTTCGGCAAGGCCTGCGTTATTGGAACTCAGGGCTGGCACGGTGATGTTGAGGACCAGTCAGCCTCCTATGTCCAGGGCTCCTGGGAATTGCTCAGATGGGGCTGCGGTAGTGACCCAACTTTACTCCCAGGCCTGGTAAAGAATGAAAGGGGAGACTGTCGGGATAAGAGGCGCAGTTGGGTTTCGCTCACCACGGAGCCGTCGGAGAGCAGTGTTTGACCCGTTTGCCCTGTATGCATTACACCCCGGTTAAAACAGCGAGGAAGCACTGTGATTAGGTTTTAACGTTTCCCTTTCGGCGGGACGAGCTTGCTGCCCCCGCGGCCTGCAGGTTGCGCTGGCGGGGCCACGGCGTGCCATTTTAGGTTAGGGACTCCTTTGACCCTGGGCAGATCTTGTGGTTTCTTGCCTAGGGAGCCTTTGTTCTCGGCAGACGCAGCTGGGTTTGGATAGCCACCTACTCGGAGGTGAGGCTCCGGTGCGAAGATATGCTTCTCTTGTCGTGAATCTTCTTGCAGTGGAGAGTTGTCTTTCCTGTTTCTTTCTTTATCCCCCCCCTTAAGGCCCGGGTTAGCGGCATGCTGGAATTTGTTTGTGCGTCTCGCAGGGGGGGTATGGGCAATATGGAGTTTGGGCGTCCAGGCGTGCACTGCAGTGACCACTAGCAATGCTGTGCACTTCGCACTTGGAACCCTCTGCTGACTTGGGAAGGGCACACGACACGCCATCTGGGGGTATGGAGCGAGAGCTCGGCTTTGCTGCCATGTGGTGCCATCGTTGGCAGGCATTCTCCTTTAGGACCAAGCCTCTTTGCGGTGTACGAGGAAAGGCGGGGGTGCCCCCTCATCTGCTTGGCGCTGTGCCCGCTGAAATCCCCCTCCAGTTCTCTACTAACAGTTAGAAGGATATGGCCCTGACGCGGGTGGGGACATGCCGCAGTTCGGGCCCCCGCTCCAAATTCAATCGACGGGTGTGCCCGCGGGGACAGGCAGCTTGCCCTGCATTCTTGGTAGATATGCGGGGTTTGCAATCGGGCAATGTGCGTCAAAAGTATTTGGAGCTGTCAGCGGCTACGGGGTCCGACGGCCTATTTGGGTTCTTTTGAGGAACGCTCGGACGGCTATATCCGATATCCATGGCAGCGTTAGGCGGGAGGGGGGCTTGGCTGCACTTGTAGTGCTTTGAGGGCCGAAAAGCATCGCATCTCATGTAGTAAAAGGACACTTATGAAGAATGTTCGGCCTCCTCCTCACAGCGCTTGAGGCCCGCAAAGTCCTCCAAACACCCTGCCCCCATGCTGCGAAGTGGTTAGGATGCGCCTTATCACTTTGTAACACCATTTATTATCAAGATGTACCCCCCTTTGAAATGTGGTCACAGTTTCTGGAAGAGAGGTTTTAAACTTGGTGAAGCGTCAATTCAAACCAACAATGTGAGCCGGCACACATGTGTACATGAAAATTTTGGCACATGATTAGAAAAGGAATGTGATCTGACATTGAGCACCAAGTTTAGGGGAGAGGACTGCCGACTTTGGTGCTGGAGAACAGGGTTCGAGCCTCAGGATCGTGTCCACATCCTGCTACTCAGGGCGAATAACCTATTCTCCCCGTGCCAGAGGGATGGGTAATGAAAATACGGTGTTCATGTATGCATTACTCCACAAGGAAGGCCCACCAATCCTCAACAACTGTATCACCCCCTACAGACCTACTAGAGCGCTCCGATCGGACCATGAAAACCTTATTGTGGTTCCCAGGGTGAAAAAGGCTCGCGCAGGAGGCCGCCGCTTCTCGGTCCACACAGCGAAGCAATGGAACGCGCTCCCCCTGAAACTAAGATCAGAACCAAACCTCCTGCGTTTCAGGAAATCGCTCAAAACCTTCCTTTTCCCTTACATCACTCTCACCTCCCGCACTCCATCCATCAGGAGCTTGAGGTTTAGCGCTGGGATACTCTTGGGTGACTACGCGCTCTATAAAAACCTAAAATAAATAATAAAATAAATAAAATTAATTTCAACGTGTCCACATCCTGTAATTCAGGGCAAATCACGTAATCTCCCCATGCCTGTGGAATGTGTGATGTAAATACAGTGCTCATGTATGCGCCCCAATACCTGCGGGCGAGTTTGCGCCAATACGAATATGGGCGTGGCCTGAAGCACACACTAAAAATTGGTCCTGAGCACAGTGCGCCGCCCAGGTGGATTTTACTCAGTTGGTCATTTCACATTGCTGCATGATACAACACGGCATAGCATGCCTACAACAACTCACGACTGTTGGCTTTGTCAACGTTTGCTGGTTGCATAAGATACATAAGTAGCAACAATGGCCTGGACACCAGGACAGTGTTGCTGCTCCCGAGTTTTGCGAAGTGAAGGGAGGCCCAGCGAGAAAATGACTAGAGATTTCCTTGCCCCCACCAAAGCTCACCAGGCTTTAACTTCAAACACTAGTGTGAGGAGAGCAGGGTGAGCACAACCACATGGTTACCTTTGCACTAATCACTGGAATTTTGGAAGGTGCCAATGAGGTTTTACACTGCAACTCATACTGAAACGATCCAAACCCCACCCAGGGGATAAGGTACAGTGATTAGTGCATTTGCCATGTTGTGCAAGTTTAGCTGTGCAAAGTTTAGGGAAAACTGTACTAGAAGTTTAGTGGGGTACGTTTATGACTACGCTGGTATGTTTGTGACTCATCATAGCTCCTGCATAGACACATTGGGCCCGATTCACAGAATGAACTTAAGACTCAATCCTAAACTTACTACTGTTTTGGTATTCACAGATTTCATTTACTACTTTTGGTATTCACAGAATGAACTTACTAATTTTGGCATTCACAGAATGCACTTACTACTTTTGGTATTCACAGAATGAACTTACTCATTTCGGTATTCACAGAAGTTAGGAGTCCTAACTTTAGGACTCCTAAATGCCTTCTGTGAATACCGAAAATCTTAAAATTAGGATTTTTCTCAATTTAGTAGTAGTAAAGTTAGGAGTCCTAACTTTACTACTACTAAATTGGTAAAAATCCTAATTTTAAGACTTTCGGTATTCACAGAAGGCATTTAGGAGTCCTAAAGTTAGTAGTCCTAACTTTACTACTACTAAATTGAGAAAAATCGTAATTTTAGGACTTTCAGTATTCACAGAAGGCATTTAGGAGTCCTAAAGTTAGTAGTCCTAACTTAACTACTACTAAATTGAGAAAAATCCTAATTTTAGGACTTTCGGTATTCACAGAAGGCATTTAGGAGTCCTAAAGTTAGAAATCCTAACTTTACTACTACTAAATTGAGAAAAATCCTAATTTTAAGACTTTCGGTATTAACAGAAGACATTTAGTCCTAAAGTTAGGAGTCCTAACTTCTGTGAATACCGAAATGAGTAAGTTCATTCTGTGAATACCAAAAGTAGTAAGTGCATTCTGTGAATGCCAAAAGTAGTAAGTTTATTCTGTGAACCATAAGGCTGAGGCATGCTCCTGTTCATGTGCACCAGAAGAAATCTGTATCCTGCATCAAGTTGCCACATGGCGGCTTGCTGCTTGCATATTCGGGTGTCCTTTCATACAAAATGTTTTTTCCTTTAATTGCTGCAAAGTCTACCCGTGCTAAATTTGACCAAGCGATTTCTGACCTGTGGCACAGTTACATACTTGTACCCCCAGCAGAGTGCATACCCGTGCACCACGGCACATGCAGAGTATCTTGGTAGAAACCTATTTGGGAGCCCCTGGTTGGAGCAGCGTTGAATTTGATACAGTCAAGCTCGTTCATGCCGACTTTCAGGAAAGTTACTTCCAATTTCTAAATAGGTTTGCATAAAATATTCCCCAAAAAAAGGGAAAGAGGTTGTGCAATGTAAATCCTCCCATGATGCAACCCCTTAGTGAATAATCCTAATTACACAAACTGCCCATGTGGTGGGGTGGTGGATTAGCGCACCCCGCAAAGCCCCTTGGCTGATACATTCCCCTCCGGGACCAGCTAGTGAATAATTCGGCCCGCAGCCTACCGAAAGCCTGCCCAGAACCTTCCTTGACTGTGGGCAGGAGTGTAATCACGTGCCGCCGTCCCTAATGTCAGGCCAGTCACCACTCACTCAACTCGCTAGCAGGCATGACGGCAGGAGCTATGGGTGTTATAAAACAAAGTGTCATATGGTTACTGCGTTTCTATATATTGTGTTAAGTTAGCATGAGTTTATTAAATGTTTAAACAACATATTTTCCTTCAGCTTCAGTTTGCACACGACACCTAATTGTTATTGTAGCTTTCAACCTAGACGAAATATGTGATTTATTTGAGAATAATATGTTATTGCTCAGATATCAGTCGTGCTTGGTACAACTGTCTGCACACTGAGAACTGCACCCTCTAAGAATAACCTAACACAAGGTTGCTGAAAGCCTGATCCTCGCACCACATTAGACATAACACAAATAATGTTGCTGCCAACATTGGGCTCTACGCGGGTTTATGATAGAGTTACAGGGAATGAATCAACACACTTGATGCTTCGCAAGCAGAGAGCTGGTAGCTGTTGATGTGATCTACTCCTACTGAAGTTTAGAGGTATGGGCCCGCCCTGCTAGAACCCAAATGAGACCTTCTTAGATATAATATAATATGCTAAATAGGGTGCGCGAAATATAGGTGATACAAACTTTATATAGATTTTGCATTATAATATGCTATCACCATTCGCTTACTATGGATTAGTGACTATGCTGATAACTCTGATTTTTATAATATGTATGTTGGTATTATATAAGATACTGCGTTTGAGAACTTTGCATTGAAAAATAAACATTTCAAACTTGCACGTGTGTTCTTTGGCTCCCAGTTTTGGTTTGTAATGATTATATAACGAAAGAGTGTTCATGTGTTCCACGATACCTGAGGTACCCTAAGTTCATGTTCTGGATTGTCTAAGTCATTGAGAAGTTGTTAGTACCAATGAGACACTGTAGCTAGCTTGGTAAGGGGATTTCTGACACTAAGGTGAGTTTTGGGTCATCCTAACTCACCCAGGTTCTAGATCTCTGTGCACAGTTCTGTGGGAGAACGGAAACCCTGCTACATGGCGCCCATACGTTGTTGGCCTTATATCATGACACTCGAGTAGTATATCATTCAAACCTTAACCCCTTCATTACCGTTTCCGGAAAACGGTGGTGTCGGAAAAACCTACCTATTTTTGAAATAGGTCTTTTCAAGCTTGATTTTATCTGAAACGGTTTCTTTGAATTACTACCCAGTTGTGCTACAAAGTAATCTTTGTTTTTTCAACTTCCTGTGCTATCATGGCACAAGCCGTGGACATCCCGCAGCATAGTCGCATTGCGGTGCGTGACCACTTGCGGGCTTATAATGTCCCTGTGGAAGGCTTGGCTGTTGTTCTGGTGGTGAGTGCGGAACATGCTTACCCATACGAACTATTTTATTCGTGGGTGACATTTCCGGCGGTGAACGCTAATTCTGGTGTTTTCCATTCCTTCACCGCTACGGCTGTACCGGCTGCGTATGCCGCGTACAGAGCACTGGAGGTTCCTATTGATGCTTGGCAGCATGGAGTTTGGTTTGGAGGCGCCCTACCACATGCTTTAACCGCTCCGAGGTTGGGTCCTTTGTCTATTCCGGGCACACCTTGGCCCGCTTTGGCTGGATTCACTCCTCACCCTAATCGCGCCACTTGTGGCGTGGCTGATCTGCGGCAACTTCATGAAGTCGCAGTGTCCGTGATTAGAGCGCTTGTTCATTACACTAGCCGTAATGTTCAAGACGTAGCCCCTAGGGGTGCGCAGCTTCGTGCAGAACAGGCTGGTTTGAAAATCAATCCTGTCATGGTGAATTCCGTGATGGGCAAAAAGCCCCAGGACAAGGATGATTTTCCGTTCTGGCTTGCAGAGAAATTCGGCCAGCTAGAAGCTGTGTTTCCTAATACGAATCCTGGTGATAAGCACCGGATTCTTACACTAAGTTTACCGAAAGATTTGGCACCTGAACTTGTTGACTGTGAGACCTGGGGTAAGACTTTTGCAGCGGTCTATTCGAGGTGCTATGGCACCCCGTCTGTGACCAATCTGGGTGCGGTCCTTAAACGTGTTCAAGATGAACACGGACCGGAGTCAACGGTTGAGTTGGGTATGCGCCTGTGTGGCACCTTTGATGTAGTTTGCGATCTGATCCTTGCGAATGTCAAGGGGGATGCAGTGAACTTTCAGGTTGCTAACGCATTGGCGTTAATTCCCGAGGCCGAGAAACCCCGTCAGTTGGCAAGGATAATTGTGGCGGCTTATAAAATGGTTGGCCGCAATGCGAAGGGACTTAAAGCTTTTACTGACAAAGAGAAAAAGCAGACCCAGGGTCAGTCTTCGGAAACTAGTGGTCAACAAAAGTCCAAGAAACAAAAAAAATTGGCCAAAAAAGCAGTCTCAGGGTAAGCAACAACAACAAACACAGGTTTCTGCTCCTGCGTCTCCATTGCCTGCGCAGTCAGATCGGGTTTATGATTTGCGCGATCGCGCAATGATTAAGGCACCTGAAAGGTTTCAGGCTTCTGACCAACGCTCTCCTCGTTCCTTTCAGGACTCATCGGCTCCGTCAACCGGTGGTGGAGGGGGCGGCAGGGGCCGGGGTGGCCAGCAAGGACGTGGTCAGCCCCGCCCGCGTAACGGTGGAGAGCAGCAGGAAGGCGATACGCCCAAGAGACCACAGTTTGCCACAAAGAAAGTCGCCGCCCTGACAGCGCATCGATATGCGACGGATAGTGGGAACGCGGCTTCGGAATCTGACGTGGGCTCTGACCTTGCTGGACAGCGCGGCAGAGATTACCATAGTGAGAGAGGCCCTCCGTCCACTGTTGATGGTGACAGCGACTGACACTTATGTTGTGATTGAAACATCTGATACGCATGTTGCTGCCCCTGAACGTCTTTTTGAAATTGTCCTGTTAATCGAAGGTGACATGCAGCGAACTATAAAAGGGGTATTTTGGGAAAATCTTTCGTCTACGTATGACATTTTGCTTTCAGAGGCTGACTGGCCCCCACCTTTTGTTCTCGCAGCTCCGCGAGGGGAGGAGGTGATCCTCCCCAGTTTCGCGCAGACTGTATTGAGAGTGGAGGCGCTGCATTTTGCAGAAGAGTGGGCTCTGGCGCTTGCGCCGGCTGTGTACCGCAATCAGTGTGGCTGGGATAAATTGTCTCCAAGCCATGAGATTCCGTTATGGTCTCAGCCGCAGCCTCAACCTCAATATCCCATTCGGCATGAAGCCAAAGCTTCAGTCGCAGCTATCCTTGAACAATTGGAATATCAAGGTGTAATTGAAACGTGTGTGTCACCGATGCATAACCCCCTTTTTACTGTAAACAAGCCGGACGGCTCATATCGTTTGGTTTTGGATTATAGGCATTTAAGCTCGCATTGCCATAACTGCGCAGTACAGAATACTCATGGCTCTGCTTTAGTGAATAGTCTTGAGCGTAAACGGTTCAAAACCACGCTTGACATTTCCAATGGTTTTTATGCCCATAGATTAGACGGTCTAAGTTCCCAATGGACCAGCTTTACATGCGGCGGTGTGCAAAAAATGTTTCGGCGTCTCCCAATGGGCTATAAGAATAGTCCTGGAGTATTTTCCGCCCGCATAGTCTCTCTTTTGGAGGGCTTCGACCTAGTTGCTTGTTCGTATGTGGATGACATTTATCTCACAGACGACGATCTTTGGGAGCATCTGTGTCGAGTAAATAGCATAATTTGTAACTTTGCAGACATTGGTTAAAAATTTAACTTTGCAAAGTCGCACATTGCAGAGTACACAGTGTTGTTTCTCGGCTACAAGCTTAACAACGAGGGAAAGGGCTTGGCCCCTCACTTCCTGGAGAAATGCGCACAGCTGCGCTCTCCGACAACACTGAAAAAATTACAATCTTTACTGGGTTTTTTGAATTTCGGGAGGACTTACATTCCGGAATATGCCCAGCGTATCAAGCCTTTATATGCTTTGATACAACCATCTTTTTCCAAATCATGCTGGCTGCCTGAGCATTCAGCCATTCTGCAGTCTTTGCAGGCTTATTCGCTCGCTTCTGAAAATTTACAGACTCGTGATAACCAGACCAACCTGGTGATAAGAATTATCCCTGGGGCGGTGGGTTTCACGTACCTGACTTTTAATGAAGGAGATACAGTACCTATTGCTTACAAGTCACATTTGTACACTTCGGCTGAACAGCGTTTTTCCACTGTGGAGAAAGTTTTAACAGCTGTACAGATGGCAATTCTTAAGGAACATGCCCTGTCACAAGGAAAACGCATGTTGGTTGTTACCCCGTGTCCTGCCTTGGAGGCAGTTACGAAAGCCAGTGTACCGAATTCCAAAGCTTTGCACCCTAGGTGGATTCAGTGGGCTGCATCCTTGACATCCCAGGATGTCACGTTTATTTTTGACGCCACTTTACGGTCGCAGGAGTATTTACAGTATGAATTTGTTCATCCTGCTCCTTTAGCAATGCGGCCGTTGGAGGATTTCCATTGCATCATTTACACTGATGGTTCGGCGCAGGTTGCGCATGGCCTAAACATGCCTACGTTTCCGCTTGCGCCATTGTGGTTGGTGCCATGGTGAACGATGAGTTCAAGTCCAGTGTCGTGCACACGCAGACGCTTGGGGACTGCACCGCACAATTAGCAGAGCTTCGTGCTCTGATGCTTGCATTGGAGTACGCAGATCCTAGTGTGACGACTTTGATCGTAAGTGACTCTTACTACTGTGTCCAGTCTTACAATGAAAACTTGTTCTTTTGGATTCAGAATGAATTTCGTGATTCCAAAGGTAGCACAATAAAACATAAAATGATCTGGGTCCGAGTGGCGGAACTTAAAGCGAAGTTGCCACTCGTGTTTGTGATTCATGCTCTCGGCCATCAGCGCGTGGGGGTCCACGCTGTTGGTAATTCGCTTGCTGATGAAGCAGCGAAGTCAGCGGTATCAAAATACTTAGTTGCAGCAGTCACGAGGTCCAAAAGCAAAATAGATAATGACATCTTGGCAGCTGTTGCTGCAACAGAGAAGGGAGGTAAATATCCTGCGGGGTTCCCTTCTAAATACACCTACCACTTAAGTCCCGATAAGGTTCCTTATGTGAAAATTCCTGATGTTGGCGAACGTCTAGTTCCCAACTCGGATCACAGGGCTGCTTTGATCACAGCGGCTCATGAAGGTTTGGCGTCTGCGCATGCGGGCGTCTCAGCCACTGTAACTCAGCTACAACAGAGGTTCTGGTGGCGGGGACTATACAAACAGGCGCACGATTATGTCCTTCAATGTGACATTTGCCAGCAGATTAAACCTTCAACTGCTGCGCGTCAGCCTCAGACAAGTTGTACATCTCTAATAAACCGCTTGGATGCGTTTATTTGGATCACTGCGGTCCATTTTCTTCTGATACTGCATACAAGTACATCTTGGTAGTAGTTGACTCATGCACACGCTTTGTGTGGGTATGGCCACATCGGAGCGCTGATTCACGGACTGTCATCAAGGATTTGCGAGTCTTTATAGGGATTTTTGCCTGTGGTGCCTTCCATTTGGATCAGGGTCCGGCTTTCGCCTCTAAGGCGTATAAGGATGCTATGGTTTCGTTGGGGGTCCAAGTCAAGTTTTCAAGTCCGTACAGGCCCGAGGGTAACAGTGTAGTGGAACGAATGAACCGTGACTTAAAGCAATCTTTGACAGCCCGAGTTATAGACACTGGCAGAAACTGGTTAGCCCACCTCAATGGCGTGCAGCGTGCGCTTAATAATCTCCCTAGAAGGTCTCTGGGTGGGCGGACATTTTGTACGAAATGCTCTTTGGTATCAAGATGTATGTCCCTGACCTCGATGGGCTAGACTGCAAGGCCCAGGCCACGGCCTTTGACGTAGATGAACATTGCAATGTTTTACAGGATCCACAAAAGACCAGAGACAGTCTAGCAAAGGAACATTTGCCCTCCACATCGGATGATGCGTTGCAGATCCCGGTAGTTGGCTGGCTACCCCAAGTTGGAGAACTGGTTCGAGAGAAGATCGATAACAAGAAAGAGTTTGGTCCCTCATATCGTGCACCGGTTCGAGTTCTTGGAGTGAAGGGCACAAGAACAGTCATTTTATCACCACTTTCAGGTCGTAAGGAAAACAGATGTATTTCTATTGACAATGTCAAGACACACAGGGTGGCCGATTCTTCATAGCATGACACCGGCTGTATCCTGTCCTTCCATGGTGAGGCACTCTGTGCTGGCAATAACTTCTGGTGCAGAACAGGAGGTGTCCCTCGAGATGCCTGCCATATCCAGTCCTTTATTAAATACTATTCCTGTTACTAACATCGATGAACTAACCTACACCTATCCTGCTGATTTATCGATGCCTGATTTACAGACTCGTTTGGCCGACCAGTCCAGATTCTCTTTTGACTCTGTTTCGGAACTTTCAAAGAAACCCTCAACTATTGCGAAATATGCCACGTTGTTTAAAAAACATTTTTTAATTCCCCCTTGGACATTCCCCCTTGGTTGATCCTATTTTCATTTTACCTTTTTATGTCAATTGGTTTTGTGTTTTATTTTTTCCGCCTGATCGATGGTCACTACGTTAAAGAAAGAACAGGAATTCGGTACCTTAATGGAACATTGGCCCCTCTTTCCTCTTCACATTCAGCACACAGACTGAAACGAAACTTGAATACAGTCAACATTACTGCTTGGCCTGTCCTTGATGGGATTGTGTGGGATGCGGTTAGATTTCAAATACATGGGCCCACTGAAGTGATTAATGTCCCGAATGTGCTTAGAGTAAACATGAGAGATGTGATTAAACAGAATATACGTTCTGATGATTGGGATATTCAGGCCGTAGAAGCATTATTCTCTGATTTAAAATACTATGCAGTTTTGATGCTGAAGACTTATATTTAGATTCTATTAATTAGGGTGATTTGTTTTGCTTCCAACATTATGGTAATCATTTTCTCCATAAGACGAATTCCAGGAGGGTTGCTGTGAATTACACGCAGTGGGAGCACTGCCCAGCTCCTTTAATTGGAAGCTCGAGTACATTTCTGAAAAAATATAGTTATTTTACAGATTTCAATCAATCAAATCCTGAGTCATTTTATTTCAGGATGACGGAAAAGTCCATGTCCAAAGTTCGACTTACTGATACAAAGTTGTTGTATTCGAAGTCTATTCTAGACAAATTGGCTTTAGATGGCTACGAGTTCTGGAAGGGAATAATTGACCTTAAATCGGTTTGGGGTACCAAAGATTGGCAGGTACAAGGCACTGAGGCTTTGCACCGTGCATGTCTCATCCCGAATCACATGTTGTTTCTAAATTCTACTATTTCCCAAACAACATGCTTTGGATTGGCTACTTCTAAAAAATTAAATACACCAATTATCCCCGAATTGGAAGAATATTCAGGTTGGGGTAATTTTTCTGAATTATCTATTCGTGAGATACAGTCTCTACTACACAATTCGTCCTTTAATGTATCCAGTTTGGATCCAAAGGGTTGGCTATTGTGGCAAAAGAGTTCTGATTCTTGCCAACGTCGATTTCTGGGGTTGGCTGAAGGGTTCACACAAGTACGACCAGATCCCCGTTTTGAAACTGATTATACTGTCACCACTTACTCTGTGGGGAAACTGTGTCAGAATTGGTTACAACATTCCACTTTAGCTGCAGTTAAACTACATCTGTCTCAATTAACTGAAAATGTGGATTTGAACGATTTTATAAAAGGCCCAGCTAAAGGTAGATCTAAACGATGGATTTATGCGGTATACAATGAAATTTGGAAAGTTTCTCAAATTGAGGCTGCTAAGCGCCTAAGGGCAATTGATCAAGCAAATTTAGAAAAAGTGCTTGCAGTTGTCGATAACAGTATTAACACGCTTTCCTCCCGAATTTATACGTTGAACAATATTGTTTCTTCTGTTGTTGACATTGTACATGATGAAGTGTCCGTATTGTATCATGGTCAAAATCAATTGCGTTCTGTAATGCGGTTTGCTTGGACACTACAAACTCTGAAGGCTGGTCGAGTGCCTTGGAGTTATATGAACGTCACATCACTATTTGCCCCTTTTAATTTGACTGACAAGCAGCGCATGCTTTCCATGCGAGATGCATCATTTTCTATGTTACACATTGAAAAGTTAGAGTCTTTGCCCTTTTCTGTGGCCGAGGCAGCCGCGGCTACATGGCTTATCCATGGTATTATTACTTTACCATTTGCTCTGTATAAATTTACAAATTGCATGCGATATATTGCTATAGGGAGATATGAACCTCTAGGCAGTGCTTTCCTACATGAGACATGGTCTTTACCATACACATACAGATGTCTGAAAGAAGGAAAGGAAGTGAATCTGAATGGTGAAGAATGCACACAGTCGCCTGACCGTTCACTGATATGCAGGCACATCCAGTTGCATGGTTCTTGTTATCAGGACAGGCCAAATTTAGCCTGTGTTTTAAAAGGCACACCGGTTCCTGCAATAGTTCCCACATTCACTTTATTGTCAAACGGTATTTATTTACTTTTGAATAACGAGATGTGTTGTGGGTTAATGGTCGGTATCGCCTATGTGGTTACTGTATCAGAACATGTGGTGTGTTGCAAGAACGTGTTATATCCACCCACACATGGGAATTCAGATGTTTCCATTTGGCCGCGAATACCAACCTTGAGAGCGGAGTTCAACGGTTTGAGCCGAATAAGAGCTCTTTTGTCTCAAAAAGAAGTGGCCCTGAGCTCCGCCCGTGAAACTTATGTCCTTCACATAGCTAACACACGGACAGAGGTGCAGGCACTTTTAAATACTGACTTGCCGTTTCATTTCTGCGAGCTGGTTCATCAAATCTTTAATGCCTCCTCCACGTCTGGACTGGCACATTTTTTTAAATTGGTTAGCAGTGGTCTCGTGACTACGTTTGAAAAAGTATTTGGTATTATCCCTGCATTTTTTCAATCTATATTCGCAAGCTTGTTTGGCGGATTCCCTGTTTTGCTGGCTTTGGCTGCAGGCGTTTTGTTGATATTTTGCTTTATAAAACATGGATGCCCATCCTGCACAAGGAGCCGCTCAGCCCCTTCTAACACTGTTTCGCAACCGGATGCTTAATTGCTATGGAACCTTGCCGCTTGCGACTTTAAGCACGGCATTTGGATTATCATTTTGGTTTTCCTATTTCACATGTGTCCAGCCTGTGTTTCATTGCCTGAGCTGTGATTTCGACTGGGCCATTGATTTGTGTCTCTGCTTGACGACTTCTCCTGACGTCGATTTTGATCAGCTGATGAGCCCCGTAGTTGCTCACGAGTTGGTTTGTTCTGGCGAAAGGGTTATGGCCGTGGCAGCGATGCATGGACTAATGGGTCAGTGGGACATATCCACAGCGGAGCATGACTTTCTGGCACATAGCGTTCTCGAGAACCCACTGAGTTGTCCTCTGATGTTGCTAGAGGATTCGGTGCTGGAGGAGCACGTATGTTCTTTCCCATTGCTTAATTGTATGGCTGAACTGTTTTCGGATGATGACAGTGATTTCATGTTGGAAGCTGTAGCTACCTATATTGCATATTCAATCGACCCATGATTGACTTTGAAGACTTTCATTATTATGTCACGTGACTTTTTAGTAATTCTGAATGGTGCCTTTTTTATTACGAACATTCGACTTTTATATGTTCTAGGCCTATGAACTCGTAGTTGGCCTTAAGTTCGAGTTTTTGTATTTTTGTATGGCCACTATAGGCATTCATACATACTTTTTGTTATTAAAAACTTATATACATTTACATACATTTAGCTTGGCTCAATATTGTTGAACTCTGCTTTCATGTTTTGCCTCTCATATAGTATTGGCTTATATTTTCTCCCTTTTTTAACCGTCCTCGGGTCATTGGGGGGGTGTCATATGGTTACTGCGTTTCTATATATTGTGTTAAGTTAGCATGAGTTTATTAAATGTTTAAACGACATATTTTCCTTCAGCTTCAGTTTGCACACAACACCTAATTGTTATTGTAGCTTTCAACCTAGACGAAAGATGTGATTTATTTGAGAATAATATGTTATTGCTCTGATATCAGTCGTGCTTGGTACAACTGTCTGCACACTGAGAACTGCACCCTCTAAGAATAACCTAACACAAGGTTGCTGAAAGCCTGATCCTCGCACCACATTAGACATAACACAAATAATGTTGCTGCCAACATTGGGCTCTACGCGGGTTTATGATAGAGTTACAGGGAATGAATCAACACACTTGATGCTTCGCATGCAGAGAGCTGGTAGCTGTTGATGTGATCTACTCCTACTGAAATTTAGAGTTATGGGCCAACCCTGCTAGAACCCAAATGAGACCTTCTTAGATATAATATAATATGCTAAATAGGGTGCGCGAAATATAGGTGATACAAACTTTATATAGATTTTGCATTATAATATGCTATCACCATTCGCTTACTATGGATTAGTGACTATGCTGATAACTCTGATTTTTATAATATGTATGTTGGTATTATATAAGATACTGCGTTTGAGAACTTTGCATTGAAAAATAAACATTTCAAACTTGCACGTGTGTTCTTTCGCTCCCAGTTTTGGTTTGTAATGATTATATAACGAAAGAGTGTTCATGTGTTCCACGATACCTGAGGTACCCTAAGTTCATGTTCTGGATTGTCTAAGTCATTGTGAAGTTGTTAGTACCAATGAGTCACTGTAGCTAGCTTGGTAAGGGGATTTCTGACACTAAGGTGAGTTTTGGGACATCCTAACTCACCCAGGTTCTAGATCTCTGTGCACAGTTCTGTGGGAGAACGGAAACCCTGCTACAAAAGTGGCCCCCTGAGGGGATCCCGGGCAGATGGCTGCACAAGTGTCAGGTTTTGTAGTGGTAATTTATGATTGGCTGCATGGCGGGAGCAATATGGGGTGCGAAGTGAACTGATGCCTGCCTGGCATGGTTCCCCATTCAAGCACTTAAAGTTTGAAATCTGTGAGGTCCTGGGGGCTCTGCAGGAACTTAGCTTTGCATCCTTCAGAGGCCAATGATACTGTACCATTGAACTGGGCAACAATAACCATGTTGTTCAGCGCCTAGATACCATTGTGCGAACATATCCACAATCAGCCGGGCATGGAAATTTTACAGGAATGTTATGGAATGCTGTAGTCTCACTCAGCAGTGTAGAAAGCAAGAGTTTTGCACAATTTCCATAGGCCGTAAGGGTAGGCAGGCAACAGGTTATAGCCACTCGAAACAGCAGGGCCCCCTATGTTGGATGCACAGTAGACATATTTACTGGAATGGTTTTTATATGTGAAAGGTTTTATACTTTAATGGTTTTATGTCGCACTGGCTAGAACCTGATGTATCAGAGCGCTTTACATGCGTCGCAGACCATAGTTGCAGGTTACATTGTTACAAAGGATACAAAATTAGAGCACAGTTACATAGCTACAAAATAGCCATGGCAAGCGATTCAGGGGAATACATACATACAACTACTGCCGTGGTTACGCTCCAAAATGTGTGGTTGAGGAGGCTAAGCTTGGGCATTTGGCTTCAGTTAGCAAGGCACCTGCCTTTTAGCCTTGGCAGAATGGAAAGTGTGGAAGTTGTCTCCATTAAAAGGGCGCCGTACTCAAGAGATTGGGGGAAACACTGGTTTAAAGGATAAGGGGCAACGGTGTAGTAGGAACACCTGGCATTCCAGTATCCTATAATGGGCAGGTAGCGGTCATACTGTTCCCCCCCCCTCGTTCCCTCTGACTTGTCGGCTCCCTGGCACACATTAGCAAAAAGTTTGGGAACACCCAGACCTCCCCCAGGGGTGCTTGGCCTAGAGTGGAGGGAAAGGTCCAAATATATCACATTTACTAACATTTACATTGGCCTAACCTGTGGCGTCCCGCAGGGTTCCTCCTTATCCCCTCTTCTTTTTAATTTATATTTGACTCCCCTTATCCGGTCTTTACGAGGCAATCATGTCACCGTGTTTAATTACGCGGATGACATCCAGTTGATCTTTAATATTGATGGCTCGGCGGAGTCCATCCTTAACTTCCAGTCTACCCTCTGTCACATCAGCGACTGGATGGGGGTTAATCACCTCAAGCTCAACCCCGACAAGACTGAATTTGTGCTTGTTGGGGGAGCGGCCAACCCATGGAAATCTACTTTTTGGCCTGTGAGCTTAGGTCTTCCCCCGAGTCCTGTCGACTCAGCAGAAAGTCTGGGAGTCATCGTCAGTAATGATCTCACGATGAAGCCCCAGATCAATGCTGTAGTCTCGTCGAGCTTCTTCCAGCTTCGTAAAATTCGGAAGATCGCCCGCTTTTTGACCACTGAGGCCCTCACCCTGGTCCTGTTAGCTTTAGTCATTTCGAGGATTGACTATGCCAATTCTCTATATTCAGGTATCCTGTCTTACTGAAGAAGCTGCAGCTCGTTCAGAACCAGGCTGCACGCCTCATTTACCATCAACCTAGGCACCAACATGTGAGTCCTCTGTTAAAATCCCTTGGCTTGGCTCCCCGTGTCCGAGCGGTGCAAATTTAAGCTAGGCTGTACCATCTTTAAGTCTCTCGCCGGTATGAGCCCCCTCTTTATTTCTTCACTACTGCACCCTTATGTTCCCTCTCGCAATCTCCGTTCCTCCCACCTGGCCCTACTTAAGGTCCCGGTTTTTAAACGTAAGAAACATGGAGGATTAAGATTTTCATTTCTTGCTCCTTCCTTTTGGAATTCACTCCCTTTAAGTGTTAGAGCTGCCTCTCCCTATGCACGTTTCAGGTCCCTTCTCAAAACTCACTTGTTCTGTAATGCTTATCACTAATGCCCTTGTCTTGCGGACTGTCTTCTCCCTGCTGCTCGAGCGCCAAGAAACCGCTAGGTGTTAGTTGCGCTTTAGAAGTAATTTTTACATTACATTACTGCAGGTGTAGGAGTTTTCCATTTACAGTGAAAGTTACAAGCCAAAGAATGGCGGTATGGCCCCTAGGTTTTGCAGGAGGTTTGATTGTTCGTCAAGCCTCTCGATGTTTTCGCAAGCTTGCGCAGGCTGTTTTGGTCGCAGAGTTCGGGGCAGGTCAGCGTCCCCTCCTTACATTTAGCATTCCAACAGCATAGAAGTTGACAGATAATGGGACACACTTTCCCAAATCTGGCACCAGAACACAAGGTTAGCCAGGGCCTACCTTCCTGCTTTTGTCCCTTGTGCAGGTGTAGACTCTAGCCAGTCCTGCACAGTCCCATCAATTTGGAAATAATATGTCGCCTGATTTATCCTTAGGCATAAAGGAAGGCCAGGTAAGCAGCCACGGGTCCACAGAGCAGGATCCCTTAGCGTAGTAAATGCTGGCTGCATCGCCTACACCAAGGAAGCAACCATGCCTTCAACGGTTGGGCTAGCCCATACTCGCAGGAGGAGGGATGCGGAAGTGATTGCCACCTCCTTAGAAGCTGACTATTGCACAGGAGGATGGAGGGTGATTCAGGGGACTCAGGTGGGGTTTCGGCAATGCTAAGACTAGGTAGGAAGTTTCGCATCACCATCCAGAAGGGGGCCGTGGGCAAGAACGAGTAAATAGGTTAATCCATGGGTGCCTTTGGCCTTGCGGTATATATCTTTTCAAAGGGAAGAGATAAGTTAGGGACCTAAGAGCTTACAACATGCACATTAAGGCAGGCGGTGTTGTATGGTGATGCAGAAATGGGTAACATATACCGTCTATTCACCGACAGAGGGCCCGGGGGCACGCCCGCTTCACTAAAACGCAGTGCTGCAACCGGAAATATGCCAAGTGGCAACAACCGTTAAATAGGTAAGAGGTAGCTCTAGGGCCTTACAGCTGTGGGAAGCCATCCTCAATCCTGAGGTATGCCCAGGTGGGAATATGGTGCTTTTCCAGGTCCTCATGACCACTGTGGCTTACCGTGGAACACCAAGCAGACCGTCTAAGGTCTCCCTGTGCTGCCGTCCCAAGAATTGGGTTAACAAGGTGTCAAGCACGAAAGACTATGGAATAGGTCATGTGGCTGGTCCAGTGTGCTACAAGAATTTTAATTCAGCAGGGCAGGTTATATTCAAACCCCGGGGCTGCTCGGTGTGTACAGGTGAAGCCCCCCGACCCCCCATTCGTGAATATGCTAGGGAGGGGGTAAGCAGGACTTAGCCAGTCCTCAAGGCAGGCACCATATGACCGGCAGTGGGCACAGCATAGTTCAGACATTGTGTGAGTCGGTAGGCCCAGGGGGATCCACCACAGAAGGAGCTGAATTGGCGATCCCTTGCTCGTTTTCACATACTTATAGTTATGGACAACCAGGTGCGACATGATTTAGAAGCAGAATGACTGTGCAAATGCTAAAGTAAATTCTAAAGTAAATTCCTTTTCACCCAAACGGCCTAAGTGGGTAGGCGGTTGTGGGAGCGGTCAGCTAACAAGAGGCTGCTGCAACTTAAGATGTGGGGCACAGGTGTGCAAGACACTCGGTGCAACCTGGTGCGACCAGCAATTTCAGGGGGCCATGTGAACCATAGTGCCTGAATCCGCCCGCCCGAGTGGCATGGGACAGAGACATGTAAATCGATGGAACTTTCCTTTGGGAGAATGACTTCTTGGCACAAGTTCACATGCCAGAAAGGCCTTCGTCATGAGACTCTGGTGGTCTAACGTCAAGGGTCACTGGGATTTAGAGGGGGTCTCCTGCCCATGTTGGCAGGGGGCCTGTATATGAGAAGTTACAGGTGATAACGGAGCTGTTTTAGTGGGGGGCTCTGTCCGCAACGGTGGCCGCCGCCAGAGCAGTGCTGGAGTTACAGGGAATCTGGAAGCAAATGGGTACAGAAGGGTACCTCTGCATGGCACATAGTGGTGCCAGAGCCCAGGAGCCTCATGGGAGGTTCCTGGAAACCGTGTCGGCGCCCCGTTGTCCTTCGGGCGGCTGTGGGCCTGAACAACCGGGGGGCTTGCCTTGCTACGCTCCACCCTGAAATTGGCGTGAGTAATAAGTGTCACGTAATCTGGGAGGAGGATCACAAGAAGGGGCAGCACAGATGGGGTTCGCCTCAGTGCTGCTTGGCTCATCAGGCGGGCAGGTGGTGAGAATGCTGCCTGTCCTTGGATCGCCCGTAAGATAACCCACCATATTACATTACATTGTATGTAATAAACCTGCAGCAGTTTTTCCCATAACAAAACTTTTGTGGTGTGTATTTATTTGCGTGCATGCTTTGTGCTTGGGGGTGGGGAGGGTCTGTCGCCATGATGGTACTATGCGGCTGCCCGAGGCCACCGCAGGAGTCCCCTCAGGGGGGCGGCCCTCTAGAGCCATCGGGCATTCCACCCCCCCCCCTTTTTCCTACCAAAGGGGCAGGGACTCTTGAGGAGTCCCCTCCTGGGCGCGGGCGATGCCGCGGCATGTCCGGTGCGCTGGCGGGGTGAGGGTATATATGTACACCCTCACCACGCTGACGACCTCTTTGTCATCGCACCGGACACGCGAGGCCGCTGTCTCGCAGGACACGCCGTCTCCCACCCTAACGCTTACCCGGCATGGTCGGTGGTAGGAAGCATGGTGAGAATGTTGTAATCTTGTACTTTTTCATTGCAGGCGGAGTTACAGGGCGATCTGGAAGCAAATGGATACAGAAGGGTACCTCTGCACGGCACATAGGGGTGCCAGAGCCAGACCCCAGGAGCCTCATGGGAGGTTCCTGGAAACCGTATCGGCGCCCCGTTGTCCTTCGGGCGGTTGTGGGCCTGAACAACCGGGGGCTTGCCTTGCTATGCTCCGCCCTGAAAGGGGCGTGAGTAATAAGTGTCACGTGATCTGGGAGGAGGATCACCAGAAGGGGCAGCACAGATGGGGTTCGCCCCAGTGCTGCTTAGCTCATCAGGCGGGCAGGTGGTGAGAATGCTGCCTGCCCTTGGATCGCCCGTAAGATAACCCACCATATTACATAACGTTGTATGTAATAAACCTGCAGCAGTTTTTCCCATAACAAAACTTGTGTGGACTGTATTTATTTGCATGCATGCTATGTGCTTGGGGGTGGGGAGGGTCTGTCACCATGATGGTACTATGTTGATGCAGGGGAAGTGGCAGTAAGCACATGAAGAAAGTCCTAATATTGAGTGAGGTGTAGCACGGAGGCAGCTGTCTTGGCGCTTGCAGGTGGGAGAATGTGTAGTCGCGGTATTTGGTGCCGGGTCTGTGGCGCTGGAGGCGCAGTCCAGGTGTGGGCAGGTCACACAGCGGTCGCCATTAATTAGGCCCTGGGAGGGTTGGGGAGGAGCACAGCAAGAAGACGGTGCTAGGGATGGGGGCAGAAGGCAGGAGAAGGCACACTATGATGACACAGGAAAACAGGTAAGGAGCACGGGGAGTTGGGAGAGTCCCAGGGAAGAGATCAAGGAGGAACAGAGGGAGAATAGCAATGAATGAGAGAGTCAAAGGAGAAATGAGACGGAAAGGTAAGCAAACAGCCAACCAGGGGTGAGAGAGAAATGGGCAAACAGGCACCAAGCGTGAACCAGGGAAAGCAAAAACAGGCAACAAAGAGTAAGCGAGAGAAAGTAAAAGGGAAAACGGACAAACAGGCAACATAGAGTGGGAGAGAGAGTAAAAGGCAAAATCGGCAAAAAGGCAACAGAGTGAGAGAGCGTAAAAGGACAAGCGAGCAAACAGGCAAAGGAGATAGTAAAGGAGAGGCGAGTGAAGCAAGGAGAAACAAGGAGCGAGGAGCAGAGAGTAGGAGCCAAAAGGGCCTTAGACTGGTCGGAGGACTAGACAGGTAAGTGAGGCTCTGATGAAAGCCAGGGATGAGCATCAACCACAGGGTTAAAGCGCAAATGAAAAAGCGGATGCATCTGAAACATGATGAATGTTTTCGTGCGCACCACGGTGTCAAGCGAAAACTAACACAGGAGATAGCAGGCTCTTTAAAAAAACATTTGAAGGCACAGCGTGCAGGGGTTTACTACTGTGCGAGATGCTAAAATGCGGTGATTGCAAGCAGTGAGCATCAAAGAATACATCCATAGTGATCATTACTTTCCAAAAACCCGCCGAACCAGACAAGCAGTAGAGACGTCAAAAAAATGTCAGACACATTCAACATTGTGTACTAAGAATAGCCTGAGCTCGAGACAAAAGAGGGTCGTTTTAACTAGTGCCTTTGAGCAGGAAATCTAAAAACACAGTGCACATAGCAGAATATATCTTCTGTCTGAAAACAAATATACGGATTTGAAAATTAAATTAGAGCTGAACAAAAGCAGGATTCAAATATTAAAAAGCATTGCCAGAAGCCCATCTCATTTATAAATTTGGATTTTTAACAAAAACATAATAAGAGTTAGTCCTGCTTGATCCCTATATCTGGTAAATAATATTCAGGATAAATCAAAAAAACATTGGCCCTGTGAAAATTCGGAAAGCCGGGGTGATTATGTTCATATTTATTTGAAGGTGAAAATATCAAGCTCAATCAGTCCTGCATAAATTATAGGAAATAAAGAAGGCTGAAGGTAGTTGGGATGAGAAAGTTCACATGAAATAAAAAAGTCAGAGGTTAGTGCGGAAGAGAGAAGTCAAGGGGAATAACAGAGGCTGAGGGTTGTGGGGCCAGAGATTGGTCACAGGAAAAAAAAGGAAGAGGGCAGAGGGAAGAAAGAAGACAAAACAGAATGGAACACAATTCTAGTATAAAGGTCAGGCTGAGAGATGGACTCAGCAAACTCAGGCAGACTTTTTAGATAAAGGTGGTCTTCTGTTCTTATTTTCTTAATTTCACTGCTGCAGGAGCATTAACTGATGTGCCCGAGGTAAGCCCTCACGTTTTTATTTACATCCCATGGTATACCTCTAATAAACAGAGGAATATTGGTCTTCTCTTTAGAATCTGCATTCCCTGCAGCACATTGAAAGCCTGTTACCTCAACTCTAATAAATTTGCAGGATACTTTATGCTGCTATGTTTATTTTTCTTGCCCCCAGCACCCAACTTTAATTGTTCAGTTTGTGTGTCCTGAAACTGCAGCAGTTCATACCTGAATTGCACATTTTGTTTTACCAGTGACATTAAATGGCCCTAAACAAATAATTTTCTGAGGCCTATTTGAGTTGTACCTCTTCTTGGTTTACAGCTAGGTCTGTGAAAGGAATCCACGTTTGCCCATTAAGCGTGTTCGCTTCGCTTGCTACATAAAGGTCATACCCAACTTTTACTCCCTCCCACTTTCAAATGTCACCAGCCGCCACTGCATATTCATGTAAATATGATGCAGCCCTTCGTTTCTAAAGTGACGGAGTGAGGCGTTAAGCCAGGAAGGCTAACTCCTCACTCCGCTACTTCCCTTGTAAATATGCCCACACTTCTTACTGGCTTCTTCCCTTCCTGCATCAAAACTGGGGCATATCAATTAATGGTGCAGCAGGTGCAGTGGCATCAGGCCCAAAGTTAGTGGGTAGCCATTGAGTCCACACTATAACTGAGTTTTACTACCCAAACAGCAGAAGGGGCGACACCTCCCTTGCTTGTACTAGTACTACTGGTAACCATGGTATGCCCCTGCTTAAAAAATGCTGTTGATCAGTTAAAAAAAACGGACACCGAGCACTACTTAAAAGTAATAAATAAATAAATGCAGGTTTTCAAAATATTCCTTAGAGACCACCTCCGATACTGGCTAATGCAAGGGTTGCTGGATACCAAGAATGTCTCTTTATAATTTCTTCTCCTGCCTCGATGTTTTCTATACCAGCCTACACTTTCTGTCTCTGTATCACACAATTGCATATTATTTTTTAAACTCTGAATTTATGCTGCGCCACTATTTTCATATCTTTCAATTCCTTCTCCCTTTCCTTCATTTCAAACTCTGGGTAAACGGCATGGGTCCCAACAAATGAGTGCCAGGCCAACCACCCTACAATCACCAGCACAAATAAAGCACTGATGCTGACCCTTCCTGGGCAACCTGCTACTTATAACACTGTATGCTTACATATCCTGCAGCCCTGTTGCTGAGCTGTAATATTTTCTAATGCCAAATGGTCCATGAAAGAGAGAGAATGTTTGCCGAAGTCCAGTAGTTCTTCCTTTATCACCGTGGTAATGTTTCTTGCTCACAGTTGCAAAAGCCGCAGTTGATGGACAGAATGCAGAACAATGTCATACATTCACCCCAGTACAGAGATCTGGGCCTAAATCCATCGTTTTGTTGCACTCCACACCTCCCCAGTTCAGACATGGCCATATGCAAATCACAGTTACACTTTCTTTGCTGCCTTGCTGTGACTTGCTGCTCAGAGTACTTCTCTCCTGCTTATGCCTCATGATCCCCTGCTGCTAAGCTACTTCTCTGCTGGGTCCTTGTCTTTGACAGCAATACTTATAGATAGAGCAATAACCAGAGCAAATCATCTATGATTGGAATCAAGGAATAATGGATGTAGATCTCATGGCACTGGCAGGCTCCCTAACACTACTGCTTATTTTTGCACACAGAGGCATGGCCACGGAGAACGGCTTTCAAGAATCAACGGGCAGCTACTCAACAGTGCATAGCACTCATGTTAGACCTGGCATCATCCTTGGTGTGGTTTCCTCCTATGTTTTTGCCTTCAGACCTCCTGTTTTGCTGACTTCGTTTTTGCTGGCCTTAGCACTATGCACACACTACCACTGCTAACTGGTGATAGTCAAGTCAAGTCAAGTCAATAGATTTATATAGCGCGCTACATACCCAGAGGGTCTCAAGGCGCTTGAAGAAGGGTGGGGGAATTACTTGTCAAATATCCACGTTTTGAGTTGCTTTCTGAATGCTAGGTGGTTCTGAGTAAGGCGAAGGTGAGTGGGAAGTGAGTTCCAAGTTTTAGCTGCTAGGTAGGAGAAGGATCTACCTCCCATGGTGGTTTTGTTGATGCGAGGTACAGTGGCCAGGGCTTGGTTGGAGGATCGTAGCTGGCGGGAGGGGGTGTAGAAGGATAGTCGTGTGTTGAGGCATTCGGGTCCGATTTCGTATAGTGCTTTGTGTGCGTGGGTTAGGAGCCGGAAAGTAATCCTCTTATTGACGGGGAGCCAGTGGAGGATTTCAGGTGACCAGAGATGTGTTCTTTACGCGGGATGTCTAGTATGAGTCTGGCTGAAGCGTTCTGGATGCGTTGGAGTTTTTTCTGGAGTTTTGCGGTGGTACCGGCGTAGAGGGTGTTTCCGTAGTCCAGTCGGCTCGTGACCAGAGCGTGGGTGACCGTTTTTCTAGTTTCGGTGGGGATCCAACGAAATGTTTTTTTGAGCATGCGAAGAATGTTGAAGCAAGATGAAGAAACGGCGTTGACTTGTCTGTTCATCGAGAGTGAAGAATCCAGGATGACGCACAGGTTCCGTGCGTGGTCCGTCGGGATGGGTGCTTTTCCAAGGGCCTCTGGCCACCAAGAGTCATCCCAGGCGGAGGGGGAGGTGCCTAGGATGAGGACTTCTGTTTTGTCTGAGTTCAGTTTCAGACAGCTGTGCTTCATCCAATCGGCTACTTCTTTCATTCCTTCATGCAGGTTGGTTTTGGCCGTGTTAGGGTCTCTGGTGAGTGATAGGATCAGTTGAGTGTCATCCGCGTAGGAGATGATGTTGAGATTGTGTTGGCGAGCGATGGCCGCAAGGGGGCTCATGTATACGTTGAAGAGGGTGGGGCTGAGTGATGATCCTTGTGGTACGCCGCAGATGACTTCAGTGGCCTCTGACTTGAATGGTGGAAGGCGGACTCTCTGGGTTCTTCCTGAGAGGAACGAGGTGATCCATTCCAGTGCTTTTCCTTGGATTCCGACGTTTCTGAGGCGTTGTAGAAGGGTGCTATGACAGACTGTGTCGAAGGCTGCGGAGAGGTCGAGGAGGATGAGGGCGACTGTGTCTCCATTGTCCAGTAGAGTTCGAATGTCGTCTGTTGCTGCGATGAGGGCGGTTTCAGTGCTGTGTTTGGCTCGGAAGCCGGATTGTGAGGAGTCAAGGGATTTGTTGGTTTCGAGGAAAGCGGCGAGCTGGTTGTTGATCGCTTTCTCGATGACTTTGGCCGGGAAGGGAAGGAGTGAGATAGGGCGGTAGTTTTTGAGTTCGGTGGGGTCAGCTGTGGGTTTCTTCAGGAGGGCGCTGAGTTCTGCGTGTTTCCAGCTTTCCGGGAAGGTGGCGGAGTTGAGGGAGCAGTTGATGACGTCTCGGAGGTGTGGTGCAATAATGGAGTCTGCTTTGTTAAAGATGTGGTGAGGGCAAGGGTCTGTGGGGGAACCTGAGTGGATAGAGTTCATCAGACGGATGGTGTCCTCAGTGGAGATTGGCTTCCAGTCATTGAGGATGTTCAGGGGGGGTGGGGGTCCAGCAGGGGATTGGGTAGGTTGGTCTCCGGGTTGGTTGTCGAAGCTGTTGTGGATGTCCGCAATTTTGCTGCGGAAGAATGAGGCTAGGGAGTCGCAGAGGGCTTGAGAGGGGGTGATGTCGTTGGAGTTGGCTGAGGGGTTGGTAAATTCCATGACGATGTTGAATAATTCCTTGCTGTTGTGGGCGTTGTTATCTAGACGGTCTTTGAAAGCGGCTTTCTTGGCAGTCCGGATCAGTTGGTGGTGTATGCGGGTGGCGTTTTTGAAGGCGTCCCTGGTGCTGGTGTTAGGATCTTTTTTTCCAGGCCTTCTCGAGGGAGCGACAAAGTTTTTTGGATTTCTTAAGATCATAGTTGAACCAGGAGGCCTTCTTGCTGCCTAGTTTGATTTGTCGTTTTTTTCAGTGGTGCTAGGATGTCGGCGCTGTTGGATAACCATTGGGTAAGGTTGGTGGCTGCTTGATCTGGGTTTGAGGAGTGGGCGGGGGGGTTTTGAAGAAGCGATGAGGAGATCTGGTCGATGGTGATTTTGTTCCAGTTTCTTTGCAGAGTAGGTTGGGGGTGGTTGTTGGATGTGGGCTTGTTGTAGGTGAAGTGAACGCAGCTGTGGTCAGTCCAAAGGAGAGCTGTGGTGTGGCTGAAGGAGACATGTTTGCTGGAGGTGAAGATAGGGTCGAGTGTGTGACCTGCGATGTGGGTGGAGGAGGTGACTAGTTGTTTAAGTCCGAGGTTTGCGAGGTTGTCTAAGAGGGTGGTGGTGTTGCGGTCGTTGTTCTTTTCAAGGTGAAAGTTGAGGTCTCCCAGAAGGATGTAGTCCTCGGAGGGGAGCGCGTGTGGAGTGATGAAGTCCGTGATGTCTTCACTAAATTGTGCGCGGGGTCCTGGTGGCCTGTAGAGGAGGGTGCCTCTGAGTGTGGCCTTGGGGTCGATGTGGATCTGGAAGTGAAGGTGTTCAGAGTTGGCGAGATTGGCGTCTGAGCTGGTTGAGATGCGGATGGATTTCTTATGGACGATAGCGATGCCTCCTCCTGTGTGACCGGTACGGTCCTTGCGAATGATCTTATAGCCTTCCGGGATGGCAATGATGATGTCTGGGGCTGAAGAGGCGTTCATCCATGTTTCTGTTAGGAAGGCGACGTCCGGAGAGATGGTGTCTAGTAGATTCCAGAGGTCAGTGGCGAGCCTGTGGACCGAGCGGGTGTTGAGCAGGATGCATTGTAGGTGGTTGGTGTCAGGTCTCTGATTGGTGTGGGTGGATGAGGAGCTGGTTTTGGTGCCGTCGAACTTGCAGGAGTTGCAAGAGAAGGGTCCATGGGTGTGTCCAGGAGCGGCTTGGGCGCAGTTGGGGGAACGGCCGGGGTTAAGGGCTAGGAGGGTGGTGGCATCGTAAGTGAGGCGAGTGGGCTGGGCATTACGGGAACCAGGGGGTCTGGCGCTGGGCGCCGTCCAGGCACGGACGGGCGTAGACGGGTTTACCTCAGGCGCACCTTCGGCGCGGCCGTAGCGCGTGGACGCTGCACGTGGGGGCATTGGCCATAAATGGATGGTGGAGGGGGCGGAGCGTGGGAGGGTCAGCAGCAGGGAGGCGGTAGCGGGGAGGAGGGGCGTGCCTGGGAAGAACAACACAGAACAAAATGGAGGTCAAAGGGGAGGCGAGGCAGGGGCAGCAAATCGACTGTGGCACCGAGAGTGCTATCTACCTACTTGCAGGCTGATAAAAATAAACCCAAAGTCGCGTGTACAATGCACAAAGTAGGGCGGGCGGCGCTCCGATTCAATGCGCTATAATTACAGGTCAGTTACAAAGCAGAGTCTGCTTAATGTCAATCAGCATTAAAATATCACTATGTAAATAATACAGAGCGCAGGCGATACCGTTGTGTCCAGTTAGGGGTGCGATCACCAAGAGCAGGCAGCAGTAATGGGAGAGGAGCGAGGGGGGGAGCAACCGGTCTGGAACGAGTCCGGGCGGTCACAAGGGGTTAGAGGAGGTGGCAGGCTCTCTGAACGTGGGTGGGAGGGTCAGCAGCAGGGAGGCGGTAGCGGGGAGGAGGGGCGTGCCTGGGAAGAACAACACAGAACAAAATGGAGGTCAAAGGGGAGGCGAGGCAGGGGCAGCAAATCGACTGTGGCACCGAGAGTGCTATCTAACTACTTGCAGGCTGATAAAAATAAACCCAAAGTCGCGTGTACAATGCACAAAGCAGGGCGGGCGGCGCTCCGATTCAATGCGCTATAATTACAGGTCAGTTACAAAGCAGAGTCTGCTTAATGTCAATCAGCATTAAAATATCACTATGTAAATAATACAGAGCGCAGGCGATACCGTTGTGTCCAGTTAGGGGTGCGATCACCAAGAGCAGGCAGCAGTAATGGGAGAGAAGCGAGGGGGGGAGCAACCGGTCTGGAACGAGTCCGGGCGGTCACAAGGGGTTAGAGGAGGTGGCAGGCTCTCTGAACGTGGGTGGGAGGGTCAGCAGCAGGGAGGCGGTAGCGGGGAGGAGGGGCGTGCCTGGGAAGAACAACACAGAACAAAATGGAGGTCAAAGGGGAGGCGAGGCAGGGGCAGCAAATCGACTGTGGCACCGAGAGTGCTATCTAACTACTTGCAGGCTGATAAAAATAAACCCAAAGTCGCGTGTACAATGCACAAAGCAGGGCGGGCGGCGCTCCGATTCAATGCGCTATAATAACAGGTCAGTTACAAAGCAGAGTCTGCTTAATGTCAATCAGCATTAAAATATCACTATGTAAATAATACAGAGCGCAGGCGATACCGTTGTGTCCAGTTAGGGGTGCGATCACCAAGAGCAGGCAGCAGTAATGGGAGAGGAGCGAGGGGGGGAGCAACCGGTCTGGAACGAGTCCGGGCGGTCACAAGGGGTTAGAGGAGGTGGCAGGCTCTCTGAACGTGGGTGGGAGGGTCAGCAGTAGGGAGGCGGTAGCGGGGAGGAGGGGCGTGCCTGGGAAGAACAACACAGAACAAAATGGAGGTCAAAGGGGAGGCGAGGCAGGGGCAGCAAATCGACTGTGGCACCGAGAGTGCTATCTAACTACTTGCAGGCTGATAAAAATAAACCCAAAGTCGCGTGTACAATGCACAAAGCAGGGCGGGCGGCGCTCCGATTCAATGCGCTATAATTACAGGTCAGTTACAAAGCAGAGTCTGCTTAATGTCAATCAGCATTAAAATATCACTATGTAAATAATACAGAGCGCAGGCGATACCGTTGTGTCCAGTTAGGGGTGCGATCACCAAGAGCAGGCAGCAGTAATGGGAGAGGAGCGAGGGGGGGAGCAACCGGTCTGGAACGAGTCCGGGCGGTCACAAGGGGTTAGAGGAGGTGGCAGGCTCTCTGAACGTGGGTGGGAGGGTCAGCAGCAGGGAGGCGGTAGCGGGGAGGAGGGGCGTGCCTGGGAAGAACAACACAGAACAAAATGGAGGTCAAAGGGCAGGCGAGGCAGGGGCAGCAAATCGACTGTGGCACCGAGAGTGCTATCTAACTACTTGCAGGCTGATAAAAATAAACCCAAAGTCGCGTGTACAATGCACAAAGCAGGGCGGGCGGCGCTCCAATTCAATGCGCTATAATTACAGGTCAGTTACAAAGCAGAGTCTGCTTAATGTCAATCAGAATTAAAATATCACTATGTAAATAATACAGAGCGCAGGCGATACCGTTGTGTCCAGTTAGGGGTGCGATCACCAAGAGCAGGCAGCAGTAATGGGAAAGGAGCGAGGGGCGGAGCAACCGGTCTGGAACGAGTCCGGGCGGTCACAAGGGGTTAGAGGAGGTGGCAGGCTCTCTGAACGTGGGTGGGAGGGTCAGCAGCAGGGAGGCGGTAGCGGGGAGGAGGGGCGTGCCTGGGAAGAACAACACAGAACAAAATGGAGGTCAAAGGGGAGGCGAGGCAGGGGCAGCAAATCGACTGTGGCACCGAGAGTGCTATCTAACTACTTGCAGGCTGATAAAAATAAACCCAAAGTGCTTGTGCTCTTTCCCTAAACCATGGTAAAATTAGATTAAACTGGATTTGATATATTTAATTTGATTGTAAGTCCCTAGTAAAGTGGCACTATACATGTGCCCAGGGCCTGACAATTAAATGCTTCTAGTGGACCTGCAGCTCTGGTTGCACACTTAAGGAACATGTTAAATATGTCTGAGGCCTACCATTGCAGAGCCTATGTGTGCAATCTAACCTGCCATTTTGACCTGGCACAATAAACCTTTTGCCAGGTTTAAGACATATGTTATGCCTCTGGTATGTCATGGGCAGGGTGCAATGCATTTAAAAAGTAGGACATGTACTTTTATGCCTTACATGTCCTGGTAGTGAAAAACTCTTACATTTGTTTTTCACTACTGCAAGTCCTACCTCTCACATCAGATAATATTGGAGTTGGTTTATTATATTTTATAACTTACAAGCTCACTCAGAGACCCACTCACAGATCAACTCAGGCTCACGCACCCACTGACAGACCCAATCAGAGACTCATGCACTCACTAATAGACCCACTCAGAGACTCATGCATCCACTCACAGATCCACTCAAACACTCAAGCACCCACTCACAGACACACTCAGAGATTCACACACTCACTCGCAGACCCACTCAGACACTCATGAACCCACTTACAAATCCACTTAGACACTCACACACCTACTCACAGGCCCACTAGAGACTCACATACCCACTCACAGACCTTCTCAGACACTTACACATCTACAGACAGATCCACTCAGACACTCTAACACGCACTCACAGACCTACTGAGACAGTCATATACTCATTCACTCAGAATCAAAGGTTAGTGGGTACAGGTACAGGTTACAGGGATGTTATAGTTAGGAAACAGAATGAAAATTAACCTTCTAAATCCACTGAAAAAACCAAAGGTTACAGAGACGTTATAATTTGACGCACATTTCACTCGTACAAAACCAGTGGAATTCCACAGTTCTGGTAAGCTGAGCTACCTATAACCTATGTCTCTGCAATGCACTTCTTATGACCTCATGTATTACATCACTCATGAATAATGTATGTTATAATCACAAATGACACGTATTCTGGATATACGATTATATTCTGTCAAGGAGATCCCAATCTACTTACTCTCTATTTCTACTGGCATTGCTAATTCAGCAGATCGTTTTGCATGTTTTTAACGTTTGTGACATTTTTCTAGGGTCATGTACCTTTAATTTCTCTTTGTTTACTGAGTAGTCTTGTTTCCTAATAAATAATAATTGAGAACAGATAATTAGTTAAATAACTTGCAATTTTAAGAGATGTCCTATGCTTTGTACTTCTCATGGAGAAAGTGCAGGTGCTTGTCATAAAATACAATGAACCTAATATGTAAAAGATGAATACCTTACTCATTTTAAAATGCATGTACAATACAATGCACCCAACATGAAAATTCAAATGCCATCCATTTAGATGTATATATCTGTTGCAACATGCCTTTCATAAAGTGTGACATTTCTTCAATCTCGTAAAGTGAAAATGCTTAATTAAGTGCAATTTGTCTTCCACAAAAGCACAAATGCTTAATTCAAGTATCTTCATAAAGTGCAACGTGCATTCATTAAGTGCAGTCCTCACAAGGCATACCATGTAGGGTTTTGCAACCGCCTAGGAGGAGAGACAACAGCGAGGAGGAGGGCACCCTGGAGAAGCCAGAGCGGGTAAGTGTTTTTAAAAATATTTTTCAGGTGTGGGAGGGTGGAGTGAGTTTTTCTCTGCTCACCATCTGGATCTGATCCTGGACGGTCGCTCCCCCCACGCTCCCTGACAAAAGATATCTGCTGCACTCTGTGGTATCGTAGACATCTGAGCATCGCGCTTGCTTGCAATTGCATTTTTTCATCGCGCGTATCTGAAAAGCAGCATTTAACTTCGCGCTCGACTGAATTAGCATATTGAAGTTCGCGCGTGATTGAAAGTAGCTTTCAACATCAGGCTCGATTTAAATTGCATTTAAATTGCATTCTCAACATCGCGCTCGACATATATACACAGCGCCTGAGTGTATTTGACTTGGTAACATCGCGCAGAATAGAAATTGTAATTTAAACATAGCGCATTGACTATTAGCGCCGTACCTCGCATTATTTTCTGCATTTTGGTGCAACTTCATGTGATTGTAGCTACTGCCGCCATCTATAATCTGCATTTTTGTGCCGCCTCGACTGTGTGCATTACATTGTGGAATTAGCTTTTAACTAACCAAAGTCTGTCCAAGTTTCACTTTCCAAACTCCATTTTGTAACCTGGTTTGTTGTTTACTCCCTTGTCCCACCTACCCTCCCCGCTAACACCTCCCAGCTGACCCTCCCACGCTCCGCCCCCTCCACTATCCATTTAAGTCGAATGCCCAAACGTGCAGCGTCAACGCGCTGCGGCCGCGCCGAAGGTGCGCCAAAGGTAAGCCCGTCTCGGCCCGTCTGCGCTTGGACCGCGCCTAGCGCCAGACCCCCTGGTCCCCGCTATGCCCAGCCAACCCGCATTACATACGACACATCCACCCTCCTAGCACTTAACCCTGGCAGACTCCCTACCTGTGCCCAAGCAACACCGGGACATACCCATGGTCCCTTCACATGCCTCTCCTGCAAACACGCATGCACCACGACCCACATCACACCCCAAAACACCAAACAGAGACCCGACAATAACCACCTTAAGTGCATCCTTCTCAACACCCGCTCGGTTCACCAACACGCCATCGACCTGTGGAATCAACTTGACACCATCTCTCCAGATGTCGCATTCCTAACAGAAACTTGGATGAACGCCTCTTCAGCTCCAGACATCACCATAGCCATCCCGGAAGGCTACAAAATCATCAGAAAAGACCGCCCATCCAAACAGGAGGGGGCATCGCCATCGTCCATAAGAATTCCATCCGTGTCTCAACCACCTCAGACGACAGCCTCGCTATCGCCGAACACCTTCACTTCCAGATCCACACCAACCCCAAGACCACACTCCTCTACAGGCCACCAGGTCCCCGCGCACAATTCAATGAAGACATCATCGACTTTATCACCCCACACATCCTCCCCTCAGAAGACTACATCCTACTGGGAGACCTCAACTTCCACCTGGAAAAGAGCAACGACAGCAACACCACCACCCTACTGGACAATCTCGCCAACCTCGGACTCAAACAACTAGTAAACATCCCCACCCACTACGCAGGACACACACTCGACCCCATCTTCACCTCCAGCAATCACATCTCCTTCAGTCACACCACAACTCTCCATTGGACGGACCACAGCTGCGTTCACTTTGAATACAAAAAGACCACAACCCACTGCCTCCCTCAACCCACTCTAAGAAGAAATTGGAACAAAATAACCATCGACCAGATCTCCACATCGCTTCTTCAAAACCCCCCTGCCTTTTCATTAAACCCTAACCAAGCAGCCATTAACCTCACACAATGGCTCACCAACAGCGCCGACAACCTAGCACCCTTGAAAACACGTCAAATCAAACTAGGCAGAAAAAACGCCCCCTGGTTCAACGATGACCTTAAGAAATCAAAGAAACTCTGTCGCTCCCTTGAGAAGACCTGGAAAAAAGACCCAAACACTAGCACCAAGGAGGCCTTCAAAAACGCCAACCGTATACACCACCAACTGATCCGGTCAGCCAAGAAATCCGCATTCAAAGACAGACTCAACAACAACGCCCATAACAGCAAGGAATTATTTAACATCGTCAAAGAGTTCACCAACCCCACTGCTAACTCCAATGACATCACTCCCTCCCAAACCCTTTGCGACTCCTTAGCCTCGTTCTTCCACGACAAAATCGCTAACATCCACAACAGCTTCGACAACCAACCCGGAGACCAACCCACCCAACCTTCTGCCGTGCCTTCACCCCCCTTGAACATCCTTCATGACTGGAACCCAATCTCCACTGAGGACACCATTCGCCTGATGAACTCCATACACTCAGGATCCCCCACAGACCCTTGTCCTCATCACATCTTCAACAAAGCAAACTCCACCATAGCACCACACCTCCGTGACGTCATCAACTCCTCCCTCAACTCCGCAACATTCCCGGAAAGCTGGAAACATGCCGAACTCAGCGCACTCCTGAAAAAACCCACAGCAGACCCCACCGAACTCAAAAACTACCGACCCATCTCACTCCTACCATTCCCGGCCAAAGTCATCGAGAAAGCTGTCAACAACCAGCTCGCCTCCTTCCTCGAATACAACAAATCCCTCGACCCATCACAGTCCGTCTTTCGAGCCAAACATAGCAGTGAGACCGCCCTTATCGCAGCAACAGATGACATCCGAACTTTACTGGACAATGGAGACACAGTCGCCCTTATCCTTCTTGACCTCTCCGCAGCCTTCGACACTGTCTGCCACAGCACACTTATATAACACCTCAACAACATCGGAATCCAAGGAAAAGCTCTGGACTGGATCACCTTGTTTCTTTCCGGAAGAACTCAGAGAGTCCGCCTCCCACCGTTCAAGTCAGAAGCCACCGAAGTCATCTGCGGCGTACCACAAGGATCCTCTCTTAGCCCCACCCTATTCAACGTATACATGAGTCCCCTCGCAACCATCGCACGCCAACACAACCTCAACATCATCTCATACGCTGATGACACCCAACTGATCCTTTCACTAACCAAAGACTCTAACACCGCCAAAACAAACCTACATGAAGGAATGAAAGAAGTAGCAGAGTGGATGAAGCACAGCCGTCTGAAACTGAATTCAGACAAAACAGAAATCCTCATCTTAGGTACCTCCCCCTCCGCCTGGGACGATTCTTGGTGGCCAGCTGCCCTAGGAAAAGCACCCATCCCAACGGACCACGCACGAAACCTGGGCGTCATCCTAGACTCCTCTCTCTTGATGAACAAACAAGTCAACGCTGTCTCATCATCTTGCTTCAACATTCTTCGCATGCTCAAAAAAACATTTCGATGGATCCCCACCAAAACCAGAAAAACGGTCACCCACGCACTGATTACAAGTCGACTAGACTACGGTAACACCCTATACGCCGGCACCACCGCAAAACTACAGAAAAAACTCCAACGCATCCAAAACGCTTCAGCCAGACTTATACTAGACATCCCACGCAAAGACCACATTTCTGATCACCTGAGAGACCTCCACTGGCTCCCCATCAACAAGAGAATAACATTCCGCCTCCTCACCCACGCACACAAAGCACTTTACAAACTTGGACCCGATTGCCTCAACACACGACTCTCCTTCTACACCCCCACATGCCAGCTACGCTCTTCCAACCAAGCCCTTGCTGCTGTTCCTCGCATCAATAAAACCACCATGGGAGGAAGATCCTTCTCCTATCTTGCGGCAAAAACCTGGAACTCCCTTCCCATTCACCTCCGCCTCACGCAAAACCACCTTGCCTTCAGAAAACAACTCAAAACCTGGATATTTGACAAAAACCTCCCCACCCTTCCTCAAGCGCCTTGAGACCCTCTGGGTATGTAGCGCGCTATATAAATTTTCTGACTTGACTTGACTTGCTTAGTGACTCTCTGTGTACTCTGCCCAGGGTTCGTTTTGGGCTGGCTAAGATGCATTGAAGCCAGTCAGAACCCACTGTTCCAAATAGGATGAGTCCGATGCACTTGACCGATAACCTGGGCTCACCCTCTGGTAGCTTGCACCAAGCAGTCAGGCTTTCCCCTCAGTGTAAAGCGTTGGCACAACTTCCCCTCATAATACACTGTGTTTGCCACAAAAAAGCTACACGCCGTATGTATAAAAACAATTGTCTTTGTATTACACACATGCACAAAAATCCAAACGATATACACATTGCATATACACTTCACAGTTATATGCAATTATCAAGCTTCACTATTGAAATCACAACAAAATGCACATTGTATATACACTGTACAATTGTTTGCAGGAAGGTCAAACAGTCGCTAGTCTCTGACTGCGCCTTGTTACGCAGCCCCTCAGACTTTCAACACTACCAGCCAACGATGCAATCTGTCCCTGCTGGCACCCTGTTGACTAGACAGTCAGAACCACCCAAAACAGAAAGACACATTTAATTAGTTGCGTCCATCCACATTAGACCTCCAGGCGCCTGACAGCACCTGTATGAGTGCGGGATCGCTATCACCCAGCAGACAAAAGGTTGTGACCCAGAACGCTGGGATGCTTCCCGTCTGGAGAAATGTTTTCCACTTAAATGAAGGTGTTACCTGCCACAGACCCCCAGCAGTCACCTGTAGGTGCCCACAAGGCACACCAACCCCCTTGGGTCTCATCATAATGTTTTCCAAAGCAAAGTACCTGCGGAGTGGAAAGGGAGCCAATGACCTCGTACAGAGGCTGTGATGTCAAGCACTGTCCTCCTCCCAATCTGGAGGCCGAAGGCAGTCTCAGCTCCTATTTCAGGTTCCCCCAACACCCCTTAAACACAACACACTCTGAAGAACAAGCGAGTACAGGTCCCTTTGGTTGCAAGAACGGGTTCCTCAGACTAAGCAAACTTCCCCCGCCCTCCTCAAATTCCTCACCTTCCAGCACCTCAGATGGCTGCTGATTTCTGAGCACACACTCCTCTTGCACAGCAAGATGATTGTGTATGTCAGGACGGTCCTTGTCCAAACCACAATCACTTCCAACTGTCCCCACCCTACCCTGAGCGGTCCTTATAATCTCGTGGAGAAGGTGAGATCCTTTGTGTCCCTGGCATCTCGTAGACAGGAGGCCAGCTCACCAGCCCCCAGAGAGTACCTTGAGACCCAGGCCACAACATTTGGACTTAGCTGCAGGCCAGCAACATCCAGGCAAAATCCACCAAGTGATTTTCCCTTTCTTGGATCATGACAAGATCCGAGCTAACACTTGTCTGCGGATAGTACAGCTGCAGTCCCTCCTAACCTAATGACTCCTCATGCCAAATTCCCAGTATTGAACCGGTGTAGTATGGTTCCAAATCCAAAAGTGTCTCTTCTTTCGGAGGCAGAAGCCCCATTAGTTGTACCCACCATGGCCTTTGACGATACAATCAGTTCAAAAGGCTACCTCTGAAATGCACAGGCCCTTGCTGAATTTTGTCACGTCTGCCATCCTACCCAAGGAGGTTTGATCCCAATCTGTAGTGGGGCCAAGACCCTGCCCCCTTAGACTGCAGGTGCCAATTCCACCCCCCTAACCATCCCAGAAAGGCCCTTCTGAGTCAGAGGTCCGCAGTTTCCCATTAACCCCTAGTTTATGGCCTTCTATCAGGAATGCACAGATGTAGCCATCACTCTAGCACCCAGTTGGGTAATTGGGAGACAGGCTACCAAAGCACAAGGAGCCAGGCACATCGAAATGCACACTATCCCAAAGTGACATTTCTGTAACTGGTTCATCATGTGTCTGAACATTAAAGACACCTCACACCAAGGACAAACCTGTTGCTATTATTCTTAATTAACACTACTGCGAATGTATTTTCCATGCCTTTGTCTCCATTATTGCATTTGATTTATGTTTGAATTTCATTTAAGCCATTTTAGAGTGTGCATGGGCTTTCTGTTTTTGTACTCTTACAGTGCCAATCAAGTTTTTTCCCCTAGCCCTTTTGCACCTCACTCTTTTTCAAAGAATTCCTACTCCTTTGAGAATTAGCGTCACCGTAAGGCAGTGCGCCTCAGCCCTAGAATAAAACCTTTCTGGACCCTCACCGACATGCACAACCTTGACACACAGCATGTAAGCACCAAGACCAGTAACAGTAACCCATGAACACAGGCTCCACCAGGGCAAACCTGTGGCACAGTTGATGAGCTACTTCCTGTGGATGGCACAACCAGTACTCCAGGCCCACCGAGACACATTCGAGATACATCTTTCTGGTGTAGGTCTTACCCCGCGACCAGAGGTTTGCATGTAACTTAAATCAGCCAACAGTTCATCTAATTGAATTGCCCATAGTATTTTTTGTTAAAAAAATGCCCTACTTTAATTTCATCGTGTGTATCTAATCACTTTCTCTATTCATTGTCATATTATCCTGTGCACTCAAGAGTAGCGAACCAAGTCTGAGTTTCAAAACCAAACTGGCAGAAATTAATAAAGAATTAGCTGACCACAAAGAATACCTTATGAAACAAAAGGTCACAAAGTTGCAGAAAGACATCCAACCCTTTTCAAAGGAGAAAGTATACCCATACCTGAAAGCAGACTACGTCCCACCAGGAACGGGATACCTCTCAGATTCGAGTGCTACCTCATCGAGGAGAGGCTCCAACACTGACAGCAACTCCAGTGGGGATGACTGGCCACACCAACAACAGAGGGGTAGGAGAGGAGGTAGACGCGGACAATACAACTATCCACACCCACCATATCAGGGACCTCCCTTCTGGCAATATCCACCTTTTCCACAGGTACTACCACAATTCTGCCCCCAATACCCGCAACAATATGCCCCACAAAGTGGTAACCAACCTCTTTTAGACAGAGGCTTGGGCAAAGGGTGCGGGCGAAGGAGAGGCAACGTGCCAGACAAGTGAGTGCAATGGGAACGAACCCCAGCACAAGGAATGGACGCCAGGAGCAAACTCAACAGGAAGTGAGCTTGGTAGTGAATTTGTCTACACGACAGCTTACTCGTGATGTAGAAAAGGTCCTACAGAAGGGTCTTGGGTTTGTCCCGACCCCTAGTACAGAGAGTTTCCACCAAATGTGCAATCTACAACATTTTTTTGGGAAAATTAGGCTTAAGGCCTTCTTTGACAGGAATCGTTTTTTGAAGAAAGCAAGATTAGCACCGGGTTTTGTGCATACTTTTACACATCCTGTAGACGCCTATTTATATCTAATGTAATTCAACTGACGCTTTTACTTCTGAATAAGTTTTATTTTATACTTTTTTTCTTTTTTCTTATATATTATTTTTTCTGTGCAGATTATCAAATCTTATTTACATTACAACATTCTCAGACCTGATCCGGCCCCTCTGGGGTGACGTACTACTGCCAGAGGCGGGGCCGGCACCTTCATAACTTACACGGCTGCACTCCCGCGCAGCGGATGCGCCAGCACAGCAAGGCGCTAGCATGCGGTGGGGTGCTTTCAACCTGCTCTGTCCTGCGAAACTTGATTGGAAAAGTTCGAGTGCTATTTGCTTTTTAAAACTGTACATATTTTAAACTGCCAATTCTACCTTGTTGTGGCTTGTGTTCTCTTCCGGTCTCGCCCCGGTCCACCACGGCTTGTGCCGCTTGCGTGGAGGGCATTCTCAGACCTGATCCGGCCCCTCTGGGGTGACGTACTACTGCCGGAGGCGGGGCCGGCACCTTCATAACTTACATGCTTGCACTCCCACGCAGCGGGCGCGCCACGGGCGCGCCAAAGGCGCGCCCAAGGCAAGCCCCTCTGCGCCTGTCCGCACCAGTCCAACGCCAGACGCCGGACCCTCTGGCCGTGCGACTACCCACAGGCTCCCATACTCGCGGGATGACCTGGTTACTGTGCGCGCTCAGGCCCCTTGCGCCCCTCACTGTTGGCGTTGTGACTCCCCGGTTATAAAATGTAACAAATGTGGCTTTTGTACCACGGAGGACTTCTCCACCACTCCAGAGTCATCTAAACTCACATGCCTTAATGTTCTTAGCCTGAATTGCAGATCCCTCGTGAGACACCACGAGGATGTTTTCCAGCTACTTGACAGGTCCCCGGACATACTTCTCCTTACGGAGACATGGCTCACCAATGAGGCGACCACCATCCCCGCCCTGACCCTACCGCTGGGTTACTCTATGCATACCCAGAATAGACCTAAAGGCAGGGGCGGAGGGCTAGCGGTGATAACCAAATCTACTTTTGCCTGCATCCTATCCCCTGTGACAGTACCAGACTGCGAATGTGCGCAATTTAACCACTTCCATGCTCATGACAAGCTCAGCTCGTCATGAGGCACAGTGGAGCTGTGCTGATGACGAGCTGAGCTCGTCATAAATAAAGTAAAATGACACTTTCCAGCACAGGAGGGGAAAATGCACAGCAGCGATGTGGTTAAGATTAGGATCTCAGATAATTTCACCCTTACGGGGCTCCTCATTTATCGCCCTCTGGGATCCGCAAGGGTCTTCCAGGAAGCCCTACCTCAGATCACTTCCTCCTTGGCCATAATGACGCCCAACTTTAGTATATTTGGGGACCTTAATTTACACCTGGAGCGACACGACTCCCAGGACATCTCTAATTTCCTGGGAGATTTAGAAGCCTGCCAGTTGTTTCAGCTGGTAAATGGTCCCTCCCACTTAGCGTGCCACTTGCTCGACCCGGTATTCTCTAACATCGAGGGAATTAAAGCATTTGCTCCCCTACCCCTTACCTGGACGGATCATTTTCTTATCCATACATCTATTAAAGTCCCGAATGTTGCTCTTCCGAATCCTTCCCCTCCCCTCTCGAGACGCCCCTGGCATAAACTGGATGTCCCTAACCTAGAGTCCAACCTTCTTTGCTCCTGTCCGATATGGTCTAACAACCTGGAGGAAGCTGACAAAGCCTTTAGGAGTTGGATTAGTAGCTCCTTAGACCATCAGATCCCCATTAAAATGTCCCAACCGAAGCGGGTGCAGTCTCATCCTAGGTACACTGAGACGCTAGCCCTAGAAAGAAAATGCTGTAAGGTTTTAGAACGCGCCTGGAGGCGCTCCTATGACATCTCAGCAAAGAACAGCTATAGGTCTGCCACCAAAGCCTACCACAAACATATTCGTGAAATTAAGGCAGCGTATTACTCAGATCTCATTAACTCCAGTCACAACCCCTCCAAAACCATCTTCTCTTTGATAAAAGATCTGTTCAAAACCCCTGAGGGAACTAGTAATTTAATTGCCTCTAACTCACAGTGTGAAGACTTGGCTACTTTCTTTACTAATAAAATCCAGGAGATCTATATCTCGCTTGAAGCTAGAAGGCCTCTTCCCTCCCCCCAGTTAGTATCCCCCCCGCCCACTCTCTTTGACCCTCTTCATACTCTCCCTCTTATGTCCCACCAAAATCTCGATTCCCTGGCCACCAAGGTTAAAACGGGATCTCCTGATGACCTTGTTAAACCTAATATCTTCCGGCTCCTTCAGGACTCCATTCTAAAAGAAGGACTGGTTCTGATCAATAGATCTCTCCAGTCCTCCATCATTCCTAAATCCTGGAAGCATGCTAAAGTCGTTCCCCTGTTGAAGAAGCCTTCCCTTGCCCCCTCACGCCCTGAAAACTTTAGACCTATCTCCCTCTTACTCTATCTGGCCAAGATCTTGGAGCTCATGTGAACCCCATCCTGACTGACCACCTGGTGTCTAATAGTATCCTGGACGACTCCCAAAATGGCTTCCGGGCTAATCACAGCACGGAATCAGCCCTCCTGGCTGTCTCAGAACATCTTAGAGCTGCACAGGATCTAGGTAACACGTCTGCCCTGGTACTGCTGGATTTGAGTGCGGCATTTGACACAGTCTCTCACAAGATGCTTCTCAAGCGTCTCGGGGAGATCGGGGTCAAAGACGGAGCCATGGCCTGGTTCACTTCTTTTCTTTCTGACCGCTCTTTCCAGATCCATGCCCCACCACACTCATCCAGCAGAATCCCCCTGGTTTGCGGCGTCCCTCAGGGATCGGCCCTTAGCCCCACTTTGTTTAACGTGTTCATCCGCCCACTGGCCCTTCTGGCCAGGGAACGAAAGATCAAAATGATATCTTACGCGGACGACATGCAACTCATTTTTACTTTTCCCAAGGATACCTCGCCTGACCAGGCCAAACTGCAGGAAGACATCCTGGCCATTTCCAACTGGATGGCGGAGAAGTATCTCCAGCTCAACTCCTCTAAAATGGAGCTACTTTGGCTGGGAGGTGACTCACAGAAGTGTGACCATCAGTGGTGGCCCCCTTCGTTGGGCCCCCCACAATCCCTAAGGAGGCCATTAAGAACTTGCGCGTCCTAATGGATAAGTCTCTGTCCTTCGAGCTTCATGCTAAGAAGGTCGCAGGTACCTGTTTCGGGCGCCTACGCTGTATTAAACCTATCCTGGTTTTTTTTGAGCCACCCACCCGCCAAGTCATAGTTCAGTCCCTGGTTCTTTCCCACCTTGACAACTGCAATGGTCTCCTGCTGGGGCCCAATAAGTCAGTGGTCAATAGACTTCAGAGAGCTCAGAACGCCGCAGCTCGAACCCTTTTTGCCCTCCCCAAACACTGTCATGTTTCCCATCTTCTTCACTGGCTTCCGGTGAAACAGAGAATCGAATTTAAAACCCTCTGCCTCACCCACAAAATTCTACACGGCCAGGGACCCCATATACTACAGGATCTCTGCACGCCCTATGTTCCCACCCGAACCCTACGCTCTGCTGAACTCCATCTTGCCCGCACCATCAGAGTGCGCAAAAGCAAAGCTGGTGGCTGCTCCTTCAGGTCCCTCGCCCCGGCCCTCTGGAATTCTATCCCTTTTGAGGCACTCGCCACTCAAAACCACTGGCACTTCCGTAAATACATCAAAACCTGGCTGTTTGCCTCTACTGTGGGGTCCAATTCTTAGGCCGCTTTGCTTTACTCTATCACTCTTTCTGTCTGGTTGTCTGCAAGCGCTGGCACGCCCCGTTGTTGGGGCAGCCATGCGCTATACAAGCTCACCTAACATAACATAACATAACAACATTCATAATTCATTAGATACAATACTTTTGTTCATAATTATATACAGAAAAATTTCCTTCAACACGTTTCAGCAAAGCCTTCCTCAGGAATTCTGTATATATTCTGTATCAATGATAACTATAAAATAAAGAATAATTTCAATTAATTAAATGCCATTTCTATACATTATCTGTGTCAAGAGGATTGTCATCTTTTACATCTCTACACAATTTGTGTCATTATTTAACACGACAATCAACAAACTATTGGGGTAAGGCACGGTCACTTTCTCAGGATGATATCTATATCTTTATTTTACATCACACTATAAGCCAATCATTCTACATATATACATATATTACATATTATATACACATTACATTTCCTATTTACAATACAAAATTACAGCTCACCATATATATTGCTGTACAACTTATATTCAATTTATACATGCTATCTACACTCATTTTCAACAACTAATGTATATAAAATAGGACATTTAATGTTTGCGAAGAGACTTGTATTGGTACTATAACTGTTGTCAATAGTTTCATCAGTATCTCACAATATGTGTACAGTTTAGTATTTTTAAACTAACAGTGTTTCTAGGTCCATGGTACAAGTGTTTGAATTATATGGGGAAAAAGCGTGAAGACATAATGTTTTCCAATTATAACCAGTCTGTAAGTTCGAAGGCTGTATGTTTGATGATTAGGTTTAAGTCCTGTACTGTTCTGTAGGTTTTAGTATGTAATTAGGCAGACTATATGTGCTAATTGGCACATATTAAATGTAAATACCCTTAAGGAAGCAAGACTGCCCAAGCCCATGTTCGCATACCGGCGAAACAAATCTTTAAAAGATCACATTGTCAGGTCAAGAATGGTTCAAAAAAAGGCGTCAGTTCAACAGACGATCACTAATGTTAGGCCAGTGTCAGGTACCTATAAATGTCTAAATTGCAAATCATGTGACACAGCAATGCAGGGCCCGACATTGGTTTTTAACAATCAAACAATTGAGCCTCACGATCTGAATAATTGTAAAAGCTCCAATATTATATACTTAATCCTATGCCCATGTAACAAAGGCTATGTAGGTCAAACTGGAAGGGCTATGAATGTCAGACTGACTGAGCATCGCTCAGATATCAGAACGCACAAAATGACAGCCCCCTTAGTCTGTCACTTTACAGAACTGAACCACGCACCAGAAGAAATGACTTGGTATATCTTAGAACGAAAAAACCCTAGAACAGGATTAGACCAAGAAAAAATTAGAAAGATGCGTGAAGTCTACTGGATTTTTGTTTTGGGCACAGCAGTTAATTGACTGAATTTGGAAATTCCATGGAATCAGGCAATCATTTAATCCAATGATGTTTCTGTCTAAGGCCCACAAGTATCTAGAAAATATACGCATTAAACAGCCATCATGTCTCTCATTATAGCCATATCTATTGTCCTTATTACAAGGCTCTTTTTAATTACAATTTACATACAGCAAGGAAGCCCTCATCTATATGATGTGATTTCTAAGGTTCCAATAATAATAATTTGATTTCCAATTATAATGCATATTTCAAACAATTTGAAAAAAAAATTGGTCGCGATATCAAGTGCCTGGACAAACTTTGCATTAGGTAATTATAGAGCATTGATAAAGTAAAGAATAGTAAAGACTGCTTAAATAGTATATATAGTTATAAACATCTAAGCGATATATAGAATACTGAAATAAATATAAGGGCCGAAATATAATAGTGGCTATAAACTCCCATTGTGGTGTCATTAGTTTCCGCAGCATATAATACTGTTCGGGGTTTTGAATTAAGGCATTTATACCTCTAAATACAATAGGAACCGTGAATCTAAATTAGGAACCTAATCTAGTACGATTAATACCCTGATATAATTTAGGCTTTTTCTATTTGTGTCTACAATATCTACGGTTTTTATAGATATTGAGTAGGCGTATAGCGTCCACGACCTCCCATTGTGGTGTTGTTGGTCTCTGCGGCATATAATATTGTTCGGGATTTCGGACTAAGGCATTTCTTTTACCACTAAATACCATAGGTATTTTGACTACAATTTTGGATCCAAGTCTAGTTTGACCAATAATGAGATATAATTTATAATTTTCCTCCTTTGTGTCAATATTATCTTTTGTTCTTATTAATTTTGAGTATGCATATAGCGTCCATAATGCCAAAATTAGGCAACATTCATTAAATCGCGGTGTAGACACAAGTATTAAAATTTGTATTGAGTGCTTTTATCAAGAAAATGGCCTTATCATGTTTGAGACACCATCTTAAGATAGCGGCGCCGTTGGTCCGATTAATAAACAGCACTTTTCGTAGCATCGTGAATCTAGAATATATTGCAACAGTTAACATAGTTACGCGATAATTAGCAATCATAAAAGACCGAGCAGATCAGTACGTTTAGAACGAGACGCCGACATGCTGCCATGCCCCGGGACGCTTTGCCACCATCTATCAAGTAAGGAATATTAGATTAGAAGCCGGAAGCCTACAGTCGCTAGAGCTTTGCATATAGCAGGAATTGAATGCGCGCCTTGGCGGTCCGTTTTGTAGGCAATTATTCAACAGATAGGATGCATCGTAATGCATGTATGGCGTCCACTGACTCTTAAGTTAAGATCACTTTTGACATAAGCAATATGTCTATATCTAGATGTTCCAGGAGCCAGCAGGCCTCACGCCTTAGGCCATTCTGCCTGACCGTTTGTGAATCACGCACATTATTACAGAAGCAACCCGTATATCAAAGTTGCTACAATGTTGCTACAACTGCTGTTATTTAACCTGCCATGGGTTTTCATGAATCTCGAATGTCACCTTAGAAGCAGCACGCGTACTCAATTGTTCACAGCGCAAGGTTATACGCCGCAAACCGCTATCGCTGAGCATAGCATAGATTAGAATCCACTCTATGCGTTAAGTACATGCAGGGGGTAGATAGTTATTTGCAAATGGGCATATAGTAGATGTTAATTATATCCTTTACAGGTGAAGTCCACTACAATAAAGTCACACGCTTTGAATTTGAAACAAGCCGTGACCACTGGCCATCATCCGAGTGATTATCAGGTACTACTATCTAATTTATTTTAGGGACACAGTACAACGTTTAAGTCCTATAGAAACCTGGTAGGTTAATATTGCAATCTGCCTTATTTTATAGCTCAAACAAAGGGACCAGGGCCGATAGGAAAACTAAGATTCCAGTTGCTGCACGGCATTACGTACTTAGTGTGGACATATTCATATTTATATATCATAGGTATGTACACGGGAGATCCAGACGAAAAACCTATGTCTTTAAGATTTACATCTGTTAAACATTAAAAGGACCCTCTCTTTACCTTGCTTATTAGATCTCTATATGGTGTCAATATCATTGCATACCCTGCTGAAAGAGGAATAGTCATCTATTGCGTCGTATCACATAGGCGCTCCAGCCTACTCTGGAGTTGGTTTCTACGTTATCTTAAAACAGGTATTTGTAATTAGGAATAACAACTTATTCATGACTATCTCAGATTATCTATGATGACCTAATGCCCAGTTAGATAATCCAGGCAATAGTGTACTGGTACAGAGTACAGCACTTAAACCTAATCATCAAACATACAGCCTTCAAACTTACAGACTGGTTATAATTGGAAAACATTATGTCTTCACGCTTTTGCCCCATATAATTCAAACACTTGTACCATGGACCTACGAAACACTGTTGGTTTAAAAATACTAAACTGTACACATACTGTGAGATAAGTTATAGTACCAATACAAGGCTCTTTGCAAACATTAAATGTCCTATTTTATATACATTAGTTGTTGAAAATGAGTGTACATAGCATGTATAAATTGAATATAAGTTGTACAGCAATATATATGGTGAGCTGTAATTTTGTATTGTAAATAGGAAATGTAATATGTTTATAATATGTAATATATGTATATATGTAGAATGATTGGCTTATAGTGTGATGTGAAATAATGATATAGACATCATCCAGAGAAAGTGATCGTGCCTTACCCAAATAGTTTGTTGATTGTTGTGTTTGACACAAATTGTTTAGAGATGTAAAAGATAACAATCCACTTGACGCTGATAATGTATAGAAATTGCATTTAATTAATTGAAATTATTCTTTATTTTATAGTTATCATTGATACAGAATATATACAGAATTCCTGAGGAAGGCTTTGCCGAAACGCGTTGAAGGAAATTTTTCTGTATATAATTATGAACAAAAGTATTGTATCTAATGAATTATGGATGTTGTAATGTAAATAAGATTTGATAATCTGCACAGAAAAAATAATATATAAGAAAAAAGAAAAAAAGTATTTAATAAAATAAAACTTAATCAGAAGTACAAGCGTCAGTTGAATTACATTAGATATAAATAGGCGTCTATAGCATGTGTAAAAGTATGCAAAAAACCCGGTGCTAATCTTGCTTTCTTCAAAAAACGTTTTTTCCTTGCCAGGGTTTATCCTTTTAGGCAGGGGCCCCCAATTTTTTCTAAAACTTCTTTGACAGGAAACCACACAAACCAATCGAAGACTCAGGCCTCCGCAATGCATCAACCTTCACACCACACAGTGGGATGGACCCAAATAAGGTGCTGACCTATGAGTAGGCAGTACTTAAGGATGTTAGAGCACTTTCCAGGCATAAGACCCACACAAACATCTCTAAGACAGAGTTGCTAATATTGGAGTCCTTGGCCAATGACAACGGTTCTAATGACCAAATCAGAATACGACACAGAGTGTTTAAGACAGCTGGGTGACAGACGATACTATACACCCATCCCCCGAAACCCGACGGAACGTCTCAGATGCACCAACTCTGGGATGGTCGAATCGGCTGAATGCCAAGGTTGGATCAGTAAGAAGGAAGCTGAGTTCCTAGTGAAAGAAGATCCGATAGTACAGTATTTTTACGTGCTCCCAAAAATACACAAGGAGACAACACCAGTCCCTGGCTGCCCTATTGTCTCAGGAATAGACTCAATACTAGAACCTTTATCGCAATTCTGCGATCACTTCTTGCAACCTTTAGTGAGGCAAATCCCGTCGTACATCCAGGACACAACGGACATACTATGTCTGTTACAAGAATTTGAGGACAGTGCCTAAATTGAATTTCTCATCCCCCTGGACGTGGAGGCCCTCTACACCAACATCCCCCAGAGGGCCACACTGGGTGTGATTGAGGAAGTACTGAACGCAGGTCCCTGGGACTCCCTAACATCTCCAGCATTCATCATGGAATGTGCGACACTGGCCCTCACTGACATTTCTTTGAGTTTAAGGGCCAATACTACCATCAGACACAGGACACCTCGATGGGGAGCACATTTGCCCCTAGTGTGGCTTGCCTGTACATGGCTGACTTTGAGGGTAGGCACATCTTTCAACAGACCAATCCTTACCGGACCAACATAAAACTTTGGAAACGGTTTATAGATTATATCTTGATCTTTTGGGTTGGCAACGGGGACTCATACAATGAATTCTTCGGCTGAAACACACTCAATCCATACCTCAAGTTCACCATAACGGCCTCCCCCTCCCAGATTGCCTTCATAGACCTCACCATAGTGATGGAAGGGGGTCAAATAAATACAACTATGTTCAGGAAAAGCACTGATTGTAACAGTCTCTTGCACTTTACGAGTCATCACCCCAAAGCCTTAAGAATCAACCTACCCTTTGGACAGTTTTTAAGGGTTAGGAGAAACGGATCTATGACAGAATTTCGACAGACAGAATTTCGACCTACACAAATATCGGCGTAATTATATCGATAGCAAAAATATCGACGCCCTATGTACAACATGGTAAGTACCAAAATATTGAAAAAATAATATCGATGTTAAAAATATCGTTGTAAAATATATCGATTTTTTTGGGATTTAAAATAACATAAAAAATACTGTAAATAATACTTATTGATTACTTAAACATATTTAAATATATGTAATAATGGTAAAAAAAATAATATTACATATTTAATTAAAAAAAAAAAAATTAAAATCATATATAATATATACTTACTTAACAATAATTACTATTCCCACTCCAGTGGGTGCAACAGTAGGGAAAATTGACCCTGAACACTAAAAATACCCCTTTACACAAAAACCTAAAACTGACCCTGAACCCTAAAAATACCCCTTTACCCAAAAACTGAAAACTGACCCTGAACCCAAAAAATACCCCTTTACCCAAGAACTGAAAACTGACCCTGAACCCAAAAAATACCCCTTTACCCAAAAACTGAAAACTGACCCTGAACCCTAAAAATACCCCTTTACCCAAAAACTGAAAACTGACCCTGAACCCTAAAAATACCCCTTTACCCAAAAACTGAAAACTGACCCTGAACCCTAAAAATACCCCTTTACCCAAAAACTAAAAACTGACCCTGAACCCTAAAAATACCCCTTTACCCAAAAACTGAAAACTGACCCTGAACCCCAAAAATACCCCTTTACCCAAAAACTGAAAACTGACCCTGAACCCTAAAAGTACCCCTTTACCCAAAAACTGAAAACTGACCGTGAATCCTAAAAATACCCCTTTACCCCAAAAACCAAAACTGACCCAGAACACTAAAAATACCCCTTTACCCAAAATCCCAAAACTGACCCTGAACCCTAAAAATACTCCTTTACCCAAAATTAATTAATATTACAATTAAATTACTTCCCACCCTATTCCCCTATAAACCCACAACCCGCTCCAGTAGTAAAACATATAATTTAGTTAAAAATATACATAAATTATCAATTAATTATTCTATTAATCAATTAAAATAATTAATTGCCAATTAATATTTAATAGCAAAATAAATTAATCATTAAAAAATAATTATTTCATTACAAATAAATTACTTCCCACCCTATTCCCCTATAAACCCACAACCCGCTCCAGTAGTAAAACATATAATTTACTTAAAAAAATACATAAATTATCAATTAATTAATCAATTAATCAATTAAAATAATTCATTGCCAATTAATATTGAATTGCAAAATAAATTAATCATTAAAAAATAATTATTTAATTACAAATAAATTACTTCCCACCCTATTCCCCTATAAACCCACAACCCGCTCCAGTAGTGAAACATATAATTTACTTAAAAATATACATAAATTATCAATTAATTAATCAATTAATCAATTAAAATAATTCATTGCCAATTAATATTTAATTGCAAAATAAATTAATCATTAAAAAATAATTATTTAATTACAAATAAATTACTTCCCACCCTATTCCCCTATAAACCCACAACCCGCTCCAGTAGTAAAACATATAATTTACTTAAAAATATACATAAATTATCAATTAATTAATCAATTAATCAATTAAAATAATTAATTGCCAATTAATATTTAATAGCAAAATAAATTAATCTTTGAAAAATAATTATTTAATTACAAATAAATTACTTCCCACCCTATTCCCCTAAAAACCCACAACCCGCTCTGGTAGTAAAACATATTATTTACTTTTATATATTTTTTATTTATAAAAACATATTAAACACATATTATAACAATTAATTTAAATACTTAACTAAAATTTCTAACACATATTAGTAAATCGAAATTACTTACATCGATAAACATGCTATCGATATAAGTAATTTAGTTATTACTTACCTTAGGGTCGATATTCTGGCCATCGAAATTCTGGACATCGATATTCTGTCCCATCGATATTAGCAACTCGATATAAGTGTAAGTCGAAATAAAAAAATCGATATTTTGACTGTTTACCAGGAGAAACTGCGGCAGGGTGGAGAATTACAAAACTCAATCTACAATTCTCTCCAGAAACCTTACTGACAGAGGGTACCCTTCAAGGGAAGTGGCCAGAGCACTCAATAACCACAGGGAGAGTCTCTTAGAACGCAGGATCTAGAATCCTGTGGAAAATGAACCGATGACATGTGTGACTACTTTCACATCAGCATCAAATGCACTGAAGAAAGCTCTCAAACGACATTGGCAGATCTTAAACACAGGAGCCCATGAACTTGAACTGCCCCGGTTCGCCTTTAAAAGCTCCAAAAACATCAAGGATATCCTGGTAAAGACTAGGCCCAAGAACAAATTACCAGGGGTACAGGCTACCCTATGGCAACTACCTGCGGTCAAAGGTCATTACCCATGTGGCATGTGTAGTGAGAGCCCCTTCACAACCGAGCACAAAACAATTAAGCTGACTGACTCCTTCTCCTGGGAACCTAGGGGGCACACTAACTGCAACAGTACTAATTTCATCTACCTCCTGATTTGCCCCTGCGAATTATACTATGTGGGCATGACAACCCGCCCAATTAAGACACGCATTTCTGAGCATAGTAGCAACTTCCGTTGCAAAAAGAGTAACACGAAAATGTGCAGACACTACGTTGAACATAACCATACGGCCGATACTATGAAGTGGCTGGTCTTGGAAGCCAACCCCAGAATATCCAAACAGAGTTTGTTCTTCAAAGAAGTGAATATATATATATATCTATATTCACTGAAAAAAACTAAGGTTAAAGTATTGTTATACTTAACTGAATTTGTGAGTAAAAACATTAACGTTTTGAACTGAAAAAACACAGAAATTCACCATTTATATTTAGCAGAGATAACTATAGATTGCGCCCCCGCCTTACAACCTCCCATATTACATCACTCATGACATGTTCTATGATATCATTTATGGCATCACTCATGACATCTCAAATGACATCTTTGATGACATTGTGTTAAAACTGTCACTGATGAATTTACCTAACTATAAAGTTTCTTTAACCTTTGTTTTTTTCAGTGAATTTCTAAGGCATTTAAAAAAAAAATTTGTGAATGTTGTCACACTCAAGGCCACAGAGCCTTATGGTTTTTGAAGGGGAAGGGGCAAGGTAGCTCCCTCCTGAGCTTAACTAAGCCCATTAGGCCCTGATGACGACAGGGCCTTATGTTTTTCAAAGGAGAGGGGGGCCAAGGGCCCCTCCTCCCCAAGCGTTTTAGGCCCTGGGGACCCAAATCCAAAGGCCATTTTTTTGAAAGGGGAGGAGGGCCTCGTGCCTTCCCTCCCTGACCTTTATCAGGCCCTGGGACCCCATCCCACAGGGACTTTTTAATGAAGGGGAGTGGGGTTACATAGCCCCCCTCCCTGGGCTATGTTAGGTCCTGGGGACCCCACCCCCCTAGGACACTACTAAAACTAAAAGGGAGTGGTCCCCATCCCCAAGACTGTGTAGTTTTTTAAGGGGCCCCATCCCCGGTGCCCTCATTTTTAAAAAGTGGATGACCTGGTGCCCACCCTGGGTTCCTGCCATATAGTTGTTGTGGCCCGCAGAGGGGAGCCCCAGAGTCCCCATGGCCCCATCCAGCTCCTTGCATCCAGCAGGAGCCGGCATTGCTCCTGCTGGATGCTGCTGAATCCTGATGGATGCTGAATGCTGGATACATAACTAGTTGCTCTTTCTGAAAAGAGCAACTAGTAATGCACTCTTTCGCATTCCTATCGAGTGGCTTTCCTGGATGTTTAACATTTTTCCGAATATTATTCCTGGTTACCACCGTGGTGAAACTTGCATCATCTTTCAATGTACTTGCGATGCGGGAACGCTGACTGTTATATGGCCGTCCTTACATGCGGCTTTTGTCAATGAGCCGTTATCACTCTCTTAATCTCGGCAACAGAGCGCTCCACTTTCCATTGGGCACACGTAACTGGTGTACCAGATGGAAAGTGGACTATTGTATTTTGATTTCACTTGGGTCAAGGGAACTGTTTTCAGCATAGGTTTGCACCTCACTCCCCTTGATATTATTAAGGGGCCCCTCTCTCATTTTTCGAGATAACATATATCCTTGTTAAGAGAAGATGGCGAGACTACAAAGAGGTGAATCTCTACCAAAAAGAGGAACTTCCACTTGATTATATGAAGTAAGTGCTTCTTTGTTTTATTTATTTATTTATTTATTCAAGAGTTTTATATAGCGCTGGCTAGACCCAGAGGTATCAGAGCGCTTTACATGAGGTTCCACAAAAATTAAGTTACAAGATTACATCAGTTCCAATTTACATCAGATGCTAGACAAACAAATGCAAGAGCTTAGAAAACGTGATGATTGAAGTGTAGAGGGGAAGGGGGTAAGGGTAAATGGATAGTAGGGAGATACGACAGAGAGACAAAAGGAAAGTCTGTCCAAAGTCCGGCTGGGTAGGTGACGGTCGAGGGGAAGTCCCAAAACCCATCTCCTCTATTGCTATCAGGTAGCTCCATCGAGCATTGGCCAAATAGCTCGGTCTCAATGGGAAAAACAATTAAAGAAACATGGAGGGCTAAATAAATGGAGCGTAGAGGGGAGGGGGCATGGAAGGAGAGAAAGGGGGGATGGGGGAAGAGACAACAGGGAGAGACGAAATGAAGTCTGTCTAACGGCCGCCTGGGTAGGTGACGACCAAGGAGGGAGTCCACGGCCCCTCTCTCCTATAGCTAAACCAGGTAGCTCCATCGGGCATTCAACAAAATATTTCAGTCTCAATACATTGAGAGGAGAGAAGGAGAGACAAAAATAAAGGGAAGATGCAGGAAGAGACGACAGGAGAGACGAAAGGAAGTCTGGCTGAAGACCGACTGGGTAGGTGATGTCCACGGAGGGAATCCCCGACCTGTCTCCCCTATAGCTAAACCAGGTATCTCCATCTATCTGCATAGCTAGATCTCAAATGATGAGGGAAAAATCACAGACAGACTGTGTAGGGAATAAGGGCCAGGACAGGTGAAGGCAGAGGTCAGCAGCAGGAAAGTGGAGAGGAGTAGAGCGAGGAGATAAACAGGGTGGGAACTAGGGCCAGGACACGTGTCATCATATTCCTCTGCATCAAGAACGCAGCACCAAAATTGGTGGGAGACGTACTTGGGAGCCCTTTGGTTAGCTGTCCATTAACGTGGGAAAAGGTGGGAAAAGCTTCATATACTACTAAGGAAAATGGGGAGTGGCCAAAAGAGAGGAGCATGCATATGATTTTGGGCATTTGCATAGTCAGGGTAATTAAAAGGGAAAACCATGGACTCTGCTTTCACCAGGAGTTGACAAGAAAGAAACCAGTCGCCACAGTCACAATAGATCAGATTGTGCTCCAATTGATTGTCAATACATTTACTTTTTCACAAGGGCAGAGGTGGCCACAGCACAAGTCGCATTGTTATTGGTCACTTTGTGCACATTCATGCACGTGTGCCAGGCACCTATTTGTGCCTGGCACACGGTGCATGATTGTGCATTGGGGCACTATATGTGCCCCCAGGGCCACATTCCAGGGACCCACAGGGGGACAGGGGCCCTGCTTGGGGCCTCCAAAGACCGTTTCAATGGCAGTGGGACCGCCATGAAAATGCTGTCGTAAAGGGACATCGTAATACCAATGGCGGTGCCTGCGCCGGCACTACCTCTATTGTAGGGATTACTATCTGACCGCCACCCGAAACAATCATAGAGTCTCTCGAAGGTGGTAGTCTGTCCCCAACAGTCAAGGGTACGAACTGCCTGCATGGTAATGCAGCTGTTGGCCCAAGGGCTGTCTGGAGGTGCGTCGGTGGCAGTTCCACTGGCATCATAACAATGCAGATTCTTTTTTTTTAACGTAATTTTATTGCCATTCATAATAAACAAAACACTAATTTCAACAAACTACATTGCAATAATTAAACCACTTATCCCCCTCCCCAAAAGTTTAGTTTCCATAACATCATGTATCACTACATTTCCACCCCTTCCATTTCAGAAGTTATTTGTACAGTTTTTACACACTTTCTTTCCCGGATTCATCCACCTTATCTGGCTTTTTTAGGCAATCTAATAAGTGATCCCATGTGTGTACACTGTCAATTGATCCACTTCCTTTCCCTACCATACAACAATGCACTCTCATTGCCTGAACACCATATCAGCTACTCCTTCCATTTTACTACTCTGGGGGCCAGCTTCCTTCCAATGCATGATCATCTCCTGTCTTGCAAGTACCAGGGCTAAGTTAATAAACCCTGTAGTGTTTTGATGCTTACCAGGTCTTGGAAATTCCCTAGAAGACAAACCACAGGAGCACACTCAATAATTTTCTGCATCATCTCATTTATACAGGTCACTACCCTCCTCCAGTGAGAAATAGGATCAGGCCATGTGTATCATTTCGGGACCATGTTCTCCTAGCTCATGCCACAGTTGAGTCCTGATAATCCCGGTTGTCAAATACACCTTATGCAACCTTCTTCCCAGGTTAATTTGCTCTAAACTTCTCAATGGGATATCTGGTGCATAGGGCACCTGAGCATGGGTTAGTTGGAGTGCACAATGCCAACAGTGTTGAGCAACCCTCAACACTGTAGATGTTGCCCGCACATGTCCCTCAGGGGCTAAAAGGATTCTATTTAATACATCTAAATCTCATTTCATCTCCAAATTCGCCTCCTCTGGAAAACTCAGTAAGCGGATCTACTGTACAAACCACTACAACTATGACGCTAATCAATAGGCTTCCAAATAGGGTGTTGTTAATCCTCCCTTTGATGATGGTTACTGTAATTTAGACAAGGCTACTGTGCACCTACCCATTCCCCATATAAGGCAAATCAAAAGCGAAGCACGTTCTTTAAAGACCCTACAAGGTATCATGGTAGGTAGTGCTGTAAAAAAGTAAAGCAATTGAGGCACCACTACTTTTTTACCACCGCTATTCGTCCTGCCACTGAAAGCAGCAGTGTCCTCCAGAACTCTACAGCCTGCCAATGTTAACTTCCAATAAATCAGAAGGTTTATGGTGTACTCGAACACCCAGATATTTTAGACAAGTTCCTTCCCAAGTAAGCCCCCTTAGATCTTCAGCTTGTGGGACATCCTTCACTAATGGGAACATATATGATTTATTCCAACTTATGCATAAACCTGAAGCTTGTCCTAAAAAATCTAAGAGGCTATTTGCATGAGGTAAATCTGTATTGGCATCTCTCAGGAATAAAAGGACATCATCAGCATATAATGCTGAATAGTGCTGGGTGCCCTATAACTCCAGTCCCCTGTAGAACTCACTAGTCCTCACATAACTAGTGAGCGATTCTACTGCAATTGCAAATAATAATGGTGAAAGGGGGCTACCTTGCCTCACCCTCCTTCCCAACACATACCTTTCAGAAATATGCCTACCCATTTCAACACCAGCAGTAGGTGCCTCATACAGAAGCTTCGCTCATTGGACCCATCACACAATCCCTTTTTAATTAGCACCTTCTGAACAAAATCCCAATGAAGACTAGCAAATACCACATCTATTACCACATTCACTGCTCTTTATTTCTCTTTAAATCCTGTCCCCCAATCTCTTCCGTAAAGCTTTGATTTCTGGAAGGGGCAACATGGGTCTCCTGCAGGTGTGCAACAAACTTTCCCCACCTGTTTAAATATGCAGGGACTTGATAGCATTTAGTCATGCCATTTAGTCCCAAAACATTCCAACTAATACCATTTTGCATCATAGTAGTCATATCTTCTGCCAATCTCCCAATACCACATGAAACAAAGAATCCGAGACACATCCATATACTCCAAAATGCGATCAGGACTGTTGGACCTACGTAACCACAAGTTAACTCCCCAACCTGAGGACAAAAAGAAACACACTCCCATTCCAAACTAAGTAACCCACACCTTCTATACTTCACATATGGGGTTGTACCCATCTACTTGCCTCCCAGCCATACTTCACACCACCCACCCCTCATTCAGAATGATGCCCTCCACACTTATACATCATTTATCACTTATTTATTTATTTATTTATTTATTTATGACATTTGATAAAGCGCGAACAATTGCCCGTAGGCGTCTCGGCGCTATGACATCTGCATAAGATTCTCCACTGGTTGTGTGTGATCTGGTAAATTACTGATTAAACAGCCAGGTTTTTAACTGTTTACGAAAGGACCAGAAAGAAGTACAGGTCCGAATTGACTGAGGCAGGGTATTCCACAGTTTTGGGCCGACACCAGGAACCACCGGTCTCCCCAGGAGACAGTCTTGGTGCGGGGCACCACTAGCTTGCACCTCGTTCTGTAAAAATGAACCACAAGCAATATATTCCCACATTTACCAGTTAGGATATGTGTGAGGGTAATAAAAAAAAATCATAGATGTGCCAGGCATAACATGTGGTAAGATCACCTGAAACTCAGAACTATAAACAGAAGACTTGGCAACGCTCGTGGCAGAGAAGCCCATCCAGTACCCAATGAGCCCTTTCCAGAGCAAAGTGCTGAGAAAACCCAGCTGGAGCCACTACTTCTCTCAGCCAAGACTCGATGAATTTGGTCATATTTCCAATGCCCCGTTTATCCGTTCTAGCAGCCCTGTAATGCAGATAGTATTCCTTCGGGCTCCATTATAGGCTTATCAGCCCTTTTTTCCAGCACTTTAACTCTCTTTCCCAGGACGTAGAAACAATCGCAATGGACCGCACACCGCTAGCCCCTCCTCCGGATCGCCCCTAGGGACTCTGGTACATGGAGTTCTTGAGTGGTTCACCCCAGTGAGTGCAAGTAGGTACTTGTTGGACTGATGATCTCTAGACCCGATGCATGTCCCGGGTTTTTGGATATCGCCCGAGACATGGCTCGGGTTTCGGGATAACTTCCCTCATCAGTAGAGAAAATAGTTTGGGGTGGAAGAGAAGGCTGCCAAGCAACCGTCCAAGGCCTCGATGCCCGAACCGGCACGCATGTGCGTCATCCAGGAGCTCGTCAGCTCAAAGCTCAAGTGAGCCAATTTGTAGAAACAATCCCTCGAGCCTTCGAGCTGACAAGCTCAGGTTACGCACCCACGCGCCCTGAGAGGTACCGAACCTGATGACACTTTGGCAGTCTGCACAGCAAAATCCTGAAAATGTACCTACACTTTGCTGATGAAGGACAATAATCCTGAAACATCGGTGTCCAGAGTTGGCCTGCAACTTTGCATTTACACTTCGGAACTTTTGAAAAGCGCACTCGCTTAAAGAAACTGCATTTACCGTGATGCTCCTGGGGTTACCCGCTGGTTGGTGGAGTGGTGTGCGACCTATTGAACCCTACTTAAATATGGCTCCCTCGAGCCTTCGAGCTGATGAGCTCGGGTTAGGCACCCACGCGCCCTGAAAGGAACCGAACCTGATGACACTTTGGCAGCCTGCACAGCAAACCCCTGAAAATCTACCCACACTCTGCTGATGAGGGACAATAATCCTGAAACACCGGTGTCCAGAGTTGGCCTGCAACTTTGCATTTACACTTCTGAACTTTTAAAAAGCGCACTCGCTTAAAGAAACTGCATTTCCCGTGATGCTCCTGGGGTTACCCGCTGGTTGGTGGAGTGGTGTGCGACCTATTGAACCCTACTTATATATGGCTCCCTCGAGCCTTCGAGCTGACAAGCTCAGGTTACGCACCCACGCGCCCTGAGAGGTACCGAACCTGATGACACTTTGGCAGCCTGCACAGCAAACCCCTGAAAATCTACCTACACTCTGCTGATGAAGGACTATAATCCTGAAACACCGGTGTCCAGAGTTGGCCTGCAACTTTGCATTTACACTTCGGAACTTTTGAAAAGCGCACTCGCTTAAAGAAACTGCATTTTCCGTGATGCTCCTGGGGTTACCCGCTGGTTGGTGGAGTGGTGTGCGACCTATTGAACCTTACTTAAATGTGGCTGCCTCAAGCCTTCGAGCTGACGAGCTCAGGTTTCGCACCCACGCGCCCTGAGAGGTACCGAACCTGATGACACTTTGGCAGCCTGCACAGCAAACCCCTGAAAATCTACCTACACTCTGCTGATGAAGGACAATAATCCTGAAACACCGGTGTCCAGAGTTGGCCTGCAACTTTGCATTTACACTTTGGAACTTTTGAAAAGCGCACTCGCTTAAAGAAACTGCATTTACCGTGATTCTCCTGGGGTTACCCGCTGGTTGGTGGAGTGGTGTGCGACCTATTGAACCCTACTTAAATATGGCTCCCTCGAACCTTCGAGCTGACGAGCTCAGGTTATGCATCCACGCACCCTGAGAGGTACCGAACCTGATGACACTTTGGCAGCCTGCACAGCAAACCCCTGAAAATCTACCTACACTCTGCTGATGAAGGACAATAATCCTGAAACACCGGTGTCCAGAGTTGGCCTGCAACTTTGCATTTACACTTCGGAACTTTTGAAAAGCGCACTCGCTTAAAGAAACTGCATTTACCGTGATGCTCCTGGGGTTACCCGCTGGTTGGTGGAGTGGTGTGCGACCTATTGAACCCTACTTAAATATGGCTCCCTCGAGCCTTCGAGCTCATGAGCTCAGGTTACGCACCCACGCGCCCTGAGAGGTACCGAACCTGATGGCACTTTGGCAGCCTGCACAGGAAACCCCTGAAAATCTAGTCCCAACACTCTGCTGATGAAGGACAATAATCCTGAAACACCGGTGTCCAGAGTTGGCCTGCAACTTTGCATTTACACATCGGAACTTTTGAAAAGCGCACTCGCTTAAAGAAACTGCATTTACCGTGATGCTCCTGTGGTTACCCGCTGGTTGGTGGAGTGGTGTGCGACCTATTGAACCCTACTCTTTCCCAGGACGTTCTGCTCTTTTCGTATAGTGAATACTTCAGGTGTAATCTCACTCAGTGTGCATTCTGTGCTCGCAACCCACTCTTACCAAATAGCGACGATCCTCCCTTATTAGACCTTGCTCTGCCACCAAGGGATCAATTTTAAGTTTGAATGCTTTTCGCGAATCAACAATAATCTGCACAATAATATTCAGCGTAAATCAGAATTTGAGGTGGGATATAGCTGCCCCCAATCTCTTCCGTAAAGCTTCGATTTCTGGAAGCTTCCCCCTCCTCCACCACAACTGGCAGCTGCCCTGCTGTTAGGCCATGGTCACCTGTTTCATTTTTTTTCATTTTTATACAAATTGTGTTTCTTCTTTATGTGTTACTGGCCCTCCTAAACCTCAGTAGCCCATAGATGAACCAGTGCTTGTGTTAATTATTCACAAGCAACCCAGGCTACAGTCAGAATACGTGATGTAGTGTGTGCATCACTGAATAAAAAAAGCACAAAATGTTCCAGAGTCCAAATTGTTCCAGGGCCAACAGTGGCACACTGTGCTGAAGACCAAACAAATAATAAATAAATAAGAAAAAGTGTCACAAAGTGTGTGTGTCACTGATAACCAGCGCATGGATGAATGACAGCAAATGTTATAAAAAGGCTAGTCGGTAGATTGAAATGATGCACACATCAAACTCCACCTCCATTGTAAAAGCTATGTGAACAATATAAACTACATACTTCATAGCATTAGTCATTAATAAGTTTCTACCATGTAATGTGTGGATATCATAGTGACACGCAGTTGATAGAAAAATGTGTGCAAGTCACAGTAGAGTAATCCTCCCAACACGATGCAACCTGTGTAACTGATAGGAACCTTCAACACCTAGGGGCGGAGGGCCATTTGTGGCATTTTGTGCGGGAAGCCAGGGAAAAACCTCCGGTCACGGGAGCGGGCCTCGCCAGAAACATGAGAGGTCACTTAGGGCGTCATTAAGGTACGTCAGCGAGCCCTCCCAGGGAAAGGGATAAAAGCGGGGGACACCTGGGGAAAAGTCCTCTTTGTCCTCTCTCGACGGGTGCCAAGCGGATCGGAGCAGCAATCAAGATATAGCTGGTGGAGTTACCACTGGGTGTGCATAGTACCCAGGTGAGATGGCCTCAGTGTAGCATAATGGTGGCTGGTTATGATGACTGTATGGTCAGCATTTAAACTACTTTAGGGTGCTCGTACATTAGTAGGAACGGAGTGCGAGCTTATGGGAGTAAAACTCCGGGGTCAAGGCGAGGTGTGATAAGGGCGTAAATTTGATAGAGGGTAGCAGGCCAGGAGCGTCGTCCTAGCATTGCCACAATGTTCAGATGCGTGGTGAGCTTTTGGAGGCTAGCACGTTGTAAAGAGAAGGGGGGGCTCACTTTACTTGTAGTATGAGAGGGCAGCGACAATTTGCTTGGATGCAGGTTCCGGACAATGCTTATGCGAGAGGGGCGGCTTGCTTTACTTGCTGTATGCAAGGGCAGCTTCGATTTGCTTTGATGCAGGTTTGCAACAATGCATATGCAAGAGGGGCGGCTCATTTTACTATGCTGTATGCAAGGGCAGCGTCGATTTGGGAGGGTGATGGAGAGCCATCACAGAAACCCATTTTTGTGTGTGAAAAAGGCTGCTTTATTGAAAACAGGTGCATATCACAAAGTCCAACCTAGGCCTTTGCCTTACAGACTAAAACCTCACTATACATCAATAACTGCTCCTCCATTTTTTCCACACCACCCCTACGATCCCCACATAAAAATCCCCCACCCTGCCAGAAAAATAACATTACATAACATTCCATAATAAACCTAATCCACTGTATTGCAGTTCAAAACTCCTGCCCTCAAATAAAACCTACCACCCTATCTGTCCTTCTGCAACTGTAGCTACCTAACCTCTATGTAGACTTATCCTACCTGCCTAACCTTTTCCTGGCCATACCCCCAAAACTTCCCAAACTATAACTCCAAACTTCTGCCAAACTGGCCAACTTTAGAACAACCCCGCCACCCAGGAAAAAGAGGGAGCATAGGCGTGAGGCCGCCTCCCCTTTTATTTGTCCCCCCTGCCCTACTAGGAATACTATCATTGCAGTCCTGTACCTTCCATCTCCTACCCCTCGAAATGTGTTATCTCCAATAACTCCTGACACCATACCCCACATGTCAGTGCACCCCCTCCCCTCTTGGACAGTCCCCCGAGTCAACTGAAGCTCCCTTGTGCAAAAATCCCTCACAGTGCACTTCCTACTCCGCTCCCTATGAATCTACAACCTGGTGTGGTACTTACAACACATTGTGGCTTTTACCAGCCACCTACAGAGTCCCCCGAGTCAACTGAAAACTCCCCTGTAAACACTCCTGTGCAAAAATCTCTCACCGTGCACTTCCTACTCTGTTCCATATCCATGTACAACACGCTGTGACACAACAGATCTTACAATAAAAGCATAGTTCTTTCCACCGCCTGTTCCCCAACCTTTCAACAAAATCTTGAAGACAACTTTATTACACCGCATTTGTTCAAAAATTCAGGGCCGCTGCCTGTCCTGGGCCCGCTTCATGAAAGACCTCCCTAATATCCATCTAATCCCATCCATGGCGAGGGGGCCCATGCCAAAATCTGAAATAGAAAACTATGTGACCAGACAAAACCAACAGAACTGCGCTATTACCTCCTGCCACACATCTAGCAAACCTTGTCACCCCTTTCCCAGCTTGGTCGCCCCTGTCGCCTGATATCCTCCTGTTCTCCCCCACGGTCAACCGTGAAGCTGAGATCTCCAGCCTGTCCCCCCCCTGTCGACCGCCCAAGTCCCTCTTGCCTCAACTACTGCACACCCAGCAGCAAACGAGTCTCCCTCATGCAGATTGTCCATTCAACGGCTAAAATTCCATCCGCGCCTGTCCCCTTGGTTGACCCCTCATGAACTCTTTGACTGTCCAGCGTTGCTGGCATACCTTGGAGTCTGAGGTGCCATCACAGAGGAAGTCATCCAGTGAATACCGTACCACCGGTGACTTGTGTTCCGGGTCAATAAATTGTAGGAGAATGATTTGGAAGCAAAACCGAGGGACGCACCAGACATAAGCCGGCCACTGATAGCGCTTTAGCCACGTACCATTCACTACCGAAATGGATGCCCAGTAGGTCCCCAACCTCCGGGTGGGCTAAAAGCCTTCAGAAAGCTAACAATATGTTGCATCCTCTCCTGTCCACGTTGCACCCGTGGTCAATTACCAATGACATGGCCACATCAAACAACTACCAAAACGCCCGTGATCATTCCCAGTGACTTGGCCGCGTCCACCATCTAAACAGACACCACAGTCAAAGTGCTCTAGCACGATCAGTTACCCGTAAGGATAAATCGGAAGAAATTTGCGGGATGCACCAGCCATAGGCCGCCCATCGATATTACTTTGCCCACGTACCATTAACTTCTGAAATGGATGCCCAGGTGAGCTGTAAACCGTCTCCAAGCTGACTGTATGTCGCACCCTATCCTGTCCAAGTTGCGCCTGTGGTCACCTATCACTGACATGGACACGTTAAACCCCTACCACAATAACCGTAATCACTCCCAGTGACTTGACCACGACGTGGAACCTTGTGCCCTTCTTTGACCGTCCCTCTGCGTATACCTCTGCTGTCCGAAACTGTCCGTCCGACCCCCCCTTCCCCAGGGCCTCCCAGCCCCAAAAGAAAACTGACGATAATCCTGCATGTAGCCCCTACTGATAAAACGCGGCGATCTAGGCTGCGGCAGTAGGCTGTGCTCTGTTCCTGCTCTAAACTTTTAAAATTTCGCTGCTGCTGATTTACCAGCACGCTGGTTAAATATTTTAAAAATTGTAATGTGATTTTTCACTGTTGTTGCATTTTCTGATTTTAAAAGCGCGTCGACAGTTTATTATTATTTTCACATTGAACTTTGCTTCTTGAGCTGTTGTAGGCACTCTTACCTGCCTCTTAACTCCCTCGTGGCCCCGGTCCGCCCCGGCTTGTGCCGTTTGCGCGGAGGGTCAGGTCGAGGCGCGGCACTTCCTGGCAGTGACATCACTTCCGCCCTGCACAGAATCCTTGCAGGTTAGCGGTCTAGTGCTGCCGAGCCTTCACACTATTTAAAACCTGTCTTCAGCTCCTAGCCTCACTGATAAAATGCGGCGATCTAGGCTGCGGCAGTAGGCTGTGCTCTGTTCCTGCTCTAAACTTTTAAAATTTCGCTGCTGCTGATTTACCAGCACGCTGGTTAAATATTTTAAAAATTGTAATGTGATTTTTCACTGTTGTTGCATTTGCTGATTTTAAAAGCGCGTCGACAGTTTATTATTATTTTCACATTGAACTTTGCTTCTTGAGCTGTTGTAGGCAATCTTACCTGCCTCTTAACTCCCTCGTGGCCCGGTCCGCCCCGGCTTGTGCCGTTTGCGCGGAGGGTCAGGTCGAGGCGCGGCACTTCCTGGCAGTGACATCACTTCCGCCCTGCACAGAATCCTTGCAGGTTAGCGGTCTATTGTTCCCTCCCCTTAAGTATTTAATGGCAGCATGGAGGAAGCGCAGCGGACGAGCGCAGCGGGGGCGCCGACTTCGCGCCGAAGTCGCGCACAAGTCAAGCCCGTCTGCGCCCGTCCGCGGCCGACCAGGCCCAGGGCCCTGTCGTAATGCCGATTTTTACTCATATACCCCTGCCGACCTATTGAGTCTTAATCATATTGGATCCATTCCTGCCCGTGCCGATAAAGCGGACCTGACATGTGGCATTCTCGTCCCTTCTGACTTCCCGGCACAGGGCGACCTACACAACCCAACACCCCCTGCTCCCCAGACCTCCACCTCCCTATCGATCTATTAACTTAACACCCGTTCCCTCATTCGGCATCAGCTTGAAATCTTTCAATTACTGCATCAAAGCTCTATCGATATCCTTCTCTTAGCAGAAACGTGGATTACTGAAGACTCTGCCCCCGATATTCTCGCTGCAATCCCAACGGGATACTATATCATGCACGCCAATCGGCCTGTCGGGAAGACCGGTGGCGGAGTGGCGGCTATCATTCGCTCTAAACACATTTTCTCCGAGATTACGATGACCCCTATTCCAAAAACAGAACACTTGGCACTTCAATTCACCTCTTCTAAATCATCTTTTGTCTGTGTCATCGTCTATAGACCCCCTGATCCTATGCCTCTCTTCCCCAAACTCTTCCGCGACGCTATCGCTCAACTGACCATTAACCACGCTAATATCATGGTAATCGGGGACTTCAATTACTGGCCAGCCGATGTCCACGAAAGCCATTTATCAGTAGAATTCACTGAACTTCTTAAAGGCATGAACCTCTCTCAACATATTCACACCCCCACCCACCTGAAAGGTCATACACTTGATCAAGTCTGGACGTCTAACCTCGACATCTCACCCCCTTCAGTCCTCCCATGCTCCTGGTCCGACCATTACTTCATCTCTTTTCACCTTCATCTACACACTTTATGTCTTCCCACCCGTACTAAGAACAAGATGGCTCGCAATTGGAAAAGGGCTTATCTTCCTGACTTCCATGCTTCACTGGCTTCTACGGCACCCTCGCTGCCATCCTCATTAGAGAATCAGGCTGAGAAACTCGATGAATGGTTACGTCAGGCCAGCGACAAAGCTGCTCCCCTGAAAACAATTAAAACAATGCGTCCCCACGACGCTCAACGTTGGTATACGGACCAACTCAAAGCAGACAAACTCGCCCTGCGGCAAACAGAACGCCGTTGACGCCGACACTACGACCCTCAGCTTAAACTCGTATACACTGAGACCTTAAAAGCCTACAAACAATCTATCTTGGAAGCCAAGACGGCCTATTTTTCACAAAAAATTCTGAACTCGAATAACAAAACGAAAGACATCTTTTCAATTGTAAACGAGCTTTCCCTTCCAGACCGAGTCACCCCCCAACCTCAGCCAACACAAATCCTATGCGAGTCACTCAATTCTTATTTCATAGAAAAAATTACAACAATAAAACATAATATCCCTACCCCGACATCTCCCACGCCTCCTCCTCTGCCCCCCCCGAATACTAGCATCTTGACTGAACTTCCACCTATATCCCTACAAGAGTTTTCATCACTTCTTCATAAAGTCAGCTCGGGATCCCCCAATGACTGCTGCCCCCCGCAGGTTCTTAAAGAAGCCCTTCTTGCCTGCCCTGGCCCCCGCTAAAATTACTCAACAACTCTCTCGCTACCGGAGTGGTTCCATCTTCCTTTAAGCAAGCAGCTGTTTTATCAATCTTAAAGAAACCCAATGCAGACCCTACAATACTCAGCAACTACAGACCCATTTCCCTCCTCCCCTATTTAGGTAAGATCCTGGAAACCCACGTGACCCGCTGCCTGAGCTCTTTCATAGAGCAATCATCTTTTCTAGATCCTCAACAAGCAGGATTCAGACCCCTCCATTCCACTGAGGCGGTCATAGTGGCAGTCATGGACACCCTCAGGAAAGGAGCCGACAAAAACATCGCTCAAGCCCTTGTCCTACTGGATCTTTCAGCGGCATTCGACACGGTCGATCATACCATCTTGATCGACCGTGTCCATAATGCCGGCATCCAGGGAGTGGCCCTTGACTGGCTCAGATCCTTCCTTCACCAGCGCTCACAGTCCGTCCACCTTTCCACTTTTTCCGCACCCTTCACCCCCCTTCACTGTGGTGTCCCACAAGGTTCGGCACTATCCCCTCTCCTTTTTAATTTATATCTCCAACCACTTTTAGCCACCCTTCGCAACTTCCCGGTCACAATCTATAATTATGCCGATGATTTGCAGTTAATTTTCCCTGTAGACTCCCTCCCCTCCTCCCGCACCAACTTCCAGTCCACTATGCTAATCATTGCGGAGTGGATGTATCACAGCCATTTAAAGCTGAACCCCACCAAGACCGAGCTCGTCCTGGTGGGTGGACCCAATCACCCATGGAATGCCTCTTTCTGGCCTACATCTCTGGGGACTGCACCCACTCCTGTGAGCTCAGTCAATAGCCTGGGGGTGATCATCTCCCAAGATCTGTCAATGAGACCTCACATCAACGCGGTTACTTCCGCCTGTTTTTTCCATCTCAGGCGCATCCGCAAGATCAGCAGGTTTCTTAACAAAGAAGCCCTGACCCAGGTTGTCATTGCGCTTATCACTTCCAGGCTTGACTACGCCAACATTTTGTACGCAGGAATCCCTGCATGTCACCTTCACCGACTTCAGTTGGTGCAAAATCAGGCTGCTCGCCTGATCTTCTGCCAGCCCAAACACCAGCACATCACCCCCCTCCTCCGTAGTCTGCATTGGCTCCCTGTTTCCAAACGCTGCATCTTCAAACTGGCATGTACCACCTTTAAGGCCCTCGAGGACGCAGCTCCCAGGTTCATCTCATCGGCCTTGTCCCGTCACATTCCTGCCAGAGCTCTTCGCTCAGCATCTTTAAATCTCCTTGAGGTCCCCAGATTTAAAAGAAAAAAGCACGGTGGCCTGAGCTTCTCTGCCCTGGCCCCCGCCACCTGGAACTCCCTACCCCTCACTCTCCGTCTCTGTCCAAAGTACGACAGTTTCCGTACACTCTTAAAAACTCTGCTTTTTCAAGCGGCATATGACTAATCCCCTCCCTGGATCAATGCTATTTTTATCAAGGAGCGCCAAGAAACCAATGGTGATAGTGCGCGGTATAAATAATTTTAATAATAATAATAATAATACGCAGCCTTCTGGTGTGTTCCAACCTCGTGCGACTGCCCCAAGATTTTGACCACCCTAATTCAGCCCCGCCCCTCCTGCTTCCCTCCCCCCGACAGGCTGCTGCTGCTGACCCCTCACCTAAAAAAAAACTTGTTGTCACTGCTGTCCCCCTGCCTGCTGTCCTGCCCCAAAACAATTCACCAAGGCGTGTCTGCCTCTGCATTTTGAGCAGTCATGTCGGAACTTACAAAATTCCCTAGTGCACAGCCCCTTATTGAACTCCCAGCAAGCTCCCCCTGCGCCTGTCTGCCCCATGCCTGTACTACCCGCCCATTCCCAAGTGGGCTGTCCTTGAGACAGCCGATAAACGAGCGGGAGCCCACTGGCCGTGAATACCGTTTTCCCCGCCCGTGCCAATCCCATTGTGTGCTGCCATTGGTCCGTGTCGAACTCCCCCCATTTTGCTTCTGCATCCCATGCCATACGAGCTCTGAACCCCTCATGGTACTGTCCCCACGTATAACCTTACCCCGTGAGCTGAGCCTTCCTAACGACGTCCATATACTTAAAGAGTGGCAAGCACCGCTCCGGGTGTTTCTCACAATATACGCTGGCATATATTAAGGAAGCTTCTGTCCAGTTTTCTATTGTGAGCAGCACCCTTGGCTGCTTCGCCAATTCATATTCTTCTTCCATCAAACCCTTTTTAGCGTGAAACCCCCTGTGCAGCAGCTTGAGCATTTCCACATACTCTCCCTTCCATATCCGCTTTTTAGTGGCTAGCATCCAGTGCACACCCAATGGCTTTGTCACACCCATGTAAGGTAGCTTCTTGATTTTTAACTCTTTGCTCTCCAACCTTATACCAGATTCCTCCGACACTGCTGCCCCAAGGTCACCTGACGTCCTTGTCATAATCTTGTCCCCTACTCCTCCCACCGCATTGTCTGCGTCCTCCGTACTTACACCCACATCCAAAACAAATTGTCCCCTGCTCAACCTCATCCCCTCCTCCCCACCCCCTCTGGCCCCCACCAAAACCATCACCAGTGTCACCCCGTCCTTCGTTCGTTTAACCTAGCTCTGATGGCGCCATTCTTGCTGTAGCCCGGCCCTCCGCAGGAGCTGTTGTCGCCACCGACCCAGCTGTCCGGCCCCTGGGCCCGGCCTGGTGATGTGACATCTGCAAGGTACTACAAACAACATTATTGGGCCCTCCACACCTCCAAAATGCATTGCACACACCTGTGAGGTACCTCCAGACCCTTTGTATTTTCTTTCCTTCCCTTCCCCTTCCTCAAGACTATCCCCTCATAGTACTTCTCCTCAGGCACCTACTTCCCCCACCCTCTACTATAGTGGGCACTGCCCACCCTCTCCTCGCATCACTGATAAAAGCATCCTGCGTGGTCCTGCGTCCTCGATGCCCCGTGCCCCGATGAGGGCCATTGGGTGTTGGGGCCAGCGAGACAGTTCTGGGCCTACTTATGTTGGCCACAACGGGCTCCCTCGACGGTACAGGGTACCTCACGCGAGGCTCCACCCTCCCTTCACCACAGTGCCTATGAGCCGTTCCCAGCTCTGCCAAGTCATGCTCCCGGCGCTGTGCTACCGCCTGCAACAAGAAAGCCCGGTGTGCTGGGCCTAAAACCCTGATCCCCCTCCAACCCACTCCTTGGCCAGTCGACCTTGAAAGTACTAGCCGCCCAATGACGCCCCACTCTGCTGAAATCCATTGCCACCTCTTTAGACCCCTCCCGATCCTCGTCGTCAGACCAATCCCACCTCCCCCACCTGCCTCCCACATCTGCACCCTGCACATGAGGGGCCAAGAACCACCCAAAACCCTCTCCACAACTGACTCCCCACCCGCCTGCGCCTCACCTCCAGGCCTAGGGACCCCGTGCGCCATGTAGGCATCGATCAGTTCCCTCCTGGACAAACCCCGTACCTCCTCATGACAGGAGGTAAATATATCCAGGCCCTGCTAATCTCTACCCCCTCTCCAAATCCTGCTCTTCCGGAACATCCTCTTCCTGACGGGCCTATCCTACCTCTCCCCATGACCCCCCTCTTCCTGCGAAATCCCTCAGCCCTCAGCCACCCAGCTCCCCTTCCTGCCCGTCTTGGCCCCTTTCCTCGGTACCTTGCAAATCTCCCAGCTGTACACCCCCTTCGACCCCTCCTGAGATGGTCCCAAGACAGCCCCCTGGTTTACTGCTACCGGACAGGCTCTCGAGGGAATGATATGCCTCACCGGTGAAACCCAGGGCCCCCTTCCCTCCCTCCTCAGATTCCCAACCTAACTCAGGGACAGGAGCTCCCTTGTCCCCCTCGCCCCCTGCTCAATTACACTCTGGGGTCCGACCTCGGGCCCACGCGGCCCTTTCCTCTGGTGGGCCCCAACCTTCTTTGTCTTCGCTGGATCCCCTGAGTAAGCGGGAGGCTCCAGTGCATTTTCCCCCTGCGGGGCCACCTTCATGTTATAGGAGCTGCCTGCGCTTTCCTTGCACTGGATGGGGAGCCACAAGACACACTCTGCCAGCGACCCCCGCCCTTGATATTTCCCGCGGTCGCTCATCAGAGGCTGTGCTCTAAATCAGCACCCCAGGCCACCCGAACGCCACCCTTGCGGCCCGTGGCACTTATCTGTGCACTTCTTGCTCCTTTAGGAGGCTAGCAGGCCACGATGGCGGCCATAACCCCCGTGGACATGCGCCTCACCGGGAATGCGGCCCCCACCGCGCCAATCGTGATATAATCGAGCCGGCCAGCCTCCTTGAGAAGCCAGACTGCCTCCATCACCCGCCAGTCTTCTCCAGCCATAACGCCATCACACCTACACAAAAATCGCGCAAAAGGCCGAACAAACCCTCAACTAACTACTCCAAAAAGTATTACAGCTACCCTCACAGTCACCTGGTCACCAAACCTAAAATGGTGGCTTGGAGAGGAAGGAGAAACACCTTACAGCCTGTGTACTATAAACTGGATTGGGCTACTTTTGGGCTACTCAGAGCCCAAAATATTTAACCCCAAAAATTGGCTGCTGACGGCTGTCCCTCTCCCTCCCACTCCCAAACTGCGCGGGCAGCAGACCTCACGGGCTCAGCTGCCCCCCAAACTCCCCTTATGTTAATGTAGTTTAGTGTGTCCTGTACAGCGAATAAATTAGTCTTCACAACTTTGGCGAGGCGTCAAAGAGCAGATTTGTATCGGCAGACCTGCTACTCTCCTTGAGCACGAGCATGGTTTTAAAGTTATGAGGTAGGGGGCCGCACCAGATCAAAGGCCATACCACCCAGATTACGTGTGTGCCATACAAATAACAAATTAGATTTCACAGTCGGCGACGGAGACGATACCCACTAGATACACACTACCCCGTCTCCTGTAGTTATTTTGTGGTATAGGCCCCCAGCCCTTATAATACTAGAGACCCCTCCGGTGTAGGTGCTGCCCCTTAGCGCACAACACAACAGAGATGTCACTCAAAGTGGGGGCCGTAGAGCAACGCAGCTCCCTGGCGTAACAGGGACTGCCACAATGAGGCGGCAGGGACAAGGAACACCATGGTTGTTGTGGGCTCGCAACCACACATATGGCTAAACCTCCACACATTATCAAGTGGAAGGTAAATCCTACACTGAAACCATAAACAAAGCAAACAATCTAAATTATCAAATGTTATCAAAAGGTATGTAGCTGCCTTCGCTACAGCAATTACTCTCAACGGGCTGCGTGTATAATGCTCACTGAAAGAATAAGGAGGTTATGGTGAGTTGGGTAAGGCGCCAGCTGGAAAAAAATATATAGGCGAACAATACATACAGGTCAGGTGCGAGAGACTTTAGAACCCATTGTCAGGGAGAGAGCAACTCCTACCCTGAAACTGTAAACAGAGACAAACAATCTGAATTACATAACTTTAAGAAAGGATAGATTGGATATTGGTTAAAATGTGAGTTGGAGAAGTGACCACAGCTCTATTCAAAGTGTCTCTCAAATAGGAGGTTTTTGAAAAAACCTGTGAACATGTTCACAACTTGTCAGTAGCAGCCCTGAGGCAAAACATTTCTTGACGGATGCGTCTATAGGGTTCTCACCCATGGGTTGACCGTGGGGTGTGATTCACTTGGTTTCCTTTCATCAGATGCAGTTGATAGTTTGTTGTGATTCACGTGGTTTCCTTTCGTAAGCTCTGAGAAAACATTTCTGGGTGGGTGGGTTGGTGGGGTGATTTTACTCATCCATGGGTTGACCATGTGGGGTGATTTACTTGGTTTCCTTTCATCAGATACAGTTGACCATGTGGTGTGATTCACTTGGTTTACTTTAATCAGGAGCAGCTATTGTCCGGTTAGGCAATTTGTAGGTAATAGAACGCAGGCTTGGTGGCTACTTGTGAAAAATAATGCAGGAGATCTACACCGATCAATAAGGCTTCTCATATTGCTTTAATATGTTTTGCCATGAGATTATGACACTCTGTGGCTAGTATGGCGATCTATAGGAGATAACAAAACTTCCAGGGTGTTCAGTGGGTTGAGACTATTCACGTAAGCAGGTGGCAGGTAGCTTTTGGCCCTGAACGTCAAGATAGAATTCATTCCAGCGGCTAAGCATACACAAGAAGAGGGCAGTGCTGACGCCTTGGGGTGGTAAAAGGCGATAATTACAGTTACATAAGGCGGGGATCTAGCCAAGGGTTACTGGCACAGGGGGATCCAGGTTGTAGAGTGCGCCCGTATGGGAGTGGATGTACGTGGTGCCCGGTGGCATGTACCATCTACCGAGTTAGGGTGATTGGACATAAAACCTTAGGTAATACTGGGGCTCATGCCCTGTCTTGTAATAAGTTAACAGAATGCTGGCTGCAATTGGACTGTCAGAATCCCACCTTTTGCACGGTACCACAAAACATCACAAGGCCACACACATAGCTGTTTTGGCAAGGTCGCGGTGGCTGTTTCTGGATTCATTTGTGTGGCGGTAGGACAACCCCCCTTTTTCTCTAAGGGGTCGCTGGATGGGTAGCTGATCACTAGATCATCTTCCCTGGGGGTACCGGCAAATCCCTGTGTTGTACAAACACCATTGAGAGGTAGTAAGGAGGAAACTATAGTGATGTGGAGCGTTATACTGTTTTGTTTGAGCGCAGTGTCACCCAGGAGGGTGCCCTTGTGCTTGTGCTAAAGAGTCTGCCTTCTTATTAACATCCACTGTTAGTAAGTGTCTGCTCAAACGCACATAAATAACCAAATTGTCGTACTACACTCTGATGCTAATGAGGGCATACCCCCTGTGGGTGGGAACCGTTGGCTCCAGGGGTGAAAGATGACAGGAGACCAAGAGACGTCAGTAGGTTATCAAGTATTCTGGAGGTATTACCGCAAGTACGCAAATCCCCTTGTGGGTCGCAGCTGCGAAGATTTGCTTTTTTGGGGGGGCTTTCTTCGGGGCTTCCCGAACACCTGAGCTCATACTGGCTGCAAAGGCAGATAGAGAGGGGGGAATCAGCATGGCAGATGGGTTATTTTCAGAACACAGGTTGAAAGCTGGAGGGAGGAGGTCAAAGACAGACCCTTTAGGAATAGGAGTTTGGATCCAGCAAAGAGCAGGGCATGTGACCGTTTATTGTCCTGTGACTCTGATGCAGAAATTCATGCAAATATGGCCTAGGGAGGGAAATGACAGGCTGCTAATGCATACAGACGGAATCCCCCTCACACAATTTCAGTTCACGTAAATAGGCAAGAGCTCCCTGGTATTGCTGGGGGTTGAAACGTCCCACTTCGCGCCACATTCATTTCGCATTGGGGCTGCCACAACAGCAACCATGATAGGCCTCTTATCAAGAACCATCTATAGGGTAGGCAGATGGAAGTCATCCTGTTTTGAGCGATATGGGAGACCACAGCTAGCTTAGAACAGCGGCTGGTTGACAACTTTCTATTCCTTAACCTTCATACAATGGTCTTGAGGTAGAGGATGCAGGTACGCTTGAGTGGCTCTTCTGTTATTTGCAGAGCAAGGCATTTTTTCGGCAATTCCAGGTAGGAAAGGATGCAGAGGGTAAAAGGAATCGATCCCCACTGGATACGGATTGGAAGGCAACAGTTAGAGGGTCTCATGGCCCATTTACAGAATGCGCTAGATGAACAGGATCCCAGCGGGCAGGAGGGGGGGTGAAAGAGGTACTCTTCTATACACTTTCAAGGGTGAGGAGGGCCCCGCCAGGTACCATTAGCTTCTAGTCAGAGGTGTTTCCACGTCAGGTTGGGGCTAACAATGACCTTACAATCGCAGTAAACAGTTCGGTGAAGAAATTTAATCAGGCTGTGGCAAAGCTTTTGGCAGGGTCAGCCATATGTCCCATCAGACATAACCCGATACAGGCAACAAAAGTCAGAATTGTGTTTGGCAGATGGAGTGCATCTGTCCGCAAGGTTGGAATTGTTCATCGGAACCATTATAGGGGCTATGGCTTTAGAACTGGACGTCAAGCGATGTTTGGAGGGAGGGCGAGAGCCCAAGTAAGCTCCTCGCCCTGTGGCGGGGTCCCGGGCAAGAGAAATGGCGGGGACTCCTGATTGGTGGGGACTGTCTGATCCTGGAACAGGGCGGGCAGTCAATGGGGGCTCCGGGCTGGTGGGAGAGGGGGCTGACCTGCTGGTGGTCTTGGATTCTCCTGCCCTACCTGAGATGCCGGAGCTTGTAATAAGCAACTTTTTGAGAGCTGGTGCACAGGAAAAGCGCAAAGCAGTGCCCTGTTGGCCACATCTAGGGGATAGGCGAGAATTAGTTATCCCAAATGGGAGCAGTGAAAATTGGTTGTGGCCTGCTGGCACAACATGCAGCAAAAGTGGCTCGGGAGATTCAGAAATGAAAATACAATCTCAACCTGTGGCTAAAATGTATTCTTCACAAGCCTATTGCTTTATAAATGTGTATTGGTTTTGGTTTTAATAAAAGTTGGTGAAGTGTTGACAGTGCACCAACACATCAACAAATAAAGATTGCGTTCCCCAGAAAGTTTAATAAAGACTACACAATGAAGGCCAACTATTTGCCTGGCGTGTTTGTGAAGGGAAAAGAATAAGTGGGACAAATTGGTCTATTTATGGCAGGGGCAAATCGCACATGATATGCCCACTATGATACACACCCTCCACACCTAGGGAAGAGGGGCCATTAGTGGCATTTCATGTGGGAAGCCAGGGAAAAACTTCCGGGGAGCGGGAGGGGGCGTCACCAGAAACGCGAGAGGTCACTTAGGGCGTCACTAAGGAGTGCTGGCGACCCCCTCCCAGGGAAAGGGATAAAAGCGGGGGACACGTGGGGAAAGCCCTCTTTGTCCTCTCTCCATGGGTGCCCAGCGGATAGGAGCTACAATCAAGTTACCCCACCCATACCTGAGAGAGGAAGAGTTGGCGGGGTCTTCAGCAAGAGAAATGGTAGGGACTCCTGTTTGGCGGGGCCTGTCTGATCCTGGAACAGGGCGGGAAGTCAATGGGGCTCCGGGCTGGCAGGAGAGGAGGCTGACCTGCTGGTGTTCCTGAACTCTGCTGCCCTATCCGAGATGCTGAAACATTAAAAATGTATTTAACCCTCAATTTTACTGCAAACACATTTCTAGTGTAATGAAAGATAAACAAAACTTTATACGTTTATCCTGGCAATTACTTAGGCCTTTTATTTTGATACTTATTTGTAATTTTTATATTTTGATTCATCAAGAAAGACACATCATAATTTAAAGAGGATGCCACATTATTACAATACAATCACAATCAAAAAAATAAATTGTGCATTGTCATCCATATAAATAATCCATACAAGTGTTAAATATATTTACAAACAAACAGAATGTCACGAACACTTCTTGTAAACATGATTTTGGAAAATCTGGAATATTTCATAAACAGTTGTCTAATGGACACAATTTTCTGACAACTGAACAACCCTATTTGTAGCCTTGTTATAAGAAGCCTATTGATTGTCTCAAATTAATCAAGGAGTTTTAATCCCATTGTCTAATAATTCATGGAATTAATGCCGTTGCCGACGCGTTTCGAGTTCTGGTTTAGAATCACCGGACTCTCATCAGGGCTGTGTTAGTCTTTTCCGTAAAACACTGTTCATGACAAAAAACAAAACATATGGGGATTTTATTTAGAAAGCTTTCTCTACCTATTAAAAGTCACCTTATATAATTTGCATATGTCAGGACAACGTACCTTCATATTTTCACGAAGGTACTGGGTCTAGAAATGCTAAAAATGCTGGCAGTGCGATTCTGCAACAAAATGCAGTTGTCTTAATCGGTTTTTACTCTCATATTATCAAATCAACAATTGCGTTCCATTAAGAAGAATGGGCAAGGGTTTTATTTAATTTTTACTTCATTCGTGGCGTGCGGGTCAAGCCGGGACAGTGGCCGATATTTATTTTGGTTCAGTAGAGTGTAAATGAATCACGCCCAGACGTGTGATTCTGAAAAGAAAAAGGCAAGTGTATTGTGGCCTCTGAGCATGCATTCAATAAAACGTGCGGAAAAGAAAAGACGGGTTCATACTCACTGCTTCTCAAGGAATGCCTTGGTCAAAAATGTTGGGCTGCCGTTTGTATAATTATTTGCGTGCTTGCCTACGAAAGCAAAATGGAATAATGAATGATCAGTACGGGGCTCTGGCGAAACTATATGACAAAGTTCTTGACTCAAAGACATAAGAAATCTTAACTTCGCATAAGCGTTTGTCATGTGTAAAACCTTCTCATGTTTCGTTACTGGCAGAGCAGGAATGGCGATCTAGTCAAAGCGCCATGTTGTCAAATAATTCCTGCTGGACCAATCAGAGCAAAGTGTCTAGTAATAGTAATGTATGTTGCATCTTGGGAGTTGTAGTGTTTGTCTCCCATTCTTTGACTAAGGTCGATCTTAAATGCTGAGTTTTCGATTAAAAGCGACAAACCTTGCGTTTTGTCAGGCTTACAATCGCCATAGTGAATGAAAGTTCCGTATTTTAATATGTACCCAACACTTTTCACGGAGCAAGTCATATATGTGTGTTTGGAGAAAGGGGGATGTATTACCATTTTGACCAAATCAGCCTTGAGTCGTATATATTCCAAAAGCGAATTTCATACCTTGTTAAGTTCGCACATACAATTAAGTCCCCAATTGATGCTGTCAAATTTCATAATCAAGTATGCTTCTTTACGTTGCAAAGCACTTTCAATGCAAGGAGACCGATGTTTAGGATCAATCCCAGCTATGATCGTCCAACGAAAATCATTTTCAGTATGATTTTCAGTCAAAAAATGTTCAACCATTGGTGCCGTCAAAACTTTCCTCTTTATTCTCGATCTGTGTTGTGTAATTCTTGAGTTGATTTGCTGACATGTTTTCCCAATGTATATTTTATTGCACGGACACACCACAGCATAAATTGCATTTTTAGTCCTGCAATTTGTGAACATATCATGTCTCCATTTAATCTCGTTGTGGATGAATTCATTGCCTTCTATAGTAGTGTTGCAAACTACACACTTACCACATTTGTGGTGCCCACACACAGGTTTTAAATTCCATTGTGCAATTAAGTCACTCTTTGGTTTAGGAATATGGCTATCAGCTCGAATAATCTGCTGGCCAATACTCAGATTGTACCGCATTGCAAAAATAGGTTTTTGCAATGAATGTTCTTAGTTCTCTAAAAGGTGCCAATTTCTTAAAATGATTTGTCTAAACTTGCTAGTGTGTGACCCATATGTAGTCACACAAACAAGTTTAACCAGTTCACCTTTTTCCTTAGTCTGTAGGAGACTTTCCCTAGGGGTAATACTCGCTATTTTTTTAGAATGCTTCAGCAATTTCTTGGGGTAACCCCTCATCTCCATTTCATTGCAGAAAGACGTTGCATGATTTTCGAAGTCAACCAGGTCTGTGCAGTTTCTCCTTATCCTTAACAGCTGTCCGTAAGGAAGATTTTCCTTGAGACACTATGAATGTGAGATTTTGTAGTGGAGTATTGTGGTTTTATCTGTCTCCTTTTTGTAAAGAGATGTTATTAACCTTTGTTTGTCAGTGCCTACTGAAATATCAAGAAAAGTCAGCTTAATCTTACTGGACTGGATAGAGAACTTAATGTCATGATGTCTAGCATTTAACCAGTCATGAAACTGGTTCAACTCTATCTGGCTCCCCTGCCACAGGAGCCATATATCGTCAATGTACCTGAGCCATTGTTGTATGTTGTTGATGAGCGGGTTATTGTTATTAATGAATCTTTCCTCGTATTGTGCCATATATAGCACCGCCATCTCCGGCGCATAAAGACAACCCATGGCTGTCCCTTTGAATTGGACAAAGAAGTCATTCTCAAATTTGAAGTAGTTACTTCTGAGAGATATGTCTGCCAGCAATATGATAAATGAAGTGGGGACCCTATGTGGTCTTTATCTCTGTTCTAGGTATATTTCCATTACTTGAAGTGCCTCATCTTGGGGGTGTAGAGTGAAGTGACATCTAGTGTCACCATTATCTGTGTCTCATCATCAAATGTTTTACCTTCAATTTTTGTGATGAAATCAGTTGTGTCCCTTAGATAAGATTTAACCCCCAGCAAGAATGGTTTGAGGAAAAAGTCAAAATATTTTGACACTGAGTCTAAAACAGAGTCACACCCCGAAACAATCGGTCTTCCAGGAGGTGTTCTACTGTTTTTGTGTATTTTTGGCTAAAAATACAGTAAAGGGGTTCTCTGCAGTTTCTTATTCAAAAATTCAAACTCTTTTGGGCCTGAGAACCCTTCCTCCAGGCCCACTTTGGTTATTTTGGCAATTTTGTCCTGAATTTCATGAACAGGATCTTCTTCACTGGTCTATACCATTCTCGGTTATCAACATGTGATCGGCCATCAGTCACATTCATAGGGCGAGGCCAGATCACTACCGCCAGCCAAAATAAGACATCCCTTTGATACAGAACTTTCATGAGAAATTTTTCCACTCCCACGGAATAATCAAAATCCTTACACTCTTCTAAGCTTGTGCATTAAAAATGAGATACCTCGTGCAGAATTAAGGAAAGAACAATCTCCTCTGCAAATATTATCACCAATGTAAATATTATCACTATTATTACATTTTTTTGCCTTTCTAAAAACAAGAACCAATGCAACTGAAAAAAGACCTCCCCGCAACATCAAATTACATCCTCCCAACATGGCTGCCTGTATGAAGCGGTCTAGTCTCCACCCGAAATGTAAGCAAACAAAAACGGTGCCCTCGGAACACATGCTAAGATGCGGTCCGAGGGGAAGCAGCTAGGTAATACCGCGCGGCGTTGCTGATCAGGAAGTAAGTGAACCACCCTGTCCCTCATGCCGGAGGAAACTAAACACCTGCCACTCTCATAACCTTCGGTTTCTTTCTTAAAAACTAACCGTGTTTCATCTATCTCGTATTTACAGCATTGCTTCCACTGAGGCGACACCGCCCCCCTCAGAGACCATGACGTGCTATTAAGCACCGACTAATGTAAATATTTGGGTTTTTTCCTTTCGTGTTAAATGTAATGTGTGTTCACCGTCTTTGTCACAGTTAGTCACTTCTGAATGTTTGTACAGATAATTCACGTCACATTCACCTTAAGTGTTTTTATCTAGCAGACAACGGACCTGAGAGTTTGCACGCACCAATATGGGGCAAACGCACCATATTAAATATGCATATATACCTGTATATGTATGAACAAACGTGCACCAAGAAGGACATATATGACCCCCATCTCTCTGAGAAAGGGGCGAGGTGTTTTTAAACTCTGTTTATTAATTTTTCTTACAGGTTCCTCAGTGAACAATACATACACTTAGATATTGCCGCTTATGTATGTATTTTTTTAACCATGCCGTTGTCTGAATTGAGCAAGGTTTATCACTGTAAATATCTTTCTCACTAAGTAACCCTTTAAATCTATTTAGGTTTCTAGGAGTGGCATATACAGGGCTGGTCCCTGTATGGTCCTGACGAAACGCTAGGGGTAGCGTGAAATATGTTGACCATATACTGAACCTACCTACATAGTTGGTTAGTTATCAGTATAACCCCACTTTTAAAACATACTGTTCTAGGAGCAAAATAAAACATTGAGGCCCATTAGCACAGTATTTTTAATTTATACACTCATCCACTCCACCTCACATTTTCTTTTTTGCACCACACATAGTCCTTCACTACTACAGTGCTCCTACGTAGTTCGCAAGTCGCAGCACGCCCCTTTTCGTAGAGAACTGGGATGGCCCCAATGATGAAGCATGTCACCGTGAGGAAACTCCGGTGAGTGAGGGGACTAAAAGAAAGAAATGTTTTCTTTCTTTTTTCGGCTACACTTAATAAACTTGTTTAAGATAGCCTCAAAACGAGACAGGTCTCCAAACCCAGATTCTGGGCTCATTCTTCATATGACCTTTTAGGAGGACGACCTGCTCTTTAGTACCTCCTTTTCCCTCTGTTTATACATGCTTTGACTAGATCGCCATTCCTACTCTGCCGGTAACCAAACATGAGAAGCTTTTCCACATGACAAATGCTTATGCGAAGGTGAGATTTCTTATGTCTTTGAGTCAAGAACTTTGTCATATAGTTTCGCCAGATCCCCGTACTGATCATTCATTATTCCATTTTGCTTTCGTAGGCTAGCACACAAATAATTATACAAGCGGCAGCCCCGACATTTTTGACCAAGGCATACCCGCGAAGTAGTGAGTATGAACCCGTCTTTTCTTTTCCGCATGTTTTATTGAATGCGTGCTCAGAGGCCACAATACACTTGCCTTTTTCTTTTCAGAATCACACGTCTGGGCGTGATTCATTTACACTCTGCTGAACCAAAATAAATATCGGCCACTGTCCCGGCTTGACCCGGCACGCCACGAATGAGGTAAAAATTAAATAAAACCCTTGCCCATTCTTCTTAATGGAACGCAATTGTTGATTTGATAATATGAGAGTAAAAACCGATTAAGACAACTGCATTTTGTTGCAGAATCGCACCGCAAGCATTTTCAGCATTTCTAGACCCAGTACCTTCGTGAAAATATGAAGGTACATTGTCCTGACAAATGCAAATTATATAAGGTGACTTTTAATAGTTAGAGGAAGCTTTCTAAATAAAATCCCCTAATGTTTTGTCTTTTTGTCATGAACAGTGTTTTACGGAAAAGACTAACACAGCCCTGATGAGAGTCCGGTGATTCTAAACCAGAACTCGAAACGCGTCAGCAACGGCATTAATTCCATGAGTAATTAGACAATGAGATTAAAACTCCTTGATTAATTTGACACAATCAATAGGTTTCTTATAACAAGGCTACAAATAGGCTTGTTCAGTTGTAAGAAAATTGTGTCCATTAGGCAATTGTTTATGAAATATTCCAGATTTTCCAAAATCATGTTTACAAGAGGTGTTCGTGACATTCTGTTTGTTTGTAAATGTATTTAACACTTGTATAGATTATTTATATGGATGACAAAGCACAATTTATTTTTTTGTTTGTGATTATATTGTAATAATGTGGCATCCTGTTTAAAGGATGATGTGTCGTTCTTGAGTAATCAAAATATCAAAATTACAAATAAGTATCAAAATAAAAGGCATAAGTAATCGCCAGGATAAACGTATAAAGTTTTGTTTACCTTTCTACACTAGAAATGTGTTTGAAGTAAAATTGAGGGTTAGGTACATTTTCTATGTTTCATGATTACACTGCCCAGCCTACCCTCGAGCCTCTAGGGCCTAACCCTTCCTTTTGCATAACTATCCGAGATGCTGGCTCTTGCAGTAAGCAACCTTTTGGGAGCTGGTGTGCAGGAAAGGCGCAAAGCAGTGCCCTGGTGGCCATGACTAGGGGATAGATGATGGTTAGTTACCCCAAATGGGAGCAGTGAAAATTGGTTGTGGCCTGCTAGCACAACACACAGCAAGTGGGGCTCCGGAGAGCCAGAAAAATATAATCTCAACCTGTGGCTCAAATGTATACTTTGCAAGCCTATTGCTTTATCAATGTGTGTTGGTTTTGGTTTTAATAAAATATGGTCAAGTGTTGACAGTGCATCAACAAATAAAGATTGGGTTCCTCTGATAGTTTAATAAAGACTACGCAGTGAAGACCAACTACTTGTCTGGTGTGTTTGTGGTGGGCAGAGTAAGTGGGATAAATTGGTCTATTTATGGCAGGGGCAAATCGCACATAATATGCCCACTATGAAATGCGTGCGTATCGCTGACATTCAAAAATGAGTTTAAGCTGAGCAAATGTGTGACACGCTGCTTTGAATAACATATGTGTGTGCCACAGTAAAACACGCCTCACCATACGATGCACACTTGTAAATTGCAATGCCTGTGTATTGCAGCAGTCTTGTCCTTAAAGGAACTACTAAAATGGCCGTATGAAGTGTTTAGGCATTCCGCTGCTCATCCTATGCAGTATGCATGTCCGCCACAATATGGATGACATGCTACCTGAGGGATGTCACACTACCATGCCACCCACAGCAGTCACGGGCTGGCAAGTTGTATGATGCACCGCATGCTGTCAAAGCACGCATGTGTGCGGCAGTAAAACATGCCTCACCACACGATGCACACTTGTAAATTGCAATGCATGTGTATTGCAGCAGTCTTCACCTTAAAGGAACTACCAAAATGCCCGTATGAAGTGTTTAGGCATTCCGCTGCTCATCCTATGCAGGAAGCATGTCGGACATCAATATGGATGACACGCGATCACAGGGACATCAAACTACCAGGCCACCCACAGCAGTCACGAGCTGGCAAGTTGTATGTTGCACCGCATGATGTCAAAGCACACATGTGGGAAATTACAACAGCCTACTAAACACCAGCACAAGCATGAAAGTTGCAAGCGCAGCACATTGTCAGAGCTCGCAGGAAGACAATTACTGGATAAAGTCAGTCTTGGGTGCCACTTTAACTGTTAAATCTGCCAACCCTGTTTAAGTTAAAATAAAGTACAACATTCCAATACAGGCCTTTATGAATCTCCAGAGAAAACGGTTCAGATCATTGCCTGTATATGCTTTGCTTGAGCGATTCTGTAGCCCAGCTTGTGTGAAACTCTTTGTTATCTTGTGAACACTGTCTCCCCAAAAGCGTCCTTTGGACCCATGGTGTTGGGACTTTGGCCAAATCGTCTCCAAATCTTTGTGGAGAGAGCAAGAGATTTAGACGAAACATCAACTTGCAAGCATGTAACGAATGGCTACAGCTTCACTGTTTAAATGCAGCACCAGCTACCCTGTTTCTGCTTCAGCATCTTCACACGGTCAGACATGCTCAGTTGTTGCAAAGATTGACTTCTGGTCACTGGCGTCAGCTTGTCAGCTGTCATGGGGTTAAGCCAGTCCACCCGCCATGCTGTAGTGTGCCCGCTGTGACACACATGTCTAATTCGCTGCCAAGCTCCAGCCCGGCCTGCTTGAGTGTTTCCACATGGTAAGACACACTCAGTTCTTTCAAAGTTTGACTTCCTCACAATTCAGCCTTCAGCGAAGACAAAGAAGGTTGGGGCCCACCAGAGGAAAGGGCCGCGTGGGCCCGAGGTCGGACCCCAGAGTGTAATTGAGCAGGGGGCGAGGGGGACAAGGGAGCTCCTGTCCCTGAGTTAGGTTGGGAATCTGGTTAGGCAATTTGTAGGTAATAGAACGCAGGCTTGGTGGCTACTTGTGAAAAATAATGCAGGAGATCTACACCGATCAATAAGGCTTCTCATATTGCTTTAATATGTTTTGCCATGAGATTATGACACTCTGTGGCTAGTATGGCGATCTATAGGAGATAACAAAACTTCCAGGGTGTTCAGTGGGTTGAGACTATTCACGTAAGCAGGTGGCAGGTAGCTTTTGGCCCTGAACGTCAAGATAGAATTCATTCCAGCGGCTAAGCATACACAAGAAGAGGGCAGTGCTGACGCCTTGGGGTGGTAAAAGGCGATAATTACAGTTACATAAGGCGGGGATCTAGCCAAGGGTTACTGGCACAGGGGGATCCAGGTTGTAGAGTGCGCCCGTATGGGAGTGGATGTACGTGGTGCCCGGTGGCATGTACCATCTACCGAGTTAGGGTGATTGGACATAAAACCTTAGGTAATACTGGGGCTCATGCCCTGTCTTGTAATAAGTTAACAGAATGCTGGCTGCAATTGGACTGTCAGAATCCCACCTTTTGCACGGTACCACAAAACATCACAAGGCCACACACATAGCTGTTTTGGCAAGGTCGCGGTGGCTGTTTCTGGATTCATTTGTGTGGCGGTAGGACAACCCCCCTTTTTCTCTAAGGGGTCGCTGGATGGGTAGCTGATCACTAGATCATCTTCCCTGGGGGTACCGGCAAATCCCTGTGTTGTACAAACACCATTGAGAGGTAGTAAGGAGGAAACTATAGTGATGTGGAGCGTTATACTGTTTTGTTTGAGCGCAGTGTCACCCAGGAGGGTGCCCTTGTGCTTGTGCTAAAGAGTCTGCCTTCTTATTAACATCCACTGTTAGTAAGTGTCTGCTCAAACGCACATAAATAACCAAATTGTCGTACTACACTCTGATGCTAATGAGGGCATACCCCCTGTGGGTGGGAACCGTTGGCTCCAGGGGTGAAAGATGACAGGAGACCAAGAGACGTCAGTAGGTTATCAAGTATTCTGGAGGTATTACCGCAAGTACGCAAATCCCCTTGTGGGTCGCAGCTGCGAAGATTTGCTTTTTTGGGGGGGCTTTCTTCGGGGCTTCCCGAACACCTGAGCTCATACTGGCTGCAAAGGCGGATAGAGAGGGGGGAATCAGCATGGCAGATGGGTTATTTTCAGAACACAGGTTGAAAGCTGGAGGGAGGAGGTCAAAGACAGACCCTTTAGGAATAGGAGTTTGGATCCAGCAAAGAGCAGGGCATGTGACCGTTTATTGTCCTGTGACTCTGATGCAGAAATTCATGCAAATATGGCCTAGGGAGGGAAATGACAGGCTGCTAATGCATACAGACGGAATCCCCCTCACACAATTTCAGTTCACGTAAATAGGCAAGAGCTCCCTGGTATTGCTGGGGGTTGAAACGTCCCACTTCGCGCCACATTCATTTCGCATTGGGGCTGCCACAACAGCAACCATGATAGGCCTCTTATCAAGAACCATCTATAGGGTAGGCAGATGGAAGTCATCCTGTTTTGAGCGATATGGGAGACCACAGCTAGCTTAGAACAGCGGCTGGTTGACAACTTTCTATTCCTTAACCTTCATACAATGGTCTTGAGGTAGAGGATGCAGGTACGCTTGAGTGGCTCTTCTGTTATTTGCAGAGCAAGGCATTTTTTCGGCAATTCCAGGTAGGAAAGGATGCAGAGGGTAAAAGGAATCGATCCCCACTGGATACGGATTGGAAGGCAACAGTTAGAGGGTCTCATGGCCCATTTACAGAATGCGCTAGATGAACAGGATCCCAGCGGGCAGGAGGGGGGGTGAAAGAGGTACTCTTCTATACACTTTCAAGGGTGAGGAGGGCCCCGCCAGGTACCATTAGCTTCTAGTCAGAGGTGTTTCCACGTCAGGTTGGGGCTAACAATGACCTTACAATCGCAGTAAACAGTTCGGTGAAGAAATTTAATCAGGCTGTGGCAAAGCTTTTGGCAGGGTCAGCCATATGTCCCATCAGACATAACCCGATACAGGCAACAAAAGTCAGAATTGTGTTTGGCAGATGGAGTGCATCTGTCCGCAAGGTTGGAATTGTTCATCGGAACCATTATAGGGGCTATGGCTTTAGAACTGGACGTCAAGCGATGTTTGGAGGGAGGGCGAGAGCCCAAGTAAGCTCCTCGCCCTGTGGCGGGGTCCCGGGCAAGAGAAATGGCGGGGACTCCTGATTGGTGGGGACTGTCTGATCCTGGAACAGGGCGGGCAGTCAATGGGGGCTCCGGGCTGGTGGGAGAGGGGGCTGACCTGCTGGTGGTCTTGGATTCTCCTGCCCTACCTGAGATGCCGGAGCTTGTAATAAGCAACTTTTTGAGAGCTGGTGCACAGGAAAAGCACAAAGCAGTGCCCTGTTGGCCACATCTAGGGGATAGGCGAGAATTAGTTATCCCAAATGGGAGCAGTGAAAATTGGTTGTGGCCTGCTGGCACAACATGCAGCAAAAGTGGCTCGGGAGATTCAGAAATGAAAATACAATCTCAACCTGTGGCTAAAATGTATTCTTCACAAGCCTATTGCTTTATAAATGTGTATTGGTTTTGGTTTTAATAAAAGTTGGTGAAGTGTTGACAGTGCACCAACACATCAACAAATAAAGATTGCGTTCCCCAGAAAGTTTAATAAAGACTACACAATGAAGGCCAACTATTTGCCTGGCGTGTTTGTGAAGGGAAAAGAATAAGTGGGACAAATTGGTCTATTTATGGCAGGGGCAAATCGCACATGATATGCCCACTATGATACACACCCTCCACACCTAGGGAAGAGGGGCCATTAGTGGCATTTCATGTGGGAAGCCAGGGAAAAACTTCAGGGGAGTGGGAGGGGGCGTCACCAGAAACGCGAGAGGTCACTTAGGGCGTCACTAAGGAGTGCTGGCGACCCCCTCCCAGGGAAAGGGATAAAAGCGGGGGACACGTGGGGAAAGCCCTCTTTGTCCTCTCTCCATGGGTGCCCAGCGGATAGGAGCTACAATCAAGTTACCCCACCCATACCTGAGAGAGGAAGAGTTGGCGGGGTCTTCAGCAAGAGAAATGGTAGGGACTCCTGTTTGGCGGGGCCTGTCTGATCCTGGAACAGGGCGGGAAGTCAATGGGGCTCCGGGCTGGCAGGAGAGGAGGCTGACCTGCTGGTGTTCCTGAACTCTGCTGCCCTATCCGAGATGCTGAAACATTAAAAATGTATTTAACCCTCAATTTTACTGCAAACACATTTCTAGTGTAATGAAAGATAAACAAAACTTTATACGTTTATCCTGGCAATTACTTAGGCCTTTTATTTTGATACTTATTTGTAATTTTTATATTTTGATTCATCAAGAAAGACACATCATAATTTAAAGAGGATGCCACATTATTACAATACAATCACAATCAAAAAAATAAATTGTGCATTGTCATCCATATAAATAATCCATACAAGTGTTAAATATATTTACAAACAAACAGAATGTCACGAACACTTCTTGTAAACATGATTTTGGAAAATCTGGAATATTTCATAAACAGTTGTCTAATGGACACAATTTTCTGACAACTGAACAACCCTATTTGTAGCCTTGTTATAAGAAGCCTATTGATTGTCTCAAATTAATCAAGGAGTTTTAATCCCATTGTCTAATAATTCATGGAATTAATGCCGTTGCCGACGCGTTTCGAGTTCTGGTTTAGAATCACCGGACTCTCATCAGGGCTGTGTTAGTCTTTTCCGTAAAACACTGTTCATGACAAAAAACAAAACATATGGGGATTTTATTTAGAAAGCTTTCTCTACCTATTAAAAGTCACCTTATATAATTTGCATATGTCAGGACAACGTACCTTCATATTTTCACGAAGGTACTGGGTCTAGAAATGCTAAAAATGCTGGCAGTGCGATTCTGCAACAAAATGCAGTTGTCTTAATCGGTTTTTACTCTCATATTATCAAATCAACAATTGCGTTCCATTAAGAAGAATGGGCAAGGGTTTTATTTAATTTTTACTTCATTCGTGGCGTGCGGGTCAAGCCGGGACAGTGGCCGATATTTATTTTGGTTCAGTAGAGTGTAAATGAATCACGCCCAGACGTGTGATTCTGAAAAGAAAAAGGCAAGTGTATTGTGGCCTCTGAGCATGCATTCAATAAAAGGTGCGGAAAAGAAAAGACGGGTTCATACTCACTGCTTCTCAAGGAATGCCTTGGTCAAAAATGTTGGGCTGCCGTTTGTATAATTATTTGCGTGCTTGCCTACGAAAGCAAAATGGAATAATGAATGATCAGTACGGGGCTCTGGCGAAACTATATGACAAAGTTCTTGACTCAAAGACATAAGAAATCTTAACTTCGCATAAGCGTTTGTCATGTGTAAAACCTTCTCATGTTTCGTTACTGGCAGAGCAGGAATGGCGATCTAGTCAAAGCGCCATGTTGTCAAATAATTCCTGCTGGACCAATCAGAGCAAAGTGTCTAGTAGTAGTAATGTATGTTGCATCTTGGGAGTTGTAGTGTTTGTCTCCCATTCTTTGACTAAGGTCGATCTTAAATGCTGAGTTTTCGATTAAAAGCGACAAACCTTGCGTTTTGTCAGGCTTACAATCGCCATAGTGAATGAAAGTTCCGTATTTTAATATGTACCCAACACTTTTCACGGAGCAAGTCATATATGTGTGTTTGGAGAAAGGGGGATGTATTACCATTTTGACCAAATCAGCCTTGAGTCGTATATATTCCAAAAGCGAATTTCATACCTTGTTAAGTTCGCACATACAATTAAGTCCCCAATTGATGCTGTCAAATTTCATAATCAAGTATGCTTCTTTACGTTGCAAAGCACTTTCAATGCAAGGAGACCGATGTTTAGGATCAATCCCAGCTATGATCGTCCAACGAAAATCATTTTCAGTATGATTTTCAGTCAAAAAATGTTCAACCATTGGTGCCGTCAAAACTTTCCTCTTTATTCTCGATCTGTGTTGTGTAATTCTTGAGTTGATTTGCTGACATGTTTTCCCAATGTATATTTTATTGCACGGACACACCACAGCATAAATTGCATTTTTAGTCCTGCAATTTGTGAACATATCATGTCTCCATTTAATCTCGTTGTGGATGAATTCATTGCCTTCTATAGTAGTGTTGCAAACTACACACTTACCACATTTGTGGTGCCCACACACAGGTTTTAAATTCCATTGTGCAATTAAGTCACTCTTTGGTTTAGGAATATGGCTATCAGCTCGAATAATCTGCTGGCCAATACTCAGATTCTACCGCATTGCAAAAATAGGTTTTTGCAATGAATGTTCTTAGTTCTCTAAAAGGTGCCAATTTCTTAAAATGATTTGTCTAAACTTGCTAGTGTGTGACCCATATGTAGTCACACAAACAAGTTTAACCAGTTCACCTTTTTCCTTAGTCTGTAGGAGACTTTCCCTAGGGGTAATACTCGCTATTTTTTTAGAATGCTTCAGCAATTTCTTGGGGTAACCCCTCATCTCCATTTCATTGCAGAAAGACGTTGCATGATTTTCGAAGTCAACCAGGTCTGTGCAGTTTCTCCTTATCCTTAACAGCTGTCCGTAAGGAAGATTTTCCTTGAGACACTATGGATGTGAGATTTTGTAGTGGAGTATTGTGGTTTTATCTGTCTCCTTTTTGTAAAGAGATGTTATTAACCTTTGTTTGTCAGTGCCTACTGAAATATCAAGAAAAGTCAGCTTAATCTTACTGGACTGGATAGAGAACTTAATGTCATGATGTCTAGCATTTAACCAGTCATGAAACTGGTTCAACTCTATCTGGCTCCCCTGCCACAGGAGCCATATATCGTCAATGTACCTGAGCCATTGTTGTATGTTGTTGATGAGCGGGTTATTGTTATTAATGAATCTTTCCTCGTATTGTGCCATATATAGCACCGCCATCTCCGGCGCATAAAGACAACCCATGGCTGTCCCTTTGAATTGGACAAAGAAGTCATTCTCAAATTTGAAGTAGTTACTTCTGAGAGATATGTCTGCCAGCAATATGATAAATGAAGTGGGGACCCTATGTGGTCTTTATCTCTGTTCTAGGTATATTTCCATTACTTGAAGTGCCTCATCTTGGGGGTGTAGAGTGAAGTGACATCTAGTGTCACCATTATCTGTGTCTCATCATCAAATGTTTTACCTTCAATTTTTGTGATGAAATCAGTTGTGTCCCTTAGATAAGATTTAACCCCCAGCAAGAGTGGTTTGAGGAAAAAGTCAAAATATTTTGACACTGAGTCTAAAACAGAGTCACACCCCGAAACAATCGGTCTTCCAGGAGGTGTTCTACTGTTTTTGTGTATTTTTGGCTAAAAATACAGTAAAGGGGTTCTCTGCAGTTTCTTATTCAAAAATTCAAACTCTTTTGGGCCTGAGAACCCTTCCTCCAGGCCCACTTTGGTTATTTTGGCAATTTTGTCCTGAATTTCATGAACAGGATCTTCTTCACTGGTCTATACCATTCTCGGTTATCAACATGTGATCGGCCATCAGTCACATTCATAGGGCGAGGCCAGATCACTACCGCCAGCCAAAATAAGACATCCCTTTGATACAGAACTTTCATGAGAAATTTTTCCACTCCCACGGAATAATCAAAATCCTTACACTCTTCTAAGCTTGTGCATTAAAAATGAGATACCTCGTGCAGAATTAAGGAAAGAACAATCTCCTCTGCAAATATTATCACCAATGTAAATATTATCACTATTATTACATTTTTTTGCCTTTCTAAAAACAAGAACCAATGCAACTGAAAAAAGACCTCCCCGCAACATCAAATTACATCCTCCCAACATGGCTGCCTGTATGAAGCGGTCTAGTCTCCACCCGAAATGTAAGCAAACAAAAACGGTGCCCTCGGAACACATGCTAAGATGCGGTCCGAGGGGAAGCAGCTAGGTAATACCGCGCGGCGTTGCTGATCAGGAAGTAAGTGAACCACCCTGTCCCTCATGCCGGAGGAAACTAAACACCTGCCACTCTCATAACCTTCGGTTTCTTTCTTAAAAACTAACCGTGTTTCATCTATCCCGTATTTACAGCATTGCTTCCACCGAGGCGACACCGCCCCCCTCAGAGACCATGACGTGCTATTAAGCACCGACTAATGTAAATATTTGGGTTTTTTCCTTTCGTGTTAAATGTAATGTGTGTTCACCGTCTTTGTCACAGTTAGTCACTTCTGAATGTTTGTACAGATAATTCACGTCACATTCACCTTAAGTGTTTTTATCTAGCAGACAACGGACCTGAGAGTTTGCACGCACCAATATGGGGCAAACGCACCATATTAAATATGCATATATACCTGTATATGTATGAACAAACGTGCACCAAGAAGGACATATATGACCCCCATCTCTCTGAGAAAGGGGCGAGGTGTTTTTAAACTCTGTTTATTAATTTTTCTTACAGGTTCCTCAGTGAACAATACATACACTTAGATATTGCCGCTTATGTATGTATTTTTTTAACCATGCCGTTGTCTGAATTGAGCAAGGTTTATCACTGTAAATATCTTTCTCACTAAGTAACCCTTTAAATCTATTTAGGTTTCTAGGAGTGGCATATACAGGGCTGGTCCCTGTATGGTCCTGACGAAACGCTAGGGGTAGCGTGAAATATGTTGACCATATACTGAACCTACCTACATAGTTGGTTAGTTATCAGTATAACCCCACTTTTAAAACATACTGTTCTAGGAGCAAAATAAAACATTGACGCCCATTAGCACAGTATTTTTAATTTATACACTCATCCACTCCACCTCACATTTTCTTTTTTGCACCACACATAGTCCTTCACTACTACAGTGCTCCTACGTAGTTCGCAAGTCGCAGCACGCCCCTTTTCGTAGAGAACTGGGATGGCCCCAATGATGAAGCATGTCACCGTGAGGAAACTCCGGTGAGTGAGGGGACTAAAAGAAAGAAATGTTTTCTTTCTTTTTTCGGCTACACTTAATAAACTTGTTTAAGATAGCCTCAAAACGAGACAGGTCTCCAAACCCAGATTCTGGGCTCATTCTTCATATGACCTTTTAGGAGGACGACCTGCTCTTTAGTACCTCCTTTTCCCTCTGTTTATACATGCTTTGACTAGATCGCCATTCCTACTCTGCCGGTAACCAAACATGAGAAGCTTTTCCACATGACAAATGCTTATGCGAAGGTGAGATTTCTTATGTCTTTGAGTCAAGAACTTTGTCATATAGTTTCGCCAGATCCCCGTACTGATCATTCATTATTCCATTTTGCTTTCGTAGGCTAGCACACAAATAATTATACAAGCGGCAGCCCCGACATTTTTGACCAAGGCATACCCGCGAAGTAGTGAGTATGAACCCGTCTTTTCTTTTCCGCATGTTTTATTGAATGCGTGCTCAGAGGCCACAATACACTTGCCTTTTTCTTTTCAGAATCACACGTCTGGGCGTGATTCATTTACACTCTGCTGAACCAAAATAAATATCGGCCACTGTCCCGGCTTGACCCGGCACGCCACGAATGAGGTAAAAATTAAATAAAACCCTTGCCCATTCTTCTTAATGGAACGCAATTGTTGATTTGATAATATGAGAGTAAAAACCGATTAAGACAACTGCATTTTGTTGCAGAATCGCACCGCAAGCATTTTCAGCATTTCTAGACCCAGTACCTTCGTGAAAATATGAAGGTACATTGTCCTGACAAATGCAAATTATATAAGGTGACTTTTAATAGTTAGAGGAAGCTTTCTAAATAAAATCCCCTAATGTTTTGTCTTTTTGTCATGAACAGTGTTTTACGGAAAAGACTAACACAGCCCTGATGAGAGTCCGGTGATTCTAAACCAGAACTCGAAACGCGTCAGCAACGGCATTAATTCCATGAGTAATTAGACAATGAGATTAAAACTCCTTGATTAATTTGACACAATCAATAGGTTTCTTATAACAAGGCTACAAATAGGCTTGTTCAGTTGTAAGAAAATTGTGTCCATTAGGCAATTGTTTATGAAATATTCCAGATTTTCCAAAATCATGTTTACAAGAGGTGTTCGTGACATTCTGTTTGTTTGTAAATGTATTTAACACTTGTATAGATTATTTATATGGATGACAAAGCACAATTTATTTTTTTGTTTGTGATTATATTGTAATAATGTGGCATCCTGTTTAAAGGATGATGTGTCGTTCTTGAGTAATCAAAATATCAAAATTACAAATAAGTATCAAAATAAAAGGCATAAGTAATCGCCAGGATAAACGTATAAAGTTTTGTTTACCTTTCTACACTAGAAATGTGTTTGAAGTAAAATTGAGGGTTAGGTAAATTTTCTATGTTTCATGATTACACTGCCCAGCCTACCCTCGAGCCTCTAGGGCCTAACCCTTCCTTTTGCATAACTATCCGAGATGCTGGCTCTTGCAGTAAGCAACCTTTTGGGAGCTGGTGTGCAGGAAAGGCGCAAAGCAGTGCCCTGGTGGCCATGACTAGGGGATAGATGATGGTTAGTTACCCCAAATGGGAGCAGTGAAAATTGGTTGTGGCCTGCTAGCACAACACACAGCAAGTGGGGCTCCGGAGAGCCAGAAAAATATAATCTCAACCTGTGGCTCAAATGTATACTTTGCAAGCCTATTGCTTTATCAATGTGTGTTGGTTTTGGTTTTAATAAAATATGGTCAAGTGTTGACAGTGCATCAACAAATAAAGATTGGGTTCCTCTGATAGTTTAATAAAGACTACGCAGTGAAGACCAACTACTTGTCTGGTGTGTTTGTGGTGGGCAGAGTAAGTGGGATAAATTGGTCTATTTATGGCAGGGGCAAATCGCACATAATATGCCCACTATGAAATGCGTGCGTATCGCTGACATTCAAAAATGAGTTTAAGCTGAGCAAATGTGTGACACGCTGCTTTGAATAACATATGTGTGTGCCACAGTAAAACACGCCTCACCATACGATGCACACTTGTAAATTGCAATGCCTGTGTATTGCAGCAGTCTTGTCCTTAAAGGAACTACTAAAATGGCCGTATGAAGTGTTTAGGCATTCCGCTGCTCATCCTATGCAGTATGCATGTCCGCCACAATATGGATGACATGCTACCTGAGGGATGTCACACTACCATGCCACCCACAGCAGTCACGGGCTGGCAAGTTGTATGATGCACCGCATGCTGTCAAAGCACGCATGTGTGCGGCAGTAAAACATGCCTCACCACACGATGCACACTTGTAAATTGCAATGCATGTGTATTGCAGCAGTCTTCACCTTAAAGGAACTACCAAAATGCCCGTATGAAGTGTTTAGGCATTCCGCTGCTCATCCTATGCAGGAAGCATGTCGGACATCAATATGGATGACACGCGATCACAGGGACATCAAACTACCAGGCCACCCACAGCAGTCACGAGCTGGCAAGTTGTATGTTGCACCGCATGATGTCAAAGCACACATGTGGGAAATTACAACAGCCTACTAAACACCAGCACAAGCATGAAAGTTGCAAGCGCAGCACATTGTCAGAGCTCGCAGGAAGACAATTACTGGATAAAGTCAGTCTTGGGTGCCACTTTAACTGTTAAATCTGCCAACCCTGTTTAAGTTAAAATAAAGTACAACATTCCAATACAGGCCTTTATGAATCTCCAGAGAAAACGGTTCAGATCATTGCCTGTATATGCTTTGCTTGAGCGATTCTGTAGCCCAGCTTGTGTGAAACTCTTTGTTATCTTGTGAACACTGTCTCCCCAAAAGCGTCCTTTGGACCCATGGTGTTGGGACTTTGGCCAAATCGTCTCCAAATCTTTGTGGAGAGAGCAAGAGATTTAGACGAAACATCAACTTGCAAGCATGTAACGAATGGCTACAGCTTCACTGTTTAAATGCAGCACCAGCTACCCTGTTTCTGCTTCAGCATCTTCACACGGTCAGACATGCTCAGTTGTTGCAAAGATTGACTTCTGGTCACTGGCGTCAGCTTGTCAGCTGTCATGGGGTTAAGCCAGTCCACCCGCCATGTTGTAGTGTGCCCGCTGTGACACACATGTCTAATTCGCTGCCAAGCTCCAGCCCGGCCTGCTTGAGTGTTTCCACATGGTAAGACACACTCAGTTCTTTCAAAGTTTGACTTCCTCACAATTCAGCCTTCAGTGGTATTTTCGGTCACCAATGTCAGCTCATTAGCTATCATGGTGTTAAGCCGGTCCGCTCACCATCTTGAAGTGCAGCCTCCATGACACACTAGTCTGAGAGGGCCAGTGGCCGAAGTGGGGGAAAATAGTAGGGGAACTGTGGGCGGAGCATCAGAGGGTGGGAATAATCAGAGAATTATTGCAGTGGGTGAAGTCAGAGGTGTGGCTAGAATGAGAAAAACATCCTCATTTTTAGGATGTTGGGCATTTCACTGACCAGTTACAGCTTATAATGTTATTTAATGCTACCAATAGAAACAGATTTATTTGAGGTTTAATACAAGTTATTGACATTAAATACATTTACAATGTGGGATACGTTTTCATTCACAGAATGTCCCAAATACGCATAAAAGTGGAATCATAAGCCATTTGTGTCCAAGCCATACAGTTTCTTTCATCAGCATTTTTCCTCCCTTTTTCTAACCATTTCTTAACATAATATTTGGCTTTAGATTCTATGACAGGAGGCGCCACGAGTTAGGGAGCAATGTTGTTTAAATCATTCTGTGCCCCTCGGTCAATGCAAAATTGTACTCCTACGTATTTTACATACTTCATGCCTCTTAGTTTCCTGTTATTGTATCTAAACATAGCACTCTCAAACAACCCAGACCTGGTGGTTTTGAAGATGCTTTTAGAAGTATCAGACAAATGAGATACAACTATTTTATTAGTAGTATGTGTAATTACTACTCGAGTTAGTTAGCCATGAGAATTGCAAATGCATCAATTCTGAAATTATGAGACTCAAACAGTGGTAGAGTAAGAAATAGGTAGTGATCCTTAGATTATCTTAATCAGTTATTTTCTCCCATTCAGACTACTATCCTCTGCAATCACTATTAGACACCTTTGCCTTTTATCACTCCACAAGCACTGAAGGCATCTAGAAATACCACCCAACAGAGGCTGCATGAGAGAAGTTCAAACATGAATGGCAAAATATCCTAGTTTGCAAATGTTTTCCACATAATTATACTCTCCTGTGTTTGCCACATAATGCACCATCTGCTGCATAAACTGATGGTTTTAACTAAAAATAAATTGTCGCCCAAATGGATCAAAACAACGTGACTTGTGTTGCTGTGATGTGGTGGGCCCTTTAAAAAGGCTGACTGGTCACATTCTCAGTGCTGCACTTGTTTGTTAAACTGCTATTAATGGGGTGAACCCTTTGCAGAGACTGTTAGTAAGTGTAAAAATGTCAAAATAATAAAGTATTAGAAAATGTACAACATTACGCTGCAGCCTTTTTTGCTGCAGGATTTAGTCAACACTGCAACATAATGTTGTCTTCAAATGTTGCATAATGGCAGTGGCCTCAAAGCAGGCAGCACATGCTAAAAGTGATTGAGCATGGAGCGGCGAGACCGTGAAATTTGCAAACTTAGGGGCATATTTATGGGAATGGTGGCATAGGGCAGCGCAACAAGTTACTTTGCTGTGATGCCCTGCATCACAGGGAAAGGGCAGGAATGCACCACATTTATCCAATATAGTGCATTCCTGTCCTTTTCCCCTTTGCTGATGCCATTTTGGCAGCCTAGTGCCAACCATGGTGCAAGGATGCCTCTGTTGCATGCACCTTCCAGTACAAATAAAATCCTAAGAGGCACTTTCCTCTTTCTTTCTGTGCTGCAAAATGCAGCAGCACACATAGAAAGAGGAAAAAGACAGAGCGACAACGATATTTCTCCTCGTTATGCCTCATCTCAGGAGGTCAAAGATTTTGACGCAATCCCAAATTTAGATGTCCTTGTAAATATGTGAATACATAAAGAAACGTGGGAGTTGCGTGGAACTTTTATTGTTGCAGGAAAACTACTGGGTTTACAAGGAAGGCTGCAGTGATGTATGCGTTTTTAAGAGTGAGTCATTATGCTGCACAATTCTGCTGGTTTTGTTACTGGGGGCTGATTCAGCAGCATTGCTGCAAAACCAGTCCCCGGTTAAGAAACCAGTGTCCCTCCCAACACCCACCACAACACCTCCTTTGCGCACAGTAAAGCAACACAGCACTTTGTGCTGCGTTGTATTACTTCATATTTATGAAGCCATTCAAGACATGAACAGTGGCTTTGCTTGGCCTTTAAAATATGACTGGGAGCTTTGCCTTGTGCACGAGAACCCTGCATTGCCAATCCCTGCTGAGTTGCATTATCCTACTGGAACAAAGGCAATGGAAGCACCAATGAGTGAGGTGGACTGGCCTCAAGGGTCCTATGACCTCAGTGACAAAGTCACTGCTGCTTGAGGGTGTGCTGGTTTTTAGGTCTGCCTGCATGACTGGAGGTGAACTTCAGTATGGATTGCGGTGGACAGGCCTTCAGGGTGCTAAGATACCAGGGCTTCTAAGGTCTTGCTGGGCCTTCTAAGGTCTAGTAAGGGAATGTGCTCCCTCAGGAGAGTGGTCTAGTGGACTAGTCATGAAGGCAGAGCCAGGTTCCCCAGTTCCAAATTTGGTAGCACTGGTCATAGTGCCGCATCCTATCCCCTTGAACAACCTTCTGCCCCACTGAGAGAAACTCTTCAGCTACAAACCAAATCCCCATTATAAAAACCTGGAAGTGACTCAATCAAATTATGCACTGCCTGAAAAAAATAACATCCTGGAAAAAGCAAACACTCATAGGGAATGCAAGATTATGCAAAGCATGCAAAATATAAGCAGGAATTACTGCATGAATGATACACATGAGCAGTTTGGGACAAAGCTTCCTGCGCAACCTATCTCCAAAAGAAGGCCTCCAGGTAGACCTCTGAGGTAAGCCCATTAATGTTATTCCTAAGGACCCTCACACAGGACCACTTGGCTTTTTGACCTTCCTGTACATTTCGTGCCAATGCTTTACTGTGCAAAAATCATTTTGGCAGAGAAGACATAATATTATCCTAATTTCTACCAGTCATCTCTCAAATGCAAAAGGAGCAATAGTTCACCAAACTAACCTGCAGTTTAGCTATTGATTCCGATTCTGGTTGGCGCTTGAAATTTCTGTAGCAAAATCTGAGAAGTGTCGGCAATGGTTAATTTATCATTATGCATTAAATAATATGAAGTTTCTAAATGTTTGTGTAATTCATAGAAACGTACTATTTTTTAGAGGTCCCTATAAAATAGCCGAATCTCTCTACATCAGAGCGGGATCTGGGGCAGAGTTATAATATAACAGAGCAGGGATCTCTAATGGCTTGATACCAGAGACCGTAGCAAGCCCTCAACAAACTGTTAAAAACTCTATCAGCCTAAAATATACTCAAAGTTTGAATTCCTAAAGGACGCGGGCGCGGCTATATTTTCGAGCCACGGTCACCTGCCCGAACTGCAAACACCACTGCTTCCCGCTGCCTTGGGACCAGCTTGCTCTTTGCCACCTCTGTATACATCCTCAAGTCCGTCGCGCCTGGGGGGGCCTTACGTCGGATTTTGCGCAGAGCTGTATCTCGGGGAATGGGAGCACGAGCATTCCTCTGGAGGCCTTAAGTGCAAAAGGGAAATCTTTTAGCACCGTTGCTTTTAATCAGAACCCTCTACCTGCACCTCCACTGGAAGACCTTAAAACTAACGTGAATGAGGAACTCATCTTGGGAAGTTCGCCCAAAAAGAGAGAGATTATACCCTAGCAACGCCCAGAAGACAGGCTGAGGGTGGCAGCTGGTTTCGAATCAGCGCCCACAATAAGTAGGAGAAGCCCAGCGCCAAAGGACCATCAGACCCTCACGCTTACCACTAGCAAGCCCCTGAAAGGAAGTCCGCCAAATAAAATCATATGCAGTCCCCGGGGATGGACAGAAGCGAGTACAAGGGGGCCGCCACATCGAAATCGAGCATCAACAAGAGAAACTCTCTCGAGAACGATTTTCATACGCTCTGAAGAGGACTGATGCCATCAACAAATGAGAGATGATAGAAAGGGTAGGGAGCCAACCATAGGCATTTGCTCTTCGAATATAAATGGCCTAACTTCGAAAAGGGGCGACCCAGACTTTCAGCAGTAGATCTCTCAATTTGACATCGTAATGCTGCAGGAAACCTGGCTCACTTCCATACAACATATCACAGGTTTTACCTGCTACTCAACAACAGCAGTCAGAACCAACAGATTCGGCCACCAGTCAGGAGGCTTAGCTACATACATACCCAATACAACAATATCTTCGGCAGATCTCATGAACTCCTCCACATCCTCAACCTTAACAGTAAAAATAAAAATAAAACTCTGCAACAAAGAAGAAGAGATATGCCTTGTCAATGCATATGTCCATCCTAAACACAGAGGCAACGACTCCAAAATAATTGCCAAACAACTTGAGTATATGTCTCAGATGGAAAAGCCACTCTTCCTCCTATCAGGGGATTTCAACCAAAACCTGCTTGGTTCATCAACAGAAGAAGAGGTCCTGGCTCTAAACATAATTTATCCTCCACTGGGAGCAATACACAGGATCTTTGCTAGAAGAACTGGCAACTAAGATCCCCCAAAAAATTAACTTGCATAAAGAAATGAGTGAAACCAACTTAAAAAAGGGCCAAAAGCAGAATTAAGGCAGCACAAAAGATTAGTAAATTCGATGCTACGACAGCTAAGATCAGCCCCCTATAACGTACAGCTTTGGACAGTCCTGAAGAAACAAATAACTGAGCTCAAATGCATAAAATGGAACATAAAAAAAGATGCTGAAAATGAGACATGGGCAAAATTATTAAATGATATTAAAAGTAGTAATCGCTCACGCTTCTGGCAATCAGTAAATAGGATCCTACGACCACAGCATAAAGATCTAGGCTCGCATATTGTGGAAGAGTTATGGATTAATTACCTCTCTACCCACTTCAATGACTTACCAGAATATGCAGGAGCGCAAATATTAAACATCACAGAGCCCAACTCCATAATGCTTACGCTGAAGACCCTGACAAAGAGAGAGCAAGGCCTACCCATAAACATATAGAATATAACAGCCGGTCAGCAAATAGCATTAATAAAAAAGCAGATTCGTAAGGGCAGGAAGGAAGGCGCTCCGGGACCGAATGGCATTCCGCCAGCCCTATTCAAGGAAAAGATCACAGAATGGGCTATCAACATGCAACCGCTATTTACGGAAGTCAGACTCTTAAATAAAATCCCAGAATCCTGGAGAAGGTCAACAATTGTCCCTATATTTGAAAAAAGGTGACAAAATGGACCCTAACAACTACCGACTAGTAGCCCTCCTCGACAATGATGCAAAATACTTTGCGGGAACCCTCTTAGAGGAGATCGTGCTTTGGGTGTATTCAAATCAGATCATACCACTGAACAAGACCGATTCCGAAAAAATACCGGAACAGCTACCAATATTCTGGCCATCTCTCTAATGATCGATGCAGCAAAAATAAAAAAACTGCAGCTGCACATGTGCTACATCGATTTTAGTGCAGCGTTTGATAACATTGAGAGAGGCAGACTTTGGGGGAAACTGGCTCAATGGGGATTACCGCAGCCGATTCTAAGCATGCTGAAGCTTCTACACTCTGATACCTGGGTGCAGGTGAAGCTAGGAGGCAGCACACATCTGCCATCTAAAGTCCGCACCACCAAAGGCCTCAAGCAAGGGTGCGTGCTTGCCCCAATATTGTTCAATCTGTGTATGGCGGATCTATCAGGTTTACTCAACACATGCAACTCGCACTCCCCGAGGTTGGGAGGGAAAATCTTGAACAACCTGTTGTATGCGGATGACGTTGTGTTACTCAGCCACACTTACATCGGCCTTCAGCATCTTCTGACCCAAATGATCAGCTACGCTATGGAAAATAAACTTAAAATAAATTTGAGCAAGACACGCACCATGTCGATCAACACCAAGAAGAAGATTCAGAAATCATGGGCCCTTGGCGACCAAAAAATAGAGTCTGCACTCGTTTACAAATACCTGGGAGTCCTCTTTGATAGAGATGGCACTTTTGCACAGCAAAAGCAGGAAGTGAAAAGGAGAGGGGCGTGCATTGCCGTCGCACTAAAAGACATAGCCAATCAATTGATGGGGCCAATTCTAACCCCCTATCTGAGAGCTATTTAGGCTAAGCTACTCCCTTCTATCTGCTATCGCAGCGAGGCGCTTTGTGGGAGAGATTCCAAGAACCTGGACATAATCCAGACAAAAGCTTATAGGATAATGTTTTTGCTCCCGTCCTATACATCCCCTGCCCAACTAAGGCTGGAATTTGGTTTGCAAAAGCAAGTTGTTGCCAGACAGGGAGCATACATCATCTGCTGCCACAAACTTCGCTCGGCTACCACCAACACTCTAAACTCGCTGCTATGGCAGGATATTCAAAACAGGGACACATCTCAGGCAAGATCCTACCTGCAGGAAGCCCTGGGGGCAACCAATCTAACTGCGATCTGGGACATGCAACTTGGGCATAACAAATTCAAAAAACTAGTCTGGAAAACGGTCTAAACTCTATCCTTACTAGAGGATGAGGCCACATTCGCCAAAAGAAAACACGCTTGGATGACATTAAATTCGTATAAATCGTTGTCATCACAACCATACTTCAGTCAGGGCTATCCTAAGACCACAAAACTGAAGTTCTTGAAATACAGACTAGGGGTCTTGCCAAGCAGCGAGCATCTACCACCATGGCTTAGGAGCAATGGCCACGAGGTTTGTCCGCTGTGTAACATAGAGAAGGGCGATATACTCCATCTGACCTGTCTTTGTGAAGAGTTACAGCCAGCCCGCCAACAGCTTTTAAAGGGCCAGTACAAGCAGCTAGGGATTCACACGAGAAGGCAAGCAGTGCTAGCCTGCCTGAACCCTTTGAACACGAAACTGAATTGTAGATATGTTAAATTCCTTGCAATGATCGAGCAAAAACTGCCAAAAACAAAAACTTTCCATCATTGATATAGGCAACAAGCAGGCGGCCTACAGGATGTAAGGGAACACGCTGCCCCGCCATAAGATAAATCATTTGCTCAATCAGACTGGGTTTTTTAGTGGAAGCTCATTATTTAAGGGAACATACTGCCCCGACATAAGACAAATACTTTCGGTCATTCAGACTGGGTTTAGTGCAAGCTCATTATTGATGATTACAATGTACAAATTTTATGATATTTTAAAGTCTTTTTCTACTGTTTTGTATAATGTTTTTGCACTGGTTTTAATTAACTATGAATAATAATAATAAACTAAACTAAACCACTGAATCCCTTTTACTTCTTTTCCAGGTGGTGTCCATCAGTCTGGGTGAGCCCGAAAATAAAAGGCATATGAGGTCAAGGGCGGGCCACCAAACCTTCCTGAAGTGACCATTGTATTGGTCACAGTGAGGGCAACCAGGTAGCGTTGGCAGTAAATGAGCTGCAAATCACTGCAGCATTAGAGCCATCAGAGGTAGCACTTTTCCCACTGACGGCCCTTTCAGTGTTTTATTTTCCAGGCCCCTGTCCTCAGATACAGAGGGAAGGGGGAGAAGGTCGGGGGCACTGCAGAGGCCTTCCTTGATAAGCACCACACAGGGGACATGGCTAAATGATTAAGCTGTCATTTTAATATGGACCATTCCTGCAGTCCTGAGACGCTTTCTTAATAAAAAAAGTAGTAGGGTCTCTGAGCCTTGCCACAAAGAGAACCAGTCCGAACCAGTTCAGCCCCCTCTGCCCCAGCTTCACTACATGAGGTGGAAACAGCATTGTGAATAGGAGACACAGCCTATTTAGGTGCTAGTTAAACTCCTCCCACTACTCTAACTACTCTAAATGCAGCCCAGGTCTATTCAGCTCACTTATGAGTCACCCAGGAAAGGCGTGACACACCTCACCCCCCCTTTGGGGCTGTATACAGTGAATTCACATCCTCAACCCTATCATTCCAGAACCAAACAGTGAATACGAGAACAGCAGAGGCAAACAGAATGGTTAAACAAGAACATTTGTACTTTCTATAAGTGGCATTTTCAAACAAACAATTAAAATATATCTTCCAAAAAATATGTGTCATTAAAGTCTGGGTTCAGAGAGCCTACACTTAATTTCTCTATCTTGTCCCAATTGAAAGTTATACTTGTAAGATGTGACAAAGCAACTCCCATGTTAACCCATGGGACAGATAGCCTTTCGATAGTGAAAAACAAAATTGTCATTTTTTCACTATCAGGACATGTAAAACACCCCAGCACATGTCATACCTTTCACATACACTGTCCCTACCCATGGGGGTATCTTGGGCCTACCTAATGGTGCCTTACATGTAGGAAAAGGGAAGGTTATGCCTGCCAAGTAGGTGCTCTTGCCAGGTTGACATGGCAGTTTAAAACTGCTTGCACAGACACTGCAGTGCCAGGTTTGAGACACGTTTGAAAGGCTACTTGTGTGGGTGGCATAATCAGTGCTACAGGTTAACTAGTGCAAAAACCACTGTTGATGGACAGAATGCAGAACAATGTCATACATTCACCCCAGTACAGAGATCTGGGCAGGTCAACTAGTAGCATTTGATTTACAGGCTCTGGCACACTCAGTGCCTTTTACCAGGTACTTACCAGTAAATCAAATTACCAATCATGGATAACCAATCAAAATCACAATTTACACAGAGAGCATATTCACTTACTTTAGCACTGATCAGCAGTGGTAGAGGGCCCAGAGTCCTAAAGCCAACAAAAAGAGGTCAGGAAAAATAGGAGGAAGAAGCAAAAAACATGGGAATAACCCAGCAAAAAGGCCATTTCCAACTGGATAAAAGGTGTTTTTAGATATAAGAATTACAACCATGGGATCAATGTATATAGTGCTTGCTAACCTAGCTTTGGTGTTACTTACCTAAGGTAGAAGATAGCTAGACTAAATAATATCAAACAAAAGTTTAGTCATCATGCTCAGGCGTGGACCACTGATGGAGGGCAACAGGTTTTCTTCAGAAGGTACATCATTCATCGAACTGAACTGAACAGGGAAAGTGGGCAGAGTGTGTCATCAATTACATGCAGGGCTCATCACAGTCAAATGTTTGCTAAAAAAGGCCCATAGGAATGAATGAAGAAGGCCCATAGGAATGAATGGGGAGTCATTCCTTATTTGCGATTAGCAATTAGCTAATCGCAAATGAGATTGCGATTTCAAGGGTGCAGGGGTGTCCAAAAGACACCCTGTAACACCCCTGAAATGTCAAATTACACAGATTTTACACACACACATGTCCAAAAGACATGTGTGTGTGTAACAGGCAACTTAGAAAAATGCTTTTAAAAGCATTTTTCTAAGTTTTCGCTATTTACCACGAGGTTTGACCTCGCGGTAAATAGCGGCGCAAAATTGCGAATACGCAATTTTTAAATGTTTCAAGAATAGCATTTAAGGAATCTCTAATAGAGATTCCTTAAATGCTATTGCTCGCAAATTTGCGAGTTCTGAAATAGCAAATTTTGCATTTGGGATGATGAATACCAAATGCAAAATTTGCATTTGCAAAGGGCCAGATTCTCAGAATCTGGCCCTTTGCGAGCGCAATTACCTTTCATGAATCAGGCTGTAACTGTTTTTTACAGCTGTTGGGAGGCGCTGGTTTCTAGCGCAATGAAAAGGCATTACTGCATTCTCCAATACAGTAACCCAACAAGTTTAAAAATCGAGGAGTTGTGTACAATTAGCAGAAATTCAGTTACCTTTGAATTAACACGATTTCTTAAACTTCTACCAGTACTTTGGTTAGGGCCCCAGTCTTACAAATAATATTCCCAGAGCGCTCGAAAACGCTGCATTTTGTGCCTGTTTTGACATTTCTAATTTCATAATAATAATAAGCAATCTTCGAATTCGTCTATCTTTGCACTAAATATATGATTTATACATGATTATCTTAAGTCTCATCAGGAGTGACTCAGTTAAAGCTGAAAGATTGTTTTACTATGTACCCAGAGGGGAGATTGACAAATTGAATTACTGAAAGATTTTCATTTTAATTCTGGGAAGGAAACAGTTGATGGAAGATACAGATATTTCTTATGAACACTTGCAGGTATTACTCAATATTAAAACATTTCTTCTACTGATGTTATCTTTTGAACAGATTTATTTCACTCCTTACTTGCTGAGCCAATAAAAACCCTCCATACCCGATAAGCACAGGCAAAGCCAATAGGTCTGGCATTGGCAGCTAGTCTTTTGGCTTTGACAATACTTGTTTTTATTTTTGTAAAACTTTATTGTTGAGGGAGTATATATATACATATATATATATATATATATATAACAGACACGCACGCACACACACACACACATACGCATATGTATAGCTAAAAAAATACAAAACATTGTTTTACCAAAGCATACATTTCCATATTATTCCCAGGCACTGAAGGAACCTGTATGTTATTTGTGGATTTGCTTATTGTGAAAGACACAGTGCTGTCACTTAAAGTGGATGTATCTAGTGGCCTATAGTGGGCAGCCCTATTGCCCCAAAGCAGGAGGAATAAAAATGTGAATGAGACAACAGACCGATGGATGAAGAAGAATGACAGTCCTAAAATGGTTTCACTCTTTCTTAGAGAACAGATCGCAAAGGTTCTTGGTGAACCACAAACTATCCCTTCCATCCCCAAGTCATATTGGAGTCCCTCAAGGCTCAACTCTATCCCCATCCCTATTCAATCTGTAAATTGAGCCACTCACAGGAATACTGCAGCACGCGAACATCTTCTTCCACATGTAAACAGACGACACTCATCTGTATATGAAGAGATCAAAATAATGAACCAAGCACCACAAAAGACAATCCATTGGCTTTCTCTCAATTCTCTTAAACTCAACACACAGAAAACAGAATTCCTTCTGATCTCCGCCCCTAAATCCTCCATGATGATCAAGGAATGGACTAAAATGATCACTGCTCTAAATGGTACTCTGATTCTAGTTGGCTCTACCAAGTCTCTTGGAATCACTCTGGGTAAGGATTTAAACATGCAAGCACGCATCAACATTATGGCAAAAAACACCCGATTCCATTTGAGCTATCTCAGAAAATTGAAACCTTTCAGTGACGCTGCCAGCCTGAAAAAGGCTGTCCAAGGTTTGGTCATCTCGAAGATTGAATATTGTTGCACAACTGTAGCTGGGCTCCCTGAGATCTCAACAGCCCCACTGATCTGCCTGATTTTATCTGCATTCCTTTCCCCTGTTTACCTTTCCCCCTATACCTCCCATTCCCCATACGATGTGTTGTTCTTGGCTATGCAACGTACTAATAACTTTTGTGATGTTGTAATCTCATGTTTTTATCTTATGCCTATACTTGTTAATCGGAAACTGTAACTGATGTAATTTTTGTAATCCTGTAACTCAGTGATCCTCATGTGAAGTGCTCTAATACCTCCGGGTCTAGCCAGCGTTATATAGAACGCTGCAAATAAATAAATAAATTAATAAAAGCCTGCCTCAATGCTGCAGCGAGACTCGTAACGGGTACAAGAAAATGTGATCATAACACTCCATATTTGAAAGCGCTCAAATGGCTCCAGTACAAGGCAAGAATTCACGTAAAGATGGCGTATATTACACACAAAGCTTGACATTACAAAACACCACATTACCTTGCACAGAAAATCAAGATTTCTGGAGGCCTTAGATCATTGAGGGGGTTGGAGATTTCCTATCGGAAAGAGCAATTTTACGCGAGAAAAAAATATGATAGAGCATTCTCTTGAGCGGCACAAAGAATTTGGAATGCGCCTCCACCAATTATCAGAAGAATCACCTCGGTCTTGCATGGGTAAATTCCTCCCGTAACTAACTACGGTCCTTTTGTGACTCTTTTGAGACCTTTAAACATCCGTGAATATACTATTTTAGGATGTGTGAACAGGTGGAGATAAGCATTAATGAATGTAATGCGAATATCAAAGTAATGGATCCGGGATAGCACAAGTCAGTGTGTTTTCATCGAGCCTCACCCACAGACCTCAGTCAGGCCTGCATGGATTCCCAAATCCATATGCTACATTCAAGGATGATAGCTAATGAAGTCACGCACTCTAGAGTCAAGGGCAATAGCTAACTTCTATCAAGCAAGTTGGTTACTGATATGTGCCAGTAACTGTGCATCCAGTCAGAATCCTGGTGTTTTCTTTAGAAAGGATATTCATTGTACATTACATTTTAAATGCAAGTATGTCATTGTTAGAAGGTGCAGACCAGAAGAAGACTACCGGCTCCCGGGGCAGCACAGAAGAGTGCTGGCCGTGCAGGGAGCTGGTGGTGGGCTCCCCGGGCTGGCCTCCAACGAAGACGGGTCCCTGGTGGGACCGGGACCCCAAACCTTAACAGGAGGAGCTGCACGGAGCCCGGGTGGGTCCAGGCCCCAGAAAAACGCAGAGCGACAAGGGGGGGGGGCTCCCCGAGCCGCATCACATTACCTGGGGGTCCGGGTGGGACTGGGCCCCCCACCGAAGCAGGAAGAGGCGGCGAAGCAGCCACCACCACCAGCGTGGCTCTCCCCGCCGCAGTGGGAGAGCCACTCATCAATTATTCATGAGAAGGAGCACAATTGCCCTATAGTGCCTTGCCAGGCATTTGGAAGCTGGCCGTTTTGATCCTTGGTGGTTCCCTAGAGGAGGGGGGTCACCCTCAATGGTGAAAAGGTGCTGGGGGGAGCTGCTGGAGAAGCACAGTCGCCCCCCTGCACGAAGAGACACATCACCCTAAGTTTCCTAAGTATTTCAAAGGAATAACCCCTCAAGGGCTCAGCCAACAATTAACACCTTCTGGGCTGGAACTTTTGTTCTTCAGCTGAGGGTGTTTGCATAATTGTCTCAAGGAGTGAAGGGCAGTGGGGGTGTCTGGAAGAAGACACCCCCTGCAGGTGAAGAGGTGTAATTGCAACAGTAATGCTTTTACTAATGGTTATTTCCTTTAAAGGGATTGAAGGTCGCACGAATAATGTGAAGTACTGGTGTAAGGTGATGTCATATGCAAAGTGGGATTATGTTATCAGACATTCCTAGCTAGGGTGACTGGCTTTATATGCATAATCCTGCGATCTTCTGTGGTGCCTTTAGAGGCTGTAATTGTAATGCATTTTTAATGATATCCAAATGTGAGGAGTACTGTCATTCTAAAGTGTGCATAAACATGTATTCTTGTTGCTGCACTTAGGTGAAGACCGCAGACTGATAGCCCTTATGATGTAGAGGTGCATACGTTATGGTCAGTAGGAGATGTGTCACCAAGGCAGATGTAGCCCTGTTTAACCCGTTTACAGCGGCCGCGATTCTGCGGAAAGGCAGAACTTCTGCAAACCGGGAAGGGCCGCGTCGGCCATTGGCCAACGGCAACATCTGGGGAGGTAGTGCTGCCGTCGGCCAATGGCCGACGACAGCACGGAAGGGGTTAATGCTTGAAGAGGTAATGACGGAGGGGACGCCACTGTGATGGTGCTACTACGCTGGGCCCTCCAGGTTATCTTCAACTAATTGCATTGGGGGGTAAGATGATGTGCATATATGGGAGTGGTGGTACTGGACCCCACCCCCTGCGAGAGGGGTGGAGATGTTATGCAATGTCACAGCCTATGTATATTTGTAAATTGGTGTATAGTATGGAGTAGTGTGTGTGTTTAATAAAGGTACTCTTACTTTTATAAAGCAAAGTACAGACTGGACCATCAATTATTGAGTGTTATTTTTGCGCACCTGCAAATGGCGATTGCTAGCCCACACCACCTCTCTTGAGTAAACCTCAGACTGCTCTGCAACGCTACCCTCTGAGAGTCAGGCGCTGCCCTAGGGTGTTTGGTTCCCAGTGAAGGACAAATGTGTCATGTTATTTGTGCAGGCCTCACAGATGCAGCCTCGTTTTCCAACATTACAAATAATTTTTGTATATTCAATGGGCTTTGGCTAATGCCAAACCTGTGGATTTACTCCTTGTGAAAGAGTAACCTCTCATCACTCGCAGTGAAGTTAGTCAATGGCTGAAGTAGGATGACCCACTGATGCTTTATGCTATAGTGGGTGGAAGAAAACTGTGAATGACACAACAACAGACCAATGGCTGGAGATGGGTAGGTGAAAGCCCTTATAAGTAAGTATTATAAATATTTCAAAAGGGCTTGGCTAACACCAGACCTAAGATGATCTTCCACATTAAATTTCTTTCAACATATTTCTCAAGTTTAATTTAATATTCCTAGTACAAATTTGAACTTAGTCTTATCTTGCATGACACTCAGAGGATATTTGGTTTAGCATATTTCATTTGGTGCCAAGATTAACTGTTTTTGTGTTATTATCACACAAACAGAAGTTGTAGCCAATCCACCTACAATGATTTCCATCCTGCATAGCATGATAATTAAAAAAGAGAAAAAGACCGTGCATTTTTTCCAAACCTTATACAATCTTTGGAAACCTCGCAACCACTGCATTTCCTAAGCGCCAAAAATGTTGCATTATAACTTCACTAAAACAGTAGAATATTGCCATGTTCTGGTGATGGATTAGAATGCAATATAGTTGCTTGTCATCCATTGCTCGGTAAGTTTGTTTCCATTTCTTCCATGTACCTCATAGAGAGCACTGGCAGAAGACCAAATTTGGGTTGAGTTGTGTCATATGTCTTAAGAGCTGGAGTTGCGCTATTTTACCACATTTGAAAGTGGTAAATAGTTGCTTGCCAGAGGTGTGTGCTGCTTTTGGCCGGAAATAAAGGCGCAACAAATGACTAACCATAACAAAATGACCTACACAATGCTACATAGCACCACAATCAAAACGTTTCCTAGCACATCACAACAATAAGTGAAAAATACAATGCAGCACAAAAACTACGTATAGCAAAACAAAATCACATTGCCAAACAGTAGCAGCAAAAAAACAGCAGTACATTATCAGCGCAACAAAAGACCACTTGGAAAATGTTCACAAATGTTCAAAGCACATATTACTACTTCCAGAATACTGTTTTCAGAATGTTGTGGCTAAAGGTGTCTAGAGCAAGCCCTACCTCAACAGAACTAGTCAAAATGTATTGTAATCCGGCCAGTGTCCTCTGACTGATCAACTCAAAAAAGGCTTTGCTTGAGTGATAGCAGCCTAATTTATACAGAGCTTTATGATGCACATTGCTATTTGAAAATCTTGCAGAGCATGCAGAGAATATGCAAGCAGAAGGATATGACCATATCGCCCCTTGATGTCATGCTGAACTTGTCATTCAGAATGATTCCCAGGTTTCTGGCGTGGTTGGTAGTTGTGGGTTTGGATCCAACTTCTGCTGGCCACCAGGTGGAGTCCCAAAGAGAGTTCTTCGTCTCAAAGATAATTACTTCCATCTTGTCAGAGTTGAGTTTCAGGCATTTAGAGTTCATACAGTCTGCTACGTTGACCATGCAGCTAGAGAAGTTAGGGGCATATTACCAAGCTATAGCGATAATTATCGCTAAGCTTGGTTAGCGGGTATTAAAATATCGCCGCGCTCAGACGGTTTTTGCCGCTGAGATACCTTGATATTATCAAGGTTTATCTCAAAAGCGGTAAAAATCGTGGGAAATGCATGAATATCGCTGTAAAATCAGCGATATTCATGCATTATCGTGACAATGCTCTTAGCCATGTTATCCACCTTCCATTGGATAACATAGCTAAGAACTGCTCTGGGAAAGCGTTAGCTTTTGGAGATAATCGCGCTTAGCGCGATTATTTCCAAAAGTTGGTAATAGGTGATAGCGATGTTAGCGACTGTTTCCAGTCGCTAACATCTTGGCATGCCCACTTTGCATGTCATTAGCGATAATTTTTGCTGACATGCATAGTGGGCCCCTAATGCCCGCTATCGCCTATTAGCTGTCGATAACTGGTGTTAGCGACAGCTAGGTAATAGGGCGATAAAATTATCGACGCTTTAGCGGAAAAAAATCCCGTTGATGGTGGGCTTGTTGGTTAGAGAAAAGAGGAGTTGGGTGTCATTGGCATAGGATATGATTTGAAGCCTTGGGATCTGATGCTTACACCCTTTTTTGCACTATAAATTTCATTCGGATGGCAATACGGCTGAGGAACACCAGAGAACATGGACCCTAATATTTACCGTCCCCTTGTATAATTAACTTCTGCTCCCCTAGCTTAATGAATTTTGGAGTCTAATAACAGATAATTTTAACTTTTATAAACTCTTTTTTAAAGGAAATTTACTTCCGTTTTTAAACATTTTTGTGTGTATCTTGTATATGTGCTTTTATGGTGTCTTTTTAAGAACCGAATAAAGATTATAAATTGAATTGAAATTGATGATGTTGGCAAGTGGTGTCATGTAGATGTTGAGCAGTGTTAAGCTGAGTTATGAGCCTTGAGGGACTCCTTAGATGCTATCCTTTGATTCAGATGTGTAAGGATGGAGTTCAGCTTGCTGTCTTCTTCCTGTAAGGAAGGAAATTATACAGTTTAGGGCCAGACCTTGCATGCCTATGTCATGCAGTCTTTTGACAAGAGCATGGTGGGGATTGTATCAAATGCTGTGGAGAGGTCAATAAGATGAGGTTTATGGTTTCTCCATGGGCTGGTATTGTTCAGATGTTATTCAAGGCCTCGATGAGTGATTTTTCTGTGCTGTGGTTCCTGATTGGGTGTTGTTCAGTAGATCATGGAGTTAAAGGTGGCTGCTGAATTGTTTATGGATGACCTTCTACAGTATCTTGGAAGGGTATGGGAGTGAAGAGATGGGTTGGACATTGTTCAGCTCTCCAGGTTCGGCCAAGGTTTTTTTGAGGAGGGTGTAGTCTTCTGGGAAGGTGGCATTTTGATGGAGGTGTTGATGATGTGGGTGAGGGATTTGCTAATTGTTCGTCCTCACATGTTGAAGATGTTGTGGGCCATGGACCCATTGGAGACCTGGAGTTTATTGGTTTCATGATTATTGCCTTGTCTTACTCAGTAAATGAGTTCCATTCAGTCAGAAGTTCATCTCGGTTGGTGGCGGTCAGGCTGGTAATGGGATCTTTGGGGTCTGGTTGGTGATTGAAGTTGCCTTAGATCTTTTCTATTTTGCTGTGGAAGAGGTTAGATAAATTGTTGTAGAGTTCCTGTGATGGGGTGATGGTGGTGGCTGAGGCCAGGTGGTGGTGAATTCTTTGATTATTGAGAAGATCTCCATGCAGCTGCTGGAGCTCACCCCTATGCATTTGGTAACTGCCCTTCTTTTGGTGTCTCACAGGAGTTGTTGATAGTGTCTGAAGGCTGTCTTATAGATGGCTCTGGTGTCAGCTTTAAGGATGGATCTCCATTTCTTTCCAGCAGCTTGCAGTAGTGTTTGGATTCCCAGAGGTCACTCGTATACCAGCTGGCTTGTTTGTTGGATCTCCTTTGTCTGTAGTTTTTGAGTCAGAGCAAGAGAGTCCACGCACGTTTTGAACTATTTGTTGAAGTTGGCGATGCTCTTGTTGAGGTTGTTGGTGGGTAGTGTTGGGCTGGTCTGGTTTGAGAATGTTGAGCCAGTCTTCCTCTGTTACTTTTCCCCAGTTCTCACTGGGTAGGTTTCTTCTGGTGGATGTGTTGACGTTTGATGTATTGATGTGAAAGTGTATGTTCGCGTAGTCCATTCATGTGACTTGTAAACTGGAGTTGTATGTGATCCTGAGGAAATATAAATTTTATGGTCAAGAAATGTTCCCTAACGTGTACCCCACCGTCTCCATGTACGAGCTTAAAGTGCATGTAACTTCCCTCCTGTGCCAGCTATGAAGACGCAAATACATTTGCGTCCAACGTTAACATGTCCTCTTTCAGATCCACCCCGAACGGGTTGAATATTCCGTTCCTAAGTATGCCATGCCAACGTCTTTTTGTGGTGTACTTTACACGTTTTTCAGCTCTGGCGAAGTAGGCCCTGAATTCTGCCATCGAGCCTTTTCCTGCCTTCTGACTCTGAATGCCTCAGCCTGAGCTGCCTCTGTACCCGTGACCTCTGCCTTACTCCCTGTGCGGCTAACGGCGCTTAGCTCAGCCTGCTGCCTGCCAAGACTGTATTCAACCTTCGAATTATCTGCTCCGCTCCTCAAAAATACATTCCTGCCTACTAGTTCAAGTAAACATCCTTCCAGCTGCAGAGCAAAGGGCCCGGCCTCACTGTCTCCGTGCAAGTAATTCATAGCTTCTGTTACCATGGTAGGCCCATGCCCCCTCGCATCTCATGCAGACACGTAGACGCTTATACACGCACTCACAGTCAGTATAGAATAGCCTCTGCCCAAGAGACCTTTCCCTCTAGATAATATGGTTCCCAAACATCAGATATCAGATATGATATAGGTACGAGTTGATCTGACATGCCAGACTTCTGTCTCTTTCCGCTAGTGTAAATGTCAAGTCCCCTGCACCCTCCAGCTTCACGTCAATCACACGTCATGCAGCTGCGCGCGCATCCAGACCTCAGATTTCTGCTGACATTGCAAGATTCTGCTATGTACCCACCCACTTGTGACACTTTCATGTGACGTTTCTAGCACACACCTCTATGATTCACGCCTAGTTCACGCCTTTTGATTACGTATTGCTAACACGTGTGTGCTTTTATCTTGTTTCTCTCAGCTGTTACGCCTACTGTATTGGTATCCATTATATGCTTTAAGTATAAAAGTTATGTCTTGTCAATAAAGTATGCTCTATCCCTTCCTGAACCCCAGTGGTGTCAGGAACACGATATCCGGTTCAAGAACCATTCCTTTTTAAGGAATAAAACCCCTAAGAACTCTAACACCACGGACTCTGCGTCTTTCTTTCCGATTGAGTTATTCTATTTTTAGTACTTACCTGCATAGAAATTAAGACGGTAATTAAATATTTACCACATTATTTTGGCGCCCGAATAGGAACCCCTCCCCCACCCCACGCGCCGGTTGGTGCGTTGCAACCTTTGCCCCCTGCCATAAGTCAAGACGGACAATTACGCGTACCCGCAGGATTTCCTGTATCTCCCTCAGGCCTACGGAGGTGACGGAGACTGCGATCAGCACCCAGACGAGGCGGTGAGGAGTGCGGAGGATCCCGACCAGAGCCTAGCCGAAAGAAGCAAGGTCCGAGGTGTCAAGAGGCCCACCAGTTTCCGAAGTATTCACGTGTCGAGTCGAGTCGAGTCCAGTCCGGTCCAGTCCAGTCGAGTTTTCCGAGGCCTTCTGTTCCGTGCTTCCCGGTGAGTACCATTGCTGGGGACGTATCTAGACGGGTGCATTATTATGTATCCGGTAAAGACGGGTTTGGGTACACAAACGCGGTCTGCACTGTTTTAGACAGTGTATCTGTACTGTTTAGCAGTATATCAGGCATTCAAGTTCTTGCACTGTTCTCGACAGTGTATCTGTGCTGTTTAGCAGTACATCTAGTATCAAGGGTAGTCATATGTGTTCAAAATGTTTTCATGTGATTAATGTCGTGGTATGAGTGACTGTTTGATGTACATTACTGTGTTTTTGTGTAACTAGCTGTGTTCAGAGTAAGTAACAAGTGTCGAGTATCCAGTACTAAGTAACAAGATGCCGTTTTTCAATAAATTAAGACAGATAGGAACTAGGAAAGGGATACTAGAGGAAGAAATTCCTATCCCCCCTAGGGACACTCCTGGAAATTTTATGTACCATAAGCATGGCTTGGATGCCATACTGTACCTAGATTTATGGGCCGATTATACTAAGCACCTAGAGGAGAGACACAGATGGCCCGTTACAGGAACATGGGATGCCGAGTGCATCATGAAGGTAGAAGAAGCGCTATGGAAAAAGAAAGCCAGACAATCTCAGAAAGACGCCATAGAATTGTGGCGTAAAGAATCACATAAACGTGCCGAAAAAGCACTCCGAAAAGAAGACAGACATAGAGAAGAGTCGGATAGAGTCCGAGAAAACGAGTTAGTTAATGAAGGGATCCGAGTAAAAGCAGAACAAGTAGACCGCATGCGAAACAATCTTGTAAATGGCATGTACTTAGTGGCCGAGGGTTTGCCTGAAGCCACTTCAAAAATACCGAAAGATCTGCCGCCACCATTGGTTCCTACTAAAGTAAGTCACAGGACCACCAAAGACATATTCCTTGCTTCCTATCTAGACGATGTAGCACCCGCTTACACCAATCCACGTGCCCACGTACCGCCTACTGACGGTGACGGAGGTGGCAACCCGCCTCAAGACAATGTCCCGCCATTGCCGCAACAAGATTCACCCGTTCGACAGCCTGCTCCACCTGCTCCTCCACCTCCACCACTTCCCACATCTAAGATTAATATACTAAATCCGTTTACGCCTGATCCTAATAAGAAACAAGTTCAGGTACAGATACCGACTCCACAGACACACAATGCTCGAGCCTACGCCTCAGGAGGTGCGACAGGAGGTCTCCAGACCCCACCACCAACACACAGATTAAACCTTAGGGACATAATGAAGCAACGTACACCGCAAACACCAAGACTAGACATGCTCAAAGAACCCCTTCCGATTTGCAGATACGATCCAGTACCCGGTAAAGACGATAGAATGCTGTTAGCATCCCTACGTTTACGAAAAGTTACAGATTACCTAGTGTTATTTCCAGGAATGACTGAACACCTAGATAGAATATATCATTTTATCCAGACTGGGGAAAATCCTGACAGCATTAAGGAGGCGCTGGCTCACCAGAAAGTTGACACTCAAGGTTGTATATTACGTTTTTTCATAAATTGCTTAATAAGAGAACGAGACAGGCCTGGAGTAGACCAGGAAGAGATGGAAGCACTAAACAGATGGGGTCAAAATATAGCCGAAGGAAACCATGATAAGCTGAATTGTATAGCAAGCATGTACAAGAAAATCAGAAAAGCAGTAATAGAAATACACAAGAGAGAACAAGAAAAAGAAAAAGAAAATGACAGAAATGACTCCTCCGAGGAGGACGAACCTGAAGAACATGACACGGCTAAAGAAATGATAGCGTATGTAGGTAAGGGAAATTACCTTAGGAAAGGCATTCGTCCAGAAAGCAAGAGAGTTTTTCTCTCTGGCATATCAAAACCAAGTTCTCCCGAATATCTGTTTCAAGTTACCGATAAAATTCTTCAAGAACAAATGGGGTACCATGTACTCAATTCTATGGATGAACAAGAACTAGCCCGGTCAGCAGTACTATGGGCTGACAACCCTAGCACATACAATGATGATACAGTAGCACAGACATTTCTGAACCTTTCCCCAGACGAGCAGAAATTAGCCGGTGTGTACATGATTCAGCATCTCATCACGTTATACAGACAACAACATTCTGATCCAGGTCCCTTACCTGATACATTAGAAGCACTACTTATGAATAGATGGAGAGGCCTAAGTACCAAGTTAATTCAAATAATTCTAGAACAACGGCGCAGATATAACGCTTTCTTAGGCCCACAATATGTTTCAGCTCCGCCCTCAGAAAGAAAAATGTTTCATTTAGACAGGCAGAATCCTTTACGGGAAGTACACCCAGTTATGAATGCCAATCATGCCTTAGAACGTGTGTTTGTGTACACACCTTTAACAAAGTTGGAATTGTTAGAAATGAAGAAACTAGTACCCTGTCACGATAAAGACCCTGCAGGTTTTCACCGAGAACTTAAAGACATGTTACTCATGGGAGATTACACGTATACAGATATCATGAAATTGTTAAAAGTACTGCTGCCCACTGGCATTTACGAGAAACTCAAGGAAAAAGAATGGGAGGTGGGAGATAAAAAGATTATTTGGACTGAAATAGAAGACGAGGAAAAAGGTCGTACTCCAGGGCTAGGCCTTGGGGACAAAGCTAAAGCATTACCAGGTTTAATAGTACAGGTCTTGCCAAGATTATTGACAACTAAAAAGGAAGACTGGGACGCAATCTCAGCCTGTAAACAGAAACACGATGAAGATACTAGTGACTTCTATTCAAGATTCGAGAAATGTTTCATTATTAATAGTGGCCTAAAACCAGGTAGCGAGTCATACCCACATCTTTTTGTAACAAAATTAGTCGAGAATTCCCTGACACAAGTTAAGAACCGTGTATATAAAGTTGAAAGTACATGGCAAGCAAATACGCCATCCCAGATGTTACAAATGTTACAATACCACCAGAACAGAATTAGAGAAGAACAGGATCACGAACAGAGACGTATGAAAGACACGAAAATGAAAATGTTAGTGGCCCAGTCGGTTCCAGCCGACGGTCAGAGGAAGGGTACGACCCAGACAAGTAATGCAGCAGCTCCCGTTAAAGGGACATGCAACTATTGCAAACAGCCAGGTCACTACGTACATGAATGTCCAGTCCTGAAGCACAATATATCAACAGGTAAAACTAGAGAAAGACCGCGTCAGCCTAGACAAGACCAGGTCCAGCAACAGACTTCACAGAATATCCAGCCTATGCATGCGCCACCACATACAGGACAGACCACAGCGGTGTCACAGCCACAGCCGCAGCCCATTGCCGCGACGCAGCAAGTTTCACGGCAGATGTGCCAGTATGCCCAATCTGATTATCCCGATTATCAGCGATACACATGAAACAGCCTAGAGAGGGAGGTTGGCTTGCCTCTTATTGAGATTCCTGTAGATCAAGAGGGTCCTTATGTACACAGTCAAGTATTGGGATAAGACAGAAAAATTTTAATTGACACAGGGGCAAGCCGCACAACGATCAGCCATGATGAAGTCCCAGGGGCACCCCTCTCAGGCTCACAGAATGTTTCCCTTGGTTTTTCAGGACAGCCTATTGTAAATGAAGTATCGAAACCAGTTCCCCTAGCAGTAGGTCCATTATCACGCGTTACAGACTTGTTACTCACTAAATCATGTCCAGAAAACTTGTTAGGTATCAAAACATTGAAGGCTCTAGGAGCAGTGATATGTTGTTCTCCGGAGGGAGTTAGACTCTTCCTACGTGACTTTAAGGGTCACTATGTATTACGAGAGTTTGATGTCAGATTGAAAAATGTACCGAAACACCTGTGGGCACAAGGCCCAACCGATGTAGGTTGCATGCACATCACACCATACCGTGTTACACTCAAACCAGGAGTTGTTTTACCACGAATCAGACAATACAAGTTACCACCCGATGCTGTAGTGGCTTTACTGGAAATCATTGAAGAGCTCATTGCCCAAGGAGTGGTCGTAGAAACCGACTCCAATATCTGTAATTACCCTATCATTCCGATTCTTAAACGTACTGATCCCAATGCACCGCCAGTATATCGGCTGGTGATTGATTTACGAGAACTGAATAAATGCATTGTTCCACAGTATCCTGTGGTTCCCGACATCTCCTCCTTATTGACTGCTATTGACTCAGAAGCGACGTTCTTTACTGTAATTGACCTCAAGAACGCCTTCTTCAGTGTACCCATTGACCCAGAGAGCCAATATCTCTTCGGATTCAGTTTAAATGGCCGAAGTTTCAAATTTTCACGCGCACCTCAAGGATTCACAGAAAGCCCCAGCATCTATAGCCAAGCACTGAAAAGACAACTTGACTGTATCCAAATGCCAGTTAACACTGCCTTACTACAGTACGTCGATGATCTGCTGATCACCGCACGAAGTGAACCCGAATGTGAACAAGCATCACTGACAGTTTTACATTTTCTGGCCGACAAGGGACACAAGGTGTCTCCTTCGAAGCTACAATTCTGTGTTCAGCAAGTTGTGTACCTGGGTCACTTGCTGTCCAAAGTGGGGAGACAGCTCACTCCTGACCGCATCCAGTTAATTGTAAACATGCCACAACCCCAGACACAAAAGGAAGTGCGGGCCTTTATAGGCCTCACCTCGTACTGCAGACAATGGATTCCTCAATATGCATTTCTAGCTAAACCACTCATTCAGTTGACAGCACAGGAGGCAGCGACTTCGACTGCCCTCCCTTGGACTCAGGAACATACACGGGCCTTTGAGGAATTAAAGAAAGCTTTATGTCAAGCACCAGTTTTAGCGACACCATGTTACAGCAAACCTTTTACACTTTTTGTTACAGAACGTGATGGTACAGCGTTGTCTGTCCTCACTCAAGATCAAGCAGGTTCACATAAGCCTTGTGCTTATTTTTCAAGTACATTGGATTCAGTAGCCCAGGCTCTGCCTGCGTGCTTAAAATCAGTTGCAGCGACAGCCCTAGCAATCAGACAAAGTGACTCAATAGTATTAGGACATCCATTGACAGTACAAGTTCCACATTCTGTAGAGGTCCTTCTAAACCGAACACAGACTCAACACCTGACTATAGCACGACTGACAGGTTATGAATTGACGCTATTCCAGCCACATATAGAAATTAAGACGGTAATTAAATATTTACCACAATCCTGTCACTAGTGGCAATATTAGTTCCAGAGTATGTTCTGCAATGTGTGTCGAGAATGTGACAAGCTGTGGGAGTCCAATGTTGTTGAGGCTTTTGAGCAGCGATGGAGAGCAGGAATTTGCTATGTACTCGAGGTGGAAGTTGAGGTCCTCAAGTAGCACTAGTCTAAGTCCTTGGAGTTATTGGTGAGAGAAGTGATGAAGCCGGTGATGAGGTTGCTGAAGTTGGTTAACGGTCCTAGTGGTTGGTATGTGAAGGTGCCTTCAGGGTGAAGGTGTCATCCGTTTCTAGTCTGAAGTGCATGTGTTCCATGAATGGGGTATTGATGTCCATTGCTGTGGTGCATTTGATGGCATCATTGTGAATGATTCTGAGTCCTCCTCCTGGCTTGTGAAGGCAATCCTGTTGTGCGATCTTGTAGCTCAAAGGTATAGAGACAGTAATGTTAGGTGCTGAATCGGGAATGAGCCAGGTTTCCATGAGGAAGATGCGGTCTGGTGTGATGTTGCTGAGGAGCTCTCAGATCTGGGGTGCATGTTTGTTGAGCAAGCAGGTTTGAGAAGCATGCATGTGAGTGCTTGTTGTGGCACTGGTTTGGTGGGTTGTGTGGCATTTTCTCTGCTGGCCAGAGGTGTTGTTGAAGCATGGGGGATATGTGCAGGTGCGCTGCTGCAGGTGAGAAGTCAGTGGATGCATCTAAAGGGTCCTATTATGGTATGGGGTGTGGTGTAGCTGCAGTGCGTGGATCGGCTGCCCGGCTTGAGAGAGCGAAGGAACACTGTGGTGTATCAGGGCGAATGAATTGAACTGGGTTCTTGTCCCTGATCCAGGCACAGATGTAAACAGATGGGTTGCCTTTGGCATGCCGGCAGTTCAACAGCGGTGCATCCACAGCGTAATTGCGATGCAGCCACCATTAAGTAGGTCCATGGAGGGGGAGGAGCATGGAGGTGGTTGGAGGAGATTTGAAGGAGTGGGAAGGAGAGGCCCAAAGCTGACTCACGAGGAGCAGGCAAGGAGCTGGGGGAGGATGTAAAATGTGTGGGAGGGCTCTACAGGGAGAGTGATGGAGAAACACAAGCCAGAGAGGGCATAAAGAGAAATGCAAAAATGTATAAAAGAAAAAGTAAAAAAGGGGAAAGTGCGAAAGGAAAGCATGTACAAGGGAGAAATGTACAAAAGAGAAATGCACAAAAGAGCGATGCATTAGAAAAATGGCAACTCACAAAATTCAAAGGTACAAAAGTAAGAGTGTACAATCGAGGCACAAGAAGGCAAAAATGTGGCGAGAGAGGAGTGTCAAAGAGATGGAGAGTGAGACAACAGGTGGGTAAGAGAGAGGAGGGGATCAGTTGGGATGAGAGCACAGAGAGTGAGGAAAAGCTTTGAGACTAGGAGCTGGGTCCACAGTCGACCTAGAACTGGTCGGACGACTAGTCAGAGGTAAGTGTGTAGTGGGCTGGGCCTAGATTACAGTACAACCCCAGGATAGCCATCATGTGTTGTAAGTACTCTTAAAGCCGCTATGCATTTGAAGGAGGTTGCTGTGACACACAGAATGACTGCAAGTCCCAGGAGGCCTGCTGCTGATTGCCCGCACTTGAGCCTGCCACAGCCTATTTACCAGCTTGCCGCTCCCGCGTGCTTTGCGGGAGCCGCTTCGTGTTTGGAGGAGGTTGCTTTGACACACAGAAGGACTGCAAGTCGCAGGGGGCCTGCTGCTGATTGCCCGCACCTGATCCTGCCACAGCCTATTTTACAGCTCGCCGCTCCCGCATCGCGGGACGTGCGCGGGCTGCGCCGGGCCAAGGGCAGGCTCATTTGAGCCCGTTAGAGACCGGACAAGGCCCGGCTGAGCCCACTCTCTGAGACTACTCACACCTCAAGGTTAGTCCTCGTCAGTATACTGGTGTTAATTAGTGAAGTACATAGAGAAAGTCTGCTATGTTTTTGCTTTAATTCTACTCCCTATTCCATCTGAACTTGCGAGAACCTGCGACAGGGTTAGGGGAGATTTGGGCCGCCCTTAGGAAGTGTGATGGGGACTTTGGACCAGTTTTTATTTAGAGCCAGCTCGGTCCTTGCCCATGAGATAGCGCTGACTGAGCGCCGTCGAACTCAACTGTCTAAACAATCATCTTTTGGCGTTATAGCTTCTATACGTACTCCTGATCATTCTTTGATTGTAGACGCTGACTCCGCTGATAAGGCAAGTGATGTTGGTCAGATTCTTAATGGACCATTGGAAACCACTGCATCGCCGGTCACTGATAATATAACCCATCCAGTTGAGTCGGTTCAGATGGATGCAGGACCCACCCAAAGCAGCCCACCTCCACCTATTATTACAAGGTCAGCAGTGAGTACCCCATTGTAAAAACAAAGTTCCTGCTCCATTCCCAGATCCACCGCTTAAAAGAAAGTGGGGAGGGGGGCCTCAGAGACAGCAATTATCTACATCTTCAGAGCTGAGGAATGAGGTAATAACCAATTCCAAATCTTCAAATCTGCTGGCAACCAGGTTAATGTCGGTGCCGTCGATGAACAATGGTACTTTGCCCATTAACCAAGAAGCTGGGGTAACGAATGTGGGAAGTGGAGTGGGTGAAATAGAGAATGTGCTTAGTGGTCTTGGACTAGCTAACCAGGGTGCTAACCAGGGTGCCCGGCGAGGGGAGGAAAGTAGACCATGTGTAGGGCTAGTAGGTGAAATTGTACAACAAACAATTACTAGTGCACCAGTAAATCGGGCTAGCTCTCTACCAGGGCCAAATGGCCAAGAGTACCCTCGGATGCACGAGGGACTAGACAATAGTCGAGCGCCATGTTTACGCAAGAGGGCTAGTGGGAGGGAAAGCCTCTCCTACTATCTATAAACTTGATTTATTTATCAAACCACTGAAGGGGCAAACCACCTAGTAGTAGCGGGTGATTGTAACTGTACATTTTAGCCCCTGGGCATAGAAGATGGAAGCCTGTCCAAAAACGAGGATGCGACCTGGGGTATACCAATGCTGGAGCTTACCCTGATCAATAAATGGTCAGAGGCAGTCCTCCAGTTAAAAAGTTTATCTCTGGAATTAGGCCTGAATGCTGCAAATGGAAGGTCGAAATCAGACTGTGAGGTTACTCATACTTCTAATAATGGGATAAGAAGTAGCAGAATTGACTACTTTCTTATCAACTCGGAACTGTGGTTAAGGCTAGAGGATATGAAGGTCCAGAGTAGACCGGAGAGTGACAATGACCCCTTAATTTTAACTCTTAAAACTATTGGTCAATCTACGACATGGGCAGGTATTGAAATAGCCACAGCTATTTCCAATGATTGCCTTAAATTAAAGTGGCCACTGGTCTCAGAGGATGAGGGTACAATGGACCTGATAAAGTTAACTCTTGAAGATACCCTATTAGCTCTCTCACAGCTTGATTTGGATGAGGCTTCTCTTCCTGCCCTTACAAAGGTTCATGAGGAGCTATTCATAAAGCTGAAAACTTTTTTTTACAAAAAATAAAAGGAGCCCAAATCAGGTCTTACAGAAATCTATAAAATGCTATGATGGGGCATGCAGGGCTGCTTTTAGTCACCTCTTCCAAGCTATTAGATCAGGTTTGCCGCAAGAAGTTAGGGAAGTTAAGGTTGCATATAAGGAAACCCAGCAAAGGGCAAAGAAGATATTTTATGAGAAAAGATGGCAGGATTTACTAAATGCAAGTAATGGGAAAAATTGGGTGCGGTTCTGGCAAACAGTGAAATGGGGCAGTGGTGATACAGGGTCCTTACCAACAAATAATGTCCCTCCTGAAGACCCAGTTTGCCTCAATGAATAGTAGTCCAAGCAATTTCCCTCACGTAATGTGTGACACTGTCTTAACTTTTGACATAGGGGAAATTGAGAGAGCACTGGATTGCGTGGCCGCTGGTAGGGCCCCAGGCCCAGATTGTATCCCAATGGATATTTTTAAATTTGATAAGAAAAACTGGCTCAAACATACACACCATATGATCAATGGACTAACAAGAGGTGCTCCTTTGCCAGAATCCTGGTGTGGGCCAGAGATTATCCCTATTTACAAAAAAGGGGATCGTGCCAGCCCAAGTAATTATAGGCCCATAAGTCTCATAGACACCATGCAAAATATTGTGGCCAGACTTGTGCTGAGTAGGGTAAATACTTGGATAGATGACCTAGAAATTCTGTCCACTCTCCAAGCTGCCTTCCGCCCTCATTTCAGCACTATCGACAACGTTTTTAGATTCATGATGATTTATTGGAATACTGTGGTTTTAAAAGGGGGGACTCTCTACGCTGCATTAATAGATCTAAAGTCAGCATTTGATCTGGTGCCAGCATCAAGTTGTGGGATTCACTGAAGGAAGTAGAGATGCTCCCTGTGATTTTAAATTTCATGATTAAACTTCATGAGTCTAATTATGCTCGGGTTCGGTGGGGCCAACAGGGTTTCCTGTGACCAAGGGGGTACAGCAGGGCTGTGTTTTGCCCCCCTCTCTTTTCTTTGTTTATAAATAATGTTATCTCGTATTACTCTGAATACCCAACTGATGCTTCTACTCTTGCTGTTGTGAGGGTTACACTTTTAATGTTTGCAGACAACACCCTCTTTTTAGCCAAAACTCAATCAGGTCTACAACGAGCCCTCAATAAATTCACTTTATTTTGTAATGACCATGAACTTATAGTCAATGTCGATAAGATTAAGTTCATGGTGCTGCACAAATACAAAAAAGTGAAAGGCAGAGTTGTAATAAATAACGCAGCGTTGGAGCAAACTGACACCTTTACGTACTTGGGCGTAATGATGGGCAAGAGGAGGAATTGGAAGCCTCAGATAGATTTATTAGCCCTCAGGCACAATCAATTAGCAGGGGCCTTCTTAAAAGAGCACCGGCTGTCCTATACTAAACCGATAGGTCCAACACTTGCCATTTACAATGGCCTCCATAATGTATGGTGCAGAACTGTGGGGCTTCGATAACCTAGGCCCCTTAGTCCTGGCCCAAAACAAGTTTCTGAGATCTCTGACTGGCCTTCCCCAATCGTCCCCCCTCTAACCCCTACTTTTAGATCTGGGTTGTAATTCTATTAAAGAGGAAGAAGGGTTTAGGCCCCTTGCATATTGGAGACGGCTTTGGACAACCTCTGAGTTAGTACCGTATGCTGAAGCAGTTGAGCATATAAGAGAAGCTGATATGTCTTCAAAAATTACTTGGTTGAACAAAATTAAGAGCACGCTGGTCAATATGTGGGATGACCCAGAAGGGAATCTGTTCCCGTCTAAAAACGTTTTTAAATCTCTTTATTGGGACATGGTTTGTCTTAAGTCCTTGTCACTGGTGGATAGTGCATCCCTGACAGGCCTCTTTTTAGGTAAAAAGTATGAATGTAGGTTGAATGCCTATTGGGATGTCATCACAAGACCTAGTGACAGGAAACTGTATCACCAATTTAGAGTGGGTACCCTCCCCTTGAAAACCTTTACGGCAAAGTGGGGAGATGGCGATACAAACTGCACTGTGTGTACATCCCAGGATGAGTCCATACTCCATGTATTGTTTGTGTGCCCTGTGTATAAGGGTCCCCGTAATAAATGCATTAAGCCGATCTGCTGCAATATTGGTATAAGATCATCCCAAACAGCATTATGTATCTTAAATCAGACACAAGGGAACCTGTAGTCATAGCTATGGCAAAATTATTGAGCTGGTCATGGGCCCTTAGAAGGAGGAGTTTGAAAGATAATGCGGGCCTCATTTTGTATTCATGAAGAGGATTTTGCTTGATGTTTTTCCTTTGATGGCTATGTGGGAATATTGTCTTTTCTTTTTATGTGGCTCCCTTTTGATATACTCAAATTTTGTAATGAATGTAAATGTTACCTGTTTATTTTATATAACGAACTTATTTCTTTTTAAATCATAATTGTATTTTATAAAGTGTGGCACATTTGGCTTTATATAATGTTCTTATATGTGACATTCATGATTGAAAAGTTATCGAATAAAGACAAATTGAAATTGAAATTGACTCTTAAGAAAGTGGGTTATTAGTTGTGAGGGGTTGCACTGCAGCCTCCATTAAGTAGGTCCTGGGATGTTGGGTGGAGCCACAGAGGAACAGAAAGAAGTGATAGGAAGGCAAAGCAAGAGCAGCAGGTAAGGCACGAAGGCGGCAGGATGCAGTAAAATGTGCCGAAGGGATAATGAGGGAATGCAGGTAGCATGATGGAGGTGCACAGGCAAGAGAGAGCACAAAGAGAAAAGCAAACAGTACAAAAGAAAAATGAGCAAAGGGGAAAATGTGCATCAGGAGGGCAAGGAAAGTGTGCAAAGAGAGAATAAACAAAGGAGAAATGCACAAAAGAGGAATTCACAAAAGAGCGATGCACAAAAAAAGAATGAAAAAAGGAATGCACAAAATACAAAAATGACAAAGCAAAAAAGACAAAGGCGCAAAAGAGAGAGTGCAATGTAAGAAAAGCGAAAGACACAATAGTGGAAAGAGACAAAGTGGCAAACAGTTGAATAGCAAGAGATCTGATGGGTGAGAGAGAGAGGAGGATTAGCTGGTGTGCAAGAGAAGAAGGGAGCAAAGCGGGAGCCTTGAGGTGAAGAGCAGGGTCCAAAAGGTCCTAGAACTGGTCAGAGGACTGATCAGAGGAAAGTGGGTTGTGGGCTGGGCCTCAATTTCAAAGCAGCCCTAGGACAGTCATCATATGTTGCAAATTCTCTTGTGCGCTCTTGTAACCCTTGTAACCCAAAGGTATACAGACGGCAGGGTTGGGTACCGAAGCGGGAATGAGCCAGGTTTCTGTGAGGAAGAGGGGGTCTAGCCTGTTGTTGCTGAGGAGGTCCCAGACCTGGGTGACATGTTTGCTGAGCATGCAGGTTTAAGAAGCATGCATGTGAGTGGTTGTTGTAGTGCTGGTTTGGTGGGCTGTGTGGCATTTTCTCTGCCTGCCACAGGAGTTGTTAAAGCATAGGGGCGTATGCGGGTGTGCTGCAGCAGGTTATAAGTCAGGGGGTGCTTCTAAAGGGAATCTAGTACCCCATTGTAGTACATGAACATCTCAAGATATCAAAGCAGAGCAGTCCGAGTACTGCTCGGGAAGGGTGTGTGGACTAGTATACCCCAGTCTGCAAGTAAACAACCAGAAGTACACAATAAATCAGGTGCAGTCAGTGCTTTTATTTGTAAAAAGCCAAAGTATTTTATTACACACACACTACTCAATACTAAATCCAAATTTACAAATACGTACATTTAGGCAGGAAATACCTATAGTGACAGCTTCCTAACAATTCAAACTCCTAGCGAGCCCTGAATCTTAATACCACAATGCTTTCTCCACCCATATTAGACACAAGTCAGTGGAGGGTAGTTGTCTAAAGGTAGGCTCACTGCCCTTGTCAGGGTGTCAGCACATTAATAAAAAGCAGAATTATGTCAAATTAAATTAATGCAGCACAATTGGAATCACTATGGATGGTAGTATCTTACAACTTCATTCATTGAGGCCTGTCATGGCTCACTGTTAACCTTGTAAATCTCCTGTTGTTTGCATGGGGGTGCATTGGTACGAGCTGTTTTCAACCACACATGCGCTGGACTATGCAAGCAGGGGGCGTGTCACCGGTTAAGTGTTGTTGGTTGTTGCAACGTACCCCGAGATCATGTGTGTGTATTCTCCATTCTCACTATGCAAAGTTCAACGTGTGCCTCCATTGTGGCGTGAGATATCTCAAATCCTCTCATTCTCTAGAGACTTCTTTTAGGGCTTACTTTGGGCTCCTTTTGTTTTTTTTTTTGGGTGCTTTCTAGATGTTGTGTGTTCTGCTATCTAACTTATCATGAGGGGGTGTGGGTCAGAAAGTTGTTCAATTGTCCCCCTGTACTTCCGTCCCTGCCGTCTTGCGGTGTTTGAGGTCAGGATGTACTGCTTTCTCTGGATGGTGTATGTAAGTCCAGAAGCATTGGTTAAATGCTAGATCTGTTATTAAGGTACGCGGATTCTGCTTTGACTTTGCGGACTCCCCTCCCTAGGGTATCCCTTCTCCCTCGGGCCACGTCTTTTCAGTGCTTGCAACTAGCGGGAATGCTCCTATCGCTATTTTGGAGCAGTATGGCAAGGTGACCAGACTTTGGAGATGTGAAAAACCCAAAGGAAAGTGAAGAAATACAGTCTGGATCATGAGAACGCGGGAAGCCGAGGCCAAGAGCTCTCACCAAACTCTGCCTAGAGATGATGACTGAACAAATGCCTCACAATTCTGGGACATCTGGATAAGCTGACGAACCTCTCGACTGACTCAACGCAATATGTGCACCTCGCCACTTATTGGTTCTTGCATGTGTGCTGTGGAGGTTATGGGATCTTCGATATCCCAGGCGTACGGGAAACCTGGCACCCATCACTTGAGGGCAGCTTCATTTTAGATCTGTCAGGGGATCTTCATTCACCAGAGGCTTCTAGCTTTTTGGAGATGTGGTTGGGCTACACGCCGTGAAGGAACTTTGGTCCCGGGCTGGATGCCCAAGATTGGAGACCTTACGATTTAGTGATCGTATTCCTTCCCCATTGACTTTGGATGCTGAGGCCTAGGTGCCTGTTTTTTAAGTACTTTGTCTGGGAGCGACCCTGCCCCTTTAACAGACTGCCTCTCCCTGGGTGTGGCTAGCCAACCCCACCCTGGGAGATCAGCAACAGGGTGGGGTCTTGAATACCGCAGACACCCTTAATGGCAAAATTTAGGAAGGATACCCTATCAGCAAAACACATACCTCAGCCCTGAATCCCCAGCTGCAAGAACAAGTTTGTATTCCCAACATGGTCTCATTAGTCATTCTTTTGTTTCGGTACAGTTAATTCTTGGGATGTGGCTAAATGGGCAGTTTTTACTCTGGGGTTTTGTCTTGTTGTGTTTGTGTGATGTCATTACCTCTCAACACAGTTACCCCTCTCTGTGCAGTTCCCTGTCTGCAGTTGCTGTTGCCACATGTTTGTCCAACTACCTGATCCCTGTTGCAGTGGTGGAGCGGCTGACTGACCTCCCTGCGGCTAAATGTAAGGCTTATTCATGTTTCCCTAGGCTGCTTTTGACCAGAATCTATCCCATCCTGTGGCAATAGTAACATTCTGTAGGGTCTGCTTTCTGCCAACCTCCTTGGCATCTGCCACTATAGAAACGTTGACACCCTCTGGGGTTTTGTAGTAGAGTTCCCTTTAAGGTTTGAGTTGGTCTTTTACAATTTGTGTTGGATCAGTTTAGCAGTCTCTCTGGGCTTGCTCCTGTTTTTCTCTATCCTTCTCTTGCTTCTTTTTGTGATAATGCAACATGTGGGCTTGTATCTTCTGCCAGGGTTCGATGTCTAACCCAATCATGCTTTCAAATCCACTTTGTATCTCAGTGGGTGGCCACTTTTTGAGAATATTGTAAAAGAATGCAACTTGTGGGCCTCTATTAGTCCACAGCTGTCCTATCTCTTGTCCCCATAGTTCCCTCATCCTATCCAGAAAATTCATTATAGTCTCCATTGGCTTCATAGTCTCCGCCACTAACCCTCCTAGGTCAGGGTGGACAGAGGGGGACATCTCCTTCAGGGTCGTCAATATTTGCAGCCTGTATTAATTGAATGTAGCCCGTCATGCTCAGTGTTTGTAAGAGTAATTGCTGGGATGTGAGCTAACTCTGTATTAGTCTGCTCTCAAATAAAACTGCTTAGAAGACTTTTGATAGTGCCTAAACTTTAGGTTTATTGCCAGAGTGTTTTTCTCAAAACATGAAATATATTTGCCTGTTCCATCCAGCAATAGCTGAACTTTTTCCTTAGCCCTTCTTTGTCCATTCCAGCCAACGACACATAGATGGTCCCTGACGTGATCATCGGTACCAGCGGGTACATTCTTATTTCAGATGACTCTTGTGGTTTCTCCCTAACATGGCATTCCCATCTTTTTAGCCATTCCCGCATGTAAGGGAAGTTCCTCTTAGGATCTCCTCCTCCATGCCGGACGCAATCTTCCGCTATTGCTATGTCCTGTGATTCAAAGGAAACCTCCTTCGGCCAATGTCCGTCATACTGGTCTTTTTTTCTCAGTTCAGGTGGCTTGCAGGTGGCAGAACGACCACATGAAGATCCCGCCTTCCACACTGGCCACTATCTCCCTTTCAGTTAGTTTATCTATCCTTTGCATTTGGGTGAAGCAGCATGCGTCTTTGTTGCTGCTGCCCTCCTGCACGGCAAATGTGTCATCTTGTTTTTCCTATGTCTTGGTTGGTTCAACACCAAGCTACCTTGGTCTCCTATTTCCAAGTCAGCTGCTCTCCTACATTGAAAATTTGGTGAGGCTCGGATCCCAGCCAGAAGCCTCTCATTTATCTAATTCTGCCTTTGATTCTTTCCCGATCAGTGGCCTTTACCTACCCTGCATCTCTTTATGTGGGGAGAACACTGGTCTGTTTTCTCACTGTGCTTCCTGGGTGCAAGCTCTTTCTCCTTCTTGAGCTCGCACCTTTCATTACATCCCGTCTTGGTTGTCTCCTTCTCTCTGAGCTATGCAGTATTCTTTTCATCGGGCTTCGTTCTGTTGTTTCCTAAGGTACCTAAGGTAATCCTGTAGCTCCACCCTCGTCATTGGATACCGAGGGACTGGGGCCCCCTGCCTTACTCCCTCGAGCTGTATCACTGTCTGGAACTGCCATAAATCTCCCTGCCACCTTTGTGTATTCATCTAAACTGTTTAGAGTACGTGTTCTCCAAGCCGCTAGAGTTCTATGTGTTGGGTGCGATGACAGGGGGTCAAACTTCTGGGAGCCCTCACACCTGACTGGCGTTTGCAATGGGATTACCTTCGCGTGCTAGTCTGTTCGTTTCTCATGCCTGTGCTAACCATTCATTGTTTGATAGGGAGCCCACTGGTTGCTACTACTGGTACACTGGAATATCCTAATGCAGGTAAAACAGGCAAGAGCACCTCCATACCTGCATATGGTGGGGAGGTGCTGACACCTTGCTTGCTATCTGCAGTGTGGTACTGCCAATCTAGGCTTCCTTGCGGATGGCCCATTGTTCTACTAATGCCTCTCTCCTCTCTTAATTTTACCCTGTGTATTTAGTTTCTCCTGTGTTCAACTGCATTAGTGTCAGAAGTTCCCTCCTTTGGCACACCCAAATGGATGTGCCTTGATTCTTGACAAATCTTATTAAGTTTCTTAGCCTGTGTGGGGAATTTGTTTTAGGGAATATTTGGTTTTCATCTGCTTGTGAGGAAAATATACACAAGGTTACTGCTTCCAGTTACGTTACTACGAGCTCAGCGCTATCTACAGACGTATCAACAATTTGATATGAACAGTTCATAAACACAATTAACAATGCATATGAAGGGTTGCAACATACAAGAAGTGCAATTATCAATAAAAACAGTATCTAAACGATATTGACTCTTGGCATCAAATATAGTTTGAGAGAAATAGTAGCACCCTCATATGAAAGATTGAGTCATCAACAAGAGTACCATACTTGAGACAAAGCACAGTTTGCAGTTGTTAACAGCACTACAACATCACATATGCCTTACACCAATCTCAAAAATTTAAAAAACTGACTGTGAGAAAAAAATTATGACTTTGTCAAAAATCGCTTAGCCCACTCCTAGCACATTTTATCCTTGACCAGGGGAAGTTCTGTGCGGTACATGGGACTAAGTGAGTGTGACAGTCGGTCAATATTGTCTCTGGGGCAAAGATAATAATAGTTTGTGGAAAAAAGAGAATAACGCAAAAACCACAGGCCCTTCTTAGCCAAACACAAGTTACAACTAATCTTCCAGGTCCAAATCTTTTCACCTAAATGTCCTAATCGCACCCTGTATCACACCCAGGGGCCAAGCATACCGTCTGTATCACACCCAGCGGTCTAAGCAACCAACAATTCTCACTCCTTTCAGATATCAACAATGTTAAGAAACCGGTGGCACTGAAAAAATCCTTTTAAACTAAAATAATAAGATTGAGGTGCCAACTCGCCCAATCAGGATAGCTTTATCACAAAAATACCAATCTGAGACCCATAAAGGGCTATGCAATAAATATTCACATAATTATTCATCTTTCCTATCATACTGACTATCTAAAAAAAGTGACTACAAACGATAGTCTCCAAGGCCGTCTTACGACTACTCAGCTAGGAGATATAAAATAGGTAATATGCTAGATTTGTCTGCTTAAACCTAAAAAGTAAGACATCTAAGCTTCCACTGAATGTTTTTTTCCCTCTGCACCTTTCAGTATTGATCTTAATTCACTTGCATGGGTGCTACACTGAACTGGAAGCTTATTTCATAATTTCTTTTGAAGAACATTAGTTGATCCAGCAGCATACTCAACTGATATCATATGGCAAGGTGCTGCTGAAGCTCTGCACTAGCCATTGGACGTAGTAAGTAACTTTTTAGAGCAAACATATCACACAGTGAAGATGGGGGGCATATTACAAAGCAATAGCGATAATTATCGCTATTGCTTGGTTAGAGACAAAAATTTATCGCTGAGCTGCGGCGATTTTTATCGCAGATAAACCTTGGTATTACCAAGATTTATCGCAAATGCGATAAAAATCGGCCGCAATGCATGAATATCGCTGAAAAGTCCGCGATATTCATGCATTACCGAGCTAATTCTCTTAGCCATGTTATCCACCTCCCATTGGATAACATGGCTAAGAACTTTTCAGGGCAGGTGTTAGCTTTTGGAGATATTCGCGCTTAGCACGAATATTTCCATAAGTTGGTAATAGGAGATAGCGATGTTAGCGACTGTGTCCAGTCGTTAACATCTTGGCACGCCCACTTTGCATGTCATTAGTGATAAATATCACTGACATGCAAAGTGGGGCCCAAGATCGTCGTTATCTCCTACTATCTGTCGCTAACTGGTGTTAGCGACAGCTCGGTAATAGGGAGATAATTTTATCTCCGCTTTCTTGGCTTTTAAAGCCAAAAAGCGGAGATAAACACCCTTGATAATATGCCCTATGGTTCTTATATTATTGGCAGTTCTCATAAAAGAGCTACATCTGATTGACTGCTATCTGATTAGCTGCTGTCACCTTTGGGTTAATTGTCCCTACATCTAAATCCTTAGGCACAGGTGACTCTCACTAACAATTTTCTCCTTTCTTTGGGCGAGGTCTTCTGCTTTAGTGCTGCAATACTGGGCAAGGCTTCTATCTAGGTATCTTTGTCTCGGCTTAGTGTGGCAACACAACAACAGTGAAGAATAGTGAGTGAGTAGCACCCTTGCATTGGAGCCTACTAAGTGTTGAGCAGAGCCAAGAATCCATCCTTTCCAAATTCTTATACTCAGATCACTGTATCGCACCTAGGCAGGCCAGTTTCTTGATTCAAACTCGTGTGCTGGTGCCAGGAGAGACTGCACTGTAGCCAGCTTGGTAGAGGACTGGCATTTGGCTATTTTCCTGAAGGGTACAGAGATGTGGCTGAATGACCTATCAGCTGGTACTGGATTGCTTATAAGGATAGTATGGAGTCATAGTTCATAGTCATATCCACTTTATTCGGTTGATTAAAACCTTAAAAGTACACAACAAGACATTCTATATACCAACATTAAAACTTATACAGGGATCATGTTAAGGTAATCTTTAAGAAATATAAAAATGTAAGCAGGAGAACAGTCCTCAGCCTTTAGAATGGTTATGTGCAAGCATATCCAAAAGTAAATTGAACAGTTTCTCTGGGGCACAGGGGACAATCAATCTAAAACCTTATGTCATCACAAAGTTCAGAAAACGAAACATTTCATTAAAATGGCATCCTGTTAAAACACAATTCATCACGGAGAAGACACAGATGTCATCACAAAAAAGATAGAAGGGCTGTACTTCAATAAAAAGAAATTCTGTTAGAACGCAATTCATCCCAAAAGTAAGAAAGACAACAACATTACATGACAGGGTAGCTCTACATTTACTTTCCATAGTGGCCGCAACCTAATGACTGTAAATATTAAGACTGTCCCTTGTATTAATCAGCAAATATTGGCATACATGAAGTACAATAACATTAATAAAACAGGACGCTAGGAAAAGACATATTATCTTGTTAAAATTATATTGCATAAATCAGAATAACATGATTACACTGTCACAGTATCCACGATGGCTATCTCAACGGCAGCCTATTCCTATGTCTAATAGCCCCAGTTAAGAAACTTGCCACCCCGATACAGACTAAAGGTGAGGCTAACACGTGTAGATACATCAGAGCCGGCCTCACTTGAACACATTTGCAACCTTTGAGCAGTAAAGAGCACAGAAACACATTAGCTGGAGAGTATCTTGTTCAGAGAAGTTGTCTCAAGGACAGGGTTTTAATGAGTCAGGTTTGGAATAGCCTTTGGGAAATGCCAGTAACCAGGGATCTATAATCAATCGAAATCTCATCTAAATGAAAAGATGGTGAGCTTTGCTAACATAAGAGAGATATGGGTGCATCTGCTGGCCCAGGCTCAGTGTGACAAACCTTCTCACAAAGGGTTTAATTAATTCATTCTCCTCCCTTAGACCTTGGCGCTTGTCTAAAAACTGCTGTTTAAATGCTCTAATAGCGTTCTTGCCCAGGGGGGTATGGGTAAGAAACAAACCGGGGCAATCAAGATTCTCTGTCTGATCCTTAATACATTTCAGCCAGGGAATGTGTAAAACCTTGTCTAGTGCAATACAATCTAAACTAATAAGTTGATTTAGATTTGGGGTCGGTTAAGCCCAGATTCTTAGCCAATGTAAGAGCTGCGTAACCGTAGCCCACTCCAAGTTCCTCATGTAGATTAAAAATCGGGGTAGCAATAGAGACTGAGAGAAGTTTGCGCATAAAGGGGCAGATTTATGAGGCCCTTGCGCCAAGTTTACGCCGCTGTTGCGTCACGCAAGGTGGCGTAAACGTGGCGCATCCCTATGAACGATTTGCAACGTGACGCATCTAGGCAGATGCGTCACGTTGTAAAGCCCTGCGCCGCTTGTGGGCTTTCCGGCGCAGGGTGGGCGTTCCGGGGCAGGTGCGCCTCGCAAAAGTGGGTGAGTGAAATCTATGAGATTTCACTCAGTCACTTTTAAGCCAATGCTGCGTCAAAAGCCTGCGCCTGCTTGAAGCAGGCGTAGGTCTTGACGCAGCATTGTTAAAATGGGGCAGCCCCGAGCCTTGCTGGAGCTGCGTCGCGCTTGCGACGCAACTCCAGCAATGCGCCACATTTCCGGCGCAGATGCGTCACGCATCTGTGCCGTTTTTTCACCATGGTGCGCCGCATTATAAATGCGGCGCACCATGGCTGGCGGAGCTGTGGCGCACTGTGGCGCATGTTAACTGGCGCATCCCTGGGGATGCGCCAGTTAACATAAATCTGCCCCAAAGTTTTTCTCGGCTCCTTGAATTCCCTTCACATCCTTATAGCCCAGATGTCACTACCATAGGGGGCCATAGGGTTACACTTCTAGTGGATGTACGGCTTTACCACGCATACTTTTACAACGCTTGCCGTTACAACGCGTTTTTTTCAACGCAAGTCGTTACCACGACTTGCGTTGAAGGGGGTGCGGACTTAGGAATTTTTTAATTTACTATTCCAACACCAGCCTACGTACAGTAGGGAAGGTGTTGGATAGTAAATTAAAAAATTCCTTGTCCTGCAGCGCCCTCCAGCGCAAGTCGTGGTAACGACTTGCGTTGAAAAGACCGCGTTGTAACAGCACGGCGGTGTAACAGCAGCGTCGTAAAGGCTGTTCCCTACTTCTAGTACGGAGTCAAAATATCAAGGTCCTGATTTACAAATATAACTTACACTTTTGACTAAAATGCACTTTTGAGTAACTTTACTAATTTTGGCTCTTCACTAACTCCAAATGAAAATTTACCACAAAAGTGTAACTTACATTCCAACAGTTCCTCAAAGGAGAGTGTGGCACCTGAATAGTTGCAATTTATGAATGAAAAGATACTACATCCAATTTACGACTGTTATTTATGTCTGGCAGAAAATCTGAATTCAGGAGGAGACTTCAAACTGAGAGCAGAAACTCCACATGGTAGGGATTAGGAGACCTCCACAAATGTGACGTACTCACCTCACATGGAGCACTCCATATGGTAGTGAGTAGAAAACCTAAGCATATCAATGATAAGGAAAATTAAACATCTGAAAGGAGTCAGGCACACCTGACACACATTCACTTACAACCATCAATCAATCAATCATTTGTAAAGTGCACTACATACCCGCGAGGGTCTCAAGGCACTGAGGGGGTGGCGCTACTGATCGAACAGCCAGGTCTTGAGTATCCTCCTGAAGGTCAGCAGGTCTTGGGTCTGTCTTAGGCTCAGTGGGAGGGTGTTCCATGTCTTGGCGGCGAGGTGGGAGAAGGATCTCCCAACTGTGGTTGTACTTCGGATGTGCAGGGTGGTGGCGAGTGAAAGGTCGGCGGAGCATAGCTGGCGGTTGGGGATGTAGAAGGAGAGCTGTGTGTTGAGGTAGGCTGGGCAGGTCTTGTGGAGTGCCTTGGGTGCGTGGGTGAGGAGCTTGAAGGATATCCTCTTGTTGACGGGGAGCCAGTGCAGGTTGCTCAGGTGGGGGGTGATGTGGCCGTTCTGGGTGCATTGTAGTGGTTTGATGAGCTTGGTCGGGGCTCCCAAGTAGAGGGCGTTTCCTTAGTCGAGTCTGCTGCTGACGAGGGCCTGGGTGACTGTCTTTCTTGTATCTGTCGGGATCCATCTGTAGATCTTGCGGAGCATGCGGAGGGTGTTGAAGCAGGAGGAGGAGATGGCATTGACTTGCTTGGTCATTGAAAGCATTGAGTCAGGATGATTCCCAGGTTGCGTGCATAGTAGGTGGGTGTCGGGCTGCCCCCAGTGCCGTCGGCCACCAGGAGTCGTCCCAGGCTGAAGGGTTGGATCCGAGGAAGAGGATCTCCGTCTTGTCCGAGTTCAGCTTCAGAAGGCTGGTCTTCATCCAGTTGGCAACTGCCTTCATTCCTTCGTGGAAGTTGGCTTTGGCGGTGATTGGGTCCTTGGTGAGGGAGAGGATCAGCTGAGTGTTGTCGGCATAGTAGATATTGTTGAGGTCGTGCTGTCGGGCTACGTGTGCGAGCGGGGCCATGTAAATGATGAACAGCGTCGGGCTGAGGGAGGAACCCTGGGGTACGCCGCAGATGATCTCGGAGGCTCTGGAAAGGAATGGGGGAGGAGGATGCTCTGGGTTCTGCAGGAGAGGAAGGAGGTGGTCCAATCCAGAGCCTTGTCTCGGATCCATGCGGGCTGGAGGCGTGCGCGAAGTGTGCGGTGGCAGACGGTGTCGAAGGCGGTAGAGAGGTCTAGGAGGATGAGTGCTGCGGTCTTGCCGTTGTCCAGCAGGGTCCTGATGACATCGGTGGCAGCAATGAGGGTAGTCTTGGTGCTGTGGTTGCTGCGGAACCCTGACTGGGAAGGGTCCAGGATTCTGTTTTCTTCGAGGTATCGGTTAGCTGTCTGTTGACGGTTTTCTCGATGACCTTGGCCGGGAAGGGGAGCACAGAGATGGGCCGGAAGTTCTTGAGGTCTCTTGGGTCTGCCTTAGGTTTTTTGAGTAGGGCGTTGATCTCGGCGTGTTTTCAGATCTCTGGGAAGGTTGCGGTCTCGAGGGAGAGATTGATAACGTTGCCCAGGTGGGGTGCGATGGAGCTTTTTGCTCTGTTGAAGCCGTGGTGCTGGAATGGGTCTGACGGAGAGCCGGAGTGGATTGTGCGCATGGTCTTGATGGTGTCATCGATGCTCACGCTGGCCCAGGCTAGGAGGGGGTCGTGGTCGATGGTGTGCAGAGGGTCTGTTGTTTTGCTGTCTGTTGGGGCTGTCTGGGAGTTGAAGCTGTCATGGATGTCTGCTATCTTGCGTTGGAAGAAGGTGGCGAGGGAGTCGCACAGGGCTTGCGACGGCGGGATGTCGTTGGTGTTGGAGCTGGTGTTGGAGAGTTCCTTCACGATGTTGAAGAGATCCTTGCTATTATGTGCATTGTTGTCGAGGCGGTCTTTGAAGGAGGTCCTCTTGGCCACCCTGAGGAGGTGGTGGTGGTTGTGGATGGCATCCTTGTGTGCTTTGTGGCTATCCAGAGTTTGTTCACTGTGCCATTTTTTCTCTAGTTTCCGGCAGGCTTGCTTGGAGGCTAGGAGTTCTGGGGTGAACCAGCTGTCCCTCTTGCTGGTGTCTCTGTGGGGGGGGGTTTCTTCAGTGGGGCGAGGGTGTTGGTGCAGTCCTCGATCCAGCATCTGAGGCTGTATGCAGCGTTGTCGGTGTTGGAGGGTTCGGTGGGTGGGCTGAGAGCAAGGTTTGCATGTAGTTGGTCTTCACTGATTTTGCTCGAACAGCGGCTGGGATCTGTTGGGTGTGGTGGGCTTCTGGAAGGCGATGTGGATGCAGTGGTGGTCGGTCCAGAAGAGTTCGGTGGTGTGTCTGACGGAGACATGTAGGCTTGAGGAGAAGACGGGGTTGAGCGTGCGGCCGGTGGAGTGGGTGGGGGTTGTGACAAGTTGCTTCAGTCCGAGGTTGGCGAGGTTATCGATCAGGGTTGTGGAGTTGTTGTCGTTGTAGTTCTCAAGGTAAAAGTTCAGGTCTCTGAGGAGGAGTAGTCAGCAGAGGTCAGGGCGTGCATGCTGATCAAGCGATGGAGGTGCTGAACTGGGGGCAGGGTCCGGGGGTCGCTAGATGAGGGTGCCTCCGAGGGTGCCTCTGAGGGTGGAGTTAGGGTCTGTGTGGATCTGGAAATGCATGTGTTCGGCGGTGCTAAACCCGGTATCAGTGCTAGTTGAGACCCTGATGCTTTTCTTGTGCGACTCCGTTGTTGCGGTCTCTGCGAGTTATCGTGTAGCCGTCTGGGATGGCGATGGTGATGTCAGGTGTGGAAGTGTTGTTAAACCAGGTCTCTGTCACGAAGGCGGCGTCCGGGGATGTTGTGTCGAGCAGGTCCCAGAGCTCGATGCCATGTACGAAATCTGGGTATTAGTTGAGGGGGTGAGAACCCACCTCAAATATAATCACAGACCTTGTGAAGCACTAAAGCACAGGTCTTCAAACTGGGGGTCCCTGTATGGTTTCAAAGGGAGGGGGTGCGAATGCCTCTGCAATTACTTGTAAATGAAGGTAGCCTGTAACTGTGGCCTTATGTATTTGCTGCCTTTCCTGGCTGTCTACATTTACACACAGCCTGGAGTGCTGTGAAGGGAGGTCACTGAGTGTCAAGAAGTTGGCTAAAAGAAAAGAACTAACTAGTATGAGCAGTTTGTTCTTTTGCTGTCAGTTAACTGCATATAAAATAATGAGCAAACAGATTCAATGAAAATAAAATCAAGTTGCATTACATAGGGCCCGATTCACAGAACTAACTTAAGACAAAATCCTAAACTTACTACCATTTTGGTATTCACAGAAGGCACTTACTCATTTTGGTATTCACAGAAGGCACTTACTCATTTCGGTATTCACAGAAGTGAGGAGTCCTAACTTTAGGGCTCCTAAATGCCTTCTGTGAATATCGAAAGTCTTAAAGTTAGGATTTTTCTTAGTTTAGTCGTAGTAAAGTTAGGACTCCTAACTTTCGGACTCCTAAATGCCTTCTCTGAAAACCGAAAGTCTTTTGGTATTCACAGAAGGCATTTAGGAGTCCTAAAGTTAGGAGTACTAACTTTACTACTACTAAACTGAGAAAAATCCTAATTTTAAGACTTTCCGTATTCACAGAAGGCATTTAGGAGTCCTAAAGTTAGGACTTCTAACTTTTGTGAATACCGAAATGAGTAAGTGTCTTCTGTGAATACCAAAATGAGTAAGTGCCTTCTGTGAATACGAAAATGGTAGTAAGCTTAGGATTTTGTCTTAAGTTAGTTCTGTGAATCGGGCCCATACAGTCTAAAATAGGTTGCTGCAAAATGATGCAGTGTTTGAAATAAGAACACATTCCTACAAAATTAAGCCTTTAGTAATAAGTGATCAGATAGTACATAATGTAAGCATTGTTATATTTGTGTATTATTTAATTTATTTTAGAGTTTTATATAGCGCTGGCCAGACCCGGATGTATCGGAGCGCTTTACGACATTTATAGTGAAGAAAATCGAGCACATAGTATGGTATACATACTTAAACATAGTTATAAGTATAAGAAAACACCCCTAGATTACCCCTGCAAAATCTTTGTCACTTTGGCACATTGATCAGGGTCACTTTAATTAGAGGACCAAATTATGCAACAGGGTTGAATAAATTATGCAAAAAGAAACAGTAAATTATGCAGCATAATCACACACATTTTGCTGTTAGCTTTATTTCCCTTTCTTTTCATTTTTAGTCATGGTAACACTGTCAGATGAAATAATATACTACATTAGTACCAATTTAACACCCAAATACATCAAAGTGCAACAGCAAGATGAACAATCAACCTTTATGAAGGGCCGTCTACTGATCTAGAACACATCACCAACCATGTTTCAAGTAACTTTTGATCCATTTGAACTAGAATCAAATTTGTTTGTTCAAATCTGCAGATTATCCAACAGATGATGGATTTTGAAGCTAATGTAGTAAATTCATAACAATGCAGAAAATGCTTCTGCCTCAGAAACACATAATTCCAGTGGCCCTGGCTTTATGTGACTTATCAATTAATGGCTGGTAAGAGGATGTACTTTAACAGCCATAGTGGCCACCCTTGAAGCCGGGTAACAAGGTTCGAGTCCTGACGGGAGTCTCAAGCATCCTGTGATTCTGGGCAAATCACTTAATTAACAAATTAACGTGTCAGTCTGTAATGGAACTGGTGCTCATATAAAGTGCTCTGATACCTTTGGGTTGAGTATGTACTATATTAAAACGCGAAACAAATAAAAGTCCTGTTTCTTCTTTAACTGTTTGCACTACCGCCCCACCCTTTCTTTCAAGCAGAGCCACCGTAAAGTAAGCACTAACCATTCAGGGGCAGTTGTTTTTGTAAAAAGGTGAGTCCAGGGGGTAACAGGGAGGAAGTCAGAAGGGGTCCATTCAGATGCAGAGCACTGATCCTCTTGACCCCTAGGACCTCAGAGTATTGGGCCAGGAAAAAGAGGAAAAGAGTGGGATTCATAAATATAGCCAGGGATGACCCAGAAAAGTAAGAACTGTGTGGGGGTTTCATTTTTATGGTTACAAATGACCAGAGACTGCTTCCTCAGAGAGATACCCCAAGGAAGAGGATAATAAAAGGGAGCTTTTTTATATATAAAAAGGGCCATCAATTAGTGCAGCAGGTAACACTGCCAAGTGTGTTAGTGGCCACTGCTGTTCAATTATGGCCATCTTACCATGAAGTGGAGTGGGTGCTCATTTTCCTTGCTAGTATCAGAGCCCAGGTTACCCTTGCTACTTTTTAAAATAAAGGGGCAGCATGAATCACTGGTACTGCAGGTACAGTTTCACCAGGAGCCAGAGGTATGAGGAGCCAGCTAAACATTAATAGTGGCTGTTGACTAGCCTTCCTTCTTAGCAATAGGGCCTACTGTACACTTGCTAGTTTTCATTTGGTCCTCAAAGCAATAGCCCACGGGAGGGGACACATTGATGCAGTGGAGACACCTTTGTTTGCCCTCAGAGAGATGGCAGAAAAGGGTGTGTGTCTAGATGGGAGTCCATGTTTTTAACAAAGGGCAGAGGAGACTGCCCTCTTTGCAAGGCAGTAGAGAACATTAGTGAAGCTGGTTCAGAGGCACTGGGGCCCAGGGGTAGGAGGGGCACACTGCATCACAATTATGACTGTCTCCCTTTAAAAAGGGTACATGGGAGCTTATCTTCTAACATTAGGACCAAGGGCACCATTGCAAATATAGGTGGACAGCGTGTGGGAGCTCTTGTTTCTGAAAGGGCCTGTTTTAAGATTAGAGCGATAGTCCGGCATGGCGGCGAAAGGGTATAAGAGGCAGAGGAGATAGCCTGCTACTCAGGACTGATGTTATAATTTGTGCAGAGTTATCATTTGTGAAGCAGGTGTAGTTGTGTTGAGGACCAGTAGTGTGAGGGGCTCACAACACCTCAATTATAGGGGGCAGTATTTTGGGGTCAATAACTGTTTTTGTTTGATTCATTTTCTGTTTTAGAAGACTCACATTTAGTGTGGTTTATAGCTATTGAAAAAGTACTCCTGAAATGATCTCATAATCCATTCCCTCTATGCTCAGCCCTTTCCCTCCCACTGAGCCAATCATTGCCGTAAAGTTTTGGAACGGGGCTTGACATTAAAACATTTTGCTCTAAAGTCACCACATAATTCTGTGCTAAACCCTCTGTAGCTTAGCATAAAGCAGTCAGGCTTAACTTAGAGGCAACGTATAAAATATTGATGCAGCACTCAAACAGTGAAATCAGAACACAAGAACAATCCCCCCAAAAATCCTAAACTAATTTGGGAAAAATAGAGAATATTTTAATATCTGCAGAACACAAGTTTTATTAGATTTAACAATAATTCATAAAAGCACATGATACAAAGTTTCTTCATAAGAACATACTTGAAAAAATTTAAAAAATAAAATGGCAACGTTCATCACTGTAAAAAGGTAAAAAAGTGGCGGCGCCTCCATGAAAGCAATGTGACAGTCCAAGCAGTCTAATGGCACCCACAATGTCTGCCTTTGTAAGCTTTTAGTTGGATGGGACAAACATTGGGGTGCCTCAACGAGGCTAAATTGAGTTAGAGGCTTGGGGGACCTTGAATTGGTGATAAGCCAGGTGGATGAACATTTTTAAATTAATGTTTAAAGCCGTGTTCTTTTGGTTCAGGGCAGCAATGCTACCCTGCCTACAGGTCCAGACTCCCAATTTCTTCCATTCGAGCCTCAATTTTGTTCTTCACAGGGACAACAGTGCTGGGCAAATACATGCTACAGAGATTCATCTGATTTGCCACAAGCTCTGCATGCAAGATCGTCTGAAGTCTGCCGCCATGCGGGAGATGTTTCAAGAAAAGTTACTCACCCATCCTAAGGGCCAAGAATCTTTGTTTTAGATGTAGAGAATAAGAGAAAGCCAAGTGTGGCAGGGGAGCGCCAGCTGGTAGGAATTTATAACTGCCCATGCGTGCTTCCTTTTGGCTATGGTCTTTCTATCTAATAGTCTGGAGCTTAGTAGCGCTTTTTGATGCTTAATGTAAAAGCTTTTTTTCTAGGTTTAAAAGACCAGAGATCATCTGCTGATACTTGTAACCTGCATTAATTGAAGTACCGGCAGTGAGGCCCAAAACAGTTATTAGCGCTTATGTCCAACCATGACAGGGACTCGAGGGCGCTGGCTCTAGCCTGTCTCAGTTTGTGACAAAGGTTGAGAAATGACCCCATGCTTTGCAAGGTATAGTTTGGGAGGTACAGCTCGAATCAAATCTGGGCAGCAGATGAACTTTTTGCTAGTCAATTGGTTAAGGTTGGTACTGAACTTGCGGAGAGAGATATCAAAACCATACAACAGGGTGGGGCCTATCTTGGCTCGCATCACTTTCAAAATTGCAGCTAAGTTAGGGCCGGTCAGTTTTTTGAGAGCTTACAGAGGCTAACTAAGAGAGCCGTGGCTTTGATGACAATTTCGTGGCAATGTTTTGTTAGTGTGCCCCTTTAATCGATATAGAGTCCTAGCTACCTGTAAGTTTTGCCAACGGGAATTTGAACATTGTCGTACGATCAGCCACCACCTCTTTACTGCTTCCTGCCCAATAAGGCCACTTGGGTCTTCTTAAGATTTACTGCCAATTTGTTCGTGGTGATGTACATGTGTGGGAAGTTTAACAGCTGATGCTATCTGACTCTGGTACAACTGAAAAGAGCAAGATCATCAGCATATGAGAGATTACTGATCTGTGTGCTGCCAGTCCGGGGGAGTTGGCTATTTATTGAGTCCAAGTCTGCTGAGAGATTGGCTAGAAAAAGATTAAAAAGCAGAGGGGCTAGCACACATCCCTGTCATCTGGATTTTTCTAGAAAGGTGCAATCCAGGGCCGATCTTAACTTGTATCCAGGTGCTTGTGTGAAGCTACATGATTGGCTTCAATAATTTAGTCGTTATTTCCCACCTGGATAGCTTAGCTCAAAGAGACTCCCTTGGTACGTGGTCAAAAGCGGCTTTAAAAGCCACAAAACAATAAAAATTGATAAAGCTAAGAGGTTAGTCAGTGTGCCTGAGTTTTCCACAAACCTGTTTATTTCCAGCCCTTTTGAGTCAGCCCACCTCTTTAGGTCTTCCAGCAGCAAGCTGGCAAAAAAACGTCATTGTCCAAAAGTGGTATCAGTCTAGAAGTACTTGGGGCTGATTTTGAGGCAGTTTGTGGATAGGCTGAATGATCACACCGTGTCAAGAATCTTGTATGATTGAACTCCGTAGTGAGTAATCGAACAGGCTGGATAACTGCTTGGACCGGGAGTGTATGTTCTTTTCGAACAGGGCCTGTGGCAGGCCATTTGGGCCCAGAGCTCCGTCCGATCTGACCTTAAATAGAGTTTTTCCCAGCTTTGTGGGGAAGAAGGAGACCAATTCCATTTAATTGTCCTGCACGGCTTGCAGGAAGACCTGCCATTCCCTGGGAGGTATTGTAGCTAGTAATGCCTTCCACTCTTCCCCCTGGGAGTGACCGGCGAGAAAGGTTACCCAGTCAGCCTCATACTGATACTTTGCACTTCCCAGGCTGCTGCTTCCATTGGAATGGTTGGTTATTAATACCCAGAATTGTCAGGGGTTCTGGCTCTTGCTTGCGTAAAGGGGAGAGCACCAGAGTTGTTGAAAGTGTTGTTGTTTATTGATTCGAATCTACTTTGAAGGAGCGGGCATTTCCAGAGAAAGGCGCAAAGCCCTACTCCTACACCTCGGCGGCAAGGACATACATCGCATCTACAAAACGTTGACGGAGGCCACACTGAAGACATACCAAACACTCCTCGCAGCACTGACCGCTTACTTTGAACCCATGGCGAGCAAGGATTATGAGCCATTCATCTTCCGCCAAGCGAAACAGGAGGCCGAAGAGTCACTGGACGCTTTCCACAGCAGATTAAAGGAACTAGCTAGCATGTGCAGATTCCGGGATGAACAGGAGGAAATCCGAGGACAGATCATCCAAGGCTGTTTCTCGTCCAAACTCCGAGTCACCATCCTCCAAGAAGACGACAAACCCCTCGCCGACATACTCAAACTTGGTTGGTCTAAAGAACTGTCTCAAGCAAGGGCATCCCACATGGATTCGGCCCTACACCAGCCTGTCAAACTTGAACAAGTCCACACGGCAGAAAAGGTGAACGTGCTAAGACAAAAGGGGAGACAAACGAGCAGAAGAAAGCAACGTGACAAAAAGAAGGAGTGTGAATATTGCGGAGGCCAGCCACACTGCATGCAAGACTGCCCCGCAAGAGGAAAGAAATGTAGCGCATGCGGGTGGATGAACCACTTTGCGGCGGTATGCAGGTCCACGAGAGCCAAGAAGGAGGCAGCACATGTGGTGAGAGAAGGAGGAGACAGTGAAGACATGGACGATGATGCAGAAGACTATCCAGTCCACTACGTATATGCCATCGACCAACCTGAAAGGAAAAAACGCCGCCTTCCAAAATGCCACATCAAGATTCACCAGCAAGAGGTGAGAGCCACCATTGACACAGGGGCGTCTATTGAACTGATGGCGGCGAATGTGTACAGCCAACTGCAGGCAAAACCCCCACTACGAGAGGCAAAGATCCGAGTGTTCGCATATGGCCAGAAAACGCCTATCCCTTTGATCGGGTGTTTTAAAACAGAACTACAACACCAAGAGGCAATGGTGCCCACAACGATCTATGTCACGAAGGAAGGCAGTGGCATGCTGCTAAGCGGACAGTCGGCAGAAGATCTAAAACTCATATCTTATGCTCTGGCAGTACTAGAAGAAGAACTAGACACCATCATGGAAGAGTTTGAGGATGTGTTCAAAGGCATCGGATGCCTAAAAGGGAAGGAAGTGTCTCTCCACATCGACCCATCAGTCCAACCGGTCGCACTGAGACATCGACGCATTGCGTTCCACCTAAGGAAAAATGTAAATTGTAAATTGATACTTGTATAGCGCACTACTCACCCGCAAGGGTCTCAAGGCGCTTGTACGAATACTGCTGTGGAACCCATCCTGGCTTTCCCTGTGAGGCGTCCACTCCTGGGCACCCCCAAGGTGGAGGCTAGGCATCCTTAGCATTGTGGGGGCCGTTGTGGAGATTGAGCAAGCTATTGCCCAGAGTTGCAGAGTGTGACTCCATGATTGGAACAGGCACCGAGGCAAGAATTATCAGGTCCGTGGAATTTTGAGCCCAAGACCCGCCGAGGCGGGGAATTGAACCCTGGTCCCGGGCTAGACCTCTGCATCAGGGTCTACCGCTCTAATCATTGAGCCACACTTCTCCAGGAAGAAAGTGGAAGAGGAACGCAAAACACTAGAAAACAAGGGATCATAGAGAAGGTCAGTGGACCCACCCCATGGTTATACCCAATCGTAATAGCCCAAAAACCCAAGCAACCCGGACAAGTCCGCATCTGCGCCTCCCGAACGCAGCGGTAAAGAGAGAACGGCACCTAACTCCCACGATAGACGATATCCTAGGGGAACTCAATGGCACGAAGTGGTTCTCCAAGGTAGATCTTCGATCAGGCTATCACCAGCTACCTCTCCACCCGGATTCAAGGTACATAACCACTTTTTACACTCATGTAGGACTAAGGCGATATCGGCGCCTCAACTTCGGGATCTCGAGTGCCGCTGAAGTGTTCCAGAACACCATCCGCGAAGTCCTCAGTGGACTCCCGGGGGTTCTAAATGTAAGTGATGACCTACTCATCTATGCGACGTCCATTGAAGAACACCACCAAAGGCTAAGAAGGGGTTCTACAAAGAATCAAAGAGTCAGGTTTAACCCTACACCAGGAAAAGTGCCAGTTCCTACAGTGAAAAATCAGCTTCTTTGGGTATACCTTCTCGGACCATGGAGTAGCGCCGGACCCCGACAAAGTAAAGGATGTCCAAGAGGCCCCGGCCCCAACGAACGTCTCAGAAGCAACAAGTTTCTTGGGGATGGTGAACTTCTGTGGGCTTTTCATCCCTTATCTGTCCAACCTAAGCAAGCCAGTGCGAGAACTGACCAAATCAGCCACCAACGTGGCAATGGGGCCCAGAACAAGCGAAAGCTTTCTGAGATACAAAGGCAGCATTGTCAGCGGACACCACCCTCTCATACTTTGATCCCTCCAAGCCCACCAATGTGGCCGTAGACGCTAGCCCCTTCGGTCATGGGGCAGTGCTAACGCAGCTTCAGAGCAACGTGGATTAGGTGCCCATCGCCTATGCCAGTCGCTCGTTGACAGACACGGAGCAGAGGTACTCGCAAATTGAGAGGGAGGCCATAGCCATCCATTGGGCCTGCCAACACTTTCATGTCTACGTGTACGGCCACCCCTTCACGGTGACCACGGACCACATGCCTCTCTTACCCCTGTTCCATGGCACAGTATCAAAGCCACCTCCGAGGATCGAGAAGTGGATACGTCAGCTACAAGGGTACGACTACAGAGTGGAGTACAAACCAGGGTCAACAAACCCCGCAGATTACCTGTCGAGACACCCTCGGGAAGCCACCCTGAAGCTGGAGCCATAGCAGCCGATTAAACGCTGCATTAGGAAACCATCACCGCCATCTTGGGTGAGTCACAGGGCGAGCAGACTACTTGCTCTGCCCTCCCACCCTGACCATTATAAAAAGCCCATTTACTTGGCAATCTTCCTACCGACAGACCTATTATAAGCTTCCTGAGGCTTGAGCCGGGAACATTGATTTCTAGCGAACATTTTTAAATTGTATTTCTGTGTGTTGCTATTTTTTTAAACTACTCCTGGAGCACTTCCTACCTCTCTGCTTACGCGTGCGATCACCGCGCTGAAGCTGGGGCCATAGCAGCCGATTAAACGCTGCATTGGGAAACCATCACCGCCATCTTGGTTGAGTCACAGGGTGATCAGACTACTTGCTCGGCCCTCCCACCCTGACCACTATAAAATGTAACCGCCCCCCCCCCCCCCGGAGGCGCAGCAGACAGGCGCAGCGGGCGCGCCAGCGGCGCGCTGAAGGCTCGCCAAAGGCAAGCCCGTCTGCAACCCTCCGCGCCTGTTCCGAGCCTAGTGCCACCCCCCCCTGGATCACAGACTACTGATTTACTATACCCAGGAATCTGCTACGATGCTGACTATCTAAAATCTCTAAACACCAATAAAGCCCACTGCACCCAGATCAACCTAGATACTCTAAACTATGCTCCATATACCTGCCCCCTTTGTTCTCTTCATATTATGGACCACCCCCACTTATCAAATCCAGTTGCTACACCCTATAATAAATCTTCACCTCGGCTACTCCGGAGGGATTCTCTAACATCAGACTTGATAGATCGCTTAAAAAAGGGGGAGGAGGGGGCGTGGCTAGCAGCCGATCATGGCGGCAGCATAAGGGACGAGCTCCGCAGCTGAAGCGGCCTCTTCGACTATCCGACTCATAATCCGCCACAATTTTCAAGCCCTACAGGAGGGTACCGGAGCCCAGGACCGGGCGGAGCAAGTAGCGAGAAGCGGCGTTCAAATCCGACGTCTGGGGACCGAGTTACATCGCGGCTGCGGTTTGGCCTACTTCAATCGCCAAAACCGGGACCTTCCCTGATCGAGTGGACCGGCAGGAAGTGCAGTTGCTCTGGGGGACCAGGACCGGAAGTGTCCGCGAGCCGCATAGGACGGCCGAAGACGCGAAAGCCACGCAGCCAGACTGGGCGCCGCCTACGGTCCAAAGAAGTGTGACTACAATATAGCACTGTAGCCGGTGCCCCCAGCCCTGCTTGAAGTCGGACCGGCGGCCGCAAGTGCGAGGGAGCCTAGGAAGGTGAAGGGCAGCCGCCATTTTCTAGGCCGAGGAAGTTACTGCGCACTTATTGACTGTTGGCACACTTCGCCCCGCGGAACATCCTACCAGTGCCCGATTGATGGGCCTGAGCGCAGCAAACGACTTCACCCGGTTCAGGAGCCCAATACGAACCCCCGAAGGCCCGGGGAGAGACAGTTATTTGCTATCGGCGGACACTTGAGAGGCGCCCTGGCCGGGCTCGCGCGGGGACGGAACCACTAACATTCTGTGGCCGACGTGGGTGAGCCACTCCGGACAAACTGGAGCGGAGAGGCCCGAAAAGCACGAAACCTAAAAGCATGGCAGGGAAAGGACCCAAGGGCGGCGCCACACAGACCGGCATTGAACGATATACGTCCGACAAACCAGCTACCTCCCCAGCGACGGGGAAGGATACGGGGGGGCAAAACTGCAGATACCCCGGGAGGAAAGAAGGCAACGTTGGAAGATGTAATGCATGCTTTGGCTCAGCTACAGACGACGGTGGGTTCGATCTCCACGGATGTCACTCTGCTTAGAGCCGACCTCCACAAAATGTCGGAGAAGGTTAAAGACATGGAGGTGGTCACAAAATCCCTAGTGGAGGATGTCTCCGAACTCCAACAGGCAATGGGGAAGATGGCGCAGGACAATAAACTGCTGCGTGAGAAGCTTGATGAGCAAGAAGGGCGTTCTAGGCGGAACAACATCCGTAATATTGGGGTGCCGGAGTCGGAAGGCATAAGAGCCATGGACTTGTTTGTGGAAAGCTTAATCACGGACGAACTCAAACCGAAAGGCTTGTCTACCTTTTTCTCCGTTGAAAGGGCCCACCGCGTGCCGGGAGGCCAACCGAAGCCAGGGGCGGCTCCGCGGCCCATAGTAGCCAGCCTGTTCAATTTCCGCGACCGAGACGCCATCTTACATGCGGCCAGGACATCCCCTCCTATCAAACTTCAGAACTCCACCGTTGCCTTCTTCCCCGACTATACGGCAGACGTCGCACGCAGGCGAAGAACCAACTTTGAGGTTAAAAAGGAACTGAGGACACAAGAACTTCCATTCTCCATGCTCTTCCCTGCGAGGTTTAGGCTAGTAGCAGAAAACAAAACTTGGTTCTTTGATAACCCAGAGGCGGTGCAGGACTGGCTGGAGGGGTGGAGACCGGGACACCACCCGCGACGAACCAACCGGCCCCCAAAGGGCAGAAAAGCGGGAAAACATCCGGACTCCCAGGCTTCGGGAGGGGGCCCAGAGAGCAGCACATCCTTGGGAGCAGAAGGCGGCCTAGAAGAAAATGAGGAACAGTGATCTCCAGACTTCTATGTTTAATTAGACTTATAGTGCTGTACACGCACTTCCCGCCATTGGACACTGGGTGATGGACCTCCGAGGGTGTGAATGAGAGACCGCCGGCAGCGGAGAGTCCCTCACCCCAACGCGCAAGTACACTGTTTTGGGGTTGGGGTATGCACTCTGCTCAGTTGGGGGGGCGGGCAGTTTGGAGTCCGTGTAGCAGGGGGGCAGGGAGGGGGGTGGGTAGGGGCACAAGTTTGATTACAGTTCGGGACCACTTGGTCCTGCGAGTTCTTGTTTTGCACACACACATGTTCATTGGTATGTCTCATCACTTGGGAAGCATCGTATGTCAAGGGGACAGCCAAATGACGGGAGGTTGGGAGGAGTCACATCTGCCCTGCACTCGTCTCCGCACACCACCTCACTCATGGTGAGAAGGCCTCGCGATCCATAAAGATCCCTCTGTTACATTGGAAAGGGTCTGTAACCAACGGGCTCCTCCGGACCCGCCCACCAGCTTCTCCCATGGCTAGGGTAGACAACCACACCACACCAGCCCCGTTGCAAATCATGTCATGGAACGTTAGGGGCCTAGGAGACAAGATTAAGAGGGGCCTGGTAATGCAGGGCATTAAGAGACAGGGACCCGCCTAGTCCTTTTGCAGGAGACACACTTGTTGGGGGCGGCTGCACGGGCTCTGGATAGGAGGGGATACCGTATGATAGCACACGCTGAATTTACCTCAGGGTCACGTGGCACAGGTATATTGCTAAGAAAATCCTCTCAGTACATAGTGAAATCCACAACAATAGACGATAAAGGCCGCTTCGCGGCAGTACATGGCCAGTGGGAGGGTAAACTGCTAAATGTGGTCTCCGTCTATATCCCGCCGGCGTTACACTCAGTAGCTCTGCCGGACCTCGGCAAATTCCTGCTGGAACTCCCTGAAGGGGACTTGCTTGTAGGTGGAGACTTTAACATGACACTCACGGACACCCTCGATCGATTCCCCACACGAACACACAGATGGCCCTAGCAAGCTACAGACCTTTTTGGAAGCACAGGGTTTAGTGGATGTATGGCGTACACTGCACCCAGGTCAGCAACAATACTCCTATTACTCAGCGACTCACAATAGTCTTTCAAGGATAGATTACTTTTTCACACGGGGTAACGGTCTCCTTAACATTAGCGAGGCAAAGATACAGCCGAGAGGCATCTCGGACCACTCGCCGGTCACTTTGACCGTAACTAGCACAGGTACCAAACGCAAGAGGGTGTATCCGATCTTTCCAGGATATCTCAAAGTCCCACAGATTAGTAAAGATCTGAAAAAAGTGACTCGGCTATACTTTGAGGAGAACCAGTCATCGGTGGACTCCCCCTCCATATTGTGGGAAGACTACAAAACGGTGTTCAGGGATCAGGCTATTGCAGCGATAACGAATCACAAGAGAGCACACAGGAAGGAAGCATTGGAACTGGAGTTGGGCCTTGAGAGGGCCAACACCGCCCATATGACAGACCCATCGGAGGACACACTTTATGACCTACAGATACACCAGCAACGCCTCAACGATCACCTGAAACGTGTGACACTGGCGGACATTGCCGCAACTAAACACAGGGTCTACGACATAGGGGATAAAGCGAGTAAATTCCTGGCATGGCTAGACAAGAAACAAGGGGGGGAAGGAATATACTACAAATCACAGACTCATGTGGCGCTGTCCACACCCAACCGGGAGACATAGTAGAAGCCCTGGCTGACCACTTCCTTGATGTATACACCCCAACGATAGTGGTGACAGAAGATGAGGCCCGGGACGCCCTTAAATGTGTGCCTCTGCCAAAACTGACGGAAGAGGCGGCAAAGGATATTGATGCCCCCTTAACAATCGACGAAATTCAATCGGCCATTAACTCCCTCCACTCGGGTAAGGCTCTGGGCCCCAATGGGGTGCCCATTGAGTGGTTTAAAAACATGTCTGAATGCCTAAGTACGCCCCTTCTTCAGATGTATGAGGAGAGTAGGTTGAAAGCAGCATTGCCCCGGGACCAGCGGATGGCGACTATCGTTGCTATCCCGAAACCGGGTAAACTGCCCAGTGACTGTACATCATACAGGCCTATTTCCCTCCTAAACCCGGAGGCCAAAATAATAGCAAAAGTGCTGGCAAACAGACTCATGCCATGCCTAAGTCAGCTGACTCACCCGGACCAGTCCGGCTTCATGCCACATAGAAGCACGGCCCTAAACCTCCGCAGGGTACACGGAGTTGTGGCAAGACTCTCAATGTTGCAAGAACCGGCAGCGATACTATCATTAGACGCCAAGATGGCGTTCGATTTGGTGGAGGGGAACTACCTCTTTGCGGTGCTCACCCGCATGGGCTTTGGTCCAGTCTTTATTTCCTGGATAAGGATGCTTTATAAAGATCCCATGGCCAGGGTAGTAGCGAATAGCCACATATCTCGGGCCATACGTTTAGGACGTGGCACGCGACAGGGGTGCCCACTCTCGCCCCTCCTTTTTGCTCTGGTTCTGGAACCGCTGGCAGTCACTATCCGTACTACGCAGCTTCTGAAGGGGATACAATGGGATCCACAGTGGGAAGACAGAGTGTCCCTTTACGCGGACGATATGTTAATATACCTCACTGACCTAGAAAACAGCCTTCCCAACCTCCTAGCAATTTGTAACTCGCATGGGCGAGTATCAGGTTATACCATCAATTGGGCGAAGTCGATACTTTTTGAGCTCAAGGGGCCACTCCCGCCACAGCCGGACTCCTGTCCGCTGGAGATAGCTCCCTCTTCTTTTAAATATCTGGGGATCCACATCACTCGAGATGAAACGGAGTTCGCACGGCTCAACTTGCAGCCTCCCTTGCTCCGGCTCCGTAACGATGTGCAACACTGGAAAGAACTCCCATTGACATTGCTGGGCAGGGCAGCATTATTTAAAATGATGGCCCTGTCGCGCTTTTTGTACGTTCTTGAAAACGCCCCACGCTTGATACCAGCCAGCTTCATACAGAGGGTAACAGCACAGATCACGAGTCTGCTCTGGGGGAACTGGCCAGCTCGGATCTCGCACACAAAGCTAAATAGGAGCTGGTACGATGGAGGCATTGCACTGCCCAATATGCAATTATATTATTGGGCGACCCAACTCAAGATCCTTAATCAGTGGGTGCACGCCCCGCAGGATGATCCAGCATTCAAAGCAGACAGGATACAACTGGGTACAAATAGCTTACTGGCACCTCTATACCATCGGGGCACTGCGGCAAAACTCATAGGGCCCACTAAACACACCGTTCAACTGTGGTACAAGGCACAAGCGAAGTTACACTGGGATGGGACCATCACAAAGCTCACGCCACTATGGGACACCAAGACATTGGGTCATCTACGACGCACTAAGGGCTTCACTCAGTGGGACAACATTGGGATATCAACCGTGGGAGACTTGTGGACTAGGGGGGGAGTGGTTTCGTTCGCGACCCTTCAAGAACAGTACGAACTGGGGGATAGTGAGCTGTATAGATGCATACAGATCAGACACGCCCTACAGGCAGCAATCCCACCAGACACGTCCCCACCAGAATCCTCCCCACTAGAGGACCGTCTGCTCACAGATTTCATGCAGGAAGGTGCAACCTCATTAACATATCGTAAGCTAATCAACAATTTACCTGACCCACTGGAGAAGCTAAAAGACAAATGGATGACTGACGATGGAGACCTAGACGAATCCGACTGGAACGCAGCCATGGCGTCTCCACGTGAGGCGGGTGTATCATCTAAATTCCGTTTGGTACAGTTAAAAATTCTACATAGGATTTACTACACCCGAACAACACTACACAAACTGCAGAGAGCGGACCACCCGTATTGTCTCAGGGGCTGCGGGGAGGAGGGCGCGTTCATACACACGCTTTGGGAATGCCCACGTGTTGTTAGTTATTGGCAGCGGGTTCTACGCACCATTGCACAGAAACTCCACACCTCACTCACACTGGACCCAAGGGTATGTTTACTGAATGTGTGGGGGCCTACAGATCTTACTTTCTATGAAAGGGTGTGGACTACGATAGGACTTGTCACAGCCAAACGGGATATCGCACAGAAATGGGGATCGGCAGATCTCCCCACACTGGCGCAGTGGATCAGGAACATGGATATGCTTATGTTGACAGAAAGGGCAGTCTACAAACTAAGAGATAACCTGCGCAAATGGAATGGGGTTTGGCAACCATGGAACGCCTATAGGGGGGATATTTGTGAGCCATTGACAGAAGAGGATCTGGAAGGTTCTGACGACGAGTAAAACACTGAATAGGAGCCGAGGCCAACGATGGCTATTTACATGGAGGGGACGGGGCTAGTCACGTAACGGTGGGATTTAACGGGGGGGATGTGCGGGCGGGATGTGATCTTGGGTGAATTGCATAACTGGTCCCTCACAGGACAACTTCGATGCTTGATAACACGCTAAGAGTAACTTACTGTCGTACTGATTCATGTGTGCAGTTTCTTTTAGTTTATGTTTATTATGAAAACAAAAAACACAAAAAGCAACTTGTATTTTCATTGTAAATTACGTTCGTTCCACATAATTGATCATCTTGATAATTGATACTATCTCTACAACCGGACGAGGACTCCAGATCTCTGCTCTGATTATCTCTACTTCATACTGTAAGCCGGCCTCAGGGTTGTAGGCGTATATGTGTACGGTGATGATACTGCTATATAAGTTTGCAATAAAAATAAATTTTAAAAAAAAAGGGGGAGGAGTGGCAATTATATATCGCGATACCTTTCGCTTACGCACAGAACCTCTAAAAATTAACACATGCGAGGCTCTGAATTTCACTTTTGTTACTCCTTATTCTACCTCCTTTAGAGGCATCTTGCTTTATCGCCCCCCTGGCCCCCGCCCCACTTTTTTGTCCTCTTTGAGTTATCTTTTAGAACCAATTCCTGGAGAAAACGACTTCACCATCTTGGGTGATTTTAATTTTCACTTAGAGAGGAAGGAAGATCCTGACACTCACTCCCTACTCACTGAAATTAATGCAGCAGTTCTCAGTCAACTTGTCCACTCTTCTACACACCTAGCTGGACACACACTAGATGGAATTTTTTCCAATCTTGACTCTTTAACCGTAGAGCACATAATACCACTCACATGGACAGACCACTCTGCTGTCTGCTTCAGTATTCTTCCTCTGGCTCCAATACTCACGAAATCTTGTAAACCTGAAACCTTTAAATCCAGGAAAAATATTAATGTTCCCGAATTTAGTAATAAATTAGACCCCTTGAAAGAAATTGACACCTCTGACCCAGAAGCTGCGGCCATCTATTATACTACATGTATTAAGACTGCAATCGACACCTCCGTTCCCATAAAAAAACGTTCCTCCAACAGACTTTCAAACTCTGCCCCATGGTTTACCGAGGCACTCAGGTTAGAAAAACAAAGTTGTAGACGCCAGGAACGCAAGTGGCGTAATAACTATGACCCCCCATGAGAAAAGCTGCTACAAAGAAAAGCTAAAAAATTACAAATTATCAATCACAATCAGAAAAGCATTTTCTTCAACAATCAAATAGAATCAGCTCAAGACTCAATTAAACAACTCTTTCAGGTCGTATCCCATCTTTCCGGCCATGACAAACCTTCCACTACAGAAGCCTCTCAACCTATGTGCAATGCACTTTCTACTTACTTCCAAGAAAAAGTCTGTGATATCTACTGCAACTTCAACAAACTTACTAATGATACACATCAGACCCATACTCATACCACACCCAAATCTACACCCCCCAATCCCCCAACACCCCCCAATCATCCCAATTTCTCCTTTAATCACACTTCACCTGAGCTGGTTCACAAACATATGATGTCCACCAACTCTGGCTCACCCGATGATCCCTGCCCACCTTCAGTTATTAAAATGGTTCCACAGAGGATCTCAATGGTTCTTGCAGACATCTTCAACGCCATGATTACATCCTGCACTTACCCTACCATATGGAAAAAGACAGTAATCAAGCCTCTACTTAAGAAAACTACCTTAGATTGAAAAAATGATGAATATTCAATTATCTGAATATATAGATACTAACAACTGCTTAGATGCTTCCCAATTTGGATTCAGGAAGGGACACCGGACGGAGACAGCACTGATAAAAGCCTCAGATGAGATAAGAATGATCCTCGACAAAGGAGGCGCCGCGGTGCTCATATTACTCGACCTGTCCACGGCTTTCGACACGGTTGATCATTCTATTCTTATCGACCGTGTCGGAAAAGCCGGAATCTCATCCAATGCTGTCTCACTCCTAGCATCCTTCCTGACAGACCGAGAGCAATCATTCTCTATGGGCACATTTTCCTCTGACTCCTTTTCACTACCTTGTGGAGTCCCTCAGGGATCCTCGCTAAGTCCTACACTTTTAAAAATGTATGTGGCAGACTTAGCGAGGGTCATTAAAGCTCATCGTCTAGCAGTTACATCGTACGCAGATGATACACAGCTTGTCCTGGCTATCAACAACAATGGAATGGAAGTTGCTAATAACTTCCAAAAAGGAATGCTTGCCATATGCAATTGGATGAACTCAAACTGTCTGAAACTTAACTTGGATAAAACCGAGGTGATGGTGTTTGGGAAACTCAGTCCTGCATGGTCTCCTATTTGGTGGCCACAAGATCTTGGCCTCCCGCCCAACCCTGTCACCAAGGTTAGAAATCTTGGTGTAATCTTTGACAACAGGCTCTTGTATATCCAACAAGCCAACTCTATAGTTTCTGCCTCCTTTTTCACACTTAAAATGATCAAAAAACTCCAACCTTATCTTCCCTTAAACACCATAAATACTTTGATTTCTACCTTACTAATGTCCCAAGTCGACTACTGTAATGCCCTCATGCTTAACGCTCAAGAACAAGTAGTCAACAAACTTCAGCTGGTCCAAAACGGGGCTGCAAGACTCATCACAGGTACACCAAAATTCAAACCCATTTCAAATACCATTCGTAAACTTCATTGGTTGCCGATCAGACAGCGTATCAAATTCAAAGCCCTTTGCATCGCTTTCAAAAGCATTCATGAAAAAGCACCTTCTTTTCTTAAAGATGCCCTTTGTCCCTATCGACCATCACGCAATCTTAGATCTGCTGATGCAAATCTTCTGAAAGTAATCAAAACTAATAAACGACTTGGGGAGACAGATCCATCGCAGTAGCCGCGGCTAAACTGTGGAACACCTTGCCAGGAGATCTAAAAAACATTCCAACATTACGGTCATTTAGGAAGCAGCTGAAGACGTGGCTGTTTAATCATTAGATCCCTCCACTCAAAGCGCCAAGACACCCTTGGGTAAACGTGCGCTCAACAAATTGCATAAAATAAATAAATAAACAGTCCCTCGACAGCCAAGGATGCCTCTTAAGAGGGCCCGTATTGTCCTGCCGGCCAGCCTAACCCATCAAGCGGTGGAACTAGCACATCGAGGACACCAAGGCATGGTGAAAACCAAGAGCCAACTGAGAGCCAAAGTGTGGTTCCCGGGCATGGACCCAATGGTGGAAGAAACCGTCGGAGCATGCAACTTGTGTCAGGAAGCGGGGCTGCCAGACCGCCCTCATCCAGTCGTGACTGAAGACAATCCTCAGAGGCCATGGGAGTGCGTAAGTGCAGATTTTGGACACCTCCCTGATGGGCATAACGCGCTCGTGATAATTGATGACTTTACCAAGTATCCGGAGATAGAGATAGTAGGGAGCCAAATGGCCACGGAAGTCATCGCCAAATTCGAGAAGACTATCGCCACTCATGGCATCTTTGGAGTAGTCAAGACTGACAACGGACAACCTTTTCAAGGACAAGAGTTTGCTGAGTACCACAAGAGCTGGGGAATCCATCACCGCAAAATAACCCCGCGCTGGCCCCCGGCCAATGGGGAAGTCGAGAGGTTCATGGGCACGCTCAACAAGACCATCCGCATAGCCCTCGCAGACGGCTCCCCTCTAGAAAAGGCCATTTACAGTTTCCTGAGAGAATATCGCATGACCCCACACATCACAACAGAGGCGACACCCAGTGCGTCGACCATGGGCCGGATAGTGAAGTATACTCTCCCGAACAACCCCATGTGCGTTCCCGAACGAGCCAGTAAAGACAAGACCTTTACAAATCGAACTCACTCCAATGAACAAGCCAGCAAACGACGAGGAACCCACGAATCCATGATGCAACCGAGGGACCAGGTCTATGTCAAAGACCATTACCCCGGAAGTAATCCGACTCCCGTTTGAACATCAACCGTGGACAGTCACTTGCCGGAACGGCACCATGGTGACAGCCCAGAGAGGAGCCGAAACAGTTACCAGAGACATATCATTTTTCAAGAAAGCACACCAGAGCAATTCACCAGGAACAGCATTGTCCAGCCCGAGTCCACAGCAGGAAGAGGAACCAGAGACTGATCCATACTTATCGGAGGAAGAAGGCCCGAGGGACCAAGACACCTCTCAGTTTCCAGCCACCCCTGAAAGCAGGATGTCAAGCCCGCTCCCTCTGGCCGGAGGAAGCAGTACCCCAACTCCGGGGACACCGAGGGCGATAGCACCCAGCGGGTGCCAGCATAGGTATGGACTACGACGGAATCCAGCTTCCTCCTGCCAGCTAGCTGACTACCTGCTGGACTAATGCCCTGAGTGAACACTAACAGACTGGTAACAGATCCAACATTTGTAATTTACTGCAATTTTGATAATGTTCTGTTTTTGATAAAGGTTAGAAGGAATGTAGTGTTGCGGGGCGCAAGGGCAGCAGTCTAGCTGACCCGCGCCAACGGAGAGTCCCTGCGCTAACGGGTGACGTCAGATGCGGGAGGATATAAAATAAAGAGGCGTGGCAACGGCGGGCAATCGGAGCCACGTGTAGACAGCAAATCTGGCTCCTGTGGTAATTAGCGTAACGCGGCCACTCACACAGCGCTAGCCCAGCACAAACGCTACACGATTCTGGATGTCTCCTGACTGCCAGAGAGAGGCATTTCTTTTATTTTTTAGTTCTCCTATCGAAGGGGAAAAAGGTACCTGCTTGTGGCTTAATCCGTCAAAATGTTGTGGTGTTTGGTTAAATTGCTGTAAGAGATGATCACAGAAAATTGGCAGGTTGTTCACTGGCGAGACTGACCGCTGTTTGAGCTGTGTTTGAGACATTTTAGGTTCTCAGTGTATATTCACATGTTAGTGGGTTTGGCAGGATCATGGTGCTCTAATTTCAATGCAATAATAGTTGTAGATGAGGGTAGATGGTCGCTTTCCAAGCATGTTATGATTTTGAAATTTTCTGTGTGTGGTAGTAGCTCCGAGTTACAGATAGAATAGTCAAGATAGGGTACTAGTGACCATTTGTCCATGTCCATTTTGTGGGAGTGTCCATTGGAAATCTCATTTTCAGGGTAATAAAGCCTGCACTGTAGAGTTGCAGGACCCAGTGTTCCCCTAGACTGCAGAGTTTTTGATTTAAAGGTTTCATCTGGGTCTTTAATTCTGTTGAGATTTTTTTCAGCCGGTGGGCACTTTGGGGCAAGAGTGGTGGAAGAGCCAGCACGGGGTACATCAGTTCATAATAGAGGCGGATTTTGATGCCTCATTGATAGAAATGTTAATACCTGGCTAAGAGGGCGTGGGCCCACGTGATAGATTTGAATGTTCCCAGGGTAGAATCGGACAGTTGTGAACCTCTTGAAGGGAGTAACTCAATATACTTAATGTCACTGGATACCAGAGCGTCAAAGCCTGTGATTGCCTTAAGTAATTCAATGATGTTACCTGTTGAGGATATCGTGCTGGCCTTTTCATTGAAATTCAGGGATCAGTAAAATCTTGGAGGAATATCGAACATGTTCTTGTTTCTGGTTATGTAAGTTGTCTTTGTCAAATTTTTCAGCTAGAGGGCAGTGTAAGGTTCCGCTACAAGACGCACGGTTTGCTACAGATGCAGGCTGTTCGGTCAAATAACCCTTCAGTGGCTACTGCTGGTTTTTAAAGGTGACTCTTAATTGGTTAGATCCAACAATGGCGATAAGGTCCTGAGCTTGGGAATGTATGGAATGAGGTGGTACGGGCAGAGTGTCAATTTCAGTTGTCAGTTCTGCATGCTGATAACCAGTAACTTTATCTGTTCCTTTTGTTACCAGATTCAGGGTCAGTTTACAGGGAATGGCTATTCCTAATTGACGTCTTTGTGGCAGGGTTGCGTGACACTTGGCAGGGGATGCCGAGGCTTAGCCTTTAGAAGAATTTGGGGGCAGGTGTATCATCACCATCATTTGCGATTCTCGAATAGCGATTTTTGAGAAATCGCTATTTGAGAATTGCAATTTGGGAAGTATGTAGAAAATCGCAATTTTTTAGCGATTTCTTAAAATTCCTTAATTGCGATTAGCAAATTGCTAATCGCAATTAAGGAATAATTTCCCATTCATTTCTATGGGCCAGGAGGCCCATAGGAAGGAATGGGAAGTTATTCTCAATTTGCGATTCGCAATTTGCTAATCGCAAATTGAGAATAATTTCAAGGGTGCAAGGGTGTTTTAAGGACACCCTGCTGCACCCCTGAAATTTACATGTGTGTGCATATAGCGCACATACATGCCCTCAGGGCATGTATGAGCGCCACATGGCACCTTTACAAATGCCAAAAAGTGCATTTGTAAAAGAATTCGCAAATTACCAGCAACTACAAGTTGGTGATAATTTGCGATTTCTTAGTGTGAAAAAGCAAAACTTTACTGTTTCTTACATAGCATTTAAGGTATCGCTATTTGCGATTCCTTAAATGCTTGCGCAAAATTAAGGAATCGGAAAATGTTGCTATTGCTTAATTTTGCGATACGATTTTCTTCATAGATCGCATTTTTTTTACGCAAACGCTGCTTTTTTGTGAATCGCTACAGAAAAGGGGGTGGTGATGAACAGAGTGTCTGAATTAAGCAGACCACTCTTACCCAGTCCAAAGATCAGGGCTTGATCCATCACCGTTATTTAGCTCACTGCACCATCCCAGCTCAGAACCTGGCTATATGCAAATCAGTCTGTCCCTGGCCCAGTGCATCATGGGAACAGGGCAGACTAAACTACCAAGCCAATTCTTCACCAGAAAGGAGACAAGCTACTGGGGACCGGTTTCTGGCATTTCAGCCAATGTCGGCCCGGTTTGCTTGAATCCTGATGGTGCAGTGTCTGAGTATACCCTGCCACACCTATAGTGGCCAAAAACGATACAGAAAAGGGGGTGGTGATGAACAGAGTGTGAATCGCAGCATTTGCGAGAAAAAAAACGGATGATACATCTGCCCCCTAGTGCTTCGTGGTTGGAGGCCATATGGATCCCTGCTGGCTGGTGCTCCGCTACAGTTGGAACTGCGAAGTTTACATATATTAGCTGGTGGGCTGGTTCTGAACACTCCAGAAGATTCTGGGACTGGATATCATTCTTTTTCTTTGTCCTCCTTTTGAGAGAGATTTTACTTCGTCTAGTACACTGTTCAAAAATGTTGGAAGAGTTGACAAACTGTCTATGATCTTCGAGCAGCTGCAAACAGACTGTACTAAGCTAGGGGCTGATTGGGCCAGTGAATTTTATAATAAACAAAATTACTTCAAAATTAGAAATATTGAAATACATTGAACCAGAGAAGTGAATTTTTAAATTTTAAATTAAAAATAGTGCATGGTCGAGCGTTCCCACATGGTCGATGCGCATTAGACCAGCTCCGCCAGCCGAAACATAATCCTGCATGATCCTGCCAAATTACTGCCTCCCAACCTGATCGTAGCCCCATATAGACACCGGACCATAGCGGAAGTGCCCAGATGATGTCAGATCGGCCAGCCTGCAGTGCGGAGGAGAACCAGACCGGGGTGACTGCCAGACCTGCGAAGCGAGGTTCCTGGGGCCTACTATGTAACGCCATAGTACCAGAATCAACTAATCTCTGACCAGGTGCTCCTGGGTCTACGAGCTGGGGCCGCTGCGGCACAGCTGTTGGTGCCCGGGTCACCGTGGAGAGGAGCTGTGTTGGTGTGGGCCTGGAGTGGGCGCCCACCCACGCGACTCCCAGGACAAAGGCTGCAACCTTGGTGGAGGCCTGGTGGCTGAATGGCGAGTGACACCCCCTCACTGGTGGAGGAGCCGGCACAACTGATCCCTGGCTGCCTGCTCTAGGGGACGATTTGGCGGCCTGCTTGGTGGTGGGCAGGCCTGCTATCTTCACAGCCTGCTGATTGCAAGCAGCGCGCCCTGGGCCTTAGGAAGACCATCTCTCACCGGGCTGGACCACACTGAGATGACTGCGCTACCAGAGGTGAGGCACCTGTTAGGGGTGGGGATGGGCCTTTACCCAACCACAGAGGCGGCCAGGATAGGTCTGTGTGCAGCTTGTTGCTGGGGGGCCCTCCCTGGCCTGCTCCTGGGGTGGCCTACTCTTGGGTCATTGTGTGATCAGTCTTGCAGGACAGGTGGCAATGAAGTACTACATAAGGAGGCACATTAAGGGACATACACCAACACCATGACCAAAGATAAGCCAACTGGCAATACGGCCTGACAAAGTACAATGAAACGCTTTACGGGAGCCCGGGCACTTGGCGCAGATGCAGAAGAAAACTCTGATACCCTACTAGACATTGCCGCTTTACTAGCTACAATCACCCAATTTAGAGATGCGCTGGAGGCAAAAATCAGGGTGGTTGGTTCGGAGGTGACATTACTACACCAGCACCTCCGTGGGGCGGTTGAGTGACTAACTGAGGTGGATTCAAGGGCCTCTGGTGTAGAAGATGCAGTCACCATGCTCCAGGCCAAACTATCCTCCCTGGAAAAGATGACCAAGGGCCTAGCAACGCGGTTTGAGGACGGGGAGGGACGGGCCTGTAGAAACAACCTCTACTTCATGGGCTTTCCCGAAAATTCCGAAGGAAATAACATGGACAAATTCCTGGTGGAGCGGCTCACCTCATGGATCCCAGCAGACACTTTACATGGTTTTTAATAGAACTCACGCATAGGGCCCTACTGCAGCAGCCGCCCCCCAGAGTTAGACCACAGCCCATTATCGGGTGAATCCTAAACTATTGTGACTGTGATATCGTCCTTAAACAATCCAGGACGAAGGACAAACTCTTATTCAAATCCCATCAAACTATGGTGTTCCCGGACTATACCAGACTGATCCAGCAACAACGTCAATCCTTCCAGGCGGCTAAGGCTTATCTCCGAGACTTGAAGGTCATGTACATGCTCCAGTTCCCTGCTTGACTACGAGTGGGGTATAACTCCCACACTATGTTTTTCGATACGCCAGAAGAGACCTTCAATAGGACGAATGAAATAAGATACCTAAAACCTCATGCTCCACCATGTCATGACTCCGACTCTTCATCTGGGGAACCTCACTGAATGCAAAAAAACAGAAAGACAAACAAGTCCAGATCAACATGGTGCGACAAGACCCACGACGGGGAGTGGAAACAGGCTCCTGTTTGGAGGCCCAACCCTCACAAATGGCTGGTTTTGTCCATGAGGGGAGTAGACTCCGAGATTCTACCTATATCCTAGGGATGCAGTATTTTGATGTTATTTTGGGGCTTGTAAACAGGGTATTTTACCCCAACCCTCCATGTTGACACTGCGATGCAGAGGTGTTTGGGGATGCAATGGATGGGCTCCATGTTGACCTCCTGTTGGGTACGGCACGTCTTACCATCCGGGACAGATGGTTCAGCTGTTATGAAGTATTGGGGTGAGGGATGAGTTTTTTTTTATGGGAGTTAAGATTGTTGCTTTTGCTCCCTCCACAGTCTGTATTTTGCCAGGAGGGTGTTCCTCTGTCCCACCAAGACACCACCTATAGGCATTACAAAATGATGCCGACAGAGGTTGGTGAGGCCCTACCGGGTCAGATACAAGTAGTATATATACAATAGAAGGGGGTTCCCCAAAGCGATACTGGATGTAGGCAGGAAGGGAGGGGATCAAAACAGAAATAAAGAAGAACACCCTGCCAGGGTAAATACCAAATGGTCCTCTAAGGGATCCAAATCTGTTAGAGAAGGAGCAATATTACCGAGTATCAGAGCCAGGAATTCAAATCATACTTTTTATGAAAAATATATATTTTTATTAATTTGTATGCACATATTTATAAAAGGACATTCAGGGATTAGATATTCAGGGTTTTATAAAAACAATCAATGTGATATTTCATGTCAAGTAAGAAAGAAAACATCATCATACAGTTCAGTGTTCCATTAACTCCAGGGCAATTAAAGGGGACTCAACAGACACTCACACCATCAGGGGTTCCTTCAGAATCATACACATTCAAACCGTTCAAACAGATGAATTTCACAAAGCTTGCAACAGATAGATGGACTTATAGTTGCATGGACAGGGGTGCAACAGTGAGAGGGCAAATTAGATGGTATAATGTTGCCGTCCTTGGAGGTAGCGCCGACGCGCGTTTCGGTGTAAGGCACCTTCATCAGGGCAAACAGATGTAGCCAAGGAGGGGAACACACAAGCTGTAATACACAGAGCTTCAAAGTGTTATCAGGTTTAGCAGGGTCCAAATTTTCCACATTGGGTAGGTAAGAAGGATCTTATTCAGTAAGGAGGGAAGTTCTATTTTTCTTTCTTTCCAGTAACAGTAGAAAATATACAGGAGGACGATTCCTTCTTTGAGGGTTCTGGTTTGGCGTAACAACGAATCGAGTATTGCAATCATGAACTTATGGCGCTCGATGAATGCGGGCCACGTCTAGTCGTCAAGAGGAAGCAGGGAAAGATTGTTCGCAGCGTTCTCTTCCTTTCAGGAAATGTCACAGAGACAAGTCCCTGGTAGTTGCGGGGATGGGATTGCCGCGTCTGGGTATCACCGGTAATTGGGAGGGGGGCTTCGATCGGTACCCCTTCTCACTCAAAGAGCCGGTTTGGTTACAAGTAGTAAGCTGCAATATCAGGGGCATGTTAGATAAAGTGAAACGAGGTACGATACTCTATCAGGCAAAGCATATGAAAGCAGACATACCACTACTGCAAGAAACACACCTCATGGGCACCAAAACTCTCTGTCTGGCCTGATTTAGCTATACACATATTTTCCATGCAGGATTCGCGAGGGGCTCTAGGGGGATGGCAATTGTTTTTTTAATAAACCTTTTTTTATTGAAAATAAGGCATGACGTATGAATAACCAAGGTTACACGTAGATTGGCAATATTGTTACACTAGAAGTGATACATTGAAACATAATTATCTCAAAACAAAAGTGACATTTCCCAATTAAACATAATTAAGTCCCATTGATAATATCTTCTCTCGATCTTGGAGGTTCACATATCGCTCCTCTGTGGACATTCCATTGCCCCATACTTGCGTCCATTTATTCGGGCACCCCCTGGCCTCATATACAGACTTTTCTGTGACCATACACCAGTCCATATCTTTACCCCATTCTTCTATACTCGGTGGGCTCTGAGCCCTCCACAATCTCACAATGTTTCATTTTGCCACCATCAGCTCATAGGTAACCCATATTTGCTCCTTGCATTTCAGGTTGGTAGGGCCCCATACATTCAGGAGGGCCAATTTAATATTGCAATCAATCTGCTGCCCCAACGCTTCCTCCATCAGGTTCACCACCACCTCCCAGTATCTCTGGATAGCTGTGCACTCCCAAAGTGTGTGGGCAAAGGTTTCTTCTTGCCCACATTGTCTTACACAGCCACCAACTGAACTATATCCCATACTAACCAGCAGGGGCCCAGACAGGTAGGATCTATGGAGAAGCTATAGCGGTACCAGGCAAAGCCTGAAGGAGATGGCCACAAATCACCCACCATGGATATACCTATGACGTCCCAATGATCAAAGCCCTTCGAGCAAATCAGCCTGCCCATATGCTCACTTTGGCCTGTGTGAGTTTCCCCTCCCATCCCAAGCTTTTAGTAGCCACTTTCCACACATACACTGCATGCCCAGTTGGACCAGTCAGAGCAGTCTTCAACAACTGCACATAAAGAGCCCCTTCAAAATTGCCACTTGGGAGGAGCCATCTGTTGATCTGGAAGGCCGGGTCGCCCTGCGGCCTATACACACTTTGGTTAATTGCTATGAGGTGTGAGGCTCAGTAATACTTCTCTATATCTGGAAGTTTGATGCCCTCATCAAACCACCTAGCGTGAGTTTGTGTGCTGCAATATGAGACGGCTTACCCTCCCACAGCAAGTCCCGCATAATACAATCAAGTTCTTTAAAGTACTGATTTGAAATACTAGAGTTCAAATAGAAGACGGTTGACAATAAAACAGCATTCGCCTATCGAGGCTTTGAATAAAAAGTAGGCCTGGTCTGTAAATTCCGTTTTGTTCGCAAATTTTGTGGAATTTCGGCAATTTCGCGTTCCGCCGAGAATGGAGAATTGCCCAAAAATCTGCGATCTGCTGCTTTGCAGAATTTCTTGCTTGTTTGTGCTTTCAAAATGCATGTTCGCGAGATATTTCTCCCTAGCACTGTTTGCAAACAGGAAAAATGCATTGCAAATGGGCGGAACAAGCAATTCCGCGTGTTCGCGGAACTTTTGAGTGCCCGCAGAGATTTTTTACCGTTTTGCGGAGCTTTGCGTATCACGACTATGCAAATTCTGCCCACCCCTAGTAACAAGTCATGTGGACCAATGACAAATCACTCGCACTTTTCAAACCAACCAACCCTATCCGACTGAACCCTGCGTTGCTGATTCGCTGCCTGGCTGAGACCCCAACCTCTGGCTTGACCTGTCGTTACTGCCACTTTCACCAAAGGGTCTGTGAGGACGTTTGCCAACAGTTCACCAGCCGTCAAGCCAGTCCCATGCGTCTTCGGGTTTGGTGAAAAACCATACTCTCCCTCCAGATTTCACCCGCAGCTTAGAGGGGAACAGCATGGCGTATTTGATTTCTTGGGCCCACATCGCACAATTCACATCCAGGAAGCTATGACGTTGTTTCTGGACCCGCAGAGTAAAGTTTGGAAAGAAGGTAACTTTGCTATTGTCCACAGCCAACTGCGGGCCACTCCCACCGTCTCGAGTATAGCATCCTTGTCACGAAAGTTAAACACTCTTGCCATAAAAGATTGGGGCGGCGCACCAGGCTTGGGCCTACCCCCAGGTACCCGGTGTGCACGTTCAATCAGAAAACATTTGGCTAGACCCTTTGGCTGGGGTCGCTGGAGTATTAGCTCCTCGCGAAAGAGGTCCGCTGCCTGCCCTTCAGCCCACTCTGGCACTCCTAAGATATGGATGTTATTGCACCACATGCTGCCTTCGTAGTCATCGAGCTGCAGCGCCATTGCATCCTGCATGATTTGGAGTTCGGTCACCTGGCGTTTGAGAAGGTCCGTATCAGTCGACAGGTCCTTGGTAGTGATTTCGACAGCATTGATGCATTCAGTCATTTTCCTCATGTCCACTCTGATCAAAGAGACCTCCGTGGCAACAGTATCGATGCGGTCTTCCAGAGAGGTGCGCACTGTCGTGATGGCAGTTAAGATGTCCTACAACATAGGGTCCCATTGATCCCCTCTAAGTTTGGGGTTGGATTGCGTCTCATCCTGACGTTACTGCCATGTGAATTTATCTAACTTTGCTTGCACCATGCCTCGAACACTGCGATCACTTGCCATGATGTAGCCAGTGGGTGGGATATAGCAGAGATGGAATGGGCCGCACCAGCTGCTCACTGCCACCTGCAGTGAGACCCAGCCCACTCCAGCCTGTCAGTTTCCACTAGATAGGCCCAGTCCTGGACGTACCGCTATACCAGAGGAGTCCCACACCAGTAGGGGAGGTGTACAACGTATTGCAAGGAGCAACACCAGCTGAACAACGTGCAGCACTTCAGAAAGTTTTCACCGCGAGGGAACAATCGACCTGAAGTGAAATTAGTGTTGGAGTTCACCTCCCCCTCCCTTGCAGAGAGTCTTTGTGTCCACTACCCACACGGCTGATACACTCGTTGGCAGTCAAATCCAGGCACGGCACTAGCCACCAGAGATGCTGAGTGACCTTGTCCCCACTCCAAGGCCGTCAAATTGCTGCTGACTCCAGTCTACACTTTGTCGTCGTGGCTCTGTCCCCCAGGACCACAGCCTTCCAAAATGGCTTCGAGGCCCACACTCAGGGCCCGATCGCTCGCAGTGGCCCTTAGCCTATCAACAGGTGTGCCGTTGGGGGCCCACAGCTGCTGTGCACTGCTCCTCATTGTTGGGGCCCAGGATAGGTTATGAGGCCGAGTATGGAGTGGTAATGCAGGGCCCGCCGGCCCCCGGTGACTCACAAGAGTGGGGGCAGGTCAGGACCAGCACACAGGGCCGTAAAGTGCAATATGAGCCTGCGCCGCCAGCTCCGATTGAGCCCGTGTCCTCGTTTTAATAAAATATGCAGACCTTTGCTGGCCTGCAGGGCCCACTGGGAAGCAGTCGAGAGGTATGGAGGCCAGTGGTGGGGGCAGCGCACTCAACGGTGGTCCCGCTGGTACAGGGAGCACAGCCCGGCCCCTCTGACACAGGCGCAGGCCCAAGGCCTCGCTGCAGCCGCGGTGTGTATATTCAGTGCGCGCGTCTGGCAGGGACGTGAACTGCTCCAAAACTCCGGCACTACTGCACAGCGCCAGTAGTTTTTCAGCCTTTCAGGCACCTCCGTTCGGGGCAATCTTCCTCCCAGCCGACAGGCACAATTACGGGGCCAGGTGAGCTCCGCCACTGGCAATTTCGGCCGGGGCAAACTGCTTTATCCGGATTTATCGGGAGTGGTGTGACAGAGCTAGGCTACCATGCGGCCATTTCCCATGGCTGTTGGCCACACCCTCGAGGATGGCAATTGTAATACACCGCAGAATACCATTTACATTTACTCGCTTGTGGGTGGATCCACAGGGAAGGTACATCCTGGTCCAAGGGATTATATCAGGAGAACAAGTGGTGATTGGCAGCTTCTACACCCCCCTTGTCCAAAGCTTCATTGATCGCCTGTTAGATGTCTGGGGGGCTCTTACCTGAAGGGATTGCGGTTATGGTAGGTGATTTGGAATGGTGTAATGAGCATATCCAGAGACCGATGGCCAACCTCTAGGGCTATAGAGAATCCACAAGGATCATAACTGAAAGCCCTGATTGATTTGGTGAGCTGGGTTGACACTTGAAGGGATCATCATCCACATGATACAGGATACACTTATTACTCCCCAGTCCACAACACCTTCTCCAGGATAGATTACATTTTTATCCAAGACTGCTATGTCCACAGAATATCCTAAGCCATAATATTGCCTTGTGGGTTGATGGACTATTCTCCGATTGTGGTGCAGCTCTTGATGGGCCTAGATAGAGCCCCATTTCGGTGGAGACTCTCTCCATATCACCACAGGAGCAGTCCTATTGAACCCACATCCATTAAGCACTGACGGAATACCTTACTTTTAACACAGAGACAGCCTCTTCTCCAGAAAAATTGTGAGAGGCAATAAAACCACCATTTGTGGGGTAGACATTAGCTATCGCGCTGCAGAACATAAGCACCGCAAACATACACTATTACAATCATAATGCTGGAAAGACAGGTACAGTGTCATTGAGTACACGATACACAAAGACAGCTCTGCTTAGCCCAACAACAGTACCAAGGGGAGCTGATGGAGGAGGCACGATGCGAGTGGTTGGCGTCTCAGAGCAGAATTTACCAATGGGGGATCAGTCAGGGAAACTCCTATGGCGTCTTTGCAGACAAGTCATGACGCCAGTTCATATCCCTGCTGTGTGCAATATACAAGAAGCAACACTTACAGATCAGGCTGAGCTAGCGTGCAGCTTTTCTGCTTTCTATAAGGCCCCATACACACCTAAGGAGACTATCAGTTCCCATTTAATTGAGAGTTTTCACGGAAATATACCTCAGAGGACCATGTCGGATGACACGCAGAAGGCCTTGGAAACACCTATCACTCTGGAAGAACTGACAATGGTGGTGTTGGAGCTGCGGACCGGCAAAGCACCTGAACCCAATGGGCACATCAGTGAATTGTACAAGGTCTATGTGTCCCAGTTGAGGCCTCACTTCCTCAATGTCATCCAAGAAGCAGTCAAGATGGCTCGACTACCCCAGACTGGAGTCACGCAGATAGATTCCTCAAACGGGCCAATCCCCTGAACAACACGCCTCTTTCCGCCCGATATCCCTTCTGAATACAGAAACAAAATTACTGGCCAAAATCATCTCAAACAGGTTAATATTACAAATGCTAGATCTTATCCACCCAGATCGGGCAGGCTTTATGCCCCATGACATCAGGAGGGTCCACAATGCAATAGCAGCAGTTGACCAATTTGGCAGGCAAGCTACCTTGTTACTGGTGGACATGGGCAAGGCGTTTGACTCAGTCAGCTGGACATATCTTTTCGCACTGCTGAAATGGCTGAACTTTGGCCCGCGCTTCTAGACATATATTCGGTTATTATACACAGTTCTGACTGCATCCATACGGGTCGTCGGTAGTGTCTCTCCTCCCTTTCCAGTTAGGCACTGTACTAGACAGGGATGTCCTTTATCTCTCCTGCTGTTTGCGCTGGCAATTGAACCCTGGTAGTCTGGGTCCGTAAAGATGCCCTGGTTAGGGGCTTCGAATGGACAACAAATCTCAGATCACATTGCATCATTTGCAGACAATATTCTATTCCTTCTTACAGACCCACATAAATTAGGTCCCAGAATTCTACAGATAAGGCATCTATTCAGTGAAACATCTGGCCTTTATTTGAATATTCATAAATCTACTATTTGTCCATTGCGGGGAACACTCTAGTGTAGTGGATGAGCGGCTGACCTACCGCAGGCTTCAGAGGGGCTGCAATATCTAGAGTTGTTTTAATAGATGATCAGAAGATATCATGGGACAACAACCTAGGTATCATGGCCAAAAAGGTATGGACAGATATACGATCCTGGATGCGATTGCCATTATCCTTATATTGGAGTTCTGCCATATTCAAGGTGATTTGCCTCCTGCAACTACTTCATCATCTACCAAACCACCACTATCCAGTCCTGTTTTCCTGGTTTGCCACGTTAATGGCATACTAGGACAGTTCCTGTTGGGTGGTGGGGCATCTTGAGTAGCTCTGGGCATGTCCTTCCAGTCCACATACCTCAGTGGTATTGCAACCGTGGATGTTCAACCCTATCATTCAACCTCGCATCTGCATGTTCTTAATGACTAGTGGTATGGGCCCAGTGACGATGCCTATACCGTGGAGCGATGGCTACTCTAGGACCCCACACTAATCTCTTAAAAATACAGTAAATCTGATGTCCAGGCCCTGCTGCCTGCCACTAGAGTAGTGAAACTTACATGAAGGGGTTGAGACACCGCTATGGCGGCATCAACGTTTGCCCCACCTGGCAGATCGCCAGGGTTTTCGTGGGTAGGATCAGATAGGGATTTCTACTGTTGAAGAAAAATGCCCGCCTCATGGTCAAATCATTCCAAGAACTAAGAGAAGAATATTCAATGTCCCACTCCCAGTTTTTTTAGATACCAACAATTCCGCCACACCATAATGCCATACATAAGCCCGATTAAGTCGCTCCCAAACTTTAATCCATTGGAGGGTAAGCTTTTAAAATGTGACTTAGGTGACCACCAGATGTCGAACATTTATCAATTTCTCATTACACATAGCAATACCGCACTCGAGACCCTAAAGACAGCATGCCAGACATATATTGGCCTCCTTGATACAGATGATTGGAGAGAAGCCCTGGAGTCTCCCCGAAGGGCAGCCATCTCATCACCTCTAAGGCTGATTCAATTCAAGTATGTACGCAGGGCCTATTACACACAATATAGGCTGCTGGGAACCTGGAATGATAGAATCCCTTCTATGCTTGCATTGCCAGAAAAATGAGGGCACTTTCATACACACATTGTGGACATGTACAGCTTTAGATAGATTCAGGACAAGGGTAATCGTGTGCCTCGCAGAGGTCCTGATGTGGGGACTTTCTAGGTACCTTTGGTTAACACGGCTTCATATCACAGATGAGATTAGTGGTAATAAGTATAAGCGACATCTCCTATGGCTAAGTCTAACACTCACTAAACAGGACATAGCCAGATAATGGAGGTCCAATACAGCACCCTTGGTGAGTGCATGGATAAAGGGGATGAATTTCTGTATAGGGTTGGAGATATTTGTTTTTCAAGCGCATGGATGCCCCCAAAAACAAACGAAGATGTGGCGGAGATGTGCTGATTCCTGAGGCCTTATCCTAGAACGTTTAATGTCGATTGACAATGCCATAGACGTTGAGGTGCAGACATACGATCCAGTAGTGTGATATATGTAGCAAAACGCCATTATAGGAGCATGGACGTCACCATGGGAAAACATAGTGAGACACAGACAAGTAATATTGCAGCAAGTTATAATGTTATAGTTTTGTTAATATTAATATGCAGTGCAATATTATTTCATGAAAAATTACCTCTATTTATATTGAGCCCGCTGGGCTGTTTGATGACAAGAAATGCAATAAAATGTGTTGGGGGAAAAAATTAAAATAGTGCCAAAAAGCACAAGGCGCCAACTGTGAGTATCTGGTCACTCTAGACCAGGTCAAAGTCGAAAGATAAGCCAGACTGTGATAGAGTGTGGGCCAGCTACAGGGGCAAGGTTTGTCCCGGTGAAAAGTTTGCCTTCTGACTTAGAAACTTTTATGCAGGAAAAGTGGTAGTTAATTAGTCATCAGTGGGGAAAGCTGCAAGCTGGTTCTGAAGCGAGGATCTACGAAGGCTGGAAAACAGAGTCCCGGTGCAGTTGTCGATGAAGATGGGAAAGCTCTAATCTAGCAAAATCCGAAGTCTGTGCTCAGGAAGACCTCAATATTGATTGGATCAAACTCTCTACATTCATACTCAGAAACGTTTCTGGAAGTCGGTTTTCTTCAGCAGGGCAAACCAGCAAGGTCTGTGGAGATAATTTGCCTGCAGGGGTGATTCCGGTCTCCGTCAGTTCTCCGGTCAGAAAGCTAGCTAAGTTTCAAAGTCTTAATTCTTCCAGTTTGGGGACAGTAGGAGTACACTCTAACACCAGTCATAGTTCCAGTAACTGGGGGGGCACCACTTTGGGGTTAGGGCTCGCTCCAGCAGAAGCCAGCACAGGGTCGAGGTCGGGTCCAGTTGGAACTGGTTAGTTGCAACGATAAAGACTTCTGATAACTTTTTGTGTTCCTATAGCTCAAACAGGAGGTTAGCTAACTGACCCTAAGAGTCACTTCTGATGTCCTCGGTTCAAGGGAAGCAGGTCCAGTCTTCTTTCAGATTCTTCAGACTGCAAGGCAGTGCTTGCACAGGCCCAAGAGTTTCCTGATGAGAGATCATTGGAGATACTTTTTTTATGGTCTGTGCCATTCTTTGGATGGAGTGTGGCCTTTGTCCATTTCCTAACCCAGTTCTGGTTAGTTCCTCCCCTCCTACTGGGTTTAGGGTGAGTCTGGCTCAAGAAACAAAAAGGGGGCAGGCCTAGGTGTGAACGCCATCTGCAATTGACTAGGTAGGCATCCATTGAAGCTCAGGTAGGGGCTGACCAAAAGCTTCAAGGCCATACTTTCAGGAAAGGAGTCCCACTCCAAACACTCAGAGGCCTTTGTCTGCTGTCTAGGAGCAAAACATATCTCATCAAAGGAGAGCCATCAGAGTTCAGGTAACAGCTGGACACTGGCAGGAAAGCCTTTTGATTTTAGGCAAGAAAAGGACAATTTTCTGAAACTATAATTTCCAAAATATTAATATAAAATCCGACCATTCGGCTGGATTTTAAATTACTATAAAAATGAGTCCCTGAGCTATTTTTATAGCTGCTCCCAAAATCAACTTCACACTTAGTAAATGTAACAGTGTAAATCAGTATTAGCCTATGGAAGAGCCAACCTTGCCACACTGAACAACGATTCTGGAGGTTTTTCATTGCCAGGACATGTGAAACCTTAAATATGTATGTCCTGCTTTTAAATACATTGCACCCTGCCCTATGGATTTTAAGGCATGCTTTAGGGGTGACTTATAGGAATTAAAATGGATGGTTAAGACCTAGCAAAAAGTTGATTTGGCAGTGGCAGGCCTGAAAACATGCTTTATAGTAGGCCCTGCGAGACTCCAAGCTCACTTGTATGGCTTCTGGCCACCACTGCACCAATCCACTGCTGATCACAATTCGCAAATAGAGCACACCAGCAGCATTTGATGTTGGAGATGCAGCTGAGAGCTTTTGTAGTGGATTTTCATCTCCAACTGGCTGTTGGAGTTTTTTTTTTTAACAAAGCGTTTTTGAAAACTGTTTTTTCAAACAGAAAGTGCCTCAGAGACACCAACTTCCTGTACCTGTCCAGCAGGCTCCTCCCAGCACCTTGTCCCTCTCCTGGTCACTTTTCATTGGGATTTGGAGCTGGAAAGATCAGTTGAAAGTCTGTTCTGTAAGGGTGTTGTTTGTTTGATTGGGAGCATGCAACTGGCATTATTTGTACTTTTATTTGATTTTTAAAATGTATTGTGGTGGGTGGCCTGCAGTGGAGAAGTGTGGCTCACTGGTTAGAGGAGGCAGACCTGGAAGCAGAGGTCAGCCCGGGACCAGGGTTCAATTCCCGGCTCGGCGGGGTCTTGAGTCCTAAAATGTCCATGGACTCGACAATTCTCGCTCCGGTGCTTACTCAATTCATGGGTTCACACTCTGCGACTCTGGGCAATAGCTTGCTTAATCTCCACAACGGCCCCTCGCGGCGGGATGCCTGGCTTTCACCTTGCGGATACCCTGCCGGGGTATGTGAAAGTTGAAGAAATTGATGTACATAGACAGCATTCATTCCCCTTCTTCTCCCACTCCTCTCCCTGTGAGCACCATGAATACCGTAAACTATTGACCGTATCACTCTGCCAGTGAGAGCCCCTACCCCTATACATATGTACAGCCAGTTTAGGCACTATGGCCTTTTTACCCATTAGGATCCCCGGTTTCCCTCCTGCGCGTATCTTAACCCCCCCCTCTCCCATGCATAGACCATGAAACCCTCTCCCTCTGCGCGACCCCGCTGTGAAAGGCAACTCTCCCACTTGACTCGCACAAAACCCCCCCCATCCCTTCTTGGAGAGGCATCCTTCGCCTTAGCTGACGTTGCCCTCCCCAGCTGCACCTGACTGCCCCCGCTCTCTCATGTACGGGTCATAAGATCTCTCTCTCTCTCTCTGTGTGACCCTGTCCCTGTGTCCACCCTGGCTACCCCTCCCTTCTCCTCACGTGGGCAAGTCATAAACCTTTTTCTCTTGCAAGACCCTGTCCTTGAGAGTCACGGCCGCGCCTGACCAACGCCTCCTTCCCTTCCATGAATGCCCCTCTGTTGACAAGCCTTCCCTCCGCGCTCGACTGTCCACGCGGCATGAATACCACTCCTTTGATAACCCCTTCCCCCGAGTCCGGCTGACCACACATGTCCGAGGCCATCGCCTGAGTCAGGAGATACCATTTACTGCCCTTATTGTATGCCACTATTGATCCTAGCCACCCCACCCCCTGGGCTATGATCAGGCGTACACATCCTAAAACAGTTGACGGAACACTCGGCTGCGTGATTGCCCTCCCCTCTTATCAGCAGGTCAAGGGTCCCCATTGTGAACACATGTGGGGTAGGATCACCACGAGGATTATAGGGATGTCCTTCTCTTGCGTCATACAGTCCTGATTGTGTTATCGAGTGTTCTGTAAGGTATAAAACCAAGAGTCTCAGCTCACTTGTTAGAGCACCTCCCGAAAGACACTGTGTTTCGTGTCCGAAATGACTGGCTCTCCTCATGAGAAATAAACTCTGTTCTTGATTCCTGCTTCCAGCGCCCGTCTCTTTATTTTGGTAATTATTCAACATGGGAACTAAGAGGCGGTTTGCGCCAGCGGCCTGGGCATCGATAGGATTATGGGCTCGTTTTCCACAATTGGCGTCCCAACGCGGGGTCCATCAGTGACATGGGGTTCGATAAGAGAGATCCAGACGAAGAAGTGAACATCTAAATGATCGGAGCATGCCTGCCTTGAGAGGGCCCTCGCCCGGCTGCCGATCGACAGAACTTCACCAATTCTGAACTGACCTCTCTTGAGTGACCTATTGTCCTGACTGGAATCCCACAGGAATGCTACATGGAGTAAGAGAACGATCGGGCGCTGGAGGAGGAAGTCAAAGAACTGTCCGTATGGTCCGGTCCGGGTAAGATTAAGTAGGGCGTTCTTACGCCTGATTGGTAGGGTGGTTCTATCCACCTGATTGTTGATTGATTGTATTGAAAATCGGTATTTGTATACCGAAATTGCTGATTGTTGATTGATTGTATTGAAAATCGGTATTTGTATACCGAAATTGTTGGTATTGGTTCATTTAGCTTTGAAGGCTACTTGACATATTGGTTCTCTTCTGAGAACGAGACATTCTCTGTTTGCAAACAGCGGCGAATAGGAACGTCGTCCCTCTTTGCAGATAGAGAAGGGTAGGTAATGCAGACTTTTGTCCCCGGTATTAATCCGTCATGCCTACTTTTCTCCCCACTGAATTGTTTGAAGTCGATTAATAATCGATTGTTGTTCTTTGAGATCTTCCCTGTCTACAAACTGAGACGAGTAGAAATATTCTGTCTTCCTTTTTGGATGGCGAAGGGCAGGTAATGCAGACATTTGTCCCCATTGTAATCCGTCATGCCTGTTTTTCTCCCCACTGATTGGTTGGTTGCCTGGACATTGTTGTTCCAGGAATTGTTTCGTTTGAGGTATTTTCTGCCTGCAAACAACGTGGAATAGAAATATTCTATCTAGTCTTTGCAAGTAGTAAAGGGTAGGTTATGCCCCTTTGTGAATTCGTCAGTCCTACCCACTCCCCACTGTTTGGGGGGTAGCTCGCATGGTCCGCCCAGGAGACTACCCTTATGGAGGACATATGCTCCCCGCTCATGGGCCATTTAGTGGAAGTAGACCATCTGGTCCGTCCAGGAGGCTACCCTAGTAAATGGAAGTACATCGCTCGGTCTGTCCAGGATGATACCCTAATGAAGGAATATATGTTCCCCTTTTGATCGATAATCTCGTTCCACCCCGGACCATTTATTGGAGGGAACTCGTCTGGTCCGTCCAGAGGTACCCCCTAGTGAAAAGGACACATAAAAATATGAAGTGATCACCGTTCCCTACTAACAGAAAGCTTTAGCTCGAAACACGCTAAGGAAGAGAAAGAAAAATAATAAAAAGAAATCAGGCTAAGTCAGTAACCCCCTGATGAGCTTTTGACTTCACTAAAAATAAGAAACATTAGAAATAGTTCGTAATAAGAAATGTAAAATGGTGAAAAGTTTGACAACAAAAAATAGCCACAAGGTAGCTAGGCTTCACTGCCTATTCCTGCTCCCAACATGTCTGCCTCATTGCCCGCCACGCCCAAAATAACGGTCACGTGAAATAGAAACAATCCAATAGGTACCTACCCCCATTCCGGAAGCTCCCGAAGTGCAACAGGTCCGCGGTTACGCCCATCCGGAAGGCGAGGCCTCGAGGCACGAGGGGCCCGCCTGGCCACGGTCAGGAGGAGATGATGTTGGGCAGGCGGTCCAAAGAATGGCAGAGTCCTCTCCTTCTCTCCTGCTGCCCTGCGGGCCACGGGGGGGGGGGGGGCTGTCTTGCCTCAGCCACCGACCACCCCCCCCCCTTCTGTCTCTCGCCTGGTCCGACCCACGAAGAAGGCCGAAGCCAAAAGCGAGAATGGCGGCGCTTGCAAGTAGTCCCGCCACATGTCAAATTCCTGGATAGTTACAGGTAGTGCCGCCACATGTCGACGCCTGGACAGTTCCAGGTAGTCCCGCCACATGTCAAGAGAAAAGGGGGGGATGTCTTGCCGCAGCCACCGACCCCCCCCCATCTTCAATGGCTGGCACGGCCAATATCGAAGCGACGGAGCCGAGGAACGGCGCGGGGTCGCTGGAAGGGGGAGGTGACGCGAACGAGCCTCCCCCACCTCCCTCCAGGTGGAGGCTTCCAGCGACACCCCAATGCTCTTACTTAAAGAGGGTCAACATCAAAAAGCGGTCTTCTGCCCCGGACGGGCACACGCCCCATGTCTGTTCTTCTCCTCAACCTTGAAGATTCTATAAGAGCCGGGGGGCACCCCGATCCCTCCGCATGGGCACCCCCGTCCCCCTCACTGGGAACAGCGACATCGACGCACTCCTGCCAGCGCCAGCTTCAGTTTGGAAATGGCTAAGGTGCAGCCACGGCACAGACTTGTTCAGTTCCGGAGGAACACCAGAATGACCCGGTAGGAAAATTGTTGCCGCCCTCCCCACTCTTTTGACTATCGTTAGACTGTTTCCACATGATTCAAAACTTTTTTTGAACTTCCAACGAAAGGCCCCGGTCCAACCACGAATCATTGGAGACATTCTGACTGTGCTGGAACTTGCCTGACCCCACCCAAAAATGGAGCCGACACAAAATGAAACGTTTTGAATAAACTTTGTTGCACCCTGATTGCGCAGCCTTTTGTCCCGAGATATATACGCAGTTTTTGGATAATGAAAGTAGATATGAAGGTTATTGAGTATGTGCTTGGACGATGAACTGACTTAGGGTGGGTACTGATTATAAGTTGGAAAATGAATTGGTGCAATTTAGGTAACGAATGAACTTGGATAATGAATTTATGAATTTATTAAAGATGAATTACTGACATGCATCATGCTTGCTCTGTAGGGAAGTTTAATGCGATTTTATTGCACTGCTGCACTTTATGCAATGAACTGCCAACAATTTCGTTCTTCTTATGTACAGTTTCAATCTGCTTTGTAGCCGGTCCACCGAGTTGCAGGCCTGTATTTGTACATCAGCACTTTTTATTAAAAGTATTTTGGAAAAGAAAGCATGGTTGTAGCAGTTGCATTAATGAGTTTTGGATGCCTTACTACTGAGAGCGAAGAATAAGTATGATGAAGGATGTAGATCAGAAGGGATCAGATATTTAGCAGCTACATTATGTGTCACAAGCGGCCGGAAAAGTGTTTCAGACACCCTTAAAATGACACCACAGAAATGCCATCTGACCGCCACCCTTGCACCCGATAAAAAGAGGGTTACGACCAAGTAGCTCATGTAGATACGCAGATCGTCAATGATTATCTATCTGACACCACTGGTCCCTCTGGGCTTAAACGCCGAGATGGCAAGGGAATGCAGTACGAGGAGATAGGGCGAGTATGTGGTAGGTAAAAACATTTTCGGATTACTGCATGATGATGTGCTTTGAATGCTGCCCCCCCCCACCCCTTCTTTTCCTCCCTTCTGCAGGTCACGTCAGAACGTCGACTGAAGTGTGGAAGAGCGACGGTTGGACCACCGACGAAAAAGGGAAAAAGGGAATATGTGTTTAGTCGTTATAACGATAAGTTTTTAAAAGACGTAGGCTTAACATGACTGTTCCTCCTTAGAAAATAGCGACTGAGAGGATGGACTGACATAGGAACTGGACAGGTACTGAATGACGGAAAATTGACTAGAAATGACGTGTTAAATAATGTAACTGGACGTTTGACTAGGTAGGGAAAGGACAAAGAAAATTATACGGGTAAGGGTTGCCACGGCACCACCCGTCTAGGAAGTTAGAAATGCTGCTGATGTTCAAAATGCACTACCCCCTTTCTCACACTTTTATAGATATAGCCAAGCTGTCCGACTGTTCTCCCGATCAATGCTTGCCGTTGCCTCAGCCTGGAGAACTTCCCGCCAAAGGAGGGAACAGAAAAATGGCTTAAAATCCAACCGTGGGTAACTAGCACGACCAGGTTAATTTCTGATCGACCAACCGAGGTGTGAGTATTGGCAATTGGGAACGCTCGCAGACATGACAAGCGAGAGGAAAAGGGGGGAAGGGTAGAAAGAGCTAAGCACGTAGATAAATAGGATAGTAAAGATACGTAGGATATGATATGAATTTTGTTGGCCACCTGTTGTTTCCTGTCTTGTCGTGAATGTCTTATATATGTGTAATACATGTGCTGTCTTCCCTGTCTTGAGTTTGTGTGTGTGTAATGTATGAATTTATGTCTTCCCTCTGTCTGTATCTGCATGTCACCTGACCTTTGCTGTTCCGTGTTGTGAGCGCACTAAATGACCTATTTTTGTACACGTCTCTCTCTCTCTCTCTCTCTCTCTCTCTCTCTCTCTCTCTCTCTCTCTCTCTCTCCACCCCCTTATCTCTCTCCCTACATGTCATACGTGTACCGAATGGCTCGTTTAGATTGCGGACGACTCTCACTCTCTATGAGAGTCTCCCTATTTTTTCCTCCCTCTTTTTGGTAAAATTGTGCCCCACCGGCACCAGTCTGATTTGATACATATTGAACGCGAAGGCGTTCAGCGAAATTGACCGAAACTAAAATGATTGAATCTCGCCATATTACTACCTCTCCTTTCTGTAAAATGAATGAACTTGAATTGGCTGAGAAGGAAAGGACAGGTAAGACGACTAAAGTCCCCCAAATCTGGCCATTTATAGGGGAACTGTATGTCAATGGCACCTTATGTCTGTTCTTCAGAGACGAACGCCAACGTCTAGATTGACCTCCAATGCCCAGATTGCCCCATCCCCTTTTGCACCCAAGCGCGAGCGCCCGAAGCATCCCCGCCCCAATTTTTGATAGGACCCGGTTGCTGTCCCGGAGATAAGCACGATGACCATGAGTAACTGTTGACCCTCGAGAAAATCTTGTTTTGCCTGACTCTCGATAATGACACCCCCGCCCTGTTTGAAAAGGTTAGCCAGTCCTGGAGGGAAATGCTCCGTAATGTTGAATATGATGTAATGCACAATTGATGGGAATATTATTTATCCTCACTTGAGTTATAAATAGGACGATGATTAAACCTGCCATAAACTCAGTAGGAATGCTGACACATGCACTGCTTGGTAATAGGACCTCTGACTGTGACCAATGAGCGTATCTCCCAAATGCGTAGACTTGAGGGAGGAGTTCACATGCGTAGATATCTTCTTTTGTCATTTCACTGAAACCTTGTCTTGTACCTATTCAAAGATTCACGATCACCGAAGGAGATGGGTCAGATGTGACGTACAGCCTGACTGCGGATCTTGGGACACGTGTGACCTCGACCAAAGGTGGAGCCGCAGAGCAACAGGATACGGGACGAGACCGCAATTTCAACGTGGAAAATGAAAAATGATGGGCCGCCTTAAAGCCCTCCGTCTGCTAACCCACGTGTGCCTGGAGTCTCCGTCCCCCTTCTTTGGGCCCGATTGATGGGCCTGCCTGCTTGTTATCCTTTGCTCCCTTGGTCCCTTTTGTGTGTCCCAGGAACTCTGACCCAACTCCGCCCTCTTACCTATCGACTATTTGAACAACACTCACCCTCTTTTCCACGTGACTTTTTGCCAAGGGAAAGAACTGCATTCCGCTGGGAATAGGGTGTTGCCATAGAACTATGGGTGCCGAGCATAAGGCGCCACCAACCGGATTGTTTAGGGAACAGGACTGTGGTCTAACAGCAGAGGACTGACCACACCCTGCAACGCGTAAGGATAGGACTGAGCTGGACCTATAGCTCCACCGCCGGTGCTCAACAGCGCCAACGACAGTACACGGACTAGAGCCTACCAGTGATGGCTCAATGATACAAAGACACTGTGGCGAAGAAATATTGTGTATTGAACTGAATTCCGCTCTCAACTACCTGGTCAAAGCTGTTCATTGGTCACATTTTTTTTTTAAGTCAGAAAGATTTTTGCTATGTAGTGCGTTTAAATTGTTAGGAACTCAATGAAATGTAATTTTCTATATACTGCATTCTGCCCATCACCTTAACTGTCTATGATTGTACGCCAAATGTTAGTATCGACAAAACGCTAATTCATCAACGATGCCTGTCTGCCTGTAAACCCATCAATTGCAAATATGACTGCTGCTATGTAAAAAGGGGCGACTGTGAAAGTTGAAGAAATTGATGTACATAGACAGCATTCATTCCCCTTCTTCTCCCACTCCTCTCCCTGTGAGCACCATGAATACCGTAAACTATTGACCGTATCACTCTGCCAGTGAGAGCCCCTACCCCTATACATATGTACAGCCAGTTTAGGCACTATGGCCTTTTTACCCATTAGGATCCCCGGTTTCCCTCCTGCGCGTATCTTAACCCCCCCCTCTCCCATGCATAGACCATGAAACCCTCTCCCTCTGCGCGACCCCGCTGTGAAAGGCAACTCTCCCACTTGACTCGCACAAAACCCCCCCATCCCTTCTTGGAGAGGCATCCTTCGCCTTAGCTGACGTTGCCCTCCCCAGCTGCACCTGACTGCCCCCGCTCTCTCATGTACGGGTCATAAGATCTCTCTCTCTCTCTCTGTGTGACCCTGTCCCTGTGTCCACCCTGGCTACCCCTCCCTTCTCCTCACGTGGGCAAGTCATAAACCTTTTTCTCTTGCAAGACCCTGTCCTTGAGAGTCACGGCCGCGCCTGACCAACGCCTCCTTCCCTTCCATGAATGCCCCTCTGTTGACAAGCCTTCCCTCCGCGCTCGACTGTCCATGCGGCATGAATACCACTCCTTTGATAACCCCTTCCCCCGAGTCCGGCTGACCACACATGTCCGAGGCCATCGCCTGAGTCAGGAGATACCATTTACTGCCCTTATTGTATGCCACTATTGATCCTAGCCACCCCACCCCCTGGGCTATGATCAGGCGTACACATCCTAAAACAGTTGACGGAACACTCAGCTGCGTGATTGCCCTCCCCTCTTATCAGCAGGTCAAGGGTCCCCATTGTGAACACATGTGGGGTAGGATCACCACGAGGATTATAGGGATGTCCTTCTCTTGCGTCATACAGTCCTGATTGTGTTATCGAGTGTTCTGTAAGGTATAAAACCAAGAGTCTCAGCTCACTTGTTAGAGCACCTCCCGAAAGACACTGTGTTTCGTGTCCGAAATGACTGGCTCTCCTCATGAGAAATAAACTCTGTTCTTGATTCCTGCTTCCAGCGCCCGTCTCTTTATTTTGGTAATTATTCAACATGGGAACTAAGAGGCGGTTTGCGCCAGCGGCCTGGGCATCGATAGGATTATGGGCTCGTTTTCCACAGGTATCTCACAGGGGAATACCAGGACGGGTTCCCTAAGCAAGCGCTTTGATGCCTACGGGTGATACGTGCGCTATATAAATCGCAGTACATTTACATTTACATTTACATTTAGTAGGGGCCTAATTATTTTTTGCATGTAATTTGTCTTCTTTTGGAAAGGAAAAAAGTTGGACACTTCAGTACATTTTCTCTTTGATTTTTAATACGTTTGCAATATTGATTTAATTCACTATGTGGCCTAGTCTACCAATTGGCCTTCTAGCCAGTAGGCTAGTACTAGTCATGGGTGAATGAAACAACTGTTTCTGTGGTGTCTGTTGAATTGAAACACAATTTCAGCCATGGATGGCATTGGAATAAATTACAAAATTTGTTTTTAGGGGTATTTCACATTTTTTTCTGCATAGAGTGTATAGGTGTGGTAATTATATATGATGCTTTTGGAGGATGTGTGCTGTTGTAGTGTATTGTTGTATTGTATTGTTTGGCTGCATTTATATTTATATAGCCCTTAATACCCCTGACGAGGCGTCAAAGCGCTTTTTCGGCGAGTAGCACGCTACTCCGGGACCCATAGAGAATTAGCGTTGAATTAGTATAGTGAAACATGCAAGTCCATTTTAAGTGGGAGATAGGTTAGTCATTTATTTGGATTTGGAATGATAGCAGAAGGATAGAGGAGGACAAAGGTTTGTATTTATATAACGCTATTCAGGAAGCCGAGTTAATTTAGTTTCTAGAGTTGCTGAATTAATGTTCTTTATTCTGTTACCAGTTCATGCCTCCTTTGTCTGGTGAGTGTGTGAGTTGTTTGACATAGGCCACCATTTGTCTTTTTTCCCCATGCTATGTGGCCAGGGGCAATTTTGCATAGTCAGTACCCATAGGCCTGCATGTCTTCTTTGTTATGGCCATGCCCCCTTGCTTGCCATTTCACCATGTGATCGGTGGCCATTTTTGCATAGGCAGGCAGAGTACTTTTACCATAGGCCTATATTTCTTCTTTGTTACCCATGCCTTCTTGCTTGTTGTGACCATGTGGCTGGTGGACATTTTGTTTAGGCAGCCAGTGTGCTTTTAGCCATAGGCCAGCATGTCTTCTTTGTTTTGACCATGCCGCCTTGCTTGCTGTTTTACCATGTGGTCTTGGCCATTTTGTTTACGAAGTCAGTGTACTTTAGTCATAGGTCTGCATGTCTTCTTTGCTGTCCTTGCCTACTTGCTTGTTGTTGTGCCCATTTGGCTGGTGGCCATTTTGTGTAGGCAGCCAGTATGTTTTGCTGTAGTCCTACATGTCTTCTTTGTTTTGGTCATACCTCGTTGCTGGCTGTTTGGCCATGTGGTCAGTGGCCATTTTGTGTAGGCGGCCTGGGTGCTTTAGCCATGGGCCTGCATGTCTTTATTAATTTTAATTCTTTTTTAATATTGTATTTTTTGTATTTCATTTTTTATGTAATTATTTTAAATTTAAATTGTTTTAATTTTAATGTTTTTAAATTGTAATTTTGGGGTTTTTTCTCCCCATCTGCTATATGTGCACAACAGCATTAACTGTCTATGGATTATTCAGTTGTGCACCTTCCTGAGTTCCACATCCTAACTTGATGCACGTAAAGCAAACAGTTATATCTGTATGTTGTTGCTTTCTTATCTTTCCTGAATGTACCCCATGAAAGTTTATTTTAGTGTGGTTTTATGAATGGAGACACTGTATTGCTAATTATTTATAATAACTTAAGTAACCACACTACATTATATTGTTTGTTTGTACTACTAGCTGAATTGCAACAATACCACATTTCACTGAAGTTCTTCTTGCTTGTTTGCTTTTAGTTGCACATGAGAAGAGACATCACCCACAGTACTGCCAGACGAAAGGCTTCTGCAAGACATGACACGTGACTGACTACGCAACACGGACATCTCTTCAGCTTGTGAAACTAAGTGCCACTGCCAACTAACAGCTTCAGGATGGCCCTGAAGTAAGCTGCTGCCAATGAAGTGGCCAGTGGGGAAGAGAAGAAGCAGATTTCCACCACTGGCGTGCCAACCAGAACCTTTTTTGCCAAGCTGGTGCCTGCAGCACCAGCCTCCAGCAAGAAAGCTGAGAGCAGCATGCCTGCATCAATAGTACAACCCCAACCTAAGCCCAGGACCATGTCTGTCAGTGAGGCAGCCACTACAATCATGTTGATGCTGCTGAGTAGTGACATTAAATTGGATGTGTCCCTTTCGCAAAAGTAGTACACAATTGTTTCTATAAAAAGAGCAGAGTGGGCAGCAGTCTTGGCCAGCAATAGCAAGAACCTCCTCTTTTAAAATCAGTGGCTCCCAGATCTCCAGCAAGGAATGGAAAGGTTCTGCTCCACCACTTTCTCCAAGCACCACTTATTATGATGAAAGGGAGATAAAGTGGACTCCGGCAGAGTCCATGAGACAACCGTAGAGGCAAGAGAAAAGAAAAGTTCATGAAAGGTTTAGACTTATGAAAGGGGGTGATGAGGAGGATACAATAAGGTAGTCATGGTGGAAGGTGACACAGAGGAGTCTGACATTGCTATTCAACCTGCTCTGAGTGATGTGGCACAGGTAGCACTGCCTCCAGCTCCAACATTTTTAATTTGAAATATTTGGCGAGGAGAGCAGGGGAACATCAGCTACAAGTGCAGTGCAGCAGTGGAATCACCCATCTCAGCCACTTCACAATGGCACAAGAAAACTCTGAGTGAGATGGAAACACCTTGGCATACAGTGACTACCCCACCACGATGCACATTGAGTCTGTGACCACCATCTACCTCTCAAAAGATGCCTGTGTCAGTGGCTCCAGAAATGAAGAAAATCCACACAGCTATTCCAGGCATATTTAGGTAGGAGGAGCCCTATGAGCGGAACCATCCAACCGCAAGTTTGTACAATGGAAAGCTGGCTTTGATGTTAGCGCTTGACCCCCTACCTCTTTCTTTTGTGGAAGAAGTGGGAATACTAGAATTTGTGGCAGCCACCTGCCAGAGATGGAAGGTGGCTGCCAATCTCTAAGATTGAGAATATATATGTTGACTTCGGTCCTCCCGACTCCCCGACTCCTTCCCCTGAGCCTGTCGTCTCTACCATTGCGAGCGATCTTCAGCCAGCCGAAACAGGTATTAGCGCATGGGACCCCCTTACCTTATCCATTTTATACGACATCATCAGAAGTATTAAATCGGGTTCCCCTCTTGACCCCATCCCTCCCCTATTTCAGTTAACCCTTAACCCCCCCTCTCTCAAAATCATCCTGGAGCTACTAAATATGTCACTCAGGGAGGCAAAGGTCCCCAGTGATTGGAAGCACGCAATGATTGTACCCCTGTTAAAAAAGGCCAATGCTGACCCTAATGACCCCTCCAATTTTCGTCCAATTTCCCTTCTCCCAGTATTTTCCAAAATATTGGAAAAACAGGTCCTTAAACAACTCACCAGTTTTATCGAATCAAACAACATTTTGCATCATTCTCAGTCTGGCTTTCGTAACGGTTTTTCTACTGAAACCACTCTTTTGGGAGTCTCTGAAACCGTTTGTCATCTGGTTGACAGAGGGGAGACCGTGGCACTTATTCTACTCGATTTAAGTGCCGCGTTTGACACGGTCTCCCACCCCATTCTGGTCAGCACTCTCAAAACCATAGGCATTTCTCATTCTGCCCTCAATTGGCTTACCAGTTTTCTGTATGACCGGACGTTCCAAGTTTTTTCGGCCACATCTACGTCCAAAATTCACAAATCAATACACGGAGTTCCTCAAGGTTCCATTCTTAGCCCCCTTCTCTTCAATGCGTATGTCAGACCCTTGGCGACCATTGCGGAGCAAGCGGGGCTCTCCATATTTTCATATGCAGATGACACTCAGATCATCTTCTCACTTTCCACCAGTCATCATGTCACTACATCTGCCCTTTGTTCTGGACTTAGCAACATCGCTTCCTGGATGCACAACAACAAGCTAAAATTAAACGGAGGAAAAACAGAACTCCTTCTGTTTGGCAATAACACCGCCTTATGGGGGCCCTCCCATTTGCCTGTCCAAATAGGTACCCCTCCCAATCCCTCCAAAACAGCACGCAATTTGGGCATTATTTTTGATAACCAATTGTCCCTGAGGCAACATGCTGTTAAAGTCTCTTCCACCTGCACAAGTCATTCTTAAATGGCTGAGGAAAAGTGCCTGGATGCTCCCCCTAGACACCCAGAAACCGTAGTCCAGGTGCTTATTATTTCTCGCCTGAACTATGTTAACATCCTTCTTCTGGGGGCTAGCAAAGAGGTAATTCGTAAATTACAGACTGTCCAGAACATGGCAGCGCGTCTGTTATGTAATTTACCCTTTCAATCCTCCACCTCCCCCTCTTTGCGTAGCCTTCATTGGCTCCGCATTGAGAGTCGCTCTAAATTTAAGGCGCTCTGTTTCACACATAGAATCATCTGGGGTAAGGCACCTCAATATCTAACATCCTTGATTCATCTGTACGTCCCCTCGCGCTCTCTGCGGTCATCCAACCAACACATACTCCAGATTCCCAGAATTAGGAGAGCCTGAATGGGCGGTCGTTCATTTGTCTTCTTAGCCCCGTCCCTGTGGAACTCTCTTCTTCTTCCTCTTCGAACGGAATCTAACCATCTTACGTTCCGCAGGGATCTTAAAACCTGGCTTTTCAATCAATAAACGAGTCTCTAAGCACACTCCCTTTGTCTTTGGTTTAGAGTCGGGAAACCTTCGGGTAGCTGCACGCTTTATAAGATTAAATATAAATAAATAAAATAAACACCATGTCAGACCTATTTTTCCAAATTTGCTGTTCCAGCACTGCATCATGATATGCTGCAATTGGTTGGTCAAGCTTTGCAGCAAAGTGTTGTTCACACCATCTACCTGACGACAGACATGTGGACCCATTTTCAGACAACTTATTACATGTGCATCACTGCACACTGGATCTCTTTTGTGGGGGTAAAGCAAAAGATATCTGCAGGTCTTGGCCCTGCAGAAAGTTTTAAACGTGTTTAGTGGCATTCAACAGTGCCCATGTTCAGCATGGAGAAATCACATACAGCTGTATACATCTTGGAGGAATTTAACAGCAAGGTGAATGAATGGCTGTAACAAAGAGGTATCAGAATTGGATTTGTTAGGCCTTGTCAGACGGAGGCTATTTCAGGTTCCTGCGTTTGGCTCATTGGATCAACCTGGTGGTGCAAGACTTCCTCAGCAAAGAAGACATAGTCATCAACATACGGACCACCTGCAGAACAATCTACACTCATGTTGTCTATTCTTTTAAAGCCCAGAAGTAGTTTTGGATTATTCAGTGAAATAATAGAGCACCAGTTAAAGCCCTGATACGGGAGGTGCCAACATGTTGGAACTCAAACTAGTACATATTGCAATGTCTGTTTGAGCAGTACAAACAGTTCGATGACTATGTCATTCAAAGGGCAGAGGATGTAGTTGGGAAAGCTATGAGCATGAATGTGGACAAAAGGCGCCCAGTCAAATGCCTGATACAGATACTACTCCCCTTTGAGTCACAAGCAGTTAGCAAGAAGGACAGTGTGATAGGCCAAGCTATTCCATTGTTGCACATCCTACAGGACCAGGTAAAGAAGGTGTCTGAAAGGTTCGCCCCCACAGGTGTGATTGAAAACACAAAAGCGCATGTCTTGGTTGAGACCTTAATCCTTTGCTTGGCTTCTAATGCAAGGCTGCGACATGATATCATTGTGTCCAAAGAGTGCATCTGTGCCACACTACTTGATCCACGGTACAAATAGCTTCTGCCCACTTTCCTTCCTTTTTCTGAAGGGCCTGTTTTAAAACATAAGAGGTGGATTGTAGATTTGGAAGAAGAATGACTGGAATATCGAGTCTTACCCCACAGTTCTGGGATGCCGCCTTCAACTTCCAGAGAGGGCAGTCTTTGTCTCACAGCAGCCAACAACACCATCAACCAGAACACCAGCAACAACAGCAACAGAGGGACCGGACACAACCCCTGGATTGTATTGGTTTCAATTAGCAGGGCTCAAGTCCAGCACAGAGGCAATAGCAAAACACATTGTGCAATTGGATTTTGACCTACACAGACCTCTTTTTGATCATCCAGATACTTCTGGAACATTCTGTGGATGTTCATTGGTGCTGCCACTTGCTCAACCTGTTTTGCTATTTTGCTATTTGTTATTTCGATATTAAGTCCCGGGGACTGGGAATATTTTCCATTCACCAATGTGTATAAATCCCTTACTCTCTCCTTTGTTTATATAAGATGTGCCAATGGCCAGAGCTCATCAGGCTGGCAATAAAGTATCTGGCTTGTCCTGTCACCAGTGTGTCTGCTAAGCATGTGTTCAGTGCAGCTGGTGCGGTTGTTCCAGTGAGAAGGATCAGTCTTCTGCTTAAAAACATTGAGATTGACTATGATCAAATGTAACCAACATTTTATACCACACAATTACACCATTCCTGAAACAGTAGAGGAGGAGGAGGAGGTTGATTGTTCTGAAACAGAATCAAATGTGTTAGCTGATCAGCTTCTGGGTGAACCACCTGAATTTGAGGATGAGGATGAACTCTACTTCCGAACTAAGTATGCCAGTGTCCATATAGAAATGTTTAATTATTTCTCATTGAACTTCTATCTTTGCAACAAAATAATAGGTATTAGAAAAAAAAACATTTTGTGTCAGAGTTATGCTGTCGCACCATTTTTTGAGTCACAGATATTTCTGGATTGCAGTTACACCAATGTGCATTGTAGAAGCCTCCACAATTCCTTCATGACATTGGAGACAATGCCTGCCCCCTCGCATGCCTATTGCCTATCCTCATCACTTAGCACTAGAATAACTGCCCCAAAAGATTAATGATTTACAAGACTATCTGCCAATACCATATTCCAATATGTTGCCTGCATCAGAGTTAAATACCTAATATCTAAACTACATGTTCTTTGAATGGAAGTAGTAACTACAACTATTACAATGGAGTGAGTAATTGTGTGAGCGATGTGGTGATTGATGATTCATGTGGTGGCACACAGTGAGGGAGAGTATTGAACTGTAATGGGGGAACTTGCCTGAGATTATTAATTTGCAATGTTTGGGGCTGTAGTGATAGGTGATCATTTTTTCCCTGGAGGTTATTAGCCTTAACAAACTTACTTAGTGAAAATTAATTAACCTGTATGGTCCACTCCTATGATACTTCTGTTTTTTTCATCATCTATGATGGCTGCCACGGGCAATCATTTAATTTACAAGAATGCCAAATTTCAATCTGTTTCTTGCATAGTGTACCTACCACCTTACTTGGATTCTAACAGGTAACCATTGCATCAATAAGTGATCAGAATATCGAGTGACTGTGAGTGATGATTGATGTGGTGGCTGACAGTGAGGGAGGGTGTATTGAACTGTTATACAGGGAAATGTTTGGGTACTAAGTGATGGGCTATCATTTTTTCCTTGGAGCTGATTGGCCCTTTCACACTTAGCCATATTTAATCGCAGGATCCTCTGTTTTTTTCAGATTCTTTAGAGACCAGGAAAGTCACTTTAGTAAACAAACAATAACCTATGCAAAATACTGCAATTCTTTTTCACCTCTTGTTCTTCAACAACAGTGTTCTACACATCTATTTTGCTCAGGTCATAATGATGACTGGGCTAGGATGGAGTTACTCAGAGTCAGGACTCAGGGGGAGGATAGAAGAACTCAGGACGGGAGCTGCAGGACTGCCTCATCAACAGCAAGACGTTATGGAGTTCAGTACAATGGTAAGCCAAGAGTCTGAGGCCTGGTACTTAGCTATGTGGAGTGGAGAGCAGTGCATTTGCGAAATACTGCTGTGTGGGCATGTGTGTGGGTGTGTGTGTGTGTTGGACTTCTGGCAAAAGTGAAAATCTGATTTCCCCTTTTGTTTTCTTGCTGAGCCCCGAGTATTCTTGATACACTACTCATGAAACCTACCTTCCTTCTGTCCTTCTCCTTGACTCTAATATACAGTTTCTCTTTTACAATCTGCAGGCCTTCTTCTAGTCTCCTGAATGAACAAAATGCGAAAGTCAAGCTCAACAACATTCCTGCTTAGCTATCGGGCCAATCCAGACAGGCACCCAAGAGTGCACATTCCAGCGGAGAATGCAGATGCACTACCTAATTTTGCAATACGTTATAATTTTTCTTTTAACAATTATATTTGGAGAACTGGGTGGGTGGAATCACTCCCCATCTTAGAAGACAGAACATTTAGATATCTGATAACTTGGGTCTCAGAGGCAGAAGGACAGTTTGCAATGCATTTATCTGTACTCTGTCATACTCATTCCATTGTTTCCTTCCACAACAGATTGGTGATGAATGATATGCTACTCTTTGCCCAGATGAATGTTGTCCTTGTGCAGTATTTGTATTTGTCAAACTTTTTCCCAAATCCCCCTTCCCAGCCATTCATCAAACGCTTAACCTTCTTCCCTGCGGGTTGTGTGATTTATTGAGGTGTGGCTTAATTTACACTTTCAATGGATCATACACTTGGTGAAGCGGATGTGATGAAAGCAACACCAATGAACTGCAGGATTTTCTAAAACAGCCCACACTGGCTCCATATACTCACCTGCACTTGAACAGTTATCAATATTTTAGATATAGAATGAATGATCAGCATCATCATCTAGGCCTTGTGTTGCAAAACCTACACACCTGACCTAAGCTTGTCCACTCCAGATGTTGAGTCCATTTTTAATAACTTCAGGCTTTCATAAATAAGCCTACTAGCTCCCCATTAGCCAAAACTTACTAGCATTGCTATTTTTTGTATTTTAGCACTATCAGGAATTCTTGTTGTGTAATCATGTAGTACTCAGTTGTCAATTCTTTGTAAAGCTTTGATAAAATATAACCCAATAACTCAGTCTTTTTTATTTCCATTCAGTTGCATGCGAGGGATAATCAATCATTCTGATTAATCCTTCAGCAGGATCTCTACTGGGTGGAACTGGAAGTCGGACCTCGCTTGTGAAGTTTTCAGCGCTGCAACGATTCCATCATCGCCATCACCGAGGGCGAGGCGCGTCCTTAGACACGCCCACCTCAGCTGGCCACGCCCCCTGATATTGACTATAAAAAGTGCGCGAAGCTGACAGCGCGACATTATAGAACTGCGAGTCTCCTGAGGCGGAAGCCGGGAGTGAACCCTACTCTTTTAAAACTTTGATTGTGTATTGTTTTTAGAAAAGACCTACTCACCCCTGCTCTCAAACAGCGTTTTCAGCGCTGCAACGATTCCATCATCGCCATCACCGAGGGCGAGGCGCGTCCTTAGACACGCCCACCTCAGCTGGCCACACCCCCGTGACGCCCTCCCTCTCAGGTATAAACCATGTGCCTCGCCAGGAAGCGCAGCGGACGCGCCGTCTGCGCGCCGAAGGCGCGCCAAAGGCAAGCCCGTCTGGGCCCGTCCGGGCCTGGACCGGGCCTAGGGCCAGTCCCCCTGTCCATGCCGCTGATTCTGTACGTACGTACTGGACCAATTCCCAGCTTCATTCTCTTAATCCCTCTCCCTGTGCGGCCACTACCCCCTGCAACCCTATCCATCTTGAATCAGCTCCATTCCATTGCCCTCAATGCAACTTCACTCTCCCGCCCTTCCCTTCCCATTCGCTTTCTTATCCCACGCCGCAGCTCTCAGCATCTAACCATCGGATGCTGAAAGCAGGCTTGGTCAACTGGCGGTCTCTCCCCCGCCATGCCAACGACATCTGGATGCTGATTTCCTCCGAGGAGTGGGATATTTTATTCCTCACTGAGTCTTGGATAACTGACTCCTCCTCTCCGGACATCTATCTAGCCATTCCATCAGGCTATGACATAAAATGTGTTAATCGAGCTGGAGGTAAATTGGGAGGCGGACTAGCAATCATCTTTAAATCTCATTTTCAGCTGACCATTACCAAACTTACCAACATTGGTATCATTGAAGCCCTCTATTTCTCAGTATCCGATTCTGCGGCTGTTATTCTGGCTGGCTCTCTAATCTACAACCCCCCCCACGGCTGCGTCCCTTTCTCTTACCGCTCTCACTCACCAGTTGGCTGATCTAGCCCTTAAACATCAATACTTTCTAGCTTTAGGTGATTTTAACCTTCACGTTGACAATTCCCTCTGCGCCAAAGCGAATAATTTACTGGAAATCATGGACAGTCTTAATTTCACTCAGTTAGTCACCGGTCCTACTCATGTGGCGGGTCACACCTTGGACCTTATTTTCGCTAATTTCTCCACTATCACTGTCTCCCCCTCCCTTCCTCTTACATGGTCCGACCACTACCTTATCCCTTTTTCTTTGGCCTTAGACCGTAAATCTATCCCTCCTGCGCTCAGGAAAGAGCTGGGAAGGAAGTGGCACAAAGTCACATGCGCTACCTTGGACCCGATATTCCACTTCCAGACGGATCATCTATCCCCGGATATCGACTCGAATATCGCCAGGCTCAACACCGCCCTCATTAATGCTATCGACCACATTGCCCCCCAGAAACTCATCACCTCCACTAGATCCCGCCCTTCCGCTCCCTGGTTCTCCTCCTCTCTCCGCGAGGAAAAAAGCAGCTGTAAAGCACTCGAACGGAAGTGGAGACTAAATTACGATCCTGAAGCTAAGCTTGCCTACAAGGCGGCCCTGAAAAAATTTCTCAAACATAAAAAAATAGCCATGAAAGATCACTTCTCGCTCCAAATTACCAAAGCCAAAAACTCTTCAAAAACCCTCTTCTCCATCGTTAAAGATTTCATTACTCCTCCGGCCAGGACCACTCAGAACTCAGCTAGTCAGACCCTATGTGAAGGACTCTCGGACTTCTTCCTCGAAAAGATCAATAAGCTCTGCGTCTCCTTCCCTAAAGGGCCAATGCCTCGGCCTCCGTCAACCGATTCCCCTGTCTCACCGCTCCTTCTTGCCTTCAATAAACTTGCTCAGGAGGATGCTATCAGACTACTCATTCATTGCAAGTCTGGTGCACCCTCTGACCCCGTTCCTGCCAAAATTATGGGTGAACTGGCCCCCTCGTTAGCCGACCCTTTCCTCTCCATCTGGAATGCCTCTCTGCACCATGGCTTTTTCCCCACCACCTGGAAGGAAGCCTTGGTGATCCCTATTCTAAAAAAGGCAGATGCCGATCCCACAGTTTTTTCCAACTACCGCCCCATTTCCCTCCTCCCCAAACCTGCAAAGGTTCTGGAAAAAGCCGTGCGGCTGCAACTCACGGAGTATTTGGAAAACCACTCAATACTGCACGACTCGCAATCTGGATTTCGGGCGGGATACAGTACTGAGACGGCTCTGCTGGAGGTCTCGGAGACCGTCCGGGAGTGCGTGGACAGGGGCGAGGAGGCCATGCTAGTCCTCCTCGACCTGTCCGCTGCATTCGATACGGTATCCCACCCCATCCTCCTTGACCGACTAAGACATATGGGCATTGGCGGCACTGCCATCAGTTGGATCGAGTCCTTCCTCTCAGGAAGAAGTCAGAGGGTGCTGTTGCGGCCTTTCAGATCGGAGGAAAAACCCTTGTTTTGCGGTGTGCCACAGGGCTCGGCCCTCAGCCCTCTGTTTTTTAACATCTATCTTGCCCCACTGGCCGGCGTGGTGGAGTCCTACGGAGTTAGGGTGGTCTCTTATGCTGATGATACTCAGCTAGTGTTCTCCTTTAGAGACCACTCTGACTCCGCGTTCTCCAACTTCCGCCGGTGCCTTAACAACATCAGTGGCTGGATGTCTGAAAACCATCTAAGACTCAATGCAGACAAAACAGAGGTGCTGTTTTTTAACCAGAAAAATTCCATCCCCTCCTCCTGGTGGTGGCCCACGGCACTCGTTCCCGCTCCCTCTCCCGTCCACTCGGCCCGTAACCTGGGCTTCCATTTCAACGACTCCCTATCATGCAAGACTCAGATTCAAAAAGTGACCTCTGCCTGCTTCCTGAAGCTGCGCATGATCAGGAAAATCCTCCCCTATCTCCCCCTGGATTCCCGCCGTACAGTTACCCACGCTCTCATCACGTCCCACCTGGACTATGCTAATAGCCTCTATGCCGGAGCTCCCCAATACTTGATTGACCGGCTGCAGATTGTCCAGAATGCGGCGGCGAGGCTGATTGGTAATATCTCTTATCGTCAGTCAGTTGCCGCATATCGTAGGGAACTGCACTGGCTACCTGTGGCCAGCCGTATCCAGTTTAAGATCCTTACTCTGACTCATCGAGCCATTAATGATCGCGGACCAAACTACCTAAAAAAACGTGTGTCTATATCCCGCTCCATCAGATCTCTGAGATCCAATGACCTTTGCCTTCTGATCTCTCCCCGCTTCAGACTATCCAGAATGGGTGGCAGAGGATTCAGTGTCATTGCTGCAAAGCTATGGAACGCGCTGCCAGTCGATCTCAGATTCTGCCCCTCCGAATCTATCTTCCGGGCCAGACTCAAAACTTGGCTCTTCTCTAGACTCTGATTTATTACGCTACTCCCCCTCTCTGTTCCTTCTCTCCCCTCTGAGACTCAGGTTCTAGCGCTGGGACACCCCTTCGGGGGTAGCTGTGCGCTTTATAAACTACATAAAATAAATAAATAAAATAAATAAAGTTGTGATGTCTTCCCTGTTATTGCTTCTTCCATATTCAGATAGGACAACTGGTATGGAGTGATGTGAACTAGTTAACTTAGTAAGTAAGTAACTAACTTCTAATATTGTTTATCTAGGTTGCTGTAGACAATATAGGTCTTGGCTAGGCCTGGCTAGGTCTGGGCGTAGTTCGTGGAGTTTTGCTATGCAAATGTACGCGAAGTCACAAAAACTCCATGAAGTTCCTCGAGTGACGGAATGCAGTGCGAACTGCAGTTTGTGCTGGTATTCCTTCCGCTCAGGTAGAAATTTTACCCGAGCGGCAGCTCGCACTCACAAACGTACCCTTCGCGATCGCAAACCTACCGTTCTCGATCGCGAGCAGGGGTAAAACTCTGATGCATATCGCGAAGCAGAGTTTTCTGCACTCCGCAAGCTTTGCGGATTGCAGAGTGCAGAAAACTCTGCAAACTCCTCAAACGGAGAGAAGTTCACTGCCCTGGCCTAGTGTTGGCAACATTCCCACTAATGGTCAAGATAGTTAGAAAAGTATAACCCTTTATAACTAAGTGCTACACTCTCTCTCAGCAGCACATAAAAAGGCTGTGTAAAAGCTGAAGGCAGCAGTTTAAAGTAAAAGTAAAACAAACTATTCCAGGCATAAATTTCTATTAAATAAAATAGTTTCCGCCTTTCTTTTTTACAAAGAAACCCACCAACACATCATGGCCAACCCTCTTCCCAAACAAAACTGACCCAAGCCCCAGTGTCTCAAAATTCCAAATGTCCAAAGAAAGTCAAGCCCAGTCCCAACTCCCTTCCCACCCTCTCCACACAGCCCCAAAAAACAAGCCGCTCCCATCAAAACAAAAATGTAAAAAGGGCTAGCAGAGGGTGTCGGTCCGGAGCTGGTCCAGGCTCTGCTCCATTGTGGTGAGTCGGTTCTCAATGGAGTCCATCAACTGCAGAATGTGGTGCAGCAATTGCCTGGTGGTGTTGTCACTGAGGGAGGTAACAGCAGTTGATGGAAGCTACATCACAAAAGCAAAATGGTTATGGTCTAAATTTCACCTGCACACTGTCTCTCCCCAGTGTCTGAATTGTGCTCACTCTTTGGGTTAACCGAAAATACCCAATTTTATTAATACATACAAATAGACAATTTGAGGAATACTTCAACGGTGATCACCACAAGGTCCAAAAATAATAAAGGACATCTGTATTGTCTTCTTGTGGGGGAGTAATGCATTAAAAACTCTTGTATATCTGTGTGGCATCTTCCCAGTGAACAACATAATGAAGTGAAGTCAATTGATGTGGACATACTTTACATTTAAGTGTTTTTTACGCATTGCTGGACCACAAGAGGACAATACAGATGTCCTTTACTATTTCTGGACCTTGCGTTGACCATGATTGAAGTTTCACGTCTTGGATAGTACATGTTTTTTTTTTAATTCTAACATTGCTCAAGCCATTGTATTTCTTGATGACCTTACTGGATCGCCTTTTAGAACAGCCTGCCATAAAACCGCTGCCTTAGACTTAAAAAAGGCACTGGCCTGACGAAACATGTGTTGACGGTACTTTCCGGATTGGGTGTTGCCTGTACCAACTAAAATATATAAACATCATTGAAATCATTGGACTCTACATTATGGAATATTTTTAAGTTTAGAATTTTTTTTATTGAAATGAAAAGGGTGTCAATAAACAATACATAAAATTAATCAGAAGTCATTACATTACAAATGTTCTCCAAGAGAAGTACATAAATTGGATTATTGAGTGAATGAACTGAAAACAAAGTGGTGAAAAGGAAATATAGCCAGTGTTAAAATATAAAAACTCACAAACCTTTGGGGAATTCATGGAATATTTTTGATTGATGCTTCTTGTCTGTAGCAAACATTTGAAAGATAACTGTTCATAGATTGTTGGCAGGAGTGCGATGGTATCTATTTTCCATCCATTCATTCTAAATCACCCACAGCCACCATGATTAAGCTTTACTTTATCTCATACAGTCTTTCAACAAAATTTCCAATCCATTATCCATCCATTCAATTATCCATCTTTCTACTAACCCTGCTTTCACCCATCAATCCCTTTACCCACCCAAGTATCCTTCTTTCACCCACCCAACCTTTCCCTCATATACCATTTCCTTTATTTTAACCTTCCTTTGTATCATGTTTCCCTCAAGCCATCAATGCTCATTATGTGAGTTTTTGGTGAGTTCAGTTACAGAGAGAAGAGGCAATATTAACCACCGCTGGAGCTGGTGAAGGTAGGGGGGTCACGGTGACATGTTGCAGACACCCTGATACTAGCTAGTGAGTATAGTAATGGCAAGAAATTATGCGACTTACCAGTGCTTATCCCTGCTGCCACTTATCCCCTCCAACTGACTCATCTCCTCCAGCAGTGTCACTGCAGCCAGAAACACTGGTGTTCTGTGTGGCTAGAATAAAACTTTTTACATATTTTAGATGCCAGATATGCCACCCCAAATACAACTGCAATACATCATCACAGTTGAGTTAGCACTTCAGTATGGCCTAAAAAAATATCACCTGGGTATTTGATTCGTTCGCAAAGTTAATAATAATAATAATTACGCACTTATATAGGGCACGACTACCCGGAGGCATCTCGGTGCTTGTATGAATACCGCTGAGGAACCCTTCCTGGTCTTTCCCTGTGAGGAGCCCACTCCTGGGCACCCCCAAGGTGAATTCAGGCATCCTCAGCGTTGTTGGGGCCGTTGTAGAGATTAAGCAAGCTATTGCCCAGAGGTGCAGAGTGGGGCTCATGATCAGCATAGGCACCGAGGTGAGAATTATCAGGTCCGAGGAAATTGAGCCCAAGACCCGCCGAGGCGGGAATTGAACCCTGGTCCCGGCCAGACTACTGCATCAGGGTCTGCTGCTCTAACCATTGAGCCACACTTCTCTACTGTTAGATAAGCCAGGGGTAGAATAATGGTCAATGAAGGACATATGGTGTTGGTTGGCAAATACAATGGGAGTAGGACCTCATACATTTACTCTACATTAGAGGGGCCTGTTCAAGGTGACCACAGCCATTCTCGTGAACTCAACTGTTAGAGCATGAGCAGCGTTGAGATGCCTATAATAATCCTGAAATCCCTACTCCAAATTTCCTTAACAATAACTGCATTTAGAACTAATGGCTTGCAGTGAATGATCTTTGACTATTCCCATTTCTCAACCCCCTACACGGAGTAACTCAGTCTTCCTTTTTCGGAATGCAGAGATGCACACTACATATCGATATCGCTATGGAATTACTTGGAACTGGGCAAGCTACATAAACAAAGTCACAGAGAGAATACAGTACTCACTGATATCACTGATTCACTGACAGTGGCCGAAGAACAGTCTGCAAAGGCTTCTTAAAGAATCAGCCAAAGCGAATGCCAATGATAAGTAATATTAGGTAGCGTTGAGCACCTGCCTATCAGAAACTAGAAAGTGGATCATACAATAATATTCCAACTTACCTCTGCATGTGAGCAGCATGTTAATTAGAACCAAAATATTAGCATTGTAGAACACGCAACAAAAAAATTATTAATACTCATTAAGCTGCGGAATCTCGATGCCTAACAGGTTGAGCAGAGGTGCGTTAGCTGCTGGACGGTGCACTAAACCTTGCTGGTGTGTCACACGCACCTGCGTACCACCCCCTAGCGCTGCTCCCGCAGGGGCTATCCACTACCGGGTCTGCCGCCTGCTGCCAGCATGGAGGGGAGGTGGCACTGCACAGAAACAAAACAGTGCTGCCACCTCCTCCTCCACCAAGATCACACTGGCCGGTACAACTGTGTGGCAGCACTGCCTGCAATGTAGCCACCCTGCCTCTGCCATGGCACAGGGTGAATTTGATAAAAAGGAAAGGAAAGGAAAGAAGAAAAAATGAGAAAGAGGAAATAAACAAAAAGTTACGAAAAACACAAAAAGATATTCTCTAAAACAGAAAATACACAAAAAAAGACACGCCCTTTATAAAAACAATGGCAATGGCATGTAGAGAGGGGCTGGGGATGCACAGGTGGACTAGTGTGCTATGGATTGGCAGTGAACTAGGTCATAGTTGGACAATGTTGTAAGGCAGAGATGGGGAAAGGACAGATGAGCAAGAATGATAGACCTGGGCAAGCAGGGTGGGACTGATGTCAACTGAAGTGTGGGACAGAGGTAGACCAGGCAGTGGGACAAAGATGAACAGAGGTGTGAGACCATGATTGGATGTGGTGTTGGTGTCAGAAGCTAACAGAAGTGTGGGACAGAGAGTGGCAGTGGCATTGGAACAGACATGGACAGAGGCATGGGAGAGATACAGACCGAGGGGTGGGAGAGATTGGCAGTCAACTGGGTTCGAGATTGCCAGAGATGTGGGACAGAGACAGAGAGGTGGTGTGGAAAAGCGACTGGCAGTGGGCTGGGGTCTGCTGCTCCTCCCCAAACCGGAATCCCTTGCACTGGGTCAAGAACTGGAACTTCCCTCGATTGACGGAGTGCAGGCTCAGCTCAGGCCGCAACAGCACCTCGGCGATCCGCTTGTACTTGCTTGGGGTCATTGTCTAGGTCTTGGTCAGGTCCATGTAGGGCCAAAGGCACCAGTCCTGGTAGTGCCTGCCTAGCTCTGTGTACCTTGTAGAAGAGACTTCTTGGACCGCATCAAGGTGGGTCTGGAAATCCCAGGTGGCAAGGGGGGCGGGGAGGATGTGGGGCCTGTGACGAAGAGGGCAAAGAGCTAGGTACCAGGGTGGGGAGGGCACAGAGTTTGATACCTAGACACTTGGAGCCTGGCTGCAGGACAAGCACTGGCGGAGTCCAGGACATGCAGCACCTGGCAGTCCTGAGGAGACACTGAACCTGTTCAATGGAGGCTGCTGTACCACTTGTCCAGCCCAGGCGCTGCTTGCCTGCTCTGGTGTCACTTTTTCCGATATTCCTGTCCGTCTTCCATGCCTCTCCCTCTCTCCTTGGTCACCTCTCCTCCTTCGCTCCTTGCCCACTATCAGGCTCCTTCTCTGTGTCTCCTCTCCGGGATACCTCCAATATTTAAATAAAGCCCCAGGATGGTGGAGGTCCTCAGGGTTAAAAACAGCCCTAAAATGGGGGCCTGTGTGCCCCCTCCTTTAATTTTTTAATGCCTCCATGCCCCTGGGACCTGACCCACCAGGGGACCTCAATGTAAACAAGCATGGGAGACTGCAGTTGGTTTTTATTCAATTTGTGCCCTTGATTTGTGGCTCCTTTGTGATTTCATGGCAATTCTTTTCTGCCCTAGTGGGGTCCCACTGAGACCCCAGTACCAGAGCCAGGGGGTCAAGGTGTTCTTACCCTGCCCCATTTTCTTTTTTTTAACTTTTTTTTTCTAGGACTCAGATGAAGCCAAGTGCCAAGATGAATGCCAGCACATCCTGCTTGAAGGGTTGGTAGCCAATCAGATATCAGCACTTCTGAATGGATTTACACCAAATAACAAAACAAGACAAACCTTAATAACAAATTTGGTGTAATTCTGTCGAGTGCTTCAGGCTGTAGTCATGTCTAAAATTCCTCTGGGAATTAACAGGGTAAACATACTTTTTTTGTTCCACTCCTTTTTCTCGGCCCCCGCCTGAGGATTTGAGATGAGTGATCTTAGAAACCCTAGAGCACGGAGATGTAAATGCAGAAATAAAATCTACTGCAAAAAGAACAACGTAGCGTCTACAGTCTGGGCACAGCCCACGAAGGACTGAATGATAACATCCCCTGGGAAACAGTAATCTGGGGTTCTGTCCAACCAGTTCAAAAATACAATTTCTCTGATGATCACAATTTGATAAATGTTATGAATTTTAGGATCGGGTGTCTCTCTGCTTTAAAAAAGAACCCACATAAAAATATCCGATTTATCTCACATCTAGTACTTAACTTCAGCTGAATTTTTCACAATTAGCAAAACCAACAGTGAACCTAAACATTGAAAAAATATTAAAAGGTTCGATTAAGTCTAAGAACCTAGTCATGCTGAGCACATCACATTCGTTTTATATGAACTAATTTAAAACGTGAGTAAACAACAACATAACCAAGGGCCCGATTCACAGAACTAACTTAAGACAAAATCCTAAACTTACTACTTTTGGTATTCACAGAAGTTAGGATTTTGTCTTAAGTTTGTCTTAAGACAGACTTAAGACAAACTTAAGTTAGGATTTTGTCTTAAGTCTGTCTTAAGTCTGTCTTAAGACAAAATCCTAACTTCTGTGAATACCAAAAGTAGTAAGTTTAGGATTTTGTCTTAAGTTAGGTCTGTGAATCGGGCCCCAAGAGTTTCTTTCAATTTATAAACATTGATGTCATCTACATCTATAATACCCCAGTGGGCACCATTAACTCCCATTCTTTGACAAAGATGGGATTATAACGCACTCAGGGCCTCGTTTAATATATATTTTTTGCATTGACATTTTTTATTGAATTTTATCATGAAATACAGAGTAACACAGAAATAAGAAAACAATGAATTATTGGTTTTGCCGTAGGGAAACGCAGCATCCCTTCCAGCTGCGCTTTCTTACGGCAAAAGAAGAGGGCAGGAATGCGTTGTATCGATAAGATATGGCTCATTCCTGTCCTTTTCCCCATGCGCCGTCCCACAATGGTGCCGGCCTTGCGGGGATGATTATTTTTGTACAGGAAGGGAAACCTCTCTGTACAAAAATAATCACAAGAGGCTTTTCCTCTTTCTATGTGTCCTGCAGAATACAGCACACATAGAAAAAGGAAAAAAACGAGGAGAAATAAAGATATTCTCCCAATTGCGCCTCCCTTACGCCTCCCCTGGGAGTCGTAAGCTTTTGGCACTGCCTTAGATTTAGGATTTCTCGTAAATCTGGGACAGTGTCAAAAAGCCATGGATGTTGCTGGGAACGCACCCAGCAACACCCATTGCACGCCCCTTTAACGCAGAACACTGCGTTAAAGGGTCTGATATTTATCAGGGAGCAGTACTCAAAAAAAAGTGGCTTAGTGCTGCCTGATAAATATCACGCAGGCTTCATCACCACGGAACTTCACAAAAAGTGAAGTTCCGATGGCATAAGGGGTCTCATAAATGAGTTCCTCGGTTGCCCAGGGGCAGCAACACAAGACCATTCCCGCACTTTCTCTTAACTAATAAAGACCAACAGGCAGTGAACGCCACTTTAAAACGCGAGAGTATTCTCCAATCCCTGCAGATGCAGGCTGGAATGGATGTCAATAGGAGCTGGAACCCAAAGACTATCACAATTCAGGGGCAATTCTAGTATGTACTTAAAATCTTATAACTGTCTCAGATCCCCCTGTATTTCCTCACTTTCTCCTTTTAATGTACATCTATGTAATTTAAATTGCCAGTTCAAGGACAGTGAGGGCCCGGACTATACAACATCTCAACATTTTGAGCATAGTCCGTAGGGTGAAGCAATGGAGGCACTCCTGTCCACATATGACCTGTATGAGGTGGGGTTCTTGGCAAGTAGTGACCGTGTAGTCACATATAGAGCTAGAAACAGTGAATCTGTAATAGATTACATATTTTTATCTCCTGGGCTCCTAAGCCATGTATTATTTTATAATGCTATACACTCTAGTTTTAGTGACCACAACCCGGTAGTGTTGGTCTTAGACAATAGTCTCTCACTTTTTAATAAAACATCTACAATGCTAGCAGTAGTGGAAGTAAAACCAAAAGATCAAGGGAGGAATCTAAAGTGGAACAAGGTCACGCCAGAAGATTTCCTTAATTCTATTATTTCGAAAGTTGGCACAGAATTGAACACCTGTACAGACCCCGATAAATATGGGGGAGACGTAATTGCCTCATATGAAGCGATTTCTCTACAAGTGTCCAAAGAACTAACAATCCCTATACACCATAAAATAAACCTAACCAAGGATGGTTTGACCAGAAGTGTACTAAAGCACACAGCCTTCTTAAGAAGGCCCTTAATAAAACACCTAGAGATAAGCTTTTGGTTGTACAGCTTAGGAAAGAGTATACATCACGTGTGAGGGCACGTAAGGAAGATATTAAAAGAACGCCTGGGACGCATTAATGGATAAATCAACATTGAAAGACAGCTCTAAGTTCTGGGCAATTATTAATAACCCCTTGTTCACGGGTACCCAGAACTCGATAATGGAAGCTAATATATCTGAGGAGGATTGGCTATGCCATTTTGAGAACGTATATGGGAGTAACACTGAGCTGGAATCTTTTGAGGTACCTCTTTCTGACACCCTTTGGGAACCAATTAGTTTCACCTTGGAAGAGGTTGAGAAAGCATAAGGCCCCAGGCCCAGATGGCATTCCTTCTGATATGTATAAAGCTAACTGCAAATATTGGGCGATAGGATTGACAAATTGATGTGTTTTATCTAGGAACCCGATTCAATATTGTGACCTTATGCCCCTATACAGCTATAATCAATAAATATCCCTATAATGGCATAATAATCAGAGCCATATTTCAGTAAATCGCCCCTGCAGTCCAAGACACGGCAGAAGCTACTTCCTTAGATTCCTAGAGAGCATACTGAGTTCTTTTGACACACCAAACCCCCAGCAACCTGGGAAAGCCCGCTTGCTTTGTTTTGATTTGTAATAGAACTCCTGCGAGCACTGTAAGAACGGCCAGTTCTTAGTGACATCTTTATTGACGTCTTATGTCCAGACCTAAAGTCAAACTCTGCACCTTTCAGGTATAAATATACCAGCGTTGCCTTAAGCAAACACACGGTGGTGATTCTGGAGCAGAGCAGCTAATCTACTTTCCGAGAGCCCAGCAGAAGCGAGAAGCCCACGGACGCTGCCCCTCCACTTTGATGCGCTGAGAAAGACGCTGTCTTTTCTCTTGCCGAGAAAATCCAGCTCCGGCGTTTCCAGCCTACCCTTGCGGGTGACTGGAATATCGAGTCCTGAGAGGGAGATACCAGACCTCCTACATTCTATTCCCAAGGTACAGTGCTGACTAAACCCTTAGAGAGAATTCTTGAACAGATACTTGGCAACAAACCTACATAACTTAAACTGCTACTTACTTACTCCTTCCCACGTATTAGGCTTAGGTCAGGTACACCGGGGTAGGCGTATTTTAGAAGCACCAGTTGAGCATGTTAGCCTTTGTATGTATGTATATATGTTTTATCCATTTTAAAGTGTCTTATAGCTAAGAAACCACATTAATGCTTTTACAGTATTATTTCATAATACTCCTTTTACTGTACGTACTTTACTTCACAATAAGTATTGCAATTGTGGCAATTCATTTCTCTTGCATGAGAAGGAAGACTGCTCAATAAATAATACCTTTTTTATTGAAAACGCCCGTCTCTCTATTCTCTGCACCCTGGTGAAATTAAATATGCACAACTGACTGAGTGAAATAGCTGTCTATTGATTCACACGACTCTAGAGATTGACTCTTATTCTGAGGGAGCAAAGTTGTCATGTTTATGCGGTTGTCGGAAGCTGAATCCCTTCTTGTCTGAGCCAGGGAAGCTGATCACTTCCTATTCAGTCAAGAAAGTTTCCAGTGACCTCTGAGCTAGCTGGCGCAAACCTAAATTAAGTCTAACATAGTCAGTAGAGACCTAGAAGACCTCAGTCCTACGTCTAAACTGCTGTTTATGTTATTCCAATGTGCAGGGCCTATAGGGAAAATAGGAACTACACTACATGGCGCCCAACATTTGGTAAGGCGATAAAACTAACGCAAGACGTTAGAGTAACTCAGTCGTGATTTTTCACACAGACCCTTTCTCCCGTAAATACTCCAATAGACGTCTGGAGTGGGTGAAAGGTTAAAATCCGCCGGAACTTAGTAGGAAGAGATTCCTATGTAGAGTTTCTGGTTTAGTCAACGTTGAAGGATACAGTGTTCCAAAATATTGTGCACCTAATCTTTTGTTTCCTTGAAACCTGATCCCCAACAAAAAACCTTTCTGACAGTAAAATGCCAGATAGGGAAGACTAAAGTGAAGCAGCTAGACTAGCAGCCCGACTAATAGAGGAAGACACGAGTCTCCTACAGAGTGACCAGAATGCTATCCTCATTCCAGTCACCATAAGAAAAACTATAACTTTTAAACTTATAGAAAACGGACTGACATCACGAGGTGGTACAGTCATTTTCGTGATAGAGGCACACAAATATCGGCAGACAGAGGTATTCTATTCATGGATAAACTTTCCAGCGGCAAACGCTACAACACACAAGTTCCATTATTACAAAATAGAGGAACCACCGGAAGAATATACACCTTTCGAGGATATTGAAATACCACTAAATTACCAAGAGCACCTGCTCTGGTTTAAAGGTGCCCTAAAACATACTGATCACATCACCAGGCTCGGTCCACTAGGTAGACCAGGAGCAACGTGGCCGGTTCTAGCCAGCTACACACCACATCCAGACATTGATAAAATTACTGATTAAAATTCACAGACAGTTAGTCCAATATGTAATGCGGTCTGCAACAGTCCAACCAGGTGTTAATATTCCACAGCTGACGCCTCATCAGGGGAACACAAATAAAATTACACCACAGAACATACAATCATGTCTGGGAAAAACACCCGCAAAACGGGAACAAATTCCGTTCTGGCTGGCGCAGAAAATACCTCAAAAAGAGGTAGTATTCCCGAATACTACCCTTATTGAGAAACACAGGATTCTGACCATCTGCCTTCCAATGGGGGTCGCACCACATGTGGAGGACTGTGACTCTTGGGGCACAGTCTTTGCTTCCATTTACACAAAAACACATGGTGTTCCGTCTCTGGTGGTAATACCAGATGTGCTAAAACAAATTCAGAATGAATACGGTCCAGAACCTGCTTTAACTCTTGGTATGAAATTACTGAAAGACTTCAAGCAGGTCTCGGCTATATTATTAGCCAACATAAAAGGAGAAGCAGCAACTGTGGTGATCCGCCAAAAATTGAAAGAGACAGATATAACAGACCAACCAATTGAGCTTGCCAGAATCATAGAAAAATGCTATGAAGAACTAGGTAGAGATAGTTTGGGTGGGAAACAAGTAAAACCCCAACTACTTGAAAATCCTGAAAAAGTATTTATTAAAAATAATCTAAACACTCCTAAAAAGAGCTGGGATGGAAATAAACAATCCACTCCCAAAGAAAAAGGTTTCCAGTCCAGAGGAAGGTCTCCTCGGCGGAGAGAAAAAACTCTGAATCGAGAACACCAGTCTCCCCAGAGGGAGCCCTCTGAAAAAGGATACAACCTTGGAAATAGGGATAATTTGAAAAATCCTGATAGATATCAAGATATTGATACACGTCCTTCTCGATCTTTTTCGCAGAAATCGGAAAGAAGAGGACGCTCAGGACACAGGGAAGAGCACGCCAAGTCCAAAGACAAGGAACCTGCTCAAAGTAAAAAATTACAATTTCCAAAAAAGAAGGTAGCCAGTATTAAAATAATCAAACATGCCGAGGATACTGAGGACACAGCTGGAAAACGGAGAGTGGGCACAGACAATGCTAGACAGCGCAGCAGAAATCAGCATAGCTCGCAAGATCCTGATGAATCATCTGGAGACAGTGGACACGAATGAATACATTCAAGTGGAAACTGCAGATACCAGAGTTAGCGAACCTCATAAGATATACGAAATAACATTGCGTATAGAGGGAGAAAAGACTAGGAAAATAAGGGGTCTATTTTGGGATAACCTCTCAAAAGGCTATGACATCCTGTTAGCTGAGAAAGATGGCCCCCAGAGTTTGTCAGGGAGTGCCCTCATGGCGAAGAAATTATTATGCCTGCCTTCTCAAATCATATTCCAATTCACACTAAATATATATATGCAGGAAAATGGGCAGTAGCTCAAGCACCTGCATTATACAAGAATCATGTAGGATGGGATGAGGACTCTACTCCTCACAAAATCCAGTTAAAATGTCAACCTACTGCACAAAGGCAGTACCCGATTAAGCAAGAAGCTAAAAAACAAGTCAGGGAGATTTTAGATCAACTTGTAAATAAATTGATGCTTGTATAGCGCACTACTCACCCGCAAGGGTCTCAAGGCGCTTGTACGAATACCGCAGTTGAACCCATCCTGGCTTTCCCTGTGAGGCGTCCACTCCTGGGCACCCCCAAGGTGGAGGCCAGACATCCTTAGCGTTGTGGGGGCCGTTGTTGAATACCAAGGGGTGATTGAAACATGCACCTCTCAAATGAACAATCCTTTGTTACCTGTCTCCAAACCAGACGATTCGTATCGTCTAGTCTTGGACTACAGACACCTTAACTCATGTTGCAAAACATTTGCGGTACAAAATTCGCACAGTGCAGCACTAATGAATAACACAGTTCACAAAAAATACAAAACAACATTAGACATCTCTAATGGGTTCTTTTGTCAAAATATTGCACCGGAAAGCAGATACTTGACCGCTTTCTCAATAATGGGGTCACAGAAAAATTTCTGTAGACTCCCACAGGGATTCAAGAACAGCCCAGGATTATTCTCAGCCAGAGTAACAGAGTTACTCCAAATGTATGATGATGAGGCATTATCATATGTCGATGACATCTATCTCACAGACGACGACTTGAATACTCACTTTAAAAGAGAGAACACCATAATACTTGGGTTTGCAGCAGAGGGTTACAAATTCAACTTTAAAAAGTCACGAATTGCCCATCTAACTGTCCTATTTTTAGGATACGAATTATCAAGTGAAGGCAAAAGCCTAGCAGACAACTTCTTAGAGAAGTGCTCTGTACTACAAGCACCAAAAACGCTGAAAAACCTACAATTGATTCTAGGCTTCCTGAATTTCGGAAGAACTTACATTCTAAATTATGCAGAGAGAGTTAAACCTCTCTACGAATTGATAAAACCTGATTTTAAACTAATCAACTGGACTCAAAAACACACAGAAATTTTGAGATCACTGCAAACAGACATGTTAGCTAAAACAAAATTAGAAACACGTGACAATACACGCAACCTTGTAATCCGGGTCTTCCCAGGAAGATGCGGATTCATGTACCTGACCACTAATGAGGGAGAAACGGTACCAATAACTTACAAATCACACTTGTACACAAAAGTTGAAATGAAATTCAGTTCAACTGAAAAAATTCTAACTGCGGGTCAGACTGCTGTAGCAAAAGAAAGGGCCCTAGCACAAGGTAAACAAATAATAATCATTACACCTATACCTGCCCTAGAAGCGGTAACAAAAGCGAGCATTCCAAATGATAAAGCTCTGCATCCAAGATGGATCCAATGGGTTAATTCTCTTGCTGCACCAGACGTAGTATATGAATTTGATCCTAATCTAAAAACACAAGAGTTTTTACAATATGAATATGAATGTCCTCTGCCAACTGAAATCCTGCCTCTAGAACAATACGGATGTATCATATATACAGACGGATCAGCACAACCCGCAGTTGGAGGTAAACAAGCGTACAGTGCTGCGTGCGCGATTGTTAAAGGTCGTTGGCACAAAGGAAAATTTAGACCACTGGTCACTAAAACGCAATCTCTAGGAGATTGTACAGCTCAGCGAGCGGAACTACTAGCATTTAAGATGGCACTTGAGAATACCGATCGCGAATTCCCCACACTTATAGTGTGCAATTCATATTATTGCAATCAGTCTTATAATGAATACTTGCAGAATTGGGTTGAAACCGGGTTCAAAGATGCAAAAGGTGGCACAACCAAGCATAAAATGCTTTGGGAACAAGTAGTTCTTTTACAGAAGGAACTACAAAAGACTCACGTGATACACACTCTGAGTCATCAACGTGATGGCGTTCACGTTGCAGGGAATTCATTGGCTGATGAAGCCGCAAAGGCAGCTGTGCAAACGGCTTCCGTAGCTGCTATCACCCGGTCAAAAACAGAGATAGACAGCGACATACTACAAGCTGTCAGTGCGTCAGTAAAAGATGATAGAAAAACACTCCCATAAGGCTTTCCAGAAAAGTACTCATATATAACAGATATGAATAATGTTCCTTTTGCTCGAATCCCTGGAGTTGGGGATAGAGTAATTCCAAACATGGAACACAGGTTAGGACTAATTACAGCAGCACACGAAGGGCTTGCTTCTGCACACGCTGGTGTTTCCGCCACAATATCATTATTAAAACAGAGATATTGGTGGCCGCGCATGAGAATACAAACTAAGAAATATGTGCTAGAATGGGAAATATGCCAAAGAATGAAAGTATTAACAGAGAAACGACCAGCGCAGACACCGCTTCTCATCTCAGATAAACCAGCATGTGTTTACCTGGACCACTGTGGTCCCTTACAAAGGGATGGTAACTATAAATATATCATGGTCGCAGTGGACTCCTGTACAAGATTCATATGGATGTGGCGCCAGCGCTCGGCTGACGCCAGAATTGTTAAAAAAGATTTGCGAGTCTTTATCGGCACATACGCAATTGCCATGCTTCATTCTGACCAGGGTCCTGCTTTTAGCTCTCAAGCTTATAAGGAGGCCATGATCAGCATGGGCATTGGGTTGCGGTTCTCTTGTCCCTTCCATCCTGAGGGAAACAGGGTTTTGGAAAGAAAAAACCGAGACATAAAGCAATCTATAACGGCAAAGGTATTAGGTTTGGGTGATGGGTGGTGTAGGAGAGTAGGGTCTGCAATCCTATGATCACCCAGATTTTTTTGCTTTTGTTTCACTGGTTTACGACTTTCTCTGGCTGTGGGCCTGCTAATCAGACCCACAGCCTGGCTGTTCTCTTTCTAAATTACGATATGTACCCTAGGTGCATTTACCAATTGGTACTGGGCCACCTTATCAGACCCCGTAACGCAGGGCATAGGTGTACCCAGGGCCGCCAGGGGCTGAAGCATGTATTATGCCACCCCTGGCTGGCCTCCTAAATTTGACACAACTGGCTGCACGACAGCTGGGGCGAAGACGTGTAACCACCCTTCGCTTTAGGTATAGTAGCTCTATATCTAACCATACAATGGACACCCGAGTTCCTATCAGTCACTCCTATGGCAGGCCTTAACGATCCTGAAGGCAGAGTGCGTGGGCTCGTGTGAGCTAGGTTCAGGCCCGAGCCGAGCCCGGTTGCGGCTTGCGGAATCAAGACCCAATAGCTGTTCCATGATAACGCGTACCATATCGGTAACTCCGGTGTCGCGTTATCCAGGCATGTCGAGTAAGGTGTCATACGAATCGGGGTGCTGCCCTCTCACCAATGCTGGCGACGAGGTTAGCATTCCACCCTTCTAGAGGGACATGACATGTACGTAACTGTGAACCCCGGTTAAAGTTAACTGAAGCCTCAGCTCCACAAAATGTATGCTGCCACCACAGACACGAGTCTGACCTCCTGCTGCTGGGAGTCCTTCCAGCGAGGAGCACTTGGACAAAGGGTTTCCTGTCGAGGGCGCTGTTCGCACCGTCCCGGACAGGGTTTGTGTATTCTGGGTAGGTAGGGCTTTGGCGAGAAGGTGACTGCGGAGTGGCACCCCGGTGCTCACTACGCATCGGCCGGTTAGAACCAGTTCCAGGGGCGACAGCCCTGGCCTGGGGAAAGTCCGGCAGGGGAGAGGGGTGTAACTACCCCCCTTCCTGGTCCCACCCTTAGGGCAGGACCTAGTCATGTACCCACCCCTTTCTTTAGAATAAAGACCGGAGCGGGGACCCTTCCAAATTAGATCATCTTTGATTCAAGAACTACTTTCTACGAAAGGACATTCAAGACTCTTCTCAAGATTTCTCCCTTGTGACTAAGGAGTAGTCACCCTGCATCAGCGGGCACCAACTAAGAACTCTGCGGTTTGCTGTAAGTCCTTCCTCAAGGAATCCGACGGCCCAGCTCGACGAGAACCGGCTTCCCTGGCACCTCTGACCTCTACCCACATCATCAGCTCAGCTGTGATCTGTGGGTGCGACGAGACCTCGAGGGACCGGCCATCATCAGAACCTGCACGCTCTTAAAACCAGCACGACCATCGAGGTAACTCTCTGGTGAGTGCTCTGGGGTCCGAGAAGCCCCGACCCTGAGCCGCTCCAGCACCGAAGTGCAGTCTCCCAGCATCTCCACGATCTGCGTGGGGCCCTTCTGCTCGCTGCTCAGCACGTTGTCTGGTCACTAGCCGCTGGCTTGTGCCCTTCTGTGACGACATCCGAGAATCATCACTGCTGGTCTGGTTGCTCCAGACTGGCCCTTGCTTCCATCTTTGCGAGAAGCACCCCGGACCCTCCTGGTCCACTCAAGACGCCATCTTAGGCCCACCACGTGGCCCTGAGATCTGCCAAGGCTTGTTGCCCCATCCTGAGCCCAGCGACGCCGACAGCATCATCCTTCGTGGGACAGCTCGCACCTCCACCGTGGTCGCCGACAACGCCTCCTGGTCCGTGAGACTGCAGAGCCTAGCGTCGCCCACTCACCTGGTCGAGGTGACGGCCAACCGGTGCCTTCCTGGTACCTTCTGACTACTGGCTAGTAGTACGAACTTGGTCCCCTCTGCTTTCAGGTTTCAACAATCTCCGATCCAGGCTTGGATCTCTACGAACTATTCAGCACTGGTCGCCGGCCAGCAACTCCTTTTCTTCCGGCTCCTGGCTCGTCAGCGAAGACCCCGACGCCTGTAAGACTTGTGCAGCCGCAGCCCTCGTGGCTAGGTAACTCGGCATTTCGGTGCCTGCATAGCCTCCTTACTCTAGGGTCCTGAGTCCCTCGCTTCCGACTTGCCTTATCGGGTCCGCCCGAGACCTTAATCGTTCCGTGTCCTCGGACACTTGTTTTAATTGTGCACTTGAAGTATTTGCTAAAGAGATTTGGTTTGTGCTTAGTACCCTGTCCTCATAAAGAGTACAGGGCTGTTGTGATTCTTAATAAATATATTGTTTATTTTCATAACACTTGTGTGGTGTCCTTTCACTGGGTGTTCAAGGGGTACATGTGTGGTAAACAGCTGGCTTAACGCGCCCTCTCGAGTCTTTAGCCTTAGACTGCTCGTATCCACGCTACTAGGATAGCTGGTCTATAGGTTGACTTACAACCAAACACCATAAGGGTCGTTGGAACGATACATAGCGGTCGCTAGAATAGCGAACGTTGCATATCGGGCCAACTTCTCACATTGGTGAGCAGCGGTTGGGATTTGAGCTTGCTGTTGTTTTACCACACGTATCCTAAGAATATCTTGTTGAAAGATCGCACAAGTACTGTTAGTACATATAACTAAAAGCTTAGAATACTCTGAGTTCTACTGAACCAGCTGTTGTAGCTCCTCAAGGCTTAGCACACCTTGGCTACAACTCTTAGCAAGGGTACAGTAGGTAAACACGTAGTGTAGGTAGGTGCATCACTTACACCACACTAGAAACAGTATGTCGGACAAAGGAGGAAACTCTGAGTCTCCCCTTGTGTCAGTTGACCCTCCACAGGTCATCCCTTCAGGATATACTGTGCTGAGCTTCAAGGAGTTAAGACGACTGTGTCACTCCAGGAAGATTCAGCAGGGGTCTAACCCCACAACGTCCTTTCTGATTGGTCTCTTGGAGACTTATGATGCCAGAAGAGCTGAGAAACTTCGTAGATCTTCTAATCCAGAAGGAGACATGCCTCCCCTCGAGGGAACCCGAGACGATCCTGACCTCATCCACCTCGCAACTGAGAACGAAGATGTGGAGGAGGATGAGGATGAGGATCTCTCTGGGGATGAGGCAGATAAGGGACAGGTAGAAGTCGTCAGACTAAGCAGGTCCAACTTAAGCAAACATGATAGCGGTACTGGGGGACCCCTGGGGCCACTATCAGGTCAGCTTAACATTGGGAATGGACGAGCCCGATCTCTGTCAAGAGACTCTGGCAGATCCCTTCAAACCAATGGCTCTCACAACTCTTCTCAGAAAGGGATGACGTCCCCTCAGAGGAGAGTGTACGAAGCTAAGGAAAGGGCAGCCAATCTAAGGATTGAAAGGGAAGAACTTGCCCTGGCCAAAGAAAGGCTTGCCTTTGCTAGAGAGCAACAGTTAAGTGGGGTAGTCCCCACTGGTGGCAGCAATGTACCTAGTAATAGGGAAAAGAGTTTCGATACGAAACACCTGGGTAAGATAGTGCCCCCCTTTAAACAAGGGGACGACATCCACAAATGGATTACTGCTTTGGAGAGGGCCTGCACTGTGCAGGGTGTTCCCCAGAGTCAGTGGGCAGCTATCTTGTGGCTCTCCTTTGAAGGAAAAGGAAGAGACAAGCTCCTCACCACAAGGGTGGAGGATGCTAACAATTACCAAATCTTGAAAAATACACTCGTTGAAGGGTTCGGCCTAACCACTGAGCAGTACAGGGTGCTGTTCAGGGATACCCAGAAAACGCAGTCTCAAGATTGGTCTGATTTTGTCGACTGTGCCACTAAGGCTTTTGAGGGCTGGTTGCTGGGCAGTAAGGTTACTGATTATCAAGGATTGTATAATTTGATGATGAGAGAACAAATTTTAAACAATTGTCAGAACCAGTTGTTGCATCAGCATCTTGTCGACTCGGATCTGACCTCTCCCCAAGAATTGGGAAAGAAGGCAGACAGATGGGTTCGTACAAGAGTTAAACAGAACCAGGGCCAGAATCAAGGTGGTCAGAAGAAAGCAGACCAGAAGGGTAAAGATTCTAAAGGGGAACAAAATGACCAGAAGTCTTCGACAGGCCCCCAACAACCCAAAGAGGGTGGGGGTCAGGCTCCCCAAAAGAAGAAAGAAGGCCAATCCAAAAGATGGTGCCAGTACTGTAAAAGTAAATCTCACTGGTTTAGTGAGTGCACCAAGAAAGGAGGAGGGCAGACTCCTGCCACTGCAGCCCCTAAGGCACCTGTGCCCCCTAGTACAGTCAGCAGTGGTAGTGCGCCTCCCAAGGGTTTAGTAGGGTTAACCCTGGGTTCTGAGGGGCGTGACAACTTAGTTGGCACACTCACTCAGGCTGTCCTTGTCAGTACAGGGGACGCGGACGTATCCCCTGACGTAAGCCCCAATACTTTGGGCAAATACCGACAGACGCCTTTCATAAATGGAAAGATGGCTCAGGCCTATAGGGACACTTGTGCCAGCGTCACCAGGGTGACGCCTAACTTTGTGGACCCTGGACAGATCATGCCAGGTACAGAATTCCTGGTGACCAATGCAAGCAATGTCACTACCAATCACAGTATGGCAATTGTAGCTTTCTCCTGGGGAGGGGTAACTGGCCAAAAGAAGGTTGTAGTTAGTCCAGACCTCCCAGTGGATTGTTTGTTGGGCAATGATTTGGAGTCGTCACAATGGTCAGAAGTGGAGCACCGGACTCACATGGAAATGTTAGGTTTGCCAGCACATGTGTTCGCTGTGACTAGGTCACAGGTCAGGAAGTGCCCCACTGAACAGGTGCTGGATCCTGGAACAACGGACCAGACGCCTCCCAAGAAAAAGAGCAGTAGGGTTAAGGCTGCGCCTTCCCCCTTGCCCCAGGTCGAGGATCAAGTCTCAGAGGAGGCTGACCTACAGGAATTGAGGGAAACTGAGCCTAGGGAATTCGAACTTGATCAAGTTGAATTCTTGGGTTCAGGGGGACCCTCAAGGGAAGACCTGGGGAAGGACCAGTTAGACTGCCCTTCTCTTGAACCCCTCAGACAGCAGGCTGTTGCTGAGGCTGCTGGGAACGCCACAGGTACCCACAAGGTATACTAGGAAGATGGACTCCTGTACACTGAGTCAAGAGACCCCAAGCCTGGCATGACCAGGAGGCTGGTTGTACCCTTGTCTCAGCGTGGTTTCCTACTTACCTTGGCCCACGAGATTCCCTTAGCAGGTCACTTAGGCCAGACGAAAACGTGGGACAGGCTCGTCTCACACTTTCACTGGCCTCACATGAACGAAGATACCAAGGAGTTTTGCCGCTCCTGTGTCACTTGCCAAGCCAGTGGTAAGTCAGGTGGCACGACAAAGGCCCCCCTTATACCAATGCCTGTGGTGGGGGTGCCCTTTGAACGGGTGGGGATCGACATCGTCGGTCCCATGGAACCACCTACAGCCTCAGGGCACAAGTTTATACTGGTGGTAGTGGATCATGCCACCAGGTATCCTGAAGCTATTCCCCTTAGGACCACTACAGCACCTGTTGTGGCAAGAGCCCTAGTTGGAGTATTCTCCAGAGTGGGCTTCCCTAAGGAGGTCGTCTCCGACAGAGGTGCAAACTTTATGTCGAGCTACTTAACTGCTATGTGGAAGGAATGTGGTGTCAACTACAAGTTCACTACACCCTATCATCCACAATGCAATGGGCTTGTTGAGAGATTCAACAGGACCCTTAAAGGGATGATTCACGGACTACCGGAAAAGCTTCGGCGTAGATGGGACGTCCTGATCCCCTGCCTCTTGTTCGCCTACAGAGAAGTCCCGCAGAAGGGGGTTGGCTACAGCCCTTTTGAACTTTTGTACGGGCATCCTGTAAGGGGGCCCCTGTGTTTGGTGAAGGAAGGATGGGAGAGACCTCTCAAAAAGCCTGCAGCCAACATAGTGGACTATGTGTTTGGCCTCCGCTCGCGGATGGCTGAATACATGGAAAAGGCATCTGAAAACCTTAAGGCCAGCCAAGAACTCCAAAAAGCTTGGCATGACCAAAAGGCTGTCTTGACTGTTTACCAGCCCGGACAGAAGGTGTGGGTGTTGGAGCCAGTGGCCCCAGCAGCACTCAAGGACAAATGGTCCGGGCCCTACACCATCCTGGAGAAAAAGGGAGAGGTCACCTACCTGGTCGACCTGGGAACTCCCCGGAGCCCCCACAGGGTGCTTCATGTCAACAGGCTAAAAGCATATGTCGACAGGAAGGACATGAGTTTGCTCATGGCCCTAGATGAGGGACAGGAAGAGGAGAGTGACCCTCTCCCCGACCTGCTCACTCAGAATCCTGACGATGGCTCGGTAGATGGTGTTGTCTTTTGTGGCAGCCTCTCCGAACATCAACAGAGCGACTGTAAACAGGTTCTTCAGTCGTTCAGACATATGTTTTCTCTAACACCCAGTCAGACCGATTGGTGCACCCATGAGGTTGACACTGGTGACAGCTTGCCCGTCAAGAGTAAAATCTACAGGCAGCCTGATCACGTTAGAGACTGCATCAAGAGTGAGGTGCAGAAAATGTTGGAGCTGGGAGTCATTGAACCCTCGGATAGCCCTTGGGCTAGTCCCGTAGTTCTAGTGCCGAAACCTCACACCCAGGGTGGTAAGAGAGAGATGAGGTTTTGCGTAGACTACAGGGGTCTCAATGCAGTCACTAAGACTGACGCCCACCCAATACCAAGGGCAGACGAGCTTATCGATAGATTGGCTTCGGCCAACTACTTAAGCACGTTTGACCTGACAGCTGGGTATTGGCAAATCAGGTTAGCTGAGGACGCCAAGCCTAAAACCGCATTTTCAACCCCTGGTGGGCATTATCAGTTCGTGGTGATGCCCTTTGGTCTGAAAAATGCACCTGCCACCTTCCAACGGTTGGTGAATCAAGTCCTTACTGGGCTGGATGACTTCTGTGCGGCGTATCTTGACGATACTGCTGTCTTTAGCTCCACCTGGGAGGATCACCTGGTCCACCTGCGGAAGACGTTAGAGGCACTGCAAGCAGCAGGTCTCACTATCAAGGCCACCAAGTGCCAGATAGGGCAGACACAGGTTGTATACCTGGGCCACCTTGTAGGTGGAGGTCAGGTTCAGCCACTGGAGAGCAAGATACAGTCAATCAGGGACTGGGCTCCTCCAACCACCCAGACTCAGGTTCGAGCTTTCTTGGGCCTGACTGGTTACTATAGGAAGTTTGTCAGGAACTATGGTTCAATTGTGACACCATTAAACGAACTGACAAGTAAGAAAATGCCAAAAAAAGTTCAGTGGACAGCGAGCTGTCAAAAAGCATTCGATGATCTAAAGCAGGCCATGTGCACGGCGCCTATCCTCAAGAGTCCGGACTACTCCAAACCATTCATTGTCCAAACAGATGCTTCTGAGTTGGGTGTGGGAGCTGTTCTTTCTCAACTGAATTTTGATGGTCAAGACCAGCCCATTGCTTTTATAAGCAGAAGGCTGACCCCTAGAGAGAGGAATTGGTCAGCTATTGAGAGGGAGGCCTTTGCTGTGGTTTGGGCCCTGAAGAAGCTGAGGCCATACTTGTTTGGCACTCACTTCAAGATTCAGACCGACCATAAGCCCCTCTTGTGGCTAAATCAGATGAAGGGTGAAAACCCCAAACTGCTTAGGTGGTCCATTTCCCTACAGGGGATGGACTTTACAGTGGAACATAGACCTGGTACTGATCATGGCAATGCCGATGGGCTCTCCAGATATTTCCACTTAGAACAAGAAGACTCACCTGGTCAAGGTTAGCTTATTGTTCCGACGTTTGGGGGGGGGTCATGTAGGAGAGTAGGGTCTGCAATCCTATGATCACCCAGATTTTTTTGCTTTTGTTTCACTGGTTTACGACTTTCTCTGGCTGTGGGCCTGCTAATCAGACCCACAGCCTGGCTGTTCTCTTTCTAAATTACGATATGTACCCTAGGTGCATTTACCAATTGGTACTGGGCCACCTTATCAGACCCCGTAACGCAGGGCATAGGTGTACCCAGGGCCGCCAGGGGCTGAAGCATGTATTATGCCACCCCTGGCTGGCCTCCTAAATTTGACACAACTGGCTGCACGACAGCTGGGGCGAAGACGTGTAACCACCCTTCGCTTTAGGTATAGTAGCTCTATATCTAACCATACAATGGACACCCGAGTTCCTATCAGTCACTCCTATGGCAGGCCTTAACGATCCTGAAGGCAGAGTGCGTGGGCTTGTGTGAGCTAGGTTCAGGCCCGAGCCGAGCCCGGTTGCGGCTTGCGGAATCAAGACCCAATAGCTGTTCCATGATAACGCGTACCATATCGGTAACTCCGGTGTCGCGTTATCCAGGCATGTCGAGTAAGGTGTCATACGAATCGGGGTGCTGCCCTCTCACCAATGCTGGCGACGAGGTTAGCATTCCACCCTTCTAGAGGGACACGACATGTACGTAACTGTGAACCCCGGTTAAAGTTAACTGAAGCCTCAGCTCCACAAAATGGATGCTGCCACCACAGACACGAGTCTGACCTCCTGCTGCTGGGAGTCCTTCCAGCGAGGAGCACTTGGACAAAGGGTTTCCTGTCGAGGGCGCTGTTCGCACCGTCCCAGACAGGGTTTGTGTATTCTGGGTAGGTAGGGCTTTGGCGAGAAGGTGACTGCGGAGTGGCACCCCGGTGCTCACTACGCATCGGCCGGTTAGAACCAGTTCCAGGGGCGACAGCCCTGGCCTGGGGAAAGTCCGGCAGGGGAGAGGGGTGTAACTACCCCCCTTCCTGGTCCCACCCTTAGGGCAGGACCTAGTCATGTACCCACCCCTTTCTTTAGAATAAAGACCGGAGCGGGGACCCTTCCAAATTAGATCATCTTTGATTCAAGAACTACTTTCTACGAAAGGACATTCAAGACTCTTCTCAAGATTTCTCCCTTGTGACTAAGGAGTAGTCACCCTGCATCAGCGGGCACCAACTAAGAACTCTGCGGTTTGCTGTAAGTCCTTCCTCAAGGAATCCGACGGCCCAGCTCGACGAGAACCGGCTTCCCTGGCACCTCTGACCTCTACCCACATCATCAGCTCAGCTGTGATCTGTGGGTGCGACGAGACCTCGAGGGACCGGCCATCATCAGAACCTGCACGCTCTTAAAACCAGCACGACCATCGAGGTAACTCTCTGGTGAGTGCTCTGGGGTCCGAGAAGCCCCGACCCTGAGCCGCTCCAGCACCGAAGTGCAGTCTCCCAGCATCTCCACGATCTGCGTGGGGCCCTTCTGCTCGCTGCTCAGCACGTTGTCTGGTCACTAGCCGCTGGCTTGTGCCCTTCTGTGACGACATCCGAGAATCATCACTGCTGGTCTGGTTGCTCCAGACTGGCCCTTGCTTCCATCTTTGCGAGAAGCACCCCGGACCCTCCTGGTCCACTCAAGACGCCATCTTAGGCCCACCACGTGGCCCTGAGATCTGCCAAGGCTTGTTGCCCCATCCTGGGCCCAGCGACGCCGACAGCATCATCCTTCGTGGGACAGCTCGCACCTCCACCGTGGTCGCCGACAACGCCTCCTGGTCCGTGAGACTGCAGAGCCTAGCGTCGCCCACTCACCTGGTCGAGGTGACGGCCAACCGGTGCCTTCCTGGTACCTTCTGACTACTGGCTAGTAGTACGAACTTGGTCCCCTCTGCTTTCAGGTTTCAACAATCTCCGATCCAGGCTTGGATCTCTACGAACTATTCAGCACTGGTCGCCGGCCAGCAACTCCTTTTCTTCCGGCTCCTGGCTCGTCAGCGAAGACCCCGACACCTGTAAGACTTGTGCAGCCGCAGCCCTCGTGGCTAGGTAACTCGGCATTTCGGTGCCTGCATAGCCTCCTTACTCTAGGGTCCTGAGTCCCTCGCTTCCGACTTGCCTTATCGGGTCCGCCCGAGACCTTAATCGTTCCGTGTCCTCGGACACTTGTTTTAATTGTGCACTTGAAGTATTTGCTAAAGAGATTTGGTTTGTGCTTAGTACCCTGTCCTCATAAAGAGTACAGGGCTGTTGTGATTCTTAATAAATATATTGTTTATTTTCATAACACTTGTGTGGTGTCCTTTCACTGGGTGTTCAAGGGGTACATGTGTGGTAAACAGCTGGCTTAACGCGCCCTCTCGAGTCTTTAGCCTTAGACTGCTCGTATCCACGCTACTAGGATAGCTGGTCTATAGGTTGACTTACAACCAAACACCATAAGGGTCGTTGGAACGATACATAGCGGTCGCTAGAATAGCGAACGTTGCATATCGGGCCAACTTCTCACAGGTGGGTCCAGCATTTAACAAGTGTCCAACGTAGTCTTAATAATCTGCCAAGAAATTCTCTAAAAGGTTTCAGTCCGTACGAACTATTGTTCGGAACTAGAATGTATGTTCAGGACTTAGATAGTCATGCTTCAGTGGTAGAAGATAGGAAAAAATGCTTTGACATCAAAGATCTTTGGCTGTTTTACAGGACTTAAATGAAACAAGAAAAGCCCTGAGCAACATAAGGTTAAAACAGCAGCCAACAACCATTGAAGACACACCACCTGTCCCAGCAAGACCTGTCTGTATTCCAAAGATTGGGGATCGGGTCAGAGAGAAAATAGCGGTGAAGGAATTTGGGCCTTCTTACAGAAAAGCAGTACCTGTCTTAGCAATCAACGGAACAAGATCAGTTGTACTACCGCCCCTTGCTGGTAAAAAGGAGAACCGAGTTGTATCCATCGACCTGGTAAAACCACAAACATGTTGTCAATAATAAGTAGTAGGCCCAGTGGACTCCCAAGAAATAGCAGAATACCAAAATTTGCTACAATCCAAGAGGTTCAAACTGACAGACTAATCACATTTGATAAACCTGCAGTGAGTAAAAAAGGACTATGCAGAAATGACATGGAACTTGTGCCTCTTGAAACCCAAATTGAAACAGTTTGTCAAGAAACACCAGTCTACAATGATGTAGCATCAGAATGTGCTAATGAAAGGCAAATTGAAAAAACAATTCCAACAATTGACAGAACTCCATCTGGCTACTTCATCAATTTCGATAACTTTTCTGAAGATCAAAGCGAGCCTGATGTAATGCCAGCAACAAAGACTTTTAAAGACAAAGAAACAGAACTTTTCCATCAACTCAAAGAAACCTATCTCATTTCTCCATGGTTAGATTTTTGGATTGTGCTAGGGGTATTTTTCCTCCTGCTTTGGCTCATAATGGTACTTTGTTTGGGAAAATTCATTGAGGGAAAATACAGTATAATGGACACAGCAAGTCAGAACATCAACTTAGTTCTGAAGCCACACAAGTCATCTCACATCGAGAAAAGAGAACTATCATCAGTGAATGTCACAGCCATTCCAATACCCGGCGGGGTAGTTTGGGACAAAACAGATTACGAAATATATGGACTGGTCGAACTCTTGAAATATCCTCTTCAGTTTAAGGTTTCATTAAGTGACTTTGTAAAACTAAGTACATTCTCTGATGATTGGGATTTTGAAAGCATAAATAATATGATGTTAGATTTAGTTTTATCAGCAAAATTTACCGAACATGATTATTTGCAAGGTTCATCGAATTATGAACAGATGTATTGCTACACCCACTATGCAGACCACTATTTGCATAAATCTGCTCAACCTAGAAATGTTTTTAAATATAATCAATGGGAACATTGTGCAACTCCACCTAAAAGTAGTTCAAAAACATTCTATGAGAAATTCCAATACTTCTCAGGGTTTAACACAAGTGATGCAGAAACATTTTATTATAAACTGTTAGATAAAACCATGCTGACAAATACTAAATTGATCTATTCGGAAACATTTTATGAACAAATGATTACATTTAGTTTTGATTTCGGGAACAACAACATTGAAACAAAATTGATCTGGGGTACAAAAGAATGGCAGGTACAAGGCCTAGAAGCATTATTTCGAGCCTGCATGATCCCAGAACAAATAATGTTCTTGAATGACACCATTCAACAAACTACCTGTTTTGGCCTAGCCAAAATCAAAGACTTAAACAAACTGTCTATTCCAAAGCCAATACCTGATAACACAACCACAGATATTGAGATAGACGTATCCCAAATTTTACATCAAAATAGAACACATCCAGATTGGAAAAAGTGGTTAATCTGGCCAACATCTCATCCCGGGCACAAGTGGGAGCTGAAGCTTCAGGAAACCATATTCAAACTTGTCTATTTTAATAATTTCAACTTATGTTCCAAAATTGGTTTTATTCCGCTTTTCCAAACAAATTTCTCATGTTTTTATCACAGGTAACCACCAGAGTTATGTATTATTATGAATTGTACAGTATATAAGATGCCTTATTTGTATGGTTTCAGATTTCCCTGATGAAGGTGCATGGGGCACCGAAATGCATTGGAAAATTTGAAGTTTGGAAAAGTTTCCACAGTAACATGTGATAAAAACATGAGAAATTTGTTTGGAAAAGCGGAATAAAACCAATTCTGGAACATAAGTTGAAATTATTTAAATAGACAAGTTTGAATATGGTTTGCTGAAGCTTCAGCCCCACTTGTGCCCGGGATGAGAGGATTATGGTACAATAGTCCTGCTACACTTGGAATTGTCTGACACTCCCTGGGAGGAGGGAGATACCCAGGAGCACGGATTAATCTCACTAAGATACAGGCTGTGCACATCCCACTACCTACAGTTAATCTGGCCAACAGACACAAATAAATGTCAAGATAGATTCCTGAACAAAATACAGGGGTTAAAAATGACCAGACCAGACCCGAGATACTCCCAGAGACAACATCCAGGGATAGTAACAACATACAGTGTAGGGAAACTATGCCTTGAATGGCTACAAACATCCACACTGGCAGAAATTAAGCAACACTTATCTTTACTTAAAGATGGTGCTGACTTGCGCGATTTCATAATGGGACCACCCAAACAGCGTCAAAAACGTTTCATAGCGGCCAGTATATACGCTGCTTACAACGAGGCATGGAAAGTGACTCAAATTGAGACAGCAGAGAAAATACGAGAAATTGATCGTATTAATTTGGAAAAATCACTTTCTGTTGTGGACAACGGGTTAATGACTCTGTCCTCCAGAATATATTCACTGGACAGTATTGTATCATCTGCTATAGATATAATAGATAAGGACTTGCTAATGTTACAACATGGGCAGTCCCAATTACGTTCTATTTTACAACTAGGCTGGACGTTGCAAAACCTGCGTTCAGGCTATGTACCTTGGCGTTTAATCAACACAACGTCATTGTTCTCTATCTTTAACCTTACTGATAAACAAATCAGTTTGGCACAGAAAGGAGCAGACTATACGATTCTGAGCATTGAAAAACTTGAGAGATTACCATTGACAATGTCAGAAAGACCTGTCATTGAATGGTTAATACACGGGATTATCACAATTCCGATAACAACTTTCCAATTTAAAAAAAAATGGCAAGAGTGTATACCAGCAGGCCAGTATGAAAGGTTGGGTAAAGGGTACATTAAGTCATCATGGAAATTACCTTATACACACACATGTTATAGTGACAAAAACCAGAATGTATTTTTTAGTGGTAAAAATTGTAAACAATCACTAAGCGGTATACTTCTGTGCCAAGGTATTAATTTACATGGGGCCTGTGAGGGGACTTCAAATAACCTTTCATGCCACCAGTACGGCACACCTGCAACACAGATAGAGCCATTCTTTAGACAACTTTCTAACAGGAGTTACGTTCTAATAACGGACAACAGCTGTTGTGGCATGGTGCCAGGGAAAGCCTATCTCATAAGCGCTAGTTCCATGGTCACTTGCTGTATGCAAGCATTGTATCCAAACGGCCCTGGAGACTCAGAGGCGACGATTTGGCCTCAGTTGAATATCTCTTCTATACGAATTGATACTTTAAGCAGAATGAAGTCTGTGCTTTTACAGACAACAATGCCCATCACGTCATCAAAAGAAACGTATGATCTTCAAGTTGCAAGGACAACGGCAGAGATACATACACTTTTATCAACTAATTGCCCCGTGCATTTCGCAGAAATGCTAAGCCAAATCCTAAATATGTCGGATGCCAGTGGTATCTCGAATGTATTTAAGACAATTTTTTTCGGGACTGTTAACACCCTTCGAAGCAGTCCTGGGCATCTTTCCCAATTTTGTCCATTCGGTTTTTGGTGGACTACCACTACTTTTGGGACTCGTACCAGGAATCTTATTTTTGACTCTTCTGCTCCGATATGGCAAGCCAAAACGCAGACATGACTCCGGCAACGATGGAAGAAACGATCCTAGCAATACGCTACCGGGGCGGCATAACTAAAATCCTTGGATTAGCACGGCTAAGATATCTGAATATGACCTGGTTTCTTTCATTCAGACCTATATGGCAGAACTGCATCTTACCTGTGCTTCGATGTATGCTATGCGGAGAAGAATGGGTGTTAGACACCTGTCTTACACTACAATCAGCAGTGCCAATGGATGTCGATACTTTGCTAAATCCTGTAACGGCTAATGCATCGTGTTGTCCCCAGCGGTTACCAATCCTGATGACGGCATTCGTTGAGACTTCTGCACTACGATTAGGTGGTTGCAGTAAAGCAAGAAATGAGAGCAACATCACCCAGGTACGACCTTCTGTGAGCATTGCTGATACAGAAATCGATGACAGCAATCATTCTCACGACTGCCCGGTTACAGCATTTTCAACCATGGTCGAACTTTCACCTGAAGCTGTAGACTGTTTTTTTGCACATCTATCTGAAGTCATGTTCTCCCCTGAACCAAAAGAATAACTTTTGAACCAACCGGCACACAGCGTTCCCCTGAACTCTGAATTCGGCCTTCAGCTTTCAAAAACAAAAGCTACTGAAAACATTTGGAACTATATTTTCCCCTGAAACGAAATTATTTTTTTCCAAAATTTCAAAATATTTACCCTTTTTTTTGTCTCACGTACTCTGCTTACAGTAGAACTATTCATAAAGAACAGAGCTTCTATTTTTAGCAAATCTAGAGACAAGATATTACCGCAGCCTCTAGCACACTCCCAAGCAATTTCATTTATATGTGATGAAATAGTCTCAACCTTCTTTTCTGTAATTAAGAGACATTTCATGTGTAATTTTCGCAAATCGTTCAAACTGATTATATATGCAATTTTTGAATGATTACACTGCTTAAAACGTACAGTACCTATAACGTTCCGTGTATTTCACATACACCATTTTGAATGCTGAAATGTATTTTGGGTGGGTTGGAATGCACATGCATCTTTATTGCTTAGTTTTTAGTAATTGATGGACATAAAACCGTGGAGTGGGTGATGTGTTTTATCTAGGAACCCGATTCAATATTGTGACCTTATGCCCCTATACGGCTATAATCAATAAATATCCCTATAATGGCATAATAATCAGAGCCATATTTCAGTAAATCGCCCCTGCAGTCCAAGACATGGCAGAAGCTACTTCCTCAGATTCCTAGAGAGCACACCGAGTTCTTTCGACACACCAAACCCCCAGCAACCTGGGAAAGCCCCGCTTGCTTTGTTTTGATTTGTAATAGAACTCCTGCGAGCACTGTAAGAAGGGCCAGTTCTTAGTGACATCTTTATTAATGTCTTATGTCCAAACCTTACGTCAAACTCGGCACCTTTCAGGTATAAATATACCAACGTGGCCTTAAGCAAACACATGGTGGTGATTCTGGAGCAGAGCAGCTAATCTACTTTCCGAGAGCCCAGCAGAAGCGAGAAGCCCACGGACGCTGCCCCTCCTCTTTGACGCGCTGAGAAAGACGCTGTCTTTTCTCCTGCCGAGAAAATCCAGCTCCGGCGTTTCCAGCCTACCCTTGCGGGTGACTGGAATATCGAGTCCTGAGAGGGAGATACCAGACCTCCTACATTCTATTCCCAAGGTACAGTGCTGACTAAACCCTTAGAGAGAATTCTTGAACAGATTCTTGGCAACAAACCTACTTAACTTAAACTACTACTTACTTACTCCTTACCACGTATTAGGCTTAGGTCAGGTACACCGGGGTAGGCGTATCTTAGAAGCACCAGTTGAGCATGTTAGCCAATGTATATATGTATATATGTTTTATCCATTTTAAAGTGTCTTATGGCTAAGAAACCATATTAATGCTTTTACAGCATTATTTCATAATACTCCTTTTACTGTACGTAGTTTACTTCACAATAAGTATTGCAATTGTGGCAATTCATTTCTCTTGCATGAGAAGGAAGACTGCTCAATAAATAATACCTTTTTATTGAAAACGCCCGTCTCTCTATTCTCTGCACCCTGGTGAAATTAAATATGCACAACTGACTGAGTGAAATAGTTGTCTATTGTTTCACACAACTCTAGAGATTGACTCTTATTCTGAGGGAGCAAAGTTGTCATGTTTATGGGGTTGTCGGAAGCTGAATCCCTTCTTGTCTGAGCCAGGGAAGCTGATCACTTCCTATTCAGTCAAGAAAGTTTCCAGTGACCTCTGAGCTAGCTGGCGCAAACCTAAATTAAGTCTAACATAGTCAGTAGAGACCTAGAAGACCTCAGTCCTACGTCTAAACTGCTGTTTATGTTATTCCAATGCGCAGGGCCTATAGGGAAAATAGGAAATACGCTACAAAATGTTTTTAATAAGACGGTTGTAGATGGTTTCCCTAAATCCTGGTCCCGTTCAATTATAATTCCCGTTTTTAAGAAGGGACAAAGGGGAGACCCCAGATGTTACAGACCTATATCCCTATTAGACTCTTCTGTAAAAATTCTTGGGAAGGTCATTTTAGCCAAATTAATGCAGTGGGTTACGGAGAATGAAGTTTTAACAAACGCCCAGTATAGCTTCAGATCTGGTAGAGGAACAGAGGACCAATGTTTAAATTTACATTTATTAATCTCCATGTACACGAAGGCTGCAAAGGGCTCAATTTTTGGGGGTTTTATGGACCTGTCCACAGCCTTTGACCTAGTTAATAGGTCGAGGCAGTGGACCATGTTGCTGAACCTAGGCCTAGATTGGTCCTCGGTGTATTTCTTAGCAGATTTACACAGGGATTTAAAGGCTTCCATAAGGATGACGCAGGAGGGAAAATGTACCGCAGATTTTAAGTCAGGCAGGGGGGTACGCCAAGGCTGAATCCTGGCCCACATGCTATTTACACTATACATTAATTCACTCGAAGATAACCTGTTGATGGCAACATTGGATATTACGCGTATAGGAGGAACGTCCATTCCTGTACTCCTATACGCGGATGACGCCGTTTTAGTGGCACGCACCCCCCTTGGTTTGCAAAGACTATTAGACTCGTTTGGAGTATTTATAAAATCTCTGGACCTTGTGGTTAATAACGGTAAATCTCACATTATGTCAGTAGGTGCAAGAAAAAACAATATAAAAACATTTTTCTGTAATAAGGAAGTTATCTCGAGGGTAAAGGTGTTTACATATTTAGGGGTCGTGTTTGATGACAATGGCCTGTGGACCCCGCAATTGAAAACCAAGGTGAACGCAGTGAGAAGTTCGGCAGCTGCAATCCTGGGCTTTGCAAAAAGATTAGGTGGAAAACCGTGTGAAGCAATTTTAGCCATATACAGGGCAAAAACCATGTCAATAGCCAGGTATGAGGTAGGAATTTGGGGATACGTAAAAGCAGATTCCATCCAAAGAGAAGAAAATACATTTTTCCGTGCCCTTCTGGGCGTTCCACAATCAACTGCCACCTTTGCGATTCATCTAGAGCTGGGGATGGGTTACCTTGCAGACACAATACATAGGGCTCCCATCCTTTTATGGATTAGATTATGGCTGAACCCCAATCTCACACTAAACCACAAGATAATCAAGGATTGCATGAAACTTGAGAAGGTGAAGGAAATTCAGTGGCTAACCTATATTAAAACGGAAACCACGAAACTGGTGCGCCCCGATATTTTCTTTAACCCAGAGGGGCTGACTAAAGCTGATTTAACTTGGGTGAAATTAAACTTCATCAAGTTTTGTGAGACTGAGCGGGAACCTGAAGAAATAGGTAAACCTACGGTTAGGGCTCATTACTTGCTCAACTCATCCTTAACCATGCAACCGTGTCTTTCTATTGTTAAGATCCCCTTCCATAGATGGCTACTGACAAAATTACGGCTTAACCAAATCCATATGGTTTTAAGTGACATACAGGGATGGAGTAAGCCTGAGGATAGTGCACCCTGTAAATGTGATGATTACTCGCTGCAAGATACTATGCACTTTATGTTTTTCTGTTCCTTTTATCATGAAGCCAGAAAAAGGTTTATTCTTCCACTGTTAAAAGATAAAGCATTCACTCAGTTGAAAGCAGCACTATGGCACTAGCAATTAATGGAATCGCCTGTAATTATGTTTGGTGTGGCAAGTTTTCTGGTCACATCATTCCGCAGTAGAAGGTTAAGATTAGCAGTATAACAGGAGAGGGATTGTTTGATAACAGAAGTGTAATGTATATGATTAACTGATTTTTAAAGCGACATTGTGTTCCTTTTTAAACTGATTTTATGATAAATATGAGCAACTGCTTTTATTTCTGTATAGCATGCTTTTATGATTTTTAATAATCGAATAAAGTGTTTTTTGACTGGACTTGACTCCTTCGCCACGCTATTTCTTTTCTGAAAATAAATGCTAGTATCCCGCCTCCCTTCAGACCTATTGGGGACACAATTACATTGAAAAACGTATTGAATACATTCAAGGAAAACAATATATCCAATGAAGGATATATCAGAAAAACTGACACTCCTGAAATCGACCAGATGGAATCAGACAACCCGGCCTGCCTGCCTGAGCGGATGTGAGAGACACCTAATACCTCTCTATTCATATCCTCTATTATTTTAATCATACAACTACCTTCATCCCACTTCTTTTTTACATAAATTATATATTTCTGAAGGTAGGTGGTATTTTTTTTGCCTCCTCTAGAAAAGGTAAGAGTCTACTATTTTCTTTACTAAGAGAAAACTTCGAAAATGAAAGGGAAAGTGTCCCGTTTGGTTTAAAGAAGAGATAAGACAAAATAGACTTTTGGCCCTGATGAAAGCCATAGACCCAGAGAGCTGGCAGGCTGATGCTGACCGGTTTCTTCCGGTGTGAGAGACACCAAATACCTCTCTATTCATATCCTCTATTATTTTAATCATACCACTACCTTTGTCCCACTTCTTTTTTACACAACTTGTATATTTCTGAAGGTAGGAGGTATTTTTAAACATATATTTTCACCTGAAGGATCCCAGATAGTCTCTTTCTCCAGAGACAATCTTGCCTGGTGGAGGATATACCCAATGATGTGAAGATTAGTAACTAAGTATGCCAGCCGAAAATATACCTCTGGCAGACCAACATTTTATACCTTACTCTATAAACTGGTATGGCCTGGAACTAGGATTAAATTACATAGCTGATATGGTGACAGTACAACCCATGACCTGTTGGGTGAAAATCTGGTCTAATAATGAGCTGGCTCTAAACTGTTTGATTGTTTCAGGTTATTTATCATTAGACTATGAGCTGAAAATCCCCAGGTTACGTTATAACAAAGAGATGTTTTTAACTCTGGGCTGAGCAAATATTTTCTTTAAGCATGAATCAGTGAACCCTCGAGATATGAGTATAGTGAAGAAGCTATTTTTTAAACATACCGTGGCCTCATGTGAAAACATTGAGCTTACTAAGCCAGTGGCGCGATTGCATGCTCTCCTAAAGTCAGTACAGGGTGTGGAGTCGCACAACCACAACCACAACACGTATATGACGTCACGCAGAACCCTGCGACCGTTGCGTAGCTTAATACGTACATGTCGCATCTGAACCAAAATTCGTACCCGTCGCACACCCTACGCGGATCCTACACAACAATCCTAAAATGGCGGGTAGGTTCGTGCACTGATCGAGAAAGGTGCGCTTTGGGTGCGCGACTCCAAAAAAAAAAATTGAAGAAGAACAATAAAGAAAATAATATAAATATATTTAAAAAATATAAAATAAAAAAATGTATATTTTTAATTTTTTTTAAATATATTTTTATTAAATATGTGTAATGTAATTTAAAAAATAAGATATCTAATAATAAATAGATTAAAAAATTGTAGTAAAACAATATGAAAAAATAATATATACATTTAAAAATTAGCATTGAAAAAACCTTTGCAATTCACTGAAAAAAACATAGGTTTCAGGCCTGCTATAGTTAGGAATTATCATTTAAAAAACCTTCGAAATTCAATGAAAAAACTATAGGTTTCAGACATGTTACAGTTAGGGATTAGCATTTAAAAAACCTTAGAAATTCACTGAAAAAAACCATAGGTTTTAGGGGTGTTATAGTGAGCTGGACATTTCACTCATATAAAACCATTGAAATTCCTCCGTTATAATTAGTTGTACTCACTATAACTCATGCCCCTGCAATCCACTGCTGATGATGTCACATATTACATCATTCATGACATGGTCCTGAATGATGTAATATGTGACATCATCAGCTGCGTGAATGTTGGTTTGATTGTGGGATTGGCGCACTTTCAAGAAAGCACGCAAAATTGGGGCTGTAAGCTTAGAAGCGTTGTGCAGTACATTCTTGCATAGTAATGAATGACTGCAATTGTGGTCGCACTTTTCACCTGTGAGAAAAAACTTTTGTATATTAAGACAGTAATATCTAAATGCGAGAAAGCACTGCTCGTTAATAAACGTGCTACCTTGTATAATCACATAGAACATGACAAACAAAATGGACACCTAGCAGACACAATGACACTACGTACTGTGGGAACCATGGCTAGCCATGTACACAAACCAAACATGGCATGGCACCTCTGTTACACAATGCCGAATGCTGGGAGAGATGGGAGCAAAGTATGTGCGAAGGTTGCAAGTGATTCTCAATTATAAAAGTATACAATGCAAAGTGTTGAGAGGATGTGCCGGACAGACTTGAGTATGTAGAGCAGAGACATGTGCATGTCAGCATATACTGATGGTGTATTGAGTGAAGTAGACAGTGGCCGCAACCATGATAGGACAGTCAGTAGAGAAGATTACGGAAACGTAGAGCATACGTGTCGCCTCCCCTCCAAATCTTTAGCATAGTGGGCTGGCTCGGCGTATGCAAGTCTAGTGTAAGGGTGTGAATAAAAGGCACGTTTCTCTGTGTGTGTTTCTCTTCTGGAATGGCGAACATGTCTGCCAGGTCTGCGCAGCTTACACCACCATGAGGTTGACCATGTGAGTGAAGGTGGCTGCTTGAATGATGCTCTCAGCGTTCTGATATTGAGAAACCGTCATGGCCGCTGCGACGCATATATGCTGTACATCTTTCAACTCAGCAGTATGTGAAAGAGGGTCCACCACGTGCCGGCGGAAGCTCCTGGATCGAGGTCTGTAGCTCGGAAGGCTCCTGAGATCAACGCTGGCAACCGTGACACAGGCACACAGGCACACAGCTCCCAGCCTGAGGCCCAGCAGCGTGGAGTGGTCTGTATACTACTAACACAGTAGTCAAATAGGTACCAACAGTGGAACGTTGTCTTGATCCCACAATGGACGATGTTAGAACTGCATCTGAGAGTGGACGATGTTAGAACTGCATCTGAGAGTGGAGATGAAGAAAATCCCTTCAACCAGGTGCAACCAACTCTAGGTTCAAACAGTGGAACGGTGTCTTGATCCCACAATGGTCGATGTTAGAACTGCATCTGAGAGTGGAGTACACCACGGTACAGCAGGTCCCAAAAGTGAAACGGGGTCTTGATTCTATGATTGAGGATGTCAGAAGTTAAAGTCTGTGATTATTTCTGTGTATCCCCTGCGATCAGGTGCAACCAACTCTGTGCTTACGAATCCAACGGCATGTGGCTGTGAGGCGTTAATGACCACTGCCTCTGGACTACACTGCCGTCAGCAGGGCTCACAATTCAGATCGAGTGGTGATTGTTTAATTACAGAATCCAGTAGGCAACTAACTACAACGTCTATTGAAATATACAGAATATCATTTTAGTATACTTGCTTGAAGAACTTTATTTAGATGAGTTATAGGTTTTCTACAATGGTGAAATTCATCTTGCAAGTTCAAAGGAACACTGAATAGTATACACTGTGGATAGCAGAAATCGCAATTCTAATTGTTTTGATTTATTTATTGCAGTTTTCTGTAATTTATGTTGTTGTATTTTGTGAAGAGGAAGTGAGAAAAAGAGTTCATGGATGTCTGTCTGACTACTGCCTTCAATTTATACTGCAGACAGCAGTGTTCACAATTCAGATCGAGTTGGAATTGTAGATGACCCAGTCCTGCAGGAAAAGACATTGATCCAGTGCGCTCTGTCCGCACCACGCATACGCAATATTCCAGGCTCCGCACACGCTTTTTGTTGCTTCTTGTATGACAAACTGGGCAGCTCAAGTCCACGTTACTTGGCTGTGGGCCCTTGCTCACTGCTCTCTCTGGCCTACACTGCAGACAGCAGTGTTCCCAATTCAGATTGAGTTGCTATTGCAGATGATGCAGTGTGGATGGCAACAGACATTGCTCCTAGGACGGCCCGCCGGTAGCACGCATCATCGCTGGCTGTGCACATGGTGAATGCTTTTGATGTGGCTATCTGAGTGCACTAGAACTGCTGGACCCTTTATGATACAATCTTTTTGTGTATTATTTCGGATCTATTGCCTGTGTCTAAGTATAGCACAAGTTATGGTTCTTTTACTATATCATTTTTTCTGTATTATTTTACATCTACTGTCCCTACCTTACTGCAGCACAAACTATTGACTCTTTTATTATTGAATCTCTGTGAGTGATCTAATGATTACTGTTGTAATTGATGCTAGCAGCAAACATTCCGTGAGGGCTGGTTTACAGTCACCCCACACGCATCCACCACAGGCGTCACTGAATATGTGGACCCTGGTAATAAAAAGGTATCAAGCGCACATTCCCATACCCACTTGCACTATCTATATTTGTCTGTGTGTTCTTTGCCTATGCATGATACTGCCCCTGAGCCGTACCACATTACATTGTGCTGTGGACAGAGTATGTAACCATGTTACCTCTGGGAGTGGGGAAAACTTGGGTTATGTAACTTTTAGGTGTGTGCCTATTACAGGTGGAAGGCTATGTTACAGACCATGAATATTGATGAAGATGATGGTTGCATGTTGTGTGTAGTGTAAGATATGTGTACATAGCAAAACGTTTTAAAAAAAGCTCTCTAAGCAGAAGAGGTTTGTCTCATCAATTGCTGTAGAGAGAATGACTAAAATGGGTGGCGTTTTCCAACTGGTACAATGGGAAATGTTATGAATCAATCAAATGCTTTTTTTAAGGTCACATGGCAATCGTGCACCCAGCGCGCAAGGAGACCACACCCGACGTGATTTTGAGAAAATATATTTACTATAATATAAGTTTATTACAATTAGGAATATACAAATGTTTAAAATATTTTAGATTATCACTTGCTCTCATATACACTTTAAAGTTATGTAGATATAATTTTGAGACATACAAAAAAACGAGGGAATGGCGTACCCGGCTCGTCACCATATATCTATGACGTAACACAGGGCCTTTAGAAACAAAAGGATACATCTGTTGTCGGAAGGGAAGTATGTCCAGAGGCTTGCTAGAGCATGCACGGTGTTAGTTAAAATACCCCTCTCACACCAAAAGGCCCTTGGTGTCATGCTTCATCATAGAGGTCTTCCCGCCCCGCTGCGGAACGGGGCGTGCTACAACTACGCTGGAGCACTGTTATTGTAGTGCTATGTGTGCTGTATATGTAGTGAGAGAATGGGTCAGGGGTGGATTAGATGTGTGGCTTAAAAAGTACCTGGCCTTATGGACTAAAGACACTTTATTTGGTCATAGGCTGGTACTATTAAAAAAGGTGGTTCGGAGATATCCCGCTTTTAATGTGCTGATTCTCCTCGGTATGTCAACATGTTTTGAAGCATCAAGGCTTATTCATCAGGACTGAAGATGATCCCTTTGGTGCTCACTATGTTGCTATCAATATGTGAAAAAATATGTGAATATATACAGAAAGTGATGTTAAAATACAGTACCCAGTTGGTATTGTTATCATGTAAGCTCTGTTAGTATTTCTGAAAATAAGCCTGAAAAAGAGATCACAGTTACTTCACCTACGCCTTCCAATGCGCAAACACAGATCACCTAGATGGAGAAAGAAAAGTGATGCATTGTGAAAAAAGCATTTTTCTCATTTTAAAATGTTATAATTAACCACAAGTGCTGTGACCTGTTCCGAAAAAAGGGAAGACAAAACACAAAACACACAAACATTTAACAGAAAACACACTCTCTATATCGTAAATATCCAAAGGTGTTTTGATTGGAGAGAAAGTACATACTAGAAACGGTAGTCAGTGCTCCATGAGCCTTCTTTTCGGTTGGAGAGATAATTGACACTGTATTCTGTTTGTAGGAAAGAAAAGCAATAAATGACCTTCCTGCATTGGGTTCTCAAATAAAATAAAGTAAAGTCATGGGAGAACCAAAGTTCTTTTGGTGTCTTTGATGCTAGCTTGAAAGAATGGAAAGGGGCGACCACTCGGTCCCCCCGAACGTATGGCAGAGTGCCCGGATCCCCCCGGGAAACCATTTTGGGCGGGGGGCGTGTCTCGGCTGGTATGCCCGAAGCGGCGTAGCCGGGGCGCGCCTTTTCCCGCCCAAGAAGGGGTTGTCCTAGACACCTACACCGTTGGTCACGCCCCGTAGGCGTACCAGAGGAGGGTACACGCCCTCCCGAAGAGGAATAAAAGGAGCAACAATCCAGAGAAGCATCCTCTTGTTCCTGTGCTTGGAAACTGCACCCTCTCGTTGCACGTGAGCCCTAGACGGAACAAGGAGCAATTTTGAGAACTTGTAATTTTTGTGTTTCTTTTCCAGGAGCCTTCTCTCCCAGCGTCTGCGGACCTCCGGATCCAGGACCTCGTCGAGCTGCTAAGCAACAAGGGTCGAGTCTCTGACAACGATGCCTGGCAAGAAGGTCGGAAAGAAGGCAGGGACGGAGCAGATGCTCCGCATGCTGGTGAAAGACATGGCGAACATGAAAAAGCAAATGGCGGCAATGAATAATACGGGCAGACCGAAGAAGGTCATAAGACCAGCATTGCCGGGAGTAGTCCCCGCAGGGAGAGGTAAAAGGGCCAGGAATAGGGCAGCAGGAGGAGAGTCCCCAGTTCCCGAGTCACCCCCGGTGAGCCCGGTTAGTCCAGTCGAGGCCCCGGTACCTGTACCGATCCCGGATGCAGGCCAGCCGATTCCGGTAGTAGTTACGCCCACCAGCGAGGAGGAATGCCTCCTGAGTTGGCCGCCCAGTTGGCTGCATGGCTTGGAAAGAATACCGAGGGTGCAGCGGCGCCCGGAGACACGGCTAAAGAGGCTAGGTTACTAATGAAGCAGTTGCGGCAATCGCGAGATGCTGCGAAGGCGAATGTCCCTCTTGTCCCCTTACAGATTCCCTCGGAAGAACCAGCGGCTGGCGGTGGAAAATCAGCGGGACCAGCTATGGAGCCTGGTAAGCAGCCATTGCCAATGGCAAATGGGGGGTCTTTGCCCTCAAGGAGGGAGAAAGTAGTTCAGCATATTCCTCTGGCCACGAAAGAGATGATTTGGGCTGATAAATATGTAAATATGTTTTCGCTCCTGACTGATCATCATGAGATTGAGTATGTTAAGGCTCAGAAGGATTTGTTGCATCCGAGTGTGTGGCGCGCAAAAATGGCGGGCTTCAGGGTGGATGAGACGATCTCTAATTGGGCCAAGGCCTTTGGGATGTTCACTGCTATCATGGGTGAACGTAAGCCAGAGATTATGACTGAATTAGCCTGTTATCAGACACGTATAATGGATTTCTATGAGACATATGAGGGCGATCTATGGAGGGGTTATGATAGTAAGTTTCGTAAGGCCAAGGAGCACGATTCATCTCTGACGTGGGACTGTCTCGACTCTGTCTCTTGGCAGAAGCAGCTCTTGCCGGGCACGACAAAGTCGTCCTCGCTTGGCGAGTATGGGTCGGCGCCTTCCCGCCACCAATCGGCGCCGCCCTTTCGAACAAACCCCGCAGGTGATCACCAACCCAGGAGTGGGGGGAATGGGGGGAGAAAAGGGGTTTGCTGGAATTTTAACAGAGGCAAGTGCACGAGGCCACATGAGACATGTAAGTTCAGGCATGAGTGTGCAGATTGCGGACATTCTTCACACCCGGAGAGTTCGTGCAGAGCCAAGAATGGGGATACCGGGGGTAGAGGAGGTACCAAACAGGTCTAATATCGGCCAAGGGGTACCACTACCTACCCCCGTAGATATCATGGCAATGATCCCCTGGCTAAACGAATACCCTGATCATGTCTCCGCTGGGGTGTTACGGGACGGCTTCTCGTATGGTTTCCACATCCCGGCGGGGGATTTTCGGGGGGACTCACTGTGCAGAAATCAACTGTCCGTTCAGCAGCACCCGATGGTGGTAGAAAGCAAGATTGCGAAGGAAGTTGCCCGGGGACGGGTCGCCGGCCCATATAGGCACCCGCCTGTTCCTAATTTCATTTGTTCACCGTTGGGAGTGGTCCCCAAGAAGGACCCAGGTGAGTTTAGGTTAATTCATAACTTGTCGGCTCCTAGGAGTCTTTCGGTAAACGATGCGATCGATCCAGGAGTCTGTTCGGTGCGGTACGCATCCTTTGATGAGGCCGTCGCCATGTTGAATCGCCTGGGGCCCGGAGCGCTGATGGCTAAATCAGATATTGAGTCAGCATTCCGGTTGCTCCCGGTACATCCTCAGGATCAGCGTCTGTTGGGTTTTGTGTTTCAAGGATGCTATTACATGGATAGATGTATGCCAATGGGTTGCTCCATCTCTTGTGCTTATTTTGAGAAATTCAGCTGTTTTCTGCAATGGGCGTTCACCAGAGCTACGGGCTATACACAGGTTATGCACTACCTAGATGATTTCTTGTTCTTGGGGCCAGCCGGGGACACGGAATGTGCGCAGGCTTTACTTGAATTTTGCAATCTCATGAAACGATTCGGCGTGCCATTGGCACCGGGGAAAACTGTGGGGCCATCTACTTCACTCGAGTTTCTTGGAATCGAGCTCGATTCAGTGGAGGGATGCTTCCGTTTGCCCAGGGACAAAGTTATGAAATTTAGGGCCTCACTAGAATTATGCATTAGCAAAGAGAAGGTAACTCTCCATCAGTTGCAAAAAGCGATGGGCCAGCTTAACTTCGCCCTCAGAGTGATACCAATGGCCCGCCCCTTTTCCCGCTCTATTGCACAAGCCATGGTCGGTCTCAAGGAAGGACACCACCGCACAAGACTGTCTGCAGAGGTTCGCCAGGATATGCGCATATGGTTGGCATTTCTGGCGGATTTCAACGGTCGAGTGGTATGGAGCAAACCACCAGCGTCCTCGGACGAGCTGGGTTTGTGGACCGACTTGGCAGGGAGCGTGGGATTTGGCGCCATCTTTGGTAATCGATGGTCGGCGCAGACATGGCCGACATGGTGGCACACCAGTGGGCTAACAGGTAACATTGGGTTTCTTGAATTGTTCCCCATTTTGGTGGCCCTGAAGGCATGGCCGGACAATTTCCGTGATCGCTCTGTGGTTTTTTGGTCCGATAACATGACCGTGGTTGAATGCATAAATAACCAGGCAGCACGCTGCAAGTTGATTCTGAGATTGTTGAAGGAAATTGTACTACTGTGCATGAGACTGAACGTTCAGTTTAGGGCAAGGCATGTGCCGGGTGTACTGAACCAGGCGGCTGATGCACTCTCTCGTTCCCACATGCAGGCCTTCAGGGGTTATCTACCTTCTGCGGATCTAGTGGCGGCACCATTTCCCGAAGCTCTCTGGCCACTCGGTGCCCCGGATTACAGGACCTCGTGGGAGCCAGCTTAGCCCCCAGGACAAGGAAGGCGTACGAAGGAGCGTTTCGTTCCTATTGTGCATTTTTGGGTCCAGCAGGAGGGGATAAGTGGGGACAGGAGGAGTATGTACTGAAGTTTTTGGTAGCACCCCACAAGGCAGGCCGATCAGCAGCGACGGCCAATAGGCACCGGGCCGCCATTGCATTCATGGCGCAGGCTTACGGCATTAAGGACCCTACATCGTCCTTTTTGGTTAAGAAGGCACTACGAGGATGGCAACGCCTCGAGGGTCATAGAGTAGATGAGAGGCGCCCGATTGGGTTAGAAAGATTGTCTCTGTTGATGTCAGTGCTCCCCGCGACATGTTCCTCCCAGTCCGAAGCAGTGCTGTTCCGGGCCGCTTTCGCATTAGCATTCCATGGGGCTATGCGGGTGACCGAGCTGGTGGCAAGAAATAAGAAGGATGTGGGGGGAGGTCTATGTCGGGAACACGTTCTGCTCAAGGGTGATTCAATGATAATCACAATAGCCAGGTCTAAAACCGACCAGGGTGCGATGGGGGACAGTATTGTGGTCCAGCGCATGCGAGGGTCTCCCATGTGCCCGGTGCAGTGCGTTGAGGAATACCTGGTGCAAAGGGCGGTAGCATGGGGGGGTAGCTTGCTGAGACACACCGACGCCACCCCACTGACAAGGTTTCAGTTTTAGCGGGTGTTAACTTTGGCAATCGCGGCAGCGGGCTTCGACCCGAGCGATTTTGGGACCCATTCCTTCAGGATAGGGGCTGCTACAGAAGCTACAGCCAGGGGTCAAAGTGTGGAAATGGTGAAACAATTGGGACGATGGTCCTCGAACTGTTATAAAAGGTATGTGCGGTTGCACATGTTGTGAAGCTAATGTCATGCACTCACGCTTCTTGCTTTTTGTTTGGTTTACAGTTTCGCGAGCTTGCGAGGCGGGGCGGACTGTGCAGTCAACCCGACACCTGGGAACCAGCGGTCAAAGATCACCGGCTGAGGAAAGAGTGGTGTGGGTCGTGGGCCACTCATACGTGAGGCGTGCCGCGGACGTATTCAAAGCAGGTGACATGATTCACGCAGCTGGGGAATACGGGTACAGGGTGACCTTCCATGGAAGGGGCGGGCTCTGTATTGACCGGTTTCAGTGTTTTGTCGAGGAACTGTTAGGGCGGACAAGGTCACCGCCGTCTATAATCATAGTGCATCTGGGGGGCAATGACTTAGTGGCACTCGGTCGGCGAGTACTCCTCGAGCGGGTTCTATCCACTGTTAGCTGGTTGGCAAAGAGGATTCCGGGGTGCACGATAGCATGGTCACACATGATTCCAAGGAAGGTGTGGCGGGGGGCCCTCTCTGTGTCAGCTTTGAATCATTCAGTAAAGAAAGTTAATAACAAACTGGGTAGATTGTTTCGTTCAGGACAGTTGCACTGTATTCCGCATGGATGTATCCGGGGGGATAGCATGTATCTCGAAGATGGGGTTCATCTGTCCCGGGAGGGGAATGTCTTACTCATAGGAGACTTCATAGCATGGTTACGGTGTTTGTATAGTCATGACCTTTAGTAGGAGTGTGGGGGGTCCGGATAGCCGGTCAACTATCCGGCCTGTGGCGGTAAGGTCATGATCGGTGAGCAGTAATTTCAAGATCCCTAGAGGGGGCGCCACCCATTATGGATGGGAGCGCCCGGGGGGAGGCGGCCATTGGCCCCTCACACGGGGAGGCGGCACCCACTAAGTATGGGGTCGCCGAAGGGAAGGCGGTCATAGGCCCCTCCCAGGGGAGGAGGCGGCTCGATGCCCCTCCTAAGAATTTCCCGGGGCCAGGATATCCGCGACGGCGGATGTGGTGAACAGTGTGGGGTGGGAGGGGGGTCCACGCTACCTTCTAGACACCTCACACGAGTCCTCGCACGACCACTAAGATGGCGTTGAGTTAAATAAGGGGCCCCCGCTAAGACAAGGGAAATTGGAAGTTGGCCCAGAGGTACAGTCCTCTGTGCGACCGCCCCTCACACCGTGAGGGGGGAGTTCTGGTAGTAGGGATCTGACACCGGTTACGACCTTGCCGTTGGCCCGTAATGTTAGGATGTACAATTTTTATTTAGAAAGTATGCATTTGCAGGATGTTTAGACTCGGCTAGGAGAACCTTTGTATTAGAGATTTGTTAAGGTTAGCCAATAAACGTGACTGCCGTGAAATGTATAAATGAAAAATTGTACATGATATGAAACTGTTATTTTAATGTTTTAATTTTGTTTCATATTTTAATAAATACGGCCGGGAGGGTAACTCCCTCCCGCCTTCCAAAAGTTCAGAACTGTGTCCGTCTACCCATCCTTGGGGATTGTGTTGGGAGGGGGTGATAGGCATCCCGGCCATATGTATAGTCATTATACTGAAACATTGGCCTATTTTAAGTATGGAGCCCGATTTCAATAATGCGTTCAAAGACCCCCCGATCTTCGCCTACACACGGAATTCTAACATTAGAGAAATACTGACAAAGGAATCCATTCAACCAGTCGAAATGAGAGGTACACGTCCCTGCATGAACTGCAACAACTGCAATAAAGTCCTCAAAGGCAACACCATCACTCACCCAATGAAAGGCCATGATATCAAGTTAAAAGTGAATGCGACGTGTGATTAATCAAACTTAATCGACCCATTAAAATGCCCATGTGGAAAAATATACATAGGTAAAACTGAAAGGAAAATTAAAGTCTGCATCAATGAACATAAATCTAATATAAGGACCAAGAATGAGAAATCCAACATTGCCGTACACTTTATGGAACACAAACACAACATTGCTCAACTAAAGTACATGGTACTGGAATTTTTCAGAAACAGGAAGGGAGAGACAATAATAAACATTTGTTGCAACGTGAATTAACATGGATTTATCATCTACAAGCTATGAAGCCTTACTGGCTCAATGATAGAATTGAATTTAGCTGTTATCTTTGAATGCATTCAACCACGTGTTTAGTGGCCCGCTGATGCTATAACTCTCTTTTGTATGTGCTCTGTTTTTTACATGTCACTTCACAGTGTTCAAACTTTATTATTTACTGTTTACACTAGACATACCCCCTCTTAACATGGGCGCCGATCGTATCGAGTCCTTCGTTTATGTTAGCATCTAATCTCACGTGATTTCTTTAGCCTCTCACGTTCCTATTTAACCACCTACGAGAGTTCACTTAACATCGTGATCATACGTCTACATGCGGAAGCCCGGTATCTTAGACGAGTTTTCACCCCTGATATGAAGTAAGTCGGTAATACGGTGCAGCGTTTTCTCGTAGCCCCACATATGGGACCGTTTTTTTTTTAACCTCAATTAATTAATTCCTTTACGTTTTCAGTGTATCATTCAAGAATATCGTGGATCCTCAGATATGGGAGTGCCATTTAGAGTTTATTTTTCACCGGTCGCGGTTTAGCTGCATGTCTTCACTTTTCACTGACTAACCAAATTCACTTGTCGAATCCTATCTATTTGCTTAGCGCACCATCACATGAGCATTTGTTGAAACACATTATGACTGTTTTTTAAACCTGTGACATGTTTTTAACCACTATGTGAGCATAGCTGATAGCTATATCCTTTTGTTTTCAGAGCTACTTGAGAAAGGGCTTGTTAGCCCGAAATGCATCGGAGCATTTATGAATATATGTACAAATAATGATCAATACATTGGAATCTAATTGAAGAAACTATCAAATTGATATGATGAAAATATCAAGCTAAAAGAACCTATACTTTATTGATAATAAAAAGTGAAAAATCAAAAGACAGTTTGCAAGGAGTCTTCTTTAGAAGAACCAATGGCCCTTCTACTCAGGGATGCATTCATAGTATGTGTATGCACAAATAACAATAGTCATTATCCCCCCATGCGACTATGCCGTACTTACTCAGGGTCGTGAAGTCCTCGCCTCCTCTCTAGCCATCCTGCGGCTCCGTGGTTTGACAGAGAGGGTGGATGGGGGAGTATTTATGCGGTCGTTAATTGTTTTAAATTGGTCTACAATGGAGTCACCTGGCCTGAAGTGTGTTATCCAATAGTCATGGTGAAACACTAGAGAGCTGCCCAATATGCCGGGGAAAGTTGAGGTTTTCCGTTGATAGCGGAAGTGACGCATTGGGCTTACTTCGTGAAGCGGCAAAAAGACTAGACTGCTATGCTTGTTATTTCGGTTTGAGAAAGAAAGTGGTGCATTAGGCTCGCTTCCATGGTGTGGCAAAAGGTAAATACAGGCAGATTGCTGTCTTAAAGCGGACGATGTTAGTTCCGCTTGAGGCTGTATGACTCCAGATCTAACTCCTAGCTGCCTAACGCGGTAGACTGCCACACGTGAGGCGCGTCTCCTTATAAAGGGGGACGAGGGTCTCTGCGTGTTGTACCATAATTACTGAGGATAAACACACCACTCGTACTTGTTTTCCAAATAGAACTCCAAGAAAGATGTTTTGTTATGTAATCTTAGTATTGTTTTCAGGTTCATATATGAAGAAGATTCATGCAGTAATGGTTTATATTTCTTAGGAGTTACTTTGTTCCAAGGGCATTTCATGGAAGATACAGTCTCAACACGGTGTAAAGTGTTATATTTTAAAGAATATATCCTTTAATATTTCAAAGAATATATCCTCTGCACTCTAGGTGGTACTCAGTATGTTGGTGTTGCACATGGTACTTTACAGTTTGGAAGTTGCTGCTGAGAATTAAGTTAGTTGAGCCCACGGAATGTCATTGTTGAGCCCTGTCACATGTGTCCTTAAGTGAAACACCCAACCTTGTTCCTTTTCAAGTAGGCCCCTCTCGTTCTGGATTTGCTCAATCACAGTCCATTGTAAATCATTGATGCTGTGTCCCACAGTCAGAAAATGGCCAGCCATTTTCGTGGTGCTTTTTTTACTTGGCACATTGCTCTTGTGCTCACCAATCCGTATTTTTACAGGTCTGGATGTCATTCCAATGTATTCTTTTCAGCAGAGGCAGGTGATCATATCGATCACGTTTCTGCTGTTGCAGTTCGTGAAAGCCCTCTGTTCCCGTGTTGAGCCATTAGTGAATGCGATTTTTTTGCTCCTCTGTGTCAGTTTACAGGTGCTGCAAGTACCGCATAGGTAGTGGGCCTGGATTCGTTGCAGGCCAGTGGTATGGGGGTTGGCTTCTTGTACGGTCATTGGTCTTGTGTGGACCAGAAAGTCCCTCAAATTCTTTCCTCTTTTATCTGAGAACATAGGCTATGAGAAATCAAGACCACCACAATTCAGGATTCTCCAGTGCTTGTTGACTATTTTGGAAATTCTGTTAGAAGTAGTATTGTAGGTTGTGACACATATAGGGCATGTTTCTGGTTCCCTAGGTGTGCATCCCTGTTATTATTCCTTGCCCTTTTCAGACCTTTCTGCACAATTTGTTTTCAGAGACGGGCGTTTTCAATAAAAAGGTGTTATTTTATTGAGCAGTCTTCTTTCTCATGCAAGAGAAATGAATTGCCACCATTGCAATACTTATTCTGAAGTAAAGTGTGCACATTAAAAGTAGTATTATGAAATGATACTGTAAAAGAATAGATATGGTTTCTTAGCCATATGATACTTTAAAATAGATAAAATATATATACGTACATAAAACCATTGACTAACGTACTCAACTAGTGCTTCTTACTATGCCTACCCCGATGTACCTGACCCAAGCCTAATACTTGGGAAGGAGTAAGTAATTAGCGGTTTAAGTTAAGTTGGTTAAGATTGTTTTTGCCAAGGATCTGAATCAAGAATTCTCTTTAAGGGTTTAGTCAGCTCCGTACCTTAGTAATAGAATGTGGGAGGTCTGGTATCTCTTTCTTCAGGACTCGATCTCCCAGCAACCCGCAATTGTGACTCGGGAACACTGGAGCTGGATTTTCTCGGCGTGAGAAAAAGTAGCTTCTCCAGCGTGTCAAAGGGGAGGGGCGGCTTCTGTGGGGTCTCGCATCAGCTGGGCTCGATGGGAGTAGCCGTGCTGTGCTTTGGACTGCATGGGCTATTACTTGAATAGGGATATGATTCTTATGCCTTAGTAAGGATATTATTGATTATAACCGCACAAGGGCATGTATCGGGAGTATCGAATTAGGGTCCTAGATAGAAATACAACACCCACTCCACGGATTAATGTCCATCATTACTAAAAAACTAAGCAATAATAAACATGTAACAATGCATGTGTGTTTTCCAACCCAGCCCAAAATACATATTTCGCATTTGAAATAGTATATGGTAAAAACACGAAAATAAGTATTGGTACTGTACGCTTTTCAAGCAGTGTCATCATTCATTTAAATGCATATATATATATTAGCTGAATGATTTGTGAAAATTACACATGAAATGGCTCTAAATACAGAAAAGAAGTTTGAGATCATTCCATCACATATTTATACAAGATGCTGTATATGTGCTAGAGGCTGAGGTAAAATATTGTCTCTAGTATCCTAAAAATAGAAGCTCTGTTCTCGAAGAATAGTTCTACTTTAAGCAGAGGTCCATGTGCCAATTTTTTTAAAAAATATTTTGGAAATGAAAAAAATAATTTCGATTTCAGGGGAAAAAATAGTTCCAAATGTTTTCAGTAGTTTTGTTTATCAAAACTGAAGGCCGAATTCAGAGTTCAGGGAATGCTGTGTGATCATTGTTTTTAAGAATTATTCTCGTTGACTGGAGAGAACATCATATCAGACAGACTCGCAAAAAAGTTGTCTACAACATCAGGTGTTCGAAAATGCTGCGACTGTGCAGTTTGGAGCGTGATTGCTAACATCGATGTTTGGATCAGCAATGCTCACAGAAGGTTGTACCTGTATGGTGCTGCTTTCCTCTCGTACCTCACCGCCACCTACTCGTAGTGGTGAAGTCTCAACGAATGCCGTCATCAGAATAGGTAGCTGCTGGGGACAACATGATGCATGAGTCGTTACCGGACCTAGCAAAGTATCGATTACTTTTGGTACTGCTGATGGTAGTGTAAGACAGATGTCTAACATGCATTCTTCTCCGCATAGCAGACATTGAAGCACAGGTAAGATGCAATCCTGCCAGATTGGTCTGAATGAAAGAAACCAGGTTGTAGTTAGATCTCTTAGCCGGGCCAATCCGAGGACCTTAGTGATACGGTCTCGGTATTGTATTGCTAGGATCGTTTCTTCCATCGTTGCTAGAGTCTTGTCTGTGGATTGGCTTGCCATATCGGAGCAGAAGGAACAAAAATAAAATTCCTGCCACGAGTCCCAAGATTAAGGGTAGGCCGCCAAAGACAGAATGGACAAAATTCGGGAAGATGCCCAGAACAGTTTCAAATGGTGCTAACAGTCCCGAAAAAACTGTCTTAAATACATGTGCAATGCCACTGGTATCAGACATGTTTAAGATTTGGCTCAACATTTCTGCGAAATGCACGGGGCAATTTGTCGATAAAAGAGAATGTATCTCTTGCAGATCATACGTTTCTTTGGAAGACATTAGAGGCACAGTTGTCTGTAAAAGAATAGACTTCATTCTGCTTAAAGTATCAATTCGAATAGAAGAGATATTCAACAAAGGCCATAACGCAGCCCCCATATCTGGATTGCTGTGTGGATACAATACTTGCATACAGCAAACGATCCTGGAAGTTACGGTCACGAGATAAGCTTTCCCTGGCACCATCCCACGACAGCTGATGTCACTTATTAAAATGTAACTCCCGTTACTAAGTAGTTTGAAAAATGGCTCTATCTGTTTTGCAGGAGTGCCATGCAGGTGACATGAAAGGTTATTTGAAGACCCTTCACAGGCTCCATGCAAGTTAATACCTTGACACAGAAGTGTACCACTTAGTGATTTTTTACATTTGTTACCACTAAGGAATACATATTTTTTCCCTTCACTATAACATCTGTGTGTATAGGGTAAATCCCATGTTGATTTGATGTATTCTTTACCCAACTTTTCATACTGGCCTGCAGGTATATACTCTTGGCAGTATTTAAACTAGAAAGTTGTTATCGGAATTGAAATTGTTCCGTGTATTATCCATTCAATGACAGGTCTCTCTGACATTGTCAATGGTAATCTCTCAAGTTTTTCAATGCTCAGAATCGTATAATCTGCTCCTTTTAGTGCCAAACTGATTTGTTTATCAGTAAGGTTAAAGATACCGAATAATGACGTTGTGTTGATTAAACGCCATGGTACGTAGCCTGAACGCAGATTTTGCAAAGTCCAACCAAGCTGTACAAAAGAACGCAATTGAGACTGTCCATGTTGTAACATTAGTAAGTCCTGTTCTATTATATCAATAGCAGATGATACAATGCTGTCCAATGAATATATTCTGGAGGACAGAGTTGTTAACCCATTGTCCACTACAGAAAGTGATTTTTCCAAATTAATACGATCAATTTCTCGTATTTTTTCTGCTGTTTCAATTTGCATTACTTTCCAAGCTTCGTTGTACGCAGCGTATATACCGGCCACTATGAAACGTTTTTGACGCTGTTTGCGTGGTCCCATTATGAAATCACGCAAGTCAGCAACATCTTTAAGTAAAGTCAAGTGTTGCTTAATTTCAGCCAGTGTGGATTTCTGTAGCCACTCAAGGCAAAGTTTCCCTACACTGTATGTTGTAACTATCCCTGGATGTTGTCTCTGGGAGTATCTTGGGTCTGGCCTGGTCATTTTGAACACCTGTGTTTTGTTCAGGAATCTATCTTGACAGTTATTTGTGTCAATTGGCCAGATCAACCACTTTATTCAATCAGGATGTGTTCTGTTTTGGTGAAAAATATGGGATATGTCTATCTCCACATCTGTAGTGATATCACTATCAGTTATGGGTTTTGGAATAGACGGTGTATTTAAGTCTTTTATCTTAGCTAAGCCAAGACAAGTAGTTTGTTGAATTGTGTCATTCAAAAATATCATTTGTTCTGGGATCATGCAGGCCCTAAATAATTCTTCTAGGCCCTGTACTTGCCAATCTTTGGTACCCCAGATCGTTTTTGTATCAATGTTGTTTTTCCAAAATTCGAAACCAAATGTAGACATTTTGTCATAAAATTTTTCTGAATACATCAATTTAGTATTTGTCAACATTGTTTTCATTCCTGTCCTATTTAACATTTTAAAATAAAACGTTTTTGGATCACTGTTGTTAAACCCTGAGAAGTACTGGAATTTCTCATAAAAAAATTTCAAGCTGCCTTTTGGCGGTGTTGGACAATGTTCCCATTGGTTATAAGATGAAACATTTCTAGGCTGTGCAGTTTTACGCAAATAGTGATCACCAAAGTGGTTGTAACAGTATAACTCTTCATAATTCGAAGAACCCTGTAAGTAATCATGTTCAGTAAATTTGGCTGACATTACTAAATCTGACATCATATTATTAATGTTTTCAAAGTCACAATCATCAGAGAAAGTACTCGGTGTCACAAAGTCACTTAATGAAACCTTGAACTGATGTGGATATTTCAAAAGTTCAACCGGGCCAAAAATGTCATAATCAGTTCTATCCCATGCTACACCACCGGGTATTGGTTTGGCTGAGATGTTTACTGATGACAGTTCTCTTTTCTCGATGTGGGAGGATGTGTGAGGCTTTAGGACCAAGTTGATGTTCTGACTTGCTGTTTCCATTGTACTAAATTTTCCATCAATGAATTTTCCCAAACATAGAACCATGATGAGCCAAAGCAGAAGAGTAAGTACACCTAACACAATCCAAAATTCATTCCATGGTGAAATCAGATATGTTTCTTTTAGTTGGAGAGAAAGTTCAATTATTTTGTCTTTGAAAGTTTGTGTTGCCGGCGTTTCTTCATGTTCACTAGGATCTTCTGTGAAGTTGTCGAAGTTGATGAAGTAGCCAGATGCAGTTCTGTCAATTTTGGGAAACATTTCCGGATTTTCATTTGCTTTTGCATTTTTCTTTGTTTCATTAGAATAGTCTGAGGCTACATCATTGTAGATTGGTGTTTCTTGACGAACTGTTGCAATTTGGGTTTCAAGAGGCACAAGTTCCATGGCATCATTGCATAGTCCTTTTCTATTCACTGCAGTTTTATCAAATCTGATTAGTCTCTCAGCATGAGCCTCTTGAATTGTAGCAAATTTCGGTATTCTGCTATTTATTGGGAGTCCACTGGGCCTACTACTTATTATTGGCCACATGATTGTGGTTTTACCAGGTCGATGGATACAACTCGGTTCTCCTTTTCACCAGCAAGGGGCGGTAGTACAACTGATCTTGTTCCGCTGATGGCTAAGACAGGTACAGCTTTTCTGTAAGAAGGCCCAAATTCCTTCTTCACCCAGACAGGTCTTGCTGGGAAAGGTGGTTTTTCTTCAGAGGTTGTCGGCTGTTGTTTCAATTTTATGTTACTCAGGCTTTTTCTTGTTTTATTTAAATCCTGTAAAACAGCCAAACGGTCTTTGATATCAAAGTATTTTTCTTCTACCTCTGAAGTGTGACAGTCAAGATCCTGAATTAGCATTCTAGTACCGAACAATAGTTCGTATGGAGTGAGACCTTTTACAGAATTTCTTTGCAGATTATTAAGACTACGTTGGACACTTGTTAAATGTTTGACCCACCCATCACCCGAACCTAATACCCTTGCCGTTATAGATTGCTTTATGTCCCGGTTTTTTCTTTCCACTACCGCATTTTCCCTCAGGATGGAAGGGAGAAGAGTGCGGCAATGCAATGCGCATGCTGTTATGGCCTCTTTGTAAGCTCGAGAGCTAAACGCAGGACCCTGATCAGAATGTAGCATGCCAATTGCGTATATGCCGATAAAGACTTGCAAATCTTTTTATAACAGTTCTGGCGTCAGCCGAGTGCTGCTGGTTTACATTTTTAAGTTAATTTGTCTTAATAATTACTGGGACGCCATTAAACAAGAGCAGGTGCTCTTGGTAATTTAGTGGGATTTCAACGTCCTCGAAAGGAGTGTATATATCCGGAGGTTTCTCTATTTTGTAATAGTGGAATTCTTTTGTTATGGCGTTTGCTGCTGGAAAGTGTATCCATGAATAGAATACCTCTGTCTGCCGATATTCATGGGCCTCTACCACCAATATGACTGTACCACAACGTGATGTCAGTCCATTTTTTATAAGTTTAAGATTTATAGTTCTCCTCAAGTTGACCGGAATGAGTATAACACTCGGGTCATTTTCTTGGATGGTTGTATCATCCTCCATGAGTTCAGCTGCTATTCTAGCTCTCTCTGCTTCATCGTCACTTTCCACCATTCTTACTGACAGAAAGCTTTTTGTTGCAGATTAAGTTTCATGGAAACAAAGATTAGGTGCACAATATTTTTGGAATACTGTATCCTTCAACGTTGACTAAACCAAAAACTAATACATAGGAATCTCTTCCTACTCATTTCCGGAGGATATTAACCTTTCACCCACTCCAGACGTCTTTTGGAGTTTTTACGGAAAAAGGGTTCTGTGTGAAAAAGCACGACTGAGTTACTCTAGTGTCTTGTGTTAGATTATCCCCTTACCAAACGTTGGGCGCCATGTAGTGTAGTTCCTATATTCCCAATAGGCTCTGCGCATTGGAATAATATAAACAGCAGTGTAGACGTAGGACTGAGGTCGACTAGGTCTCTACTGACTATATTAGACTTAATTAGTTTCTCCAGCTAGCTCAGAGGTCACTAGAAACTTTCTTGAATGTTCAGGAAAGACTTAACTCTCCGGATTAGACAAAAAGGGATTAGCTTCTGACAACCGTACAAACATGACAACTTTGCTCCCTCAGAATAGAGTGTATCTCTAGAGTCGTGTGAAAACAATAGGCAGCTATTTCACTCAGTCAATCATGCATACTTAGTTTCACCAGAGTGCAGAGAAATAGAGAGATGGGCGTTTTCAATAAAGAGGTGTTACTTTATTGAGCAGTCATCTTTCTCATGCAAGAGAAATGAATTGCCACAATTGCAATACTTATTATGAAGTAAAGTGCGTACAGTAAAAGTAGTATTATGAAATAATACTGTAAAAGCATAGATATGGTTTCTAAGCCATATGATACTTTAAAATAGATAAAATATATATACATACATAAAACCATTGACTAACGTACTCAACTGGTGCTTCTAACTACGCCTACCCCGATGTACCTGACCTAAGCCTAATACTTGGGAATGAGTAAGTAAGTAGCAGTTTAAGTTAAGTTGGTTAAGATTGTTTTTGCCAAGGATCTAAATCAAGAATTCTCTTTAAGGGTTTAGTCAGCTCCGTACCTTAGTAATAGAATGTGGGAGGTCTGGTATCCCTTTCTTCAGGACTCGATCTCCCAGCAAACCGCAAGGGTGACTCGGGAACACCGGAGCTGGATTTTCTCGGCGTGAGAAAAAAGTAGCTTCTCCAGCGTGTCAAAGGGGAGGGGCGGCTTCCGTGGGCTCTCGCATCAGCTGGGCTCCCGGGCAAGTAGATAGCCACTCTGCTCCAAACCACAGTGTGTTTGCTTAAGGCAACTGTTGGTATTTTATACCTCAAAGGTGCCGGGTTTGACGTAAGGTTGGACATAAGACGTCACTAAGAACTAACAGTTCTTGCTGGACTCCAGGAGTTCTTGTTCAAATCAAAACAAAAGCGGGGGGAATTTCCTGGGTTGCTGGAGGCTTGGTTTGTTTAAAGAACGCGTTGTGCTTTCTAGGAATTGATGGGAGTAGCCGTGCTGTGCTTTGGACTGCATGGGCTATTACTGAATATGTATATGATTCTTATGCCTTTGTAAGGATATTATTGATTATAACCGCACAAGGGCATGAATCAGGAGTATCCAATTAGGGTCCTAGATAGAAATACAACATGACTTAATACTCAGCAGCATCTTCCAAACTGTAAAGTATCATGTGCAACACCAACATACTGAGTACCAGCTAGAGTGCAGAAGATATATTCTTTGAAATACAACAGGATATATTCTTTGAAATATAACACTACACACTGTGTTGAGACTGTGTCTTCCGTGAAATCACCTTGAGACACAGTAACACCTAAGAAATATAAACCATTACTGCATGAATCTTCTTCATATATGAACCTGAAAACAATACTAAGATTACATACCAAAACATCTTTATTGGAGTTCTATTTGGAAAACAAGTACGAGTGGTGTTGTGTTTATCTTCAGTCATTATGGTACAACACACACAGACCCTCGTCCCCCTTTTCAAGGAGGCACACCTCACGTGCGGCAGTATACCGCGTTAGGCAGCAAGGAGGGAGATCCGAAGTCATACGGCCTAATGCGGAACTACAGTCGTCCGCTTTAAGACATCAATCTTACCTTTTGCCACACCATGGAAGCGAGCCTAATGCACCACTTCCTTTCTTGAACCAAAATAACGAGCGTAGCAGTCTAGTATTTTTGCCGCTTCACAAAGTAAGCCCGATGCGTCACTTCCGCTATCAATGGAAAACCTCAACTTTCCCCGGCATATTGGGCAGCTCTCTAGAGTTTCACCACGACTATTGGATAACACACTTCCGGCCAGGTGAATCCATTGTAGACCAATTTAGACCAATTAACAACCCCATAAATACTTCCCTCTCCGCCCTCTCTGTCAAACCAAGGAGCCGCAGGATGCCGAGAGAGGAGGCGAGGTCTTCACAACCCCGAGTAAGTATGGTATCGCCGCATGGGGGTATAGTGACTATACCTTCTTTAACGATGTCAGCAAAGACACCAAGAGAACTTTGGTTCTCCCATGACTTTACTTTATTTTATTTGTGAACCCAATGCAGGAAGGTCATTTATTGCTTTTCTTTCCTACAAACAGAATACAGTGTCAATTACCTCTCCACCCAAAAAGAAGGCTCATGGAGCACTGACTCCTACCGTTTCTAGTATGTACTTTCTCTCCAATCAAAACAGCTTTGGATATTCACGATATAGAGAGTGTGTTTTATGTTAAATATTTGTGTGTTTTGTGTTTTGTCTTCCCTTTTTCCTGAGCAGGTCACACCAATTGTGGTTAATTATAAAATTTGAAAATGAGAAAAACGCTAATTTCACAATGCATCACCTTTTCTCTCTCCATCTAGGTGATCTGTGTTTGCGCATTGGGAAGCGCACGTGAAGTAACTGTGCTCTCTTTTTCAGGCTTATTTTCAGAACATTCTCCCCTTCCGACCTCTTTGAGGTGGATCCTTTTGTTTCTAAAGTAATCGCACTGAGGACGACGCATTCACCCCAGTGCCCTTGAAGGGCACAACCTCTTCACTCCCTAACCTTGTTTTCTTGTAACACAGGGCCTGGCAGCATGCACTCAGTGCAGGGGGCACGACCCCATATGTACATGATGTAACCTGCGGCTTGGTACTGCGTACCCGTCACATACCAAAGTAGCTGCTGTCGCAACCTCATACATATATGTTCTTATACGGGACGCGGTGCCACAAACCCGTCGGACACGAAATGCGCATCATTTCAATATGGCGGATAGGATTCACGTGCAGATGGAGGTTGGTAGACTACCGGTACGTGACTCTAGTTTTCTCAACAAAAAAAAATGATATACATATTTTTGGGGGAAGATATAAAACATTATACATTTTTAAAGTTTAAAAAAAAGGGTAATACATTTCCAAAATATTTTCATAAAAATTAGAAAAATATAGGATTTATTAATATTAAAATATGAAATGAGCATTTAAAAAAACTTTTCACTGAAAAAAGCATAGTTAGGTGTTAGCATATAAAAAACCTTAGAAATTCACGGAAAAAAACATCGGTTTCAGGGACGATATAGGGACATTTTATCAAGGGGGTTCATCTCCGCTTTTTTAACTTTAAAAGCCAAGAAAGCGGAGATAAAGTTATCTCCCTATTACCTAGCTGTCGCTAACACCAGTTAGCGACAGCTAGTAGGAGATGGCGACCATCTTGGGCCCCGCTTTGCATATCAGTGATCTTTATCACTAATGACATGCAAAGTGGGCGTGCCAAGATGTTAGCGACTGGAAAGAGTCGCTAACATCCCTATCTCCTATTACCAACTTTTGGAGATATTCGCGCTAAGCTCGAATATCTCCAAAAGCTAACACCTGCCCCTGAGCAGTTCTTAGCCATGTTATCCAATGGTAGGTGGATAACATGGCTAAGAGCATTAGCTCGGTAATGCATGAATATCGCTGACTTTTCAGCGATATTCATGCATTTCGGCCGATTTTTATCGCTTAGGAGATAAACCTTGATAATAGCAAGGTTCGTAAGCTATAAAAATGGTCGCAGCTCGGCGATAAAATATCGCCGCTAAACCAACATAGCGATAATTATCGCTAGTTGTTGGTAATATGCCCCATAGTTAGTTGGACATTTCACTCATAGAAAACCATAGAAATTCCCCTATTATAGTTAGTTGAGCTTACTATAACTCGCACCCCAGCAATGCACTGCTGATGATGTCACATATTACATCATTCATGACATGGTCAGTAACATCACTGATGACATCTCAAATGACATCACTGATGACATCACTAATGACATCATCCAGTAAATGTGTGTTTCTATAAAATGTAAATATGTTTTATATATTTATATATTCATGCAAGGTGTATTGAAGAATGAATGGGTGTATATATATATATGTATATATATATATATATATACATATATTACCTACTGGCGATAGCCAGTAGGTATATATAGTTAGGATTTTTTTCCTATGGGACTTTTGAAAATTCTATGTCTAATAACTTTGGCGTTTGTGGACGGAATCGGCTGAAATTTTCAGGAAAATGGCACATTTTGTTTCTGAGCAGCTCCTGAAAATTTGGGGGGGGTTCGTCAAGGGGGGGCCGAGAAAAAAGGGGGGTCCCAAAACGCGTTTTTCCCATGTTAATTTCCATAGGGCGGTTGGACTCACTTTTAGCCCGAACGGCTGAATGGATTTCCACGAAACTTGGCAAAATTGTAGGGACTGGTACCCCGATGTGCCTTTGCTAGGTCTCAATATATGTGCTTCAGTGGATTTTGAGAAATTAACGTTTAAATCAAGATATATATCTGTAACAGCGCTCCGGGCAGCTAACCGGTTCGCGAACTTTTCGCGTATCGGAACTTTGCAAAGCGAAGCTGATTGGCTCTCCGGTGTCTGTCAACATTCTAAACAGTCCGGTGCGGCCGCCATCTTGTCTCTCGGTAGGATCGAGAGACAAGAGGAGGCCAAAACAAAGGGGGAAATGAAGGAAAGGGGGCAAGGTAGACCCCTCCTGACCCCCTAGGATTGATGAGGGGGATATTATAGAGCCACGCCGGGCCCAAAAAAAAAAAAAAAAAAAATCCGATTTTTTCGCCGTAGAGACGCGTCTTGGTTCGCGAACCGGGCAGCTAACCGGGAAGCTAACCGGCAGTGTAACCAAAAAAAAAAAAAAATCAGATTTTTTCGCCGTAGAGACGCGTCTTGGTACGCGAACCGGGCAGCTAACCGGGCAGCTAACCGGGAAGCTAACCGGCAGTGTAACGGGAGTCTGAGGAGTAGCTGATTGGCTGTCAATATTGTAAACAGTCCGGAGCGGCCGCCATCTTGTCTCTCGGTAGGATCGAGAGACAAGAGGAGGCCAAAACAAAGGGGGAAATGAAGGAAACAGGGCAAGGTAGACCCCTTCTGACCCCCTAGGATTTATGAGGGGGATATTATAAAGCCACGTGGGGCCAAAAAAAAACAAACGCCGTAGAGACGCGTCTTGGTACGCGAACTGGGCAGCTAACCGGGCAGCTACCGGGAAGCTAATCGGCAGTGTAACGGGAGTCTGAGGAGAAGCTGATTGGCTGTTATCATTGTAAACAGTCTGGAGCGGCCGCCATCTTGTCTCTCTGTGGGATCGAGAGACAAGAGGTGGAAAAAAAAAAGGTGTAAATGAATGAAAGGGGTAAGGCAGACCCCTCCTGAACCCCTAGGATTGATGAGGGGGCTATTAAAGTTCCCTGGGGGGTGAAAAAAAAAAAATTTGCGATTTTCGCGGTAAAGGTGCTTCCTGGTACGTTAACCGGGCAGCTAACCGGCAGCGTAACGGTAGTCCGACATATTGTGTTTTTTGAACGTTTGTGATATGTGCACGTGTGGATTTTGTCTAATTAAGGTTAAAAAAATATATATATATCTTTAAGCGTGTTCTGGCGCGCTTACGTTTTGGGTTTGGTTTGCGCTGCAGAGACGATACGTCACGGTTATGCGATGCATCATGAGGCGTCTCACGGGCTACGTGATACGTCACTTAATAAAGAATATATTTTACAGCTATAGATATTAGCTTTTAAAAAACCAATGAAATTCACAGAAAAAACCATAGGTTATAGACCATATATAGTTAGGAATTTGCATTTACAAAACCTTGAAAATTCACTGAAAAAACCATAGGTTATAGACCATATATAGTTAGGGATTAGCATTTAAAAAACCTTATTTTATTTGCACAAAACCATTGAAATTCCATATATAGTTAGTTGCACTAACTATATATCGCGGACCCGCAATCCACTGCTAATGATGTCACATATTACATCATTCATGACATGGTCAGTGACATCACTGATGACATCACTGATGACATCTCAAATGACATCACTGATGACATCACTGATGACAACACCCAGTGACTGTATGTTTCTGTAAAGTTAAAATATGTCTTACATATTGAAGAATGAGTGGATGTATAAGTGTCTGGATGAAGGATTTAGTAGGTGCATGAATGACTGTATCAGAGAATGATTAAATGTGTCTCACTGAGTGCATGGGTTAGTGATTAAAGTGTCTTAATTTGGCAATCAATATTTATGTTCTTCTGTAAACTGCTGCATGTTTAAATCAGTAGCTATATCAGTAACTATATGGGTTATTGAATGGTTGCCCAAGTATTTGTATGGGAGACTGAGTGTGTGTGTGGGTGGCTGGGAGGTGTATAACTCTGTGCATAGATGTGTGAGCGGTTGATTCCCTAGGTGTATGGGTTCAAAAGTGCATGTAGAAACAGCTGTATGGACAGTTGACTGTGTGCATGAGTATATTGGTGAGTGAATGGATATCTCAGTTCTACATGTCAAAGTAAGTACATATGTAAAACACACTCCATGTGAGAGTTGACATATATAAATAACTGAACATAAGAGTCAGTGAATGTGAGAGTGGCTGTATGAATCACTGTGAACTTGTATCAAGGATTGTATAAGAGAGTAAATATGTGTTAGTATATGTTTGAATAAGTAAGGTGTGTATAACTGTATAGTTAAGGAAATGGAGATGTGATTGATTCTTTGCATGACTGAATAGGTGTGTGAGTAACTCCATGGATGTGTGACAGTCTGTGAGTGCCTGTTTACACTGAGTGTATCAAAGGTTATATTAGAGTCTGAAGATGTATTATCACATAAATGATATCATCAGTGATGTAATCAGTAATGTCAAATGAGATGTCAGTGATGTCATCAGTGATGTCATTTGAGATGTCATCAGTGATGTCATCAGTGATGTCATTTGAGATGTCATCAGTGATGTCATCAGTGATGTCACTGACCATGTCATGAATGATGTAATATGTGACATCATTAGCAGTGGATTGCGGGTCCGCGATATATAGTTAGTGCAACTAACTATATATGGAATTTCAATGGTTTTGTGCAAATAAAATAAGGTTTTTTAAATGCTAATCCCTAACTATATATGGTCTATAACCTATGGTTTTTTCAGTGAATTTTCAAGGTTTTGTAAATGCAAATTCCTAACTATATATGGTCTATAACCTATGGTTTTTTCTGTGAATATATATATATATATATGTATATATATATATATATATATATATATATATATATATATATATATATATATATCTATACACGGTGCTCCCTTGTGTCTGGACGAACCTATACCTCTCTGAAGAGCTCTATTTAGACCGAAACATTTGTCAGGGGTTGCTTTTACTCATTTCAGGTTGGCTTGAGTTGGTATTTTACCAATTCAAAGCTGTAATATTGTGCCTGGAGTGATAAATGGCTTTTGTGATTTTACAGCTCAGCAAGGACAGCACTGTACTACTCCTATGCTTAAAGACTTTGCTGTATAAATAGCAAAAGACTTTGGGGCAGATTTATGAAGGCCTTGCGCCGCCGGTGCGTCATTTTTAACATGGGAAAAAGTGACGCACCGGGGGCGCAAGTCCTTTATAAATCTGCCCCTTTGTTATTTTCTATCTCGGCCTGGATAGCACTGTGCTAATCCTATGCTTAAAAACTTTGGTAGAAAAACAGACATTTGAGGTGAGCGGATCTAGAGTGTCTCTGGTGTTGAGAGTGCTCTAACAGGAGCTGCTTTCCACCTAAACTGTAGAACTACCCAGAGTTCTCTCCTTTTTTGCATAATTTATGCGTCACTCTATGCCTGAAAGGGTTTTGTTTTGACTTAATACTGGGTGCTCCCTTGTGTCTGGACAAAGCTATACCTCTCTGAAGAGCTCTAATTAGAGTGAAACACTGTGTCAGGGGTTGCTTTTACTCATTTCAGGTTGGCTTGAGTTGGTATTTTACCAATTCAAAGCTGTAATATTGTGCCTGGTGTGATAAATGGCTTTTGTGATTTTACAGCTCGGCAAGGACAGCACTGTACTAGTCCTATGCTTAAAGGCTTTGCTGTATAAATAGCAAAAGACTTTGTCATTTTCTATCTCGGCCTGGATAGCACTGTGCTAATCCTATGCTTAAAAACTTTGATAGAAAAACAGACATTTGAGGTGAGTGGATCTAGAGTGTCGCTGATGTTGAGAGTGTTTTAACAGGAGCTGCTTTCCACGTAAACTGGAGAACTACCCAGAGTTCTCTACTTCTTTTTTGTATAATTTATGCGTCACTCTATGCCTGAAAGGGTTTTGTTTTGATATATATATATATATATATATATGTTATGCAACATAAGGTAGAGGCAGGTTTAATTACCCTACCCAACAACCAAGGTGGCAGAACTATGGACAACCAAACAATGGTCCTCCACCCATGTTTTACCAACAACCCCAGTTCCCAATGATGAACTGGAACCCCTACATGCAACCCCTTTTTCCTCAGAACCACCCACCTATGCCTTTTTTAGGGAGAGGCGGGCGGGGACGGGGACGGAGCAGAGGAACCACACAAGTGACCTGGGAGGACGAAGACCCAGTGGGGAAACACACTCGCAGTCGAACAGCAACAGCCAGCACGAGTGCAATCTAAGTCTCGTAACAAACCTCTCAAAGAAAATTCTGACACCAGAAGAAACAAAAATCCTTGAGAGGGGCCTAGGGTTTGTCCCAACCTCACGTCCGGACAAATTTCGACTCCATTGCGAGCTAGCACAATTCTTTCGAAAACTCAAACTCAAGGCGTTTTTTGAGTCTAAAGAACAGCCTGAAACCCACGAACAGGAGTTTGATACAACATTCAGACCTAAATCAACCTTCATGCCACCACCGCATACTATACCAGCCGCAATCACGACCTTTGAACAGGCGGTCACAAAAGATCTGGAAGCCCTTGAAAACCCCAAACGGTACAACAACTTTTCGGCGGCGGAACACAAAGCCCTCGAGAATTTGAAAAATGACAAAGACATCGTCATAAAACCCGCCGATAAGGGCGGTGGAATCGTCATCCAGGATAGCAAAGACTATGACGAAGTATGCTTGACTCTCCTTAATGACAGGACCAATTATACCCTCCTCAATACAGACCCAACTGCTGACATGAAAGCACGAATATCCACTATTGTACAGGAGGCTGAGTTGAATGAACATATCTCAGCTCATGAGGCGGCATATCTCACGGCAGGGGGACCAACAATCCCTTACTTTTATACACTACCAAAAACTCACAAGAATAGATTACCGCCACCAGGACGCCCTATAGTGTCTGGCATTGGCTCAGTACTGGAACCGCTATCTACATTCTGCGATCATTACTTAAAGCCAATAGTACAAAACTCCAGCACCTATCTAAAGGATACTAAAAGCCTTCTAAGGCTACTGAATGACATCTCTTTCGAACCAGACTCAGTCATCTTAGTCACTATGGACATAGAGAGTCTATACACGAGTATCCCGCAGGAAGAAACATTACGGGTACTGGCACAAGCACTGGACACAGTGACTTGGGAATATGTCACACCTAAGGCGTTCATCTTACAATGTGCAAGGATGGCACTAAAAGAAAATTATTTTGAGTACAAGGGACAACTGTACCTTCAATGCACAGGGACCTCTATGGGCAGCACCTTCGCTCCAAGCGTAGCGGGGCTGTACGTGTACGATTTCGAGACTAAACACATTCTGCACCCTTCGAACCCTTTTGCCTCCTCCATAGGCCTATGGAAGAGGTACATAGATGATATTCTCATATTATGGACGGGCACTGAAAACAATCTTACTGAATTCCTAAGCTGGGTCAACACTCTTGACCCCTATTTAAAATTCACAAACAACTACAGCAAAGAATCAATAGTCTTCCTGGATGTGGTGATTAGGATCAATGGGACAGCTCTCACTACTGTGACCCATCACAAACCTACAGCGAGGAACAACCTTCTACAATTCAGTAGCTTCCATCCTAGACCACTACGTGAGAACCTGCCCTATGGGCAATATCTCCGCCTTAGAAGGAACTGCAGTAGTACTACGGACTACAAGAGACAGGCAGAGGACCTAACTGTCAAACTGAAACAAAGAGGCTACCCTCAAGGCATCCTCAATAAAGGACAGATCAGGGCCCGGAACCAACCCCGGGAAGCCCTTCTGGAAGAGAACGAAAAATTGGACACAGAGGTCCCTTTGACGTGTGTTACAACATATAGCACACTATCAGACAATGTAAAAAAGTCAATAAACAAAAATTGGAGAATTATCACCAGTAGCATTGGTAATTGGGAGAAACCATTGTTTTCCTTTAAAAAGGGCAGGAGTATTAAGGATGCCCTGGTACACACAAGGCCCATAGCAAGTCAATCATCACTTATCAGATCTGTGACTGAACCATGGAATTTACCCCCCGTAACTGGACACTTTCCATGCACCGACTGCAGTGTCTGTCATTTGACCACTCACACTAAACAGTTAAATTTGGAACCGGGGAAAGTATGGACGCAGATGTCCCATACTAACTGCAATTCCACCCATGTGGTTTATCTGATTACCTGCCCGTGTGCCAAGAGATATGTAGGCATGACAACTCGGAAAGTTAAGACCCGCATTGGCGAACATCGCAGCAATGTTCGCTGCAAGAAAGTAACGACCAAACTCAGCGAACATTTTCTGCAGGCAAATCATACCCCCAATGATATGTTCTGGACGGTAATCGAACAGGTCAACAACCCCAGGAATAGAGACAATATCCTGTTCGAAAAAGAGCAGCGCTGGGTCTACAGACTCAACACACACAATGAAGGTCTAAATGACCAAATACCTTGGGCCAGCGTCCTTAAACATTAACACCTCCCTACTGCCTTTAATGTATTTTCCTTGTTGATGAGATCGCCCTTTTTGCGACATCTCCCATTATACCATCACCTTTAAAAATACCTTTTATGATGATAATCATTCATCACCCACATTGACCAACTGTACCCCCGTGTTATAACCCACAGTACACAAATATGTTTGGGCGTAACTCATTCATCCCCTAATGACATCTCTGAAAGTGGATACTCGAACACCTTGTCTTGCATATCTCCAAGCAGTTAATGAACCTAAATCCACCACCAGTGTTAATTTAATCTAAAATGTTAATTTTATAACACTTTAACATAGCGGACTTCTGATGTATGCCCCTTTCAGCCGGTCCGCTCCCCGATTCGTTCGTTTGTGTTTTTGTGTGCCAAGCCTTTTTTCCGAATCCCGGCTGACAGCTTGCGTGTCAAGCCTCGATCTGGCCATTACTCAGTTCATGTACGCGCAGGCGCACTGACTGTGCGTTCCATGCCTCTTTTTCAACCAGCGCGCGACAGAGTTTTCTACGCGACTACGCGAGGCTTGCTTCCCAAGCCTCGTTCTACTCTAGGCTCGTGATTGGACTGCGTCCCGACGCCTCCCTCTCTTAGCGCCGGGCTCGTCCCTCGCTCGTGATCCACGAGATCCAGCGGGGACAGCTAGGTGCCGAGAGGGTGCTGAGCGTTGCGGGCGTATGTACAAGCGACCAGACTTCTGTACAAGCTAAGTGTTTGTGTGTGAGCTTCTGCCTACTATTCTTGAACTCTCCTTTGTGTGTGTTTCTATTTTTACCCTGACAGGGTGTGCCATTGTCGCTCCCACCCCCCCTCTGAATCTATGGGGCGTGGTTCATACTGAATACAAGTGAGGACTCTGCCACCGTCTTTTCAATTAGTGTGCCACCTTAAGCTCTCTAATTCACGGCCAGCAGGGCTGCGCATTACTATTACGTAGCCTTGGTATATTACATTCACTCTTCGGGGAATATTCCCGATACTCTTACCATAGGTAATGTTACTATTATGGACAGCCTACTGGGCTGCCCACACGGCCGGACTTAGCACTGCAAGCCCACGTGGCATTTACCACTCCATTTTAAAAGCGCCAGGTCACACTACCTTGGCCCTAGTTGAGGCCCATCACCATCGTCCTTGGGCACAACTTCCACTCTACAACGTGATCTCCTCCTACTGACCACGGCCATTGATAGGTCTGATAGCACGTATCACGCCACACCTAAAGTTGCATGGCAAAACCGTGATCATCAATGACCATTTGCTCATTTGTGTGTTTCATGTCTTGTCTGTCTGTCTGTCTTTTACCTACCTGCAGACTTTTGGGCTCCTCGCAACTGAGGTAAATCCCCAGCCTTTGGTTTGTATTTTCACGCACTTTTTTACACATAGTGCCACTGTTTTTAACTTTCACACCTACAGCAGGGTAGGCCTTAGCGCGCCTATACCTGTTGAGGTAACACCCACTTACTGGTCCTGACGAAAGCCCTGTAAACTCACACACTTAAAGGGCAGAAACATGTTGACCTTCCCCTAACAGGGAAACACCTGTATTTCTTGTGGATAGTTTCCCTGCACATAGCATTAATTTTAATATGTCAAGTTGACCAGCGAATAAATGATTTTTTGGGACAACCTCTGACATTTTTAACTACACCTTCTTTTTCACATTCACTCTCACAACAACCCGCTCCGCAGTCTCCTGGCGTCGTAGCACACTCGGGAGGTACTCGATCTCCCGAGTGGACCCGATGATGAAGCATGTCACCACTAGGGTGAGTGAGGGTTTCTTGAAGAAATAATTTGTTTTTTCTAGAAAGTTAGCCCAGTGTATTGACCAACTACAGCTGGCCTCATATTAATACGTGCTATCCTGATCACACCCACGCCTCACTGACGGACACTCTTCCTTTGTTTGTGTATCTATTGATTGGGGACTAAGAGTGCCTCTGAACCCTGTCTCTCCCTTTGTTGATCGGGATGCAACAAAGTTCATCACCTTATTTGATAATAGTATGAACATAGATATCAAAACATTGCAGACGTATGATGTTTGGGAAATATGGTAAAGATACACAATGGCAGTCTTTCCAAAATGACAAAAAGCTTTAGAATTGAAGACGAAGAAAATAAACAATAAAATATTCCTCTTTTTAAATGTCATCTATCCAAACTTAAAGACAGTGCAAAACACATTTAAGAGACAGCTGACAATGAACATGGCAGGACATCACTCTGAAAACTCGCATACACGGATGTGACATGGCAAATATACATGGACTTACTGTCTCCCTGCTGCTCACAGACTCATCCAGATGAGCACGGAGGGTCGCTCAGGCAGTTTACAGGATCCTCCGGTACAGTGGTGCGATGCGGAAGTGCTGTGTATGTGGCTGAGAGGATACACATATAGGGCCTCATTTATAAAAAGTGACGCATCGCTGCTATGACCTTTTCTTGCGTCAGAACGCCCCCCTGCATATATTGTGCCTGGCGTAGGTTTAATGTAGTGCAGGGGTTTACAAAGTGATGCATCTACCTAGATGCGTCACTTTGTAAATATGGTGCAACAAGGCAAATTTGTCATGCTGCTGCTATCCTTTCCCCAACCCTATTCAATCTTTTCATGGAACCACTCACCCTCATTCTCAAACAAGCCAAAATCAGTTACCACCTCTATGCCGACAATACCCAACTATACTACAAGATCAAATCCCCCAATAACATCCTTCAACTCAAAGACACCCTTATTAGAGTCTAAGCCTGGTTCCATCTTAATCATCTCAAACTGAATCCTAAAAAAACTGAAATCATCCTCTTCACTCCCAAAAACAATTCCCTTCCCATTTAACTCTGATTCAATTATATCAAAGCACTTAATTGCTCCCTCTCCACCTCTAATTCTGTCAGATCCCTAGGCATCAGCATCGATCAGAATATTACTCTCATCCCCCACATTAAAAATGCAGCCAAAAGTGCTCTTTTCACCCTTCACCACCTCAAACAAATTAAACCTTTTATTCCAGCTGATGACTTCAAAACCGTTGTCCAATCACTTGTCCTTTCCAGGATTGACTATGGTAAAGCCACACTTGCTGGCACCGCTAAAATCCATCTTACTCCGATTAAATCTGTTCTCAACCTAGCTGCCAGACTTATTTTTGACTGTAAAAGATTTGACCACATCTCTCCTGTCCGTTAAAAATCTCAATTGGCTCCCAATAGAAGGACGATCCACCTACAAGATTGCATGCATTACTCACAAAGCTCTTCACCAAAACACCCCCTCTTACCTTTCAATCAAACTACAAAAAGCAGGGTGCTCCTGGTCCCCGAGGAGCACTAACTCCCTTGTCCTGATCCCTCCTAGACTCAAATGTAAACAGAACCAATCCCGTGCATTCTCAGGTAATGCTCCTATGATTTGGAACTCTCTCCCCAAGGATCTTCGCTGCAACCCCTCTTACCCTCTCTTCAAAAAAGACTCAAAGTACTTCTTCTCAACAAATATTGGGGTACCTAATGTTACTGACTCTGACCCTGCTCACACTTTTTCCTTTCTTGTTCACTCCTCTACCCACCCCTCTCCCTCTTTTCATATTCTCTCTCCCCCTCTCTACACCCCAATCTCTCTCTTAAATCTCAACACTCAGCGTCCCCTTAATGATCTCTCTGTTTCTTTGCCCCCATCGCTCATGTGAATGCTATGTTTTATCCCATGTGAGTATTCTGCACACTGTTAATTTTTCTTGATATGTTGACCTACTTTGTAAAGCACTCTGATACTCTCGGGTCCAGCAGCGCTATATAAAACCTTTTAAATAAATAAAATAAAATAAATAAGCAATGCGTCACTTTTCACTGAGTCCTCCTTGCGACACCAATGATGCGTCATATTTACAGTATGACGCATCATGGCGTAAGGAGTTACAGATATGTCAGTATTTCTGATGTATCTGTATGGTGCAAAAGTGACGCATTGCTGGAGTGAGGCGATACAAAAGGGGATGATGGACGGAGCGTTTGAGCAAATCAAACACTCACCCCAGTCAACTGATCTGGGTTTAATCCATCACCATTCTTTAGCTCACTCCGCCACCCCAATTTAGACATGGCCATATGCAAATCAGTCTGACCCTGTGCCTCATGGGAACAGTCCAGCCCGAACTGCCAAGCCATGTCTTCCCTGGACCAGAAACAAGCATCCTGGGACCGGTTTTGGATTCATAATCCTCATCAGCCAGGCTATCTTGATTCCAGTGGCAAAGTGAGCAAGGGACTCACGTCTGAGCATACCCTGCCAACTTAGGGCGAACAAAGCGATACAAAAGGGGATGATGGACGGAGCGTTTGAGCAAATCAAACACTCACCCCAGTCAACTGATCTGGGTTTAATCCATCACCATTCTTTAGCTCACTCCGCCACCCCAGTTTAGACATGGCCATATGCAAATCAGTCTGACCCTGCGCCTCATGGGAACAGTCCAGCCCGAACTGCAAGCCATGTCTTCCCTGGACCAGAAACAAGCATCCTGGGACCGGTTTCGGATTCATAATCCTCATCAGCCAGGCTATCTTGATTCCAGTGGCAAAGTGAGCAGGGGACTCACATCTGAGCATACACTGCCAACTTAGGGCGAACAAAGCGATACAAAAGGGGACGAGGAACGGAGCGTTTGAGCAAATCAAACACTCACCCCCAGTCAACTGATCTGGGTTTAATCCATCACCATTCTTTAGCTCACTCCGCCACCCCAGTTCAGACATGGTCATATGCAAAACAGTCTGACCCTGTGCCTCATGGGAACAGTCTAGCCCGAACTGCCAAGCCATGTCTTCCCTTGACCGGAAACAAGCATCCTGGGACCGGTTTCGGATTCATAATCCTCATCAGCCAGGCTATCTTGATTCCAGTGGCAAAGTGAGCAGGGGACTCACGTCTGAGCATACCCTGCCAACTTAGGGCGAACAAAGCGATACAAAAGGGGATGATGGACGGATTGCTGGAGTGTGTCACAGAAGTGACGCAACTCCAGCAATGTGTCCTTTCACACGGGGCAAGCTCCATGTGAAAGGGCCTGCGTCAGTCTTATGCCTGCTGTGAGGCAGGCGTAAAATTGACGCATTTGTGTCCTAGAAGTGGCACAGTGAAATCTTATAGATTTCACTGCATCACTTATATGACCCTTTCTTGCGTCAGAACGCCCCCCTGCATACACTGTACCTAGCGTAGGTATAATTTAGTGCAGGGGTTTACAAAGTGACGCATCTACCTAGATGCTTCACTTTGTAAATATAGTGCAACAAGGCACATTTTTTACGCTGGTGGTGCGTCACAAAAAGTGAAGCACTGGCGGCGTTAAAGTGACGAGCCTCATAAATGAGGCCCACAATGTTGTGGGCCTCAGTACAGACCCAACCAACACCATGTCCTCCCAGCACTAACTGTAAATCCTCTGTCTTAATGTGAACCCCGCTAAGGGTTTGATGACATGACATCAGTGGAATGTTCATGACATCAGTGGAATGTTCGCTCATTTCACTGAGGTCATTAGATTCTGAAGAACAGAGTCAGCCGTTGGTTGGTGAGGGGGGTTGTCTTCTTATATCAGTTGGTCTCAGAACAAAATCTACATTTAAACTGGTGCCTGGAATGATCTACAATAAAATAATTTTGATGACGAGCACCACCAATAGCATAAACAGACCATCAAGGAGAACCAGGCAAATGAAAGCGTTATTCAGCAAGTACCATTTCAAACAGAGGGGCATAATAAAAATGTAGCAATTTGTATGTGCATCGATGACAGCATTTTAGTGCTGAACTTTGAATCACCCTTCCTGCAGCAGTGGCATTTTTTCTCTGTTAAACATTTTGTTATATTATAAGACCACTCTCTCTGTGCTGGAGCACGCCAGTCAGCGAGAATCAAGCGCCTCACCCACAAGACAATCTCGAGTGCAGTGTACTTGTTTACACACACAGCTGGCATCGCACTGTCTATTCTTAACGATTTATTGTCGCAAACATTCTACAAAAGGATGAGGCTGGCATTACTCATCCTGTCACATCAGTGATGGGCAATTTGACCTCATCACATCCTTTCTCTATCAAGACTTGATGCATCATATCAACAGAAATGGAAAAGGAACTATTCACACAGTGAGCTTTGTAAACCTGGTATACACTGCCATCTAGTGGCCATAAAACTAAAACCGGATAGATCCGAAGCATTTACCATTTAATTTAGCATAAGCTGCCACCCGAAGAACATAACAATTACTTTATAATATATGTATATTTTTTTAATACTGCTAGAGGAAAGTTAAGAAGTAGTATGAAACACAAATTTTAATCAATGTATACAACAGAATGGGAAGAGTGTATACACATTTTCAAGACTTAATTAATAACAAAGGATGGACAAAATTTCAACCCTGAAAAGAAAAAAAGCAATATTGATTGGTGCACTGGGCAGAGAAGGCCAAAATGTATTTAAATATCGACCACTAGCAGTAGATCATTTGGGACATGCAATTGAGGATGTGTACAACGAGACCAAACAAAGGATGGTAATCCATTTCCCAATCAAATCAATATTGCTATGACTTGTCATATGTTTTATACCCAACCACAAAGGCCTAGTGAGTCGAAAGATGAATTTGTGACAAGTGTTAGAGAACTGTCTATAGCCAATTGGGAGAAATCAAGGATGACACGATTAAAGATCAACTCATTGAACAGTGCCATAATAAAAATATACAGGAAAGACTGTAGGCTGCAAACAATCTAACTTTAAAGGAATGTATAGAAATAGCCAAAATAGTTGAGGAACCCAGCACCTTCATGACTGAGCTAGAGCGTAAAGAGGAGAGATGTGTCAGAGACTGGTGCCAATACAGCTGAAGAAAATGTTATCCTGGAATATAGCTGGGGCTAGGCGACTACATGAGGAGGGCTTCCCACTTAAGGAATGTGCAAATTGTGACATAATAGCACTGCAAGTGACATGGTCGCAAGAAGAACTCCCGATAGCAGACTTCACGCACTATTCAGTTGCAGCAGAAACATGTAAGCAATATGGCCGTGCATATTGGTGGACTGCAAGTCTATGGGGCAGATTTACGTTAACTGGCACATCCCCAGGGATGCGCCAGTTAATGTGCGCCACAGTGCGCCAAAGCTCCGCCACCCATCATGGTGCAAGGCAGGGAAGATGCGTGACGCATCTTTCGGCGTACGGGCGGCGCATTGCTGGAGTCATGTCGCAAGTGCGACATGACTCCTGCAATGCACAGGGGCCACCCCTACATTGCATGATGCAGCACCCTTACGTTTGCTTCAAGCAGGTGTAAGGAATTGACGTAGAAAGTGACTCAGTGAAATCTTGTAGATTTCACTGAGTCACTTTCCAGGGGCGTTCCTGCGACAGAACGCCCCCCCCCTGCACCGGAACGCCTACATGAAACCTGACGCAGGTTTCATGTGGCGCAGGGCCTTACACCATGACGCATCTCCATAGATGCGTCACGTTGTAAATGCCTCGTAGGGATGCGCCACGTTTACGCCGCCTTGCGTGACGCAACAGCGGCGTAAACGTGGCGCAAGGGCCTCATAAATATGCCCCTATGTGTCTACAGCTCTAAAAATTAAACAGCTGAAATCTACTGCTCCTAGCATACAACTTGTTAAATTATCTGACCAATATTCAGATAATAAAAGAACCATAATAATGATTAATTACTACACACAACCGAAGTTCCGAAATAAAAAGGAAAAACATGATCTTTTGATCAAAACAATTTCAGGTCTACGTTGTGCCGAGCCTACATGGACCTACAAAGTGACCTACATAGTGACCTACATAGTGACCTACATAGGAGCCTACATAGTGATGGGTGATTTTAATTCTAATTTGATATTTACGCCGGATGAAGACAAAATCCTGACAGCAGATAGCACATTTTGGTGTGTTCAACAGCAATCTCATGCTGGGACGAAGGCTCACATGGCCCGACTGGGTCAGCAAATAGTAACAGACTTCGAATATCAAGGCATGCGAGTGCTCAACAGAAGGGCGGAGAAAGAACGCCCGCCAAAAAAACATACTATGGCTCTGGGGCACAAACGATACTTGACTTTACAATTATAACTCTCACCTTAATGCCATTTCTGGTCAGTTTTTATATAGAATACACCACCTTGAGTGATCACGTGTTTCAACACATCAAATTTAACTTTAACGTGGAAAGATTTCAGTCCACCGACCACATCTGGCTAGAAAGCAAACTATTGGAGAAAGTATCCAGCTACAAGTATTTAGGATGCTAAATAGAAGATAAATTATCCCCACGTGACCAGAAAAATTACACGACACAGAGAGCAGGGGCCTTAATATTTGCATTTAGCTCACTGGCAAAGAAGTAGGGGGGACCATTACTAAGGCTGCTCCTGTCGACAATATTAGCCAAAGCACTGCCAACCTTATCATATACTAGCGCTTCCATGCATGGAAAGGACTCAGAAATTCTTAGCAAATTAATAACAAGTATTTATAAACAGGCTTTTCATCTCCCCGCGACCGCTTCGCCTGCGCAAATGTGATTTCAATTCGGACTGAGGAAAGAATCATTATACGTATATAAGGGCGTAAGGGCGTGGTACCGGATTAAACAGAACGCAGATGAAAACAGCCTCAACAAATCATTAAGGCTGGAATTGGAAAAGGAAAAAAAATCGATCACCAACCACTTTTTGAACAGTGTGCTTAAGGCAACTTGTACTACTAATCTCTGGAATAGAAATATGCCTTTCCCAACATTTAAGTTGGCACTAAATAAAGCAGCTAAATTTCATTCACTGATAACAGATAAAGGCATTTTTTCTCATCGTTTTCGTTCGTGGACAGTGATTATTAACTACAAAACACTTAAACTGGTGGCCTACCTAGTTCTCTATCCACATCAAAAGACAACTAATGGCACTGCGGTTTGAGAGATTCCCTACCTTGGCTGATGAACCGCACTGGAAGCACATTGAGTCAAAAGAATGCCGTCTTTACGGATGTCAAAAGGAAGACTTAACTCACCTTATATTTCATTGCAGGAATCTGCAACCAGCACGTGTCACTTTTTTAAGAAGAGCGTTTTTGGACAGAGGAATAAGCTCATGTAGAACTGCCATCATTAGAGGATTGGATCCAACTGACTCCCAAATGAATTGCAAAATGATAAAGTTTTTACAAGCTCATGATCAAGCACTGAAAGCAGCAGCACTTTAACGAGATAATCTCCACCAGGGATGAAACTTATTTCTATTTGCTCTACGCACAAAGGAGGAGGCAAAACAGGCTTTGATCTCCAAATACTGGAGTTAAACACACCACCCATTGAACAATTGCCAGTACAATCTGTTAGACCTGGGACTAGGAGCCTGACGGATGTATCCTTCGGACAAAAAAGGAAGTAAATAATAAACTGAAGCAGATAATGTCTACATATGCACTTTATAGGTTATTTTATATGTTGAAATGTGTATACACTGATTTATAAGTTGTCTTCAATATGTTTTATGATGAGTTTATTACGCAAAACGGTAATTGTTTTAAACGTGTGATTGAAGGATGTCATTTTATGTAAATTGTTACAGTTTTTATTAACTATTCAATAAACAAACGCATTATTATTAACATCTGAAGAAGTTGGACGAAAGGCAGAATATCACTGCAGAAAAAATGGTTGTTGTATAGACTTCGCCTGCACACTGTCTGTCCCAAACGTCTGAAGAGTGTTTTTTGGACCGGTATACTGCTGACGCCTGCTCTTTCAGAGGAATAGGAGGCACTACACGATTCTTGGAGCACAGATGTGCACAAGAAGGGGCTGTTTAAATTGAGGCCGGATAGAAATGGAATTTTAAGACATATGGACTTCCTGGCTTTTAGAATTTAAGGAACAAGGAAAGTGAATAGGACACCGCAAACAAAATTGACAACGTCTTTGGTTTGGCTAATATGTGCTAAACTCATAAAGCAAACACATGAGATTACAATAGCTGACACAAGCTTCACTTAGAGTGCTAAACACACAATTGATCTTTGAGGTTAGAGTTTCTGCAATAATAAGTGCTGCCCTGAAGAAGTCCATGTGAATCAGGACGAAACGTGTAGGCTGTTTCTTTTGGATATGTCATCTTGCTTTATCCAAACATTTTGAAGATTTGTGTGCATAAAGACGATGAAAAAACAACCTGCAAGTGGAATAAATTGATTATTGCACTTTAACTAATGGTTTTGCTGTTGTATGTTTCGTTATGAATAATGTGTAAATTCAGAAAAATCTCTCTTGACTTTCTAAACTTTGTGCTCCTCAATTTTGTGGTGATTTGAACAGAAGGAAGAAGTCATAAACTTTGTAAATAAGAAAGGATGAGGTGGCAAAGGATATCAGTCAAAGAGTAAAAGACTAGGCAACAAAGGATCTTCTTGGGATAATTTGTTCAATAGAAATTGAAGTTTGTGTCATAACACTGATTTAGAAAACTGTGTTGCAAAGAATGCAGGAATTCAGGAAATAAAAGACACTTTAAAATGGTCTACAAAGACAGGTCAGGTCAATGAGGAATGTAGCATCAGTTGATATGGAGCTGATGTTTGAAAACGTATTAAGTGTAGAGTTGGAAGAATATAGTGTTAGAAGGAAATGTAGGCCAAAAGCAAAATTCACCGTAAATGGAAAGCCGGTTACCCTTATGGTGGACTCCCTGTTTATGTTGATGATTACACCTGACGATCTGTGGGAAAAACATGAGAAATATGTCTTTGGAACTGGAGGACAAACATCCTACAGGATTCCAAGGTAATACTATAGATATTTTGGAGTTGTGTGGACAAAGGTCATTTTTAGAGGTAGGAAAGTGCAAGGAAAAGTGCATGCTGTCAAAGTGGGTCCTCCCAAACTAGGGTAGTTACCTCAGTTTGGTCTGCAAATCATCATAAATCCAAGATCGGAAGAATGAATGTTGGTGGTGAATGAAACAGATGTAAAACAAATTTGTGGTAGTGCTACAAATGTTCTCAATGCCAAGTTAGGAGCACTGAAGGAATCTGTTCACCATATCAATGTTAAGCAGGAGACTCAACCGGTAAGACACAAACCTAGAAAAAGCTCCCCATTGTCATCAGAGAAAAAGTGAAGTAAATGCTTGGGTAAATGGTACGGGAAAGGGGCATGGAACCTGTTGAGTTAGTACAGCCAGTTTCTCCCATTGTGATCCCAAAAAACAGATTGCAGTTTAAGGTTTTGTGTGGAACTTATGAGTTTGAACCAGAATATTGTAATTGACAGCTTTCAACTACTGCACATTTGGGAAAATATTGTTTATGTTGAAAGAAGCAAAGTATTTCTCAAATCCTGATCGCAGGAGTGCATATCATCAAAATAAAGTGCATCCTGAGTCAAAAGGTTTAACTACCTTCATGACACCAGAGGGCACATTCCCGTGTAGCCGACATCCCTTTGGTCTTGCCTCTGCAGCAAGCATATTCCAGAGAATAAATGCTGACCATTCTCTGGAATGGAGCCAAGCTGTGTTTTCCAAAATGTTATCCGAGCACAACTTACCTTTGAAACAAGTTTTTAGACAAGTTGGCAAAGTCAGGCATGATTCTTAAGTTGACTTCTTAAGGAAAATTGTGTATTTCTTCAGAATGAGGTAGACTACTTGGGCTATAATGTCTGTGCACAAGGTGCAAAGCCAAAGAAGAATTTATTTTAGAAACTCAAAGACTCACCAGAACCCAAGTATAAAGATGAGTTAGGATCATTTATGGGTTTGGTGGAATATTATTACTAGCTTGTGAGAAATTTTGCTGGCAAAAAAGAGCCATTAGGAGCATTATTGACAAAGGTTATAATAATTTATTTGTCCTAATGATCAGATGTTAGCATTGACAAGAGTAATAACTGATATTGCTAATGCTGATATATTGACAACTTTTGATTGAGTGTGAAACCATACTCATGGTGGATGCTAGTGGAGTGTGAATGTGTTAAATACTTGCCCAAGTCCAAAACAACTCAAAAAAGGCAGTGATCTTTACCTATGAATGATTCAGAAATAATTATTGTTTAATTGAGAGACAAGCATTGGCTGCAGCATGGACTGTGGAGTATTTCAACATTTATGTCTGGGAGGTAAATGTGCCATTGCATACAGATCATTGCTAAAAGTATTGCAGCCTGACAAGCAATGTGTTCATGTGATTGGCCAGATTGGCTGGCAAATCCCAATTGTACAGATATGCAGTAGATTATATTCCTAGTTGGAATAACAGATAAGCTGGTTGCCTATTCATACTGCCTCTAGCAAGAGTAAGGCCACATGAAGGTGTGGATAATGAAGAAGTGGCACGAGTGTAGATTAAGTGGTTTCAGAATACAAATGTGCTATCTCTAATGAAGAATAGTTGAGGGTGATGGATGAAGGCAAGGTGCTGCTTGAAGCTAATAAATTGGTCTGGGAATGTGGGGTCAGAGATAGCTGTGTGAGTGTGGAGGCCAGAGTTTATGTCAACTTGGTGGCCAATTTATCGGTTGAGGGAGATTGCTTACTGATGAGAGGAGAACATTTTATTCCACCTCATATGTTAAGGGTTGTGTGAAATTGTCCATGAGGGACATTTGGTTCAATATCTAACAATCAGGTGAAAAAAGATTAAAGGTTAGTGGAAGTGAGCAACAATACATACAAGACCTAGGAGTACCACAGTATAATGTATGTCTAGATTTTGTTTGACCAATAAACCTGCTGCCAAATGTCATGAGGTATGCCATGGTGGTGGTGGATTTTGGCCCAAGATGGATTGAAGAAGAGTTTGTAAGTGATATGAACACAGCCAAATGCATTACGGTTTTAAAAGGTATCTTTGTGAGAGAAGGTACTCCCATGGTGTTGGTCACTGACAATGGCCCTTCAATGGCAACACCCAGCTATTGGTGGGACTGGACATCCTCATAATCTGGCAGAGCTCTCAACTGACCCTTGACAAATTTCTCACATGGCTCAATAGCAGAGACCCCTACCTCAACTTCACGATCACTGCAAGCAAAGAGACTAGCCTTCCTAGACCTCGACATCTCAGTCAAACAGGGGTCCCTCGTCACCACGACGCACTATAAACCAACTGCCAGGAATTCCCGACTGCATTTCGAGAGTTTCCACCCTCGACCACTCAGGGAAAACCTCCTGTATGTCAATTTACAGCCATGTGACAAACTACAAGAAACAATCTTCAAATCTAGCACAAAAACTTCTGGAACGTGGCTACCCTCAAGCCATTATTTTCAAAACCAATAAAAGAGCACGCAATCAAAACAGGGATGCCCTCCTTGAGATTACTGTGAAGGAGCAACAAGACCAGCCCATGACCTGTGTGACAACATACAACACGGCCTCCAACCAAGTTGCGAGGGTCATCCGCAAACACTGGTAGATCATTAACTCAGGCCATAGGGAATGGGACCTACCACGTTTTGCATACAAAAGATCCAACAACCTCAAGGACCAATTGGTGTCCACACGTCCAAAAACGCAGATTAGATCAGAACCAAACACCATCCTCAACACTTGGGGACTGCCAAGAATCACCGACCACTATCCCTGCAATGACTACAGTGTGTGTCACCTCACTAGACACACTAAAACTCTAGACCTGGAACCCAACAAAACCTGGACCCAGCGTAATCACACAAATTGCAACTCACGCAATGTAATATACCTCCTGACATGCCCCTGTGGTTTGGGATACATTGGCATGACCACACGCAAAGTAAGCACCAGGGTGGCAGAGCACAGAAGTACCATTAGGTTCAAGAAAAAATCAGCAAACTCACTAATCACTTCTTAACCCATAATCACTCCCCAATGACCTTATTTGGACTGTGATCGAACAGTTCCCCGAAAGCGGGGATGACAACGAGAAAAAACTGCTTAACAAGGAACAACAATGGATTTACCTCCTCTCCCTTCTAAAGGATGGGCTCAATGATGCCATTCCCTGGAACTCCATCAATGCCTGACCCACCACACATGAACCTCATCAGGGTCCGTGCTCTATTTTTCTAGAATCATTCACCTAGCGAGCCCAGTACCTAATAGGCACTCTATCACATCCTAGAACTGCCTGATACCACGCTTAACCTTAGCAATACCCTTTTTGTTGGGCATGCCCTGTATGCATGATGGTTCCGTTCTCCACCATGTGGCATGCATAGTCAAAATGGAACACAAGATATCTGGGCCATCTCTCTTCAACCTCTTTAATCATGATAGTCTATCTCGCCCTTGACCCGTCTGTACATGATTGTGGAACTAACAACTTTCACACCACAGCTCATGGGCTCCATGCATCTCACAATGTGCAACAAAACCACGCATGCACGGAATCACAACCTCCACGCATGTGCGAAAAACAATCTACGGCGCATGCGCGGAACAAAGACTGCACTGTCTCAGACTTGCGCAGGCGTCCGCTACGTCCACCACATCCCGGGCAGTCTTTTTACCATTGCTCCCCACTCCAGGTGCTGGCAATTGACGAACAGATAAAAACAGGACGACCGCCCTCACTCAAACACCAGAGTGTGAGGACAGTGCAACAGGTACCCCCCAGGCTTTGACCTAAACGAATGTGAGTATGAAGATCCTAGGAAACATCTCCCGGGTAAGCGCTCTTTCTCCTAACAGGTCTCCTAACCCCCAGTGGTCCCCTATTTCTTTTTACAGGGTCAAATCCCTTGCTGATTCACTCCAGGAAGTATAGGCTGCAAATCGCTAGCGTGAGAACTTAACCCTTACGCTTGAATCACATAGTGTGTGTGTGTGCTGCCCGTGTTCTAGCCTCACCACGCCTATGTTATTACCCGTTAATCACCTTAACAGTACCATCAGTACTGTTACACTTTCGCTGATTCTAGTCTCCACACAATGCACTTTAGAACCGGCAATACCTTGTTTTTGTGACTCCAAGCAAGATGCTAAATGACTCTTTCGCCTACATGTTATGTTGTATGTCCAGGTATGCTTGAGAAGGGAATCCCCCTCTCACACCTAGAACACCTTACTGAGTGCCACACATAGTCTGTAAAACACTCCACTTATTACTTTGTAAATTGCACCAGCACGTTTTTAAAGGTCCTGAGGAAAGCCAGCATTATTAAAGGCACTGGCAGAAACATGTCGACCAACACCGGAGGTCTTAACTAGCCACCACAACATCCACCTGCCTTGTTTTAACCGCTGACGGAGGCCCAGTTATTAAAATTTAATTTACCCTTGGGTACTGGGACCCCCGCCAAGCCGTTTTAATCTCACTTCACAACCCCCTACACTTTACTCTCAGAAAAATACCAGCTCTGCTGTAACCAGGCGTTGTAGCACACTCGGGACACATTAGGTGTCACTGGGTGGGCCCGATGATGAAGCATGCCACCAATTAGGTTGGTGGGTGAGGGCTTCATGAATACACCTAAAAGGTGCCAGCTGAAAAAACAAGTCAGAGTCCTATAATTAAGTCACATGTAGCTAGTTCTTGTTGATGATACATATAAACCCTTGGGGACTCGGACTAGCTTTCTAGTCCTCTCTCTCTCTCTTGATATGCGCAATGGCACGCAACTGATATCAGATGAAATTAGGAGAATCTTGAAACAGTTTAGGAAGCAACACTCTAGAACATCACTGTATATTGTATAAAGGGCAAATCGCTTGGTGAAAGGTCCAATTGAAAATTGCTGTTAAGAGTAACTTGGACAGAGAGACAACCATGCTCAAAATTGTTTGGGCACATCATATGTTTGTCAGTTAGTACACTGGGTACATGCCTTCCAGCATAATGGGAGGAAAAGAAGGCGAAACTAAGTTGGTTCCAAGGAGTTTGAAAAGTACCATGAGTGATGAATGTGGACGTGCAGTGTTGACGGGTGAACAATATGACAGAGAGTGGTTGGAAGTTAGGAATTGGGTCATGTTTACGGTTGGGATGTTGAGTGGTGGAATTTCCATGTCCTGGGGACCTTATCAAGTCAGTGAGGTAAAGAGAAACTATGCCAAGTTGGATAATGGTTAATACATGGACTAGAAGGACAGTTGCGTTGTATAGAGAAAAATGGGAACAACACAACCATGCATCCTGAAGGAAGAGAATAAGTGTAATGGACCAATGTTGATGAGTGATGTTGAGGTTGCAAATAGCTTGGGAATGGCTGAGTGAGAAGTACTGGTGTGACCCCTGTCCCTGCTTGCAGGCCATGCCGCTCCTCACGCCGCACAGCTCCACCTGTGAGTTCGAGTCTGCCGGTGATTGACTCTGTGCCCCTTCAGTCTGCTTTCCACTGGGTTGTTCTGTTTTATGCTTTTTCTGTGCCACACAAGTCTGTAATTCACTGTTTCTCTGTGCCCCTTCAGTCTGTAATTCACTGTCTCTATTATGTGCATTTTTTCTTCCTGCCGCTGCTCCCCTGCGGCCCCACCCCCTCACCGTCCATTCGCCGCCCCGCTTCCGTCTCCCAGCTGCTCCTCCCTCTCTCCCCGCCTCAAATGGCGGCTGCTGCGCGGCAGTGAAAGCGACCCCTGTCCCTGCTTGCAGGCCAGGTCGCTCCTCACGCCGCACAGCTCCACCTGTTCGTCTGTGCCTCTCCCCTCTCTCTGCCGCTCAGATTACGTGAGTTCGAGTCTGCCGGTGATTGACTCTGTGCCCCTTCAGTCTGCTATTCACTGGGTTGTTCTATTTTATGCTTTTACTGTGCCCCACTAGTCTGTAATTCACTGTTTCTCTGTGCCCCTTTAGTCTGTAATTCACTGTCTCTATTCTGTGCATTTTTCCTTCCCGTCGCTGCACCCCTGCGGCCCCGCCCCCCTCACCGTCTATTCGCCGCCCCGCTCCCGCCTCCCAGCTGCTCCTCCCTCCCTCCCCACCTCAAGTGGTGGCCGCTACTCGACCGCTCGCAGCGTCATGCCAGAGGCAAGCCGAAGGCACGCCAGAGGCAAGCCTGTCTGCGCCTGGACCGCACCCAGCCCCAGAACCCCTGGACCCCGCAACCACCACGACGTCAAACTCCAATACGACCCCAGCACTCTCCTCGCACTCAACGCCTGACAAGACCACCGCTGCTTCCAGGCCGCCCCAAAACGCACCCACAGACCTTTCACCTGCCGCACCTGCAGCTTTACCTGCTACAGAGCCAACAAACCTCCAAAGACCAGACCCAACCACCTTCGCTGCATACTCCTCAACACCTGATCCGCAAGCAAAAATGCAGTTGAGCTTTGAGACCTACTCGACACCTCCGCCCCAGACATTACCTTCCTGACCGCGACTTGGTGGAATGACTACTCGGCACCCGACATTGCCATTGCCATCCCGGACTGCTACAAGGTCACCCGCAGGGACTGCGCCAATGGAATCAGAGGAAGAGTAGCCATCGTCCACAAGTCCACCCTCAAGGTATCCACCGACGCGGATGACACCCTCAGCACCGCCGAGCACCTGCACTTCCGGATCCACACCGACCCTAACACTACCCTCAGAGGAACCCTCGTTTACAAACCCCCTGGACCCTGAGCACAGTTCAGCAACTCCATCGCTGACCTCGCCAGCACCCACGCACTCACCTCACGGACTACATCCTCCTCAGGGACCCTTAACTTCCACCTCGAGAACAGCAACAACACCAACTCCGCCACCCTGATCGCCAACCTCGTCCTCAGACAACTCGTCACCGCACCCACCCATGCCGCCGGCCACACGCTTTACCCCGTCTTCTCCACCATCACCCACGTCACCTTCAACAACACCACCGAACTCCACTGGACCGAACACTGATGCATCCACTTCACCTTGATGAAACCAACCACGCACCACTGCACCCAACCTCTGCCCCGCCGCTGCTGGAGCAAAGTCACCGGAGGCCAGCTGTCTACCACCCTCGCCCAGAACCCACCCACCTACCCAGACGCTGCCGCCCGCAGCCTCAGACAGTGGATCGACGACTGCGCCATCAGCCTCGCCCCGCTCAAGAAACTCAACAGCCGCACCAGCAAAAAGCCACCTGGTTCACCGAAGAGCTCCAGACCTCCAAACATGCATGCCGAAAACTGGAAAAGAAATGGCTCCACGAACGCACCCCAGACAGCCATGCAGCCCACAAGGACCCTACCCCAAACATCACCACCTCATCAGGCTAGCCAAGAGATCCTCCTTCAAAGAGCGCCTGGACAACAACGCACATGACAGCAAAGAGCTCTTCAGCATCTTGAAGGAACTCTCCAACCCCAGCGCCAACGCCAGCGACATCCCACCATCACAAGAACTGTGCGACTCACTGGCCACCTTCTTCCACTGCAAGATCGCCGACATCTACGATAGCTTCAACACCACCACCGTCTTGACCACGTCAGACTCCACCGCTGCGAACACCACCCGCACCAACCGCCTGACCTCCTGGTCCAACGTCAACGACAAGGAGACACTCAAGGTCATGAACTCCTTCCACTCACGATCACGATCAGACCCCTGCCCACACCACGTGTTCAACAAAGCAGACACAGCCATCGCACCACAGCTACGGAAGGTCATCAACATCTCCTTCGAGACAGCGAAATTACCGGAAAGCTGGATACACGCCGAAATCAACGCCCTCCTCAAGAAGCCCAAGGCGGACCCCAAGGACCTCAAGAACATCCGGCCCATCTCCCTGCTCCCATTCCCAGCGAAGGTCATCGAGAAAATCCTCAACATGCAACTGGCCCGCCACCTCGAGGACAACGACATCTTAGACCCCTCCCAGTCCGGATTCAGACGAAACTACAGCACCGGGTCAGCCCTCATCGCCGCTACAGACGACATCAGATTCCAACTGGATAACGGCGAAACATCAGCCCTCATCCTCCTGGACCTGTCAGCCGCCTTCGACACAGCTTGCCACTGCACACTAAAGACACGCCTCCAAGAAACTGAAATCCAAGAGAAGGCTCTTGACTGGACCACGTCCTTCCTCTTCGGCAGAACCCAAAGCGTCTGCCCCCCACCCTTCCGTTCCGAAGCCACCGACATCATCTGCGGCATCCCCCAGGGCTCATCCCTCAGCCCAACGCTGTTCAACGTCTACATGGGCCCCCTTGCACAAGTGGCCCGCCATCACAACCTCAACATCATCTCCTACGCCGACAACACCCAGCTCATCCTCTCCCTCACCAAGGACCCGCACACCGCCAAAACCAACCTCCACGAGGGAATGAAGGCCGTCGCCGACTGGATGAGGAGCAGCCGTCTGTAACTGAACTCGCACAAGACGGAGATCCCCATCCTCAGACCCAATCCCTCAGCCTGGGACGACTCTTGGTGGCCGACCACGCTGGGAACAGCACCGACACCCACCGACCACGCACGCAACCTAGGATTCATCCTCGACTCCTCCCTCACCATGTCGAAGCAGGTCAGCGCCGTCTCCTCCTCCTGCTACAACGCCCTCTGCATGCTCCACAGGATCTACAAGTGGATCCCGGCCGAAACAAAAAGAACAGTTACACAAGCCCTCGTCAGCAGCAGGCTGGACTACGGCAACGCACTCTACGCAGGAATCCCAGCCAAACACCTACGTCGACTACAACGCATCCAAAACGCCTCCGCCTGACTGATCCTCAGCCGCAGTCACATCACCCCCCCACCTGGGAGACCTACATTGGCTCCCCGCCGACAAGAGGATCACCTTCAAGCTCCTCACCCACGCACACAAGGCACTCCACCACATCGCCGGGCCAGCCTACCTGAACAGCAGACTCAGCTTCTACACCCCCACCCGCCAGCTCCACTCCACCAGCCTCGCCCTCGCCACTGTTCCCCGCATCCAACCAAAGACCTCCAGTGGCAGATCCTTCTCCTACCTCGTCTCCAAGACCTGGAACACCCTCCAGACCCACCTAGGGCAGACCCAAAACCTCCTCACCTTCAGAAGACTCCTCAAGACCTGGCTCTTCGAGCAGTAGCGCCACCCCTTTTAAAGCCAAAAAAGCGGAGATAAACCCCCTTGATAATATGCCCCACTGTTCGCTATTTATGACAAAAGAATAAAGGGTATGTATTATAATGTGAGGCATACTAAGGTTGTTCTGAAATTAGTGGAACTTGCACTCATTCCACTGAAGTCATAGGATTCTGATGGCAGAGTCGGCTGTTGGACAGTGAGGGAGGAGGCCTTCTTAACTCACTTGGTCTCAGAATAAAGTTTTATTTAAACGGTTGCCTTCCTGGATCCATCTATCTATAACAGACTCCCCTGCTAGCTGCAAACACCCACTGCATTACAGTGCATGGTAATCTCTCACCAGATTTGGGCCCATGCTACACTGTTCACCTGGTGTCAGGACCATAGTCCCCTCTAAACTGGGTGCCTGAGCAGACGTGCATACTTAGATTTTTCTCCGTGCAGAGACCTACAAACACCATGCACCACAAAGGATTCCTCTCCATTTTAAAAATTGCTTTATTTGAAATGCTGGCATAGTGATGTAGCTGAACTGCTAGCATAGACGTGTCGTCTTACATGAAATCTCATGGATTTCTTTTTAAGCATGGATGTTTGGCTTTACTACTCCTTTGACAAACCTTAGGGGTACAAGATTTGCACTTTAATAATTATTCCTAGAATCTTTTCAGAAGGTCTGATATGCTTAGTTGTCTACCAGGATAATAGAAAAAACAAAAATATCACTGCTACATAAACCAGTGGTATATAAACAGGGCCACTGGAATCATGCGGCAGGGAAGCACCAAATTATGCTGCAGAGTTGACTAATTTATGCGGCAAGAAAAGGCAAATTATATGGCATATTGCTGAACATTTTTCGGTAGTATAACTTCATTGTTTTGTAATTTTTACACACAAAGTTATAATGTATGGCAAAGATTTCACCTCATATACTAGTTTAACAACCAAATACATAAATAAGCAACTGAAAGATGACAAGTTAACCTTTGCGAAGGGTCTTCCAATACATGCGAACTCATATCACCATGTTTTTAGTACGTTTTTATCTGGTTGAGCTGGAAACAAAGGTATTTTTTGTTGAAATCTACAGGTTATGCAGTACAGGATGGATTATGTGGCAAATGCGACAAATCCTTCATTATGAGAAAAAAGCCACAGTCAAAGAATCACATAATTCCAGTGGCCATGTATATATACCATTGCAGTCACTGACTCTCTTACCCTGTGAGTGATACTTGTCGGACCACATGTGAACAGCACCTTGAAAATGAGTCCACTTCAATGCCAAGGCTGGTGAGCTAATCCTTTAGTTTTCCATTTTCCAGTTACAGGTCCCTTTTCATTTCTTTCCTTTTTGTCTTTTTTTCATGATTAAAGCATACATATCCAAAGACAGTACTAAGTGGCTGCTTACCGGCCGCTCACTTCATCTGCAGTGTACTGATACATGTACAGCCATTGCATCTAAACCACATGACCACTTTGGAAGGTTATTGTCCATAGGGTATACATTTTTACCACTGCAAAAAGTCCAACATTTTGGTTCTAAACATGGCAGTTAGATGGAACTATAAAACAACAATACACTCTGTATAGTATCATTGCAAGACTGCCACCTGCTGATTTGTTTAATTTTGTTATTGCAAGCATATATTCTACTGTTTTTAGATGATGAAGGGCCATATGTAGGTAAGTGCCAAATACTGAATTTTTAATTCCAAATTTTACCGATTTGGAATTATCCGTTTCCCTGCTGCCTCCCCAGTGCTGCCATCGGCCATTGGCCGATGGCATTCCACCCGTGCAAGGAAACGCCCGCACCGCCGCAGAATTACCGCCGCGGTTAACGGGTTAAGAATTCGGTATTTCCGATGAGGGTAAAAATCGTAAAACATTTACCGATTCCTCAATACCGATCGGTATTTCCGAATCTGTTTTACCGAATCGGTAAATACCGAATTGATAAATACTGAATCGGAAATTCAAAACACCAGCAATTGAGGAATCAGCCAATCCTGTGCATCCACCCCACCTCCCAACCAGGTAGTGGCCACACCCAGGCAGGTGCACTCAATCAGAACCTTCTGGAGAGGCTGGGAGTGCAGATGAGAACAACTGAGCCATTGGGTGAACTTTTCCTGCAAAAACTGCACAATGGCTAGCAAGGACACAGAAAGAGAAGGAGGTGAAAGGAAGAGGAAGTTGAAATTCAGTGAAAGGGAGCTGCAGGTCCATGTGGAGGAGGTAAAACAACATACCAAGTTGTTTGGGAAGCAGTCTTTGTAAGTGGCTGAATCAGAAAAAAGGAAGATCTGGCTGGGAATTCAGGCACAAGTGAATGCCATGGGAGTGACCCTCCAGGACAGTGATGTACTGAAAAAAAGGGGGTATGACATCAGGAGAATCACCAAAAAGAAGATGGCGGAGATCAAAAAACAAGCCAGTTAGACAGGAGGAGGAAGGAACAGGGCACCTGCCCTGACTGCACTTGAGCAGCTTGTGGAGTCCACCATAGAGCCAGAAAGTGTCTGTGGAATCGGGGATGCAGACTGCTCAGTCAGAGCTGCCACCAAACAAGGTAAGAAGCATGCACAGCAATCTGCCCTCCCCTTCCCTATCCCCATTCCCCAATGAGGATGTGTGAATCCCACTCCAGTACAGGTTTTAGTAAACACCAGCAAAGCATTATGGGAGATGTAGTCAGTGAAACACCTATCAAAACAGTCCGCACAGTGTGAACAGTGAACAACAAGGCATGTGACACACATCAGTGATAAGCAAGCAGAGGACATTGAGATAGTGTGCCAGAAATGAAAATTTAATATTGTTATGCAGGGCTGCCGAACCACTGAGCTATTGTAAAATTTCTGTCCACAGGCGAGACATCGCACAGGTCTGCTCAAGACAAGGCAGGAAGGGCACCCCGGAAGGAAAGATCAGAGGAGGCCAGTGCAAGTGCAGGGTATACCACACCACCACCGGCATGACCACCACTGCCAGGCTCGCCACCATGCCAGCGTCACCACTACTGCTAGTCTCACCACCACTGCCAGCGTCACCACCACTGCCAGCGTCACCACTACTGCTAGCCTCACCAGCAACAACACCACCTGCAGTGGTAAGACCCAGGAGGCATGCCACACTCTAGGAGATGGTGTCGTCCTCAGAAGACACCAGGGGGGCTGATTTGCAGTCCACCTCTGAGAGAGAACACACAGGTGCCAGACGCCGCAGGGCTCGGGAAAGCAGTCCACCTTTGCAGGGTGAGGATCATGGTATCTTCGCAGGGCTGGAGGCAAACATGGTCAAGGTGCAGCGCTTGCAAGGGAAGGCAATTCAGTCTGTACAGCGGCAAATAAGACACCTCAACTACAACATGGTGAACATTGAGAAGGGCATCAGCATTATGACCTCCTCGCTGGCTGAGGGCATGAAGGATAAGGCTGGGGACATGTCCCAGTCAGTGATGCTGCTGTGCAGCAAACTTGATGAGGACAGGGTAGCACGGCGCAGGTAGAGGCAGAAAATGGAAAACCATACTAAGGCAGTGAACCGCCTCTCAACAGCCACTTCTCTGCTCAGCAGGTGCTCCGTGGCCATGCAGGAAGGGATGGCGCACTGCAGCTGTGATGTCTCTAGGGGCCTTGTGAAGGTAGCGACTGCACTTGAAGTGCTGCTGACAAGTCAGGCAGCTAATACTGGTGCTGTGGATGTGGGGGACAGTGAGGAGATGACCAGTCGCAGCAGCATCACACCCCCTGTAACTGAGACCCGGAGGAGCAGCAGACGCATGGGGCTGGCACTGGATCCACAGCCAGTGAAGACAGTGTGCTGATGGCATCCAGCAGTGTTGTGCGCGGACGCATACGCTAATGCAGCCCACACTTCCTGAACTGAATTGGGTGAAGTAACCAATGACTTCCTCTTAGGGTTGTCACAAATTTGACTGGTAAGTTGTGCCCTTTGTGTAGTGGCGTAGTGCTCAATTATTAAAACTACATCATTTACATATACCAACTGGCTGTGTCTCCTTACTTACTCAGAAATAGTTGTGTGGGATCTCTGCCCGTCTTTGTCTCCCATCTGCTGCTGACGCCACTCCTGCTGCGTTGGGCTCTGGCTCAGCAACTTCAACAGCATCGTCCTCAGATTCAGTTAATTCAACTTCTGCACCTTTCTTCATGGCAAGGTTGTGCAGCATAGCCCAAGTTGCAATGATTTTGCAGCAGATGATGGGTGTGTACTGACGTGCACCTCTGCTTTTGTGGAGGCAGCAAAACTGGCTTTTAAAAAGTCCAAACGTGCGCTCCACAACGTTGCGTGTTGATTTGTGTGCCACATTTTATTGTCTCTCACTCAGGGTTGATGGGTTTAGGTAGGAAGTGAGGATAAAGGACCGTACAGCATAGGCACTATCACCTAGGTGAGAAAGAGAGTGCCATTAATTACATACACCAACACTGTCATCGTCAGTATCCATCAGGGTGTGTCACAGGGATTTACCTAGCAGGTATTCTTCTCCAAATTCTCCCACAGCCAGGCGTGTGTAGATCCCACTGTTCTGGAAGATGTATGAGTTGTGGGCGCTCCCTGGAAATTTTGCCACGATGTCGGTGGTAATGTTGGCAGCATCTCAGATTACCTGCACATTTATGGAGTGGGTGGATTTTCTCTTTCTGTAGATATACTCAGTGGCTTGCCGGTGGGCAGATTGGAATGTGTATCCCATCAATGACCCCTATGACATGCGGGAACTGTGCCATTTGGTAAAAGTCAGTCTTGGTTTTCAGCAGTTCTGCCTGTGTGTTTGGGAAGCTTATGTAGTGATGCATTCTCTGCATCATGGCATCCAGGAACTTCTTAAAGAAATGGGACAGGCAGCTCTGTGGCACCCCATCTACCACAGCTATCACCCGCTGGTAACTGCCAGATGCAAGTAGGTGTAGGCTACAGAGCACCTCCACATATGGTGGTATGGCGAGCGCCCTTGGTTTTGGATGCTCCAGGATTGGGTGCAGGTCCCTTATCAGGTCCAGGATGGTGTGGGGGTGTAGCCTGTACCTTTCATGGATCTCAGCCTCAGTCAGTTGGAAGAGTGTTATGCGCTGTCTGTAACCATGCTCCTCCCGTCTCCAGATCCTCACTCCTACTGCCTGTAGCCATAGCCGCCTAGCAATTACATAGAAGGCCGCCATAGTGATCACACTGTTGCATTTTGGGACTGTTTAAATACATTGCACCTGATTACCACCTGCTTTCAGTCAGTGTTAATTATGACTCCTAAATACCGAATTTCATGAAATTCGGTATTACCGATTTTTCCTACACCTCTTTTCTAGTTTTTACTGTTTCTTATTTACCGATTCAGCATTTGGGTGTTCGGTAATTCTGAATCGGTAAATTAGAAAATCGGTAATAAGGAAATGGCATTTACCGATTCCTTATTACCGATTCCTTCCCTACATAGCGTATGCCTATTTACCGGTCGTAACTGTGAATTTCATTGTTACCGACTGGTATTGGGCCACCTACATATGGCCCATAATCTTTCTTTTTTCTACTTTTTTATCTTGCATATGTTGCTGAGTTTGTGCTTGCATTTTATTGTGGTTGTGTAAATGAGTGAATGTAAGAGTGAGTCAGCTCTCTCCTCTCTCCTGCATCTGTTCTCCGCCCTCTCACATCCCGCTCGCTCCCTCGGATACGCAGCATCCATGCCTCTGCCACCTCCCGCCCCCCTTTTTAATGCATGTTGACATGGGCTTCACCTCCCTAATACCTCATGTGGCACAATAGGCTGGTGGCATGGGACAAATCTTGCTCTTTGCATCCGTCATCTCTCCTTACCTCTTCGCTCACCCCACTCCGATATCCAGGGCATACTCTCTACCCTTGCTGACTGCTGATGGGGATGTCAGACTGCCAACATCTGATGATGGAAGATGTACAATTTATGGTTATGTCATCATTACTTGCACTATGCGATCTCACTCCTACTCTGCCAAACCCACTTGGATCTCCACTTTCCCTCTCTACCCATTGAAATGTGTATTTTGTTCCATATTTTACATCTGCAACATGGTTTTGTCTCAATAAAGAAGTGCAACACAAAGATAATGAATGAGTCAGTGACGGATGGATGCATTAGTGCAAGGATGAGTAACAGAATGTATGTATGTATAATGACTTATTCTATGCCTATAGACATCAATGACTAAGGAGGCGCTTTCATTTATAAGCCGGACCTACTGAAATTGCAATGTTTAATTGGTAGCTAAATTATTTTCCTAGCTGCACATCTCATGACTTGGGTGCATACACAAGCTAGAAGGGTGTGCACACAAACATTCTGTTGCCACAAACGAGGAAGAATAATTGGTGGGAACCTTGATCAGGACCCCAATAAAGCTGAGGGTAATTGTCTATGAGCCCATCACTGATATTTAATTCCATCTTGGAAAAAGGAAAATGGGGGCCTTCTCCTCAAGTCCCTTAGCCATGTTGGGGGTAGCTTAAGCAAAGGAGCAGCAGGATGGCGGAGGATGCTCATAACTGGAGGTGAGGATGGCACAGAATGAAAATAAAATGGCTGTTTTCCTCTTCTTGTATTTAAATTCCTATTTATTCGTGGTAGACGGAGAGCTCCACCCGAATGCAGAGTCTCTACCCCTAGTGCGGGGGGTTGGGTCCACGTGTGGAGGTAGACAACATCTATTAAAATGCATCCTAATGTAATTCAATTACAAATTGACAGCATGGAAGGATTAGTATTAGATCTGATATCCTTGGTATGATCATCCCCCAACTTTTATGCCTTCATCCCTTCTGTTTTCTGAATTTGTTCTCATGGCATTCAGACACATTTTCCCACCGTTAACCAGTGCTAAAGTGCTTGTGCTTTTGCCCTAAAACATTGTAGTATTGTCCTACATCTGATTGCTCCATTTAATTTAAGTATAAGTCCCTAATATATGGTACTACATGTACCCAGTACCAGAAAATTGAATGTGATTAGTGGGCCTGCAGCACTCATTGTGGCACCCATTAAAGTAGCCTTTCAAACCATATCCCAAGCCAGCCATTGAATTCTTTAGTGCAGTTTAAACTGCCCTTTGACCTTACCGGGCCTAAACATTCATTTTTAAGACATATAAGGCACACCAAAGGCCGGTCATAAACAGCCCATAGGGTAGGGAGCACTGTAATTAAAGCGTAGGCTATGTGTTTTTATGTTTTACATATGCTGGTAGTGGAACACTCCTAAATTCGTTCTTCACAACTATAAGGCCTACCTCTCCTATAGGATAACATTGGGTTACTCTGTTACATTTAATAACTGCTAACTTTTGATTCGGAGCAGGAAGAAATGTCATGTTTGGACTCAAATGAATTGTACGTTAATATCCACTTCATTGTCAAAATCAAATTTTAAGTTATAATTCGGAAAATGTCACTATTTGGAAGTTGACATTTTCTTATCCTGAGCTTTGGTGTCTGCTGACAGTGTCATGTGTCACATGACTGTGAATGGTTTAGCTTTTGGTCTTTGTATATTTCTTCCAGACACTGAATGTTGACAGGAAGAGCCATCCTGCCAGTATGGCTGAGGCCAAAGCTGCTCCTTGCCCCACGTACACTTCAATGGGCTGCCTCCAGCACACACACATAGGCACATGACACTAGCCTTTTGTTACGCCAGAATTGGAGCCTTGGCAGAGGATGAGTAGAACTTTTCAGAGCCAGATGTGGGGTAGCCTAGAAAATTCCCCCACTTCAAAGGCTACCACCAGGTATAAATATTGGGCCCTCAGAAAACTTCAGTACACTCCTGGAACTGGGAAAGCCTTCAGAAGGAATGCCCTGATGCTTGAGAGATGCATTGTTTCCCAGAGGACTGACCTGGTGCTTGAGGCCTGCCATGCTACTCAGAGAATTGCCTTGCAGCTTGAGGGAGAAGTGGGTCATCTCCTTGAAGTGAGGACTAAAAGAGTACCTCAAAGGGCTAGTTAACTGGCCTCATGTGTGAACTACAGGGCATAACAAGCTCCAGAGACCTTGAAACCTGCGCCTGACCTCTGGTGGAGTAACTCCTAAGGCCCCTAGGTTGGGCCCTCAGATCCTGGACTCTTGGAAGTGGTGTTAGAGGTGCTCCTCCTGCCTTTCCCTAAATGTTGAGACTTGAAAAACTGTTCACCAATAACTGCCAGAAGAACTGACAAAAGGCCAGTACCTACCTGCCAGCCGATCCACCCAAGGTGCATCGCTGGTCGGCCAGAATTCGCCATAGCTCCCACTATGTTCTTCTCCAGGGAAGCAAATCCTGTTTAGAAGGACCTATGAGTGACACTATCCAGCCCTGTGGAGACCTCTATGTCTACAGCTTACTCGCTTTATCCCATTGGAAGTTTTGGACTTGCATAAAGTTGCCTAAGCCCAAAGGTACATCAACGACAGAGACCTCTTCAGCCTGGTAATCCAGCTTCCCTCACTCAGAATTTTTTCCCAACATCTTCAATGGCTTCATTGAGGCTATGTCCAGAGCTCGCCGGTGACAACGACTCCTCCTTGGACACAGCCTGCTGCCTTGCCCCTCTGAACTCTACCTTCACCTGGACTTTTTGCTGAATTTCTTCTAAATCCAAAGGTAAGCCAATTATTATTATTATTATTATTATGTTTCTTATATAGCGCCTGAATCGACCCCCGAAGGGGTATCTCCGCGCTTGCCTTGGGAACCCGTCCTGGCTTTTCCCTGTGAGATAGCCCCTACAGGGCATCCCCAAGGTGAAAGCCAGGCATCCCGCCGCGGGGGGGCCGTTGTGGAGAGTTAGCAAGCTTAATGCCCAGAGTTGCAGAGTGTGAACCCATGATTAGGTCAGGCACCGAAGCGAGAATTATCGAGTCCATGGACATTTGAGCTCAAGACCCTGCCGCGTCGGGAATTGAACCCTGGTCCCGGGTCTGACCTCTGCTTCAAGGTCTGCCTGCTCTAACCAGTGAGCCACACTTCGCCAATACCGGGCCCAATCCACCTTGTGTATCCTACCCATACTCCATTGCATCAGTCTTCCCTTTTGACTTTGCCCCAATCTCTCGCAGCTATCAGTTGTTGCTTTGTTCTTTTAGGTGCTATTTTTCACTAAAAAGTTTAAAAATCAAAAACTCCAGTTCTACTGATTAGATTTAGTTTATTCTTGTGGCAATTTATTTATTAAAATATATCCTATTATTCTAAATTGGTTTGGTATTTTTCTTTTGTTGTGTTTTCACTTTACTACTGTTTGTGTGCTGCATAAAAACGTACACAGCGCCTCTAAGTGAAGTCTCACTGTTTTTGTGATTAGCTACCAGAGGGTCATGCACAGGTGAATTTAGGGACTTTTGTAGTTTACCCTGACTAGGATTGTGGTTGTTGCTTGAGAAGGGTATCCACCCCTTCAACCAATGGCCCAACATCTTACAGACAGGTGCATATTTTATTTGGGTAAAGGTATGTTTTTTTACCTTTTCTCTTTAAAATGAATATACTATGCAAAATGAAGTGGTTGTGTGGTGACATGTGTTAATCTAACAATATAGGTGAACAGGAACAGTCAACTTTTTTGTCCTTGAGCATAGCATGGTAGGTGACTACATTATGCAAACTGAACATAGTTGACTCAGGATGGAATTTATAGACAGTGTGTTAGTGGTCCATTATTTCTTCATTGAATACAGACTGTCCAACCACATAAAGGCAGTAGCCAAACTAGCAGCTCAAGAACAAAAGAGTTTACCAGCTGATCTTGCACCTGCAGACCATGGACTATGACCTGTACCCCATCTCAGTGAACTGGATTTGGGTGTTCATAGGGTCAAAATGTACATGTAAGCCCCATAGCCCACATAATAGGCAATAACAATCTTGCTTCTGTGAGCACTCCAGCACACCCTCAATACAGTCACAACATTGGAATTGTGACTTGATGAGGCATAATGTGCAATCCATAATGGTTTATGTATTTATATGTGCCCTATTGAATCTACTTTGAGATATTGTGGTTGGATTTCTGTAGGGTATGAGAAAATGGGGAGAGAGTACATACCTGGCACCACCTGTTAAATGAGAAAAAGACTCTGGGCTACGCCCACACTGCTTACGCAGTGTTCGCTAGGCCCGAGCCCTAAAAATGTGTTTTTAACAAGGGCACTCTATTCTAACAGAACTACATTATGAATGCCTACCAACAAGCATTGTGTGTCTGGGGCACATGTTTGATTGTAGTCAGTCATGATTAGTGTCGCAAAGGCACCCTAGATACAAATGCCAACCCATTCTCAGAAAGCCATATGTCACCGGAATCCACAGAAACCAAATGATGTGCAAGAGGCGTCTGGTGAAAATTGAAGCTGTCATGTGTGCTTGCAGGAAAGGCAGGGTACTCATCTGTGAAGCAGCCCTTGGCATCTCAGACAGCCTGCATGTTAAGGGAGTGTCAGTGTTGTCTGTTGTGGATATGGTAGGCTGCGGTGGCTGAAGTGGCACATGAGTGCAGTCAATGTCATCTAGCACATGAGGGAAGTGGACAAAAGCATAACATTCTTGCCACCTTTGGCCTTTCCATCTGTGACTGTGGAATGGCTAAAAACGGATCCACTCTTCTGTTGAAGCAGCTCAAGACTTGATGTATGCAAAAACAACAATTGATGGACAGAATGCAGACCAATGTCATACATTTACCCCAGTACAGAGATCTGGGCCTAAATCCATCGTTCTTTTGCTCACCATGCCATTCCAGTTTGAACCCAACCATATGCAAATCAGTCTTGACCCTGTGCCCAGTGGGAACAGTCTAGCCCGTAATGCCATGTCGGGTCCTCCCTGGACTTGAATCAAGCATACTAGGACCAGTTTCAGGGTTTCACCTCTCATCAGCCTGGATAGCTTGACTTCAGTGGCATGGAGATCAGGGGACCCCCGGCTGGGCATACCTGTCCCACTCGGGGAGACAAATGGAAAAACAACAATTGATGGAGACTGGCTTGCCTCTGAGATGCCAACATTGTCAGAGGAAACCCTCTGGAAAGATCCAGCAGCCATAAAATGGATGACAGCTATTATAAAGACATAGACTGGGATAGCCTTGGAGCAGCCTGTAAATGAGTTCAACTCCTGCTCTCAGTCAGCAACCATTTCCAGGATCACATCTGGGGCCGTGCTAAATATAAACTGCACTTTCCCTGTTTGGGATACAGTGCACCTTTATATACAGGGAACGTGCACTGCATTCCAGTGAATGAGCTTCTCCCACCACATCCACAAATGTGGGTGAGTGATTGTACCCACCTGCAGGTTTATATCTGGAGGGGGACCACAACTTCTTCATCTTTGCATTAGTGTCCATTAAACATTTTCAACAACATAGCGAAGGCAGGAAAAGAGTTTTTCTGTGTTCTTTCCGATTTTATGTGGAAAGACTCTCTGTGGTTGATTGTTGTTGTACGGAGATTCTGCTAGAGATGGGTGGTGGAGTTGAGAACAATCACTCCTTTTATTACCAGGAGTGTTGCAAGTGTTGAAATCATTGTCATATATATACCCAGGATTTACATCTACAGTTTCCATGAAGGTATATTTGAAAGATTTTTTTTGCAAAAGATAAAATAAAATTAAATTAAATGACACCGTACTTTTTGTAGTGATATATAGTCAATGGAAAATAACCATTGCAAATATTGTTTTACTTGAAATGTATTTTAAGTTCTTTTTAGCTTTTGAATTATAATACAAATATTTCATCTAAAAAAATACTAAAAGCATTCATTTAAATGTCAGTTATTTGACATTCCTTTTCTAAATATATTTAATTGATATATATAAAATCTGTTTTTTAAATCCCAGCTTCCATTATTTTGTATGAAAGGATTTTGCAATACCAGTAGTAGGTCATATGTGACGTTTGACTTACTAATGTTTTTTTGGGCAATACTATTTTTAGAAGTGCAGTTTGTGAATGTCAGTGGGCTTAACATTTTTGAGTGGGTGATGTTCCTCTCGAAATCCCTTGCTGACTCTTTTTAAGCCTCCTTACTCCTCCCAATACACTTGTCCATTAGTAGTTAGTATTGTCCTTTTTCCAACCAATCCTTCCAGTCCCTTCCGCATTCACTACTAAAACATATATGTACATGTGCAAAGACTCTGTATTCGGGGTTACAACTCCACACATAAAAAGTTAGGAGAGGCATAAACACCGCACGTAATTTGTGAATAGCATTTTGTAGTATGTTTTGTTGTTCTACAAAACATAATATAAAGCACAGATTGTGAATTAGGTCACAAGTCTTCAGTCGTGGGCTGTGGTCTCTATGAACTGGTGTATTCTGGATCTTGGTTACTTGTATTCAATGATTTGTAAAAGGAAAGTCTAGAACTGAATAAGATGGGCCTTTCACAAAGTTGTTTGCATGTGTAAGTCTTACAAATAGCATTATTGTACAGGTGCAAAACTACTTTTGTAATTTACAAAAGTCAACTTTGCATTCGTAAAAGGATATGTGGCCACATGTATGACACATTTTAAAGGTCGCAAGCGGAAAATCTGGCCGTTTGCTACAGCTAAAGAGTCGTCTGGAATGTACTAACTCTATTTTGCCAGTTGGTAACCTATTACCGACTCGCAAAATAAGGTTTGCAAATCGATATTAGGAAGGGGTGTTTCAAGAGCGTCCCTTTCTAATAGCAAGTTGCAGGGGCATGTATGAATGTTTTGCAACTGGAATCCAATTGCAAAGCATTCCGGTCCTTATTTATGAGGCCTTGCAACAGTTTTGCACTTCCGTTGCGTCACTGTTTGTGAAGCATCGGCTGCGTAAAACATGCCTCCTGGTGCGCCCTATTTACAAAGTGATGCATCTAAGTAGATGCGTCACTTTGTAAACCCCTGCACCACATTATACCTGCGCCAGGTATAATGTATGCAGGGGGGGGCGTTCCCACGTAAGCAAGCCTCATAGAAGTGACGTAGTGAAATTCACTAGATTTCACGGCACCACTTCTAGGGTGCAAATGTGTCACAAACATACGCCTGCTTAACAGCAGGTGTAAGACTGACGCAGGCCCTTTCACATGGGACTTTCCCCATGTGAAAGGACTCATTGCTGGAGTTGCGTCACTTTTGTGACACACTCCAGCAATTTGTCACTTTTGCGCCTACAGATACGTCAGAAATACTGACGTATCTGTAACTCCTTGCGACATGATGCGTCCTACAGTAAATATGATGCATCCATCATGTGGAAAGGCGGGCGCATTGAGAAGTGACGCAGCGCTGCTTTCACGCAGCAATGCGTCACTTCTCATAAATGAGGCCCTCATATTTTACAACTCCTGTGAAGGAGGTGGTAACTCATTCACAAAAGGGAAGGGGTCCCCAATAAAGGAATTCATAATACATTATCAGATTATGCCTTTGAGGCTGTGACTGGTACAGGCTTCCATTCGAACCCTGGAAAGCTTTTGGAGTTCGAAACAGTCAGAAGCCCACACGTATGCAAGTTTGGAAACCTGTTGGTTTACATTTTTAAAAATCGGGACAATGGTGACCTTGTAACAGCAGCTATACCTCAGTCCTAACTTTGTATTGTCGCTCGAGCACCTGAATAAATAATACAACATTTGCCAGCTGTGGGTATTTCACCTCTTGCTCCTAAAATGTACTAACCAGCGGATTCTTTACTTATGTACTTTGAGTCAGCTGAGACATGAATGTTCACTGTTTGTTCAGGAAATCTCTCACATTGCTCAAGTTTTGGCTTGAACTTGGAATGAAAGATATTTGCTACTCTGCTTTTCTACAATGCATGAATTTGAACAAATACATTGGAAGATTGGAAGATTACAAGAAGGTGCTGCAGCACTTTCAGAGCACAGGATTGCAACATATTTGCAATGATATGTTGCATTGCTGTGCTCTTCCCTGCGCTGGCCCACAAACAGCTGCCATGCACCGTGCAAGGACGCCTGCTTCATGGGGAGATTGTTTTTGTGCAGGAAGAAATACCTTCCTGCACAAAAACAATCACTACAGGCATTTTCCCCTTTCAATAAGTGCTGCAGAATGCAGCACAAATTGAAAGAGGAAACAAACGAGGAGAAATCAAACATTTCTCCTTTTTTCACCTCACTGCGTAGCATACTGACGCATTTCCAGGTTGACGAATCCTCGCAAATCTGTAAATGTTGCTGGTTCCATGGGTGTTGCGTGGGAACACCCACAGCAAGACCCATTTCAAGCCTCTTTCATGCAAAGTGCTTCGTGTAAAGGGGTCGTATTTACAAGGACAGGAAAAGCCACGCAGAGTGACTTTTCCAGTCCTTGTAAACATGGGGCAGTGTAATGCGCTGCCAGTCCGTCACAAAAAGTGACGTACTGGCAGTGCAAGGGGCTTGTAAATCTGCCCCATTGTTTTTAATTGTCACAGTTCACTTATGTTTTGAAATGAAGAACTCTGGTTGTTCCATGTTAGATGCCTGTACTACAGTCAATGTGATATTTATTTGTATTATGGTCCTCATAGTCTAGAATGGGTGAACTAAAACTATTATGTTGATGTTGTAATGCATTTCATAAGATGTAACTTATTCATTCCTTGGACATGTAATGTTTATATTTGCATACCTATGAGTGGAATACTGCTTCATATGTATACGGTTCACCTTTGCTACTAGGTTTGTCCCTTATCTCTCCCATAGCCCCATCGTCACCTTAGTATGTTCTGCGCTAGAATGATGGCTCGGCAATGACTGTTGAGACATTTATTGCCACTGGAGGTTGTGAACAGTTGAGAATTAATCTTCTGTTAATTGACCTGTGCTGCTTCCTGTGTTTTTCATCAGTTGCAAATCAATCAAGCATTGGTAAAGCAGGAAAGACTCAACCCGTAAAGGCAGAGCTAATGAGATTGCCAATGCTTTTTGCGAATTGTATGCATATATATCTGTCAAGATGCATGCACACAAGTCCGGCAATCTTGCCGTGGGTGTCCTTTTAAAGAATAGAGATTGCAAAATGTCTTGTAATGCGTAGGCATGCAGCATCTCACATGTGCATGTGCATCCATATTTGCGTTGTGATGCTCATGCATACATCATGAGGCTCAGCAGCCATTTTGAATTTACCATTCTGAACATTGTGGATGGCTATTTTAGAATGGTAAATTTAAATATTATAAAAAGTGAAAACTGATAGGGGAATATTCTCAAGAATGTGTGATAATCATAGCCAAAATCTGTTGTTTCAATGTTTCATATCGCCGTCTATCGCCGAAAATACCTATGTGTTAACGTCCTATTCACAACACTGCGATAACATGCGATATGTTCCCGATAACGTGTCAAATGTCCACAAGAAAGTCACCGGGACAGCGATAAAAATGTAAACCCCAACGCGAAACATGTTGCGATGGGCCCAACCACGATAAATAAATCAGCGATAATCTTCGCCAGGCCTGCAAGTCAGGAAAGGGCCTGCAAGTCAGGAAAGGGCATGGAACCGAGACCGCTTTAATAAAGGCCTCAGATGAGATCAGAGCCACTATGGAACAGGGAGGTGTGGCCGTCCTGATCCTTTTGGACCTGTCCGCAGCCTTTGACACGGTCGACCATGTTATTCTGGTAGACCGTGTCACAGCCCTGGGGATAAACGGCATGGTTAGAGATCTTATTTCATCTTTTATGGCCAACCGTACCCAGACAGTGAAGTTGGGTAATTTCTATTCTTCTGTCTCTGCACTCCCATGTGGAGTCCCACAGGGTTCCTCTCTAAGTCCAACGCTATTCAATATCTATGTAGCGGACTTAGCGAGGGTAATAAAAGCCCATGGGTTGCGACCTACATCTTACGCAGACGACACCCAACTGGTTCTGGCGATCCATAAGGACGGCCCAGTGGTGGCAGCTAATTTCCAAATGGCTATGCTTGCTGTCAGTACCTGGATGTCCTCCAATTGTCTGAGGCTTAACTCGGACAAAACCGAGGTCATGACCTTCGGTAAACTCTCCCCGGAATGGTCCTCCATCTGGTGGCCTAACCAGCTAGGCTCTCCCCCTGTCCCAGAAGAAAAAGCCAGAAACCTGGGAGTTATTTTTGACAGCAAGCTGTCATTCAACCTTCACGTCAATAAGGTTGTGTCATCCGCGTTCTTTATCCTAAGGAAAATTAGGAAATTACTGCCTTACCTCCCTACCTCAGCTGGGAAGACCCTGGTCTCTACCCTAGTGTTTTCTAAAATTGACTACGGGAATGCCCTCTTTCTTAATACTCAGAAACTCGTTCTATCTAAGTTGCAGTCCATACAGAATGCGGCTGCAAGAATCCTTCTTGACATCCCCCGCCGCCAGCCTACTACTCCCGCCATTCGTCATCTGCATTGGCTAAGAGTAGAGGGCCGCATTAAATTCAAGGCCCTCTGCATTGCCTACAAGGCAGTGCACGGCGTTGGACCTAAGTTTCTGACTGAAGCGTTTCAGTTGTATACCCCTAAAAGGCAGCTGAGATCCGCCAACACCTGCCTCCTGCCGGTACCTCGCACGAGAACGGCAACCTGGGGAGACAGGCTTTTCCTGGTTGCTACTCCCAAACTTTGGAACCTTTTGCCACTCATGATTAAAACTGCCCCCAATCTGATGAGCTTTCGTAGGCTCCTAAAGACATGGTTGTTCAACCAGTAAGCTTGCTGTTCGGTCCCTCTAGCCTCCACATGCGCCGAGACACCTTCGGGTATTTGTTTGCGCAATAAAAATCTCGAAAATAAATAAAATAAATAAACACATCAGGTGGGACAAATCACTATAAAAGTAGAAAAAACAATACAAACAAAAGCAAAACAACAGCAAAGCACAATGGAGGTAGCCGCAGCAAGTACAGAGGACAACCAGAACCCCACAATCCCCCAGAGGACCAGCCTGGGACCTCGGGGTCAGGGAAAGGAAAGGAAAGGATAAGAAGAAGAGCAAGACGTGGTTCAGTCCGCAAGAAAACAGGATCTTGATAATGGAGGTGGTAGAACACCATCAACAACTGTTCGTCACCTCCACTGTGTCATTGGCAACAAAAAATGGAAAATGGCAGTCCATCGTGGACAAGGTGAATGCAGTTGGAGTGCTGAAGAGGACAGTGGAAGAGGTCAAGAGTTGCTGGAATGATGTGAAGCACAAAACCAAGCAGAAACTTGCCAACAACCGGAATGCAGCAATGCAGACTGGAGGTGTGAGTCCAGCGCCACAGGAGGAGCAGGACCAGAAGCAGGAAATGGTGTCCACAGTCATCAGTGGGGAGACGGTAGCATGAGTTGGGGGACCGGACACCGCTCAATATGACACAACAGCACGAGGGTGAGTAACGACCAGGGACTGGGGGGACGGGGGGAGATGGGCACAATGGCACATGTGCACAAATAGTATAGCACATCTGCAGACAAACCATACCCCAGGCACCCAACTCCCACCAAGAGACCAATGTACCCAAGTATGCAACATTTCAGCACTGTATAAACACATAAGTCAAAGGCACAACGCTTAAAAGGGATAAAGAGCAGCAAAATCAGAGCTTCAGGGGCGACTCACTCAAAATGCAGCACACGCATATAACATGCAGAGCACATCACCATTGACAACAATGTGGTACAAACCGCAACACGGGTTGGAAAAAAGAGAGCGAACCTCTCTATAGCAAACAACTATTATTGTGACTGCCCTTTTTGATATCTATATTCACAACTTTCAACGCGACATTCAAAAATTAATAAACAATACAAAATTGTATTAAAAGTTCAAAGAACTATATGTTCATTTTTATTTTATATATTCTCTTTTTTTATGTATATAAATATATCATTTTTTCATATAAATTTTTATCATTTTCTTTACAATTGTTGGTATATTATACAAAATCCTTTTTATACAATTATTTATATATTACACAAAATACATATAAATACATTACAGATACAGAAAAACACAAAAAGTGAAATAACACAAGGGGAAGTTTAGGTCGATGTAGTACTGAGGTAGGCAAAGCGGTGGAATAGAGCACTACGCGCGTTTCGGCCGGTGGCCTTCTTCAGGTGACCGTCATTCACAAATTACAAGACATAACAGCGTGTAACGAAAATCTATAAAGAGACATAACATAAAAATGTATATCAGTCGCTTTGTGAAAAATCATATTTATATTTAACTATTTTAATCAAACAATTCATTGGGTCCGTTTTTTTATTTCTCTTAGCTTATCGAGAATATTTAGCAAGCAGCTTCACTTCACATTATACATTGAATCTTTTTTTATGTACAGATATCAAAACATCATTTATTACAATATGTTTGTTTATCAGCTTCACATTATAAAGGTCTCTTCCTAAAACAAATCCACGTATGTTATTATCTAAAACTTATCTACGTCTCTATCCCTTCTCTATGTGAAAAGTATAGAAGAAACATGATAAAAAAAGGGGAGAAAGAGAAAAGAGAGGGAAACAACTAGAGAGAAGAAACAAGAAGAAAGTATTTGGAAATTAGTAAATATGCTTTTGAGTGGTTACCAGTATGTAAAGATTTCTTCTAGTTAAAGAATATAGAAGATTTTCAAACTCACTTACTTTACATAGATATTGAATAGATTTGTTTGATTTCAGATTATTCACTTTCAGGTACTCGATTTTTATTCTGTAGGGGTATACTCTGGAACAAAGTTCTGTGAAGGGTGAGGGAATTGGAGTTAACAATAATGATTTTGGTTGGCTGTAAGGCATTAGCTTTCGATATTATAATTGAGCCTTACCAAAGATAGGGTCCAGCATTTTATTTTGTTACTTTAAATCTAAACATTATCTGCCGCTGTTTATATGGATATTGTGTTAGCAGTTATAGATTGGCCATAGTCATAGAATTTATATTTTGGCCAAAGGGTCCTCACAGGTGTGTTGGATATATTATATACTAATCGTATATAGTAAAGAGTTCCTGTTATCATGCCATGTTGTTGTATAATCAGGATTTCTATGGTTATACCTTCATAACATTTTATGTACCCCTTTGGAAGATGCAGAATGGATTTGCAGATACACTGACACTTATTTTTTTAAGCGATACTGAATAAAAGAAACCTTGAGTCTATTTTGTTGATAAAGACAAAGATACATAAGAACGGTGTATTACTTTTAAGTATTCAAGGTTTTCGTTATGCCACTGATGTTATAAACCACGGTTTTTAATTACCTTAGAGATTATGTTGTTCAGGCGAACATTTGCAGCAATCCCAAAAATGGTAAACAATAGCGGTGTGGAGGGAGTAGTATCATAAGTCTGTTCGGTCGATAGAACAAGAGGAAAAAATGGTAAACATAAGGACAGTGAGTTAATGTTGCCTGTTCAAGGTTTTATAATGGCCTATCAGTTCGAGTACCTTGATTTATGTTTACCTTGAACGTGATAATGTTCAGCTGAGTACTTATGTTGAAGGGAACCTATATATTGTTCTTGAAGATTGGATTCGCCATCTTTCATGTCTCTATATATTCAGTTTAAAGAGAACAGAAGCAATAAATAGGATGTCTCAATTGTTGCATTTTTGATTCTAAATAAGGATCAAGTAAGACATATATAACCGCAACACTTCCACAACAGAACAGAGGACACAACTGGTGCCGCTTGTATGTAGGAACTGGCCAATCACATGTGACATAACAGGGAAATGTGAGTTGACAATGTACAAGTACAAACACACATCCGTGATGTTGTCGAAATGTCCACTGCCCGCATCAAATAGGCAGCTCCTCACAAACAGTAACAATGTACACTGTCATGCAGTCTGTATGTAAACATGTACAATGCCTTCAACATACATGTGAACACAATGTTAAACTGCATCTCCCCTTCACATTGCAGAGGGAAAACCAACACCTCCAGCTGAGCAGGCCGAACCTCTCTTCTCTGATGATGAAGAGGACCACCACACCTTTGACACCAACTCCATCCAAGAGTTCATTGACAGCCTCCGCACAGCACCTCCAGGAGCAGGCAGCCCTGCTGCATCTAGGAGACCCCACCTCCTGCACAGACCAAACAGCAGGCAGCACCCACCACCTCAGCTGCCTCCCAGGACCCCCACAAAGAACACATGGTCTTCCAGCACTGTGTGTGTGGGGTGCCAGGAGAAGCTGGCTGAACAGGTGCGGGTGAGGTTCGACCACATGCAAAGGCATTGCATTTATGCTGCTCCGTTGAGGAGCATGTGTAGACATAGAGCTATTAGATGCTGGAGGAATTTTCTTCCACATCTGCAAATTTAGATGTTTATCAACCCATCTGGGACCACTCACAGTCCTGTAGTATAGTTCCTATATTCCCAATAGGCTCTGCGCATTAGAATAATACATCCTATAGATGTGACGCAGGAATTATGTCTACTAGGTCTCTATCGAATATATTAGACTTAATTGTGAGTGCCAGCTAGCTCAAAGGTCACTAGAAACTTTGTCGAGTTCACAAGAAGGGATTTAGTTTCTGACAACCGCATAAATATGACAACTTTGTTTCTCCAAGATAAAACTGATCGTCAGAGTCGTGGAAACAATAGATAGTTATTTTACTCAGTCATTCGTGCATGCTTCCTTTCACCAGAGTTTGCAGAAAAGTAGATAGACGGGCGTTTTCAATAAAAGTATTTATTGAACAGTCTTCTTTCTCAAGCAAAAGAAATGAACTGCTACAATCGTAATACTTGTTGCAACAGTAAAAAGAGTAGAATAAAATAATACTGTAAGAGCATTGTATGGTTCCTAGACCATAGATAAACACATACATAAATAACAAAGGCTAAAAAGTACTCAACTGGTGCTTCTAAAATATGCCAACCCCGATGTACTTAACCTAGGTCGAGTACGAGGGAAGAAGTAAGTGAGATGTAGCATAAATTTAGTAGTCTTTGCCAAGAATCTATCCAAGATTTTTCTAAGCGTCTAATCAGGTCCGTACCTTGGTTTAGAATGAAAAAGGTCAGGCTCAGGACTCGATTTCCAAACAACCCGCAAGGGTAGCTTGGAAACACTAAAGCTGGATTTCACGGCAAAAGAAAAGACAGCGTCTCTCTCAGTGCTTCTGCTGGAGGGTCGGCTTCCTTCGGCACTTGCTGTAGCAGGATGCGTCCGGCAAGTAGATAGACAAACTGCTCCAAACCACTGTGTGTTTGCTATGGCAAGTGTGGGCATATTTATACCTTGAAGGTGACGAGTTTGACGTAAAGGTGGACATAATAACATCATCAAAGAGTCTCAGTTCTTTGAAAACTCCACGAGTTTTTGGACGAGTCAGTATTCGAGCAAGGGGAAGTCCCTAGCTGTTGAAGCCGAGTTTTCCAAGAAATCGTAGTACATTTCCGGAACTAGTGGAAGTATCTATACCGTATTTAGACTGCATGAGCTATGTCTAAATAAGGTTATGATTCCTATGCCTAATTAAGAATATGGTGATTTATACCTATATAAGGGCATGAATCAGGAATTTTACACTAGGGTCCTGAAATGCTACACAACAGTCCCTAATGGACACCCAAAGTCCGCTCCATGCTCTCCAACGATCCATGGCTGACATCGCTGGAATCCTGACTCAGAGACAAGAACAACTGTCTAGTCAGAGTGGCTCTAGCGATGCCACCTGGGAGTTGGGACACATGCGGAGGATAATGGAGACCATGGAGAGGACTCAGCAGGAAAGAGTGGCTGCCACGGCTGCACACCAGCAAGAGGTAGCTGGGTTCCTCAATGCCCTAAAGACCCTCCTCATGGCATTGCTGCAACAAGACCTGGCGCTGGTGAATGCTGCTGCTACCATTACATCCACATCTCCACCCCCTGAAGTGTCAGTGCCACACAGTGCGCAGACATTCCACCTCCGGCCTTTGTGGTATCACTGCCACACAGTGCTGGAGAAAGAACACCACCACCCACATGTGAGGCACATGAAACAGCAGAGAATGAAGATGCGGATGAACCTGCCTTTGTGGTAAGAAGGATGCAGTAGCATTCATCTCTGCCATATGGCTGGTTTCTGCTTAGTTCTGCCCTCTGCATCATCACCTTCCACTGTCCCCTGATACACTCTGCGACACTCACCTTGGACCTCGACATAGACTGCCATATTCTGCTTGGTCACCAATGACACAGCATTCAGGCTGCAGACTATACTCTTCCTCTTCCAATGAACTTGTCAATCCCTAAATGACTCTGGCTGGCCCTCCACAGCCCAACAATGTGAAGTGGGGTTTGCATGGCCCTGTACCGCTCCAGCTAAAACACTCCACTGAATGTGCATTAACCATTCATATTTACACAGATGTGTCATGTCTATTATCTTTCAAGTGTGGAAGTATGGATGAATGTAGGCTCAGTAAAACCCCCCTTACGTCCATGTTGCTGATGTTGTGGGACTTGGGTCACTGGGTGACATATTGCTGATTACGGTTCGGGTGGCGCCGACCCTACAACAGAGACACACACATTAGTTACTTCCTTGTCCAGCCCAGGACGGAACCACATCCAGAGCCCTGGGGCCATTGTTCACACCTTTATGCTGGACTGGCATACTCCAGGCCAGGCCAGACAACTCCGCTTACGCTCACAGTGGAGGACAACAACACTACATATCCCAGGTCTACCCTGTAGTGATCTGCTGATCACAGGTCTAGTTGTCAGCATGCCACAGCCTCTCCCTCAAGGCTGGTTTACACCCACACCACACCCATCCAGCACACTCGTCACCGGACATGTGACCCTGCTAATTAAAAGGGCCGGGCGCACGTGCTGGACGCCTTTTCCACTCTCTATCTAGGTGTATCCATGTGGTTATTATTTATGCTTGAGGGCCTAGGGCCCTACCACATCACATTCCCCAGTGCCGAGGTGACATGATGGCCTCCACGCCACGAGACTCAGTTATAAAGGGTCCACGACTTGCAGGGCACAGACTTGGTGGCACTAGATACACTGCGGCTGGCACAGGCACACCACCACAGGACAGTGACTTTCGGTGCACCGAGGTAGGGGCACCTAAAGAGCTGAGCGGGTTTGCAGCCTGCGATGATGCCCCGTCCTGGCGATTCGGACTGGTAAGAATTTGTGCGAGCCCTGCTGGACCAAAGTGTAGGCCTGAGCCAGCTGGCAGTGCGGGCCTACTGCTGTGTGGCGTTGCCTCGCGGGTGACAGAGTTAGTTGCAAAGGGCTGAGTGGGTGTGCAGCCTGCGATGATGCTGTGTGCACTGATATGATCTCTACCACTTGTGAAATCAAGACCCAGAATCAAGTGTGTGACCTGGTGGCCTGCGGTGCGGGGCTGCATGATGTGGAGGTTGCCATGGTGGAGGGCCCCAGGCTTGGAGCTTGCACGGGCACTTGGTGGGCCCTCTTGGTGATACGCCGGTAGTGGAAGGTAAGCAGTGAGGCCTGGGTGCGCAGGGGGGGCAATCACCGCTGGGCAGTGGGAGGGGCTGGAGTGCAGCAGCCTGTGTGAGCAGAAGCGGGCAAGCAATGATGGCGTTTGCAACTGACTCCGGACCCTGTTTCCGATAAGGGACCTGGTGGACTTCAGTGCTTACCGGCATGTGGTTGGAGACACACCAATGGCAGCAGGTGAGCAATGAGGCCTGGCTCCTCAGTGTCAGCACTCTTTCTCCCTCTCTTCCTTTCATTATCTCTCTCCCTCTCTTTCTCTCTTCTCTCGCTCCCCCTCTTTCTCTCTCTCTCTCCATCTTTCTCACTCTATCCCTCTGTTTCTCTCTCTCCCCCTCTCTTTCCCTGTTTCTCTCTCTCTCTGTCCATCTCTTTCTCTCTATCCCTCTCTCTCTTTCGCTCTCTCTCTTTGTCCTTTGATGTGCGCATGTGTGCATGACACACCTTCTCATCTAGAATTTTGTCTTGCAAGCTATGACTTACATATTGTCCTGAGAAGACCCGCCTTGACACTTTAAAACAGTGTTTTGACTTTATTTGAATAAAATCTTTTGTTTAGTAATTCAAAGCTGAATGAGTGATTCTCCTTTTTCTGACCACACATGCATATTAATAGTTGTATTTGTGTAACATCAGGCAAGTTGTTTTGTTCATGATTTTGTAAAGTTGATGTGACATATCTTTGTCGGGGGGTGCCCGGGGTAGGGCCCCTGGGGGAGGGGTCCTGGGGGTGATGGCAATGGGTGCTATACTAGAAAATAATGAAGGGGTTCTTCCCAAATCAACAGCTGCTGGTCCCTCCATCGAACACCGAGTTTTCAATCTTATGGATGAAATCCATAGTATCCCTTATGTAGGCCTTTGTGGTGCATACAAATGGCTTGAGAAAAGTATCTATATATTTGGCTAAAGGCTCAAGCATCGACCCACATGCCGCAATGATCGGGCGTCCTGGGGGTTTTGCAGCATCCTTATGTACTTTAGGAAGTACATATAAGGAAGGTGTTTTCTGCATGGAGGTATTCAGAAATTCATATTCTTTGTTGCCCAAAAATCCACAATCTAATGCTTCCGTTGTAAGATGCAATACCTTCACTCCTAATATAGTCGCTGCGCTGTCTTGAATTTTACGGTAATGCATCGGGTTACCAAGTTGTCTTAACACTTCATTGTCATATTCATCACTGTCCCACACAACAATCCCCCCACCCTTATCAGCAGGTTTTATTACTGTAAGTGGGTTGTTAGCCAGGTTGACTAAAGCAAATTGCATGCCTTTATTAAAGTTGTATTTAAAGGAGATTTTTTTCTTACTAAGTTTGTCTATTTCCCTCAAGACTTCATTCTCGAACAGCACGATTTCATCTGGCATACTCGCACTGTCCGGACAAAAGGAGGATTTTAGCTTTAAACCACTTCCATTCCATTCCACACTCTCATCTTGCTCAAAGAAATAAGTCTTAAGTCTGATTTTTCTTAAAAATGGAAAGACTTCTGTCTTCGTGTCAACTGGGTCTTGCACGACCAGAGGGACAAAGGAAAGGCCCTTTTGTAGGACTTTCAATTCTACTGGAGACAAAGATTGCTTTGAAAGATTGTAAATAGGTATTGCTTCCTTAACATTTACTTTAGGGGGCAGATTTGGAAGAGTAATACCTAGGTTGTCCAATGTGTCTACCGCATGTAGACCCATTGCCTGGTTCGAAACAAATTCTGCTCCTGGGACGCTGGTGGTTGTGGGAACGGTTGGAAAGGTTGGAACTGTGGTTGTCTCCATCCCCTTCTGAACCCCCTGCCTCGACGTCCCCCTCTGTCTCAAAAAGGTGGCGGGCCTTGTGGGTACTGGTAAAAGGGTTGGTACTGTTGGTAAGGTTGGTAATACGTCCCTCCACTCTGATCCGAATCAGAAGATGAGTCGGAAAAGGTTAGGAATTTAGTCTGTGATTTCCCCTTGTATTGGGAATTTAATGCCCCTGGGTTGGTGTTTTTGAAAAAGTCTTCTTTTAAATAAGGGTAAACTTGCTCTTGATTGAAGTTTTTTATATCCCTACTCAGTATTGTTGTTTTCAAGTTGACCGTATGTGTTTTGAAATCAACTAGAGTCTTACTAATACTTTCCAAGAGGGCTTTTGCATCAGCTATGGTGGATTCTCCCTCTATCTCCTCCTCCAATCTATTTATTTCTTTCAGTTCTTCTTCACTAATGCGTAAAGCAGTATTTATCGATAGGGCTATCCAGTCCCTTGAACATTTAGTTCCAACTCCACTGAAATCAATTAAATACGGTTTATCCTGCAAAAAGATTACCGGGATATTTTTTACTTGCAATCCCACAGGTATAGCATTTGTCTTTAGATAACCTAATAACACTTCAGCATGCAACTGAGTCCGGGTATTTTTCTTCCTAAATTGGATTCATCTTTCTCCTTTATCCGAACTTAATGGTCTATCGCCAGCTAGATCAGCTCCTAGCAGAGAAGGTATCTGTTTAAGTCTTTTAATTTCTTCGTCGGTATAGCTTACCATATGAGGTTCGAACATATTTCATGCACATATAACTATTCATCAAGTTATACTGGGGAAACCAGTTCATGTAATCAACAAAATCAATTAATCTAATCTGACATATACTTCCACTAAACAGGTAGATTATATAATCACAGCACAGGCAGAGATTCAAAGTACGGCACAACACAGTGAGTATTCAAACATACAACAACTTATATATATATATATAACAACAAATGTACATGAGCCACCCAGTCAAGCGAACCCGTATATACAACCAAAATCAATGCTCAACTTAACTCCTTATAAACGGTATCTACAAGAAGATCAACAATCCTCACACTTGACAAAGTGTAAAGAAATACTAGAAAATAATGAAGAGGTTCTGCCCAAATCACCCTCCCATACCTGAGCAAGGGACATCAAAAGATGAAAAAGTAGAAACAATTGGTACTGAGGGATAAATTCAACATTTAATTCTACACAAGATATAATTAGTTATCCTGTTTTTTACAAATATTTGTAATCAAGTCACTATTTACAAGTTATAAGGACATATATACGTGTCACAGGACAAAGTGGTGCACTGAAACAAAAATATATTAAATCATACCACAAAAACACATACAATATATATACATATCACATATACAATATATACACTACATATACAACAGTGTACCCAAAATATATATATATATATACACTTCTCAAACTATTCACTCCTAATTTAGAGTGATACACATCTGAAAGGAAATCCTCACAGCACCTGAGATATAAATTCTCTCAAACAAACTGTTTTTTACAAGGTGCATGAAATCAAACAAACAAGTGCAAAATTATGGGAACTCCTTATCACAATGGTGTCGACGCAGTCGCGGTCGCGTTTCCGCCAGTTGTCTCAATAGGTGTTATGGCCCTCTTGGGTGTCCGAGCTGCATGATCAGTGGCTTAATGGCATCTGTTGTTCTTCAGGTGTGACTGTGGACTGGGCTCCCTTTTCTGGTGCAGGTTGCCATCCGACTTTAAAGCAGTTAGCGCGGGGACACACAGTTCTGTGTAGCCAGGCGCTTTATAAATGACTTATTATTATTATTTTATTATTTTTAACAATAGATCATAACCGCACCACCATTCCGACACATGTGCAAGGAATCTTAAATGCCCATTTTAATCCGGTCGAACCAATAATGCGAGAGACATCAATTGTCCCAACAGCTAATTTTCAATTTCTTTTATTTTCAGTCTTCAGCCTTTACACCAGGTAAATGCAGGTGTTAAATTCCTGCTGCTCATGCACCTTATCGCCTGTTTTGTGATCTTATCGCCGATCTGACTGGTCGTTGAGAATGTTGCGAAGTGATGTTGTCGCGGCTTTTTGCACTTTAACGCCTGCTCTGCATATCATTAGCGATGATTATCGGTGTCATCTGTGGTGATGTTTTTTGCAGCTACTATCGCAGGAAAAGTGGTGATATCGGATGTTAGCACCAGCTTGTGAATGGGGCGATAAAATTATATAGTTTTTGGCTGCGATAAAGTGCAGCTAACTCTGCGATAAGTCCTTGAGAATATGCTCCATTGTGTGTTATGCAGAAAAATGGAACCAATAGGCCCAGCAGCACATTTCCCGGCTATAGTAAAAAATATATATATATTTGACTTTGACAAAGAGAATGGGATGCAGAGTTGAATGAGGGGTGTGCAGGAAAATCAGGGAGGAAGAGCCAAGAAATATATGCAATTCCATTGAGTGCTGAATTCAGAATAAAGAAAAGCTCTCCTAAAATATGGAACTGGAGGACACAGCTCCTCCAATCAGAGAACTGTGAGGCCAAAATGCTGCTGGTGGGACAGATACAAGATTAGGAAGGAAAGCCATTAAATTTAGAGCAGACAGCAAAGGCACACAACAATGCCATCCAATTATTAGCAAGAAACTGACTCAAAACAAACTAGAAACATATGTTATCCATTGCAAACAATATTTGTCGTAGTTGAAACTTACAAATCAAGACTGGTGAGCTGCCAAATTGCGCCTCATCAGTTTGAGGGCTAGTAAAACAGCTGCAGTGGCTCCTTATAAGGAGCATGGGGCTCTGCTTCGCCCCATTTACTGCTTTTTAATTATTTTTAAAGTTGTATAGCAAAAAATGCCACACCATCACTCTGACCCGAGAGTGAGGCATTTTCATGGCACTTTTCACAGCAGCCTGTGCTAGTGTACATGTGCCCTTGTCACTAGTTTTGCCAGACATCTCCAGTGTCAACCCTGCCCCTCGCTATTGCACACAGCCTGGGCGCTTTAGACGTCAGCCCTGTTTTTACCAAGCCTGAGTGTCAATCAGCAAGGATGACACTTACCCTACTTGTCACAAGGCGGTGTGTGATCAGCAATCTTCGCTAGCCACACTACACCCCGTGATAAGCTAGGAAAGAGGTGGGGCTCCGATGGGCCCCTCACACAGCCTCTTACTCGAGCCCCAGGCTGCAGACGCTTCTCGACAGGTTAAAGGGCAAGGTTCCAAACCAGCATGCACACTCTGCATTCTCACGGGCTGGCAGAGCACCTCCCGGGAGCTGCTAGAGGTGCGCAGACGGGTAGATTGAGGCGGGAGGGTGTCAATACATAATATTTTGATTTTACAGTGAGCTAGGAAGTAGTAAACTAACTCAGGAGACCGAGTGCCTGCTGCAATAATCATGCTAAAACGGGCTCCATGACATCGGTTGAAAACATGTCACGCTTACTCAGACAATCAGAACATTAAAGTAGTGCAGTTCTGAGTAAATAGCTTTTATTAAAATGTTAAAAGACCAGTCTGGTAAAATAGACCAGCAGTTAATGTACCTGCAATACCATGTTATGACTTTTCAGCGTGTTTAGCCTGCGGATTACAGACCTGAACCCTGCCAACGACAACTCAGCCTTCACGAGGGGGATACACTGTGTAATGTATAGTAACAATACTGTAATTTGTTGAAATTAAATTATACTTTACTGTTTAAGACATTTCGGTTTTTATTATGTGGCAAAATAATAGTGTTTTGTTCACTATGGCTTAATGTTGACTGCCCTGTCTGCGCTTATTGAGAAGGGTGCCTTTCCATTCTTCTGTGGCCCAATACTGGCCTCAAGAGAGTGGTCAAGTTTTTATTTTTGTCTTCAAAATTATTTTCTTCACTTTAGTTTGTGTTTCCCTGCCAGACATCAGTTTGGAGAACTTTACCAAACACACCCATGGCGTGGAGCTCTCATAGGTCCTGTGGTAACAATTATGTGGCAAGGAAAGGAAAATTATTTGGCGCAATATGACTCATTTTGTGGTAGTATTTAGTGCTTCATTATTTTGACATGTTTAATTTGGTAAAATAGTTTAACACCTAAAAGCATTAGAAAGGTAGCCAGTCGACCTTTGTTAATTTGTTTTTGGTCAAATCAATATATTATGCAACAAGTGATGGTTTAACTCGTCTATGTTGCAAATCCATAACTGTGCGAAAAACACAACTGCTATAAAATTGCTTATTACAGTTTCCCTGTCCTATGCAGGGGAAATGTGTTGAAGGGTAAATGAGCTGCTCGTTGTATTGCATAATATCGGACTGACCAGTCAACAGCAGCTCAAATTGAAACAGACAAGTGAATGATCATTGGTTCAATGGTAGACGAGGTCCAACTTTACGGACTAGTGACTTCGGTAAACTTAATGGACAGACAGGACGTTGCCACTGACCCTTGGATGCAAACTGCAGGTTTAGAATTGATTAGAAAAAGAAACTATCCTGAGACACAATTTCATCAATGACGCCCCGTCACAGATTGCGGTATACTACTGGTAAAAGCTCTGCACAAGAGGGATTAGACATCACTGTGTCAGGGACATTTAGTGGGATTAATCAGGTCTTGTATTGATCAAACCCAGATGAAGTAGCATCAAGCGCATCCATTACAAGATGGCCAGAATTCCAATCCTGGTTGGTAATAGGAGATATGAGCTGACTAGAGATGTATAAATGAGCTTACCAGGGGTTTATAACCAGCTTACTGAACCTGCTGGAGAGACAGAACGTGTTTTTCAATCTTATCCCCTCATTGGTGGTGTCAGAAAATCCTGTGACATGAGTGCGCTGTAAATAATAGATTGCAGATATCCGAACCTCTCTCTCTTAGTAAAATCATCAAATATATTTCCCCATTGGTCCTGTGAACCTTTCTTAAATGATTTGAATTCTAGTATCGGTGCTGACATCAGAAATACATTTTCAAATCTGTGAAGCCAATGAGACTCCACGATGAAGATCAAAAATCAATAAATTCAACCATAAGGGATCATTTCAAAACATTAATCCAACCATTATATAAGCACAACAGGAATATATTTAGAAAGTATAACAATATGGTCATGGAGGGCAAAGTGTGCCAGTAAATTAAGTGTTAATTAAGTGAAATAAATAATGGTAACAGCCACAATTCAACAGAAACAAAATGTCACAATAAGTTTCCCTTTTTAATCTAAGCATAAGTGGGGACTGTTAGAATTGGGAGTCTCTAGTTGGCAGAGGTAAGCACCTTTGTCCAAGTAGGGACCCTTACTTCTAGTCAGGGTAAGGGGGCACACACTGTTGATAACCCCTGCTCACCCCCTTGGTAGCTTGGCACGAGCAGACAGGCTTATCCCAAAGGCAATGCATAAAGTAATTGCACCAACACCCTCAATAATACTGTGAAACACCACAAATGGACACCAGACAGATCATTATCAAAAATAGATTCTTTATCTAAAAATTAGGCAAGACCAAATATCAAACATGCCAACATACACAGTAAATTCTTGTTGCAAAAAAAACCGGTGCTCTTGTAATGTTCCTTCAGCCCTCACTCGGGTAATCCTCGTTTCTGCTAAGTAGCAGCTATAGGGCCAAACAGTTCTGTACTCGTGTGTGACCAGCAGGAATTTTACTTGTACGTGTCTGCATGAACCAACAATGCCTCTACAATCTTTGATCCCCTCACTGGTATCTTCCACTGACTCCACGGTCAGCGATGGTGCTGATTTGCCCCCAAAGCAACGGGCGTGACTTCAACTAGCCTCGTAATTACTGATGACTATGGGCTTCGAGGAAGCCCCCCAAAACCCCGCTATCAACCTACAGACAAGGACACACACCACGGCTCGAGACAATGTTCTGAGCATTACCTGGGGGGTTGTGGCTTCACTTTGAGGGACAGGCAGTCCTTGGTCTCTGATGCGACCTCCCGGCGAGGCAGGTTTTTTCTTTGCGAGGCTCCCCTGTCCCCGGCACAGCTCCGCTTCCCAGTCTGAGCGTGGGGAAGCCCTTGAGGCTGGGCCAATCCCAGCGCAGCGGACCGATGAAGCTGCAGGAGTTCCATCTGCTGGAACCAATGGTAGCGCGGCATACCAATGATGCTATGGGACTCCTTGAGTGGCCAGAACCAATTCCAGCGCGGCTCCAGCGAAGACGTCAGCGGGCTCTGGGCCGGCGGCAGTGATTTTCTTTGCTCTTCTGTTGCCCCGGGCTGGCGGCAATGATCTGGAAACTTTGACGATTCGGGGCGCAGCAGTTCCCCCCCCCAACAGGGCATAGGTTGCAGTCAGCCTGCCCACGATGTTGCTAGCACACTCAGGTAACAAATTACGTTGGAGGTAAAGCAGACCTACGGCAGGCGTCAGCTACAGGGATCTCCCCACCCACCTCTCTAAATGCAGATGGGCCTATTCAGCCTAGGGCTGACGCACCCAAACTCCTGAAGCAAAGGCACTTCACCAGCCCGTGTCACTCCCCCAAAGCCAAAGCCAGACAGTCAATCCACAACCAGGCAGAGGTACACAGGAAGGTTTGAACAGAAAAATAGCAACTTTCTAAAAGTGCCATTTCTAAACGCAGTATTTAAAAACCATCTTCACTAAAAGATGTGTTATTAATTTCTGAATTCAAGGGTACCAGACTACATGTCTCCATCTTGTTCCTATGGGAAGATAAGCTGGTAAAATGGTACACAGCCTTCCCCGTTTTGTCCTATGGGCAAGATGGCCTTTCAATAGTGAAAAACGAAATTGGCTGTATTTCACTATTAGGACATGTTACACACATTAGTACATGTCCTACCTTTCACATACACTGCACCCTACCCAGGGGGGTACCTTGGGCCTACTATAGGGGTGTCCATTGTGCACAGAAAGGGACGAGTAGGGCCTGGCAAGTTATGTTATGTTATGTTATGAATTTGTTCAAGCGCGAACAGCTGCCCCAGCAACGAGGCGTCCCGGCGCTAATAACCATAAAATAACTGCTGAGGGGAATGGGGAGGGAGAAACAAGATGGCCTAGGATAATGGGAACAAATGAGATTTAATTGCCTTCCGGAAAGCGGACAAGTTATCCAGGGAACGAATGATCAATGGCAGGGAGGTCCAAAGTTTTGCTCCCAGAACTTTGAAGGAACGGCCACCAATACGGCAGAGCTTCGTTCGAGGAATAGTCACAAGATGTTGACATAAGGAACGCAAGTTGCGTTGAGAGATGTAAGGTACTAAGAGCGGGCGTAGAAGTTCAGGACATTTTGATTTAAGAATTTTGAAAGCAATAGTGAGGGTCTTAAATTGAATGTGAGATTCAATAGGTAGCCAATGTAATCTTTGAATAGTAGCTCTGACGGAGCACCTATGGGGGAGGCCAACCACGGCTCTCGCCGCTGAGTTCTGTACCCGTTGCAGCCATGCTATCTCTGCTTTATTGACGCCTAGAAATAGAACACTGGCGTAGTCCAACCGGGAGAGAATAATGGATTGAACAATTAGCTGACGCGTTTTGGAATTTTAAAAAACGAGTATCGGGTTGAGGCTCCTCAGCAGGCCCACACAAGTAGCTGCCACTTTCTTTGTGTGGGTCTGAAAACTGAGCGAGGAGTCCAGCCAGACGCCCACGTTTTTCACCAGAGATTTCGGTGATGAGATGGGGCCCAGCAGGGAAGGCCACCAGTGATCACTCCAATGACTGGAGTTTTTTCCGAGAAGCAGCACCTCCGTTTTCCCTGCATTAAGCTGTAGGCAGTTGTCCGTCATCCACTGGGCAACTGCAGCCAGGCCATCCCTAAATCTAGTGGCCGAGATGGAAGGGCCCTCAGTGAGAGTGATGACCAGCTGCGTGTCATCGGCGTACGACACCAGCGTGAGGTCCCACTCTTTGGCCACTGCCGAGAGAGGCTGCACATAAACGTTAAAAAGGGATGGACTGAGTGCAGTGCCCTGGGGAACTCCTTGGCCGATGGAGTGGGACCGGGAGATAAACGGGGGGGCTGAGACTCGGAAGGATCTGTCCTTCAAGAATGAACGGAACCAGTCAAGGGCGAGACCACTAATCCCTGTAGCCTCAAGGCGTTTTAGCAAGATGTTATGGGAAACCGTATCAAAGGCTGCGCTGAGATCAAGTAGAATCAGCGCAGCACTCTGACCGGCGTCGAGTATATTCCGGAGGTGTTCTGTAGTGGACAGAAGGGCAGATTCGGTACTATGTCCTGGCCTGAACCCGTTCTGAGATGGGTCCAAGATGTTGTTTTAGACCATGTGGTGGGACAGGACATTATTCACATGGGCTTCTGCTACTTTAGACACCCATGGGAGCAGCGAGATGGGTCTAAAGTTTTCCAGCTGTGTGGGGTCTAGAGTAGGCTTTTTAATAATAGGGGAAACTCATGCTTGTTTCCAGCAGGTTGGGACCTCAGCCGAGGAGAAGGAGAGATTAAGTAACGTGGCCAAGGAAGGGAGGAAAAAATCTAAAGATTCAAGAAATTGGGCCGGTCTCATGGGGTCTGTAGGGGAGCCGGACTTGACCTTCCTGCAAAGTTTGGCTAGGTAGTCATGAGAAATTTCAGGTATGTGTGACAGCCTAGTGCCCTTAAATGGATTGGAGGGGTTAGAAAGGCCGGGAAAGTCCTGAGAAAAGGCACTGTAAATTTTCTCACCTTTTCTATAAAGAAAGCGGCGAGATCCTCACACTGCTGTGTGGAGGTAATGCAGGAAGCTGGATTGCCACTGTTCTGAAGTTTTTGCACCAATTTAAAAATAGTTTTCGTAGGATTAGTGCTGGAGTTAATTTCTTTCGCGTAGAAGGACGCGCACGCAGCGCGTATGGCTTTGTGATAGAGTTTTAATTTGGACAGGTAGAGAGCTTTATCCCTGTCTTTGTACTCCTTTCTCCAACTACACTCTGCTATTTTGCACTCTTTCCTCATGATTTTCAGAGTTTCGTTATATCATGGGTTGGAAGGGGAACTACGTCCTTTAGTCCATTTAGCTGGTATAAGGGTGTCAAGTCCTTTAGTAATCCAATCATGGAAAGCCGCATAAGATGTATTATTATCTTTAGTAGCTTTGTGATGGAATTCTCCTAAAGTGGTGAGTAAGTCACCAGTTAGCAGTTTATGCCATGGTCTCTTAAGACAATGAGTCGACACTTCTTTATTGGGCGATTCTCTTACCATCATCGTAATTCTGATAAGAAAATGGTCAGTCCAGCCCATAGGTTTGGGTGGGTCAGCCCTGGCCTCCGGGATGTTGGTGAAGACGGGGTCTAGTAAGTGACCAGCAGAATGTGTGGTGGTATGAATAAGTGAATTTAACTGTAAGGCTGAGAAATCCGCCAGAAGATTTTTGATGGAGGGGTCTAAAGTGGAGTCGAAGTGGAGGTTAAGATCTCCAAATATTGTAAAGTTAGCCGAAGTCACTACTAGGGCATGAGCCACCTCTAGGAGCACCTCGATAAACTTAGAGGTGGGTCCCGGAGGTCGATAAATGTAGAGCCCAGAAAGGGCAAAGTGGGGACCCGTGGTGATCTTAAAACGAGCGCTTTCACACCCACAGATGTCCTCCTTCGTAAAAGAGCAGGTGTATAGCGTTCTGTATATGACTGCTATACCACCTCCTCTGGTGTTTCTATTGATAGACTTCATAGAGAAACCCTCTGGCAGCGTGAGGCTCGGGATGCTGGTCAGATCATCATGAAGCCAAGTTTCACATAAAAATAGAATATCAGGATTCTCGTCAGTTAAGAGAGTATTAACTTCAAGTTGGTGTTTTGCAAGAGACCTAACATTCAACTGAGGACCGAGAGGGAAGTGTGTTTTGGCACAATGGCTCTGTGCCCAGATAGGCGGGGTTTAGGTGTTGCAAAGTTACAGGACTTACATTGTAGGCATGTCTGTCCAAGGCAGCCTACTAGCTTGTCACATCTCTGGGCCGGATTTAGAGCAAAGAGACGCTCCCTATCATAGCGATGTAAATTCGTGGAATTTGACCAGGGGGCAGGCAAGAGGCGATGTCTTGGCGATGACGGGCGCAGATGGGCTTGCCTTAGGCGCGCCCGCTGCGCTCGTCCGCTGCGCTTCCTACAGATGCACATGGTTTATTGGAAGAGGAAAGGCGCTGGGGGGGGGGGCATGGCCTCGAAGGGGCGTGTCCTCGGTGCACGCCGGTAATGGTGGCAGCTAGTGTTGATTTCGTGAGGTTCGCGGCAGCGATAAAATCCTATATAATGGCATGAATCAGGAATTTTACACTAGGGTCCTGAAATGCTACACAACAGTCCCTAATGGACAGCCACAGTCCGCTCCATGCTCTCCAACGATCCATGGCTGACATCGCTGGAATCCTGACTCAGAGACAAGAACAACTGTCTAGTCAGAGTGGCTCTAGCAATGTCACCTGGGAGTTGGGACACATGCGGAGGATAATGGAGACCATGGAGAGGACTCAGCAGGAAAGAGTGACTGCCACGGCTGCACACCAGCAAGAGGTAGCTGGGTTCCTCAATGCCCTAAAGACCCTCCTCATGGCATTGCTGCCACAAGGCCTGGCGCTGGTGAATGCTGCTGCTACCATTACATCCACATCTCCACCCCCTGAAGTGTCAGTGCCACACAGTGCGTAGACATTCCACCTCCGGCCTTTGTGGTATCACTGCCACACAGTGCTGGAGAAAGAACACCACCACCCACATGTGAGGCACATGAAACAGCAGAGAATGAAGATGCGGATGAACCTGCCTTTGTGGTAAGAAGGACGCAGTAGCATTCATCTCTGCCATATGGCTGGTTTCTGCTTAGTTCTGCCCTCTGCATCATCACCTTCCACTGTCCCCTGATACACTCTGCGACACTCACCTTGGACCTCGACATAGACTGCCATATTCTGCTTGGTCACCAATGACACAGCATTCAGGCTGCAGACTATACTCTTCCTCTTCCAATGAACTTGTCAATCCCTAAATGACTCTGGCTGGCCCTCCACAGCCCAACAATGTGAAGTGGGGTTTGCATGGCCCTGTACCGCTCCAGCTAAAACACTCCACTGAATGTGCATTAACCATTCATATTTACACAGATGTGTCATGTCTATTATCTTTCAAGTGTGGAAGTATGGATGAATGTAGGCTCAGTAATACCCCCCTTACGTCCATGTTGCTGATGTTGTGGGACTTGGGTCACTGGGTGACATATTGCTGATTACGGTTCGGGTGGCGCCGACCCTACAACAGAGACACACACATTAGTTACTTCCTTGTCCAGCCCAGGACGGAACCACATCCAGAGCCCTGGGGCCATTGTTCACACCTTTATGCTGGACTGGCATACTCCAGGCCAGGCCAGACAACTCCGCTTACGCTCACAGTGGAGGACAACAACACTACATATCCCAGGTCTACCCTGTAGTGATCTGCTGATCACAGGTCTAGTTGTCAGCATGCCACAGCCTCTCCCTCAAGGCTGGTTTACACCCACACCACACCCATCCAGCACACTCGTCACCGGACATGTGACCCTGCTAATTAAAAGGGCCGGGCGCACGTGCTGGACGCCTTTTCCACTCTCTATCTAGGTGTATCCGTGTGGTTATTATTTATGCTTGAGGGCCTAGGGCCCTACCACATCACATTCCCCAGTGCCGAGGTGACATGATGGCGTCCACACCACGAGACTCAGCTATAAAGGGTCCACGACTTGCAGGGCACAGACTTGGTGGCACTAGATACACTGCGGCTGGCACAGGCACACCACCACAGGACAGTGACTTTCGGTGCACCGAGGTAGGGGCACCTAAAGAGCTGAGCGGGTTTGCAGCCTGCGATGATGCCCCGTCCTGGCGATTCGGACTGGTAAGAATTTGTGTGAGCCCTGCTGGACCAAAGTGTAGGCCTGAGCCAGCTGGCAGTGCGGGCCTACTGCTGTGTGGCGTTGCCTCGCGGGTGAGAGAGTTAGTTGCAAAGGGCTGAGTGGGTGTGCAGCCTGCGATGATGCCGTGTGCACTGATATGATCTCTACCACTTGTGAAATCAAGACCCAGAATCAAGTGTGTGACCTGGTGGCCCGCGGTGCGGGGCTGCTTGATTTGGAGGTTGCCATGGTGGAGGGCCCCAGGCTTGAAGCTTGCACGGGCACTTGGTGGGCCCTCTTGGTGATACGCCGGTAGTGGAAGGTAAGCAGTGAGGCCTGGGTGCGCAGGGGGGGCAATCACCGCTGGGCAGTGGGAGGGGCTGGAGTGCAGCAGCCTGTGTGAGCAGAAGCGGGCGAGCAATGATGGCGTTTGCAACTGACTCCGGACCCTGTTTCCGATAAGGGACCTGGTGGACTTCAGTGCTTACCGGCATGTGGTTGGAGACACACCAATGGCAGTAGGTGAGCAATGAGGCCTGGCTCCTCAGTGTCAGCACTCTGTCTCCCTCTCCCTCTCTTCATTTCATTATCTCTCTCCCTCTCTTTCTCTCTTCTCTCGCTCCCCCTCTTTCTCTCTCTCTCTCCCTCTTTCTCACTCTATCCCTCTGTTTCTCTCTCTCCCCCTCTCTTTCCCTCTTTCTCTCTCTCTCTGTCCCTCTCTGTCTCTCTATCCCTCTCTCTCTTTCGCTCTCTCTCTTTGTCCTTTGATGTGCGCATGTGTGCATGACACACCTTCTCATCTAGAATTTTGTCTTGCAAGCTATGACTTACATATTGTCCTGAGAAGACCCGCCTTGACACTTTAAAACAGTGTTTTGACTTTATTTGAATAAAATCTTTTATTTAGTAATTCAAAGCTGAATGAGTGATTCTCCTTTTTCTGACCACACATGCATATTAATAGTTCTATTTGTGTAACATCAGGCAAGTTGTTTTGTTCATGATTTTGTAAAGTTGATGTGACATATCTTTGGCGGGGGTGCCCGGGGTAGGGCCCCTGGGGGAGGGGTCCTGGGGGTGATGGCAATGGGTGCTATACTAGAAAATAATGAAGGGGTTCTTCCCAAATCAACAGCTGCTGGTCCCTCCATCGAACACCGAGTTTTCAATCTTATGGATGAAATCCATAGTATCCCTTATGTAGGCCTGTGTGGTGCATACAAATGGCTTGAGAAAAGTATCTATATATTTGGCTAAAGGCTCAAGCATCGACCCACATGCCGCAATGATCGGGCGTCCTGGGGGTTTTGCAGCATCCTTATGTACTTTAGGAAGTACATATAAGGAAGGTGTTTTCTGCATGGAGGTATTCAGAAATTCATATTCTTTGTTGCCCAAAAATCCACAATCTAATGCTTCCGTTGTAAAATGCAATACCTTCACTCCTAATATAGTCGCTGCGCTGTCTTGAATTTTACGGTAATGCATCGGGTTACCAAGTTGTCTTAACACTTCATTGTCATATTCATCACTGTCCCACACAACAATCCCCCCACCCTTATCAGCAGGTTTTATTACTGTAAGGGGCTTGTTAGCCAGGTTGACTAAGGCAAATTGCTTGCCTTTATTAAAGTTGTATTTAAAGGAGATTTTTTTCTTACTAAGTTTGTCTATTTCCCTCAAGACTTCATTCTCGAACAGCACGATTTCATCTGGCATACTCGCACTGTCCGGACAAAAGGAGGATTTTAGCTTTAAACCACTTCCATTCCATTCCACACTCTCATCTTGCTCAAAGAAATAAGTCTTAAGTCTGATTTTTCTTAAAAAAGGTAAGACTTCTGTCTTCGTGTCAACTGGGTCTTGCACGACCAGAGGGACAAAGGAAAGGCCCTTTTGTAGGACTTTCAATTCTACTAAGATTGCTTTGAAAGATTGTAAATAGGTATTGCTTCCTTAACATTTACTTTAGGGGGCAGATTTGGAAGAGTAATACCTAGGTTGTCCAATGTGTCTACCGCATGTAGACCCATTGCCTGGTTCGAAACAAATTCTGCTCCTGGGACGCTGGTGGTTGTGGGAACGGTTGGAAAGGTTGGAACTGTGGTTGTCTCCATCCCCTTCTGAACCCCCTGCCTCGACGTCCCCCTCTGTCTCAAAAAGGTGGCGGGCCTTGTGGGTACTGGTAAAAGGGTTGGTACTGTTGGTAAGGTTGGTAATACGCTCCTCCACTCTGATCCGAATCAGAAGATGAGTCGGAAAAGGTTAGGAATTTAGTCTGTGATTTCCCCTTGTATTGGGAATTTAATGCCCCTGGGTTGGTGTTTTTGAAAAAGTCTTCTTTTAAATAAGGGTAGACTTGCTCTTGATTGAAGTTTTTTATATCCCTACTCAGTTTTGTTGTTTTCAAGTTGACCGTATGCGTTTTGAAATCAACTAGACTCTTACTAATACTTTCCAAGAGGGCTTTTGCATCAGCTATGGTGGATTCTCCCTCTATCTCCTCCTCCAATCTCTTTATTTCTTTCAGTTCTTCTTCACTAATGCGCAAAGCAGTATTTATCGATAGGACTATCCAGTCCCTTGAACATTTAGTTCCAACTCCACTGAAATCAATTAAATACGGTTTATCCTGCAAAAAGATTACCGGGATATTTTTTACTTGCAATCCCACAGGTATAGTATTTGTCTTTAGATAACCTAATAACACTTCAGCATGCAACTGAGTCCGGGTATTTTTCTTCCTAAATTGGATTCATCTTTCTCCTTTATCCGAACTTAATGGTCTATCGCCAGCTAGATCAGCTCCTAGCAGAGAAGGTATCTGTTTAAGTCTTTTAATTTCATCGTCGGTATAGCTTACCATATGAGGTTCGAACATATTTCATGCACATATAACTATTCATCAAGTTATACTGGGGAAACCAGTTCATGTAATCAACAAAATCAATTAATCTAATCTGACATATACTTCCACTAAACAGGTAGATTATATAATCACAGCACAGACAGAGATTCAAAGTACGGCACAACACAGTGAGTATTCAAACATACAACAACTTATATATATATATAACAACAAATGTACATGAGCCACCCAGTCAAGCGACCCCGTATATACAACCAAAATCAATACTCAACTTAACTCCTTATAAACGGTATCTACAAGAAGATCAACAATCCTCACACTTGACAAAGTGTAAAGAAATACCAGAAAATAATGAAGGGGTTCTGCCCAAATCACCCTCCCATACCTGAGCAAGGGACATCAAAAGATGAAAAAGTAGAAACAATTGGTACTGAGGGATAAATTCAACATTTAATTCTACACAAGATATAATTAATTATCCTGTTTTTTACAAATATTTGTAATCAAGTCACTATTTACAAGTTATAAGGACATATATACGTGTCACAGGACAAAGTGGTGCACTGAAACAAAAATATATTAAATCATACCACAAAAACACATACAATATATATACATATCACATATACAATATATACACTACATATACAACAGTGTACCCAAAATATATATATATATACACTTCTCAAACTATTCACTCCTAATTTAGAGTGATACACATCTGAAAGGAAATCCTCACAGCACTAGAGATATAAATTCTCTCAAACAAACAGTTTTTTACAAGGTGCATGAAATCAAACAAACAAAATTATGGGGACTCCTTATCACAATGGTGTCGAAGCAGTCGCGTCGCGTTTCCGCCAGTTGTCTCAATGGGTGTTATGGCCCTCTTGGGTGTCCGAGCTACATGATCAGTGGCTCAATGGCATCTGTTGTTCTTAAGGTGTGACTGTGGGCTGGGCTCCCTTTTCTGGTGCAGGTTGCCATCCGACTTTAAAGCAACAATAGATCAGAACCGCACCACCATTCCGACACATGTGCAAGGAATCTTAAATGCCCATATTAATCCAGTCGAACCAATTAATGCGAGAGACATCAATTGTCCCAACAGCTGATGTTTAATTTCTTTTATTTTCAGTCAAAAAACCATCAGCCTTTACACCAGGTAAAAGCAGGTGTTAAATTCCTGCTGCTCATGCACCTTATCGCCTGTTTTGTGATCTTATCGCCGATCTGACTGGTCGTTGAGAATGTTGCAAAGTGGTGTTGTCGCGGCCATTTGCACGGGAACGCCTACTCTGCATATCATTAGCGATGATTATCGGTGTCATCTGTGGTGATGTTTTTTGCAGCTGCTATCGCAGGAAAACTGGTGATATCGGATGTTAGCACCAGCTTGTGAATGGGGCGATAAATTTATATAGATTTTGGCTGCGATAAAGTGCAGCTAACTCAGCGATAAGTCCTTGAGAATATGCTCCATTGTGTGTTATGCAGAAAAATGGAACCAATAGGCCCAGCAGTACATTTCCCGACTATAGTAAAAAATATATATATATTTGACTTTGACACAGAGAATGGGATGCAGAGTTGAATGAGGGGTGTGCAGGAAAATCAGGGAGGAAGAGCCAAGAAATATATGCAATCCCATTGAGTGCTGAATTCAGAATAAAGAAAAGCTCTCCTAAAATATGCAACTGAAGGACACAGCTGCTCCAATCAGAGCACTGAGAGGCCAAAATGCTGCTGGTGGGACAGATACAAGATTAGGAAGGAAAGCCATTACATTTAGAGCAGACAGCAATAGCACACAACAATGCCATCCAATCATTAGCAAGAAACTGACTCAAAACAAACTAGAAACATATGTTATCCATTGCAAACAATAATTGTCGTAGTTGAAACTTTCAAATCAAGACTGGTGAGCTGCCAAACTGCGCCTCATCAGTTTGAGGGCTAGCATAACAGCTGCAGTGGCTCCTTATAAGGAGCATGGGGCTCTGCCTCGCCCCATTTACTGCCTTCTAATTGTTTTTAAAGTTGTATAGCAAAAAATGCCACACCATCACTCTGACCCGAGAGTGAGGCATTTTCATGGCACTTTTCACAGCAGCATGTGCTAGTGCACATGTGCCTTTGTCACTAGTTTTGCCAGACATCTTCAGTGTCAACCCTGCCCCTGGCTACTGCACACAGCCTGGGCGCTTTAGACGTCAGCCCTGTTTTTACCAAGCCTGAGTGTCAATCAGCAAGGATGACCCTTGCCCTACTTGTCACAAGGTGGTGTGTGATCAGCAATCTTCGCTGGCCACACTACACCCCGTGGTAAGCTAGGAAAGAGGTGGGGCTCCGCTGGGCCCCTCACACAGCCCCAGGCTGCAGACGCTTCTTGACAGGTTAAAGGGCAAGGTTCCAAACCAGCATGCACACTCTGCATTCTCACGGGCTGGGAGAGCACCTCCCGGGAGCTGCTAGAGGTGCGCAGACGGGTAGATTGAGGCGGGAGGGTGTCAGTACATAATATTTTGATTTTACAGTGAGCTAGGAAGTAGTAAACTAACTCAGGAGACCAAGTGCCTGCTGCAATAATCATGCTTAAACGGGCTCCATGACATCGGTTGAAAACATGTCACGCTTACTCAGACAATCAGAACATTAAAGTAGTGCAGTTCTGAGTAAATAGCTTTTATTAAAATGTTAAAAGACCAGTATGGTAAAATAGACCAGCAGTTAATGCACCTGCAATCCTATTTTATGATTTTTCAGCGTGTTTAACCACAGACCTGAACCCTGCCAGCGGCAACTCAGCCTTCACGAGGTGGATACGCTGTGTAATGTATAGTAAGAATACAGTAATTTGGTGAAATTAAATTATACTTTACTGTTTAAGACATTTCGGTTTTTATTATGTGGCACATTAATAGTGTTTTTTTCACTATGGCTTAATGTTGACTACCCTGTCTGCGCTTATTGAGAAGGGTGCCTTTCCATTCTTCTGTGGCCCAATACTGGCCTCAAGAGAGTGGTCAAGTTTTTATTTTTGTCTTCAAAATTATTTTCTTCACTTAAGTTTGTGTTTCCCTGCCAGACATCAGTTTGGAGAACTTTACCAAACACACCCATGGCGTGCAGCACTCATAGGCCATGTGGTAACAATTATGTGGCAAGGAAAGGAAAATTATTTGGTGCAATATGACTCATTTTGTGGTAGTATTTAGTGCTTCATTATTTTGACATGTTTAATTTGGTAAAATAGTTTAACACCCAAAAGCATTAGAAAGGTAGCCAGTCGACCTTTGTTAATTTGTTTTTAGTCAAATCAATATATTATGCAACAAGTGATGGGTTAACTCGCCTATGTTGCAAATCCATAACTGGGCGAAAAACACAACTGCTATAAAATTGCATTATTGCAGTTTCCCTGTCCTATGCAGGGGAAATGTGTGGAAGTGGAAATGAGCTGCTCGTTGTATTGCGTAACATCGGACTGACCAGTCAACAGCAGCTCAAATTGAAACAGACAAGTGACTGATCATTGGTTCCATGGTAGACGAGGTCCAACTTTACGGACTAGTGACTTCGGTAAACTTAATGGACAGACAGGACGTTGCCAGTGACCCTTGGATGCAAACTGCAGGTTTAGAATTGATTAGAAAAAGAAACTATCCTGAGACATCAGACACAATTTCATCAATGACGCCCAGTCACAGATTGCGATATACTACTGGTAAAAGCTCTGCACAAGAGGGATTAAACATCACTGTGTCAGGGACATTTAGTGGGTTTAATCAGGTCTTGTATTGATCAAACCCAGATGAAGTAGCATCAAGCGCATCCATTACAAGATGGCCAGAATTCCAGTCCTGGTTGGTAATACGAGATATGAGCTGACTCGAGATGTATAAGTGAGCTTACCAGGGGCCTCATTTATGAAAAGTGACGCATCCTTGGTGTGTGTCACAAAAGTGACGCAACTTAAGCAATGGGCTATTTAACATGGGCAAGTCCCATTTCAATGTGCCTGCGTCAGTCTTACGACTGCTGTGAGGCAGGCGTAAGATAATGACGCATTTGCATCCTGAAAGTGACGCAGTGGAATCTCATAGATTTCACGGCGTCATTTCTATGAGGTTTACTTGCGTCAAAACGCCCACCCTGCATACATTATACCTGGCGTAGGTATAATGTAGCGCAGGGGTTTACAAAGTGACGCATCTACCTACATGCAACACTTTGTAAATATGACGCACCATGGCACATTTTTTACCTTGCTGGTGCGTCACAAAAAGGGACGCACCAGCAGGGCAAAAGTGACGCACGGCCTCATAAATGAGGCCCTAGGGATTTATAACCAGCTTACTGAACCTGTTGGAGAGACAGAATGTGTTTTTCAATCTTATCCCCTCATTGGTGTGGTGTCAGAAAATCCTGTGACATGAGTGCGCTGTAATAGATTGCAGATATCCAAACCTTTCTTAAATGATTTGAAGTCTTGTATCGGTGCTGACATCAGAAATACACTTTCAAATCTGTGAAGCCAATGAGACTCCACAATGAAGATCAAAAATCAATAAATTCAACCATAAGGGATCATTTCAAAACATTATTCCAACCATTATATAAGCACAACAGGAATATATTTCGAAAGTATAACAATATGGTCATGGAGGACAAAGTATGCCAGTAAATTAAGTGTTAATTAAGTGAAATAAATAATGGTAACAGCCACAATTCAACAGAAACAAAATGTCACAATAAGTTTTCCTTTTTAATCTAAGCATAAGTGGGGACTGTTAGAATGGGGATTCTCTAGTTGGCAGAGGTAAGCACCTTTGTCCAAGTAGGGACCCTTACTTCTAGTCAGGGTAAGGGGGCACACACTGTTGATAACCCCTGCTCACCCCCTTGGTAGCTTGGCACGAGCTGACAGGCTTATCCCAAGGCAATGCGTAAAGTAATTGCACCAACACCCACAATAATACTGTGAAACACCACAAATGGACACCACACAGATCATTATCAAAAATAGATTCTTTATCTAAAAATTAGGCAAGACCAAATATCAAACATGCCAACATACACAGTAAATTCATATTGCAAAAAAAACCGGGTGCTCTTGTAATGTTCCTTCAGCCCTCACACGGGTAATCCTTGTTTCTGCTAAGTAGCAGCTATAGGGCCAAACAGTTCTGTACTCATGTGTGACCAGCAGGAATTTTACTTGTACGTGTCTGCATGAACCAACAATGCCTCTACAAGCTTTGATCCCCTCACTGGTATCTTCCTCTGACTCCACGGTCAGCGATGGTGCTGATTTGCCCCCAAAGCTACAGGCGTGACTTCAACTAGCCTCGTAATTACTGATGACTATGGGCGTCGAGGAAGCCCCCCACAACCCCGCTATCAACCCACAGACAAGGACACACACCACGGCTCGGGACAATGTTCGGAGCATTACCTGGGGGGTTGTGGCTTCACTTTGAGGGACGGGCAGTCCTTGGTCTCTGATGCGCCCTCCCGGCGAGGCAGGTTTTTTCTTTGCGAGGCTCCCCGGTCCCCGGCACAGCTCCGCTTCCCAGTCTGAGCGTGGGGAAGCCCTCGAGGCTGGGCCAATCCCAGCGCAGCGGACCAATGACGCTGCAGGAGTTCCATCTGCTGGAACCAATGGTAGCGCGGCACACCAATGATGCTACGGGACTCCTTGAGCGGCCAGAACCAATCCCAGCGCGGCTCCAGCGAAGACGTCAGCGGGGTCCGGGCCGGTTGCGGTGATTTTCTTCGCTCTTCTGTTGCCCCGGGCTGGCGGCAATGATCCGGAATCTTTGACGAATCGGGGCGCAGTAGTTTCCCCTCCCAACAGGGCGTAGGTTGCAGTCAGCCTGCCCACGATGTTGCTAGCACACTCAGGTAACAAATTACGTTGGATGCAAAGCAGACCTACGGCAGGCGTCAGCTACAGGGATCTCCCCACCCACCTCTCTAAATGCAGATGAGCCTATTCAGCCTAAGGCTGACGCACGCAGACTCCTGAAGCAAAGGCACTTCACCAGCCCGTGTCACTCCCCCAAAGCCAAAGCCAGACAGTCAATTCACAACCAGGCAGAGGCACCCAGGAAGGTTTGAACAGAAAAATAGCAACTTTCTAAAAGTGCCATTTCTAAATGCAGGATTTAAAAACCATCTTCACTAAAAGATGTGTTATTAAATTCTGAATTCAAGGGTACCAGACTCCATGTCTCTATCTTGTTCCTATGGGAAGATAAGCTGGTAAAATGGTACACAGCCTTCCCCATTTTGTCCTATGGGCAAGATGGCCTTTCAATAGTGAAAAACGAAATTGGCTGTATTTCACTATTAGGACATGTTACACACATTAGTACATGTCCTACCTTTCACATACACTGCACCCTACCCAGGGGGGTACCTTGGGCCTACTATAGGGGTGTCCATTGTGCACAGAAAGGGAAGGGTAGGGCCTGGCAAGTGTGGGCACTTGCCAGCGCGACATGGCAGTTTATCAAACTGCGTTCAGGCACTGCAGTGGCAGGCCTGAGACACCATTTTAGGGCTACTCATGTGGGTGGCACAATCAGTGCTGCAGGCCCAGTAGTAGCATTTGAATTACCAGCGCTGGCACACTCAGTGCACTCTAGTAGGGACTTCACAAGTAAAAAAATAAAAACATGCCAATCATGGATAACCGATCACAGTAATAATTTACAGGGAAAGCATATGCACTTTAGCACTAATCAGCAGTAGTAAAGTGCTCAGAGTCCTATTGCTAACAACCACAGGTCAGGTAAAACAAGGAAGGAAGAAGCAAAAAGTTTGGGGATAACCCTGCAATAAGGGCCATTTCCAACAGGGACCAAGATTCTCTGAAGGGGAATTCTACTGGAGATGCGTAGAAGGTGTCAGCATAATGTAAAACTTCAGTAGAAGCTCTGAAAAATAGAAAAAGTGCTCAGCATGATGTTTCACGCTCATAGAAGCCCAGCAGAAAGAAATCTGTTCCCTCTCTTAGTCAGGATGAAGTCTGTCTAACTAGATATGAAACACCAATTAAAAACAGTTTCTAGAACATCCATCTCTCGGTCCCACCACTGACAACCAATCAGGTAACCACATTGAAGGGGAGCCAACATACTCCCTAAATTCCCATCTCCACACTGTCAGGTGGACATCTGTTGGCCTTGAATGTTACATCCTCCTGGAGCACCATGAACAGGAAGGTGTAAGATCAAACAAATATGATTAAAAGTGAATAAGCAACGAACATGATTACATCATTCTATTGATCAACCTAATACACTTATGTGTGAATTCTTGCATTTTTAAATGATTACATCGTATTAACTAATTTAAATGTACCACACAAGTTAATGAAGTTGAATCACACTATTGTGAATTACAACCCGAGACTGGTGTCTTGAGAAGTAAGTTACTGTTTATTACAGAGGACGACACACGGCCAAAAATTCTTCGATGTGGAGGGGGAGTGGTGTTTGAATCCAGACTAATATTTTGGAAGGGAGCTTGGCTTCCTCTGCTTCTCGGATTCTTGCATACCACAGAGATATTTCTTTCTTTTTAGGCCACGGATCTTGCAATAACTGTTCAAGTTCTCACCTACCAATAATATCGCCTGCTTCTGCATCATACCATGATCTTAATTGAAGAAATTTGAACCTGGAAAAAAGAGGGCCTATCTTAGCTTGTAAAACTTCCCAAGGAAGAATCCCGTCTGAATCCACCAGATCCGACCACCTCACCAAACCGGAACTTTTAATCGGGGTAGCCAAGCTATCGTACAGACAGAGTGGGGTCCCTGGGGAATCCCAGATAGGGGCGAAGTCAGAAAAATACCCTATACCCCAGATGCGCCTGATTTTATACCAGGTAGTCAGAGCTGTTTTTACAACCTTTAGGCGGACCCATTTAAAAAACCTTGGGGCTCCAAATTTATATAGGAACCCTCCTTGCCCACTGCCTCCCTCAGCCAGCACCATTTCCACGAGCACTCTGCCCCACGCAGTTTCCTCTGGACTGGTCAGCAGCATCCTGGGACCCTTAAATTGAAAGGCTATCAAATACCAGTTAATGTCAGGGAGGGCCAACCCACCTTTAAGGAGCTTCCTTCTAAGCTTTTTGCATGACATCGTAGCACTTTTTTGGCCCCATATAAAGCTACCAATTTTCCCCTGAATCCTACTTATATTTTTGGCGGGAAAGTTAACGGAACTGCATTGAAAATGTATGTCAATTTTGGAAGCACAGACATTTTCACAAGATTTACCCTCCCATAGATGGTAAAAGGGAAGTTCTTCCATTTGGCAAAAAGGTAATCAATGTCCTTTTCAATTTTCCCCAGATTTATCAGGGGGATTTTGTTTAAGTCCATGGCTATTTTAATACCTAGGTATCTAAATTCATTGCTAACAGGGCCGCCTCGGTATAAGGTGTTCCAGCACATTACTTCGGTCTTAGCCGAATTAACAAGGTACCCTGAAATCCTACCAAATTGCCTTAGCCTATGTTCCAGTTGTGGGCTGGCATGCTCTGGATCGCTAGTGTAGACTATCACATCATAAGCATATAATGCTAATTTGCACTCATAGCTTGATGATTTGAACGGAGTGATGATATTATCCAGTCTGATAGTTTGAGCTAAGGGCTCGATATAAATATTAAACAAGCCGGCAGACAGGGGACACCCCTGGCATGTCCCTCTCTGGATAGGAAAACTTGGAGTCAAAGAACAATTCAAGAGAATCTTCACAGATGCGCCGAGATAGCAATACTTTACGGTCTGCACAAACACCGGCCCCATACCCATGGCCTCAAGGACCCCCAAAGATACCTCCAACACACACATGATCAAAGGCCTTAGAGGCATCAATTGCCACTACTGCCAGGGGATCCGCCTTTATCCCCGCTAGGTCAATATTACCAATCAGCAGTTGGGTTTGTTCCTGGATTACTCTCCCCAGCATAAAACCCTTCTGATCGGAATTAATGAAATTGGGAGCCAGTTTTGCCAATCTCCCTGCTTGAACACCCATGAAGATCTTATAATTGACGTTCAGCAGGGAGATCGGAAGATATGAGTCCGCCAACAAGGGGTCCTTCCCTGGTTTTAATATTAAGCCTATTGTGGCCTCTCTCCAGGATCTAGGCATCACCCCATTAGAGTAATAAATTGAATTAAATAACGTATGAAGGACCGGTAAAAGATCCTCTTGTAACAATTTGTATATTTCATTGGGGAGGGCATCAAGACCAGCAGCTTTTTTATTCTTTGATCTCTTTATTTGGTTCCTAATCTCCTCTATTGTTATAGGTGCATCAAGCTCCTCCCTGGAGGCCTCAGTGAGAGCGGGAAGGGACTTACCCTTAACCAAGAGGATATCTGGTCCTGGGGAGGATCTAGATCTTCCCTGTATAGATCTGAGAAGAGCGAAAACAGGCATTTTTGCATCTCTTCCGGATTACTTGATTTTTCCCGCTACTGTCAATGATAAGTTACTTGATATTATTCTTTGCCCGATCCAATCTCGCCTTCCAGGCCAAAAGGGCCCCTGCCTTTTCCCCGTACTCAAAAATGTCCATGTTTCTGGCTTGCCATTGGGCCTTACATTTCAGATCTAAGAAGGACCTAAGGTATTGCCTAACCTCCTCCAATTTCCTGTCTATCTGCTTTAGTTCCCATATATCATCTGGGATTATATTACTCCTTTCCGCCTCCAAAGCTGATATCTTACTCTTCAGGGCATACAGTTCTATAGTCTTTGTTCGATTTTTGGAACTTATTAAGGCATGTAGTGTACCTCTCAAACTAGCCTCATAGGTGTCCCATACATGATCTATTGAAGTAGATCCTAGGTTGATAGAAAAAAATTCTAGAGAGGATCTTTTAATGGATTGAACAATTCCTAAGTCTGTCAGCATTACTCTGTTCAACGTCAATCTTGATTGGGAACAGTTGCCGACCAATGAATATACAAATAAGAGGGGAGTGTGATCAGATAGGTGGCTCGGCAGGATTGATATACGAATAAAATTATTGAGAGCTTCTCTATTGACCAACACATAATCTATCCTTTAGGAATGGTGATACTTTTTATTGTAAAAAGTAAAACCCTTGGGCGTCGCCCATCTTAGATCTCCATAGATCCACTTAATTAATGTTAGATATTACGTTTTTCATAACCCTACGTTATTTAGGGGTTACTGTTGTATGTCTCAAGTTGGATCTATCTTTAACTGGATCAAGCCTGACATTGAAATCCCCTCCTACTACCAGGGAGGAGCGGGGGGGGGGTATCATAATTAAGCTTTCTTGTAGTTTAACTAAAAAGACAGTGTTGTCTGTATTTGGCCCGTTGAAAGATGAATAAGTCATTTCTACCTCCTCAAAATCCAAAAGGGCTGCTATCCATTGCCCTGATTGATCTGTTTGGCTGACTTGATCCTACAGGGAACACCCTTCTTTACCACTATTGCTACCCCATGACTACTTAGTGATTGTTGTGAAGAACAAAAACACTGTACTCAAGGAATCTTGGAAAAACTGACTGTAGCTCTGTTGGATTTAGGTGGGTCTCCTGCAACAAACATACCTGCGCTGGTAAGAGCTCTAAGTACTTTAAGATCAACCTTTGCCTGCGCGGGCACCTCAGACCATTCAAATTCCAAGAAATACAATTAATCTTACGACCGTGTTTCATGTTACCTATCATGGGCTTGGAGATCTTCTGCTAAGTATTGATGAGGTTTCTTGTTAAGCAAGTATGATGAGGCATTTTTGTTTTATTTTTTCCCTCTCTGCTCCCCACCCTGTGCTCCCCACTCTCCTCCCCCTTCCCCCTCCCCTCCGTGCCCCCTGAAAACGCCATACTCCCCTTCACCCTGAGGAACCCTCCCTTCCAATAGGGTTCGCCTATTTGGGCATTGCTCCCTCAGACTACATTCCCTTATTTAAAACCTAATATACATCCTAGGGCAAAAATAAACAAGATCCCAGAGCAAACTTCGATGTTCCTCCCTTACTTCCCTCCCGGTTTTTCATGATAGATTTTGGCAATGAGCGTATCAACTTCTTCTGAGGATCGGATCATATGCATATGGTTGTTCCACATCACCCGCAGAGTGGCAGGGAACCTTAATTGAGGTTTTGCCCCAAGGCTATTGAGCTCATCCAATGTGCGAGATATCGGATCTTATGGAAAAAGAAAAGGGGGATCGGTCAGAAAGTGAAAAGGAGATAACCCCTTCCTTTAAAGCGGCTGACAGGACAAGCTCCTTCACAAAATATGAAAGAAAATTTACCAAGATCTTGCGTGGTTTCTGCTTTCCTAATTTTCTTTTAAAGGGGTCCCTGTAAACTCTTTGGATTTCATAATTGAGATAAATATTCGGGTGACTTTTAAGGGCTGTGCCCGTCAGTAAAGTGATAAGGAACCCCCTTATAGTCTCCCCCTCCACTGCTTTCGGAACATTTATGGGCTTCAGATTATTTCTCCTTGAGTGGTTCTCTAGACGTTCCAGATCGTCCTTCAGTTCTTTGTTCTGGGAGGAGAGTGTCTCTAACCGGGATCTAGTGGACCCTATTGATTCTTTCAATTTTGGCATCTCTTTCTCGAGTGCTTCAGTCCTTGCCGTGATCTACTCTAGTTTTTTAGGAAGGATCTCGCAAGATGACCAGATTGCAGCCTGATTTGCCTCTGAGACAAAACACCTACTGGCCATTTCTGCCTGATTTGTTTCAGAGACTGTAAATCTGGATGCAATCTCTTCCTTCATGGCCAGCAGTAAATCTGCTAGTGAATGTGGATTTGAAGCTGACATGGAAGGACTTGGATCCTTCTGAAAGAGATCTTGCCCCACATTGCACTTCTCCTGCACTTGGCTCTTGTCTTGATCAGTTTTTTGTGCTACCTTTTCCTGCTCCTCCAGCTCCGAATATCTGTTGGCAAGACTGATCTCTGGGTGGACATCTCGTTCTACCATAGTTGTCTCAACATATTTTAAAAGCTGGGAGGTTTGATCTCGATTTAATTGTGCAGATTCGTAGCTCTTCTCTATCCCCATCTTCTCTTTGGATGAGGGGGTTGGTGTGGAGGCAGAAGGTGGCGTGTTAGGTTTAGAGACCGGCGAGCGGACTGGGGTGCCCCCCGGAGTAGAACTAAGCATAGTTTAATTCACTAATTGGGGTGATTTGGCTGAAGACGAGAGTGGCATGACTTGATAAAAGGATTTCAAGGATGGAGTGAATTTAGGTTTTAATGCAGATTTTGTTTCCTGTCTTGTGTTTTCGTCTTGCCTTGTTGTAACTTAGCTTTATCTAGGGTTATACCTCCCGGGGACCCTTGGGCCCCTGGCCCCTGGTTACGTTGTATTGCTACAGCTCTAGCTTCCACTGCTGCTACTGGGGGGAATGCTTGGGGAAAAACAGAATGTGTTATATCCTTATTAGCTGCCAAATGTGCTGCCCTCGCCCGTAATGTGTATCTACTCAATTTGGGGGGGATAAGCCCTCTTGAATATCTATGCCCTTCTCCGTGCAGTCAGTGAGACGCCGGCCCCCAACCTCTGCACTACCCCTCCTTTTTTCGCTCAGGCGCCGGGTACTCACTTTATCTGTCCTAAGCCCATTGTCCATTCGGCGTTCAGCTGAGTCACACACACCCTTGGAGACCAAGGTTTGAGCTTCACGTTGACAACGCCCCCCCCCTACCTGCACCAAGCCCAAAGAACAGTGTTCCAAGCGGCCCGCTCTTTTTCCCATACACCGCAGTAGCAGAGAATGAAGCCCGCTGTGTCTTCGAGAAGCCGCTGCTGCCTCCCACCTCCAGTGCGGCTTCCCGGGGACTACTCCGCCCCCGCCCAGGAAGCCTAGAGCGCGACCGCGACCCTGGAGGAGTTGGCTTGCCAGAACTGCCGCAGGTCCTCTCGCATCGCTGGGGACGGCAGACACATCAACGCTGGGCCAGAATAGGAACCAACCAAAAAATCAAGTACAGGGAACGCAGATCAAAAAACAGGTAACCGGGTGCTCATCTGAGCCTTGGTTCCTATGGCGCCCTGTGAAGCCCAAGGGAGCGAGCACGCGGCAGATCACGCTACGGCCGCCATGTTCCTCCCGATTGCAATGTAGGTTTCAGAGCTCAGGCTTCTAAATGTAAGTACATAATGTATACAGGGTGGAGCCTAAATTACGCAGCCCCAGCTGTTTTAAATGCTGTCTATACAATATTATCACTCACTGGAGTTAATAATAACAAATCTACACAAACTGGGATTATATTTTAGTAAACAAAGGACTGAAGCGTGAGAAAGAGGAGGGGAAGAAGTTATCGGATAGTGCAATGATAAAGGGAAGACAAGAGAATGGTAAAATAGGAAAGGTATATAATGGAGGATGTAAAGAAGGAAGGGGATAGCATTAGAAAACATGATGAGGCAATGAGATGATTTTATAAAGGAGGAACTGGCGAGTTCCTACTCTGGCCCTGAAATACTCAGGCAAACTCGTGCTTTGCTCTTACGCCCTACCACTTTCAAGGTTTACCAGCTGCCACTGCAAAACAATAAGTGCTTGGCAGAAGGCGACATCAGTACTTGGAAGTAAACTGGGCATCAGTTCATTTTGGTAATTGGGAGCATTAGGAGCAGCATTAACACGCCTATTACGTCTCGCACACGTAATCAGATTAATGGAAATCTTGGCTGAAAACTGTCGATTTTTTTTCCTTTCCATCTCGTTCACGTGAAAAGGATTATTCCTACAGCCTTAATGAAACAGATTGAATTGCACTGAAAATAGGATTTTCCAAGAAGGGGGCACTGTCAAGGACCAAGTACGTGTCAAGTTGCACCACTGACTTAAAAAAAGGCGAGTTGTCAAACTTTCTTTACCGTAAACTTGAATTTCATTGTAATGTGCTTTTCTAAACGCATTTAGATAAAAGTATATGCTAAATTCCACAACAATGGTTACAAAACAATTAACATACCAGTACAATGGCTCTGAAATGCATTTATTTTATAGGTAATTTCATATTAAGTAGCTGAAATGTAGCAATGCTAGTGTGTCTACCTGAACTAAGATTATTACATGCTAGAGAATCCGGAAATACTGCTAACGTTCATATGTTGTTTGTCCCTGTCTCTACTAGTTGAACCTGTGCAGCTTTTTTCTTCTAGCTAGGTACTATATGGTCTACGTATTTATTTTTAGCTTAAAGTACTTTACATTCTTTACATGGTTATAAAAATATCAGCAGGCAGAATGCTATTGACCAAAAGCCATGGCTGCCTGAATGTCTCACACACGATACTGTGTACAAATGATTCAGAATAGGAGAACTTACTAATGCCGGACTGTGCTATACAACATGTGTTGTTTTTGCTCATTGTGGACCTGGAATAACCTCTCTTGATGTCACCCCTTCAATATTTAAGATGTGAATGTCGATGCACCAGTCTTGTATCGATTGTCAGGCATCATCCATCCCTAGGCATCCCACTGCACTAGGCGTCCACTGGTCGGGTTTAGTCAGTAACTAGTTGAACCAAGGTGAGAAGATACCTGGGGTGATATTTATGAGCCAGTTTTCTTCTCTCTTGCACCATGCAAAGTGGTGCAAGAGCAACACAATCCTTAAAAGCGATTTATGAAGCCACACAAGGTAACTTTGCGGGGCCTTGACTAGCTCCATAAATCTGGAGTAAAGCAATGAAGCACAAATAGCTGTGTTGCCTTCCATGGCCTTGTATGTGTTTTCCCACCCAACTTCCATGTTTTTTTACGCATTCCCAAATTTAACAGAAGTGGTCAACCTGGGAATGAATAGGACACGTTACAAAGCATGCGTTACAACACGTGTCATTTCAACAAACATTTTACAACACAAAATAACATTACAACGCATTTTGTTACAACGCATAGTCCATTACAACGCAATTACTATTCTAACTCCGCTGGGGCGTTACTTTGTGGAATGCGTTGTAATGGATGATGAGTTGTAATGACATGTGCTGTAATGGATTTTGTGTTGTAAAAAATTAGTGGTAATGACAGGCATTGTAACGCATGCATTGTAAACAATGTTTCCCCCTGGGAATTCACCAAAAAGATACGCCTTCCCAGAGACGCGTAACAAGGAGAAATATATATACTTCTCCTTGTTACTTTCTCTTACTATGTGTTCTGCATCCTGCACCGCACATAGCAAGGAATTCGCCTCGCAGGATTGTTTTTATACAGGAAGGTGGCAACACATGATATACAAATCCTTGAAAGGTCCCCAACAAGGTGGGCACATCAGTGGGATGTGCAGACAATAGAACTAGATGTAGTAGGTTAGTCCTGACAGGCTTTGATGTGGTCTTCCCCAATACAGTTTGCCTTCTTCCCTGCTGTTTATTCAATTTCGTTTTTGTGGGCTTGAGGACTCTGCACACTTTGCCACTCCTAACAAGTGCTAAAGGGTTGTGCTCACTCATTAAACCATGGGAGAATTGGCCTACACCCCCTTCAAGATTTAATTTATTTATAGGTCTCTAGTAGGATGGAAATACATGTACACAGAGCCTCTAAATCAAATGCTTATTAGTGGGCCTGCAGCACTTATTGTGCCACCCACTTAAGAAGCCCTTTACAACATGTCTCAGGTCCGCCAATCCAATCTGGTTGCAGTTTTAAACTGCCAATACGACCCAGCAAAATAAACCTTTTGCCATGCATTAGCCTCCCTTAAAGAAAATTACCATTTTCCTGTGCTACGCATTTAGTGCCTGAAGTCGGTGTCCTGAGTCACATGACTGTGAATATTTGGCAGTTGGGCTTGTGTATTCCACCCAGACAGTGAGACGAAGGTAGACTAGGTATTGGCAGGATGGGCCACCCTGCCAGGATACATGAGGCGAGGCTGTTATCTGCTCCACTTACATTTCAAAGGGCTGCCTCCAGCACACTTACAAAAGAACTTGACGCCATCCTATTGTTACACTAGACCACTTGAAGCCTGAGCAGGGGAATAAAGGACATTTACAGAACCAGAAGTGGGGTGAGTCTAGAGGTTTCCCCCACTTCAAAGGCTAGCACTAGTGTTCAGTACACTTCAGGGCCTGCAGAGAACCTGAGAGACCGCCTTGTCTTCAAAGGACTGCCCTGGTGCTAGAAGCTTGACATGTGCCCTGAGAGAACTGTCTGCATGTTTGAGTTTTGCCTTGCTGCTTGATCCCAGGACAATCAAAGTGACTCCAAGGACTAGTTTGCTGGCATCCTGTATGAGGTAGAGGTACATAACAAGCTCCAGAGACCTTGAACCCTGCATCTAGCCTCTGCCTGGAATGAGTCCTGATTCCCCAAGTGGTGCCCAACCAGTACTGGACCCTTGGAAACAATGCTAAATGTGCTTTTCAATTAAAAATCTGAAACTCCGAACTTAGGAACATTTTGCATGAAAAAGTCGCCTGAGAACCAACATAAGACCAGGATATACCTGCACACACATCTTCCATCGGTCAGTCTGACTTTGTGGTAATTACAGCTGCATTCTTCCCCCCAGCAGCAAACCCTGTTCTGCAGGTCCTCATGGAAAGGTTATCCGGCCTCGCGGAGCCATTGTTGGCTACAGTCTGCAGCTACATTTCAGTGGAGATTTTCAGCTTCCGAAAAAGTGATAAAGACCGAACCTAGAAATCTTCACTGCAACTTCGTCCAGTGACTCACTGACACCCCCTCCTCTGACACTGCCGGTTTCTTTGCTCACTGAACTTTACCTTCTCAGTCCTAAGGTAAGCAGAAATTGGGCCCTGTTCACCTTGTGTATCTCAACAGCGCTGCCTCACAATTGGCCATAACATTTGAATTTGCCCTGGTCTCCCGCAATAGATGCCTGCGGTTGACGCTTTGATCTATTCAGCCCTATTTTTCACTTAAACCTTTAAAAAATAATAACTCAGGTTTTACTGATAGCATATCATTTATTTTGACATCAAATTGTTTATTAGATTATTTTCTATTTTTCTAAATTGGTGTGGGACATTTCGGTGTTGTGTTTTTACTTTATTATTGTTTGTGTGGTGAATAAATACTTAACACAGTGCCTCTAATTTAAGCCTGACGGCTTTTGTGACAAGGTATCAAAGTGCTAAGCACAGGTTAATTTAGTAACTTTTGTGGTTCACCCTGACAAGGATTGTGGTTGTTGCTTGAGTAGGATTTTCGCCTCCTCAATCAAAAACCCAATTTTTATATCGTCCAGTGGTATATTTTAGCCATTGAACTAGTACACTAGACATTTAGGGGCAGATTTACAATAACTGGCGCATTCCTGTATATTAGCAGGGATGCACCAGTTATTTTGCTTGATGGAAAAATAGCCTTGCGCCACCATGGATGCGCCGCATTTACAATGCGATTAAACACCACAGGGTATGGGCTCCCAAGCAGCAAGGCCAAACCCTGCCTTATGTATACTACAAAAAAGTGCCAATGCTGCTGTATTAGTAAATCTATCTGTTTGTCTTCCTCACACACGAATAGAACACTATGTGAGCAGTATCTGTTTTTTTTAATCAATCTTTTTGATTTTTATTTTATTACAAAATTGTCATTTTTTCATTTACTTTTTACGAATTTCACATATTTCAAAGAAACATTTCAAATAAACATAACATAAACAGACATATTCTTAATCACTATTATACCACATCCCCTTCATATCATTCATACACACTATCACTAAAGATCTTTGTCTGACACACTCCACACACACTCACACTCCTAACGCTCTAATATCGAAAATATTTTTATACAAATTAAATACAGTTTTTTGAGAAACCATAGAATGTAATTTCAAGAGAGAATCAATATAATACAGGTATCATTTGATATTCTTATGGTTTATACATAACAAGGTCTACGCGTTTCGAACTCTCTTAAGTGCGGAGTTCTCATCAGGACCATAAACTGTGAATGGAAAAAAGAGAGAGGGGAGACCCTTGTTAATTGTTTGTGTTCTACCCAAAGTAAAAGAAGACTGTTATTTGGCTCAACATCCACCTCTCTGCATCTTACCTCTCTAGTAGTCAGTCAAATTTTAATTCCTTTAGTCACTAAAACCGCGAAGCGGGACCACCTGAATGGTAAACATACATTTTATCATTTCATCTCATATTGCCACATCCAAAAACATCTAAATGAAATCCAAAAGTCACTCACTGGTCTCATGTAGCTATTCGCCTCTCTCTACTCTGTGAAAGAGAACAAACGTTTTGTTTAATAATTGGTAAATCGTAGTCACTGTGGTTACTTGTCTGTGGTATTTCAGTGACTAAGTTGTATATCTTACCTATTAGTTATTCTTGTTGTCCAAATATGAATTTTGTGGGGGGGGGGGTTGTTTTTTATGAAGCGCCCGCAAAGTACCTGCAAAGCGAAAAGGTACATTCTCATTCTTGTTGTAGTGATATCCAGAAGAAAACAATACGCTATCTGTCATGGTGTCTGGCAGATCTTTCTTAACGTAGAGTGACCGTGCTTTCAGGGATCTCTAAGGTGCTCACCTTTCGTTCGTTCTGCTTTCCGACTTGATCAGTCTCCGGTCCATCAATCCCGAGCAGTCTGTGTTCTTTCGCGAGCGGTTCTGTGTTATATCCACATCACATGGTATCTGGCTGCTAACACAGGCGCCATCTTTGAAAGAGCAAGGTTCGTAGGTAACGTGCCATTCTTGACCACGGTGTTAATCTGTTGTATGCTACATGGTTGATCTTGGAGATCCTATTCCGGTAATTTGGGTTGTCGCGTGTGTTTGATGTCACAAACAAGCGTTAGGTGCTAACGATTTCTTTTCACATAAATGTTTTATTACGGGAGCGCCATCTTGTATTGGGAGACTCGTTCACAAGGTTGTGAGCTGTAATGTAGGTCTACTGGCTGCCATTTTGAAGAGGTGTTGGGAGAACATATTTAAGGTGCCCTCCATGACAAAAATCTGTATACTGCTTATAATTTACATATTTCGAACAGTTCATTAAGTCCTTCCATAGCTGAGTTAAATTTCACAATCATCATGGCTTCCTTTCGAGAAAGTTTAGCCTTCAAATCCCCGCCTCTTAAGTCTTGGTCCACTTTAGCAATAACTATCCATCGCAGTTCATTATCTCCATGGTTTTTTGTTTGCCAGTGGTTCACCAAAGGAGCATTGGGAACCTTTTGTTTAATTCTTGATCTATGTTGCTGAATTCTTGTACGAATCTCTTGATTCGTTTTGCCGATGTATAGCAAATTGCAGGTACTTTGCGGGCGCTTCATAAAAAACAATCCCCCACCCTCCCCCCAAATTCACATTTGGATAACAAGAATATCTAATAGGTAAGATAGACAACAAGAATAACTAATAGATAAGATATACAACTTAGTCACTGAAATACCACAGACAAGTGACCACAGTGACTACGATTTACCAACGATTAAACAAAACGTTTGTTCTCTTTCACAGAGTAGAGAGAGGCGAATAGCTACATGAGACCAGTGAGTGACTTTTGGATTTCATTTAGGTGTTTTTGGATGTGGCAATATGAGATGAAATGATAAAATGTATGTTTATCATTCAGGTGGTCCTGCTTCGCGGTTTTGGTGACTAAAGGAATTAAAATTTGACTGACTACTAGAGAGGTAAGATGCAGAGAGTTGGATGTTGAGCCAAATAACAATCTTCTTTTACTTTGGGTAGAACACAAACAATTAACAAGGATCTCCCCTCTCTCTTTTTTCACAGTTTATGGTCCTGATGAGAACTCCGTACTTAAAAGAGTTCGAAACGCGTAGACCTTGTTATGTATAAACCATAAGAATATCAAATGATACCTGTATTATATTGATTCTCTCTTGAAATTACATTCTATGGTTTCTCAATAAACTGTATTTAATTTGTATACAAATATTTTTGATATTAGAGCGTTAGGAGTGTGAGTGTGTGTGGAGTATGTCAGACAAAGATCTTTAGTGATAGTGTGTATGAATGATTTGAAGGGGATGCATTTACAATGTAGCACACCTTGGCGCAAGGATAGACAGATGTGTGATGCAATTTGTCGACATAAGGGCAGCACATTGCTGGGGTCGTGTTGCAAGCATGACACAATTCCAGCAAAGGTTAGGAATACCTATACCTAACATGCTTCGTTACTCCTTTTGCCTGCTTCAAGCAGGTGCAAGGATTTGACATAGTGGCGTCGTAAAAGGGACACAGTGAAATCTTGTAGATTTCACTGCGTCACTTTTACGAGGCTTCCTTGCAATGGAACGCCCACCCTGCAAACATTATACCTGACTCCGGTACAATGTAGCGCAGGGTTTTACAACGTGACGCATCTCCCTAGTTGTGTCACATTGTAAATATGTTGCATCATGGCACATTGTTTATGATAAACTCACAAATCCAAAAGTGGGGGTCGGGGTACGCACTCCTTAGTGTGATTGTTAAATTCTTTGAAGGTGGGTGGTGCCCGTGGGGTGGAACCCTCTGTACTTGGGTGAAGTATGATACGTTAATGCACTGATCTGTCAAGAAAAGTGTCTCCCCAGAGCACTCAATATCCAAACAGTTCAAATAAAGTTCAAATAAAGGTTCAAAACATGTAAATCAGTTTCAGTGTTTTTCTTTACTTGTGCATTATTTCATGATTCTTCTCATTATATACACGTATTTAACTCATTGGCCCAATGCATTTCGGGCGGAGCCCTTCCTCGGGGGCCCTGTAAAATCCTGTTCAGGCGATTAAGGTAGCCGCGCTGACATAAAAAGGTGTCGAGTAAAGTATTCAAAATCGGGTCCGTGATGGAGTCCGGTTAAAGTATTAGCGTTCGAGTGTATTTCCGCGTTACATTGTTTATGATGCCACTGCATCGCTGAAGTGACACAACGGTGCCATAAAGATGTTGCAAGGGGCTTGTAAATCTGCCCCTTAATGTCAGCTTTACCACTTCACCAAATATGGTGAAAATAAACACGGTGGCACAAATTGTCAAATAGTTTAGGCAATGAAGGCAGCAAGCAAACTTGCAGCGCTGCGTTGTGCGAACTGGAGACAGCAGAACTGCGCAATATGTACAACAAAATGGTGCAGTTGCTCTCTCCTTGCTCTGGCACACTTTGTGCAGCCTTATGCCAATGAAGGCCCCCTTGCATCCTACTGAAATGGTATCTGTGTTGTGTTCTGGATAGCTTTTGTGTATGATGGGTTCGCTTCCTGCACATAAAGTATCCTTTGAGGTCATTTACTCTAATCGTATGTGCTTTAGAATGCAGCTTACATGCAAACAAGAAGAAATGAAAAGAAATAAAAATATTTCGCCCCAATACGCAATCCTCAGAGTGGCTTGAGATTTTAGCATAAATTCATTCCTACAAGTGTTTGTAGAACAATATAAACAAGGGGGCTTATTTACAAGCCCCTTGCGCCGATGATGCCCCCCTTTTTGTGACGCACCGGCAGCGCCTTTTCCTGCCCCATATTGACAAGGTCAGGCCTAGCCACCCAGCGTGGCTTTTACTGTCTTTGCAAATACGCCCCCTTTACAAGCAGCAATTCTCATGAAAGGGGCGTTCCATTGTTGTTGCTGGGGTGTACCCATGCACCACTCGTGGAACCTGACACAATTCCAAATTTACGAGAAATCGTAAGCCTGGAAATGCATCTGAATGCTACGCCTCCCCCAGGAGGCATAGGGAGGCCCAGCGAAATGTATTAAACTCTCCTTGTTTGTTTCCTCTTTCTATGTATGTTGCATTCTGCAGCATGCATAGAACAAGGAAATCACCTCTGGTGATTGTTTATGTACGGGAAGGTATCCCTTCCTGCACATAAATAATCATTAAAAATATGACATTTTTCAAGTTCTATGTGTGCTAATGTAGCACACGTAGAAGTTGTAAAATGCCATTTCAGATTGTTTATGTGCAGGAAGGAGACCCTTCCTGCACATAAACAAACTACCCCATGACGCAGTAATCCTTGCACCATGGTACAAGGGTACCTGTGTCGGCGCATGGCATCCCATTTGGCGACAACGCAGGAGAGAGCACAGGAATGTCACATATTATTGTAAATATGTCACATTCCTGTGCTTTGAAAGAGCAGCAGAGTGGCGCAGTCAAAGGGTTTGGGTGCAGCGCTGTGACACTTTCTTGTAAATGATGCCCAAAGGGGGCATCGACCAAGAGTGAGAGCCTGGAATGTTTTTGAATGTGGATATTAATTTGTTGTTGTTTTCTCTTTTCCTCTAGACCAACACAGATATACTGTTAAACTATGTAGGGCCACCACATTGTGAAAAAACAAACAAATATGCTAATGAGTTGCTTGTTTGCTCCTTTTTCCCTTCAGACTTTTGTTTCATTAGTTATTATTCCAAACACTCTCCCCCTGGAGTCACATCCTCTCAGCCACAACAGTGTTTGGTTAGGCGCCTGCTGGAGGATCGAGTTGTATTCTTCTCCAGTGGCGCAACTTGGAATCTGACAGATACCGATGCCTAGCCGTACTTTGGGGTAGATTTACAAGCCCCTTGCGCCACTTTTGCGTCACTTTTCCCATGTTAAAAATGACGCAAAAGTGGCGCAATGGCCTTGCAAATAAGCCCCTTTATCCAGCCGCGGTCAGTAGGGGAGTACCTGCCGGGGCGGTGACCTGGGGAGGGGGAGGGGCAGGGTGGGGGTTAGTAATGTATGGATAATGGAGGTTTGCAGGTAAGAAAGCATTTAAATAAATCAAACGAATTTCGTTGCGCACACTGCATTGCATTTGGGGATGCTGTGCGCACAACGAAATTCGTTTCATTTATTTAAATGTTTACTTACCTGCAAATCTCCATTATCCAAATATTACTAACCCCCACCCTGCCCCTCCCCCTCCCCACGTCACCGCCCCGGCAGGTACTCCCCTACCGACCGCGGCTGCCTTTATCTTTTTGGTAGCAAGATGTAGTCTTACTTTTTTGTCAAACGCACTTTGCATTCTAAAATTTATAATTAAGCTTCTAGTATAGTACGTGCTTAACTAACAATTCATCATGCAAAGTGCATTCATTTAAATGATAGTGATGCCTGAAAGTGTCGAGTTGGTACCTGAATCACTGAGATGCTATGTATATGAGGGACAGTCGCCTGACTTGCATGTGCAAGAAATGCCTTTAAAGCTACATAGTCTCTATAACAAAAACATAACATGCAGTTGCACCATTGATACACAGTTGTTACTAGCACAATGAAATGCAAACTCAGGGAAACACCTGTAACTCAAGTGCTGCCTTAAAGTTTATGTGACACAAAGGTTATTAAGTGTACTTCACAAATGTTCTAAGTAAATATAGAAGCAAGCAGCGTTTGGTGTCGGTGTCTCACTTGGCGTCAGTGACGTCAGTGCGATTCGGCAGGGAGGGGTGGGGTGAAACTCAAATTTCCCAACTAAAAAGCAGTGTGCTGCACGGTGAGGGGTGAGCGGACCAAGGTTCAAGTTTCATTGCCAGTAGTATGCCTGGAAACCTGAGAATAGTGCAGCTTTCCAAGCCTACTATTGCCAATATCTGTGCATACCAAAACGTAGTAAATTTGCTGCCCATTTAAGGAGTACTTCTGTTGGTGCAGATTTACAAAATTGTCGGTAAACCAGTCATTATATATCTTTAAGTTTCAGCTCCTAAAAATGAACAAGTTAAAAGCTCTTAGTAAAATGAGAAGGATGAGACAAACTCAGTAGCGGCCAGCATGTTGATAGAGTGGCGGGGCAGGGGTAAGGCGGGGATGGGGGAGTGCTGACGAGAGAATTTTTTTTTAAACACTTACCTGCCGCATCGCCACATTGTCTCATTGTGCCCCTCTGCTCTAAAGACACAAGCTGCCAGAGAGCACTGCGGCCAATACTTTTTATTTTTTTTTTTGCATTTATTTTTGGTGTGTAAAATTTCTTCATTGCCAATTTGGACATGTTACATCACAGTGGTCATAGTGCCATTGGTTACACATAACATCAGTATAAGAAAACATAGTAGCATCCCATGTGTTGTGTGCTTCACACCAATGTTAAACATAGAACATATATGAATGAAGGGGTGTGAGAACGTAGGGTGGGGAAGGGGAATATAAGGTGGGGAGATGTAGATATATGCCTGAGTCCCCGAGGGGCAGTGGGTGGGAGGGTCGAAGGTGGCCTGCATGCTCTGTCTTGGATTATACGGAAGGGGGGTCTGGAGCTGGTGTAGTGACTGGACCATCGATTATCCGGAGTAGTACCGGTGCGGTTGATGTGTTGTTATGGCTTCTATGCTCGGAGGATGATGTATTGTATAGAGGTTGGTCGTCCACGCTAATATGTTTCCACTGGGACCTGCTCTGTCAACCTATGGAGCTGATCTTCAGTGGCTCTGTTGCGTCAGGGGGGAGGGAGATGGGTAAGGAAGGTAGCGAGGGAGAAAGGCAGAGAGCCAGGGGAACTAATAGTAGGAAGCTATTAATAATAGTGGTGGTAATAGTCTTAGCAGTAGTAGTAGATAATCGTAATGGGGGAGGCAACGGGTGGGGGTGGGAGGGGTGAGATTGGAGGTGCAATCGGAGAGAGGGTGGAAAAGGGGAAGGGGTGTAAGGGTGGGTTGGAATGGGGTAGGAAGGCAGAATATAGGGGGTGCGTTCAGGGGTAAGGAAAAGGGTCATAGATGTGTTGATGGGCACTGCGGCCAATCCTGACTCTGCTTTCATGCTGCTCAAAGCAGCACCAGGATTGGCCTGTGTGCCAGTTATACTGGGAGCCTGTGCCTGCTCTCTCTAACCCAGCAATGCAGCTCTGGTTTGAGAGAGCTTCAGTGCAGATGACGGTTTGGCCAGGGACGGCTGGCAAGGCCGCCATGCGCACTGAATAGCAGTACAACTACTCCTCCACCAGCCTGTCATCTCCCTGGCCCTGCCCCCAAGCCTTGGCTCCAAGAGTAAAAAAAAGATAATAAATAAGAGTTTATTATCATTTTATTTTCTCAGTTTGTTTGGATGCTGGCAGGCGGAGCAAGGTTCCTCCACCAAAACGGAGGAGCTGTCACTGAAGAAACTGGCACAGGCATAGTAGACCCAACTCAGGCCCCAGGTTCAACTACCAAAATGCATTTGTTGTGTGTCACATCCCAAACATCCTCCCCCCCAAAGCTATTCTCCATACCCATCCCACCTGAGTGTGTTAGTTCCTGTTGCAAACTCATGACTAAGGTCACGTTCAACACAACAGCCACCTGAAGTTCTTACCCTTGGATCACTTATTTTAAATTTATTACCTTCACATGTACTCTTCTTTGCCTCCGCTACGATAAGCCTTGATGGCAGAGTTCTCAAATCAGTGCTTGTAGACAGGGCTCCATTCTTCTAGTACTCATCTATTACAAATCATTATATCTAGTGATTGCTGGCCCAATGTGCTAAATCTGAGTCCCAAATAGAGGTTGGAATGCTAGGAAATCGATACACAAAGTCGAGCCAAAGCCAAGCCAAGGTTCTGGCTTGGCTCTAAGAGTCTGTGTACGAACCAATCCATTAAGTCATTTGGCATGTATATCGTGCTGCAAGCACAATGTAAAAATATGATACAGTTGCTTCAAAATTCACTTTATCCGCTTCGCTGCGGCGCAAATTCTGCAGCTATGCTGGGACATTCCAATCTTGGGCGTGGCTCGGACGGCCCCCGGCCGTCGTGCGCACACGCCCACTATGACTCATGACTGCTGGCGGCCATCATGAGCATGGAAGAGTTTAGTATATCACTGAATAGCCAGCTATTTATTAATAGTGGTAGTATATAAACATGAACTTAGAAACATTAATGGCATGCCCCCCAATGACAATAACATTAATGAACTAAAAGGCAAGTTATTGGTCATGTAAAACCTACACGTGGACCCGATTCTTATTATGGATGAGGCAACATTATAGTCTCTAAATCAACCATAAGAGGTTCTTGTACAGCATGCATCCTGAATTCAAGTATTTAAAAGTAATTTCAGATGTGATAATAAAGCAAATTGATTCCAGGTTATATGTTATTGCATTTTGAAATTAAGGTTTGTATAACAGAATCACGCATGAGATTACCACGCATCGCTTTACAGCACGGCAGCTACAATGTGGTACGGTTACAATGTGTTACCTTTTCCATGCATGTCTTTACAATGCATATAACATTACTGTTAGAACCGGCTGTCTCTAGTTGGCAGAGGTATGCACTTCTGACAAATAGGGACACTCCTTTTCTAGTTAGGGCAAGGGGATCACACCCTTCGATAACCCCTGCTCACCCCCTTGGTAGCTTGGCAGAGCAGAACAGGCTTATCTCAGAGGCTGTGTGTTAAGCAATTATGACCACATACAGTAATAGAGTGAATACACTACAAATGGACACGACACCGTAGTATTATAAAAATAAGTATTTTTATATAAGGCTTAGCACAAGACCAAAATAACGGCAAAACTGTACACAATCGGAATAAATACGTTCGGGAAGGAAAAAGGATAGTTCAAAGGTAGTTTCTTCTTTAGCACAAAAGTCTTTAGTATCAAGCAATTCTTCTTCTTGGAAACACAGTTCTTAGCAACAGGGTAACTCACACGGGAGCTACACAACGCTGGGGCAAAGGTAATCCACAGGTTCGGCGTCGACCGCGAGGAGCGCTGCGTCGGGCCTGGAGTCACACGGACCCCCAACAACACAGTACCTTAGGAAAATGAAGCACACGATGATCAGCGGCGTCGAGCAATCCGGCGTCGCGTCTTCGGTGTCGATCAGGCCTCAGCAGGCGTTGTCGATGATGCAGTTGCACAGAGTGAGCAGCGCTCACGGCGTCGAAGGGCACACGGTTGATGCGATCAGCAGCGGGGCCGACACGAGGTCCTCTGGAGTTAGAGCCGCACTCCTACTCACTGGCGTTGCTGCTGGCGTCGGTTGGGCCCAGCGTCCGATCGTCGTGGTCGCTGGTTCTTTCAGAGGTGCTGGATTCACACTTCCAGCGGATAGCACTTTTTAGCAGGTGAAGTCCTTTAGCCCTGTGACTTCGGCAGGAGACTGGCACTCTTCCAGTCCTTGGAGATTTTCTTAGCAAGCGTGAGAGTACACACACAGTTCCTCTCTCCTGGTTCCTTGGCAAAAATAAAGAAGCACTGCAGGATTCCCCCAACAACAGCACACTGGCAGAAGGGGTAGACAGTCCTTTAGATCAGCAGGCTTCTTGTCCTTGGTTACAGGGTTCCTTGTCAGAAGTGATCTAAATTCTTGGTTCAGGGGTCCTTCTCTTATACCCCTTTTCGTCTTTGATCCCTTTGTCTATGCCGGGGGTTTCCCAACACCCTGGGTCTGCGGTGGGTGGAGCTAGGCAGTAGCACCTGGCCTATTCATTGAGCCGGGCCGGGTCCTCAGACGCCCCGCAGGAGGTGGAGCCAGCATTGACACTGGCAGGAGCAGAGCTATCGCCCTCCTGGCAGGAGGTGGGGCCAGGATCGTCCATGGCAGGTACAGAGCCATCAGTCGCTCGGCAGGAGGAGGAGCCAGCATTGTATCAGGCAAGGCAGGCTATCAACAACTACTCTCCCCCTACTCTCAACGTAATGTCCCACTCATCCCACACTGACTCATCCAGACCTCTTGGAGCCACCCAGCTCCTGTCACACACACGTCAGACCAGCAGAGACCAGATATGGTTAGACAAGAAAATAGACACTTTCTAAAAGTGCTATTTTCGAACCCAGAGTCCAAAAACCATCCACACCAACGGATGCGTAATTAAACCCCGAGTTCAGGGGTACCAAACTCGACATTGCACCATGCTCCCCGGGCCAGCTAGGATTATAGCGTTAATAATCCCGGCGGCCCATTCTACACAACGGAGAGCAGGCTACCTTGCAATAGTGAAGCCCTAAGATGGCGGCACTTCACTACCAGGACAGACCAACTTGGTCAGGCTTGTCCTACCTTACACTTACAATGCACCCTGCCCATGGGCCTACCATAGGGGTGACTAACATGAAGTTAAGGGAAGGTTGGAGGGGCTGGCAGGTCGGTATACCTGCGCAGCCGACGTGACAGTGCAAGACTGCACGTGGGTCTCGCAATGACCGACCCGTAGACATTCTTTTACAAGGCCGCTCCTGTGGGTGGCACAACACGTGCTGCAAGCCCACGAGCGGCATTTGCATTTACAAGCCCCGGCACTCCTGGTGCACTAGACTAGGGACTGACAGTAAACCAAATAAGCCAAACATGGAGACAATAGATACATCATTTTAACATAGGGAGCACTTGCGCTATGGCACTGATCAGCAGTGACACGGCGCCCAAAGCATATACCAGCAAAACATCGTAAAACAGTAGAGGCAAACAGAAAAAATGGAGGAGAGACTCAAGCCAATGATGTCAGGTCTAACACGTGTCCCCTCCAGCTGAAATGTGGGGAGAACTACCCTTAACCTAGGGAGTCCTCATCACTAAGGCGGAAAAATCTGGACAGACCATCAGCATTGGCGTGATCTGTACCAGGGCGGTGTTCCACCGTAAAGTCCATCCCCTGTAGAGCAATGGACCACCTCAACAGTTTTGGATTCTCACCCCTCATTTGCATTAACCATCTGAGGGGCCTGTGGTCTGTCTGAACCCGGAAGTGAGTCCCAAACAGGTAGGGTCTTAACTTCTTCAGCGCCCAGACCACAGCAAATGCTTCTCTTTCTATCGCACTCCACCTCGTTTCCCTGGGAAGTAACCTCCTACTGATGAAGGCTACCGGCAAGTCTCGGCCCTCTTCATTCACCTGAGCTAGAACAGCCCCCACGCCATGCTCTGAAGCGTCCGTCTGAACAATGAATTCTTTCGAAAAGTCGGGTGCCTGGAGTATAGGTGCTGTGCACATTGCAGTTTTCAGGGTGTCAAAGGCTGTTTGACAGGCATCAGTCCAGATCACGTTTCGTGTCTGCTTCCTGGAAGTCAGCGAAGTCAAGGGGTGCACAATGTTACCGTAATCCTTGACAAACCTCCTGTAATAACCCGTGAGTCCTAAGAAGGCTCTCACCTGTGTTTGGGTTTTGGGCGGCGCCCAAGCCAGGATGGTATCAATCTTGGGTTGCAGGGGGGCCACCTTACCGCTCCCTACTTGGTGCCCCAAGTACACCACAGAACCCTGCCCAATCTGGCACTTACTGGCCTTGATTGTGAGGCCTGCTCCGCGCAGAGCCAACAACACTTCCTGGAGGTGACGCACGTGTTCCTCCCAGCTGGCGATGTCGTCCAGGTAGGCGGCGCTGAATTCCCCCAGTCCAGCCAAGACCTGGTTGACCAACCTCTGGAAGGTGGCGGGGGCATTCTTCATCCCAAAGGGCATCACCCGGAACTGGTATAGCCCATCTGGTGTGGCGAATGCTGACCTCTCTTTTGCCCCATCAGTCAAGGCGATCTGCCAGTACCCAGACGTTAAGTCAAACGTACTAAGGTACCGGGCAGCCCCCAACCGATCGATGAGCTCATCAGCTCTGGGGATGGGGTGCGCGTCAGTCTTCGTGACTGAATTGAGCCCTCGGTAGTCCACGCAGAACCGGAGTTCCGGTGAAGCACCAGGCGCTGCAGCCTTCGAGACCAAGAACACTGGGCTGGCCCAAGGACTGCTAGAGGACTCAATCACCCCTAACGCGAACATTTTGGAGACCTCCTCCTTAATGTACGCTCTGACCTTGTCAGTCACTCTGTAAGCCTTGTGCTTCACAGGAGGACTGTCTCCGGTGTCAACGTCATGGACACACCAATGCGTGACACCTGGAACCAAGGAAAACAGATCCGGGAATTGTCCCAACAGGTGGCGACAATCCTGTTTCTGCTCAAGGGTCAGTGTGTCAGAGAGGACCACACCATCCACTGACCCGTCTTGCTCTTTAGCATACAGGAGGTCAGGAAGAGGCTCACTCTCCTCCTCCGTTCCATCATCTGTCGCCAAGAGCATGCCCACTTCGGACCTTTCTAAGTGGGGCTTCAAACGGTTGACATGCAGGACCCGCAAGGGGTTCCTGGGAGATTTCAAGTCCACCAAGTAGGTGACATCGCTCTTCTTCTCCACAACCTTAAACGGTCCAGTCCACCTGTCCTTGAGCGCACAAGGTTCCACAGGGGACATGACCCACACTTCCTGACCAGGCTGAAGCTCTACCAGAGTGGCATTCCGGTCGTACCATCGCTTCATCTCCTCCTGGCTGGCCTCCAGATTTGCCTGAGCAAGTTCTCTGAAGCGCCGAGTCTGGTTCCGAAAGGCCAGCATGTAACTGTATACATCCTGGGGAGGTTTCCTGGGAGATTGCTCCCAGCCTTCCTTGACCAGACTCAGAGGTCCTCTTACCGGGGGACCGTATAAGAGCTCAAAGGCACTGAACCCTAGAGCCTTCTGCGGCACCTCACGGTAAGCAAACAACAGGCATGGCAAGAGGACGCCCCATTTCCGCCTCATTGGTTCTTCAAGACCCATAATCATGCCTTTCAGGGTCCGGTTGAATCTCTCAACCAGCCCATTTCCTTGAGGGTGGTAAGGAGTGGTGAACCTGTAGGTTACCCCACACTCCTTCCACAGAGACTTCATATAGTTCGAAATGAAGTTGGTGCCTCGGTCGGACACCACCTCTCTGGGGAACCCCATCCGGGAGAAAACACCCATCAGTGCCCGTCCCACCACGGGGGCCGTCACTGTCCTGAGAGGGATGGCTTCCGGGTACCTCGTGGCATGGTCCACCAAGACCAGGATGAACCTGTTGCCTAGGGCTGTCTTGGGGTCCAGGGGCCCAACAATGTCAATACCCACCCGGTCAAAGGGGGTGCTGACCACTGGAAAAGGTTGGAGGGGAGCCTTCTGCTTCCTTCCGCTTTTCCCACTTGCCTGGCAAGTGCGACAAGTCTTGCAATGGATGTCTACATCCCTACGCATCTGAGGCCAATAAAAATGGGTGACAAGCCTGTCATAGGTCTTGTCCTGCCCCAGATGTCCAGCTAACGGTACGTCATGAGCCAAACCCAGTAGGAAGGCTCTGAAGCGCTGGGGGACCACCAGCACACGGGCTGACCCAGGTTCAGCAGCCTTAGGCTCGCTATACAGGAGGTCGTTCTCCCAGTACACAAAATGTGACCCTGACTGATCACCTGAGGATTGGGCTGAGGCCTGCTGCCTCATGCCCACAAGAGAAGGGCACTCTTTCTGTTCCGCACAGAATTCCTCCCTGGAGGGACCACCATCCTGCTGCCAATGGGTCAGCTCGGGCAGATCTCCCAGTTCGGCAATTTGTTCCCCTGTGGGCTCCAGGGCATCCCCCTCAGGGTCTACCTCCTTCTGGACCACGGGAACAACGGGGCCGGTTTCCCGCGCCTCCTGCCTCTTCTCTTCACAGCTGGGTCCTGGACCGTACTTCCAGGCTCCGGGACCCCATTAACACCCTTACTCGCTGTCATGGATCGAGTGGTTGCACACACCCACTCTGGCACACCCAACATTTTTAAATGCGCCGCTCGCTCCACCTTAGCCCAAGGGGAGTCTTCCAAATCATTGCCCAGGAGACAGTCGACAGGCATGGCGGGCCTCACAGCAACCTGAAGAGTACCTGAAACTCCCCCCCCATTCAAAGGAAACCTGAGCCACCTCACACTCTTTCTGGGAGTTATCGGCAGCTATCACGGGGTAGAATGCGTGGGGAACCACCTGCTCTCGGGACACCAAGTGACACTTGACAGCTGTCACACTCGCTCCGGTGTCTCTGAGGGCTTCCACTCTATGGCCATTAATGGTCACCCACTGCCTATACTTACTAGTGTTACTAGGCAGAGGGGGTGGAGGGACCATTTGCATGTCTCCGAGCGAGACCAGGGACATTTCTGCGGGACCCCTCCCACCATGGACAACCATCTCCTCCCCTCCCAAGGCTACACTTGCCAACTGACGAGGGGGTGCACGCGGCGGTGCATTCGAATCCTTCTTGGGACACTGGGGGTCATAAAACCGGTGTCCCACCTGCCCACAACCGTAGCAGGTTAGGGGGCCCCTATGAACAGGTTTACCCGTCGGGGCCCCTGACTTCTTCTCAGGGGGAGGCTGGGAACCCTTCCCTTGGTTCCCTTGGGGATTACTTTGGGGCCCTTTCTGAGACTCCTTCTGTTTACCCTTGTCCCCCCCACTCTTCTGCTGGGGACCCTGCCCACCTTTGGCTGAGTCTCCCACTGGACCCTTGTGGACCCTGGTACTGACCCAGCGGTCCGCCTCCTCAGCAAGTTTTCTAGGGTTAGATATCTTGCTATCAATCAGGTGCTGGCGCAGCTCTGGAAAACAGTTATTGGACAAGTGCTCCCACGCAAACAAATCATAGAGAGCTTCATAACTTTCCACTTTGCTGCCCTTTACCCAACCATCCATGGCTCTGCAAAAATAAGACACATATTCAACCCACGTCGTACCAGGCAACTTCTTACATTCTCTAAAAGCTTGTCTGTACTGCTCGGGGGTTAAACCATATTGCAACATTAAAGCATCTTTCATATGAGCATACAACATCCTATCCGCAACAGGCATGTCTAACAGGGTATCTCTTCCCTCATTCACAAAGCGACCCCACAACCCCGCTCCCCAATTCTTCTCAGGGACCTGGTGGGCCAACAATGCTAACTCATATGCTTTAAACCATTGACCAATATCTTCATTCTTATTGTAATTTTTGATCACATCTTTCGGGAAGTAAAACTTACTTTCTGCAGGCTCGGATGGAATGCTGCCACCAGAGGGATTCAACTCTAACTTTTTAGCTTGGATATCCAGTTCCCTCAACCTGGCTTCACGCTCCAAAGCTAACTTCTCTCGTTCAAACTCCAACTTTTTGATCTCTAAATCAGCTTCCTTTCTACCTCTTGCATTTTCTAACTCCAACTGCCCATTTATCTTTAACCTTGCCATCTCCATGTTGTAAGCTCGCTCTTTCGCCCTTTCTTCTCTTTCTTCAGGGGAAAGACCTTTGGAGGAAACACTGCTTCCGGGAGAGGGCACAGGTCCATTCACTGGCACCTCCTCATCCCCTTCCTCTGTGGGTACCACCACCACATCAGAGGGATTTCTGGACTCCCACCAGGCCTGCAATGCTTTATAAAAATCATCTTTTCTCGAGAGGCCGGTGGTAGGAACTCCAAACTGGTCGCAAAAGTGTTTCAGCTCATCTTTCTTGTATTTCTTTAGCTTACTCCTCTCGAACTCCTCCACAACAACGATAGCAGGGGCAGTGACTCCGTTGTCACTCATGGTTAAAACTGGCAGTGTTCAGAAAATCAAGTTTCAGGAAAGCGGAGAACAAAAATAGGATCCTTCCGAATCAGATTGTGACTGCGTTATGGTCTGCTTTCACTACGTAGCGCACACTAATCACTGTACATGGGTCATAAATGCAAGGTCCAAATCCTCACCGCTGCATCCAATGTTAGAACCGGCTGTCTCTAGTTGGCAGAGGTATGCACTTCTGACAAATAGGGACACTCCTTTTCTAGTTAGGGCAAGGGGATCACACCCTTCGATAACCCCTGCTCACCCCCTTGGTAGCTTGGCAGAGCAGAACAGGCTTATCTCAGAGGCTGTGTGTTAAGCAATTATGACCACATACAGTAATACAGTGAATACACTACAAATGGACACGACACCGTAGTATTATAAAAATAAGTATTTTTATATAAGGCTTAGCACAAGACCAAAATAACGGCAAAACTGTACACAATCGGAATAAATACGTTCGGGAAGGAAAAAGGATAGTTCAAAGGTAGTTTCTTCTTTAGCACAAAACTCTTTAGTATCAAGCAATTCTTCTTCTTGGAAACACAGTTCTTAGCAACAGGGTAACTCACACGGGAGCTACACAACGCTGGGGCAAAGGTAATCCACAGGTTCGGCGTCGACCGCGAGGAGCGCTGCGTCGGGCCTGGAGTCACACGGACCCCCAACAACACAGTACCTTAGGAAAAAGAAGCACACGATGATCAGCGGCGTCGAGCAATCCGGCGTCGCGTCTTCGGTGTCGATCAGGCCTCAGCAGGCGTTGTCGATGATGCAGTTGCACAGAGTGAGCAGCGATCACGGCGTCGAAGGGCACACGGTTGATGCGATCAGCAGCGGGGCCGACACGAGGTCCTCTGGAGTTAGAGCCGCACTCCTACTCACTGGCGTTGCTGCTGGCGTCGGTTGGGCCCAGCGTCCGATCGTCGTGGTCGCTGGTTCTTTCAGAGGTGCTGGATTCACACTTCCAGCGGATAGCACTTTTTAGCAGGTGAAGTCCTTTAGCCCTGTGACTTCGGCAGGAGACTGGCACTCTTCCAGTCCTTGGAGATTTTCTTAGCAAGCGTGAGAGTACACACACAGTTCCTCTCTCCTGGTTCCTTGGCAAAAATAAAGAAGCACTGTAGGATTCCCCCAACAACAGCACACTGGCAGAAGGGGTAGACAGTCCTTTAGATCAGCAGGCTTCTTGTCCTTGGTTACAGGGTTCCTTGTCAGAAGTGATCTAAATTCTTGGTTCAGGGGTCCTTCTCTTATACCCCTTTTCGTCTTTGATCCCTTTGTCTATGCCGGGGGTTTCCCAACACCCTGGGTCTGCGGTGGGTGGAGCTAGGCAGTAGCACCTGGCCTATTCATTGAGCCGGGCCGGGTCCTCAGACGCCCCGCAGGAGGTGGAGCCAGCATTGACACTGGCAGGAGCAGAGCTATCGCCCTCCTGGCAGGAGGTGGGGCCAGGATCGTCCATGGCAGGTACAGAGCCATCAGTCGCTCGGCAGGAGGCGGAGCCAGCATTGTATCAGGCAAGGCAGGCTATCAACAACTACTCTCCCCCTACTCTCAACGTAATGTCCCACTCATCCCACACTGACTCATCCAGACCTCTTGGAGCCACCCAGCTCCTGTCACACACACGTCAGACCAGCAGAGACCAGATATGGTTAGACAAGAAAATAGACACTTTCTAAAAGTGCTATTTTCGAACCCAGAGTCCAAAAACCATCCACACCAACGGATGCGTAATTAAACCCCGAGTTCAGGGGTACCAAACTCGACATTGCACCATGCTCCCCGGGCCAGCTAGGATTATAGCGTTAATAATCCCGGCGGCCCATTCTACACAACGGAGAGCAGGCTACCTTGCAATAGTGAAGCCCTAAGATGGCGGCACTTCACTACCAGGACAGACCAACTTGGTCAGGCTTGTCCTACCTTACACTTACAATGCACCCTGCCCATGGGCCTACCATAGGGGTGACTAACATGAAGTTAAGGGAAGGTTGGAGGGGCTGGCAGGTAGGTATACCTGCGCAGCCGACGTGACAGTGCAAGACTGCACGTGGGTCTCGCAATGACCGACCCGTAGACATTCTTTTACAAGGCCGCTCCTGTGGGTGGCACAACACGTGCTGCAAGCCCACGAGCGGCATTTGCATTTACAAGCCCCGGCACTCCTGGTGCACTAGACTAGGGACTGACAGTAAACCAAATAAGCCAAACATGGAGACAATAGATACATCATTTTAACATAGGGAGCACTTGCGCTATGGCACTGATCAGCAGTGACACGGCGCCCAAAGCATATACCAGCAAAACATCGTAAAACAGTAGAGGCAAACAGAAAAAATGGAGGAGAGACTCAAGCCAATGATGTCAGGTCTAACACGTGTCCCCTCCAGCTGAAATGTGGGGAGAACTACCCTTAACCTAGGGAGTCCTCATCACTAAGGCGGAAAAATCTGGACAGACCATCAGCATTGGCGTGATCTGTACCAGGGCGGTGTTCCACCGTAAAGTCCATCCCCTGTAGAGCAATGGACCACCTCAACAGTTTTGGATTCTCACCCCTCATTTGCATTAACCATCTGAGGGGCCTGTGGTCTGTCTGAACCCGGAAGTGAGTCCCAAACAGGTAGGGTCTTAACTTCTTCAGCGCCCAGACCACAGCAAATGCTTCTCTTTCTATCGCACTCCACCTCGTTTCCCTGGGAAGTAACCTCCTACTGATGAAGGCTACCGGCAAGTCTCGGCCCTCTTCATTCACCTGAGCTAGAACAGCCCCCACGCCATGCTCTGAAGCGTCCGTCTGAACAATGAATTCTTTCGAAAAGTCGGGTGCCTGGAGTATAGGTGCTGTGCACATTGCAGTTTTCAGGGTGTCAAAGGCTGTTTGACAGGCATCAGTCCAGATCACGTTTCGTGGCTGCTTCCTGGAAGTCAGCGAAGTCAAGGGGTGCACAATGTTACCGTAATCCTTGACAAACCTCCTGTAATAACCCGTGAGTCCTAAGAAGGCTCTCACCTGTGTTTGGGTTTTGGGCGGCGCCCAAGCCAGGATGGTATCAATCTTGGGTTGCAGGGGGGCCACCTTACCGCTCCCTACTTGGTGCCCCAAGTACACCACAGAACCCTGCCCAATCTGGCACTTACTGGCCTTGATTGTGAGGCCTGCTCCGCGCAGAGCCAACAACACTTCCTGGAGGTGACGCACGTGTTCCTCCCAGCTGGCGATGTCGTCCAGGTAGGCGGCGCTGAATTCCTCCAGTCCAGCCAAGACCTGGTTGACCAACCTCTGGAAGGTGGCGGGGGCATTCTTCATCCCAAAGGGCATCACCCGGAACTGGTATAGCCCATCTGGTGTGGCAAATGCTGACCTCTCTTTTGCCCCATCAGTCAAGGCGATCTGCCAGTACCCAGACGTTAAGTCAAACGTACTAAGGTACCGGGCAGCCCCCAACCGATCGATGAGCTCATCAGCTCTGGGGATGGGGTGCGCGTCAGTCTTCGTGACTGAATTGAGCCCTCGGTAGTCCACGCAGAACCGGAGTTCCGGTGAAGCACCAGGCGCTGCAGCCTTCGAGACCAAGACCACTGGGCTGGCCCAAGGACTGCTAGAGGACTCAATCACCCCTAACGCGAACATTTTGGAGACCTCCTCCTTAATGTACGCTCTGACCTTGTCAGTCACTCTGTAAGCCTTGTGCTTCACAGGAGGACTGTCTCCGGTGTCAACGTCATGGACACACCAATGCGTGACACCTGGAACCAAGGAAAACAGATCCGGGAATTGTCCCAACAGGTGGCGACAATCCTGTTTCTGCTCAAGGGTCAGTGTGTCAGAGAGGACCACACCATCCACTGACCCGTCTTGCTCTTTAGCATACAGGAGGTCAGGAAGAGGCTCACTCTCCTCCTCCGTTCCATCATCTGTCGCCAAGAGCATGCCCACTTCGGACCTTTCTAAGTGGGGCTTCAAACGGTTGACATGCAGGACCCGCAAGGGGTTCCTGGGAGATTTCAAGTCCACCAAGTAGGTGACATCGCTCTTCTTCTCCACAACCTTAAACGGTCCAGTCCACCTGTCCTTGAGCGCACAAGGTTCCACAGGGGACATGACCCACACTTCCTGACCAGGCTGAAGCTCTACCAGAGTGGCATTCCGGTCGTACCATCGCTTCATCTCCTCCTGGCTGGCCTCCAGATTTGCCTGAGCAAGTTCTCTGAAGCGCCGAGTCTGGTTCCAAAAGGCCAGCATGTAACTGTATACATCCTGGGGAGGTTTCCTGGGAGATTGCTCCCAGCCTTCCTTGACTAGACTCAGAGGTCCTCTTACCGGGGGACCGTATAAGAGCTCAAAGGCACTGAACCCTAGAGCCTTCTGCGGCACCTCACGGTAAGCAAACAACAGGCATGGCAAGAGGACGCCCCATTTCCGCCTCATTGGTTCTTCAAGACCCATAATCATGCCTTTCAGGGTCCGGTTGAATCTCTCAACCAGCCCATTTCCTTGAGGGTGGTAAGGAGTGGTGAACCTGTAGGTTACCCCACACTCCTTCCACAGAGACTTCATATAGTTCGAAATGAAGTTGGTGCCTCGGTCGGACACCACCTCTCTGGGGAACCCCATCCGGGAGAAAACACCCATCAGTGCCCGTCCCACCACGGGGGCCGTCACTGTCCTGAGAGGGATGGCTTCCGGGTACCTCGTGGCATGGTCCACCAAGACCAGGATGAACCTGTTGCCTAGGGCTGTCTTGGGGTCCAGGGGCCCAACAATGTCAATACCCACCCGGTCAAAGGGGGTGCTGACCACTGGAAAAGGTTGGAGGGGAGCCTTCTGCTTCCTTCCGCTTTTCCCACTTGCCTGGCAAGTGCGACAAGTCTTGCAATGGATGTCTACATCCCTACGCATCTGAGGCCAATAAAAATGGGTGACAAGCCTGTCATAGGTCTTGTCCTGCCCCAGATGTCCAGCTAACGGTACGTCATGAGCCAAACCCAGTAGGAAGGCTCTGAAGCGCTGGGGGACCACCAGCACACGGGCTGACCCAGGTTCAGCAGCCTTAGGCTCGCTATACAGGAGGTCGTTCTCCCAGTACACAAAATGTGACCCTGACTGATCACCTGAGGATTGGGCTGAGGCCTGCTGCCTCATGCCCACAAGAGAAGGGCACTCTTTCTGTTCCGCACAGAATTCCTCCCTGGAGGGACCACCATCCTGCTGCCAATGGGTCAGCTCGGGCAGATCTCCCAGTTCGGCAATTTGTTCCCCTGTGGGCTCCAGGGCATCCCCCTCAGGGTCTACCTCCTTCTGGACCACGGGAACAACGGGGGCCGGTTTCCCGCGCCTCCTGCCTCTTCTCTTCACAGCTGGGTCCTGGACCGTACTTCCAGGCTCCGGGACCCCATTAACACCCTTACTCGCTGTCATGGATCGAGTGGTTGCACACACCCACTCTGGCACACCCAACATTTTCAAATGCGCCGCTCGCTCCACCTTAGCCCAAGGGGAGTCTTCCAAATCATTGCCCAGGAGACAGTCGACAGGCATGGCGGGCCTCACAGCAACCTGAAGAGTACCTGAAACTCCCCCCCATTCAAAGGAAACCTGAGCCACCTCACACTCTTTCTGGGAGTTATCGGCAGCTATCACGGGGTAGAATGCGTGGGGAACCACCTGCTCTCGGGACACCAAGTGACACTTGACAGCTGTCACACTCGCTCCGGTGTCTCTGAGGGCTTCCACTCTATGGCCATTAATGGTCACCCACTGCCTATACTTACTAGTGTTACTAGGCAGAGGGGGTGGAGGGACCATTTGCATGTCTCCGAGCGAGACCAGGGACATTTCTGCGGGACCCCTCCCACCACGGACAACCATCTCCTCCCCTCCCAAGGCTACACTTGCCAACTGACGAGGGGGTGCACGCGGCGGTGCATTCGAATCCTTCTTGGGACACTGGGGGTCATAAAACCGGTGTCCCACCTGCCCACAACCGTAGCAGGTTAGGGGGCCCCTATGAACAGGTTTACCCGTCGGGCCCCTGACTTCTTCTCAGGGGGAGGCTGGGAACCCTTCCCTTGGTTCCCTTGGGGATTACTTTGGGGCCCTTTCTGAGACTCCTTCTGTTTACCCTTGTCCCCCCCACTCTTCTGCTGGGGACCCTGCCCACCTTTGGCTGAGTCTCCCACTGGACCCTTGTGGACCCTGGTACTGACCCAGCGGTCCGCCTCCTCAGCAAGTTTTCTAGGGTTAGATATCTTGCTATCAATCAGGTGCTGGCGCAGCTCTGGAAAACAGTTATTGGACAAGTGCTCCCACGCAAACAAATCATAGAGAGCTTCATAACTTTCCACTTTGCTGCCCTTTACCCAACCATCCATGGCTCTGCAAAAATAAGACACATATTCAACCCACGTCGTACCAGGCAACTTCTTACATTCTCTAAAAGCTTGTCTGTACTGCTCGGGGGTTAAACCATATTGCAACATTAAAGCATCTTTCATATGAGCATACAACATCCTATCCGCAACAGGCATGTCTAACAGGGTATCTCTTCCCTCATTCACAAAGCGACCCCACAACCCCGCTCCCCAATTCTTCTCAGGGACCTGGTGGGCCAACAATGCTAACTCATATGCTTTAAACCATTGACCAATATCTTCATTCTTATTGTAATTTTTGATCACATCTTTCGGGAAGTAAAACTTACTTTCTGCAGGCTCGGATGGAATGCTGCCACCAGAGGGATTCAACTCTAACTTTTTAGCTTGGATATCCAGTTCCCTCAACCTGGCTTCACGCTCCAAAGCTAACTTCTCTCGTTCAAACTCCAACTTTTTGATCTCTAAATCAGCTTCCCTTCTACCTCTTGCATTTTCTAACTCCAACTGCCCATTTATCTTTAACCTTGCCATCTCCATGTTGTAAGCTCGCTCTTTCGCCCTTTCTTCTCTTTCTTCAGGGGAAAGACCTTTGGAGGAAACACTGCTTCCGGGAGAGGGCACAGGTCCATTCACTGGCACCTCCTCATCCCCTTCCTCTGTGGGTACCACCACCACATCAGAGGGATTTCTGGACTCCCACCAGGCCTGCAATGCTTTATAAAAATCATCTTTTCTCGAGAGGCCGGTGGTAGGAACTCCAAACTGGTCGCAAAAGTGTTTCAGCTCATCTTTCTTGTATTTCTTTAGCTTACTCCTCTCGAACTCCTCCACAACAACGATAGCAGGGGCAGTGACTCCGTTGTCACTCATGGTTAAAACTGGCAGTGTTCAGAAAATCAAGTTTCAGGAAAGCGGAGAACAAAAATAGGATCCTTCCGAATCAGATTGTGACTGCGTTATGGTCTGCTTTCACTACGTAGCGCACACTAATCACTGTACATGGGTCATAAATGCAAGGTCCAAATCCTCACCGCTGCATCCAATGTTAGAACCGGCTGTCTCTAGTTGGCAGAGGTATGCACTTCTGACAAATAGGGACACTCCTTTTCTAGTTAGGGCAAGGGGATCACACCCTTCGATAACCCCTGCTCACCCCCTTGGTAGCTTGGCAGAGCAGAACAGGCTTATCTCAGAGGCTGTGTGTTAAGCAATTATGACCACATACAGTAATACAGTGAATACACTACAAATGGACACGACACCGTAGTATTATAAAAATAAGTATTTTTATATAAGGCTTAGCACAAGACCAAAATAACGGCAAAACTGTACACAATCGGAATAAATACGTTCGGGAAGGAAAAAGGATAGTTCAAAGGTAGTTTCTTCTTTAGCACAAAACTCTTTAGTATCAAGCAATTCTTCTTCTTGGAAACACAGTTCTTAGCAACAGGGTAACTCACACGGGAGCTACACAACGCTGGGGCAAAGGTAATCCACAGGTTCGGCGTCGACCGCGAGGAGCGCTGCGTCGGGCCTGGAGTCACACGGACCCCCAACAACACAGTACCTTAGGAAAATGAAGCACACGATGATCAGTGGAAGGGTTGAGATTTTGATCAATACCTTATCACTATCGATCTAAAACCCCGGTCTGGCCGACTGAATCTTTATTGCCTGTCATTGAGGAAAGAAAGTGCATCTCTTACCAAGTTAGTTCTCCCAGTAAAGGACTCTGCTTCAAAGGATCACAAACAACTTCTAGCTTTCAAAGATTTATTATAAGTTGCAGGTACAAGCATCTCAAAATGAGATTCACCAGATACACGGGCCCAACTACGTACACGTGTTCTCTGAAAGCCCTCAGACGAACAACGGAAACTATCAATACCAGTTCTAAAAACAATAGTGCTATTAGCATAGACACATATTGAAATCTATCACTCATTTACAGGCGGAAGGAAAATACAGGTTAGGCTTTCCCTACCCTGCTCTAGATGGTATCCCTACTTAACCAGGTCTCAACCTATCAAAGGTGTCAGCAGTGAATGACTCCCAAGGGAAGCCACCCACTCTCGAACTCTTGGTGAAAACCTATAGTTCTCCAATCATGGCCCCTCTCTGCCTACCCATCCGCTCTCTAAAGGGTCCTCAGGCGTCTGCTCTAACTCCACCCAGGGGTGCTGTCCCTAATACAAAAATCCAACAACATTTAGGACGCCCCTTGTGAGACGCCCCTCACGTGGTGTAGCTTCTGGCTTTTTCCATGATGAGGCCTTGTGGTTAGAATCGACCTTGCTTCTCAGACTCTTCTCCGGCCCGCTGATACCCCTTAAACATTCCGGAACCCTCCTCCATGTCTGGTCCATTTCTTGAACAAGCTTCTATTCATTATATTAATAATTGAATACCCCCTTTTCTCTTCCAGACAGACATCTGCAGCCTAATCCCAATTCTCATGGTCTTCCAACCGCATTGCAACATTCCCCAACCCAGACTAATACGTATAAATCAACATTAAAGCTTTCCAACTCTACAACATTTTATAGCATTCAACTTCTTCTTTAATTATTAGCATGTTAGTACTCATATTCTACTGATTTCGGTAAACACATCTATAAATCAAAAAGCCTACTCATTAATACTAAACATTAGTGCAATCCATATTGTGAATTTTAATCACCTTCCCCCTCCCGCCTTGCTCTGGCCCTGAGGCCTACCACATTTCAACGTTTCCGTATGCCATCTTACATTTTAGCAGCTACACAACATGGATTCAGGAATAATCACGCTTAATAAAATCGTATTACTTCACACATTTCTGTATTAGTTCCACTTCTATTTAAACTTCTATATTAACTACACATTTCAGAAAATAACTATGGATACTATCAGCACTCATGGCATTTCTCTTCATGATTTGTGCTTACTACGTGTAAGTGTGATGTATTTCTACATTTTGGTCAGTTTGCGCTCTCTCAGTTCCCCCCTTTGATGACCTCTCGGGGTCATCATTAATATTCAAACTGCAGTGATTGCTAGCATAACTCGTTTCTGTGTTTCCAAAGCCCTCAGACTCCGGTACTGACTATCTTGTATGGCAGCCAATCTCTGCAGCTGTTTTCTCCGAGCCCTCTCTGACCTTCTTGATCTGTACCATTTGAATACCCTCACCAATCCCCACAACACGATCCCACAGATCAATATTATGATGATAGGTTTTAGTATTTTCCACACAAAGCTTTTGCCTAAGGTGGTGAGCCAACCTCCAGCGTCACTTATCCCTTGGCCCACCTTTTCCCAGACATTTTCTCTGCTCAGGTCTTCGATCTCCTTGTGAATATCAGTTATGTTCCTAATAACCTTTTCAAGGGGCTTCGAATTGTCTGGAATGTAAGTACAACATTCTTGGACCTTCAAAGCCTTACAGACTCCGCCCTCTTTTGCTAATAGGACATCTAAGGCAAGACGGTTCTGAAGAACCATAGCCCTTATCGATTGCATCTCTCCTTCTACCAGCATTAAGGACTGAGCAGTGCTGGCAGACAACCTGTCTACGACTGTTGCTAGTCGTCTAATTTTAACATCATTAAGAATTAATCCCAGAAGAGGGAACACAGCTCCAAAGACATCTCCAACCATTTCTACACCTCCTACATCTCTCCTTCCCCTTGATGCTGTCTTGCCCTCGATGATCTCTAAGTCTTGGGCATGGTATATTTTAGGGAAGATAATTGCCAAGTAACATGAGCCATACCAATTATCAGGTAGCTTCACGTAAGCATTTCTTCCACATACGAAGTATACATTTGGAATCACTTGCATTCCCTTCAGAAAGTCCTTGGTGTAGTACTCTAAATTGAAAGCATGTTCACAGCTAACTTCTCCCACGTATACATTTTCATAATACGTTTTGGCTCTATGAAGACATAACTTTCCTCTCTGCGTTCTATCTAAAGCTATTGGACCACTACTACCCTTTCTCTTGTGTGCCTTTTCTTCATCGGTCCAATCTGTTTTCCATTGTCCTGATTTTTTCAAAATCTTTTGTCTCCTATTCCGATCATCCACCTGCCCTATGAACTTTTTCTCGACTTCTGACACCTTGCATGTCAGGTTATTTCTGCGGGCATGTGAAGTATCTAAAGTAATCCAAGGAATGAAAAACTTTGCCAACCTGTCTTCACTCTTCCAGTAGTCCCATTTATTCATTTGTTTATAATTTGGGACTTCTGGTAACACTGCATCATAATTGGAGAAATAGTATTCAAAACTATCTCTCCCATAAAATATACTAAGCAACAAGCTACATGTAATGCCATATGTCAGAGGGAGGTGATGATATCGAATGCCTTCATCTACAGACGCCGGCAACTGCATGCAGACGTAACAGTCCTTGACCTCCATGGCATCCACGTATTCATATAATAATTTTGCATAAGCATTTGACCTAAAGTCACCTTGGGACTCATCCACGTGTAACCTGCGGGCTTCTGCAGCTAATAACGCTTTCTCTTGTGTGTTTTCCCCTTTCCCACCAGCAACGGTGGGTGTAAGCGCCTCTACAGATTTCACATCAGTTACCTTTGCCTCTTCCTCACGTCCCTTTACATAGGAGACTGTTACTACTAAAGCTATTAATATTATCACTCCTACTATTAGTGTACCTATTACACATTTCGCTCTGCGGTTCTGGGTACCAGCCTCCATTTCGTCAGATAGTGTGGCTCTCTCGTAACTCAGCACAAAGTTCCTTTCTTTTTTTCGTTCCTTTACAGTCTCTTTACTCCTTTTGTCTTGAGAACCACGCAACTGGAAGCTGACAACCTTTTCCGCAAAAGTTCCTTTTAGTTCAATATAGACAACCCTAGCCCTTCTCCATCAACTCAGGGAAAGTCCCTAAGATTCTCTGCTTCCTAGGCGCTAGGTAATCTTCTTTTCTTCACACTTATTTACAAAGTCCTTTAAGCATCCACTATCAGGCGCTCGCCTGCAGCTTCGACAGCAAAATTCAATATTTCCAGACGAAGATTGTGCTCTTCTGCGGCTGATATCTTTGTACCAAAATCAGGGAATTGCAATTCTGTGAGAAACATGTCCTTTATCTTGCTGAGGCGGGGAGGACGGGGGAGCATGAATGTCAGTGACCCTTCTTGTTCGACTCCGGGTACTAACAGTCGTATCTCCACTGTTACGATGGGCTCAGAACTGGACACCACCACCGCTCGGATCCTCCCTGTCACTGGTTTCGAAGCCATCTGTCGCCAGATATGTCCACTCAGGGGTGGAGTATCTTCTGTTAGGCACCCGCACTCTTCTTGACCTCCTCAACTCCGGTGCTTCAGCGCCCTGAGCACCGTCTTCTGGGTCTGAGTCTTCTGATATCGGAGGAAGGGTTCTCTCCAGAGTTGACCTTAGGCTAGAGCTCCTTCTTTGCGGCCAATCAGCTTCTCCGCGTACCCTTCTACTCCGTCTTCTTCTCGTTTGTTCACGCTCTCTGTCAGACCTATCAGCGTCTGACTCGTACTCCCAGCTACTTTCCCCTTCAGTAGCGTCGTCTGTCTCGCTGTTGTACTGACCGTCCTCAGCTTGGTCAGACTCGTTCCCTGCTTCCGCTGGCACCTCTACAGCTTGGCTAGCCCCCTCTATGGCTTCTCGGTCCGCTGCTGAACGTCTATCCGAGAGAGGAGCTGTTTCTTCCAGAGGTGCTGGAACTCTCCGCGTGTGCGACGCGTGGATCCAATTGGGCAGGCCTCCCACTTTCACAGCCGTGTTTGTGGTCAGGATGATCTGGAAGGGCCCACGCCAACGAACATCCAAGCAGCTGCTTCTCACGTGCTTTTTCACCAGGACCCAGTCCCCAGGAAGCAAGTCATGACAAGGGTCCTGGCACGATGGTACCTCGGCAGCCTGCACCTGAAGGGACACAGAATGAATGGCGTCAGACAGCCCCTTACAATAGTCCAGGATCATATCATCTGTGATGCTAATCAATGCAGCAGTTGGGACAGAAGGTAACCTCATTGCTCTTCCCATCAACACCTCGTGAGGAGACAAACCCGTTCTCCTATCCGGGGTACTACGGAGGCTCATAAGGACCAATGGCAACGCATCAGGCCAACTCAAGGATGTTGATGAACACACCTTCGCAATTCTGGCCTTGATGGTGCCATTTATCTGCTCCACAATTCCTGAAGCTTCTGGTCGATAACTGCAATGTAGTTTCTGATCTATATTCAAAGCTGCACAAATCATTTTCACAAGCGAGCTGTTGAAATGCGTTCCCCTATCTGATTCCAAAGAGGCCGGCACCCCGAAGCGCGGGATAAGTTCCCTAAGCAATATCTTAGCTACTGTGAGGGTGTCGCACCTGCGTGTAGGATATGCCTCAACCCATCTGGAGAAAACGCAAACAACCACCAGGATATAACGGAGGCGGCTGCACCTTGGCATTTCAATAAAATCTATCTGCATTCGGTTGAATGGACCTCCTGACCTCCCTATGTGGCTCAGTGCAACTGGTGTCTTTTTCCCTACATTCAACTGCTGGCACGTCACACAACGCTGGCACACTGCTTCGGCTGCTACTCTGAACTTGGGGTTGTACCAGGTCTGTCTAAACACTCTCAGCATAGCATCTCTTCCTAAGTGGACAGGACCATGTATGTGTCGGGCCATTGGGCTCACCATCTCATTGGGCAACACTGCTCTGCCATCTGCTGAAACCCAGAAATGGGCCTCCCCCACTACACATCCTGCCTTTTGCCATGTTTCTCTTTCACAGTCAGGAGCATTTTCTTGCATCTCCTTCAGTTCGTCCCAAGTATCAACAGTTTCCAATATCATAGCTAATTCAGTCCTTACATTTATTCCACCCACTTCCACCTCGGTGAAAGAGTACCCTGTTTCCGCGCAATACCGTGCGACTTCGTCGGCATATCTATTGCCTTGTGACACGAAGTCCATATTTCTGGTATGTGCGGTACACTTCACAACTGCGATACCTGCTGGACATTGCAATGCCTCTAACAACAGGCGCACAAACTCTCCATTGCGAATGGGAGAGCCTGAAGAGGTCATGAAACCTCTTTGAGACCATAACTGCCCGTAATCATGAACTACCCCGTAACCATATTGACTGTCAGTGTATATGGTGACTCGGATTTGATTGCTTGCCAGGCAGGCACGCGTCAGGGCAATAATCTCGGCTACCTGAGCGGAGTGTACTCCTTCCAGGCATCCAGCTTCCACTACTCCAGTAATTGTACAAACAGCGTAAGCTGCTCTTAACTGCCCAACTTCGTCTCTTACACATGAGCCATCGACAAAGAAAATTTCATCTGGGTCGGTCAGTGGCTCATCTACGATGTCGGGTCTTGGTTTGGTGCATAGTTCAGTCACATCGAGGCAGTCATGGTCTGTACATTCATCATCACCCTCAATATCGTTTGGAAGTGGCATCAAGGTGGCAGGGTTCAAAACAGAGCATCTCCTGAGGGTCACGTTCTCTGCAGCAAGAATAACTTGCTCATAGCGCGTGAGCCTGCTATTCGTCAGATGCTGGGTTTTGGTCCTGGTCATCAACAATTCAACAGAGTGGGGCACATGCACCTCTAATGGGTGCCCCATTACAATATTCTCACATCTCTTAATGCTGACACCCGTTGCGGCAACGGATTTGAGACATCCGGGCAACGCTGCGGCTACTGGGTCTAAAGTAGCCGAGAAATACGCGACTGGTCTACGGGCATTCCCATGGATTTGGACTAACACAGACAGCGCGCATCCTTCTCTCTCACAGCAATAGAGCAAAAATGGTTTATCGTAATCTGGCATTCCCAGAGCCGGAGCACGACACAAGTCCTCTCTCAGCTGCAGGAACGCCATCAAACAGTCTTTGTCCCATGGTACCGGATCACTCACCTCCTTGTGCGTCAGTTTTTGTAAGGGCTTTGCTTTCAGTGAAAAGTTTGCGATCCACTGTCGGCAATATCCCACCATTCCTAGAAACATCCTGACTTCTCTCTGCGTTTTAGGTGCATTCATCTTCATGATGGCCTCTATCCTGTCTGGTGACACCTTCCGTTTTCCTTTCTCAATTCTGTGTCCCAAGTACTGTACCTCTGTCAGGCAGTACTGCAATTTTCCCGGGGACACCTTATGCCCATTTTCGGCTAGATGGTTTAACAAAGCAATAGAGTCTTCCCTGCAAGCTTCCTCTGTCTCTGACGCCACAAGGAGGTCGTCTATGTACTGGACCAGAACTGACCTCTGGGGCAGTACTAGACTTTCAAGATTTCTCTTCAGGAGCTGGTTGAAGATCGATGGGCTCTCTGTATACCCCTGAGGAATACGACACCATGTTAGGACGCGACCTTCCAGCTTAAATGCGAAAAGAAAATGGCTTTCTTCGTCCAAAGGGATCGAAAAGAAAGCCTGGCAAAGATCAATTACAGTGAACCATTCTGCTTGGAACGGTATCTGAAACAGTATCACGGATGGATTCGGTACCACTGGACAACACGAAACGACTATATTATTAATCTTTCTGAGGTCCTGTACTATCCGAAATTTCCCATTTGGTTTCTGCAGACCCATAATCGGGGAGTTACATGGACTACCCACGATTTCCTTCAGTATTCCCTGCTTAATCATGGACTCAATCACGGGTTTTATGCCTGCAATCGTTTCTGGGGTCAATTTATACTGAGGGGTTCTTGGGACCTCAGCATGTGGTTTCACTACAATTTTCACTGGGTCTACTCCTTTCACCAACCCAATCTCTTCCCCAGTGAAATCCCATACTTCCGGAGCAACGGTCTCTCTCAGATCCCAGGGGAGCTCGTCTACTGTCAAAGTGGGATACAGTTCCACACATATTCTGGAGTTGGCGACTTTAAAGTCAGCATCATCATCATTTGTCAGTACCTCCACTCCTTGCGGTGTACAATATATAGTGCAGTTCAATTTGCATAAAAGATCTCTTCCTAGCAGACATACAGGACTAGAATCGCAAACCACAAACTGGTGCTCATCACTGTACTTCCCTATTTTCACCTGCACGGGTTCCGTCAGAGGACTGGTCATTCTCCTGTTAGCGACCCCCACCACTTGTATGGTCTCTCCAGACATGGGCAGGCCTGGCACTGCGGCTGACCTGATCGTGGATCTGGTGGCTCCTGTGTCCACTAGAAATGTCGTGGGGAACCCTGCCACTTCGGCCTCAACATAGGGTCCCCTCTGATCTACCTCCAGAGCTGCCCCGAGGGTGCAGTCATCCCTTTCTACCCTCTGTCCAGTTAGTGGGTCCACATAATAGCATTCCTCTCCCCCGACAAACAGTGGCATCTGTCTATAGGTCTTACCCATAGTCCCTACTCTGGGTGGCTGCGGGAACTGAGCTCGGGGAGGTGGCCCCCCCCCTTTGAGCACCTTTCCCTGGTACTGCGTTACCCCTCTTGCAGGCGCACTCTGGGTCACTTCCTCTTCTACCTCTTGGTCTCCTATCTCAACATTATAGGGACACTCGCGTTTCCAATGTCCCACCTCGTTACACTGGTGGCACCTAGTTGTTTTCTTTAAGGCAGTTATATCTATCCTGGGTCTAAAGGTGGAGTTCTCCTCATTGCCCTTGTTCTGACTGTACTGTTTCTTTCCTCCAGTACCGTTTCCTGGTTGCTGTTGCTGCTGTCCCCCCTTCCCAGCTGCCTGCATCTGTACCACCATCAGTTTCTCCTTTAGTTTCTTAGCCTTGGAGTCTATCTCATCACAGCAGTACCTGGCATACCTCAGTATTTCGTCTAGGGGTTTATTTTGCCAACAGATCAAGTGTTGCTGTATCATTAAACTAATGTCCGGTCTCAGGCCCAAGACGAACTTGGACACAAATTGCCCTATGTCCTTTGGATCCATTACATCCAGACCGCTATACTGTTTGAACGCCTTCAGCAATCTCTCATAGTATTCGTGAACTGTCTCTTTGGGTTCCTGTCTTGTTCGGTCAATTTTTACCCAATCTATGTCTTGCATTGGCACTTTATCTTTCAGCCAAGTCATTACTCTCTCGAACTTTGCCATCACACTCTCGGACGGCCCATTAGTCTTAGCATCTCTCTCGGGCTCTATGGTGGGCCACTCAGCGCTAACCTTGCATGCGGTCCACAAATCTCCTGGCACTACTATGTCAAACAGCGTGTTCAAATCTATCCATAGGACCTTTGAGATTTTTACGAATCTCTCAACTTGCTTATACCACTCCACTGGGTTTTCCCGCAATTTGGGGAAAGAGGTGGTAAAAGCAGATAAATCCCCCCTACTCCAAGGGACGTGGACATAGGTCCCATTTGCGACTTCCCTCAAAGGGTATGTCTCTACTCCCTGCTGTCCTCCTGGTGTCATCCCAAGTGTGCTTCTCCTGACGGTCCCTCTCTTGGACCACCTCTCTTCCCATTTATCTAGGGCCCTCCATGTCCTTATTCCAGTGATCAGTTCCCTTATGTGTGTTTTCAATCCGATGGTTCGCCTCTCATCTAGATCTCGGTCTGTGTAATGTAGCCTGTGGTTGCCCTGTAAGGCTTTGGTCCTTGACAGGTCTACCATGTATTTGCCTGCTAGTTCCACTAATTTCTCATGGGTTGCTCTCGCCTTTCGAGTTACGTCCTTTGCCATAAACAGAATTTCACCCTGCTCATACATGTCTATTCTTTCTAAGGACAGGGTACCGTCTACCATGTCATCCAGATCTGACTTTAAGCTTGAGACATCGAGTCTTTTAGCTTTTAATTCTGCTCGCAATATCTCCTTCGAGGGAGGTTCACAGGTGTCTCTCCCATCCCAACTCCGGGCCCTTCGTTTGGGTTCGGGAGAGTTGGGGAGTGCTCTCTCTTGTTCCCATCTCTCCAGATCCCATGCTCGGCCATCCGATCTTGGAAGGTGATGGAACACAGGCCTGTTACCCCCTATCTTACTCTGTCCGTTCTCTCCTCTTTTCTCACAGTAGGACTCCCTGTTATTCTCCCTTCGGTCCCCATCCCTTCTTGGCCTTGTATCACTCAGTATCTGATACGATCCTTCCTGGTTTCCCATATTCCCTGGGCTGCGCTCATGTCCGTCATCACAGGGACTATGGTGCGGCCTTTCGCAACTTCCACTCTGTTCTCTATTGTCTGGCACGCAGTGGATACACTTAAAACTGTCTCTGTACTCCCGAGCCCTTCTGTCTTCATCACTACGTATTGGGCGAGACACCCCCCCGTTTTCCAGGTCTGATCTACTTCCACTCCGGGCCCAATGGGTGCCTCTCCTACTGCCTTTCTCCCTCCCGTCCCACTCCGGACTGCTCTCTTCAGCCCCGCAGTGAGTCCGGGCTCTGCTGTCCTGCTTTTCCCTTTCAACTTCCGCAGTCATGATGTTCTTGTGAGCCTCTACTGCCTCATCCCACTTCTTCATGTACTCATTTAACTCCTGAAAGGATTTCCGTCCTGATCCCCTCATATCCTATGGCCATCTAATGTCCCCCAGATTCCCTGCCGTGGGTACTGGGGTGCTCCACTCTCTTGGTATCGGCAACTGGCTTGGGGAGTTGATCGTATCATTCCTCCTTGCCATCTCTGCTCTTTCTCTGTCCCTCCGTACCCGTTCCTCCCCTCTAGCTCTCTCTGGGTCATATATCGATACTATAGGACCTATGGTAACAGGTACCTGTAGTGCATCAGGTAACGCGTAGGATGTGGCACACTCCGTTTCTGGCGCTCTTTGCACCACAAACCTCCCGACCACCTGTTGCACTTGGCTAGGCTGGGACAGTTCTTTCTTTGCAGCAGGATCCCATTCGGAACTGGGAAGCGGCCCATGCTCTCCTGCATTGCCCCCCCCTTTCTCGGCATCTCCCCCTGCTCTGTTATACGGAGGCGGCCTATCTGTCAATAATCTGTTTATCAGGCTATCCTCTGTCTCGCTCTCGTCATCCTCTTCTAGGGGGTTTTTATTCCCGGGCATCTCTAACACTGGATACAATTTGTTTACTTCCATGTTATGCACCCTCCATCTTTTAGCATCCGCATCCCACTTGGCATCCTGTACTGCCCTTACCGAGCGTTTCACTCTTTCTTGCCGCCTGTTCATGTTCTTTTCATGCGCTGCCCTAATCCATGCATTAAGGGCTTCAAACTGGGTTGGTCTAGGCAAGGGTCTCGTTGAGGTCATAATTGCTTTTAATCTGTGTAGCACCTCTAATCTGAACGTCCCGTACTTCGGGAACGTGAGTTCCTCATTTCCATCTGTCATCTTACTCCACTCTGTGATCCATAGAATCGTATGCAGCCCAACATTTGTCCCCATATAACGGGCTGGTGTACCCTCCGGCGGGGCTTCTTCCCCTTCATACGATCCCCTGCGCTCTCTTTTAAACAGCGCTCTTAACCATTTAAAACACTTCATAATTATGCGCAAAATTTCCAGCTTGAATACTCTGTTTACTTCCTGATGACAATCCACCAATCCTAGCGCGGCTTAGCTAGCTGGCCTATCACAGCGCGGTCTTTCACCGGCCGGCCAATCCCAGCGCGGCACTTTCTGACGTCACTAGTCTCCGCTTCGCAGCAGCACCCCTCCTTTCTCAGCTCTCCTCGCGGTCATGCATGCGTCCCATTCATACTCCGAAAAATGACTACTTCCGACCAAGCGGTCACTTCCCTCGACTGTACGTCCACAGTCTATCTGTAATTGTCAACACAACTGACGAGATGTCTATCGTCTCTCTGATAGGTTCTTTACACACACAGTAACTTCCGACCAGCGTCTGTTACTCGCGCACTCACTCTTACGTTCCCCCTATCTGGTCCTTCGGGTGGTCACTGGTACCTCATGACCCCCTTCACACTGGTTAACAATTACTCTGAGTGTCCGATACACCCGAACCACTTAAGCTCTCCTTGAGCCTAAGATTTCCACCGGTTGCGCGCGCTCACAACCTGTTCCACAGTCTCTCTACAGTCATTCAACTCCGCCAGACATTACAACATAGATACAATACAAAACACCGCAATCTTAACACGCATGACCCTTTATACTCACTCTCGACCGATACTGCTGCTTTTCTGCCTCACGTCATCCGGTCCTTCTTCCGCGGGCGGTTCTTCCGATCATCGGTCTCTAGGGGGCTTGGGGTAATCTTAACCTGGCCTAGATCACCTTCCTCAAGAAGGCAACCATCCTCTGCTACCAACTGGAAGGGTTGAGATTTTGATCAATACCTTATCACTATCGATCTAAAACCCCGGTCTGGCCGACTGAATCTTTATTGCCTGTCATTGAGGAAAGAAAGTGCATCTCTTACCAAGTTAGTTCTCCCAGTAAAGGACTCTGCTTCAAAGGATCACAAACAACTTCTAGCTTTCAAAGATTTATTATAAGTTGCAGGTACAAGCATCTCAAAATGAGATTCACCAGATACACGGGCCCAACTACGTACACGTGTTCTCTGAAAGCCCTCAGACGAACAACGGAAACTATCAATACCAGTTCTAAAAACAATAGTGCTATTAGCATAGACACATATTGAAATCTATCACTCATTTACAGGCGGAAGGAAAATACAGGTTAGGCTTTCCCTACCCTGCTCTAGATGGTATCCCTACTTAACCAGGTCTCAACCTATCAAAGGTGTCAGCAGTGAATGACTCCCAAGGGAAGCCACCCACTCTCGAACTCTTGGTGAAAACCTATAGTTCTCCAATCATGGCCCCTCTCTGCCTACCCATCCGCTCTCTAAAGGGTCCTCAGGCGTCTGCTCTAACTCCACCCAGGGGTGCTGTCCCTAATACAAAAATCCAACAACATTTAGGACGCCCCTTGTGAGACGCCCCTCACGTGGTGTAGCTTCTGGCTTTTTCCATGATGAGGCCTTGTGGTTAGAATCGACCTTGCTTCTCAGACTCTTCTCCGGCCCGCTGATACCCCTTAAACATTCCGGAACCCTCCTCCATGTCTGGTCCATTTCTTGAACAAGCTTCTATTCATTATATTAATAATTGAATACCCCCTTTTCTCTTCCAGACAGACATCTGCAGCCTAATCCCAATTCTCATGGTCTTCCAACCGCATTGCAACATTCCCCAACCCAGACTAATACGTATAAATCAACATTAAAGCTTTCCAACTCTACAACATTTTATAGCATTCAACTTCTTCTTTAATTATTAGCATGTTAGTACTCATATTCTACTGATTTCGGTAAACACATCTATAAATCAAAAAGCCTACTCATTAATACTAAACATTAGTGCAATCCATATTGTGAATTTTAATCACCTTCCCCCTCCCGCCTTGCTCTGGCCCTGAGGCCTACCACATTTCAACGTTTCCGTATGCCATCTTACATTTTAGCAGCTACACAACATGGATTCAGGAATAATCACGCTTAATAAAATCGTATTACTTCACACATTTCTGTATTAGTTCCACTTCTATTTAAACTTCTATATTAACTACACATTTCAGAAAATAACTATGGATACTATCAGCACTCATGGCATTTCTCTTCATGATTTGTGCTTACTACGTGTAAGTGTGATGTATTTCTACATTTTGGTCAGTTTGCGCTCTCTCATCAGCGGCGTCAAGCAATCCGGCGTCGCGTCTTCGGTGTCGATCAGGCCTCAGCAGGCGTTGTCGATGATGCAGTTGCACAGAGTGAGCAGCGCTCACGGCGTCGAAGGGCACACGGTTGATGCGATCAGCAGCGGGGCCGACACGAGGTCCTCTGGAGTTAGAGCCGCACTCCTACTCACTGGCGTTGCTGCTGGCGTCGGTTGGGCCCAGCGTCCGATCGTCGTGGTCGCTGGTTCTTTCAGAGGTGCTGGATTCACACTTCCAGCGGATAGCACTTTTTAGCAGGTGAAGTCCTTTAGCCCTGTGACTTCGGCAGGAGACTGGCACTCTTCCAGTCCTTGGAGATTTTCTTAGCAAGCGTGAGAGTACACACACAGTTCCTCTCTCCTGGTTCCTTGGCAAAAATAAAGAAGCACTGCAGGATTCCCCCAACAGCAGCACACTGGCAGAAGGGGTAGACAGTCCTTTAGATCAGCAGGCTTCTTGTCCTTGGTTACAGGGTTCCTTGTCAGAAGTGATCTAAATTCTTGGTTCAGGGGTCCTTCTCTTATACCCCTTTTCGTCTTTGATCCCTTTGTCTATGCCGGGGGTTTCCCAACACCCTGGGTCTGCGGTGGGTGGAGCTAGGCAGTAGCACCTGGCCTATTCATTGAGCCGGGCCGGGTCCTCAGACGCCCCGCAGGAGGTGGAGCCAGCATTGACACTGGCAGGAGCAGAGCTATCGCCCTCCTGGCAGGAGGTGGGGCCAGGATCGTCCATGGCAGGTACAGAGCCATCAGTCGCTCGGCAGGAGGCGGAGCCAGCATTCTATCAGGCAAGGCAGGCTATCAACAACTACTCTCCCCCTATTCTCAACGTAATGTCCCACTCATCCCACACTGACTCATCCAGACCTCTTGGAGCCACCCAGCTCCTGTCACACACACGTCAGACCAGCAGAGACCAGATATGGTTAGACAAGAAAATAGACACTTTCTAAAAGTGCTATTTTCGAACCCAGAGTCCAAAAACCATCCACACCAACGGATGCGTAATTAAACCCCGAGTTCAGGGGTACCAAACTCGACATTGCACCATGCTCCCCGGGCCAGCTAGGATTATAGCGTTAATAATCCCGGCGGCCCATTCTACACAACGGAGAGCAGGCTACCTTGCAATAGTGAAGCCCTAAGATGGCGGCACTTCACTACCAGGACAGACCAACTTGGTCAGGCTTGTCCTACCTTACACTTACAATGCACCCTGCCCATGGGCCTACCATAGGGGTGACTAACATGAAGTTAAGGGAAGGTTGGAGGGGCTGGCAGGTAGGTATACCTGCGCAGCCGACGTGACAGTGCAAGACTGCACGTGGGTCTCGCAATGACCGACCCGTAGACATTCTTTTACAAGGCCGCTCCTGTGGGTGGCACAACACGTGCTGCAAGCCCACGAGCGGCATTTGCATTTACAAGCCCCGGCACTCCTGGTGCACTAGACTAGGGACTGACAGTAAACCAAATAAGCCAAACATGGAGACAATAGATACATCATTTTAACATAGGGAGCACTTGCGCTATGGCACTGATCAGCAGTGACACGGCGCCCAAAGCATATACCAGCAAAACATCGTAAAACAGTAGAGGCAAACAGAAACAAGCATTTACAATGCAATGGTCTCGGCATCATTAAAGGTAGAGCTATTGGCATTGCTCATGACATTTCTTTTTTTTTCTTTAAATCATAAATAAATGGCATTGTCATTTACATTGCCAATACACAGCACTCTGCACCTGCACTCACAGCTCTGCACTCAACAGCACACACCACTCTGCACCTGCACTCACAGCTCTGCACTCAACAGCACTCACCGCTCTGCACCTGCACTCACCGCTCTGCACCTGCACTCACCGCTCTGCACCTGCGCTCACAGCTCTGCACTCAACAGCACACACCACTCTGCACCTGCGCTCACAACTCTGCACTCAACAGCACACACCACTCTGCACCTGCGCTCACAACTCTGCACTCAACAGCACACACCACTCTGCACCTGCGCTCACAACTCTGCACTCAACAGCACACACCACTCTGCACCTGCGCTCACAGCTCTGCACTCAACAGCACACACCACTCTGCACCTGCGCTCACAACTCTGCACTCAACAGCACACACCACTCTGCACCTGCGCTCACAGCTCTGCACTCAACAGCACACACCACTCTGCACCTGCGCTCACAACTCTGCACTCAACAGCACACACCACTCTGCACCTGCGCTCACAGCTCTGCACTGAACAGCACACACCACTCTGCACGTGCGCTCACAGCTCTGCACTCAACAGCACACACCACTCTGCACCTGCGCTCACAGCTCTGCACTCAACAGCACACACCACTCTGCACCTGCGCTCACAGCTCTGCACTCAACAGCACACACCACTCTGCACCTGCGCTCACAGCTCTGCACTCAACAGCACACACCACGCTGCACACACCACTCTGCACACACTCACAGCTCTGCACTCAACAGCACACACCACTCTGCACCTGCACTCACAGCTCTGCACTCAACAGCACACACCACTCTGCACCTGCGCTCACAGCTCTGCACTCAACATCACACACCACTCTGCACCTGCGCTCACAGGTCTGCACTCAACAGCACACACCACGCTGCACACACCACTCTGCACACACTCACAGCTCTGCACTCAACAGCACACACCACTCTGCACCTGCACTCACAGCTCTGCACACACCACTCTGCACCTGCACTCACAGCTCTGCACTCAACAGCACACACCATTTTGCACCTGCACTCACAGCTCTGCACACACCACTCTGCACCTGCACTCACAGCTCTGCACACACCACTCTGCACACACCACTCTGCACACACCACTCTGCACACACCACTCTGCACACACCACTCTGCACACACCACTCTGCACACACTCACAGCTCTGCACACACTCACAGCTCTGCACCTGCGCGCACTCACAGCTCTGCACCCTGCACTCACAGCTCTGCACCCTGCACTCCCTACTCTGAATTAACGCCTCGACCGACCGACGAATGGGTTTGCTATAATTTTTATAAATTTTTAAAATCTTTTCTAAAACTATATTGATTATGCTTATATTTTGTAAACTGTTTTTAAATTTGTGGTCCTCAGTTGAGTACCAAAGCAAATAAAAAAACTTTGACTTTGACTTTGCGCGGAATGGCGCGGAATTACAGGACGTGGCGTAATGGCATCGTTTTGGAAACTCCATGTAACAAGCATACCACGAAATTCCCCAAATGACTGGTATTAGGAGCGCGTAATTTCAATTTAGCACAAGCCTAACATTTCACTTCTGTACTATTTGTTTTCCTCCTGGAAAGTATAGCGGCCAGATAGGTAACCCGCTTTCCCTTCCATGATCCACAGAACACGGGCCTGAGCCTGTTTCTCACGTGTACCAGTTGAGAGTATCCGTGCTTAATTTGTGCCGGCGGTTGCAGGTGGATGCACGGGAACACTTTTTGGGTGTCTCTTGTTTTTCCTCATCAGACTGTATGTACCCAGAGCAAGAGAGAGAGAAGCAAAACACGGAGGACGAAGGATAGAAAACAGATAGGAGAACTGAGCCAAAAGAAAAATGCAGGAATGAAAGGGAACTTGCAAACGAGACATAAAGATACAGGAATGGGAAGAAAGAGGGCGTGTTAAAGGGGGATCAACCCTCGGCAGTCTAGACAATCGCCAACTCAGCAAGCATTTTGGCATCACTCAGTGAATATGCGGAAAATGTGCCTCCCTGCGCTTGTGTTATATATCCCAATCCCCTTTTCTATGGGCTCCTTTAATGTTACAGCGAGTAAAACGCACGAGGGCTCTGTCTGGAATGCCATCCCTCGCGCATCAGGACACTGCTTTGGCGCTTGTTACTTCCGCCTGTCTGTCACGAGGATGCTTGTTTAGCTGTATGACACAGGTGCAGGTCCTGCTTTTCCTGTTGGGCTGAAGACCGAGACAATGCAAGTATTCAAAGGCAAGGACTTGAGGAGGAGCTCAGACAATAAATAATAGGGCGAGACTCCGTCTCCCGTGACCTGGGCCTAAAATGGCACTTAGGTAGTTATACTTATTATACACGTGAATATTATCTTTCTGGCAGAGTGTGAGAATATGGACTACGCATGTTGATGCTTTAGTGTTGTATCTGCCCGGTGGTACTTAGTTATCAGCTTAAGAAGGATGAACGGCTGAGTGGCCCTGCCCAAGAATGAAACCGGCAAGCAGGGCCACTGAAATTATGCGGCAGAGGAGCAATACATTATTCGGCAGGTTTGACTAAATTATGCAACAAGAAAAGGAAAAATTATGCAGCATAATTTGTTGATGGTATTTACTTAATTATTTTGTAATTTTGACACATGGTAATGCTGTTTGGCCAAATATTTTACCTCACGAGCACCAGTTTGACAACCAAATACAGAAATAAGCAACGAAAAGATTACTAGTTAACATTTGAGGAGGGCTTTCCATTGCACACACGCTTGTCACCACATATTTATTAATTTTGGATCAGTTTTAGCTCAAAACAATTTTTTATTTTGTTAGCTGGTTAAACTGCACCATCCACCTCAGAGGGGCTGACAACATAGCGTTACAAAACTCCCATGGAAACCGTCAGCCAGGACACTATGGAACTCTCTAGACACGTTCCTAGATTCTTATGAACCACCATGAATAAAAGACCTCACCAAGGAATCCTATTACTGCCGCTCCATCTGTATCCGTGGATGCGCCAGCACCAAAGATAACGCAGTAGGTTCCGTGGTGCCTTGCACCAGTGACGGCACTCACAATGAGGTGACCAGGGGCAAGAGACTTCTCGACTGTAGAAAGGCGAGTTCCTGCACAGCACTCCGCAGACGAAGGGGGGCGGGGGGGTGCGACGAGAGACGAAGGAGAGCTGCGGGCAGAGGGAAGGTGGGGGGGGAAGACGGCACTCACCGGCTGTTCAGAGAGGCGGCGGTTCCTCCCTGCCACGGGCAGGGCTGCTGGGCTTCGGCTGGGGACGTGCTTCTTCTCCAAGATAAGAGCGGCAGGGCGGCTTTGCAGAGTGCGCTCCGCGGCTCCCTGTGGTGCCCCCAATGCCTGTCTGCCCACAAAAAACGAGACGGGCCGATGTGTACACACAGAGACTGCCAGGTGGAGGAGGCTGCGACTTCTTGGGGCGGCTGTTGTCGAGAAATGGCCTAAAGAAAAGCGCCGCCATTTTCCGATTCGGGGGCGTGTTTTTTGCGCCCTGAGTGACAGACGACGTCACAGGGCTAAAGAATGCAAAAAATCACGCCCCCGAATCCGAAAAAGAAGGAGCTTATTTGGAGGGACGGCTCTCTCCTCCAATGGCTGGCCTCCTTTTAGGAAGCCAGCCAATTGAGGTGAGACGGCCGAGGGAGGCGGGTTCCAGATCCCTACTAAGTATCATACGATCTCCTCCCGGAAATGCTGGCAAGCCAGCATTTCCGGTCCTCGACCGAAAAATGGAGGAGAGACTCAAGCCAATGATGTCAGGTCTAACAATTACCATGTAAGACTTAATGAATTTCACTGCACATGCATGATTGGTAAAGGCTTATGCGTGTTAAAGGTTACGTGTGGTAATGATAGGCGCTTTGAAACTACGGGTACCCACCTGACCATTCCCACGACACAAGCCCTACATACCACTCCTGATCTCTCCCCCAGCCCTGAAAACTATCCCACCCCCACCCCTGAAACCTAAAACCAGCCTCTCAGTCCTTAAAACACACTAGCCCCCCTGCCCTGAGCCCTAAAACCTAGCCCCCAGCACTGAAAACTACACCAAACCAAGCCATGAGACCTAAAACTGGCCTCCCAGCACGAAAAACTCCCCAGCCACCAGCCCTGAGCAAAACTCCCGAGCCACCAGCGCTGAGCCCTAAAACCTGGCATCCATCCCTGAAAACTACTGACCAAGCCATGTCCTGATTCTTCTGATGTTTCAATGACTTTTTTAACCTCAAACACCTCTCACCCCCCTCCCTTTCACTCTGAGTCTAGAGCACTGACTAACTTTACCACGCATATGCCTTTACTGCCTTTACACCGAAAATCGTTGTAAAGGCATGCATGGTAAAGGTAAGTGTTGTAAAGGAATATGCATGGTAAAGGCATATGTGCGGTAAAGGCAAATGTGGTAACACTTGTGTTGTAATGGCATGTGCGGTTGAGACTGTGTGGTAAATGCTGTTTCCTGAAATTAAGTCCCCAGATGTATATTACTGTCTCTCTCTTCTGTTTTTCTCCAAAGTTAACTGTTTTGTGTTTTATTCTTGGTTCATGACGAGAAAAACCGACACTGACATAGCAGACCCGACTCAGGGCTCACAGACCAAACTACAGAGCAAATAATTCATTAAATTGGGGGTGTCACATCCTAAATACCCTTCAGAGCTATGTCCTTGCTTGGTGCCATATATCCCTCACTTCAGCTCCCCTTCCCGTTTCCTCCTCCCTGACTATCCTGTGTTCATTAAAGTGGTTAATGCATGTAATGGCAACAATGGGTCAATGGCACTGTTATGGAAGGAGTATTAAATGAAATGCAATAAATAACAAGAACAGGCAAAGCCAATGGGTCTGGTATTCTGTTAGGAGAAGTTCTTAGAAAGTGCCCACTTTGGCATGATCACCCCTACTTTCTTTAGATTGAGGCTGCTGGTTGTGTGAGTCTGTTTACTGGGAATTGCTAATAAAGCCTAGTGAATGTAATTGGACCCCTAAAACCTGATAGAATTGTTGCACTTTAAATTTATATATTGAACTTTCCCATAAGGCCATAATATATTAAGCAGAAGTACATCAATGTCATGATACTTTTTTGTTATCTGTGGACTTCAGCACGTATTGTGCTTTCCACTAGTGTGGCCAGCAGAACATGGCTTCAGGTCTCCCATTGTAGCTTGACTGCTGCAGTTTAAAACTGCAGCCCGGCAAATCAAAATAAACCTTTAAACAGGAGAAAAGCCTTCCTTTTAAATATAATTGTCACGTCTATGTAAGTCTTGTAGCCCACGAGTTAGGGTACATTGTATGTAAAAATAGGACATGTAGAAGTTTAATGTTGTCAAGTTGCTGCAGTGACAGCCCCCAAAAGCTATTTTCACTGTGGAAGACTATGGCTGTTCTATGAGGAAAACTAAAGTGCAGATTAAAATATTGATTCTGCTATCTTGGGTTTAGTAGCAGCTAGAGAAATTGTTCAGCCACTATTTTATAATGTTTATAAAAAAAATCCAATTCAATGTTGATTTTTTTATAGATATTTAAGAAAAGTAACTTTTTGAAAGATACCTTTTCCTTTCCTGAAGTGCTTGAAGGCTAATTTGCATTACCCTGCCAATAGCTACTCTGTCAATGCTTGACCTTAATGAGAGTGAAAGCTGTTCCAAGAAAAGGAAAATGGTTTACAACTGGCTGTAGGGTAGGTGATCAATATCAGCTGATAAATGGGGAGGTTATAAAAACATCAGTAACTTAAAAGTGACAAGAAGAAGCATAACCATTCATAGCTTAGAGTAAGGAGAGACTTGAGGAAAGAGAAGCCTTTGTTCATTAGGCTAAATGTGGCCAATTGGATACCAGCACGGTAGGATGGGAGCTGGTCCCAGAACCAGTTTGGTATAGCTTGGAAGCAGGACACTGCTCCGTTCCCTTTACACACAACTTACCGGCAGAAAAGCTCCCTCTAAGGGAAGAAGAACTGTGCCATCTAGAATCACCCTAGAATAGGGAAATTTGCATTAAAGCACAGAAGATGTGTTGGTGCATGGCCAAGAAGGCCAAGATGGCGGACATGTCTGTTTGAGGCTCCGAGCAGCGGTCCGCTTCATGAAAACACAAAGGTGCTGACGGGGCTCTGTGACCACAAAATGCTGACAATACAGTCTGCAGGCGGGGCAACACTGTTGCCTCCTCAGAAGTGTCCCCCTCAAGAGCTCTATATCTGAGGCCTTGACCCACCCCGGTGGTGACTGCAGTGGTGATCGCGGCTTGTGACTTAGCAGCAGTGGCGTAGCTAGGGGGGGCGTGGGGCCTGGCCAGTTGCGGCATCCTTATATTTTACAAATAAATTATAAAGGCCACCAAAGTGCAAGCGCTGCGCCTGCGCACCTTTTGCCAAAATCAACCCTGCACCGACGACCCTCAGTTTTGTGCGGTACGCGTCACATTTAAGAGCCAAAATTGTGAAATAGAAGAGGGAGGGCGGCTTCATCCTGTGGGGATCATGAAAAGGGTTTACTTTCCACTGTTCTGAAAGTTTGAAACCGAAACTGAAGCAGGGACGACTTCTTCGTACTGACGTCACAGGGACCGGTCTGTGTCAAGAGACAGGGGAGGAAAGAGGGTGAGTAGGCGCCGGCGGCAGTTATTGATAGTTTGGTCAAGTTAGGCTGGAATGGAGGAGCTCGCTGTTGCTAGAATCACCGACCAGTAGGGTGCGTGCAGCCTGCAGCCTCTCATCAGGGACTGCTCGAGTCCAAACCGGAGTTTGACCGAGGCCGCAGCAGTGCTGTACTAAGAGTAAACTGGTGCCTGCAGCCAGCAGCCTCCCATCACTATACCACGCACATCTGGACCGGACCACAGCCGTTGGTGCCAGAGTCGAATTTGGGGCCTGCAGCTTCTCATACATGCTGCATGCAGCCCTGCCATGCTACCACAGTGTCCGGTAATGTACATCTCATTTATATATAATTTTAGGCCGTCATTATTTTTACTGCTGAGATTCTGCTCTGCGACCAGTACTGTGCTCGGCTTCAGAACTTTAAGTTCAAAGGTCTCGAGGCAGTACGGGGGGGGCGTGTGACCTTGCCAATGTCAACTTACATTGGGCAATAATCAATGTGACCTCCACTTCCTCGGCGAGTGAAATGTTCTTGTCTGGCATTCCATTCACAGGGTCTGTGTTTTAAAATGAGGAGGGACTCATTCTTTACTTGCACTTCTTAAATTTAAAAGAGAGTACCTGCACTTTTTTATCAGGGTCCAATACTTTTAAAAGGAGAGTGCTGGCTCTTCTTAGTAGCACACAGGTACGCTGGAATAGTGAGCACATACATTTTTATATTTGCATTGCAAAATCATCCTGGTAACTCAGACCTCTGTGTGGTGCCAGAGAAGTGTGCAGCTTCCCTGCCTCAGAGGCCGTGTTACACGTCATGGACACCCAGTGGAAGTGACATAAATCTTAATCTTTAGAATTTCTGCCAGCTTTTGATAAAACGTTTAATTCTAAAGACCGGCATAATACCATTTGGCACTCTAAATGATAAATGAGCTATTTGCCTCGTCAGTATAGAACAAAATGGGTCAAATGGAGCACGACTGAATTGTATCATATTACTGAAAGGGACAACAAAGTCCATGTTGAGGCTCTGCTTCTACTAGCTGAATATGAATGGGCAATATAGTATAAGGCAAGCTGTTTTCTTATCGAAAATAAACGCTAAGCGCCAAAGCTGAGACGGTGAGTTGCAGTCAATTCTAGACTACGGGAGCACTGCCAGCAAGCTCTCTTGCACTCCTGTCCAAAAACACTGGCTAAAGAAGCTCTCTGCCTCAGCCTGGCACAGCAGGTAGGACTTAATTCTGGTAACAACTGTGTGTCCAGCAAGAGAGCACTTTCTGATCTGTGCGATGGGGCATTTTCTTTGAGACAGTGAGCAGGGCTAAGATACCTTTAGAACTTCTCATGTCTCAAAAGGGTCTAATTTTTAATATTTTGAGTCAAATGGCAGTTGAATGTCACTCATAAGACTGGGACATTGTAGCACTAAACGTACACAAGTCACTATTCGCCGCTGCACCGACTAGGATTCAGTTCTGTGGCTCTCTGGTTCAGTGCTTTAACTAATAGAGGTCAAAAGTGGAGAGCCCGGACAGACTCCCAATAGTACCATTCCATTTCAGATGTGTAAGGGCACTTTAAAGATCTTCTTAGAATTTATTATTGCTCCAATGCGTGTAATTTGTGATATTTATATCTTTTCTTCGTCTTCATTGCTTGATTATGCGCACGAGAAAGTGTCACTGATAGTTGTTGAATGTCACTCATAATTACACTGAATGTATGAAAATGTCACACATACGCAATCTGAAACCTTGGCAGCTATGTCACATTCCTGAATTAAGTGCACACATGAGCAGGATAGAGGTTTGTGGAAGCTCTGAATGGATATAGTGACTGTTTTCTATTTCCGCTTTTAAAGCGTGGAAAGGGAAAATGCAAAAATCATCGGGCTATTCTCTTCGTGTTATTGTGATCGAGGTTAAAGCAAATAATGTTGCCTGCAGCGCGCACACCACAGTGCGCGACGTACCTCAACGTTTGTGGTGCATTTGTCATGCAGGTATTACTGGGTTTTGGCTGTAACTTTAGTAATCATGGCCAAGTCTCTTGCCTCGTTTCTCTTAGCTGCCAAAAGCGGAATTCCTTTTAAAGCAGTGGGTTATTAAGCACAAAAAGGATTGAGATGTAACGTAAATCACCCTGACATGGCACCCGCAGCCCTCAGCACGTTGAATCCCCTGGGAGCGCATGTATAAACATTTTTGCCCAAGTTCATTTTCTCTATGGGCACACGTCTTTCCCTTGGGCTGGTAAGCAGCATGCATGCCATGCCACCAGTCTGCATGTTCCAATATGAAGACATCTGCTCTGACGTCAGCCTGTGCCCACCTTGACCTGTGCTCCTTCCTGTCCAGCACACGGGTAGGCACTCACTGACGCAGGTGCACACTGACGTGTTCAATCCTCAGCATGGAGCTTGATCTGTGTAGGAGAGTGCCAACAGGCTAGGGTGCAAGTCAACAGCACATGAACTCTACCACGTGACTAGTGTACAGACATGTGCCTTGAATCAAAGTATTTGGGGGAAACTATTTACTAAATATCCTCTGTTTCATGCTTTAGAGTCATGTCGAGGTCCAAGGTGAGTGTTGCTGAGTGTATCGGGGTACAGTGGAAGGGGTTATTCCAGGGCATGATGTAGAGGGCAGAACCAAGCTGAAACTGGCCATATGGCAGAGATGAATGCTACCAGTTCATTCTTACCACAAAGCCAGATTCATCATCATCTTCGTCTTCTAATGTGTCAGGTGCCTCACATGTAGGTGGTGGTGTTTTGTCTGCATCACTGTGTAGCAGTGATACATCAGGGGCCGGAGCTGGAATATCTGCCACACTGTGTGGCACTGACACTTCAGGGGCGGAGATGTGGATGGAGTGGTAGCAGCAACATTCATCCGCACCAGGACTTGTGGTGGCAATGCCATAAAGAGGATCTCTTGCTTTTACCACCAGACTGTCCCCGCAACAAGCCCTGAAAGGGCTGTTGGTGTATAGATCTCCTGGCCCAGTTGGATCCTTTCTCGTTGATCTCCAGGTCGCCACTGCTGAGCTGGCCTTGAGTGCGCAGCACTCTCTTCTGGCAGGAGATTTTAACTTTCATATGGATGTCGCCGATGACTCGGACGCCAATAAACTGAAGGATATCACGGCTTCTCTGGGCCTTGCCCCTTTTCTCACAGGTCCCACTCACGATAAAGGACACACTTTGGACCAGGTCTTTTCCTCTATCCCTCTCTTTGATATCGAGCTTCTTCCGGTGCTCTGGACCGACCATAGGCTGGCCAGATTCTCAATATTAGCTAGCAAGAAACCCCCTTGTAGCGCGCCGAGACAGCTTGGCACGGCGCGGAGGGCTCTGCATAGAGTTACACCTGAGATGTTACATCAGGCGGTTGAGGACCATCCGTGCCCTATATCAGGCAACTTGGAGCAGTACGTTGAGTCCCTACAGGAGTGGCTGATGGAGAGGCTGGATGATCTTGCCCCAGTTATGGCCCCGAGAAATATGACCAAGAGGGTTTCGGCCCCCTGGTTCACTGAGGCACTGCTGGCCATGCGTCGCCAATGTAAGGTGGCAGAAAGGGCGTGGCGCCTCCATTATGATTTGGAGGCCAGAGCGGCGTACAGGTCAATGGTTAAAGCCTATCACTGTGATATTCTCCATGAAAAAAAGGCTTTCTTAGCCAGAAGGATTGAGGCTGCCTCAAACTCATGCAAGGAGGTCTTTGCGGTAGTTAGGGAGTTTACGGCCCCCAGATCCAACCTGCCCCAAGAGGCTCCATCTGAGTCGTGGGTCTGTGACCTGGCCAGATTCTTCACAGATAAGATTAAGTCTATTCAGGACTCCTTCGCAGTGGGCTCAGCCGTGGCGCATGTGAACGTGGTTATGGAACCGGTGTGGCAGACTTCGCAGGCTGTGGTCCTTGCGGAGTTTCCACCTATTTCCATCGACGCTTCCTTGGCGCTCCTGGCCAATCTCAAGTCGGGTTCGCCATTAGATCCCTGCCCGGCTAAATTCTTGGCTAAGATGGCGCCTGTGGTTAATCCTGTGGTCAACCCACTTGTGAACCTGTCTCTGAGGGAGGGGAAGATTCCATCGCCCTGGAAAAAGGCGATGGTGATCCCCCTCCTCAAGAAGCCTGGGCTGGACCCGGAGGTTTTGGCCAATTACAGGCCGATTTCCCTCCTTCCGGCGCTGGCCAAGATCACGGAGAAGCATGTACACAGCGTGTTTTCCAGCTTTCTTGAGTCCAGTGATCTGCTACACCCTTCACAGTCCGGTTTCCGTCCTAATTTAAGTACGGAGACGGCTCTGTTGGAGGTGTCTGAGATCATTAGTGAGACGCTGGACTCTGGAGGTCGCGCTATGCTTGTCATGCTCGACCTCTCGGCGGCCTTTGACACCGTCCCCCATGAGTTGCTTCTCGCCAGACTTTATGACATCGGTCTGAGGGGGACGGTGATGGACTGGTTTTCATCCTTCCTGGAGGGCCGCCGACAAACGGTCTGGGTCTCTCCGTGCTCCACCGAGATGCCGTCATTGGGAGTCGGTGTTCCGCAGGGATCTGTGTTGAGCCCGACTCTCTTCAACATCTTTATGACACCTTTGGCGGCACTGGTGGAGTCTTTTGGGGCCCAGATCGTTTCCTACGCCGATGACACGCAGTTGCTTTTCACATGTGGGAAGGATCAGGCTTTCGATGGGAAGAACATTGGAGTGCTTGGAGTTGGTTTTTAGCTGGTTCCAGTCGAATGGCCTTAAGGCCAACTCTGATAAATCGGAGGTGTTGTTTTTTGGCTGCTCCCTCGACCCTGATTTGCGGGCCTGGTGGCCGGCGGATATGTGTCCCCCTGCCCTGGCATCGCTGGTGGCAAAGAATCTGGGTGTGAAGATGGATAACAGCTTGACACTGGTGCAACATGTTCGTGGTCTTACGGGCATTTGCTTTGGGCTACTCAAGATGCTCTGGAAGTTTCTGCCATTGCTCTCGGAGGAGCATAGAAAGATCACTGTACAGGCCTTGGTTGGTTCCAGATTGGACTACGCTAATGTCCTGTACAGTGGTCTCCCGGACTATCTTGTTCAGCGGCTGCAGGCTGTGCAGAATGCTGCAGCGCGCGCTATTTTTGGCCTCCGTAGGCGAGTTGGAGCTTCTGGTTTGTTGCAGTCATTACATTGGCTGCCCATCCGGAGCGGATCATGTTTAAAGTTCTGACGCTGGCGCATAAAGCGCTTTTTGGCGTGGGCGCGAAATACCTTCAACGCAGGCTTGCCTTCTACCGCCCTGCCAGATCTTTACGATCCAAATCTTTGTTCTTGGCTGTGGTTCCTCGAATTAGGAAGGCGTGCACCGGAGGGCGTTCCTTCAGTCTGAAGGCCCCTCAGTTGTGGAACACCCTTCCTCTGGCCCTACGGTCCTCTGCTAATCTGCTCCACTTCAGGAAAAGCCTGAAGACTTGGCTTTTTAATCTTTAGTACCTCTGTTGTTCTTTTTCAGTTGTTCGCTGTATGGTGTTATGTTTTTTATTCTGAGCTGCCTCGATAAAGCGCCGGGACACTCCTCTGGAGTAGCCGTGCGCTATAAAAATATATGTATAACATAACATAACATCTGCAGGGCATGGAAGATCACAGCTACATCTCGCTGGTGTGCAACCATGGCAAACATTCTTTCTGCCTGCATCCACTCCCAGCTCTCCATCATTCTCCTTGTCTCAACTCCTGGCTGACATCGCTGGAGCCACTCTGAATAGACAGTTGTTCTTGGCTCAGAGTCATGACTCCAGCGATGTCAGCCATGGATTGTTGGAAAGCATGGAGCGGACAGTGGGTGTCCAATAGGGACTGTAAGTGGTCCCAGATTGGACTTAGACACCCACGTATGACATCTAGTTTAGCTGCCATGAGGTCTAACCCCACCCGCAGTTGATAAGCCATCCTCTTATGGCACCCTAACACATGGCATTAGAATACCATGTGTTGGTCGTGGGGGTCCTGGCAGACAGCTGTGGTGGTAGATGCTTCCTGTTGTGTGGTCTGTGCAGGGGTAGGTGTCTCCTCGATGCAGCTGGGCTGCCCTGATCCTGGGGGTGGGGTGCCGGAGCTGTCCATGAGCTGTTCGAGGGCGCCGGTGTCGATGTTGTGGAGGTCCTCTTAATCATCAGTGCTGTGTTATTGGGTCTGCTCTGCAGGAGGTGTTGATTCTCCCTCTGCAATGTGAAGGGAAGATGTAGAGTGACACTGTGTTCACATGTATGTTCACCCATTATACAAGTTTACTTAAAGACTGCATGACAATGTGCATTGTGACTGTTGGTGAGGAGATGCCTATTTGATGCGGGACAGTTGACATTTCTACACCATCACGGATGTGAGGTTGTATTTGTACATTGTCATCTCACAGTTTTCTGCTATGCCAAATGCGAACGGCCATTTTTTGCACACAAGAGGCAGCAGTTGTGTCCTCTGTTCTGTTGTGAAAATGTTGCAGTTCTTTACCACATTGTTGTCAATGTTGAGGTGCTTTGATTCTTATGTGTGCGTGCTGAATTGTGGGTGAGTTGCCCCGTCAGCTTTGATTTGGCTGTGCTTTTCACTTCTGTGCTTATACTATGCTGAGATGTTGCAATCTTGGGTAAATAGGACCCTTGGTCGGAGTTGTGACTCTTGGTCATGGTTTGTCTGCAGATGTGCTATACTTTATTGTGCATGTGTGCCATTGTGCCCATCTGCCCCAGTCCCTGGTTGTTACTAACCCTGTTGCTGTTGGCTCAGGTCATGTTGCTCAGTGTCCGGTCTCCCAACTCCTGCCACCGTCTCCCCAATGATGGTCCCAAGCTGTTCCTCAGTGGCGCTTGTGGGGTTCTGGTTGTCCTCCGTACTTGCTCCGGCTAGCTCCATGGTGCTTCGCAGTTGATTGTGTTTTTTGTTGCCGCTTTCATAGTGGTTTTTTTCCGCCTGACTTGTGGGACTTTCAGGCGTGGAGCTGCTTATCGCTGAATTTCTTACCGCAGTTGGGCCCATCGCACATTTTTTCACGTTCGGTTTTAGATTTTTATCGTCTTCCTGATGACTTTATCATGGACATTTGACACGTTATCGGGAATCTATTGCATGTTACCGCCGTGTTGGGAATACGACGTTAAGACTGAGTTATTTTCCTGCAATAGACGGCGATATGAAAATTTGCCTTAACCTATTTTGACGATGATTATCACACGTTCTTGAGAATTTCCCCCTTAGTTTTTTGTCTCAGATTAATTTTGTGAATTAGGCCCATAGTCTATTTACGCCTACCATATATTTGCTTGCTCAAACTGCATTAGCTGAACTGGTGTCAATGTATTGTTAAAAAGTATGTGCACAATGTCATCCGAGTAATAAGTTGCTTAGGAATGTAGGATTGGGATAAGTTCAGTGAACAAAATATGCGTATGTATGGGAATCCATGATTTGGAGTGAGCGGGCTGTAGAAATAGTGCGGCAACAAAGAAGATAGTGAGGAATGCCAAGACCCCAGCACAGACCCTTGAAGGATGACAAGAAGTCATCCAAGTCAGCATCCTAAGCCCCTTCATGAGCCTTTCAGGTGTTTACTGAACGTTCACTGAATGCAATGGGCTCTTAAGAGCTGAGAGTATAATACTTTTCCTCCCTCCACAAGATCATTTTGGAAAAATATAACTGTGGGCACCCTCCAGCATTTTCCTTCTTTTTCTTTACCTTCTTCAACTGAATTAACTTTGAGCACAAGTCTGGCAGACCCCTTGATTGACAACCAGGTGTAAACACTAAAGAGTAGAAACAGGGCTGAAAAATCTATGTTTAGTGATTCCTCACCGAAACGGACTTCGGCCCCTACTGTGTGCTAACAATACATGAAGGCATGTGCAAGTACTTATAAGAGTTGGTGGAACTCACTTACAAGGATGGGAAAAGTGTGGGCCCGATTCACAGAACTAACTTAAGACAAAATCCTAAATTTACTACCATTTTGGCATTCACAGAAGGCACTTACTCATTTTGGTATTCACAGAAGGCACTTACTCATTTCGGTATTCACATAAGTTTGTAGTCCTAACTTTAGGACTCCTAAATGCCTTCTGTGAATACTGAACGACTTAAAATTAGGATTTTTCTAAATTTTGTATTAGTAAAGTTAGGACTCCTAACTTTCGGACTCCTAAATGCCTTCTGTGAATACCGAAAGTCTTAAAATTAGGATTTTTCTCAGTTTAATAGTAGTAAAGATAGGACTCCTAACTTTAGAACTCCTAAATGCCTTCTGTGAATACCGAAAGTCTTAAAATTGGGATTTTTCTCAATTTTACTACTACTAAACTGAGAAAAATCCTAATTTTAAGACTTTCAGTATTCACAGAAGGCATTTTGGAGTCCTAAAGTTAGGAGTCCTAACTTTACCACTTCTAAATTGAGAAAACTCCTAATTTTAAGACTTTCGGTATTCACAGAAGGCATTTAGGAGTCCTAAAGTTAGGAGTCCTAACTTTACCACTACTCAATTGAGAAAAATCCTACTTTTAAGACTTTCGGTATTCACAGAAGGCATTTAGGAGTCCTAAAGTTAGGACTCCTAACTTCTGTGAATTCCAAAATGAGTAAGTGTCTTCTGTGAATACCAAAATGAGTAAGTGCCTTCTGTGAATACGAAAATGGTAGTAAGTTTAGGATTTTGTCTTAAGTTAGTTCTGTGAATCGGGCCCACTATTCCTAATCATGGTACCAGAGAAAGAATAGCAAACTTTCAGAAGGACCTTAAGGAATCCAAAAGTAAAATATATGCAGAGCTACTTCCTCTCCTCATGCACTGCCACGAGGAGGCACAAGTGTAAGCATTAATTCCAAGTGCAAGTTATGAGAAACATCCACGAACATTTATAGTGCCAAATTAGTCCCCTTAGGGACATAGTTAGGGACTTCTGCCCCAAATGCGGTACCTCCTCCACATCTGTACTCTCAGATCACTGATCACAGGCAAAAGATTTTGGGGACTGAGGGAGGAGAACCTGCTGGATGTGTTTCCAATGCCAGTTAATGGGGCTGAGGTGCAGCCGCTGATGGACCCAGAAGTGGAGCAGAGCCAGTGGTACTGCAGGCAACTAGAGCATAAGAATGTACTTGCAAGGGAGGGCTGTGATATGAATGACTGACCGTAAAGCACCCAGTAGAGGGACGTAAACGACTAGATAGGAGGCTGGTTCCACTATCATGGACAATTCCTTGGCCCGTGTATGAATTTTTACAGGGCTTCAAAAATGAAGTTCCTCCATTACAATAGAATGTTTGAGGAAGACCACAGAGTGATTTTCTAGAAGGTGTTTCACTTCTCCCCGTTCAAGTGACTCTAATGATCAGGGCTCTTCCTCTTCTACTCTTCTTCCCTTGGGGACTACCCCTCTGCAGGTGTAAAGTTATAGTCAATGGGGCAGGTTTACAATAACTGGCGCATCCCCAGGGATGCGCCAGTTATTGTGCGCCACAGCTCCGCCACCCATGGTGCACCGCAATTACAATGCGGCGCACCATGGGGCAAAAACGGCACAGATGCGTGACGCATCTGTGCCGTAAAGGAGGCGCATTGCTGGAGTTGCAGCTCCAGCAATGCTCTGGGGGACCATATCTGTCCAATGCTGCGTCAAGCCTTACGCCTGCTTCAAGCAGGCGCAGGGTTTTGATGCAGCATTGGCCTAAATCTATGGCCTAATATCTATGTATCGGACTTGGAAAGGGTGATAAAATCCTATGGCATTGCACTGACCACATACGCCGATGACACGCAACTAGTGCTATCGGTGCATGATAACGGAGCTAGCGTAGCAGCCAACTTCCAGGAAGGTATGAAGGCAATAAGCTCCTGGATGTCATCAAACTGCCTCAAGCTTAACACCGATAAAACGGAGGTGATGACATTCGGGAGCTTGAAACCAGCATGGTCCCCACAATGGTGGCCTCCGGAGCTGGGATCCCCCCCCAAACCGGTGATGAAGGTGCGCAATTTGGGAGTTATCTTCGATAACAAACTGGCCTTTCACCACCACGCCAATGCCGTGACATCATCTGCATTCTTTGTACTCAAAAAAATCAAGAAACTTCTTCCATATCTACCTCAGTCAGCTGGCAAAACCCTCATTAGTACCCTTGTATTCTCAAAAACGGACTATTGTAACTCTCTGCTTCTTAATGCGCAGGAAGGAGTCCTTAACAAATTCCAGACCGTTCAAAACGCGGCTGCAAGAATTTTACTTTCAATCCCCAAATTCACATCGGTATCCCACCGCATCAAAGAGCTCCACTGGCTCCCAATCAGGAACCGAATAAAATTCAAGGCTCTTTGTATAGCTTACAAGACCCTTAATTACCCAGGGCCTAAGTTCCTAAAAATAGCTCTTCATCCTCCGGAGCATAGTAGAACACTTCGATCTTCTACTACTTGCATGCTCTCTGTCCCTCGGACAAAAAAGGCCACTTGGGGAGACAGGTGCTTTACTACAGCTACGGCCAAACTATGGAATACCCTCCCTCTGCATATCAAAACTGCCCCCACCCTCATCAAATTCCGAAAGAGCCTCAAGACATGGCTTTTCTCCTCTGCCTAACTACCCTCAAAGAGTAAGGAGTTTCTGATCACTAGCGCCGAGACACCCGTATGGGTATTTGCGCGCTTTAAAAATAGCAAAAAATAAAATAAATAAATAAAATAAATAAAAGTGCTGCGTGAAATCTTGTAGATTTCACGCAGGCACTTTTGCGAGGTGCACCTGCCACGGAACGCCCACCCTGCGCCGGAACGCCCACATGTGGCGCTGGGCTTTACAACGTGACGCATCTGCCTAGATGCGTCACGTTGTAAAGGGGTCGCAGGGATGCGCCACATTTACGCCGCCGTTGCGTGACGCAACGGCAGCTTAAACGGGGCGCAAGTCCGACATAAATCTGCCTCCAAGTCTTTTGGACATGAGTGTTAAGACACCATTCTCTAATATGAGAGAAACCCTGCTCATGTCCAAGAGAAACTAAAGAGGAGGCTTGAAGAATCCAGGATTCCAACACTTTTGTCAAAATACAGATTATATTTATGTATGAAACAAAGTGATTTAACAGGAAATTGGATGTACAATTGTATTGAACAAACTGCATGTCTTACATGTTTCTGTCTGTTTCTTATTATGCCGGTCATAATTACGAGCGTACTAGTTTTCTTTTAAATTGTAATCTTGTGGTATTCTGCCAACACTGCTTTTACTGTATGATGATTATATTGTGTTTTTAATTTTGTTTGGACAACCCTATTGTTGGAATAAAATTACAAATTCCTAATATTGTGTTATACGTGAATTGTTTTTTTAAAAGTGTTGAACTGTTTAGCTAGATCAAGGGGATATTGTTTTCTTAGGTGTGCAAACCTCATTTCCCTTGATAATATTAAGGGGTACCTCTCATTCTCTTATACATTACTTGTGATAAAAGCCAGGGTGGCCGTTTGTCTGGTATTCAGTGGGATCCAGTTGAAAATCTTGCGTCTGTGTGGGGCATCATGTAGACACGGAAGAATGTTGTGCTGAGCCATGAATCTTGAGGGACTATGCAGGTTAGTTTCTTGGGCTTTCAGGTGTAGGGTAAAGTCTAACTCATTGAGTTCTGTCCACTAGAAAGGAAGATAGCCAATTGAACCAGGGGTGTGGTGGGGGGGGGATAGGGACAATCTTGTAGACTTTCCAGTGACCCTATACAAATCGTCCATTGTGTGAAACTGTACGCCAGTTAAACAAATGCAATCGCATAGTTTTGAGAAAGCCAGGCATGTAGTCACAGTTTGCAAGTATGCCTAATTGGTATTTACATTTACATAGTAATTAGACCAAATGTATAAAAAACATGTATATGAATCTTGTATCTTCATGCACCCAGTTAAAAAAAGGTCACTGAATTCGGGTAAGGGCGTTGTGTTTGCAAGTACATTATGGTTTGAAAAGTACCTGCTGCTACATTCCTGGTCTCCAGCAAATTTTAGGCAATAATATAAATGTCAAGAGAACTCCGGTGATTAATGCTCGTCATTGAGAGAGATCAAAGGTTTGCCTAGTGGATGTTTTGACTCATGGTAAGGTAGCCACAGTGGGTTTATACTCCTGCTGCAAGGAACATGTACCATATGATGTATATATGCCACTGGGTTACTGCTTTTGTCTGAGAGATTAATTTGTTAATTGCAGATTAGAAGTCAAAACCCTAACATAGAACAGTGATCTATTAAGCAACATCAAAGAGATGCATGAAATCCTAATGTTAGAAAATGGGTTCATTTGAAAAGAAATCAATTCTGATTATTATAGAGAACCCCCAACCATGGTGTTACGTTTTAAATTCTGAGTGTGTGCTTCTCCAGACCAAGCACTCTTAAACTATATTTTCTAAAAGTATGTATGTCATATGACTCCTTCAGCTTGTAGTCTTCAGTCATATGTAACATTTCCTATACATTGATTTGCACACCTATGTTTTATTGTCTCTGTGTAGTGTGTGTGATGTAAAGTGATCTGACACCCTACACGGGTATGAGTGGTGCTATATAACTGACTTACTGCATCTGAGAGAGGGGTTATGTAGACTTGAGGGGTACTGTAGTGAGGGAATCAGTGGCGGACCTGGGTTGTTGAATGCCAAGGTTGTCTACTCAGTTTCAGCTCCTGGCTCTTTCATCCACCAAAATAATCTTCATTCACATTATCTCACTCTTGCAGGTTCTTTCTCATCTTTGCTTTCTCCTATTTCACTGTTTTCCATATTTCCCTTCCTCCTTCTGCTCACACCACTTTCTCTCTCTTGTTCTATTTTACAGTCTGGAAGTTTAAAAAATGTACCAGTCTCTAAAAAAGAATGCAATTGGGCCCGCCTGCAGCCACCAGCTTAAATTAAGCATCCTTATCTTGCAGCCCACATTTGATCTCCTGCCTAAAGGGCAGATACACCATTTTCTCTCCTTTCTCAAGACACAAGGACCCCAGCCTTCTCCCTTTCCTATGGTGTAGCACAGGAACATTACATATGACTAAAAATAAAGGCCACAGGGTCAACCTCATCTCAGAATACCTGTCCTCTTTCTACCTAAGACAGTCTCACAAATAAACTGTTCTTACTCAGCACAACTGACTGGTATTAATCAGAGCCCGTTCTAATATATCTTCTATCTTTGTTACTTCTGCTGAAGTACTTACATTACTATTTCCATCAGAGTGAATGCTGCTTCAGAGCATCACCAGCTACCAGTTTCTAGTCTAAAGATTGCTTGCCAATTGCACTGTGTACAGCTGCTGATACTTCTCATTCTTGCCTCCCCCCAACGCACCCTCGCCCGTTATGCAAGAATATGGAACCTCTACATACAGGACTTGTGTCTCGATCCCAGTGCCATCATATTCCCATTGAGAGTATTTGTAAAGTGCACAGATAGCTGAAAGGCAACTGAGTGCTGTATATGGTCAAAGCAGAGATTCAACCAGAAATTGAATCTGGGTGGGATATCCTGGGTTCTGCAATGAGAGGTGGACTCTTTACTGTATTGCGATGTACCATACTTTAAAGACATGCATCTTCAGCTCCTTCTTAACTTGGAGCATCCTTGGGATGTTCCTAATGGATACAGGGATGTAATTACAGATCCTGAGAGTGTGGATGGGGTATGCCTGTTTCCTCATTGTTTTATTGGTTTTTGCACGTCTTTGTCCCCCTGAATAAAGATGTCTAAATATGTGCCTGATTGGCCCGTTGATAATTTTGCATTGTTTTGTAGATGTGACCTGCATGACTGGGCCCGATACTGCAGATGAGGCTTCACCAGTGATGTGTACAGAACTTACAACTGTCTGCTGAGTTTGCACCCTGATATGCAATTCAGAAGTATTCATACTGGCCCCACATTGTTGACAAATACATTCCAAAGATTGCATTCTTTGAGAGCCATCATCCTTATGTCATCCTGGACCAAGATTCATGCCTAGAGCTATTATGCTCCTAGATGCCAATTGACCACATGTCAAATGTAGGACCTTCAGGCCTTTCTGGATTTTTGCCCCAGTGTACTTTGCATGCCTAGATTTCAAAGCCATGCACGTAGTAGAAAACATAAAACTACAAGTACCAGAATGTAAAGGGCTGCTGGCTAAAGAGACACAGCTGGCTGATGACCTCGTCTATGATTTTTGTCTACTTGGAGCTCTAAAATGTAAAGTCACTCTGCTGAAAATCTAATTTGTACAGTCTTCAAAAGCATAGTTTTTCCTTGAAAGCCCACTTGCGTGTCCATAATTAAAGAAGACCCACAGCTGTCACAGACAAACAAAAAGAGCAGAGGTCACGTGGCACAAAATGTATCAAGAAGACGCCCAAGCAGGGCTGGAATTTCTAAAGGTGGATGTTAGAACTGGGGGTCTCTGGTTAGCACAGGTATGCACTTGTGACAAGCAGGGACCCTCTTCTCTTGTCAGGGCAAAGGACTACTCATAGAAATAACTCCTGCTCACCCTCTAGGTGGCGTAGCGCGAGCAGACAAGGCTAATCCTTAGAGTATATGGTCAAGCATTTGTCATAACATACACACCGACTTATCAACCCACCACACAGAGACACAAGACTGTTGTTTAGTAAAAAATATATCCTTTATATAAAAACGTTCAAGCAGGCTTGCATTACAGACTTCTTGAGTCCAGTTACTCTTAAAATTTTACCACAGTTCTTGAATATAATGGACAGTACTTCAATCACTCTCAAAATGGCTTCCCAGTACTTCAAAATGGTTCAAGTTACTTTAAAAAGAGATTCCACAATACTCAGAGCAAGATGTAGTTCTTTTTGGCAATACTTGTTAAGGCTGGCGCTTCGTAGCGATCCTGTGCGCTTCGTAGCGCTCCTGTGCGCTTCGTGCAGTGTGACGAACAAGGCCTCGCTAAGGCTCACGCGCCTCGCGTTAGACTCGTACGACGCAGCCTGCTTTCCAAGAAGGGTACGAGTCGTACCAATTCTGTGCGATTCGTACTGCGTTTCTATTCAGGGCCTTCACAATAGCACGCACCTCGCGGACACCTCAGTCCATGGCGCGACGCACGATACGGAGCATCTGGGGGCTTTGGATGCACAAAGGGCGGTGCGAGCCGTAGGCTTCAATGCGACTCGCACTTAACTGGAATTCACTATTAGGATATGCCACACTCATCAGGGCTTGTCCTACCTTATGCTTACAATGCACCCTGCCCTTGGGCCTACCATAGGGGTGACTAATATGAAGTTGAGGGAAGGTTTAGGGACTGGCAAGTAGTTGTACTTGCGCAGTTAGCATGACAGTACCAGACTGCACGCAGGTTCTGCAATGGCAGACCTTAGGCACATTTTACCAGGCCGCTTCTGTGGGTGGCACAACCAGTGCTGCAAGCCCACCAGCAGCATTTGTATTTACAAGCCCTGGCACTCCTGGTGCACTTTACTGGGGACTGACAGTAAACCAAATAAGCCAATCATGGAAATCAATCACATATACACTTTTCAGTAGGGAGAACATATGCACTTAGCACTGGTCAGCAGTGGTAAAGTGGCCAGAGTCATTAAACCAACAAAAACAGTTCAGAGAATATTGGAGGAAGGCAAAAAGTTCAGGGATGACCCTGCAGAGAGGGCCAGGTCCAACAGTGGACAGTTGAAAAGCTTGGAGTTCAAGCAGCGCACGCTGCATGAGGAGTAAAGGTCAGCCTAGGCCAATAATGTATTTCTAATCCCCAAACCTCCTTACCTAGCTTGTCATTCAATCTTCCTGCTTCCCTTAGGGCTCGGTCTTCAAGCCACCAGATAGGGTGGTGCAGACTGCCAGTAGCGGTGTTGGCGAGCTGAGAATTAATTCCTGGAGGGATGCAGCATAACAAAGGGCAGAGGGCGGATGGTCTCTGTGACTGGAGGCAGTTCACTGGTCAAGTACAGGGCCATTGTAGGTAGCGTTTTTGCATGCTAATAGCCTTGCAAATCACAGAAGGGAGAGGGGAAATCATTTTTTCCATTTGTTGCCCCATCTTGTCCCTCATGTCCCCTCTACTCCAAAATCTGGGGGATATATCCCCAGCATCCCCCACAGTTCCTATGCCCATGACTTGAAGGCTGGTATGCAGATACTCAAGTGCTGAAGCTTTCTGATGAGTGACTTGTGGGAGAACGTATTGAAAGCTGTAGAGAGGTCAATGAGGATGAGTGCAGCTATTTCTCCTCAGTTGAGAGTGCAATACCTTCGTCCTGAAATCTCTGCTGAATGGGTTGAAACCATTTCAAAGTTTCTGTGACTTGTAACGGTCTCCAAGGTACATACCTTTCTGGGCATTGCTGAGTTTTACAGACAGTGGATCCAGGGTTATGCCAAAATGGTGAAACATTTGCAAGATTTCGTCAGAAGAGATACCCATGAACCCTTACAGTGGTCTTGTGAAGCCAAAAATGCACTTCGGGAAACTGAGGAGCAATTGACTTCTATACCTACTTAGGAAACTCTCATTATGTTGAATGTTTTACTTTGTGCTGTCATGAAAGTAATAGACTTCCATTTGAGTGTGTATGCAGAGTCTTGGATCCACAGTTTAGTACCTCAATCCTGGTTACAGCTGGGCTACCACCATGTTTATGGTCTGTGGTGGCAGCCGCAAATATTTTTGATGCATCCGAAAATATTGAGTTGAGCTCTCCTTCAACAGTTTCCATGTTGCATTTTGTGGTTGCACACACCCTCACAATAACACCCTCACACACCCTCACAGTACCCATCTACATCATGGTTGTTCCGGTATAACATTTTACTGTTGCTTACTTCTCAAATCACTTTGAACCAGTGTCCATCCCTGAACCCTGCCTCTTTAATGCCCACTCAGCAGGAAAAGGAACCCATGGTTGTAATTTTGTCTCTGCCCATGAAACCAAACCCTGCATTGACTTTAATGATGTGCCCTTTCTTAACTGTGAGTTTACGAATGTTTTGGATGGGCCATGCTTCAGACATAATGATGGTGTCCTATAATTGATTAAGTTGTGTGTGCAAAATGGGATATCTGCTTAAGTTGCAAACCTGAAAGTGAGAGTCTGTATTATGGCCAAAGAAAATATTGTGACTGTGTACTCAAAGTATTTTGTTTGAAGTAATGCATGACTTTTGACTCCTATAGATGCAAAGGGAGTTCTTAACATTGTCCGGAACCTCTATTAAGAACGGTCAGTACATTCAAAACCTTTTAAATGCCTGATAGATATGGTGGTAATGCGTGCAACACTAAAGCATCCTCCCAATGATGCCTCAAGGGCTAACCCCTAGCTCATTCAGAGCTTAGAAATGCTGTATTATGAGAACTGACTCCTTTCCCATAACAACACTAAAATATTTTTCTTAATTGTATGCAAAAGCCTCCAAAAGTGAAAAACATCCTTGGATCAAGCAGAAATTTCAAAGAGAACCTAAGAGGGTCACGGTGAGGATGTGGAGAGACTGCATTGGATATGTGGTCACACCAACATTTCTACTACTCAACCTCACCAGGTTGTAACACAGAGCAACTCATGTCAGTAGTGAAATCTTGATACATGCACCAGCAGCCTATTGGTATTTGCCTTTCTTTTCTTCCCTAACCCCGAATTATACTCAGTCCTGTGCCTGTCACACAATACCAGGAAGTGTACTACAACTGATCCCACTTCTCACACCCCTTTAATCCCTTTGGGGCCTCTTTGTGCACCTTTAGATGGATTTTACCCAGATGGCAAAGTGAGTTAATAGCTCATATGTCTTATTGTGTGCATGCTTTCAGGATGGGTGGCGATGTAATGGGTGCATGCGTACCCTGTGCTGATGCAGATGCCATCACGGTCGCTAAACAGTTTTTTAGAGATTCTATCCGTCAATTTGGAGTACCACACCAGATGCAGGTGACAGCGGAAAACACTTTGCAATCAGGAAGTTTGAAAGGAGCTAGTGTTTCCATTTTCCATATTACCCAGAATCTGCGGGCAAGGTAGATATGTGCAGTGGTACCCTCAATCTAGCTAACATATGCTGAGAAATTCAATTGGAATTGCTTCATGCCCTGCAACTAGCACTAGGTTTCTTCTAAGCAATTTTCATAGAAAATAGAGAGAGTCAATGCGAAATATTGATGGGCAAACCATGATGCTGCCCTCAAATCCCCCAGTCTCAGCTGCTAAGTTGGGTTTGCAGTTGAATGATGATGCAGTCAGGCAGTATTGTATAAAGCTCATACAATGTCTTTAAATTCTCTGGTTCAAGCCACTTTACCTTCTAGCCGATAGAATGGGTGTACATCAGAGAAAGCAAAAACAAGGAGATGATGACCGGGGAGCTGAAACTTTTCAGACACTCACCCCCAGTCACAGATCTAGATTAAATCCATCATCATTCTTGAGCTCACTTCGCCACCCCAGGGAAGGCCAAATTGCAACCTCATTGTCATTGACTCTACCAAGTCCTGCCCATCACTAACACAGCCGTTATATGTTGTGGTTTGGAGATGTGGATCCACTCATTTCACTCCAAGTGAGTTACTCCTCCTAGAGAACACAGCATTCCTGCTTCTGCTTCTGGAACAGAGCCGGGCTACAGATCCGGAATCTGCCTAAACTATTTCTGCCATCCAGGGGTCTGTAGGTGGGACAAACCCTCCATGTCTACCTACTCTACTCGCTCCACCATCACCACGCATGCCAACACTGTAACCTCTCATAGTTATTAGGGGTGGGTGAACTTTTAATTCTGCCAGCGGAATTGGAGGAATTTAGTAATTCTGTGTTAGACTTACAATGCAGAATTACTAATAAATTCAGCCACTCTGCTTAACAAGCAGAATTAATCAGCACTGGTCCTTAGTTCTACTGTTACCAATACCACGCCCAGAGGTTTTTGCTAAACCATGGACAAAAGAGCTGGCTTTTCCCTGATTAGGCCACTTACTTGGGTTGGAGTGGTCTAGTGTCATTTGTTGGGGTAGCACTGGGACACCTAGTCACTGGGGCAGCTATGAGCAGTATAAATTTTTAAAATAAAATAAATAAATAAATAAATAAAAATGTGCGCAGGGGGGGCTAAAAAAGGAGAAGTGCGACTCAATGGTTAGAGCGGCAGACCATGATACAGAGGTCTGGCCCGGGACCAGGGTTCATCCCCCCGGACCTGATAATTCTCGCCTCGGTGCCTAGTCTAATCATGGGTCCCACTCTGTGACTCTGTGACTCTGGGCATTAGCTTGCTTAATCTCCACAACGGCCGCCACAACGCTAAGGATGCCTGGCTTCACCTTGGGGTGCCCAGGAGTGGACATCTCACAGGAAAGCCAGGAAGGGTTCCACAGCGGTATGAATAGTGATAAGCGTAAATGTCAGGATAATTGTTGCTTATCACTAATCCCTGTACATTATCCTTTCTCTAAACATTTAGAAAGTATTCTCATACTTGACTATAGGAATGTACGGTATAATCGATCATACACCAAATGAAAATATTGTTTAAGTGTTTTTGCAGACTGTGGTTATTCTTGTCTTATGTTTGATATTATATTGTAAATATTGTATGTTTTGGTAAATTTTGTAGCTTTCTTATCTAGTGCACCCCTTCTCCCCATGAATGCTTGCATGTTGTATGATTGTGACATGATTGATATGACGAATGATACCCCCCTATTGTGACTTTTTTGATAAATATGTTGTACATGTTTGTGTTTTGAATATGAAAAAAAGTATCTTTTGATAAAATCAAAAATAAGAATAAAAAGCTATCAACTAGCCCCCAGTCTTGAATATTTTCTCAAGTACTGTGTCCGAATTCATGTTACTGCGGTATTATCAGTACTGGCAATCTCTTTTTGTTATGTTGTATGACGGCTCAGCCATACTGATTAGAGCCAACCCCTAGTTGTTTATTGATTTAATTTTAAGGCACACAACTTCAACGTCGCGAGCGAAAGTAGGGGAAAGGAGCACAAAGTTGTTTTAGAGACATTTAACCTGTCCTCAAACTCAGCTGGGCGATTAATAGGCAAGCTGGCTGCTGGAAGGGGAACAGTTGGTAGGTTGTTATAAATTATCTCTACCTTGCACACAAAAAAATATCAGCTAGTTCCTCACACTGAGTGTTGGAAGAAATTGGAGAATCAACTTTCTCATTGGAATGTTGCATCTTTTTTAGCAGGGAGAAAATCATTTTAGGAGGATTATTGTTCTCCAAGATTTTAGCCGCAATGTAGTCTGGTCTGGTTTTCCAAATCAGCCTATGACTGCTCTTGACTGCTCTTGACCAGATGGTATGCACACTTTCATGAATTGTTCAGGACTCATTTTTTAGGTCTGGACTCTTGTTTATTTAGTTAGGAGGGGGCAGGCTGTGGTAGAAAAATAACTGCATTGGAGCTCTCCCCCCAGTCTCTGGGAGGGCAGAGGCTGCTCAGCCAATCAAGACACTGCTCTGCTGGGAGAGCAGCATCTAGATTAGTCTGAGTGGCCTGATCTGCCAAAAAGGACAAAATACCACCAACGAGTAATTTGGTGTGCGTCACCACTTTCCACACAAAAAGCAACATGATTAAAAAAACAGTGTTGAAATACTGGAATTTAGTGGCACCGGAATTGAACATGAAGGTGAGCCCGTTGTTTGCCTTCAAGAGGGGCCGTAACGTGAAAGACAATGTTGTCAAGGCCTATCTAACACCTCCCAAAGCTCCAGATCTACGAGATCTACTTGGACTTCCGCCCGTTGTGGGACACTTTAAATGTGGCACATGTAAGGCATGCCCACTTTGCCTGGAGGGTCCGGCTCTAACTCATGGGAACAAAACATATAAACTTCCCTCATTAACAAACTGTAACACCTCAAATGTCATTTACATAATTCTTTGCCCCTGCGACATGCCATACATTGGGCAAACAACCCAAAAAGTCAAAACGAGGATACTGCATCATATGAGTAGAGTCAGATGCAGGACACAAGGTGCTCCCCTAGTGGAACACTTTATCAACAAAGGCCACACTCCAGAGAGTATCCGCTGGAGGGTTATTGAGAAAATAAATGCTAATCCAAGGGGTGGGTCACTAACATCAGTCCTGAGTAGGAAGGAATGTAAATGGATCCATTGTTTGAACTCTGTAACCGCTGGGCTAAATGAGTATGAGGAGGTATCAAAACAAATGGGTCTAGTGTAAACTATGGTAATTCCTACCTGGACTAATCTCACATATCCTCCTTCTGACATCTGCATGCCATTCTCCAATCCAATACATGAGGTCTCAGGTTGCCCTTATTGTGTATGTCATGGGTATATCCTTCATGAAATGTTTTGACCCCTATTCACCTTGTAGTTCATAATTGTTGAATACTACTGGAGATGCTTACAAATAACTGAGGCTGTCGAATTTCCGTTTGTCACCTTCCAAGTCATGGTATTACTATTGTCATTAGGTTATGACCTTGTCTATGTTCTGGCGATGCATCCATCAAGTTTGCCACACTGACTTAACCAGCTTTAAGGTCATTATTAATGTTGTCAAAATATGTTGCATTTTGTCAAGGTTGACAAACGATAATGCAATTTTAAATGTGAAACGCTTTTAATTTTCATGCTCATGCCTGTTGAATTGAAATTAATTTGCAACCTCATTTGTATGATGCACACTCAAAGTTCAGGCTTGGTTCCTTCTAGTTGCCTCCCATACGTGAATCTCTACTCTGTCCACGCAGTGATACAGTGATTGTTGCCACGTCGTTGCTAGGCAACGAACGTTCGAACGTGCACGCCACAGCCGTACCTTCATTACGGCTTGTGATAGACGTGCTGCCAGACTCAAGCGCGCATACGAGAGGAAAGAAGCACCTCCGTCTGCCCTGGAAAGTAATTACTTCACAAGGTAAATCCGAGCGGCCGCCCAGTAGAATCCCCTTGACAGTTACTCGTAACTCGAGCAATCAGACTAAGGTTTTTATCCATTGAGCTGCGGCCGCCCATTAGGATCCCTTGGACAGTTACTCGCTGGTCGAGTAATCAGACTACGGTCTTTATTTATTGAGCTGCGGGGGTACTGCGATCACCCGCGATGCATGCCTTTTTTTCAAACCAATGCGTTTATCCATTGAGCGGCAGGTTAATGCGTTCACTCACCCACTATCCAAGTTAATAATCCACACGCTCGGGGCCAAATTTAGTGGCGTAAATCGGCATTTCTAGAGACTGAGTTTTTAAAGGGCACTCACTTTCAGGTCATACGTCCCGATTATTTCATCACCGAACTCGGCTGAGCGCTGTAATCAGTGCACGAGGCGCACAATTATTCACTTAATATATTGTTTCACAATTACGTGCATCCAAGCCTTAATTTTGCGCTGCAACTGTCCATAGACACATTGGTTTCCCATGGGTTGTTTTTAAAGGGCACTCACATGATATAGTGATGCACCACCTCACCTGGTTGAATTCAACTATGAGCGCATGTCTTGCTCCCTTATCTTAGCAGTCCCCCACAAAGATACAGAGTATTGATACTGTGTTTTTACTTCTTAGAGTTGATTGGCATGAATGCCACACCGGTCTCAGTCTGAAGTTATCCGGTCTGTCCCATATGTGAGTACTTTCTCTCAATACTTGACTTGGTTGCTATCCAAATGCATCGAACTCTCTCTGATACACAGTCCTTACTTTCTAGACTGTCCCCCTGTCTTGAGAACGACCCGCCGCGACCACCAACCGGGGCGCAAGAGGGTTGAAACGTCGACGAGCATCATAGGCCCAGAAAGACCAGGATCCGGATAGGAACTTTAGGAATCCTTGGTTCAAAAAGCATTATCTGGCCAATGAAGAAACTTGTATATACCTGTACATAGATTGCACTGTATATCTTGCTATTCACTGAGCACCTTTCACCGAAAGTCACTTTTATTTGACAGTCACTACAAGCATTGAATGTTATCTAAAAATGAATACAATCCAGATACCAAATGTTTGAAAGTCTTTAATACAATTGATCGAATACATGACTTAAAGCTCTTGAGTGTTTATTGGTTTATTCCTCAAATTGTTGGACTTGTATCAGAGAGTTCTTGTTTCTGTTCTCATTAATTGAATGTTTTCACAAGTAATTGGTCCGACCCAACAGAACCGTTTTTTGTTTAAACTATAAATACCCAGGTTCTGAGGGACACAGGGTTACCCCCTTTTCTTAACCACATATGAATTTGGGAGCAGATGTAAGGGCAGAGTGGGAATATGATTGCATGGTTAATGATGGGCTCTTTTGAGTGAGTTGCAAATTGAGCAGTGAGGGGGCAGGTGAATGAGGTGTCACATGAGTACAGGATGAGTGCAGATGAGTAGTGTGACTGCAGGGTTAGGTGCAGGGTGAACAGCGAAAGTGCATTGTGAATTCAGAGAGATCGCTGTGAGTGCAGGGTAAGCGGGTGAATGATGTGAGTGCATGGTGATCAGTGTGAGTGCATTGTGATCGCTGTGAGTGCAGGGTGAGCGTGAAAGTGTGAGAATGAGAAGTGAGTTCTCTGTATGCAGGGTGCGTTCCGAGACACTCGAAGTAACAGCATATTATTGACGGCGGCGTAGGGTTTCAGATATAAGTTAAACTATTGCTATTATGGCATTAATCACAGATTGAGGATGGAGGAAATAAATAATATGCTGATCCGGCAACACACGTCCAGTCCTATGGTTAGGGTTGCCTGCTCTTTATTGTGATGTCCCAGACGGTCCAAAAATATTCAGGCACCTAAAGCTGTATTTTTCAGCACTCATCTGTGCATACCTCGAACAGCAATATAAATAGAAAGCACTTTTAATTGTGTTGTAGGGCTGCCTCAATGATCCATACTGATAATTAAAGGGAACAAAGACAGAAAAGTCACATTAGGAATGAATGCATATGGTTAATTTACAATCCTAGTTAGTGTCAAGAGGAGACCTTTGCATGCTCTTTCAACATCAAATGGCTGGTATTTTTCTTTTTTGTCAAGCCTACTTTATATTTCTTTTCATGAAATGCGTTCTCACACTACTGCAGTAAATGTAAAATGCATATTCCTTACATTTGTAGAGTGGGGGCCCAGGGGGTACTGGACCTAGAAAAACAAGCATTGGAATAGCCAATAGGTCTCGCTTTTGGGACCTTATAAATATTTAGTTATGCAGCACAATACCGTAGCTGCTGTGTCATGGGCCAAAGGAGGAAATATACGTACTGACTGCTGCCTGAATTATGAAATTCAGAAATAATCATGGTTCAGTGTGCCCCTCAGACCTCTGGGCCCTGGTGCACTACACCTGCTGTACCAATGGAAGCTACGCCCGCCCTCCCCATCTCTGTGTCCTGGTGCTTTCTTACAGTTTTGGACTAATTATAAAAAATCAGGTGCCCACTGCATTCTTTTTGTATCTTATGCAAACTGAAAAACTTTGGAAATTCTTTGATAGGTGATAATAATTCTGGTGTGACCGGTGGAGGCCGGATCTGTGGGGTCATGGGTCTTTCTTAACGGCATTCTATCCTCACATGTGCGTGAACTGTAGACAATTCTCTCTTAAATCGTAAATATGCTTCTTGAGTGTTTACCAAAGTTGGAAGTAAGGTATACCTCTCCCCTCACTCATCACACTAGCTCTCGCCATTTCAGACCCCTATCCAGTTATCTGCCTCATCCCATTTCCATCTGAGCATTTCCATTCTGTCCTTCCTCAGAGCACTCCCTTACCTTCAATGTAAAAGGAAACACTGGTGCATTTAAATGTACAATGCATGTTAAAATTACAACTATTATTGTTCAAGTTGCTCCAAGCCCGAGTCTAAGATGAGATGCCTGAGCCCACCCTGAGCCCACCCTTGCTGCCCTCCGGGTGTCAGATTCTAGGCATCAGAGGGTCCTTCTTCCTGTTCTTGGAAGCAGGGCCCATCCCCCAGTCTGTAGAGTAGAGTGACTTCCCTGGCTTTCAGCACTCGGGTCTCCTGAGGTGCTCATGGCCCTCTTGTTATGCATAGGTGTGTCTGCGTGAATGTGGCTGGCATCTTGTGTGGGTTGCCTTCTCGAGTTTCCTTTCAAGCCTGAAGAATTTAACATCCCTGCTGCTGAACTGAGAGCAAACGCAATGTGGGGAGGTTAAAATGATGAGGAGAGGAGAAGGCAGCAGGGGGAGGGGGGGAGAAAGAAGGGGGCCTGAGCCTGTTTCCCTTGTGGGAAAAATAAGCCTCAGTAACCAGTTTACAAAAGGTATGTAAACATGCAAATGTGCTTTACCGACCTGTGAAAAACTCAGGCATGCCGGGCTGTGCTGGAGATAAGACCGCAGACACAGCCCAGCGGAGCCCACAGCAGCTCCAGTTGAAACACACTACGGGGGAGGAGGGGGGCTGAATCCCTTGTAGTCCTATGGGCCTGGGTAGAAGTGTGAACAGGATTGCGCGACCCCCTTTTCATGACCCCACGGCCCCCCTGGGGCCGTGGGGTCATGGAAAGGGGGTCATTTGAAGACCCCTGCTTTAAGGCTACTTGTGTGGGTTGTACAATAAGGGCTGCAGGCCCACTAGTAGCATTTGCATTACCAGCCCTCGCACACATAGTGCACTTTACAAGGGACTTTACTAGTAAGGCAAACATGCCAATCATGGACAACCAATTACCATTACACTTTACACAGGGAGCACTTGCACTTTGACACTGATCAGCAGTGGCAAAGTGCCCAAAGCATCTAAGTTGGCAACACCATGTCAGAAAAAAGGTCTAGGGGGAAAGCAAAAAGTTTAGGGAACTTTAGCCAAAAAGGGCCAAGTCCAACACAAACCATTTCCATCCTAGATATTATTGGAAATGTATTCCTGTCAAGCGCAGGAGTACATCTCTATCCATGGTGCGAATCGGGAAGGAGCAAACCCAAAATTGCTAATGGTGTGGGAGAAGAGGCTTCTCCATGGGGTAGAAATAGTATATACTATTGGTGGGTTTCAGCAAGGAAAGTTTCACTGCTTGAGTGAAAGGGAGGAGTCAGGTTGCTAGAGCAAGGACAAGCTAGAGACTGGGTGTAAATGAGACTCAGCTGATGGGAACTGGGTCCTGTTCATTGGTAGAATCGCCAATTTGGAAAGTGTTTAACCCCTTCGATGCTGATGACGAGCTCAGCTCGTCATCACCCACGAGTGGCGTGTGCTGATGACGAGCTGAGCTCGCCATGTATCGCGGTAATTGAAAAATTGCCGCACAGCGCAAAAATCGCCGCAGCAGCGATGCGGTTAAATACGGGAAGCAGAGAGGTGGGAGCTGGCTAAGCAGCAGTTTGACATCATGGCTATAGAGCAAGGAGGCACCAGTATTCCGCTAACTAGCATTGAGCAAGAACAGGTGCAGAATTGTGAACAACACTGGGGAAGTTAATAGCGGTCCTAAGTATGCGGATATTGTTTGAGAGACTGGATATGCATATCAGGCTTTTGAGTTTTGTTAAGTCACAGGGATGAAGGCAATGAGGTGCGCGAGGGTCAGCTTGGTGTTCGAGTATTTAACAGAGCAATGCAGCAAAAATGGCAGGTTTTAAGACCGAGGATGGATGTGGGGGAGGTCACCGCATGCCATGTAGACTCGAAAAGCTTCATTTCTTGTTACTTTGAAAGGTTATTTTGTTTTGTTTAAGCTTAATGGGGTGGAAAGAGTAAAGTTTAGTTATGGACATAGGTTGCATTTTGATTCTATAACTGGACGCATTGGAAAAATAGATGCATTGTTTTAAATGTTGAAAAATAATATGAGGCTTTCTTTAATCCATGCAGCTATCCCTGACGAAGAGCCATATAAGAGCCCGAAATGCACTGGAATTTACTAAGATCTTAAGCTGTTACAGCATGAATTGACATAACCCAACATAACCCACGCGACGCGGTAAGAGACCTGGATTGGAATAACCGTCTCATTTGAAAAAAATTGGGAATATTAACATGCCTGTTTGTGAAAAGTAGACATAAGCATGATCAACTTTGAAAAATACGGAATAAATATGAACTTTGGAACAAAAAATATTTGAAAGAGTTCCTCATTGAAGCTGTGCGATTGGTGAAGCATCACCGTGTTGCCACTATTGTTTTACAACGTCCACGTCAAGGGCTTAGAGGCAAAGAATAGACACAATCTGCACGCTAACACAATTCAAATGAATGAACAGAGAAGAGACCGATAAATCGGTGTGCTTGCTGCGACCCCACTGCTATGTGAAAATAGTTAGCACATGTATCTGAAATGTTTGCACAATTAAATTTACACTTATATATTTGCTCAATCTGTCACAGATTGACAGGAGTTCTCCTAGAAAACTGTGTGAATTCTGTACCCAAAGTAATATGCTGCATATATAAATACTTTTAACGTCCCAAAGGCGAGACCTATTGCATTGCAAATGCTTGCATTATATTGGTGTCCCAGACAGTGGTGGAAGCAGGGAAGGGGCCTCTGACTCCTCGCTTTCTGTTGTAGGACTGACTGATTAGACAGAGAGAAATCAATCCCAGCTGAGCCTTGGCATAAAGTCTAGGGGCCTCATTTATGAGAAATGACGCATCGCTGCGTGAAAGCACTGATGCGTCACTTCTCAGTGCGCACTCCTTGCGACATTCCCGATGCGTCATATTTAATGTATGACGCATCATGTCGCAAGGAGTTACAGATACGTCAGTATTTCTGACGTATCTGTATGGCGCAAAAGTGACGCATTGCTGGAGTGTGTCACAAAAGTGACGCAACTCCAGCAATGCGTCCTTTCACACGGGGCAAGCCCCATGTGAAAGGGCCTGCATCAGTCTTATGCCTGCTGTGAGGCAGGCGCAAGATTTTGACGCAACGGCGTCCTAAAAGTGACGAAGTGAAATCTCACAGATTTCACTGCATCATTTCTATGACCCTTCCTTGCGTCAATACGCCCCCCTTGCATACATTATACCTGGCGCAGGTATAATGTGGCGCAGGGATTTACAAAGTGACGCATCTACCTAGATGCGTCACTTTGTAAATATGGCGCAACAAGGCGCATTTTTTACGCCACTGGTGCGTCACAAAAAGTGACGCACCGGCGGCGTGAAAGTGACGCACAGCCTCATAAATGAGGCCCTAGGTGTGTCCGCTGACTAGCCATGTCTTCGCCACTACCATCCCCGCCAGCCATGAAGTGGAGAGACAGCCCCAGGGAAAACTGCGAAACGGCTTTCACCTAGACAAAGAGGCGACTCAAGATGAAAAGCCTTGTTTCTTTATTGTTTTTAGGTCAAGCATCAGCGCACATGTACTGTCTGCAAGACCTGCTGTAATCAATACCACAACTTTTTTCCCGCCTCCTACTTTACATTGTCTCACTTTTCCTTGCTGCCTCCTAACTTGTTACAATTGCCGTAACATCACTTCCCTGCGAGACTTAGGCGCACCGGCCAATTAGTTTCCTAATAATCTTCCTCTTCATACATTGTGTGGGAGAACTGTTTTATTTTAATGAATGCTTTTTTACCTTGAACATTGCTTGTGTTGTCGCTAGTTTTATCAGCAGTTGCCCGTTTGTCACCATCTTTTTCAGTTTGACCATACACTACAAGCCATGATAGTGTGTTAGCATCTTTGTGACCTTTCGAGTTTAGCAGCCACCATTTTTTTTAAGTTTCCTGCTGATCTATGCCTAATCTCCCCATGCAGTGCCATCCACCACCTCCACATCCTATTGCTCTTTTTTTTTCACTTTTCCTCCACATCCCGTTGATCCTCGTTTCACTTTTTCAGTCACAGACATTGAGGGTATCGATATCCTGCTTAGGAGACAACAACAGGCACTCATTTAATTTCCGCTCAAGTACACAAGCATTTCTCAGCATTCTTTACACCCACTTGCACTCACTTTCGCCGCATCTTCACGGTCCCAGCCGATTTTAGGGCTAGAGACCGAGTGTCAGGGATAACATCCCCTACGGCGGCCATCTTGAGTGGGGGCGAGAGCGGTGAGAGCGCTCTAGTGTTCTGCATATAAGGAGCCCCTGGGATAGCAGACGCGAGATCTTTAGCGTTTCCCGGCATTCTACTCTGCCCTCCGAGGCGCTGATCACGCGAATAGATTTTAGGAGCTACTTGCGTGCAACGTATTATTTTTTATTCAGCATATTTTAAAATTGTGATTTTCATTCTGTGTGCACTCAGCATTCTTTACACCCACTTGCACTCACTTTCGCCGCATCTTCACGGTCCCAGCCAATTTTAGGGCTAAAGACCGAGTGTCAGGGATAACATCCCCTACGGCGGCCATCTTGAGTGGGGGCGAGAGCGGTGAGAGCGCTCTAGTGTTCTGCATATAAGGATACGGTCGCCTTCCGCGTTAGCGGACGCGTTTGCGGGGGCGCCTCATCAGCACCAGAGTCTAGCCTGAGTTAGCCCGTCTGCGCCCGTCAGCGTCCCGTAGGCGCTCGGGGCCCGAGCCAGGCGGGTAAGCGACGCCACGATGAGGATATATACGAGAGAGGAGCTCATCTCCTGTGATAATAACACTGCTCCTTGTCATCGAGTCTTTCCTAATTCTGCTGTGGGCTCGGTCAACTGCTTCGCTTGTGAGTGGTGCCCCGGCACTGCCGGTATCTCCCCATGCAATTCCACCCCTACTAGCAGTAGTTGTGCGCTCCTGAATACTAGGTCACTGCCCCAACACGCTCTTAACATCTTTAGCCTCCTTGCTCATGAGAAGACGGACTGTCTTTTCCTCACGGAGACTTGGCTAGGCGAAGGCTCTGAGCCTGATCTGGCCATAGCCATTCCTCCGAGCCATGCGATTTTCCGCAAAGACAGAAGCACGGGCAGGGGGGGCGGTGTGGCTCTTATTGTAAATAAACTCATCCCCTGCACGATCCTTCCTGTGGACAATCTACCGGGCTGTGAAATCCTAGCCTTCTCCCTGTCCTTTTCCCCCCAACAGTCCTGCATTGGGCTTTTGCTTTACAGACCCCCAGGCCCTCTCGGCGCATTCGCCGAGGACCTTTTTGCGATCATTTCCACACTCAGCCTGAGGTCGGACATTGCTTGGTCTTAGGTGACTTTAACATCCATATGGATAAGGCGGAGGACCCGGAAGTGCAAAAATTTCTGGTTTTGACATCCTCGGCGGGGTTCAATTTGTACTTACGGACACCTACACATGACAAAGGGCACATTTTAGACCAAATCTTCTATACTGAACCAGTTACCATATCCTCCCTCGCCCCAGTCCTTTGGTCAGACCATTTTTTAGCCAATTTTCAGATTGCACATCTCACAGCGACCCCATGTGATGGTCAGTTGCGCGAGGTTCGCACTTCTAGAGCCTTTCACAAAATCTCTCCAGCCATGCTCACTCAGGCCTTAGAGACCTATCCGTGCATACTCACAGGCAAGCTGGGTGACGATGTCAACCTCTTTCAGGACTGGCTTACTGCACGTTTCGCAGCCCTCGCTCCGCCGCGGCAGGCTAGGCCACTTCCGGCAAAAGCTTCTGCCCCCTGGTTCTCTGCAGCCTTGGCGGGCAAAAGAAGGTACTGCAAGAAGCTCGAAAGAGATTGGCGGAAGCAGTATGATTCAATCTCCAAGCAGACTTACAGACCAGCTGTGAAAGAATATCATAGGGATATTACAGCAGAAAAGAAATCCTATCTAGCTAGAAGGATTGAGGAAGCAGATAGCTCCTGTAATGAAATATTTAAGATTGTTAAAGAGTTTATTTCTCCCACCTGCTGTATCCCCACGTCTTCCTTTTCGGAACCATGGATAACTGAACTAGCAGAATTTTTCACCAACAAAATTCTCCCGATCCAAGCGACCTTGAAGGGAACGGATAATATCTCTGATTCCAACTCCAATCCTGGTGATTCCCCTGTCCCCTGGTCACTCCATTCCGACTCAGTCACAGTTACTACCGGTCCTATCCTGGACTGTTTTCCAGCTTTGGAGCTCCATATCTCGTTGGACAGCCTGGTTAAATTGAAATCAGGTTCTCCCTTAGATCCTTGCCCCGCCAAATTTCTTGCGACCTTGGCCCCCGTTCTTAACCCTCTTATTAACCCCATTATTAATCTGTCTCTTAGCACAGGCAAGGTTCCCACTCCCAGGCTCTCATCCTTCCCTGTTTAAAAAGCCTAACATGGACCCGAAACTTCACTCTAATTATAGACCAATCTCATTGCTGCCCGCTCTGGCGAAAATAGCAGAGAAGCATGTACACACCACCCTATCCCACTTTTTAGAGTCTAACTCCTTACTTCATCAGTCACAGTCCGGGTTTAGATCCAACCTGAGTACTGAAACTGCTTTACTCGAGGTTACTGAGGCTGTGAAGGAAACTCTGGATAGGGGTGGAAAGGCCATGCTTATCATGCTCGATCTGTCGGCGGCCTTTGACACCGTTCCCCATGACCTTCTCCTTACTAGACTTTGGGAGATAGGTCTTAGGGGAACGGTGTTCAAATGGTTCCAATCCTTTCTGGCCGACCGCAGACAAACGATCTGGGCCCCCCCTTTCTCCGCCGTGATGCCGCAGCTTGAGGTAGGGTTCCCGCAGGGTTCTATACTCAGCCCCTCCCTCTTTAATATCTTCCTGACACCCTTAGCTGCGCTAGCGGAGGAGCATGGGGCCCAGATCGTCTCCTATGCGGATGACACCCAGCTCTTGTTCACATGTGACAAGGGCTGTGACTTCAATGGGGCTGCCATTCGGAGGTGTCTTGAGGCTGTGTTTGGTTGGTTTGGGAAGAGCGGCCTCAAGTGCAACTCGGACAAGTCCGAGATCCTTTTCTTTGGTTGTCCCGCCGACCTGAGATGGAAGGAATGGTGGCCTTCGGCCATGTTCCCGCCAGCCGGTGATTCTGTAACAGCAAAGAATCTGGGCATCCAGGTGGATAACACTCTCTCCTTTAAGGCTCAAGTAGCAGGACTTACAGGGAAGTGTTTTGCCATCTTAAGGATGCTGAGGAGGTTTTTGCCGTTCCTATCCTTGGAGCACAGGAAGATCACGGTGCAGGCGCTGATAGGATCGCGCTTAGACTACTCTAACATCCTCTATCTAGGCCTCCCCGAGTATCTCCTGACTCGTCTTCAGGTTGTCCAGAATTCGGCAGCCAGGGCCATTTACGGCCTAACCAGAAGAGCTAGGGCCAGCGACCTTCTTAGAGCGTTGCACTGGCTGCCGGTTCGTAAACGCATCACTTTCAAGACCTTAACGATGGCGTTTAAAGCTCTACATAACATCGGAGCAATGTATCTACAAAAAAGGGTCAACTTCTACTTTCCATCCAGACACTTGAGGTCAGCTGCCTTGGCCAAGGCAATCGTGCCGGCAGTGCGACGTGCACGATGTGGAGGACGTTCCTTTAACTACCTTGCTCCACGTCTTTGGAACGAGTTACCTCTGACCTTACGCGCTAGCTCTAACCTGCTCGCATTTAGAAAGGAGCTCAAGACTTTTCTCTTTTCCCAATAATTCTTTTTTTCTTCTTAGCACTTTCCTTCGCCGGTGGTATTCTTTGTTGGTTGCTGGTGTTTGTTCTTGATCTGCAGCGCCGGGACGCTCTTCGGAGCAGCTGTGCGCTATACAAAACCCCCAGTAACATAACATAACATAACATAACATTTCTTAAACGTATTCTATTTGAGAGTAGCTGCTTTTTTAAATATAAATACTTGTTGCCTTATTTATTTTTGTTTTTTCGATAACAAATAAACAAATTCTCCTCAGGAATCTCACTGAACAAGATGGCAGCCATGCGAAATAGCCTTGTTTTAGTCCTTAGACTCTGTCCATGGCAGAAGCCGTCACCTCTCATCTGCCAGCATGCTCCGCTCTAGCAAACTGTTGCTGTGATTGCGAGCATTGGTGGTCATTAATTATTTTGTTTATGCAGGAACTGATTAGTCATTTGACAACATATGATTTTGTGAAATTCTGCAGCTGTTTTCGGGGAGTTCAGGCTGGCTGGAATACTGGGTGGATGAGAAGTGGGGCCCTGCTGAGGATCTGCAAAGTCTTCTGCATTCTCTTGTACATAGTCTTGAATAGCACCGAATTAACACGCAAAGAGGTTCCACCAAGTTGGCGAAATTGGCAGTTTATCAGTTGCCCAATGACAGCAACATAATTGTGTAGCTAAGTTCCCTCCAGGGCGCACACTCCTCTCTAATGCCACACACTAAAATGTCTCGGGTGCACAGACAAACAGGCTGGGAATGTGATGATTTGCAATCCAGCATTCCTTCTTCTTCTTCAAAAAAAAAGAATGCCTTTCAGTCCAAAAGGAAATGGACAGTTCCATAAATGTAAGAATCACTTTATTTAAAAAGGACTCTAGGGCGCAAATCAGCAAAACTATTCTTTAGTAAATGTTAGTGCAACCCCCTCAAAGTCCCCAAAGTACCAATTCAGTCCCGAGGCCAATGAATTAGCCTGTTTTAGGGCAGTGGTGCACGCAAATATTTCTTAAACAGAGCTGTGCTGCACCTGTCACATTTATCCATCTTTTTAAGGCACAACGGGTGACGTAGGTCTGGGAGCCGGTGTGCCCTGAAATCTTGGCAACTCTTGGCAAAAGCTAAGGTGAGCTAGGAACTAATTTATAATAAATCCAAGTAAAAGCAGAAACAAGGCATCAGTTTCTATTGTTTCAAGCGACTGCTTTTGCTGCAGTAGTGAGCTCCATTCACCCTTTCCCCTACATCTATTTCTTATCACCCCAAACCCCCTTCTCCTCCCTTTGTTGCATGATGCCCGGGATTTTTCCACAACCCATCTCCCAAACCCCCTAAAAGAAACTCTTTTAAAGAATTTAAAACATTGGGCCATATTCTGAAAGAAGTGGCAGAGAGAGACGTTAGCCTTCTTGGCTTAGCGCCTCTTTCCGCTGCATCGGAAACGCGAGGCTACACTCTATTCTCAAGGATATGGTGCATCCTCGCGTTTCCCCCAGCGATGGCGCAAAAGTTTCACAACTTAGCGCCAACGCAGGCACCCTTACACCAGAGTGCAAGGTTTCTGCAAGCAGGGAGGTTTATTCATGTACAGGAAGGGGTCCCTTCCTGTACTTAAACAAACTTCAAATGTGAGTTTGTAACTTACGTGTGTGCTACTTCAGGCAGCACACATGTAAGTTACAAAACGGCATTTTGAAAAAAAGGTTTGTTTATGTACAGGAAGGGACACCTTCCTGTACATAAACAAACCATGGCATTTTGCTTTTTCCATGTGGGCTGCACAAGGCAGCACACATGGAAAAAGCAAAAACTAGGAGAAATTAAGCATTTCTCCTTGTTTCGCCACCTTAAGACCAGAATTTTCCTGGTCTTAAGTTTGGCGCTACCTCCCATTTACGCTGCCCTTGTGAATAGGAGGGAGCCTCAAACTCGATGGAACTCTCACTGCAAAGCCCACTGCACACCCCTCTCATGCTAAAAACAGCGTGAAGGGAGCCCTATTCACAAGATAGCGTTAAGCCGAGTTAAGCCACTTAACGTGGTTTAACGCTGCCTAGTGAATAGGGATAAACCCCTATCATCACAACAACGTCACTGAAAGCTTGAGAATATGCCCCATTGTTTCTAATTATTGTGCTGCCCCATTGGTCCGAAAACGGGCTGTTTGTGGTATGTAGTAGGTTCCATTTGTATCAGTGCCTAGAACTTCTGAATCATGCCTGTCATTGTAGATATTGCTGATACACACGGACAACAATAGCCTACTTACTCGCACAATAATAGCCCTTTTACTCGGAGCGTTAGTACAAAACACATATCACTGTTAATATTGCTGGGGTTTAGGATAAGGCTTCTTTATTTGGAATACTATGAGAACAGCAGACGTTTTGTGCAGATCCTGCCATAGTGGTTGTTCTGTAAAACATGGCAGTTAAAATACAGCATCAGAAACAAGTGTATCAGCAAGCATTGCAAAATGTTCACTTCCTCATTAATATACATACCCTTATAACCATTCAAAACCACATAACAATCCACAAAAAAGAACTCGTCAGCATACCACATATTTACAATCAGCATAATTGTACTCAATGCTACGCAGTTCTATTCCACACCAATCAACCTGACCTATTTCGATTACACATCACATCATTCAACAAGAAACCACATAATACAAATTTACAGCACAATTACATAACACAACACATACATCCAACCCACATCACAAAATTACGCAGCACACTACAGATTTAAACTCCACTACGTTACACTCCAAAGCACAAAATACCATAACGCATAATTGCTCAAAATAATTCCTATACACTAAATACCTCATCATTTGTATTCAAATTTTTCCACTGCACAACAGGCCACACGATTCTATTCCAAACCACATGCATACACTCCGCTCCTAAACACATAAGTTAAAAACATCTACAACGCCAATAGCTTCAATGCTCATAAATGCGAGACCTATTGCATTGCAAATGCTTGTTTTTCTAGTTGTTCTGTGGCGTGTTTGCACTGCGGCTAAACATTAACCATGACTGTGCTGCATGAGGTGACAAACGTGAACTTGTATTGCTGCGTGGAGAGAGGTAAATGTAAATGTAAATGTGCTGGACTTGTAAAGCGCACAGCTGCCCGTAAGCGTCCCGGCGCTTGCTTAGGGAACCCGTCCTGGTATTCCCCTGTGAGAAACCACAGCAGGGTGTCCACAAGGTGAAAGCCAGGCATCCCGCCGCGAGGGGCCGTAGTGGAGATTAAGCAAGCTATTGCCCAGAGTCGCAGAGTGTGACCCCGTGAGTTGAGTAGGCACCAGAGCGAGAATTGTCGAGTCTGTGGAATTTTGAGCCCGAGACCCGCCGAGGCAGGGAATCGAACCCTGGTCCACGGTCAATCTCAGCTTCCGGGTCTGCCGCCTCTAACCACTGAGCCACGCTTCTCCTGAGGGTTTGCTGGGACACGGGGGTGAGCCGATACTCGGATGCCCTCTAAACCGGACAGCTGAGTCGCTCATGGACCTGACGGTGTTAAGGATTACGGCAAAATAAGGCCTGATTGGAAATTAATGACTAGAAAAAGTACGAGTGGAAATGCCCCTTAATGCCGGGAATATTTGAGAAACTTACAGGCAGCCTGGAAACAATTAATTACGAGGAGGTTGCGCCAAAATTACACTTTTGTTGGAAGTTGAGGGTTACATTCAGATCACAAGTGTTTATGAGCTCAGGCAGAGTGAATAACATTTCTTTCCTTGGTTCTTAAATTTCAAACCTTGCAGGAAAGTTATTTGCGGGAAAGAAATCTGAAATATCTTTGAATATATATATTTAAGCCACACAGTGTACGCTTGGGTTAAAGGCAGAACGAATTTAAGTGAGTAACACAAACTTTTCTTTTAAGGCATTGTGCTTAATGTAGCAGACCAAGAAGCACTAAAGGGGTCATTTACAATCCACTTGCACCGCCAGCGTCACTTTTTGTGACACACCGACGGTGCATTTTTCTGCCCCATATTTAGGAGGACAGGAAAAGCCACCCTATGTGGCTTTTCCTGTCCTTGTAAATACTGCAACAACACAATAGGAGCCAAAGGGGCCGCCCCCCACTCAATGTATTACAAACAACAATTAGCCTAGCCCACAGTAGACCCAATCCTGGATATGCGACACTTAAAGGGTTTCCAATACTTTTCAATTCCCTAGTTTGTGTTCCCTAGAACTACTCAAAATGTTGTGGTGTATCGAACAAAATGTCAAGAAAAACATCATAACGTAAATCCCACCTAAGAATTACAGAGAAAAGTGTTAGAAAAGAGAGAGAGGCTCTTGTCCTCTCCCGCTTGGATTTTTCGAACTCTATTTATCACGGTCTGCCTAAATCCTCTCTCCTCAGACTGCAAATTGTTCAAAACCAAGCGGCGAGACTGGCTTTCGGGATCCCGAAATGGCAATCTGCCAAACCCCTTCTCACCAAATTGCATTGGCTCCCTGTCACCTTGAGGGCAGCCTTCAAGATCGGCTGCCTCACCTTCAAATCTTTATCCGGTCCCTGCCCCACTTTCCTGAAATCCCTCATTAGGCCCTACTGTCCCTCACGTAATCTTAGATCATCTCACCTCCATCTCCTGGCTGTCCCCCCCATCAAACTCTGCAGATCTGGAGGTCGGAGATTTGCATATTTAGCCCCTAAACTTTGGAACTCTTTCCCTCCCTCTGTCAAAACCTCCAACTCTCTCATCCAATTCCGTAAATCCTTAAAAACCTGGCTTTTCCCACAACCCAGCTAAACTCCTCTGTCCCCTCAGCATCAAATCAGCACCAGGAAACCCACGGTGACAGTGCGCTCTACAAGCACTCCTTAACATAACATAACATAACATAACATAACATAACATAACTGTAGTAACACCAAGGGGGTTGCTGGCTGGTACTCGCCAGCATACCCACTTATCATCATAGGTTACTCTCTCTCCATGTAGGAAAAGAAAAGTGTGCGTTCTCTTTTTGAAAGAATTTCAAACCCAATGAAGTAAAGAAAGATAGTAAAAACTTAAATATAAGTGAACTATCAGTGCCTGGTGCTTTTATAAGTGCCCATAGGACCCCTGTAAGAATATGGAAGTGTAATTCTCACCGTTAAATGACCAGGGGTATGTGGACCACACTGGATGACTTCCTGGGCCACTACGAATCCCCGTGATCAACAGGACCACAGAGAGACCTACCAAAAAGGCCTTCTCCACACACCAAGACATTAGGGCGAGCAAAGTACCCTTGCGCACAACCTTCTTTTCATTTCCTTTACAGACTTTTTCTTTTCCATCTTTTCACTCACCTTCACTCCTACAGTAGGACAGTACTAAGGGGGACATCCGACCATGTAAACCATATCAAGTACCTCAAGCAGGTACGACCAGGTGGGGGTGTCACCCCGTGAAGTGAAAACGATGTTTAAATGTATGTGTAAAATTCTTAATAAAATACTTTGAGAAAAAAAAACTGTGAAGCTTACTAGCATGACATAACTTTATTGAATGCTGTAAGCTTCCCCAATTAAAAATAAGTTTTAATCAAACCATAATCAACTCTATACTGCCAGCATGTTTCGTTGCTGAATCATCACGCAACTTCTTCACGGCTGTTGGGGATTCCAATTATCAACTTCACTTGAGATTCACCTAAAACCAAGCGGTTGCGAAGTCTCCTCGTACCTGCACCCGTCTTCACACTGGTACACGCGTCCTCTGATCACGTGCCGCTGGGGTGATTGCCCAATGTCTAGCCCCCCTGCCGTGTCTCACCGGCATGTGTCGACTTCACCGGTTTTTAACAGTGAGAATTACACTTCCATATTCTCACAGGAAACACAATCTAGGGAATTGAAAAGTTTTGGAAACCCTTTAAGTGTCTCAGCTAAGGCCAAGGGCAGTGCATTGTATGGGGCAGAAGTGTGGGGCAATGCTGATCTGACCGAGAACATCTTTATAAGAGCCCTCATACATCTTCAAAAACTACCCCACTGATTCCACTCAGACGTGACCTGGGCCTTATGCCGATCTGTCATAAAGCTCAACTCAGACCACTCCTGTTTTGTTGCAGGCTTAAAAATTCAGTAGTGTTCGAGGATTACTACCATTCCTTTCAGGATGTAACTAACCAGGATATGGCTGGCAACCCCATATGGTTTTCTTTATTAAAAACATGCTACACAAGATTGGGCTTGGCGAATTTTGGTCCTCAGATCCTACTCTAAAGCACCTTCCGAATGCATCCTGAAGGAAAGCTTAACAGGAGTATATGTGGGCTGAAGAGCTTAGGCATGTTCTAGAGGGGTCTCTTGCTGATACATTTTTGGCTTTCAAGGTTGATACGGCCTCTGAGCATTTAGTAGATCATACAATTCCGATAGCTACTAAGAACACATATCGTAGATTTTGTTATGGTATTTAGCCATTGCAGTCACTTCAAGCAAAATGGAATTCAGGTGGTGCTATGAGAACAACACGCCCATCATGTCAGCAGGCAGAGGAATCCCTTGCTCACTATGGGCCCCATTAGAAAGTCTGCCCGCCACCCTAGCGGTAACGGGACCGCCTGCCTGCCATGTGGTGTAGCTGATACCCTAATCATGATGCGACCGCACCGCGGCAGTCACATCTGGCGATTTAAGATTGCGGCGGGTGCTGCTGGCTGCAGCACCCTCTGCAATGGTTAAATGCCATGTTGTGCATGTCCATGCACAACTTGGCAGGCACCGCGCTGTGCCTGCCAACTTGTGCATGGACATGCAAGGTCGGTACCATAGGTACCCCCCAAGTGCACCACCCACACCGCCAGGGGCCCCCAACGGGCCCCCTAAGCCAGTTGCTGCAAGCCTTACCATGGTGGCATTGCTGGCATGGAAAGGCCTTACAAAACAAAAATCATATTATGGATGGCGATAGGCCCCGCCACCATACATGTGCCCCAGATCCGCCCGGCCGGCAATCGTAACGATCACCGACCTGCGGAAAAGCAGAGGACGGACTTTCAGTCCATCACGGTACCCTTCGCCATCTTAATATGGCGGGGGGTAGTTCACCTTATGATGGCGGGCGGATTGACACCGCCCGGCCGGCGGTGGCAACCTGCCTGGCATCATAATCAGCCACTTTGTCTTCTTTTGCCCATCATATGTACGCCCTAGAAAAGCCTAGATTTTTCCTATATGTAAGCAGCTGGGATACAGACAGCACCTGAATGCTCTTCAGCCACTGTGCACCATGTTTGCGCATTGTCTAAATATTTGCTCTGTAGTTGGTGAATTAGATCTAAAGTGCTGGCCTGAAATCTTACTTGCTAAACTTTTGATGGGATAGAGCTCCATTTTAAAGTTTCCACCTTTTATTTGCTTCAATTGTGCTGAACTTGTAACGTGATGATATTGGATGTAAAGTTTTTAAAAGATTTTCTTCAACTGTGCCCCTGTTAAAGCAATCCCATGCTTGTCGGTCTTTCCAGATATCACATAAAGCTCAGTTGACAGTTGCAGAGTGGCTCATTTGTGGTCTCTGAACATGCTAGTCCATCAGAATTCCCCTCCTAAACCCCACCCAAAGGGACACCCAGTGGAGGATTTGTAGCAATAATCAGCTTCACAAGACAGTGCCCCACCTTCTGAAGTCTAGAAGGCTCTCCACTCACTTATTTTCAGGAAGGACTCTCAGAGTACAAACACGGTAGGCCGTTATATACTCCCAAGTACACACCCTTATTATCCCGAAACCGAAAGTAAATTAATCATTGATCCTGTCTTTGTGGCTCTAATCACGTGAAATTCAGGGCCAAACTGGAAACATATTTCTTCAACCAATCGAATGATGTCACGTGTGTCTAAGCCTAAATCCTCTCCCACCCAGCAAACTGTGCTTTGCAATACTGAGAAGCAGCAAAGGAAACAATACTTCCTACATGAACCCTCTTACCTGAACTGCCTGCCCTCAGTTCTATGTAATACACTGCAAGGTGCATCACAAGGAAGGGGAACAAGTGGCATGTAATTCCATCTACTTCCTTTTCACCGATCCGCCAAACTGAGCAATTGTATTGAAGCAAACATAAAGAAACATAAACAAAACAGGTATAACATGATGGCTCATTGGTACTGCAAGAGACTATACCGCACATAATATAGTCACACAAAAGATGATGGGAGGATTGCTTGAAATTTTCCAACCACTGGCAATCATTTGGGGTAGCATCCCAACCCACCATTCTTTTTTTTTATCATGCCACCTCAGTTTAGGCCCAGCCACATGCACATCTGTCTTGACCCTATTCCTCATGTGAACAGTCCAGCCCAAACTGCCAGGCCAAGTCCTCCCTGAAGTGAAACATAAGTAACCCACAATTGGTTTCGCCCTTGTCATGGCCTCATCAGCCGGGTACAGTGTGGTTCCAGTCACACAGTTAGCATGAGACCCATGGCTGGGCATACCCTTGTCCCTTAGGGCATATATGAACACACAGAAGTTGATGGGAGGAATGCATGCATTTTGTCTAACCACTGGCAATTGCTCGGGGTAGCATCCCAACCCGTCGTTCTTTTGCTCACCAGGCTGACTCAGTTTGGACCCAGCCATATGAAAATCAGCCGTGACCCTGCTCCTCATATACACAGCCAAGTTAGGTGAGGCAGCAGCAGTAGAAGCATTACCTTAAAAAAAGGTGGAAACAAAATATATCAAAGCACCAAAACCTTAAAGAATTCTCGCATGGCCAGTAAAAACAGCAAGCATTTTGTACAAATTACTTTCTTTTGATCACACTCACTGTTTTCATTGATGCCCCCGTAGGCTTGTGTTTGGATCATTCCAACATATCACCATTAGTAATTCGTATTGTTTGCCTTAAATCTGACATGGGAGACAGAAAGGTATGTATGTTTGTGTTGTATGTTAAAAGTAGTGGAAACTTACTGCTCTGGGTATACAGTCACAATGCTGGAGTTTTACGTTCGGTGCTCATTTCACTACAGTCAGCATCTGTCTGTCACTTACTTGCCCCTTATCCCTGCTGCTGAATCTGTTGGCTGTTCACATGTTGCCTGCCCTGTGGGTGATGATATCCCCAAATTGTAGTATGCACTCTATGTTTGGGTGAATTGCTTCCCTGGTAAGTAGCATCTGCACTAATATACATTTAATAGCCCTGGATATGTTGCTGCACCTGGTGTTCTCACTGTTAGCCACCACGGGCCCCTGTATGGGACACCAAGAGCCATATTTATTAACATTGATATTTAAATAACACTGAAGCAGTACATTAATTTTTCTGAATTTCATTTTGGTGTCACTTAAATAGTTACATGTTGTTCATTTAATCTAAATTGGTTTAGGAGTTTTATCTTGTTTTATTCTTAGCTGTATTGTATTTGGTGCTGCTGCAGAGCAAATAACTTTTTCTGAGCCAAGCTTTGCTGTTTGAGCCAAGGGGGAGCGGTAAAGACATGGACTGCTTTTACTTTGTGGGAGCTCAGCTCCAGCTCACAACAAGACTGAGCCTTCTTTCCCTCGTAGTTTAACAATTTAGCTTCCCACATTCACAACGTGGAGTAAAATATGATGAAGCAAGACATAGCAGAAATATTTAGCCACGATAGAAGATGAGTCTATCAGGATTCACAACCCACTAAACCAAATTTAGCAAATTAATCCAAATGAACCAAATGTTATCATCAACTAAAACCTCAATTTATTTTGCCAGACTAGCATAATCTGCCTTCTACCAACTCTATTTGCTCACAAACCTTAAAGCTTCAATCCCTCAAAAGGACTTCAGCAATCCAGGTGTTTGTGCTCACCCATTTTGACATAGGTGATGCAGCTGGTCAGGACTCCACAGAACTAGAGCTATGCCTTGAAAAGCCATCCTCCGTGCTGCTGTCAAACCGGTGATATAAGGCAAGAAACAAGACCACATCATCCCCATCCTTAGACAGCAAAACTAGCTCTTCTAGAATAGAAGCTAGAAATTAATTAAAGATTGCATGTAAAACATATAAAGGGACTCCCACTAACCAACCAGAGGTAGTCGAGGAAAAAAATAAGATGTTGAATTCTGGCAAATCATAAGATATCAAAATAAACCTTCTCCAGTCAAACTTCAAGTTGCGCATCTTATTCCTGATCAGATTATACTGAATCTATAGCTCCTTACATTACAAAAATATATTTTCAGACCCCTCTTCAGACTGCAACTACTTTGTTAACTGTCTCTATTAATGTATCCTTTTTATCTACTCTGTAAACTTGTTCAATGTTTTATGAGTTATATTATCTGTAGAGCACCCTGCTTCCCCTATGGCTCGGTTCCTGCCAATTATGTATTTCAAATGAATACATATACACCTTAATGATGGCATCCTACCACCATGAAGACATTGTGGTATTTAGACCAACATAAAGAAGAAGAAAATAAGACTAAAATCCTAGAAAATTCTATCTTATTATATGGAGCATATGTGGACAATATTTGCATCCAGCCGATTTTATATGCTGAAGTAGGCTAACCTACAGAATGTTGCAGTACCAATCCTTTTTCTCATGAGTAATTAAGTCTTCACCAGTGCTGGGTGGGAGGAATGGGAGAACCTTAAAGATCATAATAATTTCCTAAGCTCAATGCACCTCAGCTTACATTATGGTCGAAGCCAGGGGTCTCCAACCTTTTATGTAGTGAGAGCTACTGCTGATCAGTGAAAATCACTGTGAGCTACTGAATGTTAAGCAACTCCTGCATTATTATCAAATCTCCCATGCCAAACTTCATGGACTTTAAGCCTTATGTCCATTGCACAAAATACTATGGTTTGAACACAATGAGAGCATGGTCTTTGGGAATGTATGAACATGTGTGTGTGTGTATTAATGGGATATATGTGTATGGGTGACTGAGAGTCTGTGTCATATGTACGTGTGTCCCAAGACATACCTTTCACCATATGTGGCACTGTTTAATGTATTACACAAACATACAACCATTTTCTTAAATGTGTTAAATTTGAAGTGCAGAAAAAAGTTCAGAAAATATGTACATAATATGGAACGGTTTTCTGCACTAAAAATTTCTCCCGCTTAAAATAATGACTGTATTTTTCAGTTATAAATATGACACCATGAGGCCAATTCTGATCCTGGGAAAAAAAAACGTCAATACGATTTTTATCCGGAGCCATTGGCGTACGATTCGTACCAGTCCGTCCGAGTCGCGTATTACGATCCGTATTCCATCAATCCGTCCTAATCATCGCGATCTGTACGTATTGTAAGGCTGAAACAGTGAACCGTACGACTCATACACATGCCGTACGACCAGACGAGTACGATCCGGACTGAGGTATGAGGACGCGATTCGGACGGTCCACGTCAGGTAAGGGCGATTCGTACGGATAAGCACACAATCACTTACACACCGTACGGTGCGTACACCCCATGATAGCAGGGGTACGGTGCGTACCCCTGCGATCATGGGGTGTACGCACCGTACCCCACAATCTTGCAGTGTATGCACCGTTCACCCTGATCGCAGGGTGTACGCACCGTACACCCAGCGAACATGGGGTACGGTGTGTACACCCCAAGATCGCAGGGTAGGGTGCGTACACCCAGTGATCGCAGGGGTACGCACCGTACCCCTGCGATCATGGCGTGTACGCACCGTACCCGAGGGGGCCGTTCCGTACCTGTTTCGGGGCGAACTCTGCTTTTACGGCTGTTTTCAGCTCCAGTGGAAAAAGGTTCGTACGGTGCGTACCAGACACAAATCGTACTTGCAGGGTCGGAAAAAGCAGCTGCGAACCGTACAGATGTCACGTACAGCGGGTTCCGAGGGAGATTCGTACAGGGATTTGTTTTGTACGGTCTCTGTACGATTCGTACGGAGTCCAGCTCCTGTTATGAATCATACTTTGTTGTACATACGGGGGACGTTGCAGGGTACGATTCGTATGGGAAAAACGCTCCGAACGGCTATTCGGAGCTGTTTTTCCCAAATCGGAATCGACCCCCATGTCTACCCGCCTGTGGGAGCAAAATGCCTGATTTGTGAAAAGTCGCCACTTTGAAATGGGAGAAAATTAACAGAAGAATGAACTTTGTTTATATGGAATCCATAAAACTCTGAATTTCAATATTCTCCTATTTTAAGATAACATTCACAAACACCAGGCATCTTACTCCCAGGGGCTTGTAGACACGGTGCCATATGTATAACAGAAACATATAGCCATTTTGTTTAAATGGCAGGAATTTAAGGTTAAGAAACATGCTTCATAAAACATTATGACACAATTCACTTTTTTTTTTTAATAGAGTTTTATATAACACAAACTAGACCGGAAGATATTGGGTATCAGAGCGCTTTAGATGAGAATCAGTTTCGTTACAGATGGACACATTCTTTTTTTTTTTGTTAGGCACAAGGAGATTAAGTGATTTGCTCAGAATCACAGGATGTCGAGCGTTGATGCCAAGACTCAAACCCTCTTCCCACTATTTTGAAAGAGGAGATAAAAATTAAGGGGCCCATTATGATGTCGGGCGGATTGCCCCCGCCGGGCTGGTGGTAGCCACCGGTGGCCTGGCGGGGGCAAGCTGCCCGACATCATATCCAGAATTCCCCCCGCCATATTAGAATGGCGGGGTGGACCGCAGCGGACGTAAAGACCGTCCGCCGATTTTCCACCCCGGTCGCCTTGCGGCCGGGCGGATAAGGATTAATTTGGTGGCGTGTCTATGAGACACCGCCAGCCATATTAGGATGCCCTTACAGGCATGCGGAGACTCCCTGCGGGGGCCCGTTGTGGGCCCCCTGGGAGTCCGGGGGTTGAGGGGTGCACATGGGGGGTACCTATGGTACCTCCCGCATTACAGAGTGCAACATGGCAGACACCGTGCGGTGTCTGTCATGTTGTGCTTTGAAATGCAGAACGTGCATTTTAACCATTGCAGCGGGCGGCGCTTTCTGCACCGCCCGCCGCAATGGTAAAAATACAGGATGCGCCCGCCTGTGTGGCGGTCCCGTTTTGCACGAGGATGGCGGGCGGGTAAAGTCAGCCCGCCATCCTAATGGGGGCCTAAGACTTAGGCCCCCATTAGGAGGCCCTTCCAGAAATGCTTTTCCGTGGTGGCAATGCGGCCACTGAAAGGCATTTGGAGACTCCCTGCGGCCCCCTGGGAGCCCGGGGGGTGCACATGGGGGGTACCCCGCATTTCAAAGTGCAACATGGTTGTGCTTTGAAATGCACAATGAGCATTTTTACCATTGCGGCGGGCGGCGCTTTCTGCACCGCCCGCCGTAATGGTAAAAATACAGGATGTGCCCGCCTGTGTGGCGGGCGCCTCCTAATGCTCAAGGCGGGACCGTCGCTCCTATGGCGGGCGGTCCAGTTTTGCACGAGGATGCGGGCGGGCAAAGTCAGAAAAGCAGCGGGCGGTCTTTCCGTCCGCCGCCGTCCCCCCCGCCATTCTAATATGGCGGGGGGAATTCTGGATATGATGTCGGGCCGATTGCCCCCGCCAGACAGGCGGTGGCTACCGCCAGCCTGGCGGGGGCAATCCGCCCGACATCATAATGGGCCCCTTAATGTTTCATGGAAATAATTTTCTTCACTTTAAATGTATTTTGAGTTATAAATATGGCACCGTGTCTACTGGCCACTGGGAGGAAGAAGGTTTCTGTTTCAAATGCGACACTGAAACTGGAGAAAATGAAAAAGAAGAGTTACTTAAATGATTAACTTTTCATTTTCATTGTCTCCCTTTTAAAAGCCTTAAGAAATACAATTGTGTTCTCATCCTCCAATATTAAGTTGACAAGGACTTATTTAAAAGATGAATACCTCAGTGCTTCAGTTGATGACCTCTGTGCAGCAGCCTTGGTCATAAATCTGACTGAGCTCTGCTCATTTTCAGACCCCGCTATCTACAGCCTAATGACAATAATGTAAAATAAACACTGCCTCTCTTTAGCTTTAAATGGAAAATGAGACCCTCTGCTTATTTAACAAGCATTGGTAATGCGTCAGTTTAGCCTATGTAGTGAATAAAGAGCTATTTTATTCAATCATCGCCCGTGAGCAGGAAAGAGCTCCTTAACAGATAACATAGGAGTGGCGGGGATGTGGCACAGTGGCCAGAGCTGCTGACTCAAGAGCTTCTGACTCAAGAGCTGGGAATTCCGGTTTGAGTCTCAGCAGCACCGCACACTATCCTGTGATTTTATGCAAATCACTTATTCTCTCCCGATGATAAATTGTTTTATAAATATGCTGTAAAAGGCAAAATTTTATGAAACTATAGCTATACCAGAGCGGATGTTAACAGTATTTCAGCAGCAGGAAACTGATCAGAGAAGCAGACGAGGAACAAGCATTGGTAAATATAGGAACATATACTACAGCCACTTGAAATGGATGAAAGGTAAGTGGCACGCACAGGAACCAATGAGAAGCCAGGAAAGAGAGGAGGCGGGATGTAAGATCTTTTTAAGTTTATATTAAAAACAATAGATCTCTCAAGCAAGCGCTGTGTAGGCAAAACCTAAAAATGAACTCAAGGCTATGAGCTAATCTGAAGGCAGCTCCAAGTTACTTGCAGCTCAAAATCGACTGATTGGAGAAACCTGGGCTAAGTAAATATTATCAGGTTTCATCAGATTTAACTCACTGTTCAATTGAGTGTCAGATCTAGGACAGCCCGCCTCACTCCATTTCTGTGTTTCTATGATGCCCCAGCTGCATATTTCTATGCCGTCTTGTGCTAAACCTTGCTGTGGGAAGGCGCACAAATCTGTCTCTGTGGCGCAGTGGTGAGCCTGGTGCTTTCATGGCATTTAAACATTTTCTTTGTGATTAGGCTTTAAACAATTGCTTTGTATTTTGAATGATTGAGCTATATTAGCTCTTATATTGCCTCATAGTACTTGCATTGCCTTGCAGGGTGTTTGTTTATCTTTGTAGGGTATACAGACATAATATCGATTTAAAAGATATAGAATGGCACAAATATCGAAGTTAAAATATCGAATGGACAAAATATCGAATGGACAGAATATAGAGGTGAAAAATATCGTTTTGAAGGTAAGTAATTTAATATCGATTTTTAAAATATAGAAAGTTAAAATATTGAAGTATATAATATAGTAATTAAGATATATCGAATTTGTAATAATATCACATTTTTTTAAGTGTTATTTAATTTTATTTAATTTTTGTGTAATTTAATTTTGTAGCGGGTTGTGGGCTTATAGGGGAATAGGGTGGGAAGTAATTTATTTGTAATTAATTAAATCTGTAATTTATTTATTGGTATTTATTTTGAATTAATTGTTAATTAATTATTAATTTGTAATTAATTTATTTTTAATTGGTAATTAATTTTTAATTGGTAATTAATTTTTCTTAATTGATAATTATGTTAATTTTATTAATTTCTTTTCCGTAGCGGGTTGTGGGTTTATAGGGGGAAAAAGGTGGGAAGTAATTTAATTGTAATTAATTAAATCTGTTAATTTATTTATTGGTATTGTTTTATAATTAACTGTTAATTTATTTTTTATTGGTAATTAATTTTTTATTGGTAATTATTTTGTATCAATTGGTTAATTGATAACTATGTTAATTTAATTAATTTATTTTCTGTAGCTGGTTGTGGGTTTATAGGGGAATCGGGTGAGAAGTAATTTAATTGTAATTATGTATGCTATTTTATTTATTGGTATTTATTTTGAATTAATTGTTAAGTAATTATTAATTTGTAATTAATTAATTTGTAATTGTTAATTAATTTGTATTTGGTAATTAATTTGTATTAATAGGGAATTAACTTTAATAACTAATATGTATTTGTATTTTTATTTGATTAATTATTACATAGTTCTAAATTTGTAATTTACTTTAATTAATTTTTTATTGGTATTGATATTTTATTTATTTGTATTAATATAATAAATGTTTACTTTCCCTTCTGTTAAACTTACTAGAGTGGGCATAGTAATTTGTACCCCTACGCTATCCAACGCTTTCCCTACTGTCGCACTCTCTGGAGTGGGAATAGTAATTTTTACCCCTACGCTATCCAACGCTTTCCCTACTGTTGCACTCTCTGGAGTGTTGCACCCTCTGGAGTGGGAATAGTAATTTTTACCCCTAAGCTATCCAAACGCTTTCCCTACTGTTGCACCCTCTGGATTGGGAATAGTAATTTTTACCCCTACTCTATCCAACGCATTCCCTTCAGTTGCACTCTATGGAGTGGGAATAGTAATTTTTACCCCTACGCTATCCAATACTTTCCCTACTGCTGCACTCTCTGGAGTGGGAATAGTAAATTTTACGCTACGCTACCCAACTCTTTCTCGACTGTTGCACCCTCTGGAGTGGGAATAGTAATTTTTACCCCTACGCTATCCAACGTTTTCCCTACTGTTGCACTCTCTGGAGTGGGAATAGTAATTTTTACCCCTACGCTATCCAACGCTTTCCCTACTGTGGCACCATCTGTAGTGGGAATAGTAATTTCTACCCCTACGCTATCCAATGCTTTCCATACTTTTGCACCCTCTGGAGTGGGAATAGTAATTTTTACCCCTACGCTATCCAACGCTTTCCCTACTGTTGCACCCTCTGGAGTGGGAATAGTAATTTTTACCCCTACGCTATCCAACACTTTCCCTACTGTTGCACTCTCTGGAGTGGGAATAGTAATTTTTACCCCCACGCTATCCAACGTTTACCCTACTGTGTCAGTTGCTGGAGTGGTAATAGTACATTTTAACCTCTTGCTATACTACAGCAAGAATATTGTATATTTTTAATTAATATTATGTTAATATATATATATATGTGTTAAAATTCAAATTGTATTTTTATGAACTTAAATAATTCTTTAATAATGTTTGTTTTTTAGGTATTTCTAAGTATGTTTTAATTAATTATAGTTATTATTTCATTAATTTTATATTACTTTTAAGATATTTAAATAAATTCGATATTTTGACTAAGTATATATTTTTTTCTATATTTTTGAACTTACCTGTTTGTAGATAGGACTTCGATATTTTGTTTTTCTATATTTTTTCTTCGATAGTCTTTTCATCTATATTTTTTCAGTGATCCCTTTGTAGGACTACATGTCCCATGAGCATTGGAGGAATGCGTGGTGTGCATTCCCTTCATGCTCAACATTCTTTAGCTGCGCGCACGGAAGGACCTTTCAGCTCGGTCTGCTTTTCTGGGAAAGTTTTGACGGAGATATTGGGGAGTGCTCTCTTAGCCTTTAGTGGCATGCCTGTGTCTGATGATCGGACTATCATCAGTTCTTAGAGTTTCCAAATGACGCTCATTCATTCCTGCTCGGCGCGATAGGCCCCTCCGGCAGGAATTCTTCGTTTGGTGCCGGCTCCCGCACAGTTTCCCAAACACAAGATTTGGAATATATATGATCAGAGTAGGTCATACTCTGAGGGGGTAAGATTGTATCGTTGTACATTAAGCCTGATATTTAGGACAATTTATGATAATCGGAACATCGCACTTCTAAAAGCACTGTTTATTTGCACTTGGCATGACATAGTATTTGGGGGGCTTGTCTTTGAGCATTACACTTTGAGCATTACGCATTGAGCATTATGCAATTAGTTGACACTAAGCACCTGAGTACGTAGTGAGTGAAGGTAACTCAAATATCTTGTGGAAAGACAATTACTGGATTTAAAATGTTCCATATACAGTCCACATATTGTACAGTACATAGTGAGTGAAATCAGCCATTGTGTGTTGCTGATAAAGGAAAGCACTTGAAGCTTAAGTATCAGACTCTATGCAAAAACCTATTGTTGCATTGTAGAACATTAGAAGGCTCTTTACGACTATATGTTTGTATATATTGTCTTTTGTTTTAACCTATTCCTTTACAGGTCTCCTTCCCAGCTGTTCCAATCCTAATGTCCCTTCCCCCCGCTTGATCACTCCAATACTGTTTCACAGTTGGTGGTATCGAGAGGTGGGTCCATTTATCTTTACGTTCAGATCCCTAGGAAGAATGTTCGCTCTGACATTAAGTCTGGAATGCAATCCAAATTACTATCTTCTTAGCCAGTAGTACTCCTTCATTTACGCTAATTTACATCACTCACAATAAAATTCAGTGCTCATCAAAACAATATCCTTGTTCATCTTTATAGTTTTTTTCTTTTTCTAGCAAATTATGGATGCTCAGATTTTCCTAATTTCAGCCTCTTTTGAAAAATGTATATTCAATATATCCAAATTTCAGCAATATCCACCCTATCGTTTTACAACTGAAAAAGCATTGTAAGTAAAGCCATTTTGTTTTATATTCAATGGTGGTTTCCCCAGATGGTATTTATGGCGAAACCAGTCTTGAATTACTTGTGTTCCGGTTCAAAGAGGAACTTGCTTGGCCATTCGGGCTGGACTATTCCTATTGGAGCAGAGTTGAGAGTGATTTGTAAATAGCTGGGTCTAATCTAAGGTGGCATAGTGGGCAAAAGAATGATGGTTTCAAATGCTACCAAAATTGATTGCCAGTTAGACTTAGATAGAGCAAGCATCCTCCCATCACCTTTTGAGTGTTTGATGTAACATCCTATGTGGACATGGGTATGCCCAGGCATGTGTTCCTTGCTCACTGTGCCACTTGAACCAAGCTACATCCAACTGAAGAGCCCCAATCATGGCGAAATCGGTCTTGGGTGGCTTGTGTTCTGGTTGAGAAAGAACCTAGCTTAACAGTTCGGGCTGGACTATTACTATTGGGGCAAGGTCAAGATGGATTTGCATATAGCTGTTTCTAATCTGAGGTGGCATGGTGGACAAAAGAGTAATGGGTTGGAATGCTATCCCAAGCAATTACCAGTGGTTAAACTTATTGCAAACATCCTCCCATCACCTTTTGTGTGTTATACTTTTAGGGTTGTAACTGTTGTGAATGGGTTCTGCTCTATTGTGACAACTCTATAAATATATACTTCTAAGCGTGTACGCAAAGCTTTCGAATTTTTCACTGTGCTAATGTCGCCTGTTAATTACTGTTGCTGCGTGACACAGGAGTTTAAAGGTATTTTTTTTAAACAAATTTCATTGAGCATTTATGATAATATCAGTAAAATTGGTACCTGTCGGTTGGTCTATAGTATTATATACTTTAAATATCGCTCATGTTGTTAATTTAAACTACAAACAGTAATAGTATAACACCCGCTATCCCACTATTCTTCCCTTCTCCCTGCGAGGTCTTCACAGCAACAATGATGAGTAGATATAGGATATAACATGAGTTTAAATTTGACAAGCCTTTCGAAAAACACATAATTATTTGGTACAAATTGCTGATCTATTGGCATCCTAACGATTACACAGATCATTCAGAAATTCAGAAATTAATGTATAAATTAGTTTAAACTCTCTCTAGCATAAACATACCAGCTTTTTATTGAAAGTCTGCGTTGAGAGCAAGATCTAGGCACAGAGGGCCAGATGTAGGTAAATCCCATTTACCGATTTTGAAATACCGATTTTTACCGATTCGGTATTTCAAAATCGGAAAATGGGATGTAGGTACCAACATCTGGATTTTTTACCGATACCTTGAAATTCGGTATTTACCGATTCGGTAAATACCGAATCGGTATTTGCTATTGAATCCTATGGGCCTTGAAGCCCATAGGATCCAATTCAAATACCGAATCGGTATTTACCGAATTGGAAAATACCGAATTTGTCAAGGGTGCAGGGGGTGTCACTTTGACACCCTCTAGCACCCCCAAAACGGGCATGTGTGCAATGTGGCACACAGACATGCCCTAAGGGCACGTCTGTCTGTCACATGGCACATGTGTACATGCACAGATGTGCATGTACACAGGAATCAGTATTTTACCATGGATTTGTATTCCATGGTAAAATACCGATTCTGAAAGCCATGTGCCAATGGAACATTGGCTACCCACATATCATTTTCGGTAATTTTACCGAATCGGTAAATATTACCGAATCGGTAAAATTACCGGTTCGGTAATAATACCGATTCGGTAAAATTACCGAATGTGTGCCCCTACATCTCCATAGCCCTTTACCGATCGGAAACGGCCGAAAATCAGTATTTTCGGCCGATTCCGATCGGTAAAGGGCTACCTACATCTGGCCCAGAATGCCTTGCTGAAATTATGATATTTATTCTATGTGGACCTTATTTCAACATATAAGTACATATAATTTAGCTATTGTCTTTCTCATACATCCATCAACACCTCTTGATTGTGTCTTTCCTATGATGCATATTTGATTTGAAGTCATTCAAGAAATAATGCAAGTCAAGCTTCTTATATAGCAGAATTTATTTAGACTGGAAATGCAACCTATGACATCATATGACACTTGAAACCAAAAAGGAAGGAACACTATATAACAAATAGATTATCACAGTACATTTCTTGTATTAACATTACAACATGTAGAAGTTGATCTTTAAAGGTCAGCAGTGAATACCATATATGAATAAATTGTTATCTGCAAGTGACAGACCTCTCAAGATTTATTTCAGACAAAGAAGCTGCTAGTCAAGAAAGAAAACATTTGCCTTGATTGTGAAAGGCACGATGAACTCATAAAGATAATTATTCTGAAAAACGTAACTGCAAATAAATAAATCTTCCAGTAACCATAACGAGGGTTTAAATCTTCTATGCACAAAAATAAATTGGTTTATTTTGAGGTGTTGTATCCATGTGAACAGGTTGTGCAAAGCAAAATACCCTGTTGTTCAAATATACTTCAATTGGGGTTTAACAGGAGATTCACAATGCTGTAAAAAGGCACAATGCCCAGAGTGCATAACACTAGAATCCAAAAATGTTATGTAAAAAGGCACTTAACTACAAAGCTAGCAGTGTCAGAAATACATCAATTAGGTATAGGTATGTGATAACTTTCTTAAATAGCTAAGTGGATGCCAGAGGCGACAACGTGTGTATATATTATTTATATGAGTCTATAAAATATACCAGGTCAAGCAAATTTTGTTCATTTGTTGGTTTGGATTGCTGTTTGTTTGATCATGCATAAGTCGTGTTAATTGCTGTTTGCCTGAATGATTAGATGTGTTTAGCTTCATTCTATTGTCTACTATGTTTACTTGTATTTATTTACCAAAATTGTGGCAAACAAAGGACTAGGAAATGATGGGTGCAGGCCAGATTTTAAGAAACGGCATTGACTCACTACATAATTTCCATTTAGAAAAATTGTATGTATTGTATCATGTGTGGATGTCTTGAAAGTATGGTAGGTATCAGCCTTATAGGCCCATGTTAAAATTATACTCACATATCGTAATATTTTAAGTGAAAGTGTAACGTGAGAATAATTATTTTGAATTCTCAATACATTTTAAAGTTGTAGTAAAACAGCTGCAAATGATTATGTTTTTTGAAAAAGGTGTTACTAACAATGCACTTTAAATATTTGGCTTTTTATAACTGCCAAGAATGTTTCCACATTATGAAATGCCATCATTTCTCAAATCCAGCGTTATGTTTGAAAATAATGTGTAAACAATTTTGTACAATTTGCCACAAAGGAGACATGAACTTGAACACATTTTTCAAATATGCCTAATCTTATTTTCTTTTTCAGCAGGCTTGCAGATATGTGGTTACGAGGAGTCGTAGGCTATACTTTAGAGCCCAGACTCCTACCCTCCCTTTTCCTTTCCATGATGGTCACTCTTGTGATATTTTCTTTATGGTGTATTTCAAACTATTGTGAACCAAGGCACTTTTCCTTAACAGTCTCCTCATTGAATTGTTATTACTGTCATAATTTGAAAAGACAAACTTTCCCCATACTGAGCGTTAGAAGTGGCCTAATATTTGCAACATTTATGCTTCCAAATCTGAGTAATAAGGGCTTGTCAGTGGATTTTCTTTCTGAACCACTACAGTCTTCTTTATTGTCCTGTTCAACATTCAGAAACATAAAGAGGATATGTCTAATATAGTGGAACTCTGATGTGAGTATCACAAATGCCTTCACCAATGATGCACTTTGTTAAATATTTGTATGTGAATATATTACATTCTTCTAAGACTAACTCTGACAAGCTACTTTTGCAAAGATAAGCTTGTCCACAATGTAAAAGCTACCTTCTGTTAACATATGTTCAAATGGAATGAAAGAAAAAGACACTACAATGGGAAATATGAAACAGTAAAAACTTTGCACACACAATAATACTGCATGTAAACCTATACCACAATTTAAGCAAGTGTTTGTGTAACAACTTCAGTACAGAGTAAAATCAATAGTTAAGATAGAAAACAAAATTAAAATGTCATTGAAAATGATTAGATGTTAGGAGATCTGGAAATTTCTATTTGATCAGTTTTAAAATCATAGTTTAATTAGCTTTAAAACTATACAGAAAATCAAGGATTGCAATTTAATCGTGGCATTGTTCCTGTGGCTTCTTTATTGCACAATGATTACCTAAGAATAATTATAGTTGTGAAAATAAATCAGTCTATTCCCTTAGCCTTATGATTCTGTTATTGCTGAATGCTTGATTTAAAGAACTAACAATAATAAGAAAAAGTACTCCATAAACATTCAAAATTGGAAATAGAGTATGATAAAGCCAGCTAACAACAAATGACAACTTTGATAAAAACAAATCTAGATCAAGCATTTTGTTGCTAGATTCTATCTGGACTGAGCATGGACAAAATATACGTCCGCCTATTACAACAAACAAATGGAACATGAGTTAAGGTAAGAAATTGATGACAGAAGCACGGTCGAACCACAGCTTATACCAAGCGGGTCCAGCATTAGATACATTATTTTGTTCTTTATTGATGAGGAGTGATTTAATTGATAGTTAGACTTTGAATTTGACTTTGGACAAATCCTACAGTTTATCTTGAATCTAAATATTTGGAGAGTTTATTCAAAGACAAAATGTGTTATGGCTAACATAAGCTTTGCAAGCTTCCTCATAAAATAAGATGATGGGGTTCTGTGTTCTCCAAAACACTTGACAGGTAATGACGTCAAACAGAGCTGGATGTATGCACATCAGCATTTTAATGAGAGTTCTCATTGTTGATTGTACTCAAGAAATCTGAAATCACATTTTCTCCAAGTAATTTATGATTTTTCTGCATAATGAACAATTTTCCCCGAGCGCACATGAAAATGCAACAATATCTGTCTGTCCTCATATGTGCTAGTGCATGTAAGAGAACATTTCATAACAACTGCTACTCTAACATATTTGCATGGTTTTTAATCAATAATAGAAAATACATTGGTTTTCTTATATGATGAAATGTTTTTGTGGAATAAGATTATAGCTTTTATGAATTTGCAAATCAATGCATTGTTAATTTTCTTCTATTTGTTTAGATTGATGTATTTTTGTGATCTATAAAATGCATTAGGAGTGAACATAGCAAGATAAGTAAATCACAGATTTCCACTCATGCTCCAGATTTACAGTTCATGCTTCAATGCACTGTCCATTGCTATAAATATGCACTGAGATATCAATTTTGGAAAATATTTCCTTTATTGGCGAAATCAATTGACCTACACCTCCAAGAAAGATAGGTATTCTCCTGTCCCACCTAGTAAAGGTGGAGCTGCACATCTTTCCAGTGTGGAGACCAACTTACAAGCTGTTTGAAAATACCCAAAAGTGAACATTTAGGTGTGTTAACCACATTTTTCATGATCATTCATAGGAATACCAACTACTCTGCTCAGCTACAATAAGGTTGAATAAGATATGCTAGGGAAGCAGATTCCCATCATTTGTAAATCCAATCTGAAGATGTTATTATCCCATGCAAGTGCCAGCTTTAGATAATTTTTTTACATAAGTAGAATGCTACTTGGGCAGAGGACAGTCGTTGCTTGTGTGGAAGAATTTGTGGCCCCCCTAAAAGATGCCTATGCAGTGACAGACTTCAGCTCCCATTTGGATCTCTGCTTCTAAGATCTTGTCTTGCACCTGAGGAGCTAGCCCCTTACAGCGCACAAGGTCAAGAAGCTCTAAGGACTGATACTGCTATGGAACAACTTCCCCTAAGGTAGTGATGTGTAGAAGATACCAAGAACACATTTTGCAGAACTAACCTAGAGAAAACCAACAAAATCAGAAGGATCTCTGGGAAAAACCGAATTGACTGGTAAAAAAAGATTTTTTTTAATGTACTCAACACAGTTTGTGATCAAGAAAGCAGTTTTCAGTCATAATTCTGATGGCAAACAATCAATATGTTACAGATTACCAGGTTGGGGTGATAACTGATTTACAAAATGAAAGGGCTCCCCTTTGGAGCCCCTTCCTTTTGTGAATTGTTGGAAAAGTTTCAGGGAGAACAGACAGTAGCCCACTCTCAGAGAAACTTTTTACAAACAACTAAATAAAAGTCTAACAACTTTTCTTTAAGAAAACCGGACTGCCTTAAAAAACAAAACAACGTTTTTCATTTTTGAAATGCAAAGATAAGGATTGTGGTCTGCTGTTGCAGGTCGCCATAAATGTATTTTCATCCAATCGGAGGTGCCTAACAAATATTCATTAGCTCCCTCTCCCCCCCACACCCAGGATCAATATTGCATGAACCAACGTATTAGTACATAGGGCGGTTTGGAAAATAATTTATTTCTGGTCTGAAGCCTGGCACTCCCCTATCAATCAAGATTTCTAAAAGTCTGCATCTCATTGTTAAAATTGGCATTGCCTATTTTATGCAAACACAGGCTGTATCTTCTGCACTAATAGGATGTATGCATTTACTTTTTCTGATTTCTATCTGTATTCTCTGCACTTGTTTAAAGAAGATTGCTGTAAGGTATGTGATGGTGCAAGTCTTCTAAAAAAACTTGACCATGCTACAGAAAAAGACATTTACACATCTCTCCAACCATTTTCTTGCAATTTACCCGGGTACCTATCAGTTTATATTATTAAGTAGAAATATAGACCTGCACAAAGAATGGTTGAAAAATATTCAGTATAGAGGCTTACATAAATACTTTTGTCTTTGAATGGTGTCGACAGGAGATATGTTGGCCAATTAGAAGACATCAAAGTTTCTCTAGAGTTGGCCATTTAAATTTTTTACCCTTATTCCTCTCATGTAACAATAGGAAAACAAGATTTACAATAAAATATTTCTGGACAGTCTTAAAAACTAAAAACAGTCATATACAACTACGGTACGAAAGACCAGGCTTCTCATTTCCTTTTATTTGCTTCCAAATTTGTAGCAGACATTGAGCCAGAAACAGAGGCACACATATGAAAAGAGTAATGGGAATGTTGATTCACCACCAGTAGCTGAATGAAGGTGCCCTCTGATGCTCTGAACAAGATTGGCAGCATTGCGATTTTTCAAGTATCTTGTGCATTTAAAATCACGGGAGGCTCCACAAATCATATTTAATTCATAAATGTCAAATAATTGTTACAAAAAACAGCAGAATCAGTGACTTCCACATTATTGGGCATTTTTTAGGGGACATATTAGAACTGCCATGTTTTGGAACGATACAGATATACCAATACCCACAGTAATCATATGTCCGGGTGCAAAAATACCTATATGGTGGAGTCCAGGGTCAGAGAAACCAAATATATTTGCACAACATGTTTAAATATAAGGGCAAAAGAGATTTTAGATATCTGAACTAGGTACAAAACAAATGTTCAACAATGAAAGGAAATCCATCAGGAATGGAACTACAGTACATGTTTTTAAACTAAAATCCAAGATCTCCACCACGTCTCAAAGATATACATAGTGCAGTACACTCCACCCATTTGACATATATATTATGAATGACCTCTTTAAATACTAACAGTACATACAGTATGGGTGCAACATCAAAGTGCAACACTATTTTTTGTCATTCACAGACTACATGTTTATTTTACTAATGGTAACTTTACGATCGTGGAGACTCCACACAGATAGGACTGACCCATATTTTTATGTGCGTAGCTTTCTGTCCCGATCATGGAGTCTTAGTAGTTCTAAAATTATATTAATAGAATACCATAGTTTATGAATACCAGAAGAAAAAAAACCCAGTAAACTGTATAAATCAGGGCTGGAGTTTATTTTCTCTCACAAGAAGATTCACAAATATGTTTCCCACATCAGTGCTCGTGCAGGTGGGGAATAATGTGCAAAAACGTTAAGATGATTGACTTGAAGTGCCTCAGGAACAGATTAAGCTGTATCCCTGGTTACAGATTAACCTCTGAACCCGACACAAATCCTGAGTTGGGACAGGACTGATGCGGGGGAATCTTCAATGTTTGCAAGATACAGAGGTTTCTGCTCCCAGGATTGCAGCTTATGGTCCTAAACTGCTTATATAACACACAAGTTTTTGATTTCTCAATTACAGACAGGACAGGGATTTCAAGAACCGCACATAATATGCTTCTTTTGTCCCAAATATTGTTTGATGAGGAAGGCTTGCTAAATTCAGTAGATACTCATCCCTTTAGCCAGGTTCCTCATGAGAGCATATGTATTATTAAAGCCGTGTGGCCACACTCACTGTCTGATATGAATGACGACAAGCCTGCAAAATCAAATACTTGAGATCGTCTCTGGCCTTGTCCTCAGGCCCCAGTTGTGATCTGACCCGCAGACATAAAAAGTGACCTCAAATTTGAAAAGGCTAGTTGGCTCTTGAGTTGTGCAGAATGATTTGGTGTCTAAGAGTGTTAATATATTTTTGTATAATATACATAGAGAATGAATTACCACTTCAAGTATGCATGTTTTTGGTCTAGCTTTCAATATGGTTTACTTTATTTGAGTTTGTGACAAGTCCCATTACCTAGAGAAAGTAAAACACTGAATTGCTGCTGAAACATACATGTCATGATTGTCAGATCTTATTATTCCTTGAAATGTCTTTAATGTTAAAAAAAAATAGGTAATGAGAAGGCAGATTACGGTGTTTTGTCACTGTGTACATCCAAGAGCACAATTGGGAATGTGAATAAGCTACATCTGTTTTACGCTACAGCCTTTCTTAGCTTTTCAGAAAGTTGGAAACATAGTGAAGTGTTAACTTGCTCCATTTTCCAATCAGTTTAAAAAGAATTTCATACCTTTCACTTTTAGGAGAAATTCACCATATTCTGTGCACCAGAGGTCTAATTCTAGAGTAAGACCACATTTTTCTAAATAACTTACAGCCTATTCAATAAGGTATTTCTAAGTAAGCCTAAAATACTCTTATGTACTCCTACATGCCTTTACGAATTAGAACCTAAATATTTAAATAGGGAATAAAATGTTTTTTTCTGGGAATGTTCATATATATTTAATAAAGATAGAAATGGCTGGATCTTCTTTGCACTTTTGCGATTAGGGAGTTAGATATTTCAACTAGTTCACAAAGGCATATAGATGTATGTAAAAGAGTTCTACTTACTGTGCTTATACATGATTTTGTAAATTGTTCCCCTGCATGCTAAAGGTTGATTGAAATAGCTGCACTATGGGTGATAAGTTAACAACATGAGAACATGCTGCCAGTAAGATTTACTCTCACTTTGAATGCATTATTTAAGGACAGGTAAAATACACTCTACTCATAAAAAAGCAGTACAATTTGCATGGTTAGCTGCGCTTTTGTAACATACACAAACAAATGCTGGCTGAAGGATGTGAGTGTCCAAGGAGTATACAATATTGGGATATTTAGCAAAGCTACAATAAACACATTCAACAGCCTGTATGGTGGTTCACAACAGAAGAAGAAGGTTTTTCCTGCTTCTTTTTGGTTGTAAGTTCTTTATATTCCGTCTTTTTCAAGTAAGGAATTTTACAGACGTCAATTTGAGAAATCAACTGTTGATATGATTTTTTATGAAAGGGGTGTCCCTCACCCAAACTGTAATAATGCCCTTAATATGTGCAAGAGTGAGAAGACCTTTCCAGTTTAAATATACTCTTTCCTTTTGTGAATCACTTGCATTTGTATGATAAGCTAATACCGCTCTTACATTGCACATTAATCCCAGGAAAAATGTGTACATTATAAAATGGGAGTGCATTACACATGGAGAACAGAGCAATGGAGTAAGTTGTTCAAATCTCTTCATTGATGATTTGAACTCATGACAACATGTGCATTCCCATGTTGGTGTTAGGAGTCAGTCATGTAGATAGTACTGGGTGTCTCTTGCATGCAGATGGAAATATGATCTGCACACAACTTCATGGTCTTCTACATACCTGATGTAATAAACTGAATTTTTTTTTAAACATGTTAAGAATGTTTAGTGAGGACAGACAGGGAGTACATTTTCAGAAATAAATTCACTATCACAGTAGAAATATCCAGAGTTATAAAAGAGATATATTCTCTAACCAAACGCAAACGTCAATGGCTTCAAAAACAGAAAGCAGGTTCGGTAGCAGCTACATGTACTTCTATTGCTTCAGGTGTAACTGAGGAGTATACGTTCAGTCCAGTGCTTCCAACTTCGCATTTGCTGTTTGTTCATAAAGATACTGAGGAGAAAAAATACTTCATAAATGATGTTGTGAAAATGAAAGTACAAATTTTTTGAGACACAAACACATTGTTGCTTAATGCAATAGAGCAAAAATCAACATACAAACTGACCACATCTGAACTGTATGTAAGGATGAGGCATCCATGTTGGCAATGGTTGCCTCCCAGATACGCTCATTAGTACAGACTGATACCACTGACATTCCTTACTATTGTGGATAGGGGCCTGTGTTAAATTGTGTGTTAAGATGCTTGTTTACAGCCTTTTATAGACAGGATGCTCAGCTCGACATAGCTACCCACGACAGTCTCTAGATCATGGGACAACCTGAGGCCCAGGCAGGATGACAACAGCTCACTACCATCCTCACTGCCTCATGCAAATTATTTAATCATCCAGTCCAACCACCCTATTCGAATACGGAGGGGATTTGGTGAGCCACCAGTGGCAGGGAGAGAATACCATTATCTCATTTTCAGACTTCAAGGCTCCAGCCCTGTTTTGTAACTTGAGTACAGTCAGTTAAAAGCGCAACCTTTGGCAGAGGGAGTCTGTTATACTTTGATTGCTTACTCATTCATGTGTAAGCAAAAAGGTGTATGCTAATTTAATTTCCATATATCATAAAATGAACTTGGTGGCAAAAAGAGATACCTATAGAACATAGTCTTCATAATCTTCCTCAAAGTTATCAAATGCCATGCATTTTCAACCTTAATAATGTGTACTTTTGAGACAGAATATATACAATGATTGAAATACAGGCATACCATTCTCTAATATATATTAAAATGGCTGGCTCTGTCACTATGTGGACATATTGAGCGAGAAGCTTTTTTAATGTCCCTTGCATATGCCGCATGCAAGTAATGAACCGTAACCTCCAGACAAAATTCTCTGGAGATACAATACAATATTTAGCCAAAGAGAGGATCAGTAAATGCCCTTAGAAGGAATTAATTCATCGGTATAGAGTTTACAGCTATCTTTTGAGGCTGATGGGGCCAATGTCTCTGAAGTAAAAAGATTCAATCATTTACATTTTTTCTTTACTTGTGAGGGAAAGGAGGAGAAGGGCACCAATGCAATATTTCCCAAAGGAGTGGCTAGGCTTCAAAAGCTCCCACCTAGGGGAAGGCCAGGTGAACCCAAGAGATTATTGGAAGGCACTTTTTAGAATCAATTGTTTTAGGTTGGAATGTGTCCAATTAACAGTGCTCATTCTAAAGAGACCCCATGTTGGTAACATCATTTCAAGGAATGCAGAACCTCAGATACTCCTGAAACAAAGTGAATTCTCTTAAGCTTTTTTATTCTGTTGCATTGTACACTCCATGTGCGGGTTAAAGAAGAGTTCATGAACAGGAAGTGCTTGTCCTCAGAGCTGGTTAGTTGACACATTCTGAAGCATCCTGGGTAAAAGGTAGCTACTGAAATCCAATTTAGGATTTTGTTTTGGTGTCCTTGGGACCCAAGAGCTCAAAAGATGTGTAACAATGCTTTTATGTAAACTCTTCTAAACTCAATTGTAAGTAGTTCCAAGCATTCATCAAGATGCCCAAGATATGGACCCCTTACAACAATTGCAGTTAAGGCAAGGAAAGGTTCAAAATGAGGCTTTGAGTTGGCTAAGAACAGATTTTGAACCCCAGAGTTATGAATATTGACTGGCTAAAGAAACACTTCTAGTCCTAGTGTATTCTGAAAGCTAAACAAGAACACGGTGTGAAAAAGTGTTGACTGCTCCATAGCTACCAGATACAAGAAGAAAAAGTCAAAACTATATTCAAATCCTTATCTGTGAAAAACAATCACAATATAAGATTTAGTTAGGTACCTTTTTTCAAAGGTAACCATAGCATGCTCGCCAGTAACATCTGCAAGCCAAGTAAAAGAGGATAACTTGTATTATTTCTTTTACTTCAAGAAAATGCATGGCTAGTTTAACATGATCCAATTTTCTAATATATATGCTAGTTTTGACATTCCATTCAAATTGAGAAGTATATCCTTTACTTTTAAAGTGTAGAACTAAGGGAATCATATAAGGGAAAGCTGCATGAAGATCAGCTTTCATGTACAGGCTTGAAGAAGATAAAATTAGGCTTAACATGAAAAGTTGTTAGACTGCCCCGAATCTAAATGGGAAAACGCAGGGCCATGTTTTCTACATATTTTTATCACTGTATTGATATGTTTGCAAGGCTGCAGGCTTCACCTTTAGTGGCAATAGATGTAAAATGGTAATTGCCAGTGGAGGCGTGTCCATTAGTTCATTCTTATAAATACTTGGGCACGAGATAGCACAGACACTATCTTTGTCAATAATCTGAGGCATGTAGAAATATGGTATTTCTTAAGTGCTGTGGGACACAGAATATTTGGTTAGCAAGTTTAGATATGTGTCTAGGTCTAATTGGTGGAATGATGTAATGGAATATGAATCTCTTCAAAGTGTTGTCTGTTCAAGATAGGGGTTTCTTGTTGGGGCTCTGACAGCTAGCTAAGGAAGCAAGCATGGATACATATGTGGCCAAATTGTGTGTTAGGCTATTTATTAGCATCCATGAGAGAAAATAAAAGCTGGGCTTGCTTAACCAGGTATAAGTGTAGTCTGGGTTAAAGTAAAAAATTAGTCTAGAAAAATAACTATATAGTCCGAAATAAGTTTGTTACACTCCATCTGAAAACAAGCCCCAGTTAACCGTTATAAATGAATTAACTATCTCTCACAAATTCACTAAGCTTATGCATTCCCTGGATGACTGAGCAGGTGATCATGATACCAAATCTGAATCTGCTTTTTTATTAGAATTTTGTGGAGTATCCTCCATATTAAGGGGAAGAGAATGGTATGGTATGGTATTTTAGGGAATAGTTTGGTAGGAAGAGGTACCTGTTATGCACTCAGTTACTCAGTGCGGAGATTACAAGGTTAACAATAAACTCATGCCTTAGTAAATTAGTGCTGACTACTCAGCTAAAACTTGGGAACTTACTGGAAGAAGAACAAATGCAACTGCAATCTGCCTATCTGAATTTGCCAGTACAATGTTAGGCTTCATTTAGTTGTTATAGTTCCTAATATAAGGCAGTTCAAGATTCCCCCACTTCAGCTAGGACAAAGGTAAACAAACAAAACAGTCTCTTTACTCGGTGCCCATGTGTCGCCTGCAATCTCTTATCCTGACTCCCCTAAACATGTGGAGCTCCTCACTATGCAGCTATGTCAGGACCAGCGGCAGAACTAGGTAAGATACTAGACCTACTTCACCTGGAGGACTCACAACTTCTCCTTAAAGGTACAAGGCCATGATTCCAGTTGAATGGGAAACATATCTAAGGCTCCTTATAGGCAGGTTCTTACAGCCAAACGGGATGATCCAAAGTGGAATAAAGCATGACTGCCTTAGGGAATGGACCACAGAATGTGATTTCCCTAAGAAGACATTGGAAAATGATCATGAAATATGTGAACTATGCGCTGTAAGGTAATAGCTTTATTATGCGCTTAGTTCTTTATTCAGACACAGACACTTAGACCAGAAGACAGTACATTGAGAGTATTTTCATGACTGAAAACCAATTCAGCAGTCATGAATGGAATTACATGATCAAAACAATCACAATAAAAGGCAACAGAGGAACACAATCCTAGGAATCCTTGAGCAAGATAATTACAAACTATCATCAGGAGTTGTGAAAAACCTATGGTGAAGTGCAGAATCTTACCAACTCTTTATGTCCCAGTGTTAATGCATCAGAGCTTAAATGTTTGGTAATCAGTTTACAGGATACTGTTGTTACACAGCTGCATTTTATCAATGCATGATTTCCATAGCACCTTGCTGCAGTTTCTGACAATGCAGAGAGCAATGGATGTGCTATCTTTGCTGGACCCATAACATACATGCCCAGAGGCTTGTTGTGTTTGCGAAATATTGCTTACACAACTCCATGCTCCCAATTTCCCTGACACCCAGACTTGTTTGGACCTGCAAGACCCTGAATACATGTAGCCTTCATCCACACCCTTCTCCCAATCCTCATGCCCCTTGAATCAGCTTTGCTCAGTCTAAAGAATATGGGGCAGACATTGGGCCGAAGGTGTGGCCATCAGTCGTTACCTACTCCTAGCCCCCGTACGTCAGGAAACAGTGAACAGGACATCCTGTTATACAGGGTAGGCTATATTACTAAAAATCCACTGTGAAAGACCTTTGGGTCTGCCAGCAGGCTTTTATTGGGGAGCATAGTCGAAACACACAACCTATTTCCAAACCTCTTACTTCCAAAGTCATTAGTTGTATGGTGTAGGCACAGTGTGAAGAGCATGACCAAAAGAAAAACATTTAACCCGTCATCCTATACTCACAGACGTTGCCCAAAAAGAAATGACTAAGGATGTACAATTTTCCAAAGGTAACTAAGCCATTACCGCTGAAACGGGATATACATATGGAGCCAAGATTTATATTATCTCTCTGTAATAAATCATCCCCATTAAAATAATGAGCTTTAACACCTGTAAATACTTGTGATTAAATAATGCTGCCACGCTTTCCTATCCACAAGATTACTTTGCATGTCACTTAATCAACTGAAACAGGCTGTTCATTTATAGATATAAGCTACACATACTCCCATATCCAAATATGGCAGGTATTGCCCACATCTTTTTTGAAGTCACTTGATGGTGATACATATTAGTACCATATCCTTTCTAGCAGTAATAAAAATGCTTAACAATAGAAAATGCCTCTTGGAGGCACAGTTCTAACTCTTATCTAATCAGCGTCCCTTTTTCAGTTCAGCGTATATGGTGTGCTACGAGTGATTAAACTGTACATCTCCCCTTTGGCACCTTCAGAATAATAGGCGCTTTCTTTGTGCCAACCGCTGTACTTTTTTTTCTTAACTGTCCACAATGTCTTGTTGGTCATGCAGCACTCCCCTTTACACACTAGCTGTAATATCTTTCTTGCCCTCCTAATCCTGGCCAACACCATGCCATCATTCAGGTCATGTGTCAACTCCCTAGGCTGTGCCTGATGATTATGTTGCTTGTTCTCCGTATCCTTCACTAGACTTCAGTTTGTAGCACAGCAACAGGTGGTTGATGTCCTTAACCTTTTCTTTAAGTCTCTAAGTCTAAATTGCCCTCTAAATCCCTCATTTCGTTTTTGCTAGATTTTGGTGCAGGCATACTGGAGACCAGAATGTAGACTCCGGACAGTATCCCGATGCCGAAGTCCAGAAATTACATAATTTGTAAATGACACATTTTTTATTTATGTGTTGGTTTTGAAAATAGCGAAATTAATAGCTTTGTCATTTACAATGCCAATAGTTTTAACTTTCGCAAATGTGACACCGATAGCATTTGTAATGCAATATGTGTTGTATTTAAGTGACTTAGATGTATTGATATTACAAATAACAATGGCTTTTAATTTTTTTTACATAATTAATACTTTATAAAAGGTATTGTAATTTATATTGGCAATAGCTTAAACTTTTGTAAATAACTTTTGGGAAGATTATGTTCAGTGTATTTTATTGTGACAAAATCCAAGAACAGAAGTGAAATATCAACATCTTTTTGTGACATTTGTAATAAAGCTTGAAACATTGAGAGAACATATTTGAATCAGTTGTTGTTGAATGGTTGCACAGATTGATGCTGTGGTTGCACAGATTGATGCTGTGGTGGCGCGGAGTGATGTTGTGGTAGCGCTGAGTGATGCTGTAGCGTTCAGTGATGCTGTGATAGCGCATAGTGATGTTGTGGTGGTGCCGAGTGATGCTGTGGTGATGCGATAGATAGAGGGAGGGGGAAAGATAAATAGAGGGAGGGCGATAGAGAGATAGAGGGAGGGCGAGAGAGAGATAGAGGGAGGGCAAGAGAGAGATAGAGGGAGGGCAAGAGAGAGATAGAGGGAGGGCGAGTGAGAGATAGAGGGAGGGCGAGTGAGAGATAGAGGGAGGGCGAGTGAGAGATAGAGGGAGGGCGAGTGAGAGATAGAGGGAGGGCGAGAGAGAGATAGAGGGAGGGCGAGAGAGAGATAGAGGGAGGGCGAGAGAGAGATAGAGGGAGGGCGAGAGAGAGATAGAGGGAGTGGGGGCGAGGGATAGAGGGGGGCGAGGGATAGAGGGGGGCGAGGGATAGAGGGGGGCGAGGGATGGAGTGTGGGCGAGGGATGGAGTGTGGGCGAGGGATGGAGTGTGGGCGAGGGATGGAGTGTGGGGCGAGGGATGGAGTGTGGGGTGAGGGATGGAGTGTGGGGCGAGGGATGAATGTATGGATGGAGTGGAGGGGATGTATAGATGGAGTGGAGGGGATGTATAGATGGAGTGGGGGGATGGAGTGGGGGGATGGATGGATGGAGTGGGGGATGGATGGAGTGGAGGGGATGTATAGATCGAGTGGGGGATGGAGTGGGGGGATGGATGGATGGAGTGGGGGGATGGATGGATGGAGTGGGGGGATGGATGGATGGATGGAGTGGGGGGATTGGAGGGGATGGATAGATGGAGTGGGGGGTGGAGTGGGGGGATGGATGGAGTGGGGGGATGAATGGATGGAGTGGGGGATGGATGGATGGAGTGGGGGATGGATGGATGGATGGATGGATGGAGTGGGGGATGGATGGATGGATGGAGTGGGGGATGGATGGATGGATGGAGTGGGGGATGGATGGATGGAGTGAGGAGATGGATGGATGGAGTGGGGGAGATGGATGGATGGAGTGGGGGGATGGATGGATGGAGTGGGGGGATGGATGGATGGATGGATGGAGTGGGGGGCTTGGATGGATGGAGTGGGGGGCTTGGATGGATGGAGTGGGGGGCTTGGATGGATGGAGTGGGGGGGATGGATGGATGGAGTGGGGGGATGGATGGATGGAGTGGGGGGGATGGATGAATGGAGTGGGGGGATGGATGGATGGAGTGGGGGGATGGATGGATGGAGTGGGGGGATGGAGTGGGGGATGAATAGATGGATGGAATGGGGGGATGGATGGAGTGGGGGGATGGATGGAGTGGGGGGATGGATGGATGGATGGAGTGGATGGATGGATGGCTGGATGGAGTGGGGGGATGGATGGAGTGGGGGGATGGAGTGGGGGATGGATGGAGTGGGGGGATGGAGTGGGGGATGGATGGGGGAGTGGATGGGGGAGTGGATGGATGGATGGATGGATGGGGTGGATGGATGGATGGAGTGGGGGATGGGGGATGGAGTAGGGGGGTTGGATGGAAACACTACACAAAACATAAGCTCTTGTGAATTAGAAGGCCAAGATTACTATGGGCAGTCAGAGATGCAGGGTGAGGCAGGGCTTTAAGTGGGAATAAAAACAAGCAATGGGACCGTGACAGTCAGAAAAGAACACATAATAGTCCTAGGAAGGTCACACGTGCAAACATTTCTATTTTTAAAATTTGTATTCCATCAAAACAAAAAGCATTTATTTTACTGTCTTCTTCATGGACATACCTATGTTTGTATTTCTTAAATGTGTGATGTTACTATTTATTGCCCATGAAACACGTTCTCTTGTAAGAGCCGCCCTTTTCCCCAGGTCTAAAAACGGGTGCTCTGAGAACCTGTTCAACAAACCACAGCAAAGCTCTTCTTGAAGATTTGTATGAGAGGCCCCTTTCTGCCGTTCTCTGTAAACATTGGACAGCAGAATGAAAACGATTTGACTGTTTGCTTAGCAGATGTCAGACAAAGGATTTGATCATATAATGTTGAAAACAGATAGGGAGCTTCGGGGCTAAAGCGGCACCCGGTGCCATAATTTGTTCTCAATGTCCCGGAGACACCAAAACAACCGGGTGGATAATCTGGAGAGCACAAAAAGTGGAGGACAGAGAGGTGAGCCAGACGCTGCCCCTGGTTCACCGGGCAGCCCCCAGTCTGTTTAAGGGACTGCTGTTTGTATTTGCAACTTCCATGTATTCCCCCAACACCACTAGTGTGTTGGAGGTCTGAGGGGCACTGCCCTCGAAATATGTTGATTAAGCAATTGCGGTTGTACGCTTCTCACTGACCTCATCTGGACTGCAGCGCAGGACGCGCTTAGGGAAGGATGCCAGAAATATAAGCCTCGCAACATTAACAAAACAAAGAAGAAAGCAACCAAAGGGAAGGGAAAGAGTAACACCAGAACGAAGGATAGGAGAAATGACAAGCGTGTTGCTGCCATGACTGCAATCCAAAAACATGATAGGAAACATTATGAATTAATGATTGACTTCAAGACCTTCAATGTAAGACACTATCATTAAGATATTCACAGGGTTTCAGCTAATTAGTTACACATACAAACATGTAAGCTCGTGGCTTCTGCCTTTCCGAGGGTATTGTCAAGCATGACCTTTCTCTAGGAGTGCAGCAGATGGTCCTGTTTATGACCTGCGGAGCGCCGCTTCAAGAGCCTGGTTGGGGGGGGTGGGGGCGGTTGAGCGAGTGAGAGGGAGGGAATGAACATATGGGGATGGGGTGTGAGGCCAGGCGGAAGTGCAACTCCAGAGATTTTAGTGACTCTGTCCCATTCCTTCACAAAACTGTAGAAGGTAAAACGCAAAGGCCAACCAAACATGTCACGATATGCCACAGCACCGACATGGTGGAGGCAGTCAATGGTGCTTGCGTCCTGTGTCTGTCATGACACCACCACAAGTCCCTCTTTCTTCTCAAACTGGCCTAGTTGACGGGCCACCCCTGTAAAAGAACCCAGCACCAAAAGGTACTTTAAACCAGCTCAGTTCCGGAAGGAAATGGTGGTTAAATCTGCATCTCATGCTTGGGGAAACCCGAGCTCTGGCTAAGGCACATAAGAAAGCCAAAAGTATGTTGGGTGCATACACATGAGGTAGGGGGCATATGTGGCAACCAGGGGAACACATAGGTTAGGTTGCTCAAAATAAATAAATGTTACAAAGATGATATCCATCATTAGGCTAGCTTCCGGAACCACAGGTGTCAGTGCTACAGGTTGACAAGAGGGATGCAAAATCCTGCTACAGGGAATAGAGTAAATCTGCAGTAGCCTGAGGCCGGTGGTGTAGCAAGGGTGCCATGTGTCTTAATGCGAGTAAGAAAAGAAGCAGATGGGGTTTGGCGGTCACTGAAAACCCTGGGCTTTTGGGCCAGCGTCCTTGCAGTTAAGCATGCAGCTGCTGCCTTAGATAGGTCACAGTTCATCCGTTTCTTTATAGAGTTTAGCAGTCCATCCAATTAAAGTTGCACGTTTACAGCCTATTTTTAGCAGGAATATTTTCCGTAGCATTCCGTAGTCTGCGTTTAATCAAAACTGGAGTGGGTGAACCAGCAAACAGCAGTCATGGCAGAATCTGGGTAAAATATGTGACACTATAAAAGTCATTGTTTAAATCGTATCACAAATTTATGCTCATTTAAATAATGGAAAATGACATGCAAAAACTGAAATGGCATAATAGGCTACATTTTCTTTTCTGCCATCCCACGCCAAACCTGCAGGTTTCTCGACTAACCAGGAAAAATTTGTAAAAGCAAGAAAACTAACTTCTGACTTCCTACTAATTTTTCGGTTAATTTACTCACTCGACAAGCACATTAAATGTTTAAGAGGTGCATGGTTACAAATACAAAATAAAAACGACTTTATGTGAAGCCCATTGAAATGCAATCTACTTAGGAATGGTTACGTTAGACCATCATTGGTAGACTAGCTTCTCGTGAAGTAGAAGTTCTGTGTAAAACAAACACAGGGATCCCGGGAGCTCCTCTGGCTCAGGGGATTAGTGCACAATGTAAATACTTTAGCTTCAGTGAAGTGTAGCAATGAGATGAGGCCGGCGAAGGATTACGTCAGTATGCACATTAACAGATTTAGCTGTTGGTAGTCGAGAAAGTCCTGGTGTGGAAGGCCACAGCAGGCAAGACCTCAGGTGGGAGAGGCTGATGTTGAAGGGAGCTGGGAGACCTGCGAGACTTGCCCTAATGGAGCGGAAAGCCTAATGGGCAGAGGCTTGGACGGTATTCCCCGGGCTGAGCAAGCATCCATTTGTTCCACTCCCCGAGGAACGGCAGGCTATGCGCCTCGAGAGACGCTTGCAGGGCGGTGTGGCGGCCAACAGAGCTGGCAGCCTTCCTCCTCAGCCGGGCAATTGGGGCGGGGATGGGCTGTTCGCTAGAGTGTGCCAGTGACTAACACATGGCTGGAGAGCAGTCAATGGCTGTCGGGTGTGCTTAACCAACTCGAATTGTAAGTGTACTTGTTTGGTACCGTTTAAGATTAAGGGGCATTTAACAAATGAGTTGCTGTTCACGTCAGACAGCGTTTCCTGGTAATACCAACGCTAAACAAGCATTGGCGCCGCTCGGCAATAAAAATAAGACGTGTGCGTGCCTGCAAGTGAAGCTGACATCACAGTAAATAAAAACAAGCAATGGCGCCCGGGGGAGCAGCAGCCTTTGATGTGCGAGCACGTGAATAGGAAGAGCGGCCGTGGGAGGTGGGAGGGGAAGTCGGAGAGTGTGAAGTGCAGGCGGGGAGCGGAGCCTTTGAAGTGTGCGAGGCACTGAGAGACAGATGGTGGTTTGTGACGTAGCTGGTTTGTGAACGCGCACGGAGCACATGCACTGTGGCAAATCAGCTGTTGGTTTCAAAGCTTATTTGGCCCTCAATACTCTCGTCCATTTTTCACTAAGTGATAAATAGTCGAGACCTAAAAATCCAATCGGTAGAAGGAAAATGCTACTAACCCTGTATGCAGCTGTTCTTGGCATATAGAGCTGTAGAGCCACATGGAAAACTGCTTTCCTCATGGGTATCACATCACGCAGAAGGTGGGTGAACTGGAGGCATTAACTATAGAAGAACCCTTTTTACAAATGCACCAAAATAAAGCGGTTCTCTGGACTAATCCTAAATTCCTTCCAAAGTCATTTCTGTTTTTTATATGAATCAATCTGTTGAGTTACCAGTGTTCTCTCCTCAACCAGATCAAGTGGCAGAACGTGCCCTCCACACATTAGATGTGAATAGAGCATTGCTTTATTACATAGAAAGGACAAAACCTTTCCATAACACAAATCAACTTTTTGTTGCTTTTGCTCCACTACACAAAGGCAATCCCACATCAAAATCAGGTATTGCAAGGTGGATAGTCAAGTGCATTCAAATATGGTACGCAAAAGCAAAGCGAACATTAACAGTTCCACCTAGAGCACACTCTACATGCAAACTGAAGGCTTCTATGGGATTTTTAGGAAATATACCCATAGATGACATATGCAAAGCTGCAACATGTTCTACACCTCACACATTCACAAAACACTATTGTGTAGATGTGTTAGCAAGACAACAAGCTAGAGTGGGCCAGGCAGTTTTACAAACACTATTTCAAACCACTGCAACAGATACCGCCTTGAGAAATAACTGCTATGTAGTCTATGCACAGCATATGATCCACAGCTCATTTGTTTCGAACCGAAAATGCTACTTACCCAGTATGCATCTGTTCTTGGCATATAGAGCTGTAGAGTCATATGCGCCCACCCGCTTCCCCGGGTACCTATACGTGTTGCAGTAACATCTTACTTAGATACATGCATTCATGGAATCTACTTTTACTACTCTTACTAACTCCAGTATCATCCTCTGCGGAAAAACAATCTAACAATGAAGTTGATGCCCATGCGCACTATCACTGAAAGGAGGAGTCACCAACCTCGTGACTGGAAAGAATTCTTCGAAGACAAACAAAGTGCAAACATCCGGATCCAACACTAGATGGCGATCTATACACAGCATATGATATGCAGCTCATATGCCTCGATCCCAGAGTTATGAATTTTTAAAGTTCAAGGTAGAATCTAGTGCCTAATCAAAGCTCCAACCGCGGCCATTTAGTCACACAAGCTTGGATGAAAGTTGAAAAATAAAGCTGACCGCGATGGTGCATGGGTCAAATAGAAGAAGTGGATCAGCCCGGCTGCTGTTGCCTTCAGACTTAAAAATAATTGGGGGATAAATGTCTGAGATAGTAAAGTTCAGTGGGGCAAGGATGCAGGTGGTGTCCAAGGAGGAAGCCTCGTCGTCGGGGGAGCCCCTGGAAGAAGTGCTGGTAAAGATTTCAACATTTGAACTTAATTTGTTTGGGAAGTTGAAAATCTCCAGCAGGATGAAGCTGGAGGCTGTAGCCGATGAGACAACATAAAACCAGATACCCCAACTGGGAAGGACAGCTGAATAGAATTTGCTGCTACAGAGAAGAAGGTAGTGGGAGGTGCTGCTAAGTCAGACCAACCCGCAATGCACTTTTATGGATCGACAAGGAGGTAGGTTGCAGTGTCCTCTCGGTTCTCAGAACACTTTTTAGCCAATTAGTTTGGCTTTTGGCTATCTGGCCTCCTTTAGCACCACTACCAAGGGCCCAGGACCGCAGAGGCACCACTTGGACACTCAGGCTGGGTCCAGGTGCAGGTTAAAGATGGTTGGAGCCTTTTCAATCCCTGATGCTCTGATAAGTAGGCCAGTCAAGTAATCCTTGGAGTCCCTCTGGTATCCTGGGTTTAAAAAGTGTAACAGGGCTCAATCAGCAGGAACGGATTCTGAGAGTTCAATGCAGGCTTCAAGCGGCACAGCAGTCCTTCCAAGGGCACCAAAGCAGTCTTTTGAACTATAGAGCTGGCCACAGCAGCAGTCATCCTCTGAGAGCCCTTCTTCAGGTCCAGAAAGTGAGCTGAAGAGTGGCTCTGAGAGTTTTTTTTATATCTAGTGCCTTCTTTGAAATAGGAGAAGTTTCTAGAGATTTTCTTTTGAAGTGCTTGTAATGTCCTGCCTCCCTTGCCCTGGCTCCAAGCTGACTACAGGCCCAATGCAGGACACAACCTATTGATTTGTAAGAGAGGCTTTGCCCAGCTCTGCAGCGTCATCATGCCAGTGATAGCCCTACCAGCCGTTCTATTGTGTTAATCCCTCTATTATGTGGCTATGTGTGAGAAATAAACAAAGTGCTCCAGCCAACTACACCCAGTCATGTAACCCAGAAACATGCTGCAGGCACAAAATGGTAAGGGAAGGAATATACCAACTTTCTAAGTGGCATTTTCAAAATTTTGACTTGAAATCTGACTTTACCATTAAAGCATATTTTAAATTACAATTTCCTAGGCGCCAAACATTAACTTCCTACCCATGCCTAATCACAAGTTAGCACTTATTAAATTTAATAAGGCAACCCAAGGCTATCCTTTCAGAGACGTAGACCTCACAGTAGTAAAAAACAAATGTATCAGTTTCTCACAACTAGGACATGCTAAATTTAAACGTGCATGTCTAACCTAATGCACATTGCCCTATGGGTTGGCTAGGGCCTACTTAAGGGTGACATACATAATAAAAGGGGATTCTAAATCTTGGCAAGGGGATCATTTTGCCAAGTCGAGTTGGACATTTAAAACTGCTTTCAGGCTGCAATAGCAGACATGGGCCATGTTTTAAGGAGCTGCATAAGTGGGTGGCACAATATGTGCTGCAGGCACATGGTAGCATTTAATTTACAGGCCCTAAGGATAGGGCATACTACTTTACTAGTGACCTATAAGTAATGTAAATATGCCAATGAGGTGTGAGCCTATTTTACCATGTTTTAGGAAGTGAGCATAAGCACTTTAGCACTGGTTAGGTTTGGTAAAGTGCACAGAGTCCTAAAGCCAGCAAAAGCAAATTCAGAAAAATAGGAGGGGGAAGGCAAAATGTTTGGGGTAAGGCCACCCTAAGGCTGTCTGGTCCAACAACCAATGAAGAAGGGGCAAAAATGAGGGCATTTACAAATGATTTTCTATTCAAGAAAGCCAATCATGTGACTTTATCAATGGAAAGGGTTTCTAAAATAGAGCTCACACATCTAGACTTTGAACAGAAATAACTGAAATGTGCTCTTTTAAAAGTTGGAAATAAATATATAATTGATGTCTACAATACATATAGCTATGTTTTGTTTGGCCTATTTTTCTCTTGGATGTGGAACAAAACATTTTTCCAGAGAAACAGAGAAAAGTAAATGGAATACGTTAACAAACAAGGATAAAAAAGAAGTAATGTTTCAAGTATCTTACCAATTGGTAGTCTCTTACACATTTAAACCTTTCTCTGCCTGGTGGTATCACTTTCTACACCATTTGTATCTTCAGGTTTTCTGTAAGTCAAACATAAATATATTAAAAACTGAATTGAAATACGTTTACTTTGACAAATTACGAGAAAAAAATATTAAAGAAAAATGGATACATACAGATGTACACTTTGTTCGGCTTCTTTTTCGTCCTCTCCTGTGATAAAACAATACAGGATAACATGACTATGGTAAATATGTAAACATATCACGCTCATTTATGACCTAGGTAATAAAGATACATTGGCAGATTTAAATGCCAATGTCAGGAAAGAGGTTAATAATTTTGGGGGAGGCACCTATACCAACCCAATAAACACCTCCGGTTAGGTCAAAAAAGTGTGAGATAATCTCTGTTCAACCCCTGGTGGCTATTACACAAGCAGGGGGTAATACATAGAGTAAGATGTTAAGTTCAGGCATTACTAACAGTTTAAAAGTAAGAATATAAAACAATAGCAAAGAATGTATTGTTCAGCAATATATGCTATAATAATTAAAACATTGAAGTGAAGTGAAGTGAAGGAGTTTTGTAGAGCTCGACTGCTGCCCGAGGGTGTCCTAGCGCTGAAGTTTACAATACATAATATAAAAAGCAATTGCAATTCATATTGACTTAAAACATCCTAGAAACTGTTCATAAAATGCTACTCTCTGTGCATCAACCATCTGATTGAATTTGATCTAGTCAATTTGCTATGTAGCAATTAAGTGCAAGTACCTATACCAACTAACAATCACGCGCCTAGGTATAGATACCTAATATGTGTCTACTAGTTAACTTCTTAGGGTAAATTTAAATATTGGAAAATAAGGCAATGCACCCTTTTGGCTTCATGTCAACCACTATAGGATACAAATAAAACTAAAGAACCAACCTGCTGCTCAGAATGTACATATCTTGTTAAAACCACAAGACTTTGTCTAAATGATTATAAATTTACTGACAGACTGGTGAAAATTAACCTTGGGGTATGGGCTAATAGGAAGCCAAAACCTATGTGTGCATTCGGTAAAGTGCAGGTTTAAGTTAAAAATCTGTAGATGAGTCCTCCCTGGTCCAGAAATGTTTTGAGGTGGCCATATTTATTGTTCCACCCAGAACTTCCTATTTTTTAGCTGCCACCTCCTTTTGAAGCACTTCCTCTTTGCCGTATTATAAAATTAGCCACCAGCGCCTGTCTCAAGAAGTCTGAAACCAGTTGCTACTAGAAAGGCATGTTCTCAGCTCCTTATAAACTTCCCTATTTAAATGACCTCTGCTCTGGTTCTTTCTAGTGCTGTGACTGGACCCCGGCTATCAACGATGGTCAAGGATAGTGAATAAGAAAAGCCTTCCCTGTCATTTTTAAGTCAAAGCTGATAGTGCTAAAGTTGCCTTTTGTTACGGCAACCATTCCTGACCACTCCAAGATAGCTAATCCCTGCTAAGTGGTCAGCAGTTTGCACTTCCTATGTTCAGAAGTAGGCAATTTTAATCCAAGCCAGACTTGTTCATTTCCCAACTAAAGATGTATATATTAGGTCTGTAGGTGTGATGAGTGACAGAACTGGTTTTGACCAATTTTGGTTTGGGCAGCATAAGCACAATTATACAAAGCTGGCATAATCACATTTCAATATTAAATCAGGTTATTAAAATTAAGTAAGTAATAAATTAGAAGCATCTTTCCAGCATTCATCCCAGCAGATAAAATAAATAATTATTTTAAAATCATCTAGGCGAAGAAAAGTCTAGCAACCCTTACACCGCAACACAGCTTTTGAGTTTTACTTCACTGTAAGAGCACACTGTAATCTGTGCTATTATTATGTATTGGCATCTAGCCCTGAGGGCTTACAACGCTCACTTTAGGAGTGATTTATAGTAGGCTTTTTCTACATGGAAAAGGCAATTTACCCACCATGCATTTAAACTGCAGCTCAGCTAGAACACCGTAGCTGGGCTGGTGTTTAAATGCACTGCAGTGATACATGGCACTATAACCTTTTTGAAAATACACACTATGGTCACAGATGGCATTTAGTTTCCATGCCATAGGTACATTAATACACAATATGCATGGATGAGAAAAGAGAACCAACGGCGGACTCCAATGGCCGCACCTCCTCGGTGTGTTTCCCAAGTGATAGCTTAGTAATATAGTAAGAACCGGTGTGCACATTCAGCTCCGGCACCCGCCACTGTGGGATGCCAACTGCCAAGCAGACACACAGTACTTTGAGAACACTGGAGCGGTGCACTCCAAAATGAGTATAATGTCAATAAAGAAGCTTGATCAGTTTCTTCATTGCAAAAATATAAGTCTTTATTTCAAACAGTCATGCAAAGCATCAGCCAACGAGTTTCGTTCAATTGTTGAACTTCGTTATATAGATAAAAAAGGGGGATATGCTGGAGGCTTGGTCTGTATCCCTTATTGTGTATATGTACACCTACACAATGAGGGATATAGAAAGTGTGTATTTAAGTTACAATGTTGCCATCGTGTGTGGCAACACAGATTTTTATCAATTGTTATGTGTCATATATGTCTTTTTTATGCACTCACATGTTCAGTGTCATGTAGAATGATCACATAGGAATATGTTTAGTATTGTATATTTTATCTATCACGATTCACAAAATGCATTGTATGTGTATTTACTATGCACCCACAGTTCTTTCCAGTGTCATGTAAGCGTATAGGATGTTCTTTAGTAGTGTACGTTGTGTCTGTCACTATTCACATAATTAGTGCATTTATGTTTTTTATGTCATACTCTTTTAAGCCCTGGCGAAGTTCAACAATTGAACGAAACACATTGGCCAATGCTTTGCATGTACTGTTTGAAATAAAGAGTTATATTTTTGCAATGAAGAAACTGATCAAGCTTCTTTATTGACATTATACTCACTTGGGAATTCAATCTTATACTTGGTTTCCCTTTATACATACCCAGCAGGTAAATTATATTCCAGTGCAATTACACGTTAATACAAGCACATGTCAATGTATGGTACTTTATGTTAAAAGGATACCTTAAAGCATTAAGTAACTGTTGGACTTGGCCATTTTTGCAGGTCATCCTGAACTTTTTGCCTTCTTCCTGGTATTTTGTCTGACCTGGTGTTGGTGGTTTTAGGACTCCGAGCACATTATCACTGCTGTCCAGTGTTGAAGTGCATGTGCTCTCAATGGTAAACTTGGTAAGATTGGTCTACACCTGTATGGTCTACACCTGTATGGTGTATTTAATTTACCTATCAGTCCCTTGTAAAGTGGTATCTCATATACCCGGGGACAGTAAAGTAAATGCTACTGGTGGGCTTGTAGGTCTGCGTGCGCCACTCACCAAAGTAGCCTTTCAATCCTGTCTCAGGCCTCTGCCATTGCAGGGTCTGCACGTGCAGTTTACTGCCACTGTGACATGGCATGTAAAGTGGGTGCCACGTCTGTGACTCCTCTTTTACTACATATCAGTTATTAGTCAACCCTAAGTTAGACCCTAGCAAGCCCTATGGGCAAGATGTGCTGTATGCAAAAGGTAGGGGTTGTGCCTTAACTGTGTGGCATATCCTGGCAGTGACAAACAGCAATTTTGGTTTCTCACTACTGTGAGGCTGACCTCTCATAGAAATGCATTGGGGATTCCCTGATATGCGTTTTAGTGGTAATTCTTGACATGAGAGGAGTAGCGTGATCAAGTTTGGTGTGTTTGGACTAATGGTAATCAACGCTGCGTAATGGTGTTCGCAGATTTATTATCACTATTTTAGGAATGCCACTTTTAGAAGTGGGCATTTCTGTGTGCTGTGTGTCTTTGTGCCTGCCTGTTGTGTATTGCATGTCTGGCTCTGGATGACAGAGGCTGGGCGGGTGCAGTGGCTCCAGAGGGGCTTTGTGAGTCAGCACTAGACGGAAAGGCCGATCTGCATTTGGAGTAGTGGGAGGAGTAGCATCTGGGCCTGCATTACACAATGCTGGCTCCGCCCCCTGTGGTGTGTCTGGGACCAGAGCCTACACTAACAAAGGAGGTCGTTGTGCACTGTAAATATGTTTTCAAGGGCCCCCAGAACTGGTTTAGACCGGGCCCAGAGCCCTGTGCCATGGGGAGAACAAAGACATTGGCAGCATAAATATAGAGGTTGTGACCCCATGTTGGTTGGTTACCTGCTTGGACCTGAAATACTGCTGGGCATGAGGAGAAACCACCGGGGGACCCAGCTGCTGTCTCCTGGCGGTCCCTATGTGCTGTCCTGCCTGAGCCCAGCTCTGCCTCACTGGATTTTGGGCGCCGCAGGAGTCCTAGGTATTGATGTCAGGATCCTCCAAAAGCGCCTACCCTACCAATGAACTACATCTCCCAGAATCCTTAGAAGGGGCGTGGTTCTATATAGGTAGGGAGGACCATCCCCATTTTGTTCGTGATTTTGTAACCACAGTACTTTGGAACCACCTCTGTGAGATACGGTGCTGGATTATTCGGGGAGTCAAAGAGAGAGTTTATAGAGAGTTTGTTTTTTCCCTTGCGTTATCGTTTGCCTGCGCAAGAGGAGAAAGCTTGGGATTTTGTTTACTCGAATTTTGATCGAGTAGCTCGTTGGACGCGCATCTGGAGTATTCCTTTTTGGTTTCCTTGGAGTTTCAGAGGTTTGCCCGCAACGGAGACGAGAAAGGAGAGCATTTCGCTAAGAGCGGACAACGGACAGAGACGCCAAAAAAGCGGCTTCGTAACTGTGAGTTAACGAGCGGCGTGTGTGAAAACAACGCGCAGCTCGAACAATTGAGCAGACTTTCCTAAAGGGACATTTGTGCACGGCGAATCGTGTTTTGGATTAAAAGTGAGAGCGGGGTGTAGTGGGAGTTCCTCCTGCTCGCTGCCGTTACGAAGAGTAACACTAGTGTTTATTTGTGCAAGTGCCAAAGCGGAGGGCAGTGGGATAAGCCTACACCTTGCCGTGTTTGGAGCTGGTTATCCAAGGAGAGTGATATTATAATTAAGATCGGAAGTCAGTAGTAGGAAGCTGCAACTTACCGCTTTTACTTAAGGATTATAGTTTGGGCATTCCTGAAGGAAGGAATTAGCCTTAAAGAGACAGACTTTGGTTTTTGATTCACAATTTTGGAACTTGACACTTGTTTTTCTTTGAGCACTGAAACACACAAGGCGGGGTAGGTGTATATAATACTAGAGGGCTTTAACCACATGATCTTATGAGTAACTGTGAGTAACGGGTGTTATTTGTTTCATAGGGACTATCATTGCTGTTCTTCATATCAGAAAACACAGGGGAAGGTGGAGCGCATAGCTTCAGGAAAGGTGAAACTCTTTTTACCAGTTGTGATAAGGCATACAAGAGTAGGGATTTTCAGTGAGCATTTATAACCGGTGTGCCTGTTGTTTTTTGTCTTTCAGCCATCCCTTCCCTGCAGTCCCCTTCCGTCCCCTCCTTGTTTTGTTTTCTTATTTATTCCCTCGCTCTATCACTCGAACCCGCTGTGTTATATGTACTGGCGTGTTGGTGAGATAGGGAGGTGGAGTCATATGTGCTACAACCGGATCCTGCAGCGTGAGGTCTGACAGAATCACGAACCCACGAATTGCATTCTGCCTGGTCCGGTTGGGGTACATATGGCCACCTTGGATGATGTGTTGAGGGCTCTGGTTGTGGTCCAACAAGAATTGGCTGCGTCCAAGGCGGAGGCTGTGCTTCTTAAGGATAGGGTAGAACAGCTATCCAAGAACCCTTTTTCTACCGGCCCTTCACAGATTCAGTTTACAGTTCCTCCCCCTATTCCCTTAGCCACTCCTGAACGGTATGGGGGGGATCCACGCAAAACGCAAGCCTTTATGACTCAAATCTTACTTCATTTCTCCTGTAAACCCGCCTCCTTTCCTACTAACCATTCTAGGGTGGCGTTTGCTATCTCCTATCTGGTGGGAGACGCCGCCAATTGGGCAGGACCTTTGGTGAAAAGAGATGATGCAATGTTGTCTAACTGGACTGCGTTCAGGGACGAGTTTGAGAAAGTCTTTGACAGGAGGGCCACCAACTTCAGCGCAGATAAGGAGCTATTATCTCTGCGTCAGGGTAGGAGTGACTTGATAACTTACCTAACTACGTTTAATAGGTTGATAGCTGAAACAGATTGGCCAGAGAGTAAGAAGATGTCTTTATTTTATCAGGGATTGAGGGAGGAATTGAAGAACGCTGTGGCCTACATAGATCCTCAACCCACCACTTGTGTAGATATGGTGAACTTGGTCCTGAGATTGGATGGTAGGCTGACTGAGCTGAGTGGGGATAGAAGAAAATGGGACAGGGGTTACAATAGTATAGTGAGTTCCCCTCCTAGAGCTCTAGAGGCATCGGCAGACGGGACAGAACCTATGGAAATAGGAGCTATTAGATCCCCTCTGTCCAATGAAGAGAAAGAAAGCAGAAGAGTACACGGTCTTTGTATGTACTGTGACAAAAAAGGGCATTACGTGCGTGAATGCCCTTCTAAGCCCCAAAACCCCTCGAGTTGGAACAAGAATAAAAGAATAGCTGTTTCCACTATGGGAAGGGAGACAGACAACTTGTTAGCACCTTCATCCCGAGATAAAGTGATACCTGATTGGAGACTCACTTCCCTATCTTCACCTGGTATAGGAGTGAATGAGTCTCACCTGGTTCTTAACATGTCCTTAGAGTATGAGCAAAAAAGTCATCAAGTTAGGGTTATGCTGGACACAGGAGCCACAGGTAATTTTATTGATAATGGGTTAGTGTCTCGCTTAGCGATACCTAGAGTACCTAGAGATATACCAGAGGAGGTTTTGGCAGTAGATGGACAACCTATAAAATCAGGTTTAATAGTTGAGAAGACAGCTGAGGTAATGTTGTCAATAGATGTGTCAGAAGGGAGACATGAGGAAAAGATCACTTTGAACATCATAGAAGCTCCCCAATACGAGATCATATTGGGGATGCCGTGGTTTACGTACCACAACCCTTCCATAGACTGGAGAACTCGAACAGTACATTTTTTGTCTGGGTATTGTCAGGAACATCTGGTGTCTGATGCATCCTCACCTTTAGCGGTAGTTGCATGTCAGTTCAGGGTGGCCACATTGGCAAAGAAAGAGGTGGTCGCCGTCCGCCCTGGGTTGAGTAGTCAGAAGACAGAAACATTAACCCGACAGATACTGCCAATCAAGGAGGGAGGGGATGATAAACAGTCTATCATTCCTACAGGGAAGGTTAATTGCATGAGGTGGGCAGAGAGGTCTAGTACAAATGCGTGGCATAGCCCCCCTGGAAGGTTCCCCTTCCTAGCTAATTCCGGAATTGACGCCAACACTTTGCCGGTTGGTATTCCTTTTGATCTCCAGTTCCAGCCATCAGTTGAGGAAAAGGAATTAATACTGCAGATGGCTCACAACGGGGTGCAGGGGTGTTTGAACAAGGTCAAGGAGGAGTACATGCAAGGGGTGTGCTGTTCCGAGGTGCCTGCTCCCGGGAAGGTGCTGTCTTTTCGTCAGAGGGTTCCTGCTACGCCTGGCCCTAGAAGGCGCTAGGGACGGGGACATACTGTCAGGATCCTCCAAAAGCGCCTACCCTACCAATGAACTACATCTCCCAGAATCCTTAGAAGGGGCGTGGTTCTATATAGGTAGGGAGGACCATCCCCATTTTGTTCGTGATTTTGTAACCACAGTACTTTGGAACCACCTCTGTGAGATACGGTGCTGGATTATTCGGGGAGTCAAAGAGAGAGTTTATAGAGAGTTTGTTTTTTCCCTTGCGTTATCGTTTGCCTGCGCAAGAGGAGAAAGCTTGGGATTTTGTTTACTCGAATTTTGATCGAGTAGCGCGTTGGACGCGCATCTGGAGTATTCCTTTTTGGTTTCCTTGGAGTTTCAGAGGTTTGCCCGCAACGGAGACGAGAAAGGAGAGCATTTCGCTAAGAGCGGACAACGGACAGAGACGCCAAAAAAGCGGCTTCGTAACTGTGAGTTAACGAGCGGCGTGTGTGAAAACAACGCGCAGCTCGAACAATTGAGCAGACTTTCCTAAAGGGACATTTGTGCACGGCGAATCGTGTTTTGGATTAAAAGTGAGAGCGGGGTGTAGTGGGAGTTCCTCCTGCTCGCTGCCGTTACGAAGAGTAACACTAGTGTTTATTTGTGCAAGTGCCAAAGCGGAGGGCAGTGGGATAAGCCTACACCTTGCCGTGTTTGGAGCTGGTTATCCAAGGAGAGTGATATTATAATTAAGATCGGAAGTCAGTAGTAGGAAGCTGCAACTTACCGCTTTTACTTAAGGATTATAGTTTGGGCATTCCTGAAGGAAGGAATTAGCCTTAAAGAGACAGACTTTGGTTTTTGATTCACAATTTTGGAACTTGACACTTGTTTTTCTTTGAGCACTGAAACACACAAGGCGGGGTAGGTGTATATAATACTAGAGGGCTTTAACCACATGATCTTATGAGTAACTGTGAGTAACGGGTGTTATTTGTTTCATAGGGACTATCATTGCTGTTCTTCATATCAGAAAACACAGGGGAAGGTGGAGCGCATAGCTTCAGGAAAGGTGAAACTCTTTTTACCAGTTGTGATAAGGCATACAAGAGTAGGGATTTTCAGTGAGCATTTATAACCGGTGTGCCTGTTGTTTTTTGTCTTTCAGCCATCCCTTCCCTGCAGTCCCCTTCCGTCCCCTCCTTGTTTTGTTTTCTTATTTATTCCCTCGCTCTATCACTCGAACCCGCTGTGTTATATGTACTGGCGTGTTGGTGAGATAGGGAGGTGGAGTCATATGTGCTACAACCGGATCCTGCAGCGTGAGGTCTGACAATTGAGGCCCTGGCATGGGCTTGACCCGCAGCAGCGTTTGGTGAGCGATGTGTTTGGTGCATCACTCTGGAGCACGAGGAGCACTTGCCCTTACTGGGCACCTCAGCTCTGTGCCCATACACCAGCAGCACGTGGTGGGCACTTTTGAAGCTAATGGCTTGGACCCGAGACGGGGGCTTGTGGGGCATGATTGCCCAACAGGCTCCACACAAGAAGTTGTGCTGTTTTCTAAAAGTTGACAGAGAACTCGCTCCGTAATTCCCCACAAACCAAAAGTCAGGAGAGGAAAGCCTGACCTAGGGTGGGGCAGGCCAGAGGTAGCAGAACCGGAGAAGGAAGTCAGGCAAGCCTGTGCCTGAGTGTGGGCGTGGCTCCCATGTTGCCGGTGAGTGAACCTCGTGCTGCCTGGGCTTGTCTGTGGGAGGGTCCCCAGATGCAACCGGAGGAAGAACCGGAGCCTGACAGGTTCCCCTTGCCTCTCAACGTCATTCGCCTGGAACAGGTTGCCTCTCAAGATGTTACAGGTGTAATATTAAATAGCTAATCTTGAGATTGGAAATTTGTTTTATGAGCTCCTACAGAGTAGATACTTTTTTAGGTCGAGCATAGAGTCAGCGCTTCAATCAAACACTGGATTAAAGCAAGCCGGGCTGAAGACGACTGGAATGCCAGAAACCGGTTCTCGGAAGCATGTTTCTGGTCCAGGGAAGCCATGGCTTGGCAGTTCTGACTGGACTGTTCCCATGAGGCACAGGGTCAGACTGATTTGCATATAGCCATGTCTGAACTGGGGTGGCAGAGTGGGCTAAAGAACGGTGATGGATTAAACCCAAATCTTTTGACTGGGTGTGAGTGTTTGATTGATTCAGATGCTCCGTCCATCACCACCCCCTTTCGTACCGCTTTTGGCCGCCATAAGTGTGGCAGGGTATGCTCAGACGTGAGTCCCTTGCTCACTATGCCACTGGATTCAAGCAAGCCGGGCTGAAGACAGCTGGAATGCCAGAAACCGGTCCTCGGAAGCTTGTTTCCGGTCCAGGGAAGACATGGCTTGGCAGTTCGGGCTGGACTGTTCCCATGAGGCACAGGGTCAGACTGATTTGCATATAGCCATGTCTGAACTGGGGTGGCAGAGTGGGCTAAAGAACGGTGATGGATTAAACCCAGATCTTTTGACTGGGTATGAGTGTTCGATTGATTCAGATGCTCCGTCCATCACCACCCCCTTTTGTACCGCTTTTGGCTGCCATAAGTGTGGCAGGGTATACTCAGACGTGAGTCCCTTGCTCACTTTGCCACTGGATTCAAGCCAGCCGGGCTGAAGACGGCTGGAATGCCAGAAACCGCTCCTCGGAAGCTTGTTTCCGGTCCAGGGAAGACCTGGCTTGGCAGTTCGGGCTGGACTGTTCCCATGAGGCACAGGGTCAGACTGATTTGCATATAGCCATGTCTGAACTGGGGTGGCAGAGTGGGCTAAAGAACGGTGATGGATTAAACCCAGATCTTTTGACTGGGTGTGAGTGTTTGATTGATTCAGATGCTCCGTCCATCACCACCCCCTTTTGTACCGCTTTTGGTCGCCAATAAGTGTGGCAGGGTATGCTCAGACGTGACTCCCTTGCTCACTTTGCCACTGGATTCAAGCAAGCCGGGCTGAAGACGGCTGGAATGCCAGAAACCGGTTCTCGGAAGCTTGTTTCCGGTCCAGGGAAGCCATGGCTTGGCAGTTCGGGCTGGACTGTTCCCATGAGGCACAGGGTCAGACTGATTTGCATATAGCCATGTCTGAACTGGGGTGGCAGAGTGGGCTAAAGAACGGTGATGGATTAAACCCAGATCTTTTGACTGGGTGTGAGTGTTCGATTGATTCAGATGCTCCGTCCATCACCACCCCCTTTTTTACCGCTTTTGGCTGCCATAAGTGTGGCAGGGTATACTCAGATGTGAGTCCCTTGCTCACTTTGCCACTGGATTCAAGCAAGCCAGGCTGCACCCCTTTTTTACTGCTTTTGGCCGCCAAAAGTGTGGCAGGGTATACTCAGACGTGAGTCCCTTGCTCACTTTGCCGCTGGATTCAAGCAAGCCGGGCTGAAGATGGCTGAATGCCAGAAACCAGTCCTCGGAAGCTTGTTTCCGGTCCAGGGAAGACATGGCTTGGCAGTTCAGGCTGGACTGTTCCCATGAGGCACAGGGTCAGACTGATTTGCATATAGCCATGTCTCAACTGGGGTGGCAGAGTGGGCTAAAGAACGGTGATGGATAAAACCCAGATCTTTTGACTGGGTGTGAGTGTTTGATTGATTCAGATGCTCCGTCCATCACTACCCCCTTTTGTACATCAAAATTGTATAGGGCAAATGAAATTATAGTTGATATCAGCACTGCAATTAATCAATAACAAGTGACAGCCCAAATTTTACAAGGTGCACGAGTGCAAAGGTGAGTGGCACTACGGTGACGCAAGTGACAGCGAGAGCAGCGTGGACGTCACAAGGTGCAATGTGAATAAATATATACAGTGCGTAAAAACAGAGTGATATTCAAACAATTTAGTTTTCAATTTTCCAGTTTCTGAGAACCACTGAATCCAGGGCGCCTAAAATCTCGCTGGCGAGTCGACGGCGTTTCGATCCGAGATAATTAGGATCATCATCAGGACTGAGGGGCTGGAAGCAGTGCGTCCGGCAGCTGGTGGATGACAAAGGGGAGTCCCAGGGGTTCAAAGCTCTGTAGGGAGTCTCGGGGGCAATCAGGTGCTGACAACTTCTCAGGCCGGTGCATCAGCCAGCGTTGGAAGCTCGGGTTGCGAGGTCGGTCCCAGCCAGGTCATCTATGAATCGCGGGCCGCAGGGACAGACCCAAACGAGATGCAGGACGGAGAACCACCGATTCATTTACCTCGTCATGCTTAGATCCATTCCCGCGTCCTCTACGGACCACTCGGCATTGATTTATAACGCCGACTGTTTCGCCCCCTATCACGCATAGATCAACCTTCGCGTCCTTCACGAACCAATCAGCTTTGAATCATACTGCCGCTCTCAGGCTCCCATGGAATCCAAGATATAAGCCGGGACGAAACAGTCCCCCAGCAACTGATTGCCCCCGAGCATCCCTACAGAGCTTTGAACCCGTGGGACACCCCTTTGTCATCCACCAGCTGCCGGACGCACTGCTTCCAGCCCCTCAGTCCTGATGATGATCCTAATTATCTCGGATCGAAACGCCGTCGACTCCCCAGCAAGATTTTAGGCGCCCTGTACTCAGTGGTTCTCAGAAACTGGAAAATTGAAAACTAAATTGTTTGAATACCACTCTGTTTTTACGCGTTGTATATATTTATTCACATTGCACCTTGCACCGTCCACGCTGCTCTCACTGTCACTTGCGTCGCCGTAGTGCCACTGACCTTTGCACTCGTGCACCTAGTACAATTTGGGCTGTCACTTGTTATTGATTAATTGCAGTGCTGATATGACTGTATTTTCTTTTGCCCTATACAATTTTGATACGCTGAGATAAATGATGCCTTGAGCACATACGAAAATCAAACTGAGTCTCCTTGTTCCTTTATGGATAATGCTGTATAGATTTCCTGTTAAATTGTCTACAAATAATACCAGTTGGTATATTGTCTATTGCATATATCTTTCTACCCCAATCCCAACCAGATTGATGGGTTTTCACTCCTGTTTTCTTTACACAAGATATATGTAAGGGGGCACCTACCCAGGTCCAGTGTTTAGGGGCCGGGGGTAAGTGGGCCGTGCTACGAGCCCCCAAAGTCCCTTTTTCGCCTGCCTGTTGCAGGTTAACCGCCATGAACAGGCAGGCGGAAAGGGACATCATAATACCTGTGGCAGTGAATGGTAGGCACCGCCACCAAGGGGTCGGGAGGCCCTCCGCTGCACCGGCGGGTTCAAGGAGCCTGTAGGATGCATGGCAGTCAGAGTTTTTGACCGCCACGTAACCGCCTGCCATTCTAATGTGGCGGGCGGGGAATGGCCTTCCAATGGCGGGTAGACCACCACCCATAGCCTGTTGGTGACGGTATCTCCATCATCGCAATGACCTCTTTAAGTAGTTATGATAAAATGAAGTAAAGCCCAAGAGCTTCAGAGTATGAAACTGGCTGTGTATTATGGATCCTAGTTTAGTGAAAATAATCTGTGTGGCAATTGTAACAGGAAATGTTAATCAAATGGTGGGTGATCAGTGGCAGAATGTTTAGTGGCCAGCCAAAGTATTTGTGGTTGGATGCATAGTGGATACTGTCTAGTGATATTGATGTCATTCAGGTAAACAGTGCTAGGCTGGACGTGATTGTAAGATATTCTGTATCAGTATAATAGAATAACAAAAAAAGGACTAACCTTTAAAATGTGAAAATTCTTACCTGAGCGTGCTTTCTTTTTTTTATTGTGCATCTCATAAACTAAGATGATTGATACTAATACTATGACTTCTGCGACAATCACAAGAAAGGGTTTGAGAGGCACCATGTAACTGAGAACACTTAGATTGATATTTCCTTGGCTTTTTCCAACTAGGAAAACTGCTTCACACGAGTAGAGTCCGCTGTCATTTCCAGAAAGTTCCTTGATATGGAGTTTGCTTTCATTGGCATATTTTCTGGTGATTTCATACTTGGAAGACATCAGAGAGTCATTGAGAGCAACCTGAAAGTAGAACAAGAGGTCATTATGAATGGAAAACAATAATTCCAAGGGCAGTGTTCTCAGCTCTCATACAATTATCAAGCAAACCACCTACTCAGCACACATATCATAGCATTTGGCAAGAGATTAGCTATCTCATGACAGGAACAGTACAAGCACCTTGCAGCTCTGACTGTCATGCCCCCCATTCAAAATGTGTTTATCTAGCTCACTCCCAGCATCTACACTGCTGTGGTTGTGCTTTGTATGACTGGTAGCTAATTTCAAGAATGTTATAGTGTGACTTCTTTCTCCCCATATGCCATCATTATGACTAGCCAGATGTTATACCACACCCAGTAATGTTACGGATACCAGAGATATCTGTAATTCCAGTATTACTTTGGGGGGGGGGGTTACAAATGAAACCCCTGCAGTCCTTTATACAATAGGGATTAACAGATGATTGTGAACTTATAATTTCAGGCATCTAAATTTGACCTGGAGGATTTCTCCCCAGTACAATATGTGGGATTACTGCACCCAGGAATACAAGGTATGGTAATGCCACACCACATGTAATCCCATTTTGGCCATTTTCATCAAAGTGGACTTGATCACTCATAATGCTGACCAGGGTGTGTAGATTACATATCACTCCTGAAATTCTATGGCCGTCTCACAGAAAGCAGAACATTTTTTATGACAAAATATTCAAAAAATTTGTGCTTAACTGGAATCCTGAAAAAAGCAGAAAATTATTTAATACATTTTGGTCCAGTAGTTAGCAATCTGAGACCAAAACCTTCATTTAATGTTAACTTTTAATATTAATCTATTTTTTCTTTTTATTAAAAAACTTTCATAAAGTGCTAGGTGTCTCCTTTTATTTCTTCAGAGCACTTGACAGGGATGTGGAGTATTATGCAACATTATATCAGGCAGTTACATCCTGATGGGCAGGTTATTAACTCTGTTAGATATTCTTCTGTCGCAACCCCTGTTTGTGTTTAACCTATTCATGATTGCTGAATCAGATCTATGCTCAAGATGAGAATTTGTCACACTGAGATGTTATAGCCAGAGGGAAGGTACTTAGGAGATGTTTCTCCTTGTAGTTTGGGGACTTTCATGTCTAAGGTAACTAATGCAACGGTGATTTTGAAAATGGCAATAAAAATCTTTCCGCCCAAAAAAAAGATGAGGATTTGGAATTGGCCGATACTCGAATCAGGGTTGGTTATGGATTGATTTAAATACTACATCTGGTGACTTTTGCCTTGTCAGTTTGAGAAACGAGAAGAATTTAAGTTTTAGCATACTGTAAACCATAAGAGTATACTTATGTTTCTATAAAAAAAGACATTATCATAAGAATTTGTGGTGGTGTTTGCTGTATAGTCATCTTTAAATTGAACTCATAACCACACCAATAAAAAAGATGGGACTGTCTAGACAATGATTTGTTTAAAAAAGTTGAGGTCAGATGGAGTATAGTTACAACTTTCTGGGTTTCAATTTGCTTCCATAGTAATCGGCCGTTTGTGATAAAGGACAAGCTATAGTTGTGGACCTCTAGTAGAATTTTGGGTGCGCCATGGACAAGAAAGAGATGGTTTTGAATGAAACAATTGACTTTTCCGCATGTAAATTACGCTTGAAAGAGCTGTGATGAGAGATTTGCTGGAAAACTGTATCTGACAACTGGAAGAAATGAAGGGATAGTAAGATCAGTTGAGAAGACTGGAAGGGAGTTGGTCATTGTGTGTGAACATTTTGTTAGGAATATTTCCTGCAAAGCTGTTGAGTATACAGATTATTTGTGAGAATATGTGGTTCATCCAGTTTATTTTGACCCAGCTTTCAGTTATCTGTAATTTAATTTTCGTTTGGTAGAGGCATTAAACATGCCTAAGTAATAGTTTTAGGTTGATTTTATTCACTAAGTTAGGATTTGCCAGTCTCAGACTACGAAGCTCTTAGGCTTTATTTCATTTTATCATAAGTACTTGAAAGATCAAATGTCTTGACTAGGCAGAATTCTTTCACCATCCTGCCTACTTCTATTACCTCCCCATTACCTTCTTTCCATTTGTACATCAAGCCAGTATACTAAAAAAAATGAGAAAAGAAGCTACTCTGTAGAAGCTCATGAAACAATTTTCATTCTCATGATTAGCTTTTTTTATATTACTCCTCTCAATCTTTACAAAATATTCCCACCACTACTAATATTTTTTGGCCGGGTGTTCACCTGCCCATGATTCAATGCAACTTTATGTGGCCGGATTCCACTTTGCCTTAAAAACGGATGTATGATACACACTCAGATTGAAAAACATCTATTGACAGGAAAAGATTACATATAATAACACAACCTAAAGTAGCTCCAATAAATGGATGGCAACTTTGTCAAAGTTCAAACTTGGGTTAATCTAGTAACCATATTTTTGTCACTCATCCTCCAAAGACAACAGTTCAGAAACAAATGATTCACATCTCCATCTATGGTAGGCTACCAAATATCAGCACTTAAATCTCTTCTTTGTCACTATCATGACAAGATGGTCTTTTGCAGGTTATAATTTTCTTCCTGACACAAACTGGTGACATGAATATATCCACTTTCAGTTAAACAGTGCTGTCAATTGATAACTTGCCAGTCATCTGCCTATAGTTCTGCAATCCAAATACACCACTAAATCCAACACCTTAGACAATCTACCACCAAATCCAACACCTTAGAAAATTCTTAATCAATTCTCACTCTTGTGCAGCACTCACTAGCAACTCCTCTACCCTATTCAACAGACCAAGACCCATCAAAGAAATTGGACAATCCTCACGTTCTTCATTGTCATCACCTTCAACATATTTCACATGCAGTCTTGGGAAGCAATAGGCAGTAAGAATGTTTCAACAGGTTAATATCCCACCTTGAAATTGCACTCATAATTTCATGGCTACCCTAGACAATGTAGCCTTTGATTTGTGTATCTTTTCTCTAGTAAAAATATAGAACAAACATCTTTGTTTAGCATGAATCTAACACTACAGCCTTAATGAACTCCAGCCTCATGGGAGCGTCCACCGACCCATTCCCCATCGACTCTTCAACCTTGGAAGCGACGCAATCAGCCACCAGCTCACCACCATCATTGATGTATTGATCATCACAGCCACTTTCCCCAATGCCTGGAAACACGCAGAGGTGACACCACTCCTCAAGAAAATCTCTGCAGACGCCAGCTACCTCCGGAACTGCCATCCAATCTCACTGCTCCAGTTTCCCACCTAAGTCTTGAAGAAAGCCATCAACCACCAACTCACCAAACACCCGGAGACAAGCAACCTTCTAGACCCCTCCCAATAAGGATTCAGAGCCAATCATAGGACTGAGGCAACCCTGTTTGCTACAACAGATGATACCCACACCCTACTAGGCAGGCCAATCAGCCGCCATGATCCTTCTCGACATCTTAGTAGCCTTCCACACCGTCTCCCACCACAATTGCATCAACCGACTACACCAGATTGGAATGAAAAAACTACGCCCTTAGATGGATGGCATCTTTCCTCATGGGACGCACACAGAGCATCTGCCTCCCTCCCTTCACCACACAGCCCAAGTGCATCATCTGCAGCATCCTGCAAGTTTCTTCCCTCAGTTCCACCCTCTTCAACATCTACATTAAGCCGGAAGCAGACATCATCAGAACCCATGACACCAACATAATTTCCTACGTGGACGATACACAGCTCATCCTCTCAGCGGACCCAACCACGATGAAAACCAACTTCCACAGCTGCAAGAACGTTCCAGCCTAGATGAACGATAACTGCCTGAATCTCAACACAGACAAAAACTGAGTGCTGATTTGTGGCAGCCAAACCTTCCTTTGGAATGACTCCTGGTGGCCACTGGAACTCAGACCTAAACCCACATCAAAAGACCCTGCCCATAGCCTTGTCTTCATGCTAGACAGCAAACTCACCATGAAATGGCAGTCAACGAACCTCCAGAGAACTCATGAGAAGACTCCAGATGATCCAGAATGCAGCAGCCAGACTGATCCTCAGCCTGCCTAAAGGGAACCACATCACCCAGCACCTGGGAGACCTCCACTGGCTTCCTATCCAGAAAAGATGGCAATTCAAGCTTCTATCTTATGCCTACAAAGTCCTCAAAGATCATGGGGGGCATACAAGAACCACTACCTGAAGTTTCACTAACCAACCAGAAACCTATGCTCCACTCAACTCATTGTCGCACAGACACCACGCATCGAAGGCTGCCACAGTGGAGGACGATCCCTCTCCCACCTTGCCGCCAAATCCTTGAATGCCCTTCCTCTCCATTTTCGAACATCACCATCACTGATAGATTTCAGGAAGGGTATCAAGGCCTGTCTCTTCGACTGAGACTGGAAGCAAGTACTGAATGATTGATAGTGATCTTAAAACAGAGGTGGCTCTAAACCTACAGCAGTGAAAATCCAGTTACAAGCATATTTTAATTACTATCTTGTCCTAAAGACGTTTTCCATTATTTACTGTCCCATAAACAGTTGTACTGTGAGTTTCCTATTACAAAGTAAAAGACTTGCAAGAAATTCTTAGAAAATAATTAAGGTCATTTCTTATAGGCTACTAAAATAAATTATGGGACACAGGATTTTCTAGTGGCTTACATTACACACAACTGTCCCAATATATTTAGTATAATTATAGAGTATGTAATTAAATAGTCCTATAAGACTGTCCTATAGATCCCTATTATTGACCTAGTAATTTCAGTTTTTCTGACACAAGCATAAGTCAATTTATATAAGCTAAGGTAGAACTTCTTATATGACCCACAGATATACTAAATTATCATTATAAATAATACCTAAGCTTATATTGCCCACACAATAAACTCTATTCTCATTAGGCACTGAAAAACAGGAATTAATTAACGTTAACCAACTCATTACTGGCTATTTTATTGAGCTACAAAAAGTATTAAGTCTTTGCCTGCCTCACATTCAAGTTTCTGGTTGTGCAATGAGACCACTGACCATTCTTATCAATGCATATACTTTACAACTAGTGCCTCAAACAAATAAATCATCTGAATTACATGGAACCTACATCAGAATGCTGGTTATTTACCCACTTGTTAAGACGACTGAAAATAAGGCCATGTGCTTTGAAGATATATCGTAGAAGAGAATACGTGCAACACATATTATCACTACAAAACACATCTGTGCTATCTTTCTCTAACAAATACTATAGAAGTCTCTCATAGTTCCTTACAACAACGCTTTACAGGCCCACTTGCAGTCACTTCACATCCTGCAATCTTTTAATATCCATCAACATTCATGTATGTACACAGAGCAATAATTCACAAAACACCAGACAGTAATCCCTTCTTCTCTCTTCCATCCACCTAATCTATTAGTATCCCATCTTCGACATGATAAGTTAGACCGAGAATGTGAGCTCTCATTACTCACAGTGGTATAGGAGTGATATTTGTGCTGATTTCACTGTGCCTGCATATTATTAGGATGGAACACATAGGAGCAATGCCTCTTTGTGATAAAGATACATTTGACAGTTACCTAACTATTTAGAAAAATTGCATTTGGCAATTACAATTCCATTTGGAAATATGTTAATTTTGGTTAAATGCCATGAATCAAATCAAATGCCATAATGTGTGCAAACGCATTCTATAATTACCCAAGTTCTCACAATCCTTGATACATACAAACACTTCAAAGATCAGAGAGAAATTAAATTGTATTTTACAAACTGAATTCATTAATACTTTATGCCTCAAAATCTTTTCTATTATTGTAAATAATGCAAATTCATCACCGGACCACCACAAGGTAACAATGGACTAATAAAAAGACACAAAAATAGCTCAGTTCTTATTCGGATATTATAATTGAATGCATCCTCAGTCAGTTTTTAAAATAACATTTTAAATAATCTCTGTTAGGGTTAACATATGCTGTAGGAAATGTGTCATGTTGCATAGCGATGTGACTGAAAAGCAGTTAAAAAACTAGAGAGCTAGAATATAATTTTTGATTTAATTTTCTGGGATGTATAACACAGGCAAAAAAGCAAAACATGTACCATAGCCTCTTTTTTAACATGAAATCAAGGTCAGATACCGATGATATATTTCAATGTACTATTTGCAATACAACCTTGCTACATAAAAAGTGGTTATGGCTAGACTTATAATTTTTAAAAAAGCCTTTGACATTACATACTATTCCTAAATATTGTTCCCTCTCATTAGTTGTAGATAGAGGAATACATCCATGCATAGTACAGATACTCCAAGACTCTGCTACACGTCTCTGAAGGGTATAGCTAGCCTGTGATTCTTTAAACATCTTATTTGCTCCCACTGGGGTCTGGCTATGGTCACTATACCAAATTGTCAATGTTTCATATTGTAAGGGAGTACTTGATGAGACTGATTCAAGGTGGATTCACCCTCTATTCAACTGCAAATAAAATTAATTGCACTGAAAATTAGGTTTTATTTTTGTTTAAGCCATATTATACCCAGTGTAACACAGACTTTAGCTTGTGTAACTCATGTTTGATTTGATTTGGGGATTTCTAAACCGCATAGCTGTCCGGAGGCTTATCCGCATTGCCAACAGGAGCCGTGATCAAGAGAGGATCCATCTAGTGGTTTCCAGGAAACAGCCAGGTCTTTAGTCCCTTTCTAAAACCCAGCTCATTTGTTGACTTCTTAATTCCAGAGGCAGCTCATTCCACATCTTGGGAACCAGATCTCCCTCCCCATCTTTTTATTCTGGTGGTGTGTAGGAGGTGGGCGTGGGAGGATCTCAGTAGCCTAGTCGGGGTGTGAGGAGAGATCATGAGTCTAAGCTTTTTTGGACCTTTGTTAACTGCCCTCTGAGCAATGCAGAGGGCCTTAAACGTTACTCTTGTGGTGACTGGGAGCCAATTTAGTTGTTTCAGGGGTTCTCTCACTGATGTATGTTTTTGGAGTTTAAGTAGGAGCCGGGCTGCCGCGTTCTGTACCGTTTAAAGCCGCTTAAATCACATATTTGGGCAAGTTCCCGTATCTAAAAGTGAGGCAAACAATTATCATATATTATGAATGGTAATTGGAATATGGGGGATGAATGCTGCTCACATGGGGCAACTCAATCCCCCAGCATCATCTCCTCTCCCTTTGTTTCAAGTAGTCTGAAGGAAATCAAAAAGATTATAGCCTCATGTGCCCTTGGAGGCGTGAAATGGATTCTCAGCATGTACGTAGTGGCTCCTGGTATCCCAGGCTCCTCCCAGAGGAAGAACGAGTCTGCATGTCTAGAATTTGTGGAAAGCATTAGACAGTGATTAGGCAGTGGTTTCAAGCCCATATATATATATATATGAGTAGGAGCTGCGCTATCCTGCGGTGAATGTTTCCTTGGCTTTGATCTGTGTGAAATACTTGTTGCAATCCTTTGTATGGAGCCAAAGTGCTGCACACTGATGTTAATGATTGTAGGAAAGTAGGATCTGCTTTTATGGTTACCCCCACTTTTTGTCTGGTGCTATACTGTTTCTGACTAGGCTGAAAGGAACCCTGCTAATCAGTATGGTAAGTACTTAGGTTTATCCCAGATTGGAAACTGGAGTACCCTTATCAGTCCCACCTCCCAGACAGGTTTGTATTGGGTCAGGGTGAGAGCACTTGCCAGTGCCATTCACTCTGCTTAAAGGGCACATTTGGTGCCCTCCATGTATAGTCGATTTCAAACCAGCTCAGGGAGCCAATGGCTCCTGCTCTGGCGCAAAACTGGATAAAGGACATGGGAGTATCCTCCCACTGTCCAACCCCTCCCCTGGGTGGGAACCCTGAATCGTCCCAACCCTCTCCTCAAGGTACTCAAGACTTACCTGTAGGTGGGTCACTAGACTCTTCATTGGACAAGATTAATTTCAAGACACCACTTCTTCATCGCCCGTCCGGGCACTCTTGACTTTGCTCTGGGCATCAAGACAGCATTGGGAAGGCTCCTGCTGCTCCTTGTGTTGTTGCCCTGCTCATCTGCTGCAACATCTGTGCCTGTGCTCTATACAGTAACCTTCCAAGGCCTGTGGACATCCAAGACACCTGAAATAATTTCCCTTGAAATGAAGGAGTCACTTCCCTGCATCTGCAGGTACCGCAAAGAAGCAGACTGGTCTGCTGATCCCAAGCTCTCACATACTCTGAAAGGCTCAGCAACTCAGGTGGTGGTTCTTCACATCCCTCGGGCCTGCCCTGTCCTCTCACCAAGTTTGAGGCCAGTATCCTTCATCGGAGCCACAGGAACCGAACTCCTGTGCACCGCGTTGACTTGCTGTTGCAAAGGCTTGTTGGCTTCCTTCCTCCAAGATCTTCGGGCTCCAAGTAGACCTAACCTCCAGCATCTCCATTGACCAAGATCTTCATCCTCACCAAATGACTCCCATCTTGGGCTGCTGCTTTGGTGAGCTGCTTGAGGTCCTCTTGTGACTCCAGTGCCTCCGGTCTGTGGGTCATCTTTAAATTCAGCAGGCTACCTGATTGCTCTGGGCCTGCTCTGACTCCCCTGCTTGTGGTGAATCAACTTCATGTTGCTGGTCCCGACACTGTACCCACTACAAAGGTTGCAGTTGCAAAGGCTTGTTGGTACTCCAGACAGACACTGACCACTCACTCAACTCTCGACATCCAATGTGGAACATCTCGTGCCCAGCTCCTGTCTTCCACAGCATCACCAGGTCCGCACAGCTGCAGTTCAAAGGTCACAGTCTGCTCTCCTGTAACACGCGGCATTGGTGGGCATTCGTCTTCTGTGCCTCCTGGTTACTCCTGATTGGCATAGACTCTGTCCACTTGCAGGTGCTTCTCATCCTGAATCCACCTTTGCGTTTCGCTGGACACTTTCACCTTCACTAGCAGCGGCATCTTCCTGAAGCCCTCCATTGAGTTTGAGGGCAGTTTCCGACGCAACTTCACACCTATGCACCCGGCTTCCCTGGTGAAGGTATCCTGGTTCGTCGGGTATCCACAGGTGGGATGGCTCTCCAACCTTCTGTCCTCCGCCGGGTTTCTTCAGGGTCCACTGGGACAGGTCCGTCTTCTTTAAAATTGTAGCAGTGAATTACCCATTAACTTGTATTGAGCCCACGGTCGTGTTCCCACTCTGCACACAGCCTCCGTGGGGTTCCTGTTTACTTACCTTGGGTGGTTCCTTGGGTACCCGGCACTTCTACATCTTCTGGGTATAACCTTAACTTGAGTTGTGGTTCGCATACCAATATTGTAGTATATAGATTGGTCTTCCCCTGGTGATCACTGTGCATTGGTGCTACTTTTCTGTTTCTATTGAAAAGTATTGTGTGCATTGTGTATATCTCTGGCTAGGAAATATCTGTATGTGTTAGTGAGTGTCTTATAATAAATACCTATTTTTATAAATACACTGTGTGATTCTTTTTCACTTAATCTTTACGAATAAGATTATGTTCTGGTAAAAAAAAAGCTGCTTTACGCTCTTCCTGGACTAAACCTGAAGGCTGCTCTCCACAGCTACCACTTAGAGCGCTTTCTAAGGTTGTCTAAGATTACTAAAATCACCTCCAGGGTTGTATGAATTAGTGCAGGATGCCCACTTACATAAGTGTGCACCATATACTAAGCCAGCTTCTCACAATGATCATCTACTGAGAGACAAATCCTGCATGTGTAGTTGAGATGGTATTAACTACCTGGTATGCTCATCCTTTTTAGAACGAACCATTATTATTTCTATCCATTTCTGCTTTCTCACTTAATGCACCTGCCCATTGCACTCCAGCATCCTCAGTGCATTGAGACCCTCAAGGGTGAGTAGCCATGCTTTACAAACCTCTGATTGATTGATTTATTAAGCACCCAGTTTACAAGCTAGCTAGATCCTGAAAATACTGTGGTTGACACTGAACCCTGCGTGCTCCTGCACTGTTGCCGGTGTGTGCCAGTTAGCACCAGTGGACATTGTGTCACCACAGTACCCCTACTCATGTGCACATTCTCTTAAACACTATCACCTTGCCATGCTTTTACGCAATATTCTTCAAGTTTACTTGCATAGTTACTTAAAATATTTGCAATAATAAAACAATCAATAAACCATAAATATAATCAATAAATATGATGCATACCTGAAAAATATATAAAGAAGAATAAAAGATATGTCCTGTGGACTAAATCCCTTAAAATCAAAGTTTAGGCTCCGTACAAAATTGCTATAAGTGCAAAAGGTGCCAAGTGCAGAGATCTATAAAAACCTTTTAAGCAATACTTGAAACCAGCCAGTTTTCTGAAAACCAGAAGCCACCCCACCCCCTCAGAGCACAGAAGTACAGAGTGCGAGTCCGTAAAGGGATACCAAACACATAGCCATTGCTTCTGTTTTGACGGTAAGAAACAAATGCCGCTATAACAGGATTCCAGGAAAGTCATGGTCAAGGTGGCTCAGTATCTCCTTTTGGCATTACCTTAAGCACAGGTGCAAGAAATGTTACAAGCCGAAAATTTAGCTGTGAGTTGTCAGGGGTGAAGTACGGCAACAAAGCCTGTCTCCTGTCTCTTTGATTAAGGAAGCTCCAAGGAGCTGCCATCTTTCCTCTACTTTAGCAGCTCTTTCCAGATGCGTAGCAGTGCCTGCCCTGCTTAGCCAGGAGGCCTTCATTGTAAAAATTCTCTGCCAATGAGGAAGTGGCAAAGCACAAGGTAGCATACCCCGACGATGTTTGACAAATCTTTCTTTAGAGGTTCTGGCAAAGCTTAGATGGAGGTATTTCTGGGGTGCAGGTGTGGTATAGGTGTTTAATACCATCCAGGCATGAGCTCTGACACAGAAAGTTGCCTTGACTTCCACCAGCAACTGAAGCTTTATTGATTTCCATACTGGTTTTTTAAACACGGAGTCGGTGGTCGGGGTTTTCCACAACTGGGCAAACCCATTCTGATAATAGGGAATCCTTGAGACAAGATCTAGCAGGGGATGTTTCTCTGTGTTGCAGCTCCCATCGTAAGTGGCAAGTAAGAGTGCCAGGCTCAGCCTTCCTGATTTTGCCCCAGAAAATGGTGAAGGCATCTTGCCGTGCCAGAGACTGTTTCTGCCGATTGAATTCCAGTCTGATCTGTGCCAGTGAAATATACTTTGGCAGGCTGAAGGTAATTCTGTAAGCTTTCACTAGGATGCTGTACAGGATTTGTACGTCCCTGTCCCTTGGGAGTTCATTGCCGTATGTTATGGTGGGTAAGAGTTTGGATTGCACTACCAAGAAGTGGGGGGTAAGAACTGGCACCTGCAGCTTTGATGTTAAGTTTTTCAGTGACACTGCCAGTATCAGCCCTTTCGATTTTATTGTTTCTCTCTGGCGTGCGAAGTTACCTTCTTTATCGACAACCAAGACTGGATATTTGTATTCACCAGGGGGGATGCCCTTCTCTCCTGCCTCTGCCAATTTGCTGTCTTATTACGTTTGCATGCTGTGACCTAGGGGAGTGCCCAGGTCCATTTATTAGCAGAAAGGAAGATGTTGGATAGTTCCCTTTCTTTAGAGAGGTGTTGAGTAGGCAGTTTGTTGGTATCATTCTGGCTTCCAGGGCTGTAGAGAGTGCGATACCGTGTTGGTTGAAGAGCTCCCCCAGTTATGCTGCCCAGGACTCTCTGATATGTGGGAGGAGATGCCCCCATGTGATGGGCATTTTAACGTATTAATCATCCTCCAGAATCGTGCATTGTCATTATGTGTTATGTTAGCAAGCAGCTTTACCCAAACTTTATACTCTTGTGCTCTATTTGCGGTCCGCTTGAGCTTCTTTAGAGTTGTTTATGCTGCCCTAGTGATGTTTGCAAAGAGATATCCTCTAGATTTTGTTGAAGAGACCTTAGGGTATCATTTATGCCTTAAGTGGGCCTTTGGGATGCACCCCACTTCCTTGGCTAATTGGTAGGGATTTTGGTTATAAGTTGCAGCAGAGGTTTCCGCCAGACTGCTGGTGAAGGACTCCCATCTTCCTATTTCACTTTCTATTCAGTCTCTTTGCTTCAGTATGTGCCATAGCAGACTGGGACAAATGTTCTATTGCTTCCTGGGCATACCTTATCCTTTTATAGTTGACCATGAAGGTGGTGTCCAGAGCCCTCAACGTCCAGTGGAATGTGGGCTCAGTTGTTAAAGTTGCCTCTTGAGGCGTGTGGTCACAGTCACCTTTGTCTCCCAGTTGAAATGAGACCACACGATGAAACAGTGGAAGGGAAACAAAGGTTTAGTCAATTGTTGAGCAAGGTGGTGAGGAGTAGTAAGATGCCATGGTGGGTTACCTTCTCTGAACCAGCTATTAAGTGCTCTAAGTTTAGGTGGTCTAGATTATCCTAAAGGCCTTTCCCAGTTTTGGTCAGGCAGCTCTGTATGCTTTGTCCTTGCGCCTGACCCAGATTGAATTTCAGACTATTCCAGCGTCAACCATTGAGGAGTCCAGCAGGTGAAGATTCAGGTCCCGTGTGAGGGCGTTATGCGGCGTTTCTCTGTCGCTTATGAATTTCATAAGCTGATCTACCAGCTGGTGTGTGGCATAAGCTTTGCGTTTCGGAGGTTCAACATGACACCTCGGCTCCCCACCGCCATGGGTTAAGATAAGCCCAATCATCCGAAAGCCTCCCAGACCTATATGGACCAATATACTACAGGTGAGGCAATGCTGGGGGTAACAGAATTAATAAAACACAGTCAACAGAGAATGACCTGGCAACAACCCTCCAAGCAAGTCACACCTCCCAGGCGGCTGTGTAAACTAATTGGTGAGGTGCAAGTTCATGTGGGCCTTTTATGTCATGTCCTACACAATGCTACGAGTAAAATGACAAAGGCTGAGAACCGCCTGTCCACAGTGAAAGATGACATTACCAACCATATATCGCAGGCCTTCTGGCCTCTTTTGCACACACCAGAGGTTCATCGCCACTTGGAAGACATAGAAAACCTCCCCAGGTGTAATAAGGTATGCTTTGTGGGAATAGCAGAGGGTGCAGAAAACCCACAAGCCGCAGAATTCCTTGAAATTTGGATCAAATCTTGGATGCCTCCGGATCAACTATCCCCCTGGTTTGCGATTGAAAAGGCACACAGGGCCTTGACACATAAGCCACCTTCCGGGGCTTCGCACAGACTCATGAATACCTGCATTCTCAACTTCAAAGACTGGGACTATATCTTGTGAGAAGTCTGGTTCATCCCAGATGTCAGATACCGCGAAGGTGCTCGTCTTCCTAGACTACACCAGAGAGGTGCACCTCCAGTGTCGTTTGTATGTGGTGGTTAAACTGAAACTCCAGTCCCTCCAATAGGCTGCTCTTCCAGACCCAACATAGGGTTGTATATGCAAGGAAAACCAACTTCTTCAATACTCTGGAGAAGGCTAGGACATGGCATACTGAGTAATGGCTGTTCCGAAGGCTAGGCAGCTCAGCCCCCCTCCCAACCCCCACCTCTGGGGAACAGGTCTTCCAATCCGGTGCAGGCAGACACAGCTCCAAGACAGAAAATAAATCACACTCCTCTAGAGGATGTAGTGCAATAAGAGTAGACTCGCTCTTTCTGTTTTACCAGGTGCAGGACCCACCGCCACACGCTTCGCGCTCATCCCTGCCTACCACCACGGTAGACTTTCCACCGAAGCAGGATGGTCTCCACACGGTGGTCCCTCCCCCTCCTGCTGAGCAAGTGGCTGACACCAACATGTCTCAGAGCCTCACAATATGACCACCATAGCACGCCACGCTCACTCCTCAATTGATCGAATCTTTCTGCCAGCTGCCAACTGTTGCGTTGTATCCCAGGGTCAGATCCTCCCACGTGGAATCTCAGATCACGCTGCTCTTCTTTTTCACCTTGGTTCCCCCACAGATGACCCATGCCCCATATGGCGCATCAATGCTTGGTACTTCCAGGGTGAGTCCTACAGGCAGGTGCTGGAAAGCGAACTGAAAGCCTATTTTCAACCAACAAGGAATCAGTCCGATCAGCTGGCACTTTATGGGCAGCCAGCAGGGTAACTATTAGGGGTTACGCTAAAGACCAAATTATAGAGCTGGAACGTGCTGGCTCCCAACACTCAAGTAAATTGAAGGTCCGTGCCCTTCAGTTGGAAGTGTGCACTGCCGCCGACCTCCAGGGAGAGATTCCTCGGCAACTGGACATAGTGAGAAAGAGATCCGCCTCATGTCGCTTGAGGCTGCGAAGGTATGTGGACCGCCTCAACAGCCAAGATTTATGGGTTGGGTAATAAAAAAAGGCAAGATGTTGTACTGGCTGGCCACCCGCACCCATATGCAATTCAGTTAATACCAGAAATAACTGATAATCACAGCTCTATCCATTGTACCCGGTTGAATAATGCGCAAACATGTGTAGATTACTACAGCCGTTTTTATACGGCAGCCTCCAGATTAGAGGCTGAGCCGGATTCTCAATTCTTGCATGAAAAGGCCCTCCCTAAGCTGTCCCATTCGGAAACCAAGGTGTTGGACCATTATCGGCTGAGGAGGTAGGAGCAGCCATTTCCGTTGTGGCCTACCATATTTCATGAAACCCTTACACCTCAACTACACAGTCTACATAGAGGCTTCAAAGGCTGGTGCTTTTTCACCTGAGATTGATACAGCCACCATTGTGGTCATACCGAAGACACAACACCCATTGGCCTCCTGCTCCAATTATCATCCGATCTCCCTCATCATTAAAACAGATAAGATCTTTGCCACAATCCTAGTCATCCGTTTCATACAAGTCCTTTGCACACTCATACATCCTGATCAATGTGGCTTTATGCAGGACAGGAGCATGTGGCATGGCCTCAGGCATCTCCACATTGCTATGTCGGCCACCAGCTCCCACCCTACTTAGCTTTGCTTCTCGTTGATTTTGAGACCGCTTTTAACACTGTGGGTTGGGCTTTCTTGGACTGTGTGTTGCTGATGGCGGCTTTGGACCTCATTTTCGTGGCTTCGTTCGTATGCTTCACTCCAATCCTACCTCTGCAACTCGCTCGCCTCGTTCTTTCACAGCAAGATCGCAGACATACACAACAGCTTCAGGACACAGCCGACGCACCCCAAGACTGCACCAACGCCCCCCACCACCACCCTCCGCGCCTGGACCCCGATCAACACCAAAGACACCATCCGCACGATGAGCTCCATCCACTCCGGATCACTAACTGACCCCTGCCCGCACCACGTCTTCAACGAGGGCAACTCCGTCATCGCACCCCATCTATGGGACATCATCAACGCCTCCTTCAACACCGCCACCTTCCCAGAGAGCTGGAAGCACGCCGAACTCAGCGCCCCACTGAAGAAACCATCAGCAGAGCCCACGACCTCAAAAACTACCGCCCCATCTCGCTCCTTCCTTTTCCTGCCAAAGTCATCGAGAAGACCGTCAACAGACAGCTGACCGCCTTCCTCGAGACGAATGGATCCCTCAACCACTCACAGTCTGGCTTCCGGGCCAACCACAGCACCGAGACCGCCCTCATCGCAGCCACCGACGACATCCGCACCCTGCTCGACAACGGGGAAGCAGCGGCCCTCATCCTCCTGGACCTCTCCGCGGCGTTCAACACGGTTTGCCACCGCACCCTAGTGCAGCGCCTCAACAACATCGGAATCCAGGAGAAGGCCCTGGAATGGATCATCTCCTTCCTCACCGGAAGAACACAGAGAGTCCGCCTCTCCCCGTTCAGATCAGAAGCCACCAAAGTCATCTGCGGAGTACCACAAGGATCTTCACTCAGCCCCACGCTGTTCAACATCTACATGAGCCCCCTCGCAGTCATCACACGCCAACACAGCCTCAACATCATCTCCTATGCCGACGACACCCAGCTGATCCTCTCCCTCACCAACGACCCCGCCACCGCCAGAACCAACCTACACGAAGGGATGAAAGACGTAGCCGAGTGGATGAGGAACAGCCGCCTGAAACTGAACTCAGATAAGATGGAAGTCCTCATCCTGGGGTCATCGCCCTCCGCCTGGGACTCCTCCTGGTGGCCCCCTGCCCTGGGCAGCGCACCCAAACCGACAGACCACGCACGCAACCTAGGCTTCATCCTGGACTCCTCCCTCGCCATGACCAAACAAGTCAACGCCGTCTCCTACGTCATGCTTCAACATCCTACGCATGCTACGTAAGATCTTCCGGTGGATCCCCACCGAAACCAGGAAGACGGTCACCCAGGCCCTCGTCACCAGCCGACTGGACTACGGCAACTCCCTCTACGCCGGAACCACTGCAAAACTCCAGAAAAGACTCCAGCGCATTCAGAACGCCTCAGCACGACTCATCCTGGACATCCCCCGACACAGCCACATCTTCGCACACCTGAGAAACCTACACTGGCTCCCTGTCAGCAAGAGAATCACATTCCGACTCCTCACCCACGCACACAAAGCCCTCCACAACCAAGGCCCAAGATACCTCAACGACCGCCTGACCTTCTACACTCCCTCCCGCCAGCTTCGATCGACCAACCACGCCCTCGCCGCCGTCCCCCGCATCCAAAGAGCCACAACGGGAGGAAGATCCTTCTCCTACCTGGCTGCCAAGACGTGGAACTCCCTCCCCATCCACCTCCACCTGACCCAAGACCACCTCGCCTTCAGGAAGCAACTCAAGACCTGGCTGTTCGAGCAGTAGAGGACCCCCCTCCCCCAAGCGCCTTGAGACCCTCCGGGTGAGTAGCGCGCTATACAAATGCTTTGATTGATTGATTGAGGGACACAAGAACTGCCTTGTGCTCTACACGGCTGATGTCCTTCTCTTCCTAGCATACCCTGAATCAATTAGCCCCAGAAGCCTCTGGATCATCAAGCTCTTTGAGAGAGCCTCAGGCCTTCATGAAAACCCAGCTAAATCGGTTTTAGTCCCCCTGTCCCTGCCTCAGACTATGTGTCCTGGCAAACTGACATTCCAGTGTGACGTCCAATCTTCTGATACCTGGGTATATGGTTTGTGCTCCACCTGAGCTCACCTGGTCTCTTAACCCTGGTCCCTTGACACAGAAAGCCAAGTAAGACCTCAAGAAATGGCAATCACTTCCGTTGAACGTAATGGGTAGGATTACTCTTTACAAAAGGATGGTGCTACCGAGGTACCTCTATGTTTTCCAGAATCCTCCGATATTCATGCCTCATTGATGGTTCCAATAACTGGATAAGCCGGCAACATCATTCCTCTGGCACAACCCCTGGTCACGCTTGGCACTCACCGCCTCACAAATTTTCAAATATCTGCAACTACGACATGCGCTACACACCCACATACCACGTGACAACCATCTCCCTGAATTTAACCCTCTGGAGGCTAAAATCCTCAAGGGCATGTTGGGCAGGGGAGGCATTTCTCAGATTATCGTACCCTAGTCATCAATGCCACTAGACCATCTCAGAACATGCTGGGAGGGATGGTTGGGCCCCCTTGATGATGACTGATGGAACGCTCAGATTGCACCTCAAGTCATAATATATTTCCTCCAGACTACACCTGGTCCAGACCTATCTATACTGTGTCTACCTTACTCCGGCCAAGCTACACCGAGCAGGCCTTCTTCCTGACTCTACATCTCCTAGCTGTTCCCACACTCTGCCGACTTCTATCATGTGGTATGGCTGTGCCCAGTGATTTAGGAATACTGGACTGCCACAGTGAGAGAACAGACAGAAGTGCTGAGCTAGGAGGTGCAAATCTTGCCTTTGAGGTTGCTAAGGGTCCTGAAGGGCCTACGAGTTTGAGGGCAGACTGGGCATTCTTGGGAACCATGGTGGCTAAGAGTGATATAGCAGCCCGATGGAAAATCACTTCTCCCCTTCCCCTACATTGTCACAGTGGTGGCATGGGGTGGACTGACATGCACAGCAAGAGAGACCTGTGTTTGAAGCCAGAGGGTGTCCATCAAAGCATGATTGAATATGGGGGAATTTGTTAGGTCAGCAGGAATACTATCTCCTGTCTGATTGTATTTTGTGACAACATCTCCTACCCAGTTATTCGCCTTACAGTACTTTATGGGTCTGCCCTGTGCTGTACCCTATTTGATCCCCTATGTATCAAAACAGAAGTTGTTTTATTGTACTAAAACTCACTAAAATATTTGGTTATAAAAAACAATAAGGTTGCCTGAATCGATGCAGTGAGCTTACCCATGGTGTATATTTTGGCAGTGGAGAGTAGATTTAAATTGAATGGGTATAGGAATCAGCTATGGGAGTGGTGTTTGCTTTTTCAACAGGGGGAATCTAGCAATACATATAATTGGGTCTGGATATTTTTACATCAACAGTCTTGATCTAACATTAGTTAGGTCTCTGATAGGGTATGTTGATTATTTCAGAAGGCAAGGGGAGTTTGCAGTGCTGAGTCAGAAGTTTGAGGTAGATTCATCTATTACCTTTTGATCTTCTGGAGAAAGGAAATTATGAAATCTGTGAAATGAATTATAAGCACATAATCAAATGAGGTTAACCACTTAATTTCTCAATTTGTAAGTTAAATCATATGCTGTTCTGAGGATCCATTAATGTATATTCCAACATTCATTATTAATTTATAGTTAATAATATTTTACCTTGTTGTTTTCTTCATTCCGATACCAGATCCATTCCACAGGTTTGTGTTTTGCAGCATCACATTTCATTACAACAGTATCGCTTTCATAACTAACCATTGGCTTATCTCCTCCCTTTACCTTGGGCACTAAGAGGAAATAAAGGAAACTTTAAAAATCCACAAATAAAACTATTTTTTCTAAATCTCACTTACATTTGTCTGAAAGCACTGAACTTTTTTCAGTGGCATATTTTCTGTATACTTCACATTTTTATGCCATAAAGCATTTAATTTCTGAGCTTAGTTTGTGAAATCAGTTCCAATTGTGACTCTTTTCAAAACATGAAATGGAGGTTACGTATTCTTTGTGTATTATATTTATTTTATTAAAGTTCTTGTACAACCAGTGTATGCTTTAATGTACTGCTTGAATAAGGCGGGGGAGCACTGCAGGCTGGAAAGTTCTATTCATTCTTGGCCAAATGCTTGCTCAAAGAGATTCTGCTTTCAGATGTTTATAGTATTTTGTGAAAAACATCTTGAGGCACAGAGGCACAACAAGTCACCAACATAATGAGGTGCACAGAGTGCATTGATCCTTTGCCAAACCATCTGTATCTGTAAGGGGCAAAAGCGGCAATGTGTTCGTAACCATGCCTGTCCTTCTGGGCCATCCTCATGTAACATATCAAATGGCAAAGCCATTGAAAAGAATTAAGCACTCCTCAAAGTTTCAACTTGACTATCCATCTTCACTGCAATAATTGTTTCAGTGAAACTACATTGGATCAAACTCTACATGGAAAGCAAAAAATAGAGATGAAATGGAGAGGAGTGGGAGTAGTATGTGTTTCTAGGGGACGTCGTAAGAAAGTATCATTACATACATGCTTATTGGTGACAGCCACAGTATTTTCTTCCTTTCTAAACTACTCAATTCAAAAGCCAGCAGTGACACAGAAGTAAAATGCACAGCATATCCCTCAATAACAAAAACACATTTATAGGATTAAATCTCTAAGTAAACCAGGTTTCACCACATGAAAGGGGACCAGGATACATACACACAACAGGGGAAGGAAACCTCTGAAAGAAGTTCCCAAGACATTTTGAACAGTACTACTTTAAGAAAGAAAGAGGTTAGGTTCTCATAATTGCAGTGCATAGACCTTTTAAGCAGCTGTAACAGGGACACAATAATAACTTGCGAAAACTTTCATTAGTATTTTCAAGGAAGTTTGTTTACCTAGTTTCCATTTTTTGCCATTTTATAAAACAAAAATCAAAAAAAGTTTATGATTTTCTGTCTGCATGTATCTTTAAAAATGGAAATCAGATCTTTAATTAAATATTGAACAATTTGAGAGGGCATGGTCCATTAATATAATAAATATATAGAGCTCCCATGTTAAGAACACTGTCAAACTAGAGTTGTGTTAGCTCACTCTCTGCCATGAAGGAAAGATGTGTGTATTTTAATGGAAGGTTGCCTCTTGTAGGTCTAATGTGATTTTCAAATGCATGTGTGGGCAGTTTTCATGCTTACAAATCAGGCGAAAGGAGTGCTGGCTCATCTTCTGCCAGAAGGCATAAAACTGGGAAGATGTGCAAATGGCAATGAAATCCACTAACTGGTGTTGGGACATAACGTCTGGCTAGAGGAGGCAAGATATGAATACGCAATGGGTGAGACTATGGGCTGGAAATGGACAAAGCCAGGTCATATTTTATTCGGGAAGAAAATAAAAAAGGGGTTTTGGGTGAAAGGGCTTGGAAAGAAACTTCATAATGACTCTTCTAATGGTAGTACTTAGCCCCCAGTTCCATGCACAACACAATATGACAACTAACCTTATGCATAGATGTGTGCATTGGATGGTGTTGCCCTAAGAGACAGGAGGCCTGGTGCTGAGGTAGGTAATGCTTGGGCTCAAGCAGAGGGGGTTCAACAGGAGTATAAAAAACAGAGTTGCACCAGGCACTAATAGGTGAGTAGGAATTCCCTTTGTAAGAAACATACATGCCATCGACCCCCCCTCCCACCATTTCACATACCTTTAGTACAGAAACCTCATATTTAGTCAAAACCTTTTCCTTTCTCTCGCTATAAAGTATCTTTTAGTCCAATGCAACCTGATGGGTATATAACATACTCTCTATTCCAAGCACAACACCCCCTGCACCATTGGACTTCCCAAGTGTTGCTGAATACAGAATAAAATAAATCCTGATTAAAGAAGTTATTGTCTATCTGGGACAATCCTTAATTGTCTGACATTAAGGATTGCCCTTTCTAAAGCAGCAATTGGGGACAGGGATAGACAAAGTGCAGATCTGCCGTAGAAACTTCCTCACTTTGAACAACAGGAACTACAGTCTTACCCTTTACCCCTCCTACCTATCAAATGGCTAGTGGCATGTACTTTTAGAGTCAGCTATGGCAGTGCTTGCAAACAACTTTGTAGAAGCCATTGATAACAGTTCACAAAATTTCTAAAAGTACCAATGACTACGTCCTCCTCATTTCACTGACTGTCTCCAGCTTCCAGCACCAGGACTGCAGGCAATACACGGCCACTATCTGTGGAAGGTATCCTCAACCCCATCTTGAGCCATGCCACCACATGGGGCATCCCACATGAATCCCACTTAACTTTTTTAATTACAGCACTGGGCCAAATTTTAAGGGTGAACATCAGAAGACATCCACTCAAGGATTTGTGAAATCTGATTTTCAATGTCTGCATTTTTCACCCTCTGTACACTTCCACACTGCTATGAGAATGAGGTTACTGCGCATAGCCTAAACCTCTCAATATTTCAATATATATGCGTTCAGCTATAACTTTAAGATTCCAGCCCTTGATCTGGTCAGCCCTTCTTGCTAAATCGGTGGTCCAAAGAGGATAGATTATTTGCCTGATTCTATTGTTCATCAAAGGTACCTAATAAAGCACGATCCCATATACAAATAGTGTTTCTTTCTACAGTTTTGCATCCTCAGATTGCATACAATCTCAAAAAAGCCTCCTATGTATTTCCAGAAAAACTGACCTGGACTTACAACTTTCAATTACTGATTCTCTTCTTTCAAATGAACATCCCAATAATTCTATCCTCTCCATGCCCCATCTCTCTGAGCAGAACCTACTCTAAGTAACTGGCATGTTTTCTTTAATCCTTATTACTGTATTTCTGAAAATTGCCCATGTCTCATTTCAAAGATCACAACCCCTCCTTTAAATGTCATACCCCTGCAACATAATAGTACCATATCTTCTGTAGCTCATCTATTTACCCACTCCCCCATTAAAGAAAATCTGACAAGTACATAGAAACTGGAGTAACTGCATGCAATGAGTTCCTTAAAAACACAAGACTAATCCCAATAATCAGCGTAACCACTGTAAGCATACTGCCAGGCATAAAGCCCTTCAAGACCCAAGCAGATGTGTGTGCCATATACATACGATTACAATACAATACAATTATATAATCCCCTGGCCACACTGGTACTAAAACCATAGTATTCAGCAGTCAGGCAGTCAATTGTAGTTCATGCAGCCTGCATAATAATTCCCTTATATTGCTCGATACCATTGCACACTATGTCCGCTTCTTGACATCTCACAATGACATTCAGATATGGAATGAAATTTTAAAAAGTCCATCCCAGCAGATCCCTTTACCATTCCTCCCTCCAACTTATAACTTCTAAAGACCATTACCTTTAAACAAAATACCTTAGAATTGACAACCCTGTTTAGTATCCAGCTAAATTGACTATGATCATAAATAATACCATACAGTTACCTGCAGAGCTGCTCAAAGCTTCCAGCTTACTGAAAATCATAAACTGCACACCTTTCTTTCACACTCATTTATCCATCACACTGCTAGGCACTGTGCCCAATATCACGATTAATTAATTAATTAATTGTGTGCTTATATAGCGCTGGAATCACTCCCGAAGGGGTACCTCCGCGCTTCGACCACTGCAAAACCCTTCCTGGTTTCCCTGAGAGATGGTCCCTTAATGGGTATCTCCAGGGTGAGACCAGGCATCCCCGGCGGTCTGGTGGGGCCGTTAGTGAAGATGAGGCAAGCTAATGCCCAGAGTTGCCGAGTGTGATCGCTGATCAGAGTGGGCACCGAGACGAGAGAATTATCGAGTCCACTGACCCTGGTCCAGAAACCTGCCGCATCGGGAATCGAACCCTGTCCCGGGCCGTCCTCAGCTCTCGTGTCTGCCGCCTCTAACCAGTGAGCCACACTACTTCACCTAAGTGATCCTGGCATGGCTACTACACATAGAATCCAAAAAAAGACAACACCCTTGCAATACCATACATTGAAAATATTGCACCATTCAGAATTAACATTATATTGGCAATACAGTGATCCAATTTATTTGACCCCTTAAAAACAGATATTCTCCTTCTGTGAAAGATAATTAATAGGTGAGCTCAAATACGGCCCCAAAGTCAGTAGCAAATGTTTGTAAATAAAGTCATATTTTTGCTTGATTTTGTGTAATACAAGATGAGTAATTTCTACGTGCATATCTAAATGTAACTGGCTGAGAATGAGTATAGAAAATATTTAATTGCTCTTACTAAACTTTTTGGAAATGGCAGAGCTATACATGCAATTCAATTCTGAGAACACGGTTTACTTGTTATAAGAAATGGTAACAAGATTGCACTTTACTGAATCAGTTATTAAGAAAACTGATTCAACAATGCTTTTTAACAAATGGTGTTTTATTCTCAAATGATAACTTTTGCATAATTAAGTATTGTTCTCTTTTTTTTTACTTCAGCTACCCGGACAGTACAATCTAGAATGTTACTTACTATTCAAATAATAAACATTTCACTGTTTGAAATAAAACCTTTCAGCATGCCTACCTAAAAACATACCTGTAATATACAAATACATAAAGAGTAAAGATGTATATGGTTATATATTGCCATGTAGGGGTTGTGGTCACATTTACAAGGCCTTATGGGCACATGCATCAACGATCATTGCATCCGCAAACGGTGTGAATCGCAATTTTCTGCCATTTGCGAATGCAATTATCAAAATTGGAATGCATCATGTATTTCGCAATTTTAGGAATCGCAATCATGTTGCGATTTCTAAAATTGCGATTGCATTTAAGAAATCGCAATATCAGATTTCTTAAATGCAATGCATGATCATTTTTAAATTGCGAATTTTCAATTTGGAAGCGGTAAATTAGCATGAGGTTGGACCTCATGCTAATTTACCGAAACCTTCAAACCTGCACAAAAATGCATTTTTTAATGTTGCATTTTACACACACACATGTCCTTGGGACATGTGTGTGTGTGTAAGTTGCACTTAGGAATAATTTCAGGGGTGCAGGGAGGGGTTCTTTGGATCCCCCCTGCACCCTTGAAATTGCATTTTCAATTGCGATTCGCAAATTGAAAATTGAAAATTGTAAATGCCTTCCCATTGATTCCTATGGGCCTCTTGGCCCATAGGAATCAATGGGAAGGGTTTTCCTTAATTGCGATTTGCAAATTGTGAATCGCAATTAAGGAAAATTACCGAATCGCAAAAAAAAAATGCGATTTTTTCATGCATTGCCGTTTGCGATTTCAAAATTGCAATTCCTTAATTTTCGCAATTTTGGAATCGCAAACGGAACCGTTGATGCATGTGGCCGTTAGTCTTAGGTTTCATGATGTTGCCATACCCCACCGTGGAAATAATGGAACATTTAACACAGTGAGCAGTTATGTAACAATATGATATTGTGCATAAGTGAATACATATAAAATAGGCACAATGACTAAGAAGGAAATGATATTTGGTTGTTAGTTGTGAAAGAAAAACCTTTAGCTCAAAATTGAATTTGAAAACTGGATTGACTAAGACCTATAATATCTGTTAAATTTATATTACTGAAGGCATAGATCATATACATCCACAGCAGACTAATTGAATAGATTAGTGGTTATATCAGAAGGGTAGGACTCCACATTTTAATGTTTAAACCAATATTTGAAATAATAGAGTTTTCCTCACAGTTAAACGTATATTCATGATATGATCCTACGTTGACCAAACACAAAAGTTACGTAAGGAGATGAGCAAAATGGGTTCTTCCCCATTTAATCCCCCTGGATCTTTTGCTTTTAGGACCACCTGACTTATGAACGACTACTGTGAGTAGGCCTCTCTACCTTAGTCTCACTGACTGTAAGCCTTGTTGAAATGGATTGAAAGTGCTAATCCCCAATGTCCACCTTTTAAGATAAAGTCCGCTGCTGAACAACCAGGGTAAGAGGAACTGGGCTGGTTGCTTGAAAACATGTGTGCATGAGAGTGTGGGCTGAGTGTATGAGACAACAATCTAACTCAACTTGGCATTTGCGCACAGGTAGCCTGACGCAGAAGGAATCTTTCATGGATTGGTTCTGACCTGTGCAGGCCTTAGAATATGAATAGGCATAAATAGTGTGAGTATGTACCTCTGTAGTGCTTAGAGAATTACGCCAAGTGCTTTACTTTATTATTTACTTTATTATACACTACAGGCAAAAGCTGCATCAAAGTGCAGTTTTGCCATAGTTAGGCATATGGACAAGAGTGACACTCAAATCCAATTCTAAATCAGGAAAATCGAAGGCAGATCTGACATTCATTTTCACATATCTTCACCACATGGGACTCTTCAAGATGTATCCCTCTTCTCTGACTCATATCCTAATTAGATTTGAGACTTTGAATCACCCCGATGGGCCACTTCAATTACCCTGCTGGCCAGATGGAGGATCAAAGGCCATTAGCAGTCTGCTCCTGACAGAAGAAAGGGTGAAAAGAATCTGCATCTTCTAATAACTTTTCACACTGCATGTGGCCAGGAAAGGCTAACCCTCACAGAAACAAAGGCAGGTATCCAGATACCTGGAGCCAGCCACAGGAAGGACAGCCCTTTGAAATTTGGAAGGGAAGGTACCAGGTATCTGTGGCAATTGGGGGCATAGAAGATGTTTCAACAGACCAGTTGACAGCACAATCTGAGAAACTCTCAAAATGATGTGCAGGAAAGTTGAGGCATGGGTGGAGTGGTGGTGTACCCTTAGGATTGGGCAAAGGGGCCTTGTTTCTGAAAATGTACACCCCCTCTTAAAAACTCCAGCACAAAAAAAGACTTTGGAGAACTGTATGGCCCAGGGTAAGCAGCACCAGATGAATGCCAAGTGGGAGATGGGGTAACACCCGACTCCACAGCAAAGATAGACTTAAGGACTTTTGATTTCACTAGGACTAGGTACGGCAGAGGGATGCATCTAGATCTTCTGTGGATTGGGTTCGCATGAGTGTGACATCTAAAGGAGGGTGCTCCTAACTTCTGTTATCTTGCAGGTGATCTGCAAGTTTCCAATAGAGGGTTTAGGAAAATGAGGGTGCAGACATTGAGGGCACACTGCCTTGAGGGAAGACATGGAGGGCACACTGCCTTGGGAGTTTGGGGGGGCAGCTGAGGAAGACTCCATGCCTAGGCGAAGTGCCAGGCGTCCAGACAGGCAACAGGTCATGTGCAAGGAGGGACTGCAGTGTAAATTAGGCTTTCCAAGACGTTCACAATTTAGAGGCCAGGAAACCTGAAGAAATTACTCCTGGTGGAAAACGAAGCTTTACCCGTGCAGATAATCATCACAGACATTAATGAATTTCCTTGTAAGATGGTATTATCTTCAGTGATTTAATGATGGTGCATTTAGTTTAGCGTGACTTATTTCTGCTTTGATTAATGATTTGAAATCCTACAGCACCTCAATATATTGTGTCTAGTAGATGTGGAAGGTTTTGTGGTTATAGGTTTCAGTGCTTGCAAATGGAGCAAACTGTTAACATAACCTAAGTCAACATAGGTTTTTCCAACAGCCTTCACATATATATTTGTGAATTAATATGTCTTACTGAGTAGTTTGTTCGTAATAAAGTACTTTTCATTTTCCGAAGTAAAGGCACTGAACAACTAATTAATTAATTATTGGGTGTTTGTCGGCCTGCGGTACTAGTCCATGCCACCTCCCCCGAGTAGGCCTTGGACTGGTCTGCCTTCCTACTCAGAGAGTCGAATGCTACATCAGGGTACGTGGTTCCCAGTAAATGAAAGGGTGCAGACTTATTACTTGTGAAGGACTCGCATCCTTTCTAATAACCCACTTTATTAAAGAAGAGTTTGTCTAATGCTCTTAGATGGAAATATGGAGAGGACTCACAATTATAGAACGTACTAATAATGAAACACTGTAAGGGGTGCTTACCTTTTAAATTAAATATTGCCTTGGCCTCCAATGTAGATTTAAATATGCAGGTGTAATTACCAAGCTTGCTGCTATCGCTAACATCAAACCTATGAAAACAGAAATCACAAATCTATTAATAATTGCTTCGTAGCACATTAAAATAGAAAGAGACAAGGCATATCAGACAAAGGTCCTGATTGACAAAGATAAATATACATGTGTATATGGATTCAGGTGTAAAGCTACTCCTACACCTAGATGTAACTTTTTTGCTATTCACTATTTTGAAGTTGATATTTATATCTAAGTGTAACCTTACATGTCTTCATTCCCTGAAATTAGTAGGTGGATCCTTCTACAACACAATTTTCAAGAGGAAAATTGTTACTAGGAAATTCTAGTTATTTTTTTTAAAGAAATATTTAAAAATAATGTATTGTTCAATAGAATTTTCAGGAACTTAAAATAACATGAAAATCATAACAAAGCTTTAAAAACAAATTAAAAAACAAATTGTGTATTCAATAATAAAATAATTTAATTATATTATTGTCATTTATAAATAATTTATACATATTTTGAAACAATATTTTAGATAATTATAATTATTACATTTTTAAATTAAGATTATTAACACATTTTAATTCATTTCAAAAATAATAATTATTCATATTTTAGATAATATGCATAATTTAAATGTCTAACTATTTCAAATAATTCAACAGCTGTTCTTATAGGGTGCTATTTTAAATCCCTGCCTCAAATATTTTCTATGGAAGTGTTTTGCAGTACAGGTGGTTTGTGAGTGTTTGATTGGTTCAGATGCTCCGTCCATTACCACCCCCTTTTGTACCGCTTTTGGCCGCCATAAGTGTGGCAGGGTATGCTCAGACGTGAGTCCCTTGCTCACTTTGCCACTGGATTCAAGCAAGCCGGACTGAAGACGGCTGGAATGCCAGAAACCGGTCCTCGGAAGCTTGTTTCCGGTCCAGGGAAGGCATGGCTTGGCAGTTCGGGCTGGACTGTTCCCATGAGGCACAGGGCCAGACTGATTTGCATATATCCATGTCTGAACTGGGGTGGCAGAGTGGGCTAAAGAACGGTGATAGATTAAACCCAGATCATTTGACTGGGTGTGAGTGTTTGATTGGTTCAGATGCTCCGTTCATTACCACCCCCTTTTGTACCGCTTTTAGCCGCCATAAGTGTGGCAGGGTATGCTCAGACGTGAGTCCCTTGCTCACTTTGCCACTGGATTCAAGCAAGCCGGGCTGAAGACTGCTGGAATGCCAGAAATAGGTCCTCGGAAGCTTGTTTCCGGTCCAGGGAAGGCATGGCTTGGGAGGTCGGGCTGGACTGTTCCCATGAGGCACAGGGTCAGACTGATTTGCATATAGCCATGTCTGAACTAGGGTGGCAGAGTGGGCTAAAGAACGGTGATGGATTAAACCCAGATCTTTTGACTGTGTGTGAGTGTTTGATTGGTTCAGATGCTCTGTCCATTACCACCCCCTTTTGTACCGCGTTGATTTACACCAAGGCTGGACAGGAGCACATTTATACTTTTTTGTGACACTTTTAGGGGTGTAGTAACTGTAGAAGTAGATTTTGTGAAGCTCAATGGGCTTGCTTATACAAAACAGACACCCACACATGAGTAAATCCCTCCCAAACTCCTTCTAAAACGTCCCATAACCCAACTCATCGTAAGTATTTATTCCCTATTTTCCCACCACTCCCTGTGATCTCTCCCACATTACTACAAATTAGTATACTTATGTGATGATCTCCACACAGAAAAAATAGGTGATGCAGAGGTCTATGGCCAAAGATTTGTGAAGTGCATGTTGTATGCAGGTTGTGATTTTGGCCCTAGATAACTTCCCATTAGTTTGATATTGCATTTTAAACCACTGAAAGTGTTCACGAGGACTAATGTACTGTATTTAAACTCTGTGAACTTCAAAAAAGAATGTTTCAACTGACCATGCAAATGGAAGATTTCATATGGTAGCACAGCCAATGTTCTACTATGTGGTATTTGAAGAAATGCACTTAGATGAAAATGGCACAGCTATAAACATTTTATAGTATTTTACTCCCAGAAAATCATGATGGTAAAATAAATAGCTATTTGCTGTTTTATTGTTAAGGATTAGGGCTATTATAAACTTCTATAGTGGATGCTGGCATATTCCATGAAACTCATCACAACAATATTAAAAGAAAATAAAGCTTCAGAATCAGAGCCTCTGTTCGCTAACTTTGTCGTTTATCTGAGAGACAAACTGAGATATTTTCCAAATAGCAAAGTAATGTCAAAAATACATACTCCAAGCAATAGTAGAAAATACCTTCAAGATGAAGTGTTGGAAGAAACTGAAAATGATCTATTCACTGACCCACTGAAATTTTACCTGAGTAATAATCAAACACATAAGTTGTCAGCTACCCACTATAGTAAACAAGCACAAGCAAAGCCAATAGCTCTAGATTTAGTGTGCTAACGCTGGCAAATATCCATGCTCCAATGATGTTGAAGCAGATCGATTGGCTTTGCGAACTATACTGGAATTATTTATTTTACAAAAATGAGCAAATTGTTAATAGCACTGTATGCTTGTGATCGTTTAACAATTGTGACAAAAATCTGTGTCCCTTCAAATTTGTTGACACAAAACCTTCATGCGCACTTTGCATGTTTTCCACCCAGCTGTATTGCCAGGTACCCACTCCCTGTCTGAGTGCCGAACCAGGGTGCTCAGACCAATCCCAACGCTGCTGTCATGCTGGTGACAGCAGTGTTGTGATTGGCTAGGGAAGCCTGTGTGCTGCCTGCTTCCTGGAGACTACTTTCTTTATGTTTTAGTTTTTTATAATGCCCCCCTCCCCCCAGCCTCACCACTACATTTCTCTAGCAGCTGCTACTTATTGTTTCTATGCTACTTCATGTGGGCCATCATTATTATGATGGAGCTAGCTGTCACTGTTTGTGAAACCTAACTAGTGCAACACTCGCTCTAATGCTGCTTAACAGAATGCATGGAATATTTTGACTAGACCTCCATAGCTTTTTTCTAGCTTGCGAGGGAAGATATTGTAGACTCCTGAAATGTAGTGTTTTTTCCTTCAAGTGTCATTGTATTGCGAAATCAGTGTTTTAAGGTAAAGAAAGAGTCTTGGACGTGCATCTAAATAAAGATTGGCTTAATCGGTAGTAATAAGTACACAACGTGACACTGGTCTTTAAACTAAATATAGAATAAAGACAATGTTTTCTTGGTGCGGTGGCCAAAAGATGGATGAATTATATACAGGCTGTTTAAATGACCGCAGTGTCGAATGTGGAACGGAAGTTTCAGCTGCTCAAGGCCGATCCCACGTACCGAAAGCGGAATGTGCTCTCTCCGAATGTCTCGTGAACTGTTTTGTGAAAGGGCAATGAGTTCATGTTCATGAACATGACTGTGCTCGGCCGAAAAGCATCTGCGAACATTTGTTTTTCTTGAGGAAATAAACACAAACTGAGAAAAGACTCCTGGAGTGAGCGCATTCTCCTTTTTGCTGCGTGTGGACGGCTTTGGGAACATACTGTATATTCACTGGGGAGTAACATTGAAGTTAATTACTGTCCTTTCACAATATAGTCATTTATCACTTGAAATTGTATGTTTACAAATGTTTGCCTCCAGGTGCCCCTGTCGCTGGAGGTGGTATTGAACTGTAAGGTTGTTCTACTTTCAGAGCCCTGGTCTTACCTTGGAATACTCGTCCAAAAGGGCCTGGGGTTTGTTTTGAGTCCTGCAGACACACAACCTGTCTTGTAAGGACATGAGCATTCAGTGTTAACTGTTAATGTTGTAAGTCCTTAGCTCTGTCTTACTGCAGAGGAGTACCAAGAAACAAATTTGCTATCTTTGAAATTTATGAATTTGTAATTTGATTAATAGGTACACATGTATGCATCTGTGGAGTCTGTATGTGAGCCATACACAGAGCTAATGAATCTGGATAGTAGGTGCTCTACAGGCTTACAAAGTATATGAAAAAATTATTACCTAAATAATACACATTGTGAATTCACAAAATGTCAATGGAAAAGTCTGGGGTCCGGGGAGGTGGACAGTGGCATGCATCCAAAAGATATCGAAAGCAGCTCAGCCAAGGTCAAAAACAAATCCTGCATGATCCCGACAAGCTGTCCCGTGGAGAGACGCTGTTGTGGGAGGCACTTCGAGTGACTGGGGTGCAGCGGGACCTTCCTGGGTCTGACTTTGGAGGTATAGAGAAAGCAGCCTAGATGGTGAGGAGGAGCCTAAGTTGGGTCTTGCTGCGAGGGAAGAGCATTGAGCAGTGCATAGTCCCAGGCCCAGAGATGAGCTGGGTGGTTCTTGTGGGAAAGGTTTGTTGCTCAGATCTTGACCCCTGGAGGAGTGGCTGACCTGTACCGGTTTAGTATGCTGGGCCTTGGTGGGTGGGGCTGCTTATGGGCCTAGCAGAGAAGCGACGGCCTGGAGGAGAGATCAGCCAGGACAGGGCTGCCATGGAATGCATCACGGAGTGCAGACACTCCAGAAGAATGTGAAAAAAGGCCTCTGTCCCTGGTGGTCCAGAGTGATATATTTGCCCGGATTGAGGAAGGACTGGCTGGACTAGGTGGGCTAGGATTGGAGGGAATAACTGGCCCACACAGGGGCAGGGGGAGCCATGGGCGAGTGCTGCTGTTCTGGGGGCACAGGGTTGTTGGATCACCTAGGGGAGCACTCTGGTCCACCCCCCTTTTTCCCCACTACCCCAGGAGACTGCTGGACTCCTGCCTGGAATAGTACAGGTGACGATGGAACCACCATTTGTAGTTGTGGGTGTGACAGCAGACTTATCAACAATGAGAGGAGCCGGGGGGCTATTTTTTACGGGGTCCAGTGTATAAGCCCTGATACTATGATAAACAAAAAGGATACACTGTTCCCCAAAAGAGAAGGGTGGGTGTAGGAGAACCAAGCAGAAGAGGCGACGGGGAAATTCCTCTTTCGGAACTAAAACCCCCACACACCCAGCAAGCTAGGTGTCATGCTTCATCGTCTGGGTTTTGCTCCTCGTCAGACTGGCGGTGCAATGTCTGACGGGGCCCCATAAAGGGGCTCTTTATCGGAGATCTTTTGTTCCTGCCAATTGGTGCATGTGGGTATGAGGGTGTTAGGGGAAGTGTAGGCATGAGAGGTGGGTGATAATTAAAAAAGGTTAGGTAATCCACAAGGCATTTTAATGGTGTGGGTAACTACCTTAATATAAACAGTGAAGGGAAAAATAACACACTGGTGCAATGATCCAGTGGTGTATATTCTACCTAGTGGTCGACATGTTTCATGCTCTTATAGCAATTCATCAGGACCTAGAAAGTACAAACTGTGCTACACAAAGTGGTAGGAGCAATACTACCTTCCACTGGATACTTAGGGGCAGGCCTCAGGGTCCTGCTGTGTCCTAGTGGGACCCTACTAAGATCACTAGCGGGCTTCAACAGTCTTCTCCCGTGTAATGGCACCTTAGTGGCAGGTACCAGTACCGCTGGGCGGCCAACGAACATAAACCTACCCACAAGTGGTTGGGGGGGCAAACAACGAGAAGCCGGAACCAACAGACTGAGCGCTGATGAACACCTACATCTTTCCCCACCTTCATGAAGTGATTTATTTGAGTGCAGTGATGTCCGTGGTTGATACAAAAAAGAAAATTTGAGACAATTGCACCAGAGACTGTGCCCTTTATGGATTAGAGGACCGAACACTGGCCTTTATTATGAAGCTGGTTATTGTGAGGTGAAAGTAGACCTACATATTGTTTGCAGGCTAGTCCTCCCCTCTCCCTACGACCTTTTTTGAGATCTTGCTAACTCCATGGGCATAACAGGAGGTTTTCCACTTCTAATGCCACCTTATAGGTTCAAAACTATTCAAGTCTAGGATCAACATTAGGAGAGGGCTGCTGAGGAGCCCCGGGCCTACTGAGATTTTGTTGGGATAGTGGATGGCCGAACCCTTTTTATGGCCATGGATAAACACCCACCATCCGGTAAATAGGGCCAACTGGATAAATATGCCCAGTCAGATTCAACTGGACAAGCACAGTCGGTGATGGCACTTGAGGGGTCTTCAATATAGCGTGGACCAGCAGTGTCTTTTACTTTAGTGAAGCCACAATCTTGCAGGTCATCATTGCATCTAGGGAATGTAAATGTAAATGTGTAAATGTGTGTGTCTTGTAAAGCGCAGTGCTACCCGGAGGCGTCCTGGCCCGGGACCAGGGTTTAATTCCCCGCCTCGGCGGGTCTTGGGCTCAAAAATTCCTCGGACCTGACAAATCTCGCCTCGGTGCCTATTCCAATCATGGTGTCCCACTCTGCAACTCTGGGCAATAGCTTGCTTAATCTCCACAACGGCCCCCACAACGCTAAGGATGCCTGGCCTCCACCTTGGGGGTGCCCAGGAGTGGATGCCTCACAGGGAAAGCCAGGATGGGTGCCACAGCAGTATTCGTACAAGCGCCTTGAGACCCTTGCGGGTGAGTAGTGCGCTATACAAGTATCAATTTACAATTCTACTGTGAGATGTTCCCTCCTGGATATCTCCAAGGTGAAACCAGGCATCCCCGGCGTTTGTGGGGGGCCGTTGTGGAGATGAGGCAAGCTAATGCCCAGAGTTGCCAAGTGTGATCCCTGGTTAGAGTAGGCACAGAGGCGAGAATTATCGAGTCCGCTGACCCTGGTTCACGACCCTGTCGTGCTAGAGTCAAAAATAGGAGCAATGGGTTAAGATGTAACCCTACAGAGACAAGAGTTTTTCCCCGCAATTGACAGGACCACAGAGTTGGAGAACAGATATCAGAGACAGAGGACATTGCTACAACTTTGCACCAATAGATGTCCAGACTCTCAGACGCCACCAGGAATCTCGAAGCTAGAGCAAAAGACATATAGGGGTGCACCTGATGAAATAAAATGTGATTAGTCAGGTTCCTAGAAAACTGTGAAAGGGCATCCTCTGCACAATTATTAGAAAGAAGGCTGCAATCAATACTCCTTCCCTAGGAAAGCTTCTACATTCTTCGTGATTGAAAGCACCCATCAAGCATTTATACAAAGAGTTTCGCCATGGGGTACTATTCTGCCCTGTGCCAACCCGATTCTTGAACAATAAGAATATGGATGAAATCCTCAGTTTTACAAGGGACAGTCCCCAACTTCTTAATGACTCAAGACAGCCTTGATCTTCCTGGACCATGTACGACTTGTGCAACGGCAATGCAAATCTTTTGAAGAGGCCAAGATGAAACTGGGAATCATGAACCGGAGTGAAACTAAAAGTAATTTTCCAGTTCCATGCTTTCTTTTTCGACACCCTAGAGGCAATCTGGGAATGGATAGAGGAGCAACACTTTAAGCGATGGCACTGCACCTCCCCACCCATCTTTGGGGAATGAGTATCAAAGGACCCAAAGGGGCTCCCCTTTTGAAAACAGATGCAACCACTCCGTCTGTAATCCCCGCCTAACTGAGTGTCACTTGGTTCCAGCACAATTAAGGATGGAATGGGATTGAGGGAAGATCACCCTGTTCTGCCATGGAGGGTGCGACCCCAGTCCCCAATGACCCTTCACACCCAACATCATCATGAGATGTTTAAAAGATACTCATAGCCTACACTATGGACGGTATTCTATAGATCTTTGCAGAAGTAACTAAAAGATGATGATGTGATATTCTGAATGCAGACAAAGGAAGTGGAGGGATGGATGGAGAGGGACTTGGTATGCATGTGATTTGTTCTTCCCAGAGAGCTGACTTCCCCAACCCCTCTACAGAGGGGAATTCTTTATCCAAGTTTTCCATTATGCTATGGGGTACAAGAAGAAAGGTTGTTGGAATAACTACAAGACCACTTATTTTTACTACTTTGATTGTTGGTGGTAAATATCCCTGACTCCGCTGCTCACTTAGAAGAGGTTTATGAACGGGATTTAGGTCCTCTTACTGATGATGACTGGGTGTGGCACTGGCTTCCCTGCAGGAATTACTAATAGTATCACAATTTTGACACATAAAACTAAAATACCTACATTGTGCCTATTTTACACCAGATAGACTGTTTAGAATGAGGTTGGTAGACTTACTGCTCTGTCTGAGATGTCTGAAGTAAAACAGGGACCTTGTTCACATGGTTTGAAGTTGTGAGGTGACTGCTTCCTTTTTGGGAGGGGTGTGCTCTCCTTGTTGGCCCGGGTGGTGGAATGGTGACTTCCCTCAGACCCCAAAATAATTTATTTTTACATATTGTGGTGGATTTAGATGACAATAGATACAAAATGGCATTATTATGGATTGGTCTCCTGGTAACTAAGACAGACACTTCTAAATGTTGGAAGGACTCCTTCATTGTAGAATGGGAAAAGAGCTATTATAAGGACTGTTTGCTTGGCAGGAGAAGGCAGGAAGAAACACTCAAGATTTTGAAAGACTAGTGTTATTATAAGGGCATGTTTATTTGAGCTCTGTGGTCAGAAGCCCTGGCCACAGAAGTGTGTGTACCTTTAATGCAGATAAGTAACACAAAGTGAATCTTGTCATTGAGGAAGAAGAGATTTGATGATCATAGAAGTGGGGTTGTTAATTGCTATGGATGGTTGGGGAATGTTGTTTACATATGATGTATGACTCCTTTTCTTTGGTAACATACAAAATTATAAAAGGTGTTAGAAAAAGAAAGAAATGTTTTAAAATATGTACATCCAAACGATTTAAAGAGTACAATAGTTTGTCTACACCATGTGTACTTTTCCTGGACTACTTCCAGTATGCAACCCATCCATGAGCAAAATTTTTACTGTATGAGAAATTCTGCTTCTGTTACTGTATAAGAATACTCGGAGGAAATGCTCTTTTTTGTAGGATTACCCTGATATTTTGTCCCTCTTCATTTTGCTAGATTTAGTGCTGGTTTACTAACTGAACAGTGGGGTACTGATGTCAGCACCCACTGCACTCTGACCTCTAAAAACATGTAAAATTGGCTAATTACTGATGGGTACATTTAACGTATCTGTAAGCCCCTAGAATGTGGCACCTTGGGAACCGGGGCCTGTAAGTTAAATGTAATTAGTGGACTACAGCACCTATTGTACCATCATTCAACTGACAGTGTAAAGCATTTCTTAGGGCTTGCTCCTGCAGAAAGAGTCTGCAATTTTAAAACTGCAAATTCGACTTGCCAAAATACAACTTTTGCCAAGCTCCAATCTTCTTTTTTTAATGCTTAAAAGTCAACCCCAAAATAGGTGCCTAACTGACAATAGATTCAGAAAAGGGGGTGGTGATGGACAGAGTTTCTGAATTAAGCAGAATACTCCTACCCAGTCAACAGATCAGGGCTTGATCCATCACCGTTTTTTAGCTCACTGCACCATCCCAGCTCAGAACCTGGCTACATGCAAATTAGTCTGTCCCCGTCCCAGTGCATCATGGGAACAGGGCAAACCAAACTACCAAGCCAATTCTTATACTGGGAAGGAAACAAGCTTCCGGGGACCGGTTTCTGGCATTACAGCAGTCTTCGGCCCGGCTTGCTTGAATCCTGATGGTGCAATGAGCAAGGTTCTGAGCTGGGATGGGGCAGTGAGATAAATAACGGTGATGGATCAAGCCCTGATCTTTGGACTGGGTAAGAGTGGTCTGCTTAATTCAGACACTCTGTTCATCACCACCCCCTTTTCTGAATTAACTGACAATAGGGCACAGCACATAGTATTTGAAAAGTAGGACATGTGTACTTAAGTTGTAGCAGTAAACAATCTAAACTTTAGCAAGGATTGCTCTACCAAGAAAAGCACCAGGTTAGGCCATAACACCTTATATACAACTGCAGTTTGGGAATAGCTAGACTCATGGTTCAAGGACTCAAATTAATAGAAATTTAAAATACCATCTAATAAAAAAGTAAGATTTTAATTGACTGTTTTTAAAATGCCACTTTTATAAAGTTGCCATTTTCATGCCTAAAGCCTCTAGTACCCCTTTGAGAGATAATCCCAACTATCCCCTGGCAGCCTGCTGGGAGGTGGGCACTGCTCTTAGTAAAGGAAGCAAAGGGCCTTGGTTAGATGGAGGTGTGCCCTACTCCCGTCAGGATGGACTTGGGCATATGGTCACCAACTGTGTAAGCTTCAAAAGGGTAGCCTCTGTCATAGGACTGGAACTCAGAAGAAGGACTGAGCCTACTGCTTTACCTTTGGAGTGAAATCCCAAGGGCAGGACTTGCTCTTAACTGAACCCAGGACAAAACATTGGGCTCAAAGGGGTAGTTGGCTAGACCCCTGTTAGCTCTAGGAACACAAAAGCTCCAAGAAGCCTGAAACATAGAATAGCCCAGCTGACCAGCTACAACGGAATTTGTTGTGGGCCCTGCTGGTAGCTTCTGGGCGATTGAGTCCTAACTCACCAAGTTGTGCACAAAAGGTCCTGGACCCTTGGCTGGTGTTAGAGTGTACACTCTCAAGATTGCAAAAGTAGGCAGTTAGAAACTTTTTCTGAACTTTATTATAAAAGAGGCTACCATGGGAACACTGCACGCCAGACCACAGCCACTGTCGTCGCATTGCCAATCGAATTCAACTTGCTGGTTTGCCATACAGAAAGTAGCTCTAATTCCAGAAATGTGTCTAAGTGGAGGATTTTACCAGGACCAACGTCAAGCGGACCCCTGCCATTGTCTAGCCCTCAGTCACCTCAAGCCAGCACCATGCATTGCTGACAAGAAAACACCACAAGAGAAATGAATAAGTCAGAAGGTAAACTTTTCACGGGGACAAACCTGGTTGGGGCTCATCAGCCAGGTAAAGCTTGATTCCAGTTACCGTGTGCACGGAACCCACATCTGAGCATACCGGTCATACTTAAGACGACACATTAAAGTATACATAAAAGTGACAGATGGAATGCTGAAATTAAAAATACTCGGGCCACACACCAGTCCATTGTTATTTTGCACACCACGCTACCTCAGTTTGGACCCAGCAATATGTAAATCAGTCTTGACCCTACCCAATAAGGTTTATTTTGTAGGTGTAAGTAGTATTTAAACTCACTACAGGTGCGTTGCCTGACCGGAGACATGTTTTATGGTACCACTGTAGTGTGTGGCACAATTAGTGCTGCAAGCCCATTAGTCTATTATTTACAGGCTCTGGGTACAGGTAGCACCATTTACTAAGGACTTAAAAGTAAATTAAATGTCCCAATTAGGTGTAGGACAATTTGATCATGTTTTAGGGAGAGAGCACACGCTGGTTAGCACTGGTTAGCAGTGGTATAGGTCACACAGTCTTCAAGCCAACAAAACTTAATTCAGCAAAAGAGGAGGGGTGAAGGCAAAACGTTTGGCCTTTTTACCACCCAAAGGTTTCACATCTAACAAGAACCCTTTCCCAACACTGACAGTAAATATGGAGGGGTGAACGGTGCCATACCATAGCACCCCAGAAAGGCACTTACATCTGCCAATAACAGGAGTATATATATATATATATTATTCAAACAATTCTTATCCATCCATGGATATCTCCTGCGTCCTTCGTTACACTGATAAATACAGTTTAACTTATATTTGTAAAGTGCCTTGAATTAGTAAGATACAAAGTAATTATCTAACATAGTTAAGTAGTACCAGACAAAGTAGTAAAATACTCACTTATACCAAGTGTGCCATTTTGATTCTGTGTTGTTAATGGCAAACTCGGTGCTATTAATGTTCTCCTCGCCATGCATCCAAATGACTTCAATTGGAGGCTGGATTTTGGCTTCTGAACCGGAGAGCTCACAAGAAAGTTCAATTGTAGTTGGCTTTTCAACAACTACATTTGAGTTCACTGAAGACGAGAATTCTATTGGAAATAATAACACCTATAAGAGTTTTTCAGAACTACAGCATGTCAATATAATTTTTCAAGAAACATGGGAAAGATCTTCATATTTCCTACACACAAAGAAAATAAAAGGTGGATCTTTTTCGTTTTAACTTTTTAAAATACAATATGCTTACATTATTTCATTATTTCATTCAGATCTTGACATAAAGCCGTTTTAAAGGGTTTCATTGGGAGCAGAACATTCTTAAATCTAAATTAAAAGCTAGTTCTTTCACCCTGGCACTAACTTGGTCTAGGCAAAAAAGACAAATATTCACAATAAATGTTAAGGCACGAAAACCATCTTAATTACAGCCAGCAGATTAACCTCCCATGTAGAGTTTAATACAAAATGGACCTTGCAATTTTACGAGTGTGTGTGGCCCCATCTTCTCACACCATAATTCAGAGAGACTGGGACATTTGTCTAAAGCTCGATGCTCCAGTGGCTTTTTTTCTTAAAAACCCTATTGAGTCTCCTACTTCGAAACAAGAAGATGTCCTTTATTTGAGTGAGTATACATTAATTGAAAAATCCATAGATAGATTGAGATAGTATTTAACTGGTCTATTGTCCTATAAACCCTAATAAGTGTACAACATTGTAAAGGTGTGTGTGATGAGCTTGAAGAGGGAGCGTTTCTGGATCAGGACCAAATGGAGGTCTTGGAGATGCAAGTTCATGTGACTTTAGTGAGGTAGTGTGAGTCTGGCGGTCACATTCTGAACTACTTGGAACCTTTTGGTGAGCTGGGCTGTGGTACCTATGTAGAGGGCACTGCTAAAGTCAAGCTGGCTGGTGATGAGGGCTTGCTTCACGGACGGGTGTCCTGTGGGTGTCCCAATGGGAGCCACTTAAAGATTTTCGTGAGCAGTTTGAGGGTGTGGAAGCAGGTCCATGCAACTGCATTGACCAGCTTGGCCATTCAGATTTGGTGATCAATTAAGATTCCAAAGTTCCTGGTGGAAAGGGATGGGAGGGGAGGGTGACCAGTCCTAGCTCACTAGGGTACCATGTCAGGAGCCAGCATGAAGTGTCTTTGCCCCAAAAACTACTTTGGTTTTGTAGCAGCTACATTTGAGGTTGCGGTTGATCCTGTTCCTCCGATCTTCTACTGAAGACATGCACCTAATAAAGTTGGCTTGGGTGGAGGAAGAGTATTCTGAGATGGCCAGGCAAGAGCTGATGAGCTTCTCCAGGAATTTGGACAGTTACAGAAGAAGGGAAATGGTTTTGTAGTTGCCCATCATCTGGAGATCTGTCACTGGTGTCTACAGCAGCATAGGGTGAGGGTGTGTTTTCAGGAACCCAGGTAGGTGACTGGGGCGAGTGGCAAGTTAAATATGGGAATGAGGGCTGTGCAGATGGGGTTGGGACCTTTAGCAAAGATGTAGTGGGGGCATGGGTCCGAGAGGACTCCCAAGAGGATGGGGTGCATGGCGTTGGTGGTATATGTGTTGGAGGTCAAAAGCCACAAGGTCAAGGTGGTTTCTAAGGTGGTGCTAAACTTAGTGTGGATGAAGTCGAGGAGAAAAAAAGTCCAGTTGTGGCACAAAATTAATGTAGATGGTTTTGATTTTCTTTGAGACGTAGTTGGATAGTTGAGTGCAGAGTTCCCAACAGAGGCTAGCTTTGACAATAACAAAGATTTTCTTTGGCGGTGTTGGAGTTGTCACACATCCAGTCAGAGAGAACCAGATTATTGATGGTTTGGAGGCACTGGTGGTAGATTTGGAAGATGGATTTGTAGTACGTTTTTTCAGTGTTGTCTTGGGAGTGGCACAAACGTCACTCCAGTTGTTTGCAGCAACGCTTTGTGAGTAGGAAGTCCTTGGTGTACTAAGTGGCTTGAGGCTAACAGTGAGGTTTCTGGGTGGTTTTCAGAGGGGCCAGAGATTCCGTACTGGATGTTGCCCATATATTAAAATTAAAATACATTATATGTTGGTAGATGGGATGCAGAGTGACAGAGCTCCGAGATCGATTCATCCTTTGGGAATTAGTTGCATTAGCATCAGGAAGTCTAGGTGCTGGTGGTTCTGGATTGATTGGGCAGGTGGATGTTGAAATGATGAGGGAGTAGTCAGTCCAGGTGAGTTTGGTAGGTTTGTCTATTGTGATTTTGGAGAAGCTGGCGAAGATAGGGTTGAGGTTGTGTCGAGCCACGTAAGTGTGATCATTTTCCCACTGGGAGAGTCATAGGATGCTGAGGTCATTCCAAGATGCTGGTCTTTCAAATGAAAGTTGGGTTGCTAAGCAGGATAAATTAGTAGGACGCTACAGTTCAGAGCAGCAATGAGGCATGTGAGGGAGAATCTAAAGTTAAATCTGGGTCTGGGGATGGAGAAGGGGGCGGTATAGTTGGGCTCCCCTTGGGGTTGCGGTGAGCAGAGTAATGATTTTTAATGCTAGGTGTCCCAGCCAACTGCCGGTGTCGACATCGGTGACAGTGTAGTTGATTTCTTTGTGGTACATGATGGGGAGAGGAGTTGGCCTAACGGCTAGGGCGGTCGACCTCGAATCTGGGGAACTGGGTTCGTGTCTCGGCTATGACACTAAACATCCAGTGATTCTGGACAAATCACTTAATCTCCCCGTGCCTAACAAAAATGAATGAGTCCTCACGTAACGCAACTGCTGCTATGTAAGGCACTGTAATACCCGATTTGGGTCAAGTTCACGATATCTAACATTCTATAAATTAGAAAAAAAAACACATTTTTTTTAAATGGCTATTCCAGTCTTGCCCTGGGAATTTGTACCTGGGTAGGGTGATCACTGCTATGTCTTGGTCGATGCAGAGTTAAGATAGGCTTCTATGAAGAATAGGAGATCTGGAGAGAGGTTGTGCATGAGGTCCCAGACTTCAATGGTGTGTTTGTATTGAGAAGCAGGTACTTGAGGGTGGAGTGTGTTTTGTTTGAGGTGTCGCTGGGCATAGGGTTTGTTGCAGGTGAGGTAAGTGTTTCTGATGTTGATGTGGGGGTATGACATGTGAAGTGGCATGCAGGGCATGAGAATGTGCCTTCCGCCATGGTGGGGGAGGTCTGGGTGCAGTGCAGGAATGAGCACCTGGGCTTGTGAGTATCTAGAACTGTCGGCCGATTCATGGCATCTGTGGTTGTGGTGGATGGAAAGCCAGAGGTCTTGGGGTTACACTCAGTAGTGGTGCAGATGGACGAAGACAGGCAAGCCTTGGTAAGCATTGGGTCCACCAGCGGGGAGCCTGCTACACATGTCCACAAGACGACCACTATTTTGTAGGCCTCGGGAGGGGGCAGGAGATCCAGAGGTTGGTGGGTGGGGTGAGCGGGTCCCGAGAGGAAGGGCCAGAAATTCTTGGTCAGAAAAATTGGGTGGGGCAAAAGCACCACTAGACAGAAGGGTCAGGCAAGGGTCAGAAGACCTTCTGCAAATGCTTGTCCACGCTGAGGCTGCCATTTGAAGGCCTCCGAAATAGGGGAGGAGATCCAGAGAGTAGTGGGCATGGTGAGGGATGCTGAAGAGGAGTGAGGGGGTAGAGGGGGGTAAAGGTAATAGCGTAAAAGGAAAGACCAAAGACGGAAAAGAAAGATGACAAAAAGAAGGGCAGAAAAGTGCAAAAACATGAGGGGGAAAAGACACGAAGAGAGACAAAAGGAAAAAACAAGAAAGAGAATTTACTCCAATTTATTTGACCAGATTCCTAGTTTAGCTCAGAAGTAGACCATGCCTTTTTGGCTTCACCTACTAGGACTTGCACTGTAACAATTGAGCAAAGAACGTAAGCATTTACGAATGCTTGCATGTAAGGAGGATTACAATGATCTTCTCAATTGTCTTTTGATGAGGTGCTGGTCCACTTACAGACTAATACTTAAGGCAGCACCAGATTCACTTCATGCAGGTCAGAAATAATAAGGTCAAAAGATCACATGTAACATTGCAAGATGGCAATCATTTTCATTGCCTAATGCTAATCTTATTAAAACGTGTCTTAAATGCAAAGAAACGACAGATGTCATTTACTCCTAGGTCAGGTGTCTCCAACCAGTTGATCGCAAGCTACCAGTAGCTCACATAAACCTTCAGGGTAGCTCCCAGTTTTGAATTCATTTTTAATTAATAACTGCAATAAATAAGTGTAGACTATGTTAATTTTATTTTACATTATTATTAAGCTGCAGACAGCAGAGCCTGATAGCGAGCAGTGCTCCACTCAAGATTTATAACCCATGTGGATCACAAGGTGACAACTGAAGCACTGAGGTAGTTAACTCTTAAATAAAAGTTTCTCAACTCAATATTGGAGCATGAGAACAAAATTATATTTCTGAATGCCTTTAAATGAGAGAAAAATAAAATGAAGAGTTAACTAAAAGATTAAGTTAACTCTTCATTTTATTTTTCTCCCTTTTTAAAGTGTCTCATTTGCAAACATAAGGCATCTTGCACCCAGTGGATGGTAGACACGGTGCCATATTTATAACTGAAAACTACAGGCATTTTCTATTAAATGGGAGAACTTCAAAGTGAAGAAATGTTTTTCTATGAAACATTGTCTTAATGTTTTTTTTTCTCTGCTTTAAATTAATCCAATAAAGTCCTAATGTTTTATGATGCATGTTTCTTCACTTTAAATTCCTCACATTTAAACAAATGATTGTATTTTCCTGTTATAAATATGGCACCCTGTCTACAGGTCACTGGGAGTAATATGCCAGCTGTTTGTAAAGACACTTTGACATGGGAGAACATTCAAAAACAGAGTTGTATGTACTGAGTATAAACAGAAGTTAAATCTTCAGTTGAATTTTCTGCCATTTCAAAGTGTTACATTTATACACAGCAGGCATCTTGCTCCCAGTGGCTGGTAGACACTCTGCCATATTTAGAACTGAAAAATACAGCAATTTGATTTTTAAACGGGAGAAATTTAAAGTGCACAAAAAAGTTCCATCAGATGCACAAAAAAGGTAACATTTTTGTCTGCACTTGAAGTTTCTCCCATTTAGAAAATAAATGGTTGTATGTTTGTGTTGTCCATGTAACGGTGTCACATATGGCCTGTGCCACAAGTACACATAACACAGGCTCTCGGTCACCCATACACATATATCCTATTCATTCAAACACACAAATGTTCATACATCCCCACAGACTATGCACTCACTGACGCACATGGTAGCCCTACCAGAGTACCCTGGTCACAGTATTATATTCAAACCATAGTATCGGGCCCCAGGGACATTAGGTTTAAAGTCAATGAAGCTGGGCAAGGGGTTATCTGGTAACAATGCGGGAGTAACTTGGCCTTCCACAACTCACAATGATTTTCACTGATCAGAAGTAGGTCTCACTACAGAAATGTTGGAAAATCCCTGTCCTATATTATCTTGTAATCATCAAAAAGTATTTAAACGGCTATACAACAAATTATTGATTTACAATGTTCACAAATATTGTATTTTTAACAAACTATTCTAACAATATTCCAATCACACTTTCAGAATATATTTTCTTCTTCCGCTGTATCTTTCTATAATCACGATTCAATGCCATAAGTCAAAATATGTGATGACTTACAAAGGATGCCCTTACACGTAGAGAACGCTTATGAGTGGAGTCATCGTTTGTGGCATTCACTGTAGCAGAATGAAGCTCTACTTAGAGCCCTGCAATCAAAAAATGACCACTCTATGAGACCTATCTACAAAGAAAAACCAACAATAAGAACAAACAAAAAAAGGACAGAAAATTTGCGCTTTTAAACCCCTCCTGCATCAATACATTTGTAAAACATCCAGCAGCAAGAAACAATATGAACTAAGTTAAACAGTAATCATTTTGTTAAAAAGAATCTTTTGATCAATTTACCTGTTACACTATGTTTTGTAGTCAAGTCATTAGAGTTTTTCTGATGGTCTCGGTGTCTTAAAACATTCGGATCTGTTAAGAAAAAAAAAACAATCAATGGTTCAGATTATATTTTTCTAAAATGAACACGGGCACAGTTATCTAAAACTGTTGTGTATGCTAGAAATAATTTCACGTGTTTATTACATTTTGTACCGCAAAAAAATCAATCCATTATAAGACAATAACATTTAGGACCTGGTTTAGAGTTTGGCAGATGCAGGAATGCGCCAAAACACAGCAGATGTCCCGTCTGCTTTATTTAGAATGCATAGATATATATCAACAATAAATAGGGCATATGGGAATTCTCCCTTCTTTTGGCAGATGACAGCATCCATTAAAATGTAAGTCCACCCCTTAGTCTCCAGTCACTGTACATGACAAATGATGTACACTAGAGCAGAATGGCAGCTGTGTTTACATACAGAACTATGGATGTGATAGTACTGACCCTCACCCCGCCCACCACACACCAATCTCACAATCGAGAATGCTTAATTTGTTATAAAATAAGTAGAAAAAAACATAGGTACAGAGGCCGAAGATTTGTCTGAGAAGCACATCCCCAAAATGCTAGGCACACTGAATACATAGGTTGCCTCATTTTGATTCCAATCCATAACTATGTCTATCTTCACACTACATGAAGTATTTCTATTGAACTCTTGTAGGTTCCTTTCCGCCGCTTTTCCATTCCTACAGCTAACTGCTTAGCTTCTCATCTTTGTTTCTCCTCTCTCTCCTTTTCTCTTGCTCTGTGTCAAAGCCTTGGGATGAAAGTTAAGTCCCGGTCTTAAAAAATGAGCGCCATTGCCCGTCACCTGAAACTACTGGCACAAATAAGCACTGGGGGGGTGATTTGTGCAAGAAATATTCGTCACCAAGATAAAGTGCCACTCCATAATGTCAAGTTGAAGAACTGAAAAGCAATAAAAGATGGAGCACAGTAGAAGTGAAAAGTTGCCTTTACCGTTATGTAAATGTGTGTACTTGGCAAGGTATTAAGAAAGTTTGGGTAGCAAATGTGCCTTGTCTGCATGGTCACCCCAGATTTTGTGCCTCTTTCTGGACCCTGTTTGTTCTGGTATTAGGACCTACTGCCTTTTTGACCCTGCCACCTTTGGACCTAAATGGTAGTAGTTAAATTGATTTCACCCAATTTGGCCTGTTAAACTTCCTTTAAGTCCATTGTAAATGGTGCTTAGAATGCATGACCTCAAACAACAAGAGCCATGGGCAATCTCCATGGTGGGGAATATAAAACTTAGGGCCTCAAGGGTGAGCTGATCTCAAGTCGAACCCTATTTCACGCAAAAAGTCTCCCAAGAAAGATTGTATTAGTTTACAATTTTACAACATTTTGTAATTGCAGGATTACCAGCCTATTCCTAAACACACACAAAAGGTTTGACGGCATGTTCTCACACACCTACCGGGCGTCATGCTTCATCATAGGAAATCCCCACACTCTCCAAAAACGTTAGTTTGATGAAGAGCGAGTCTACACCCTGGGATCAGGGAGGCACTTGATTCTAGCCTAGGTTCTGTGAAAATAGATTAAAAACAATCGATATCCTAGTAAGGTTTTTACTGTGTAGAGTATCACTTTTGATTAAAAAATAGGTGTTGCCTATCAGAGAATAAGTACCCCCAACTCCACAATTGCAGCAACATGTTTCTGCCTAGAGTCTCAACGGAGTCCATGGCATTCATGAGGAGAGATGTTGGATACACTTTATGTATATACCATTCGTATACACTAATGTAATAGTGGCCTAATACTTGCCACTCGGACTCAGTCCAGTCCCAAGAAAAAAACTTTTTTTTTAAAAACCTAAGTGGGAGGAATTACATATATTTGATGCGGGCAGGGAAACAGATCTGAATATTGGTCACGCCTGCAGGGAGAAGCATTGTTAACAACTCCCTGCGGGCAGAAGCATTACCGGCTTCCACTGGATGCTCCGGGCCTCCTTTGAAGATGCAGTGGGTGCCCCTGCTGGGCTCCAGGGCACCCACCCTTTCTTGGCCGGGCCCGTAATATTGGGCCCCGGGGCCAAAAGTGGCCCAGGGAAGGGGGCTGCATGGTCCCTCATCCCCTCTAGTAATTGGTCAGGCCCCGGGGATGGGGAACGCCGGAGCCAAATTGGCCTGGAGAGGGGGACAGTGTGCTCTCCCTCCCTTTAAAAGGTGGAGGGCCCTGTGGGATGGGGTCCCCATGGTTAAATTGGCCCAATTACATGCCCCTACCCCTTAACAATATGGCCTGGTCCAGGAGACAGGTTCCCTGGGGCCAAAATCGGGCCAGGGAGTTGTTAAGTAAGGAAGATCAAATGGGTATTATTGATGACCAATTAGCAGGGATTAGATATCTGCTAGTATACAGGAACAGTTTGAAAAACAAAGGGAAGCTTTAGCACTACCTTTTTTGATTGGAGATGATAAGAAGGGCTTCTCCTATTTTGTTTCAGGATCCTCAGAGACAACCAATTTCCAATCACAGTAGGAGAGAAAAACAGTCTTACATTTGTCAGGAAGAGATCTCGAAATAATGCTGTGTCGAAGGAGCTCAAGACAGATGTGCCTGGTAGCAACTGGGTTCTGCCGTCTTGAAAAAGCGGCTTCATTGAACTTTTATACTAAGAGTAAAAGAATGTGCTGCAAAAGTGGGACGGGAGAATTGTGAGGAAATAGGATTGGGTGGTAAAACTTCTCCATTCAGTGGTTAGTGCATAGGATTGAAATGGTACCTCAACCACCAGATAATTACTGGACCTGGAAGACTTCACCTGAAGACAAAGGTTCTGCTGGAGGAACACTTCTATCTTCGGCTGGAAGAAGAGGACTTACTCAAGGACTCCTGACTCCCCTTGCCTAACACCCAAGGAATGGGACTGTTTTGCAAGGGGCAAGTAGACCATGGCCAGCCTATATGCACTCATGTGATTTACATAATGATGTGGATGAAGTAACTGAAAATAGTTGACATTAAGCACATCACTGCTGAGGGTGCAGGATTTTTTTCCTCACAGCCTTTGCAAATTCACCTTAGCAAATTTGAACAGATTTAGGACTCATGCTCATTGGTGGAACGTAACTGGATATATCATGTGACCACCTCATGCCCTGATGTGATTTTGTCATGTCGCCTAGAGCAGCTTTCCAGTTCATGTGCAACTCAATTTAGTCCATTTTAAAATGGACGGTTATGACACTCATAAAAGGTTTCCTGCTCAGTAATTAACTTTACCCAATTTAGGAAAAGAGCTCTCAAGTAGATATTATACAAAGATCATCTCTGTGAGCAACTGAAGAACTGTAATAATAAGTGAATCTTAGGAGCGCACCCTCAAATTAAGCAAACTGCTGACATGTACGTGTAATTGTCTGTAGACTCGTTTATTGTTGGAAAACCATATATTAAATTGACGCTTTACAGAAAGCCCTTGGCAGAGATTACTAAAACACTAATTGTGTAAGGCACCAAAATACAATCTGCCCCATTTCCAGCCTTGTTTTGTAATTTGAATATTGCTGGTTTAAACGGGTTGTGTAACGTTTTTGCCTCACACACACCTGAAATATTAAAATGTGATGCCATTTGAGGCAGTTCAACATTTATGTTGAGTACTGAACTAGTCTAACTGCAGGGGATTTAAACCCCCTGGGGCTCACTGAGGTCTTTGTTTTATTTTGTTGGAGCATTCTAGTGGCAGAATGTTCTAATAGCATTATAGTATGGTGTGGCTGGTCTATACCGGCCATTAAACGCCTGCTTCCTTGTTAAAGGCCCTCACCTTCAGCTTGGGTTTTTCACATTGGAGTGTGCCTTTAATGGCCAGTATAGTCCGCTACGGTAGGCTATAAGGCTATATTAGATCATTGGAATGTTGAGCGCTCCATTGAATATAATGGAATAGCTCCAGGAAGAGGTGTGGCGCTCCGGCTAGGACGACTGACTCTGGAAGCTGGGGATCACAGTTCGATCCCTGGCACCGGTGGCAGATTAGCCCAGTACCATATGACTCTGGGCAATAGCTTGCTAAATCTTCCCGACTGCCCCCAGCGTCTAGAGACCCTTACGGGTGATAGTGCGCTTTACAAATGTGGATTAATATTAATAATGGCTGGTATAAGCCCAGAGCTCCAACATTCCAATGATTGTCTCCAGATTTCTCCCTTTTTAATGTAGGACATTCTACCCTCAAGGGGGGGGGATTTTGTAATATCCTTATAGCCCTTTACCAGTTGTTGAAGGCCCTCACCCTTGTTATACGCCTGGGGTGAGGGCCTGTAACTAGGGTTCGGGGCATTAACAACCAGTAAAACCCTCGGCAGCTGGCTATAAAGCTATATTAAGCTCCAGTGCTGAGAAGAGTGGTTGGCCTGGTTTCAGTGTGTGTCTTTGATTAGTGATTGTGGGAACGTAATCGAATCCTTACAGGAGAAGGGAAACTCCATATTCTAAAGGTGTTAAAGGTGATGCCTCTGTCACACTGGCAAATTTAATATCTGGCACGTAAAAGGGTGAATTGGGCCTATGTGCTTCATTTACTTGCAGATGAAATAAAGCCGTTACAACACAGAAAACTACATGGTACGAAAACTTCCTAGAGATATGGCCACAAACTACAATCACTACAGCAAAATGGCCATGCAATTTACACTCATCAAAAACCCAAATAAGATGTCCCTTGCACTAACATGGCCTATGGAGTTGTCGAGACTGTCATATTGGAGTATTAGTTACACTCCAGTAAGGATTAGACACGAGATAACAGCGTAGTATTTTTTGTCTGCTCTTTGTCAAAATTGGCAAATCGTCTAAGGTGGCATCTTCAACCTGCCCTTCTTCACACAATCATTACTGTCCTTCATACATACCAGAAATGGACTCTGTCATTTCTCCTTTCTCTCTACTGCAACAGAGAGCGGTATAAAATGCAGAGTCATGTGATCGCCTGCAAGTATCTACAAAGAATATTTTCACAGAAGCAGGGTGCTGAAAATGTGTGAAGTGCATTTAACCGAAAGACCACTGGAATCACATGACCTTAAAAATGTAAGCAACTGGTTGACACTCCCTTGACTCCGACGTCTGCTGCTCCATAAAAGCGTTGGGAGGCTGAGGCAACCAGAACATCTGTGTGCTCTTATGGCCACAAGACTGGACATATTATGGCTATAGATGTTGCCTCTATTCAATTTATATTGTTTGTAAACTTAATTTCCTCAGTTGATTTTGGAAACCAAGATTAGTCCTAGCAGCATACCCAATAGTGAAATAGAAACTTTAAGATCAGATAAATATCTTCAACAGTGTCTCATGAAGCAGAGATTGTGCCCACAACAAAGTATCTGAGAACAGAAGTATTGATGACAGACTTTAGAGGGTAGAGAGTTATAGGAGACCTGTATTGAGGTGACTGGCATTCTTTACTTGAAATTCAAAAAGACACTTTACAGTTGCAGACCATGGAAAGTCATACGATGCGCCACTTTATGCTTCATATTCTGAGTTACAAAAGTGCTTATTTAAGAAGAGGTTTGTAAAGCACTACAGATAGTCATTTGGCTACTTGAAAACACTGGATGTAGTTACAAAAGATATGAGTAAAGCACAGAAAGAGAGCAGGCTTTGAGTCTGATTGTATGGATAATAAAAAGGTCCAGAGTTCGTCAGCTTCAGTTCCTGAGGCTGGGCATCTCTGCTTTTGGTTCATAGTATTACACATTCTAAGGCCTTTAAATTCCAGGGATTTGTCTCAATGGCTTCTCTTCTTGATTGATTTATCAGATGAGCAGAAGAAACTGTATCCAAAGCTCACAGATGGCTGAGAAAGTTCCATAATGTATGGGGGGACCTGGCGGAATGCTGAGGAAACGGATAGCTTAGAAAAGCAGCAGGAGTTGTGGTCGAGTTGCTAACGGCTGCGCTGCTGCGTACTTTTTTGTGTATGCATTATGTTATGTTATGTTATGTTATGTTATGCGTTTTTATTTGGCGCACAGATGCTCCAGCTAAGGAGCGTCCTGGCGCCCGACAAGGCAGCTGCACAACACAACTAAACAAAAGACAAAGAGTGTAAACAAATTAAGGGAATAAAAAGGTTTTCACCGCGCGGCGAAAGGAAAGCAAATCTCTCATAGCACGAATCGCCGGGGGCAGGGAGTTCCACGTTCCATGTTATTATATTGTTCATAAAGTGTTAAATCTTTGCCACACGCATGTGGCACTAGTTTGCCTGTTTATATTTCCTGATTTGTTCTGAAAATAATAAAAGATATATTATTTTTAAAAAAAGATAGCTCTGAACTAAGGTGATCTTTTTTGGCCCTCTAAGGAGGGATTCTGTATTGTTTTACAAACTGCAATTGTGTAAATATTTGTCATTTTATACCAGTAGACCGAATGATTGCCTTGATGGAAGGTTTATACTCAATACAGTAGATCTGAGGTGGTTACGGTGACAAACAAATGATAAAGGCTATTAACCTGATTGGTTCATTTGGGAAAAGTTATTCCAGATGCCATAGGTCAGACCTGTTTATTGCTGGAATGCATATGTGTTTCCAAGTATATTCTAGGAATTTGCCTCTGTAATATTCTTACTCAACACAAATCTGATTTGCAGCCCACTCTGTTTGAAATTAGATAAGCTCACAAAGAAGAGTTTGGGTGGTAGATCTCTCCTGCCAATTTGTAGGATTTCAATAAGCCACCAAAGCAGTGGAGGAAAGTCTACCAGATTCAAGTCAGTTGAGGGTATTTCAGCAAGATGGCTGAATCTGCTTAAGGAGAAGGCAGATAGGGAGAGAAATGCGCCACATGATGAGCAAATTCCACTACTTCTCTCAATATACGTCAGCAACAAAAGGCAATGACAATGTGTCCCAAAAGGTTGAGTAACAGTATACATACCCAATTTCTAGCCTCCCTAACATGATGGGTGTGTTCAAGCATAACAAGAGTATTTATCATTAACTGAATGTCTGCCACCCTCTGAATGACAGATTTTTACTGAATAACCTCCATCAGAAATGGTGGCAGATGAACCACTTTAGCTTAAGAGGCTGCACCTCTATTTTACGTCTGGCATGACCGCAAATCTGTTGTTGAACCTTATGGGATGGATGATGAAAATGATCTTTAAGAAGTACTACTGAGAAAGGAACTAATATTTTGCCACATTTTGGTTCCATTGAGTACAGAATTTGATTGGGCATAAATTGTGCGCTTCCAATGAAAAAAAAAAAGTGTACATGCTTTGAACTTTTTGACTCTTGGTAAAGCTTATGTTCAATACAGCAGGAATGAGCTGGTTATGGTGGCAAGCCAATGATCAAGGCGCAGGTCTGGATCCTTTTATGTGGAAGGCACAAAAAAAACAGCAGCAGGCCTAATAAATTTGTTGTGGAAAGTATATGTTTACATCATTAGGCATTTAAGAGTGGATTGTTATTACTCTGCATTAACACCTGTAGAGCAATATTTTACTACATGGAATCTCACAGAATCCCGTATAGGAAAGGGTTTTGGTAATGGTTAACCTAGCTGACAAACCATGGGGATAGAACATTTGTATTTTTATTATCCTTATAAGGTCTTCACTGCAGAAATTGCATTTTCCTTTGCCAACTGTAACTTTCTATACATTTGTAATTATAAAACTGTTTAGCTGATGCTCACGTTGTGGGAAAGCTTACATTCAAAACAGTTGGCCTGAGTTGGATATTGTGAGATAACAATGATGAAGGCTAACAGCTTTCGTGGTTCAAAGGGAAAATATAAGGTCAATGCCAAAGGTTTGATCTGTCTACTATGAAGTGTAATGGCAAAGGCAGAAGGCCTGGCTCATTTATTTTGAAAAGAATTGGTTAAACCAGTAGGTTCCTAACAGTAGATTATTGTCACACTGTGTTAAAGGCTGTAGACAGGTATTTTGTCAAATGAAATCAGACAGATTACTGCAGTAGGCAAGGGTTTTGGTGTTGGTCACCCACTCTGGCAAACCCTGCGGGCAAAGGATTTTCACTGTCATGCTTCTTGTTTGGCCTTTTTAAGAGTGTTTTAGTTGTTTTGCCAACAGTTATTGTGTACATCTTTGTAATTGTATTTGTATGCACAATGGTAGCCTGTGTATGCACATTTCAGTAGGCCTGTGCTGGTTATGATATCAAGCCAATGGCGAACGCTATAAGCCTCATCAGCTCATTGGGAAAACATATGTCAGATTCTATATGTTTGATTTGTTATGAGAAATATGGCAAAGTTTGTGGCAGATGGTCAGAGATCCCAACCCCAGTTGTACATAGTGCCAACACATATGACTCTCTGTTTCACATAGTTCGGGAATGCACCAGGATTGCATACTATTGGCTAAAGATCCATCATGTATAAGGGCAGTTACTGTGACAACCAGTGATAGCTGGTCCTAAAATGTCTCTATTCGGAATAATGGGTAGTTGGGAGAAGCCAGGGAGCTCACAGATCTTCTTAAGAGTCGGACTACTGGTGGCCAAGAGAGACATAGCATGAGGATGCAGGAGATGTGATGGGCACAGGGGAATGCATGATTGTTCCAATGCAGAAGAAACTGTGTACAAAGCCCACAGAAGGGTGAGAAAGTTCCATAAGTTATGGGGGAGCCTGGCGGAATGCTGAGGAAACGGACAGCTCAAACAAGGCTGATAGAAAGATGTATTATTAAAAATTATGATAAAGCCATCAGACCTGAATTACTGATTGTAAGAAACACTGGCAGTAGGTGAATTGTTATTACACCATGCAAAGCCTATGGGCAAGTATTTGGCCACACGGAATCTTAAAGATTACTGCAGTAGGCTGGGTTTAGGTGTTTATTCAGATCTTCTATCCCCAAGATTTGTTGGAGTGCGTAACAAAGATAATCCTTATTGGGCCCTCTATATTGTTTAAAAAAATGTAATTGCGTACATATTTGTCATTTTATTACAGTAGACCAAACGGTTGCCTTGTGGGAAAGCTTATAATCAATACTGTAGGCATGAGGTGGCTATGGTAACAAATCAATAATAAAGGTTATAAACCTGATTGATCCATTTGAGACAAGTTATTGCAGATGACATAGATCTGCTCTGTTTATTGTGAAAGTTAACACAAAGGCAGTAGATCTGATTTATTTTTATGAAGCACGTGCTAAAGACAGTGGGCCTTATTTATGAAGGCCTTGCGTCAGTTTTGAGCCGCCGGTGCGTCACTTTTTGTGACGCACCAGAGGTGTAAAAAATGCGCCTCGTTGCGCCATATTTAAAAAGTGATGCATCTAGGTAGATGCGTCACTTTTTAAACCCCTGCACCACATTATACCTGCGTCAGGTATAATGTATGCAGAGGGGGCGTTCCACCGCAAAAAGCCTCGTAATAGTGACGCAGTGAAATCTATGAGATTTTACTGCGTCACTTTTAGGACGCTGTTGCGTCAAAAATCTTACGCCTGCCTCACAGCAGGCGTAAGACTGACGCAAGCCCTTTCACATGGGGCTTTCCCTATGTGAAAGGACGCATTGCTGGAGTTGCATCACTTCCGTGACACACTCCAGCAATGCATCACTTTTGTGCTTACAGATACGTCAGAAATACGGACGTATCTGTAACTCCTTGCGACATGATGCGTCATACATTAAATATGACGCATCAGGAATGTCGTAAGGAGTGCGCAGTGAAAAGTGACGCATCGCTGTTTTGACGCAGCGATGCGTCACTTTTCATAAATGAGGCCCCGTATGCCTATAAGGGTGATTGTTTTTGCATTGCTTTAAAGCCTACACATAGGTATTTCACTAAATTAAATCTCACAACATATTTTTTTACAGGCAAGGGTTATGGTGTTGATTACTTCCTTACACAACCATGGGGTAGAAGATTTACACTGCAATAATTCTCACTAGAATTTCTTTGGAAGGCCTTATAGGCTTAGTTGTCTGCCAGGATCTCGTAATTTATAATGAAATATCATGACAAATACACAAATTCATACCTGTATGTGTGTGTGCGCTTGTGTATACATATACTTGTATACAGGGTCTTTGGTTCAGATCTCTTCTGCCACTGTATAAATATCCTTTACACTATGCTTCTATCCATCTTAGCACACAACATGGGGCACTGTGTCATCCCCCTTTAGACATTTTCTTTCCCTGTGACCACATTTGTCCGAACACCTGTGCATATCTGCATGAAAAGGAGTATGTTTCAGAGGCAGGGATGTGGCCATTCATTCAGTTGTCCATGATCTCCGTTTATACATCACATTTCATTTCTTTCCTCCTCTTTTTATTTTCCCTTTTTAGAGCATACATCATGGAATGGTATTGTCCATAGAGTATCATTACTTAAACATACCAAAATGGTCAGCAAGTTGGTTCTAAATGTGGCAGCAATACTAAAAGTGTTTAATTGTGTATGCACTATACCACTATAAGACGGCCACCCATTGCTATGTTTAATTTTATTTGCTATCGCAAGCCTGCCATGTGTCTGAGGCAGCGTGTTTTCTTTTTTCAACTTTTGTTCTTTTAATATATCTTGCATAAGTTGTTCACCTCTGTGTGCTTTATTGTGGCTGTGTTAGTGGGAGAATGCAAGAATGAGTCAGTAGATGGATGAGTGAATGCATGAGTGCAAAGGTCAGTGACAGAGTACATGCATAATGACTTTCTGAGTGCCCAAACCATCAGTGACAGAAGAGGCACTTTAATTAGAAGCCAAACCTACTGGAATTGCCAGTGCTTGTTAGAGTAACCTCTGCACCTCGCCGGGTTAGCAGCAGCGATGAAGGAGTTCCCACAAAGCAAACAGCCTTATGTTTCGACAATATAAATATGGTGTAACTGCAGCCATAACCGGTCTTCTAAATTAGGTCCGGGGTTCACACCTACATATTGTTGACAACAAAACTCCTGGAAGACCTCATTAAGGCATAAACAGTTCTCTATTACAAGGAGAAACAGAAAAGTAATCAAATTAAATTAATGTGGATAAGGAGTCAAGAGGATTTTCTTAATTGTTGAGATAATGTTCCTTAAGCAAAAACAGTACATGGGATCCTGGAGTTGATAGTGGCGCAGATACAGGAATTTCACTAGAAAAACTTGTGGAACTGAACAGATGATGTGCAACAATATCACCAAGCAGTTAGTTGTCTTGTTAACTAGTACTGTCCTTGACTGTGCATGGTAATTGTGCATATTGTACCTAATGTAAAAGTAGCTCAAGGTGAAACAGTGTTCAGGTCACAAGAGCCATCATGTGCAATTAAGCGGATGTAAACAAGTAAAATATACCTGCACAGCCACAGGCTCAGCAGTAAAGCAAGATGCCAAGCGGAAAAGTAGTAATTCTTGTTTGACTTCTTCAAACGATGAAGACAAAGTGTAATTGCTAGCAGTAAAATCTAGTGAGAACCAGTGTCTCAGCCAAAACAACAGTTCAAGGACTGTAGTAACAGTTTCTAATAAAATCAACCTCCTTTTCAGGACGCATGGTGTGAGAAGCTGGCCTGGTATATATCCTTCTGGATGCATATCATTTTCTGTAGCTTCATTGTTTCTTGAACAATTTATTAAATACCTACTCCAAAATTATTATTAGTCTAAAGCATGAATCAAACATTACATCAACCTCGAGGTCTTCTATCCTTACCACATCTTTGGGGTTACTGGACCCTCCATCAGTCATCAGCAGTTCAATTTCTTTGCACACCTCAGACACACCTTATTTCTCCTCTTTCTTGTTACCACAGCTACTTCTGCAGCATGCCATAAAATGTCCTTTCCTCCCACACTTATTACATACAGCTTTCATCACTGGGTATTCCTTTCTGCTTGCCATGTGGCCAACCCTCTCACGTATGTAGTATTGCCCCTTGACAGCGCCAACACTCCTCCTGTCCAGTGTTATAGGAGCACCATTAACAATTTGTACCTCATTTTTTTCACCCCAACTAATTGTACATTTTCCTTACCATTGGTGTCTTGCTTAATTTCTTTCACAAATCTCATCATGTGTTCTACTGGTTTTACCACAATCAACATATCGCCCAAGGGAGGATGATTTTTTAGCCAAAGTTCCTACTGTATCCTTTCAATTTTTCAATTAAGCAAAAATTGGTCCCTGATGCGTTTGTCATTTGTTGCTTCAAACTTACATGAGGCTGCCAATTTATGCAACTCAGACACAAATTCCTCTACTGTTTCTACTTCCTTTCGCGAGCGCTTCCCAAAATGGTAACGCTCCATGATTGTACTGATCCTAGGAAGGAAATGATTATCTAAATATTTATTCTTATTTCATTTTCAATTAACCCCCTGGATTCATCAGCACTCAAATTCAGTAGATGGTCTAGGATTTCTTGCCCGTCTGCTCCTAAACAATGTTGTAGCAGTGCTATCTTCCTCTCTAGACCCCAATTGAGCCCACAAGCTATAGAAAAATTGTGAAAGATTTTTTCCATTTGTTCCACTTTAATGTTGGTCCCCAAGGGGGTGTTAAAAAGATTGAGAGAGGAGTAACACTCTGCATACTCATTTCTTCTTTCTGATGTTGCATAAAATATTCTCCACCCCCACTTTCTCCAACCCCTCTACTCCCACAGCTAAATTGGGGCTTAGGTCTTGCAGTATATGGCTAAGCAAAACGTAGTCACAAACTGAGTTTCTCTTTTTATTACTGACAACATCAGTGTGGTTTTCCTCGACTGCCTCCAGGTGGCACTGGCTGTGCTTAGACAGGAAAAGACTCTTCAGCCCGGAATCAATAAGGCGAGTACACATTGCAGAACTAGGACAAAATGTGGCAACTACCGGAAGTAAGTGGCACACCACAGAAAGTACTGTGCAATGCGAAAACATCAACTTTGCAGTCAATGAGAAAAACACATATATGCAATTGGTTACTTAGAAAGTGAGTTCAACAGAACCCACTTGGAGTTAAGGTCTTGTGAGTCCCTAGACCAATTTGCAACAGCTAGCATAATTGTACCTGGCTCAGGGGAGCAGGATGCAGAGGTGCACTTTGCTGTCAAACTGAGCTGTCAATTAGGCTTACGGTGTTGGAAATGGTTACATTAGCAAAAAGGTACTTCCTGGGAGAGTTGAGTAAAACCCTTTGAAACTTAAGCAAGGAGCTTTCCCTGGACCATGAATCTCCAGGCAGATCCGATCTACCTGGCTCTGGGGACTCGGGTACAGAGGTGCTCTTGGCCATCCATGGAGTTGAACAGGATCCATAGCCAGAGAATCTGGCAGGCGTGCCAAGAGAGGGTAAAAACAAATGCAAGATCTTTACAATGGAGCTACGGGGTGGTTGACCATTTGTGCAGGTGAATCACATCTCTAAAGGTGTTGATTTAAGCAAGTGGTAGTGAGACTGACCACAAACATTTTGGGACCTTTAAGCACTTCTGGTTGAGGTAGTCTTCGTCCAGAGTACAAGGTAATGTTGTAGAATGTGGAGCCTTGAGGAGAGTCAGGACTACAGTTCCTGAAGCCACCTGCCCAAGGACTTTGAGCCACCATGCCGGATGGCTTGGGGAACAGGACATCAAGTTTGTGGACTTAGCGGCTTGTGCCTGCCGACTGCAGGGGACTAGTTCCTCTAGCCCAATGGAGTTCTTCTGTAGTTTGCAGAGGGGTTCACCTTCCTTTTGGAACTGGTCTGTTGCCTTGGCCGAGTCAAAATCCAGTGGGTGCAGGCTGGCTGCCACAGGTGCAGAGCTTAGCGCCTCTCTTCATTGAGTCCTGCCTTTTTGTGGAAATGGGTCTCTTCTTGTTATCATGTCAAATCTAAGGTTCTGGTGTCTGGGGTGCCCCTTAAATCCTGCATCGAGAGGGTTTTAGTGGGTGTGAGGACTAGTAGCAAATAGGCATCTAGTCCTGCGGCTAATCCGCCCCAGTAGCGACGACATCCTGTTGGTGTATGTCACTAAAGCTATTCAGAACCTGAGCTCTAACCTAAATTTAAGATGGACGTTACCATCCTCGACTGTACACCTCAGCTGCAACACCATTGAGGTGTGGTTAGCCTAGTGGATGTGGAAACCTTCTCCGTAGCTAATTTCCCATCTGCCTGCAAAAAATAATGCCTGGGGCAGGGGGCGGCTGAGTCCTTGAGCGGGGGACTAGATCCTTTGTCCAGTGGCACCAGTGAAGGCATTGAGGCTCACAGCCGCACCGGTCTGATCACTAGACATCCTCTGTGAACAAAGGTGTCAACTCCTGCTCACAAGGTACTTGCCTGTGGCCTCTGGGAGTGGCACACACCCCCCAGCATAAGGTCAGACTTCTATCTTGGCGGCAAACCTTAGAAAAAACCTGCCAAGGATTGAGAACACTGGGTTAACTTGGCAGACACTGTCTAAAGTGCCGCCTACATACATGCTTGTTAAACCTCGACACCACCACCGTGTGGGGGTTAAAAAGCATGGTGTTTGACACCAAACATGAAAGAAATCAGCCAGGCCATCAGGGAGCTGTTCATATTGGTATTGCCCATATGCCAGCCCATATTATCCGTTGGATCACTGGTCACTTGCAGTAGAATTGCATTTAGAATGCTACCACAGGGCAATACATGTTTACATATATATTCCTGCACATATAATATAATACACCCTGCCTCCTGGGCTATAAGAGGACTGCTTACATGCAGTGAAGTGGCTGTCACACATGGTGTGTGCGGGGTCGAACTTGAGCAGCAAGCGCCTTGTGCATGGCTGACATGGCAGACCTAAAGACTTCGGTTTTACTCAGGTCACCCTTTTACATTCCTGCTGTAGGTACCACTGCCCTGGGTACCATTGATGTTGCAGCAAACAAATGATGGACGGAATGCTGACAATGCAAATATTCTCCCCCAGTTAAAAGATCGGGGTTAAATCCATTGTTCTTTTGCTCACCATGCCTCCCCAGTTTAGACCCAGCCATATGCAAATCAGTCTTGACCGTGTGCCTCATGGGAACAGTCCAGCCCGAACTGCCAAGCCAGGTCCTTCCTGGACTGAAAACCAGCATCCTGGGACCTGTTTTAGGGTATATCACCTTTCTTCGGCCAGGCTAGCTTGAATCCAGTGGCACAGTGAGCAATGGACCCACTTCTGGGCATACCCATCCCACTTAGGGCGAAAAGTGTTACAACAAACAAATGATGGCCAGAATGCTGACAATGCAAACATTCTCCCCCAGTCAAAAGATCTGGGTACCACCATTAGCATATACTAGGGCCTTACATGGGTGTAAAGGTACTTGCCAATTGGGTGTCCCAATTCACATTTTCAGCTTAAGGGAAAGAGCACTTGTGCTGGGCCTGGTTAGCAGGACCCTGCACACTTGCAGATCAATTACCACAACATCTAGCAGCAAAAAGGCAGGGGATGACCATCCCAACAGGGCACTTTACAACAACTTGTAAGTCCCTTGTCGAGTGGTATACAATATACCCAGGGACTGTAAATTAAATGCTACCAGTGGGCCTGTAGTACTGATTGTGCTACACACTTTAAATAATCCTTTAAACATGTCTCAGGCCTGCCATTGCAGAGCCTGTGTGTACAGTTAACACTGCCATGTCGACGTGGTATTTAAAACCTCTTGTGAAGTCTTAAACTCCCATTTTACTACATACAAGTTTCCCTAAGGTAGACCCTTTGCAACCCATAGGGCAGGGTGCTGTGTAAGTAAAAGGCATGTACTTTTAAGTTTTGCAAGTCTAGGTAGTGAAACACTCTCTAATTTGATTGTAACTGAGGCCTACCCCTCTCATAGGTTAACATTAAGGATTGCTTATTATTTTTTAATAAACTGTAATTCCTAATTGAGAAGAAGTAAGTCTGTCATGTTTATTATAACTTTGGAATTGCTATGATAAATCCTAATAAAAGGTAAAGTCAGATTTATCTTTACAATTTTGAAAATGCCACTTTTAGAAAGTTGGCATTTTCATGCTCCTAAGGCTATGTACCTGCATCCTGTCTACAATACACATCTGGGAGGGTGACAGCTGGGCTTTGTGCATTCCCTGTAGACAGTCAAACTTTTGGGAAGTTGATTATCAGTAGTGGTAAATATGCATCTACCACTGGCAATAATGCAATTAACACAAAATTGAGCTCAGAATAGGTCCGAGAATATTATTCAACCCCAGTCAACCAGGAACTCAATTTCTAACAATATGCAATTAGTACAAATAGAAAGGACTTTTCCCTCTGCTAGCTTTTACTAATTGGGAATTCAACATTTTGGGGACAATTCAGAAAGCCATTTATAAGTATCTGAAGCATTACTCCTTAAGTGCTGTCCTACATACTCCTAAATGGGTTAGTGAATGGCCCCATTGTGCATAGAACACTTACAGAGAAAAATACTTAATTTTTAATCTGGAATATGTATTATCTCACTATGTAGGGTATATTACTTTACAATATGCTAGAAATCTACGCCTGAGTGCAGGCAGTCAAAAGAAACTGCAAGCTTAACAAAGAATGCAAATAAGGAGCTTTGCTAATGAAAGGAAAAACATTTAGCACACTCACATGAAACAAGGCAGCCTGGTCCACCCTGTTTGGTAAAGTGTCAAGCATGAACTATTGTGACTTCGTACTATTGGGCCTGTAACTAAATCCTCCACCAAAGGTCCACCATTCATTCACACAAGTAGGGTCAGTCCTCAGTGTGCTCATTATACAAGTACTGGACTAGATAGTTATTTCTACTGAATGGAATTGGTTTCAGAGCTTTGAAAGAAACACAGAAATACGCGGACCAGACTAAAAATCAAAAAAACACAGAATCGCAACAGACAAAGGATGACTTGATAAACTAGAAAAAAACAGGATAAACCAAAATGACATAATCAGGTCATCACCAATCATTATGGTCCAGTAAAGAAGTTTAGAAATGAATAGAAAATGAACAGATAACACAGCTCACTCATTAGCACCTATTTGCAGAAAATCAAATGGTAAGGCGCAGACGCAGGAGTAATGGAGGACAGGAGAAATATACATGTGAATCTCCTACTTGTACTGATTTCTGTGCATAGTTCTATGGGTTTTCGTAAATCTCCAAAAAGAAAGAAATGATAGGAGAAAATCTGTGGGTACTCATTCTTGAAGCTATTGTATTAAATCTACCTTACATGCACAAATGTATTTATTTACTAAAGTAAAAACCTACTTTTCAAATTCAGAAGTGTTAGTTGTACGTTCATAAATTGAATTACTCACACAATAGGTTTCTGTATGGAAAACCTACTCCTGTGGAAAGTAAGTGGTAATTGAGTTTTCACAAAGCGCTGTTGGCCTTTTACTACCCTATAAACAGTCAGAGATTTCATCCTAGTAAAGATAGGGGCGAAACATTTTTCTGGGAAAAGGGGGGTTGAGGGATACCCTGAAAAATATACTTACATGTATAGGAAAGGATTTCTCCACAGGAAAATATTTTCACCATGCTGATAGAAAGGGTAAGAATGTTAGTAAGCTCATTTGTGGCTATATGCTTGCAAGTGAAAAGGGAATTCACATTTCCAGAGTTCTGTGAGGAAAGCAGCAACAGGGGCAGGTTTACAGATTTGAAACCTGAAATGTGTGAACTTCTGTGGTGAGAGTTTATAAGCCTGTTGGTTTATGTTCACTCGTTTTCTTTACTTTGTGACCCGAACCCTCTATCAATATACACATTTCTCCTCCAAAAGGTGGGTAATTTGTTTGTTCTTCAGTAGGAGAGATTATAATTTTACTTCGAAATTTTCCATGCTCTGGAAAATTAAAATTATAATGCGCCACTGTTGTGTTGTCTGAATTACGGGTCACTTAGCACTGCCAAGTATCACGCAACAAGAGTCAGACTAACGCATTTCAGTGTGGTGATCAGCATCATCGCAATTAAATGGAAAAGTCACGTACAAATGAATAGTGCCGCCTCAGTTGTCAAGAACCAATAATCTATGCAGACTGAAAGTAGCGTTGAATTTAGCAGCAGTGCGCCATGCTTCTGGCAGGCTTGGGGAAAGGCTAGCTGCAGAGCAAAAATGTAACAATATTACCCGCGCGACATTCCTGATAGTTGACATCAGTGAGGGCGCTGTCGCGAGTGGGTTGTTGTGGGGGGAGGCTGCACTGGCAATGGCAGGCAGAACTCAACTCTGTGGTAAATTTTGAAATAAATGAAAATGCAGATACCCGCGACCGCCTAGAGCTGATCGCGGACAGCGGCGGCCAATGGAACTCTCATTTGTTGCTGAGAGTCACTTTGAATCATGCCCGGACGGATGACGTTTGCCACGGGAGTCGTTGTGGCCAGGATGCGGGCCCTATCCAATTGCTGCGCTACTCTCGCCTCGGAAAGTGAGTAAGTAACTGCTTTTCAAGTGATCGCAGTGTAATTTGATGTAATAGGGAAGAACACCAAGCAGGAGGGATGGCAGAGAGGGGCACTTTTGACCCACCGCTGTATGCACATAGGCTCATAGGGCCCGTGACAGGAGGGGAGGGGTGCTGGCAGATGGCTGGTGCATCGATCAACAGTATGGGAGCCTTTGAGATTCGTGTGTGTTTGGAGAGCAGCAGTTCAGTGAAAGGGAGAAAAAAGGAGGGGGTCCAAGCTGTGAGGCCCGACAGTACAGTCACCCTCACTTACTTAGCCTCTCTGCGTTCAGATGGACACAAAGGGTGCAGGGGCTCGACTCGCTGCAAGCATAGGCCCACTTTGCAAGGTGAGAGTAGTGCAGCAATTATTTACAGCTTGCCTCAGGGCCACAACGACTACCGTGGCATACGTCATCCGTCCGGACCTGATTCAAAGTGACTCTCAGCAATAAATGAGAGTTCTATCGGCAGCCGCGGTCTGAGTCAGCTCCGGGCGGTCGCAGGTATCTGCATTTTAATTTATTTCAAAACTTACCTCAGAGTTCAGCTCTGCCTGCCATTACCAGTGCAGCCTCCCTCCTACAACCAGCCGCTCGCAACGGCACGCTCGCTGATGTCATCTATCAGGAATGCTGAGCGGGTAATATGGTTACATTGTTGCTCTGCAGCTACCCAGTCCCCAAGCCTGCCAGATGCAGCGCTGTGCATGGTGCACTGCTGCTAGATTCAACTTTACTTTCAGTCTGCATTGATAATTGGTGCTTCACAGCCGAGGCTGCACTATTAATTTATGCGTGACTTTCCATTTCAGTGTGGTGATGAGGATAACCACACTGAAATGCGTTAGTCTAATGCTTGTTGCGCGATACATGGCAGGGCTGCAGTGATGGTAGAGAGGGACACTTTTGACACACCGCTGTATGCATATAGGTTCATAGGGCCTCAGACGGGGGAGGGGCACTGGCAGACGGATGGTGCATCGATCAGCAGTAGGGGAGCCTTTGAGATTAGTGTGTGTTTGTAGAGCAGCAGTTCAGTGAAAGGGAGAAAGAAGGAGGAGGAGGTCCGAGCTGTGAGACCCAACAGTAAAGTCACCCTTACTTACTTAGCCTCTCCGCGTCCAGATGGACACAAAGAGTGCAAGGGCTCGACCCGCTTTAAGTATAGGCTGATCGGAGGCGCTGCAATTGGTAGATGGATGGAGCATTGGTCAGTAGGGCATTCTTTGAGAAGATGGGAGGGAACTGGGCATGGTCGGTAGCAGGGGAAACAGCATTGATCTGAAAACTGAAGATGCAGTTAGAGTCTGCCTCCTTGGGTACAGACCCAAAGGGGTTAATCACAGCAACAAGCGCACTGCAGGGCACAGGGTCATGTCATTTAAACAACTCTAGTGTGTAGGAAAGTGGATTTCTGTTGCAGTAACCCCCCACTTTTTGCCTGACGTCTGATCCACTTTTCCTCAGTGTGCCCTGGGTCCCTCCCAATGAGGAACCCAGGGCCCGTATTCCTTATCTAAAAACTGTACAACAGCATAAACCCAATTGGCATCTCTGGCCACGTCAGCCTCTGGTAAATGGTACCTTAGGTACCCAGGGCACTGTGACCTGAGAAGGCCGTAAAGGCTGCAGCACTTATTGTGCCACCCTTAGATGCCCTGTGTCCTGACACACACACACTGCCTTTGCAGTCTGGGGGCAGAACAAAACAAAGAGTCGACATGGCACACATCCCTGTGTGCCATGCCCTCAAAACACTGCCCTGGCATACCTTAGTCACCCCTCTAGCTGGGTGCCCTATGCCAGTGTTGTGGGTACAGGTGCATGATCCCTGTACCCCTACCATACCCAGGTCCATTCCTGGGCACTGTAAGTGCAATGCTGCCATTTAATAGTATATGGTGCTGGAAGGTCGTCATCACAAACTCCTCAGCATCATGATGGCTACACTGATGACTGAGAAATTTGGTATCAAACCTTTCAGCACATTAAACCCACACTGAACTCAGTGTGGGGTTTAATGTACAATGCACTACAGAGGGCAACTTAGAGTTGCCCCCTGAAACTAACCCACAACCAGCGTCCTGACTGAGTGGCTGCCTAAGCTGCCACACAGCAGACATGTTGTTGGACCCCTGAGTAGAGAGATATCCGCTCTCCTGGGGCAGCAACAATGCACATCCTGGGATGAGGTGCTAGGTCTCTTCCCCCAGGATGGGCAGGGGGAACTTCAAAGGCATGCCACCTTTCTGAGCTTCTACAGGCCACTTGCTATACTCAGCAACTAGACCCCATCAGTTCTGACCCCCACTCTGGCAGGAAGACAGGCAGGAAAAAGAAGGGGAAGGGGGAGGCGAGGTAAAGCACAACTCCGGGCTCTCACCATTTTGAGAATGGGGAGCCCTACCCAATCAGAGCTAGGCTCCTGCCCCCCTCCCACTGGAGAGTGGCAGGATAGGGGGTGTACTCACCCCAGGACAGGGGCCCATTGGTCCCTGCCCTTGCCCTAACTGTAACGCCCCTAAACTTAGTATTTAGGGGCACCCTAAACATTCCTTCCTCAGATCCCAATTTTGAAACAAGAAGAAGAGCAAAAAGAAAGAAGACCTGCCATGCAGCTGCTAACAAGAGGACAACACCAACTGACTTGGCCCCAGCCCTACCGGCCTGTTGATCCTTGAACCTGCTCCTGCTAAACCCCGGTGTCTCCAGTGGTCAGCAACCTTGAAAACCCCAGAGGACCTGACTGCCCTGCTCATCTAAAGACTGGGACTCCCACGAGCAGTGGTTCTGCTCAAACAGCAACAACCCCTGGTGCTAGCCAGGAACCGCAAATCCAGCACACTCTGCACCCGCCAAGCCTGGCCTGTTCCTGATTGAAAAAAAGACCACAAGGACGTCCCCCGGCAATTGTGACCTGGAATCCATTGCCCAAGGACCCTCTTTGATGCTCCTGACGACGCCTGCAGCCTCACAACCAGGGATCCCTCCAACCGCAACCAGCTGAGGGTAAGATTTCCAGACACCCCTGCACCCAGCGCCCCCACGGCCCCCTGTGCCCAACTCCTGGGTGGCAACCGAACCTATGGCTTCCCAACTTACCTCTCGAAGTGGTGGTCGCACCTGAAGAATCTCCGTACCCGAGTCTGCAGCCTTTGTTCAACATCCTGCTTTCCCATTGAAATACATTGGGCGCCCATCGGCCCAAAAGCACCCTGCACCCAGCCGCCTGAGTAACGCTGGGAGTGCAGCATCTGTCCTACCCTACTTCCCCACTTGCCATGTGTAAGTGAACAGGAGCTCAGCTCCCACAGCCGCGTGGGGCTGCCTGCTAGCAGCCACCAACCAAGGCCCCCTATGCTCCATAGGAAAACATTGGGCCTACTCACTCTGCAGCCGGCTTCCCTGGTGCTGCTGAGGGTGTAACAACTGTACTTACCTGACCCTGGGGAACCCCTGAGTCTACCCCCAGAACCTTAACTGTGCCAGCTGAGTACTTACCCAAAGACTGATAACGTTTCTCCATAGGGTAACATTGGCTGGGTTTCACTCAGAATTTCTTCTAAGTGTTGAGTTTTGCAACTTTAAAATATTCACTAAAAATCAGCCGAGCAACGAAAACGAAAATACACACCTGTTACCAGGAGAGACCCCAGTGCTGTATCTTTGAGCCCAGCACTGAACCTGAAAAGTAATTAATACTGTAACTTACTGTTAACTTGATTTTGCTTCAGAGGACTAAATTGCTTGGTTTTCACCAAAATTTCTTCCAAGTGTTGATTTTCAAAACATACAAATATACCTTAACTCCTTCCAGGCTGATGACGGAACGGTTCCGTCATCAGCATCGGTTGAGCTGTGCTGATGACGGAACCGTTCCGTCATGACTCCGCCCGCGCAAGGCGGAGTCAGCACAGGCGGAAAATACGCCCCGCACGCAAGGGGTTAAAAATCGCCTGTGAAACAAAAACGATTTCTTTGAACTGTTTACAGGAAAGAATCCAGGATCCAGCCCTGAGTCAGAAAAACATTTGTAAAGTGATTTTATTGCATTTACTTAAAACTTCCCATTGAGCTCAATGTTATTTTGCGTTCAACTTCTGTTGCATATTGCAATAACTGTAACTATTGCATTTAAAAGTCAACTGCTATTTGAAAGTATTCAATTGTAAAATCTCATTCTGAGAGAGTGTTTATGGTACCTACTTGTGGTTCTAAAATAAACAACTATATATTTTATATACAAAACAATTGGCCTAGAGTTCAGTTCTTGAGTGTGTGAGACCATTTGGTTACTGAGCGTGTACAACAAATGCTTTACACTGTCCTCTGATACTGCCTTACTGCTCGACCAACCTACCACTTTTGAGAGTAAGGTTATATCTAACTTTAGCCTCTGCCATACCTAATGGGACTGTGGACTCTGTGCACACTGAACCTTACTTTGGTGCAGTATATACAGAGCCACTTTCTTACATAGTACCCTTTCCAAATTACACAAATGGAGCAAGGTTTGGTAAAGATGGCAGCAGGTTTGAACACAGGCGTTGTCACACATGACCAGTGTGCACAGCTGTTCTGTGCTCACCTGATTGCACCATTTGATTTGACCAGAGTTTTAACCGACGCCTTGCAGACTCATCCCTGCAGGCCACCCTGGTCTTCTTGCGGATTGGTGGTAATGTACCCACCTCCTTTTACACATTTGCTGGCCTTGGTGAGGGCCACTGACCTCATGTCAGCCAATATCCCACGCTCACTGATATATCTGCCACATTCCAATGACACCTGACAGGTTCCTTGTCCCAAGCAAGTTTCAAGCAACAATACAAATCTCAAGAAAACAGTAACTCTGGTGATTAATGGACCGTCTGGGGATCGACAGAGTTTTGTCTAGTGGAAATTTTACAAAGAGTGTTAATATGCCTGCTGCAAAGCTTGAGGTACAAAAGGGGGTGGTGATGGACGGAGCATCTGAACCAATCAAACACTCAAACCCAGTCAACAGATCTGGGTTTAATCCATCACCGTTCTTTAGCCCAATCTGCCACCCCATTTCAGACATGGCCATATGCAAATCAGTCTGACCCTGTGCCTCATAGGAACAGTCCAGCCCGAACTGCCAAGCCATGCCTTCCCTGGACCGGAAACAAGCTTCCTAGAGACTGGTTTCTGGCATTTAAGCTGTCCTCAGCCAGGCTTGCTTGAATCCAGTGGCAAAGTGAGCAAGGGGCTCACGTCTGAGCATACCCTGCCAACTTATGGCGAACAAAGCGGTACAAAAGGGGGTGGTGATGAACGGAGCATCTGAACCAATAAAACACTCACACCCAGTCAACAGATCTGGGTTTAATCCATCACCGTTCTTTAGCCCACTCTGCCACCCCAGTTCAGACATGGCAATATGCAAATCAGTCTGACCCTGTGCCTCATGGGAACAGCCCAGCCCGAACGACCAAGTCATGCCTTCCCTGGACCGGAAACAAGCTTCCTAGGACTGGTTTCTGGCATTGCTGCAAAGCTTGAGCACCCTGCAGCTCACAGAAATGCATATAATTTAAATAAGTCAATGCCTTACTGCTTTTGTTGGAGAGATTCTTTTAATAGTTGAAATGTATAAATTAAAATCCTAATGTAGCACCGTGAGCTATAAACTGTTATCAAACAGCTACATGCAAACTGCAAGGAATAGGTTTAAGAGTTGATTTCTTCCCAATATTGCAAAAAGGGTTCATATGGGTAGAAATCACTTCTTATTAGTAAAGAGAACCCCCAACCATGGTGGCACATTTTAAATTCTTAGATTCTGCTTCTCCCGATCAAGCACTCTTATACTATACCCAGTATAAATGACCTATGACTCCTTTCCTACACCTCTTATGTAACATTTCCTATACACGACCTCACACACATATGACTCATTGTCTCTGTGTGATGTAAAGTTCTCCGACACCCTTCACTGGTATGAGTAGCTCTAAAAAACAAAACAAAAGCGTGACAGAGAGAGTGGGTATGGAGACTTGTGGGTCACTGTTAAAGGGTGGTAAATCGTAATTGTCTAAATTGCTTGATTTTGGTCGGGAGACAGTGTCACTCAGTTGTTGAAATGTCACTCATAATTACACTGAAATTATGAAAATGTCACACATAGCAATCTGAAACCTTGGCAGCTATGATCACTCACTTTTTACATTAAATAGATTTAGAAAATCAAAGTCCACTTGTCTTACCTGCCTATACAAATAATGTTAAGCTGTTCTTTTAAATAGTGACATTTCAGTTCAGTAAAGGTTGGGTTCTTCACTTGCCCAGGTCACGCTATTCTTTCGAAGTGAAGAGAGGCGAGTGTCAAGCAGAGAGCAAAATCATGCTCTTGTGTGCTACAACAATGTACACAGCGGGAGGTATAATATTTCAAAAACAAGCCTTTGTTTGGTGTAAGATGATAAGATCAGCCGAGAAGACAGGCTCAAAACACCGCAGTTCAACGAGCGGCCCTAAACAATAGCCCTTTCTAGTCAGCCAATGAGCACCGACGCTGGAGCGCCATGCTGCGATTATATAACGTGCGCGCCTCTGCAATAACACCGCTGTTAACTGTAAATACTGAAGATGAAGAGTGTTTTCTCAATGCTTTCCCGGAGACATCAAAAAGGAGCCAAGGGGCGCTACGGAAGCCCAGGAGGGTAAACTTACAATGACCTGATGGCTTTGCCAAAATACATATCGTGAATCCCCCCTTGCGACCACATCCTTCAATAATACCACATCCTGCACGCAGCAGAACACGTTTGCTCTGCCTTAGATTCATGCTCATAAGAGGGTGTGAGATCATTCGATTATTATTATTTTCCTATTTACATCATACAATTGTGATAATGAGTGTGTTGGGGCAATTACTGGTCACAGTGGCTGGTGTTATTGTGCGTATGTTTGTACGTGTGCGCGTGAACACAAAGTAGTCATATCACACGTGTGCATATAAACATTACATTTGCGATACTATTTGTGAGCATGGGGGTCACAGCGGTGACTGTGTGTTTTATTGCGATTCTATATATTCGCAATAACACTTAAAAAGAAAGAGTGAGCATACATCTCCTCACCACGGGCAGGGAGGTGATTAATAAACTCAAAATAGGGGCCACTTGGAAGTTAGTGGAACGAGTTAAACAACCTTACTACATTTTGCCACACATTTGCGGAGCCGAGATGTTGGGGTGGGCTCTTGGAAAATAAAGGCAGGAATGTAATGCTATATAACTGAAGCACTGCACGCATGCAAGACCTTTGTGTGCATCGGTGTCATTCGAGACCAAAACATCATGTTTGCCACTGCATCCCAGTAACTTAATGTCGGTTACTCTCCGCAATGGCAGTAAATGTTCAATTCTAGGTTTTCACTATTGTCCCGGTTTGTGTTGAACATTTTTGCGGCACCCTTAAAATGATTTGCTAAATCTCTCAGTAATGCCAGAATAGTTACGCCATTAGCTCTCACCCTGCCCACCAATTCTTAAAACTCCAAGTATGCGTCCTCATCAGCAGAAGAACTGTATCAGCAGAGCACCACTGAGAGCTACGTATTTACGCGATATAAATATTGTTTATTTACTGTTTTTTAATATTTATTTTTCTTTGTGTTACTTCCATGTAAATGTATGTATAGGCATTTATATGTATAGGCATTTATATAGCGCACTACTTACCCGGAGGGTCCCAAGGCGCTTCGACCGCTGCGAAACCCTTCCTGGCTTCCCTGAGAGATGGTCCCTTAATGGGTATCTCCAGGGTGAGACCAGGCATCCCCGGCGGTCTGGTGGGGCCGTTAGTGAAGATGAGGCAAGCTAATGCCCAGAGTTGCCGAGTGTGATCGCTGATCAGAGTGGGCACCGAGGCGAGAGAATTATCGAGTCCGCTGACCCTGGTCCAGAAACCTGCCGCGCCGGGAATCGAACCCTGGTCCCGGGCCATCCTCTGCTCTCGGGTCTGCCGCCTCTAACCAGTATTGAAAAGCAATCAATCAAGCAATCAATCATAAAATTTGTATAGCGCGCTACTCGCCCATAAGGGTCTCAAGGCGCTGACGAAGGGGGGGAGGGGTGGTCGCTGCTGCTCGAACAGCCAGGTTTTGAGTTGTTTCCTGAAGGAGAGATGGTCCAGGGTCAGCCGTAGGTGAGTGGGGGTGGGGGGAGTTCCATGTCTTGGCTGCCAGGTAGGAGAAGGATCTGCCTCCGATGGTGGATTTCCAAACGCGTGGGACGGTGGCGAGGGCGAGGCTGGCGGAGTAGAGCTGGCAAGGTGAGGCGGCCGTTGAGGTACTTCGGGCCCATGTCGTGGAGGGCCTTGTGTGCGTGGGTGAGGAGTCTAAACATGATCCTCTTGTTGACGGGGAGCCAGTGCAGGTTTGACAGGTGGGCGGAGATGTGGCTGCGGTGAGGGATGTCCAGGATGAGTCGTGCCGCGGCGTTCTGAATGCGCTGTAGTCTTTTCTGGAGTTTGGCTGTGGTTCCGGCGTAGAGGGTGTTCCCGTGGTCCAGACGGCTGGTGACGAGGGTCTGGGTGACCGTCTTCCTGGTTTTGGTGGGGATCCATCGGAAGATCTTTCGGAGCATGCGCATGGTGTTGAAGCAGGCTGATGAGACGGCGTTCACTTGCTTGGTCATGGTGAGGGATGAGTCCAGGATGAAACCCAGGTTGCGTGCGTGGTCCGTTGGCTTGGGTGCGCTGCCCAGGGCAGGTGGCCACCAGGAGTTGTCCCAGGCAGAGGGAAATGGTCCTAGGAGGAGGCCTTCCGTCTTGTCTGAGTTAATTTCAGGCTGCTGATCTTCATCCATTCTGCGACGTCTTTCATTCCTTCCTGGAGGTTGGCTATGGTGGGGTCGTTGGTGAGGGAGAGGATCAGCTGGGTGTTGTGTGTGTGGGGGTGCACTAGGAAATTAAGGACGCAGGTGACTGGATGGGTGGTGGTACGTTTGCCCTACCAAAGCCAAGTAGAACAAGCGTGAGTTCAGGCCAGCCCTGTGAATAAATCCTGTTTCTTCATCTCTTGGCTTCACCCTACCTCAAACTGGGTGCTACCATTGCCCGTACGAAGGATGTTCTATGATCAGATATGGAGAGTATCGTGAATGTGTGCTCTCATGCAGGGCACTGCTGTGTCTGACTATGCATAGACTATGATCAGATGCGGGGTGTATCATAAATATATCCCCTCGCGCAGGACACGGCTGTGTCTGATCGTAGATAATGATCAGATATGGGGCGTATCATATGTGTGTGCCCTTACACAGGGCACAGTTGTGTCTAATCAAAGAGGACTATGATCAGATATGGGACGTATCATGAATGTGTGCCCTCAAGCACGGCACAGCTGTGTCTAATCAAAGAAGACTATTATGGGGCGTATCATGAATGTGTGCTTTCGGGAAGGGTGCAGCTGTGTCTGATCGTAGACAACTATGATCAGACATAGGATGTATCATGAATGAGTACCCTTGTGCAGGCCACAGCTGTGTCTGATCATAGACTATGATCAGATATGAAGGGTATCATGAATGTGTGCTCTCGCACAGGGCACAGCTGTGTCTTATCGTTGACAACTATGATCAGACAGGAGGTATCATGAATGAGTGCCCTCGTGCAGGCCACAGCTGTGTCTGATTGTAGACTATGATCAGATATGAAGGGTATCATGAATGTGTGCCCTCGCACAGGGCACAGCTGTGTCTTATCGTAGACAACTATGACCAGACATGGGGCGTATCATGAATGAGTGCCCTCGTGCAGGCCACAGCTGTGTCTGATTGTAGACTATGATCAGATATGAAGAGTATCATGAATGTGTGCTAGTGCGGGGCCCATTGTGTCTTATTGTAGGCAACTGTGATCAGACATGTGGCATATCATGAATGAGTGCCCTCGTGAAGGGCACAGCTGTGTCTAATCAAAGGAGACAATGATCAGATATGAAGGATAATATGAATGTGTGCCCTTGCTCAGGGCACAACTGTGTCGGATCGTAGTCTATAATCATATCAGGTGGAGGAGTGTGGCTCAATGGTTAGAGCGGCAGACTCTGATGCAGAGGTCGGGTCCGGGACCAGGGTTCAATTCCCGACGCGGCAGGGTCTTGGGCTCATTTGTCTGCGGACTCGATAATTCTCGCCTCGGCGCCTACTCTAATCATCGGGTCCCACGCTGCAACTCTGGGCAATAGCTTGCTTAATCTCCACAACGGCCCCGTCAACACTGGGATGCCTGGCTTCACCTTGGGGGTGCCCAGGAGGGGCATCTCACAGGGAGAGCCAGGAAGGGTTCCACAGCGTTATACAGTGCCGGGACGCCCCAGGTGATGGGCAGCTGTGCGCTTTACAAGTATCCTACATTTACATTTATATTTATATTTGAAGGGTATCACAAATTAGTGCCCTCCCGCAGGGCACAGCTGTGTCTGATAGTAAACTATGATCAGACACAGGGCGTATCATGTATGTGTGCCCTCATGCACGGAACAGCTGTGTCTGATCATAGAACTGTGATTAGATATACGGAATATCATGAATGTGTGCCCTCACATAGGGCACAGCAGTGCACCTGTTTTTATGGGATTGCACATCAAGAGCACTTACTTTTATCTCAACATCTCTCCATGTGGATGCATGAGCAGCAGTCAGCACAGCGCAGGCAGTGATTGCTCAGTTTCCAGGCTGTGCCCTCCGCCAATTCTGAGATAAAAATATGTTGCTTTAAAGTTTTAAATTGCATACAAATAGACACTAAGCGGTGCAGAGCATGAACCCACATGTGCAAGATGAGGGCCAATGAAAACATTGAGGAAGATGTTGATGGCTTGCGGGAGAGATTTGTTATCAGCTAAAATGTAGATTCCATCTTCAGTTACCATGTGTTCTATTAAATTAAAAACATGTGTAACAACTACTTACACATATTTAGGTATTTATTCTGAAAAGGACCAAACTTTGTGTGATCAGCTTCTGCTTCATGCTTTATTGTTGCATCGGCTTTTGAAAAAGAGCTTGAAAGAAAAATGCTGTACAAACCGGTTTCCACAATGGAATGTTCTCTTTGGGAAAGCAAGCAGTAATACTGCTGAATCCGATAGGACTAGAAGTACTGCCAGGGAAAAAAACGTATTAAGTCGCGGAATTTCTGCTGAGTCACAAATCACACCATCTGAATATAATTCTGGTACTGCGTGTAGGTCACAGATTATCCTTTAATTGTGTAAAACAAAGCAAAGGGAGGGAGTGTGTGGGTGAGAAAAACGCATAAAGAAAGAAGCGAGTAAAGGGAAGAGAGAGGGAAAGGGAAAAAAGTCGAACCAACAAAGACAAGAGAGGAAAAAAGGAAAAGGAGGCACCGCAGATTGAAAGCTTGAAACACTACTGTTCAAACCTAAACAAAGCAAAAAAAGTAGCAAATCACAGCAGATCGGATAAAAACAGTGGGCAAGTTTCACAAACTGGAATACACAATTACAAACATCTAAATCTCTTGTTACACCCCGAGAGAGAGAGAGAGAGAGAGAGACACACACCATGGATTGATGGATAAGCAAGGAACCCAAAGGTAACACATACCATGACACACGACACATATTGAGACATGCTGGTTAAGTGGACTGATTAGCAGAAACTGGGTAGAGGGAATGGTGGGTTAGTTCACTTTATTAAAAGCAGGAGGCTTTGGAGGACTGGAGACAGTGCTTTAATTCATTTATTCGCGGCAAACTATGCAGGGAACAAGGGTGAACCATGATACACTTTTAAAAATGGCATCATAAATCATTATTCTGCCCAGTTTGATCGACTTGATATCCTTCAGACCTCTTCTAAGAGCTCGCTGAGATATAGCAACAAAAAATAAATTGTCTGAACTTTTACACAGCACTACTTCTATTCCAAGCATGACATCAAACACCTTATTATTTACGAAATTTGCAAAGTATTTTCCAACACAAGGACACCATAACACCTTATTGGGTATTTTACAATTCCAAGATGGTAACAGCACCACTGGATGATGGACGTGCAAGGATACAATTGGTCCTTTCAGAAATCGGAAAGGAAACAGGCATTGTGGTTCTCCCATAAATTATGTAGAGAAAAATCGCTCTGTAAAAAATTAGAAAGAACCTGGCGTAAGTCTGATCTCCAGTCAGAGAAAGAAATCTTTTTTTTTTATTTCAACAAATTTTCAAGGCAGCATCCAATATGTATCCAAAAAAAAAAAATACACCCTGGCGCAATTAACTGAAGCTGGGAACTCAAGGAAACAGCTATACACTATTCTCAAATCTTTTACTTCTCCTGAGGCCTGCAATAATCGTATCCCTGCCTCCCAGACCTTATGCGGCAATCTTTTTTAATTATTTGTTGACGAGGTTGGAAAAAATCTATGGTACTTTTCCTAGTAGGCTAGGCGTCAGTGACATTCTCACTGTACCCCATATAGAGTCCAGAGCAGGAAACGTGCTGGCCTGTTTTCCTCCCCTACAGGACTCCAAAGTAGAAGAATTGCTGAAAAAGCAGCAAAAGCAGGTTCTCCCAGTGGTATAATGCCAGCAAAATGGTTTGCCTTATCGGTGTGGCCTCTTGCCTCTCCCATTGGCTCACTTATTAATTATTCACTGAGTGAGTCCACAGTACCCCGGGCGTGGAAAGCTGCACAAATGTTACCAATTATTTTAAAAAAGCAACTTAGCACCTTCAGAACTGTCCAACTATTGCCCTACCTTTCTCCTTCCTCCTATGAGCAAACTTATGGAGGGACATATCAATGCGCAGCTCATGAAATTCATGGAAGCTCAGCCATGCTTGGATCCCTCACAATTCGGCTTTCGCCCGAAACGGCCCTGCTTGATGTCACAGTCGCTATTAAGCTGGCCCGAGATAAGGACTAAGCTATAGCCCTAGTGCTGCTGGATTTATCCACAGCTTTTGACACTGTAGCACATCATAGACAGCTACAAAGATTAATGAAAATTGGCGTTTGGGGGGGGCTGCCTTTCAGTGGCTTTCCAGCTTCCTGGACAACGCACTCAAACTGTGAACCTGAGGAATTTTCACTCCTGAGCGAAACCTCTGAATAAAAGGGGGCCACAGGGTTCTTGCCTTAGTCTCACATTATTTAATATATACATGGCTCCCCTGGCAAAGATCATCAGAGATCACAGCATTGTCCCTGTTTCATATGCAGATGACACGCAGCTCTTGTTTCCATTTGAAAACAACTCGGATGTTACAAAGCAGAAGTTTGCAGAGGGCATGCGTGCAATCTCCAACTTAATGTAAAAGAAATTTCTCCAATTGAATGGCAACAAAACCGAAGTCCTCCTCTTTGGCAAAGCTCAACTTCTCTGGTCCCCAGAGTAGTGGCAGGCAAAATTAGGCCCTGCTCCTGTTCCTACCAACAAGGCTAAAAAGGTAGGCGTGCATTTGGACCCTTCTCTAGCTATGAAGGAGCAAGTGGCAGGCGTGACCATTTTGGTTTACTCAATCTATCAGTCAATCAATACATTTGTAAAGTGCACTACTCACCCGTGAGGGTCTCAAGGCACTGGGAGGGGGGGTGCTGCTACTGCTCGAATAGCCAGGTCTTGAGAAGCCTCCTGAAGGTTAGTAGGTCCTGGGTCTGCCGTAGGAAGATGGGTAGGGTGTTCCAGGTCTTAGCGGCGAGGTGGGAGAACAATCTGCCGCCGCTGGTCGCTCTTCGGATGTGGGGGGCGGTGGCGAGGGCGAGGTCGGCAGAGCAGAGCTAGCGGTTCGGGTTTTACTAAAACTCCTACGGAGAGTATTCAATCTTCTACCCCTATCGGCATGCAAGACCCTGCTCCAAGCCTAGGCAGTTAGTAGAATGGACTATTTTAATGCACCTTTGGGTGCCGCGAACGAGGGGACACTAAATAGGTTCCAGGTATTGCAGAATACGGCAGGTGGACTGGCTTTAAATGAACCACCCAGAACTCCTTCCTGGCCATTACTAAAAAGCCTACATTGGCTTCCTAGTCGGAGTCGAATCAAGTTTAAAATGTGTTGTTTGATTAAAAAAACTCTTAATGACAGTGGACCCAGGTACATGACCATTAGTCTTGTCCCCTATCATTCCAACAGACAGTTACGTTCTAGTGGAAAGGCTTGGCTTGTGGTACCCCGGATTAACAAGCTCTGTGCGGGTGGCATAGCCTTTGCCTACGTAGCCCCGCGCCTCTGGAACAAACTCCCCTTTGTGTTATGTGTGTGTCCTGACTTGCCTAAATTCAGAAAACTACTGAAAACCAAACACTTTTAGGCTGACTAGCTTTCCACCTCTTTGTTTTTATGTTTCGCTGCTAGCACGGGGATACCCCTGAAGGGGTGAGTCCTCCACTTTACAAACCCCTCATTCGATCATTCAGAATAGCATATGACAATATCAACTCACTCTATCTCTTTAAACTGAATGCACTATTGCAATATGGGGGCCACTTAACACCCAAAGATGTCTTAAGAGTTACCACTCTGAGGACACCATTAAATTACTGCAGGTTTTAGATTCAGTATTTGAAATGTGAGAGAATTTGCTGATGTTTTGCATGTGGGAGGACTCGATTGAGATGCAACAAAGACCACTACCCACCCACCCACTGTTACTCAACTTCATTCCCCACGCTGCACTTTGATGAAACGGCTAAACCTGCACCATACATCAACAGCCTGCATTCCACCCCATCTGTCCATAGGAAGACACTGAGGCGGAGCTCGAGCCAGTGCTCCCAACAAACACAGACAATGCCCAGGGTTATCCACTGCAGGGCCGCAGGTATGTAGAGTCTGTGTAGCCACAGAACGTCTCCACATGGACACATCTGATTCTGCACTGGTGCAATCACCACATACTTGTGCAACAGTGAGAATCTGAATGACTGTCACAGTCAACCGGCGGCTGTTGATGATGGACAGGCCAAGCTTACACCAGCCAGAAGGAGAGAGGGTAAGGCACTCTGCTGCTCTGTTGGGTTTCATTAGATCAGTGACAATGCTCAAGCCTTCTCTATCAGCGCTACAATTAGAAATGTCTGGCCCCAGTTAGTACATAAGCAATGATCAATGGAAAATATTTTGTGTCATTTTAAATCGGGGAACCTAGATATGCTCAAAGGCAAAGTGATCCAGCACAGGTGCCAAGCAGACTATCACCAACTGGTCACATGTACATACATACAAAGAATATACAAAGGAAAAATTTGGCATGCGTTATACCTTTCCTAAAAGCATTTGACTCAAACTGCTTTGAGGAAAAGATAATATGATATACTTAGACCAATGTCCTCGCAAACTACCATCTGTAGGTGATCTGGTTCCTTTGCCCCCCTACAAAAAAAAAAGAAAATCTATATATAAGCCTCAAAATGGTTGCCTAGGGCTCGGTTACAGACGCACTCGAACTCGAAGCACAAGGACTTTGGTGATTAGAAACACACACACAAAAAAAACAATGGTATGAAATCTAGGGGCTCTCATATGGCCACAGTCACAACAAGTGGGCAAAGCCGCAAAATTGCGAAAGATGGAAAAGAAAGCCAAACAGACGAGCAGAGAGATAAGGAAACGAGAGACGGACTTCGATGGCGTGCATGTGTGTGAGAAGGACAAAGTGCAAGGAATGAGATGGAAACAGAGAGGGGCTGGGTGACCCAAGGCTTTAAGGGGAATGGAAAAGTTCAGGAGGTCTAAAGGTGGAGGGTGGTCAACGAAGAGCGAGGGCATTCTTTCCAAGAGCGGTTTTCTATGTAATCAGCTGCATGGCTTAAAGCATGCAAACTAAAATCCTGTCCCTCACACAGTATGCCTACACCCTGAGTAGTATTTGAGTGCCTCTTGGAGAGCCTGCTGCTATGGGTCTTCGAGTGTCCCAATCACTCCTGTGCTGCCTTCACACCACCTTCCTCCTTGGCCTCTCTGTAAGACACTCACCGCCTTTTTCAAAGCAAATCTTTCTGAACTCCTCCATCTGCATATTTGACACTTCATTGCTTTCCTCACCCAGACCCTATTTTCACTTTCTCCTTCTGCACCTATTTCCTAACAGTTTCTTCACTTCGGCATCCTCCACATATTAACCTGTAAGTACTTAATTTTCTTTTACTTTCATAGTCAATATATTTCAACAACTTTAAGGCCCCTTCACTTTCAAATGGCACATGCCCCCATTACTCTGTTCAGATGCCAAGGATTGGATGGGCACGTATTTTGAACCTTTATTACTGATGGACAGGAACTATGAGATGTTCGCGCTGCCTTCAGACTCAACCCCGGAGACACCAATCATGGCCTGTAATAAACTCCCAGAACCTGAACTCACACATAAAAAGCTGCTCACAGATTAATATTTTACATGAAAAAAACAACAGAACGACAGAATATTGGGAAAAGCTAACATTCTGAGAGTGGCAAATTAAGGACGAAATGTAAACGGGAGCTACCTCACTGGCATGAATTACATTAATCGCCTTAACAATCATTGTCAAAGTGTCGTAGCTGATAAACTGATCAATATGTTCCCTGTATATCAATATAAAATCCAATAAAGGCCGGATTTAAAGTCAATTTTTAATTTATCCGGGGCTGACACCGGGGCGGGCCCGATACACTTAATCCTCAGAGGTGACCTTCAACAACATCAGAACACGAGGTGGAATGAACGTCATACATGTTTTAAGTGAGCCAGAGTGTGACTAGGGGGGCGCATCTCGATTAATTCTCGGAAACCACAGCACAATGCGGACATGCTGCAAGGTCGCAGCGCATTCCAAGGACAAAATGGCCCGGTCCTCGGAAACACGAGCAAGCCACAGGACGGAAAGTAGATCCGGGAAAGGATAATAGGTTGGAGTTGTTTGCAGTCGGCGGGGTTCTCGGTCTGCCCTCCTCACACTCTGCAGAGGGCGGCGCGCGCGCGGCAGCCGGCATCAGCTGAGAAGAGAGCAGTGGCGCGCGCTGTGATCCCGAGAGCTGTCTGAGAGTTACCCTCGTGAGACCAGGCTCTGCCGCTGCCAAGTGGCACGGGTTATTTCTCCCTCCCTTCCAAGTCCCACTGACGTGCGCTGGCTCTATGGGTGCCCTCTTTACCCTTCGACGAGTCTTCGCTGTTGGTTCACGACACCTGGAAGACTTCCCGTTGTATTGCTTGCCCCTTCCTGCATGGATATACAGCTGCTGCAAAGGTGCCTTCGTTCATAAGTGTTCTGTAGATGCCTGGTATAGCAGCGACGTGAGCTTTCCGTGTCCCCCCGGGGTACCATCCTTTATGTGTTGCCTCCTTGTATCTTTCTTTCACCAGTGCCAATGCAATATATTTTAGTTCATTTATGTCCAGTGCTTTAAATGCGCCGGTACGTAGTACCGGCACTTTTTTTGGGGGAGAGGGAGAGTACCCACACTTCTGAAGAAAAACGTAATACTTTTCATTGGAGAGTACCGGCACTTCTCACAAACAAGTAGGTACTATGGTACTGGGTACCTGCACTTCTATTACTTGTCCATTTCAAGCACTGTTTATGCCCCATTTACTTATGAGATTCAAGCGTTTCGTTGTTGCCCCCTATTTCACTGAAGACCTCTCCTCCCCCCCCCCCACACACACACCACAGTGTGAGTTCTAGGATTTTGGGGGGCCCTCATGCAATGTGCATATAAAGTAACACATTCCGTGCCTTTTGCATCTAAATAGACCACGCTGCGCCTGAACTCCTTTGTGCCGCCCTCACCCACCTCTTCTAGGGTTGAAGTCCCTTCCTCTCAAGCCAACTGCCAGCACCAAACTTTCCCATGTCACAACGGGGGAGGGTGTGAGAGTTGCTGATCATCTGAATGGGTTAAAACTGCGAGCGCTAGACTGAGAAATGGGCGCCGTGGCGCCTCCCAACGAGCGGAAGGGCTTGAACCTGCAGAACGTGTATCGGGAGAGCCGCGGTGGCCGGGCCTGGCACCGGGACACTTGTTGGTGAGCTGCCCGCCGCGGGCCGTGGGCAGCTGCAACACCAGATAGGGGTATCATTGTAAACGCGTTGCCCCTGCTGCCCGTGACATAGTTACATTCTTGCCACTTCTCTAGAGTGCTCTAGATTCATTGATGCCAGTAACATACGTGCCCAAACCCCGATGAATGCAATAGTCTTCGAATTTGCAAGGCAAAAATGGCTAAATTTTAACTTCCATCCGATTTAAACTCGTTATGGTTCAATTAAATTTTCACAGGCAAATTACATTTCCTTGATTCTTCAAAATCTCCCTCTTTTCTATTCACTAATGTTGGCATCTGTGTGCCCACCTACCTGAAGTGCCATTTTTAACAGCTACCTCTATGCCCATGATCAGTGCCTGAAATGGAAAAATAGAATTGCAGGTACTCTGTATCAGAGTACCGGCTTGTTTCTGAGAAGTGCAGGTACGCTCAAATTAAAGGTAGTGCAGGTACCATCCTTCTCAAAATCAAAAAGTGTAGGTACTCAGTACCAGGCCATTTAAAGCACAGCCTATCACCTGGTACAGTTGTATCTAGGCCTCCCTTGTAGGTGAAGAGCCATCTTTTAGTAGAGGCTGCCCCTGAAGGAGACTGGCGCCATAACGACCGCAGTGGACCCAAAAACACTGGTATGGGCCACCGTCGTGTGTCTAATAACAAGGGGGGGGGATCAGTCCCAACCCCCTACCCAGGCCAATGCTGCGTGCCAAAGTTGGCACAAAAATACCAGGCCAGGTGATATTTTGAACCCCCCCAATGGGGGGGGACACCGCAACATGCTGGACAGGGACATTGGGGAGCTATAAACACTGCGCTGCCCCTGCACAGGCTTCTTTCGGCCACCACCACTCCCTCCCCAGGTCAGGGCTTTACGCCAAAGCTGGCGCAAAAATACCCGGCGAGTAGCTGGCCAGGTGAGGTTTTGAACCCCTCAATGGGGGGACGCTGCCACATGTTGGAAGGGGACAATGCAGGGCTATAAACACCACGCTCCCCTGCACAGGCTATTTTCAATAGCAGAGTCAGTGCACAGATCTACAGTTCGAGGCCCACCCACCTACACTGAGCAGAATCAGCATTGTTGCAGTGCTGACAGCAGGGGAAGCGGATGAAAAGGGGCACATTTGTTGGATAAAGAGGCACACTGGCAGGGCTGTGCGCAGGAGGAGGGCCACTTACCTGGGGATGTCTTCCGGCAGAGTGAGAAGGCCAAAGGGGAGAAGAAAGTGGAGCACAGCACTCGCAGCCTAGACCGCCGGAAGCCAGGGCACGAAATGGACAGACAAACTGGACAGGCAAGGTAGCGCTTTGGGGCCTAACTTCAGTAAGAGCCCATCCCACCACGCAATCGGAAGAAAACTAACAAGGAATTTTATGACCCCATAAAACGGCATGTATGATGGCATACACAATCAAAAAAGGTGTCACAAATATGACAAACCGATAACAGAAAGTGATTGTGATGTGTCAGAGAAGATTTAGGATTGTCATCCATGGGTGATTTATGAGTGGCCACACACGATTTATGAGCCTAGCAAATGATTTACCACCTGTCAGCGGATTGATTTATGACCTGTCAAGCTTATGATTCATGCCCTTGTCAAAGGTAATTTATAACTCCATACCGTTGATTGGTGGCCTGTCAGATTGATTTATGACGGGATACTGTGATGCATATAAAAGGATGCAAGTATTTTATACATGTTAAAAGGATTACCTGCGACCAACATTTACCTCGAGAAACAAGACATCGGTCTGGCAAACCTTTAAAAAATGTATGCGAGTGATATGTGATATGCATGTACAGGTTGGAGTGGGCCTAGTGCGAGGGTTATGCTGTTAGCTCTCCCTCTGTGACCTACCAGACTTGGAGAGATACTTTCTTCACTCTGTGAAGTGCCTAATCTTGGTTTTAGAGTGTCTCCCAGCGCCTCGACATAATTGCAACCATCCCTGGTTTTTCTGTACTGTACAGCGCCTAGTTTTGTTTGTAACCTCTCTTCCTGTGACCTGAGATAGTTTCACAGCTACTACTCTCTATGAAGGGCCATGTTTCGGCTGTTACCTCTCGCCCTTTGACCTCAGAGGACCTGTCCCCTGTCTTTGGCAAGCGTCTCTTTTGGCTGTTTCTTCTCTCCTCCATGTCATCTGCCACGTATGCCTCTTTTATATGCGGCACGGCGAGGTGATTATATTGCTGTCTGTCCTCCTGTGAAGTTCCACAGTTCCTCTCGTGCCCTCTTCGATGTGAAGTGGTACGGGTCGGATACGAGGTGGTACAGGTCGGATGCGAGGTGGTACAGGTTGTGAGGTGGTACAGGTCGGATGTGAGGTGGTACGGGTCGGATGTGAGGTGGTACGGGTCGGAGGTGAGTTGGTACGCGTCGGAGGTGAAGTGGTATGGGTCGGATGTGAGGTGGCATGATTATTTCATCGCTCTCCCTGTGAAGTGCCAGGACGCTGCTACCCCGGTGGTACGGTCAGCTCGCACACCTTGCTCACATGTAGAGTGACACAGGAAGCGCAGCGCGGTCCCCTTGTTCCCGCCCCCATTATACCAGGCGATGAGGGTTAAGTGGGGAAGGGGGCGCGGCGGTACCCCTGCCCTCACCCTCGGCAAGAGAAGAGGCGGCATCGTGTATAGATATACCTGCTTCGTCGGTTGTGGCGCTCAGGCAGCGGAGGGCGGCTGTGGAGAGCAGCAGCAGCAGGGTTGGCAGCGGTGACCCCGGGAGGCGCATGGTAGCGGTGGGTGTCTGTCTGGGCGGGCAGGTCGGACAGTGAAGGTTGCAGTGACTCGGCTCCCCTGGCTTCCTGTCTGAGTCACTGAGACTCCGGAGAGAACTGCGCAAACAGGCGCCTCCCCCAGCTTTTATAGCACCGCGGCAAACCCCTCCCTCCTCCCCTGGACCTTTTCATTAATAATTCAAGGTTGGTGCTGCGCTCCCGGGCAGGCTGCCGAAGCATCGTCTCACTCTTCCTCGGTTCAACAAACGACCTATAGGGACCCAGAAAACGTCACCCTCTGCGTGCCTTCCTCGTGGGAGCCCTGTCACAGACAGCTTTGACATATTACTTGGATTTCCGAAGAACAACTATCTAAGAGAGTAGACTTCCTTGGCCGAATATCAAAACTCCTTTAGTTGGCGAACTGGCTGCATTAAAATATTAAAATGGTGCTTGCTCAGAATTCCTTTTACCACCTTACCTTGCTATGGAAGCAGGACTCTGGAAGTGTAATGTGTGACATGAGCTCTTGTGCACACTCTGCCCAGGACTTTTATGTGGACTGGGTCCCCCCATAGACCCGTTAGTAACTAAACAAGCATATGCAAGGCAATAGGTCTCGCAACAGCGAGATTTTAAGCTATTGGCATGGTGAATAATAATGCCTTTTAATTATATGCTTTTCGAAGCAACACCTATATAAAAGACATTGTTATTTGTAACGGTAAAGCCATGTTAATGTGTTGCTTTGTTAATTTGTTGGCTCGCCCAACTCTACCTAGTGTATGCAAGAAATCATGGACCCTGGATAATCTTCAGTTTTGCTCGTTAGCTCTTTTGTAAATATGCAGTCAAGGAGTCCTGGAACTGTTTTTCATCTCAATCAGTACTTCTTGCATTTATTTCCTCACGTGAACAATATCTACCCATGATTACCACATCTACCATGAGAGTGTCATGTCTAAAGAGGCCAGAAGCATGTTAAAATCATGTCAGGTATTTGTTAAAATGTTGGGATTGTTTTTTTCGCGAAATTAGTTCCTGACGTGTGCTTTTTCCTATCCAACTGCAGGAGAGGCAATCATTTTCTCGATGTTGCTACTCTTAACAAGTACAACAATTTAAACCTTATGTTGAAATTAAGGGCTTCAATTGATAGTCAATCTTTTTTCTATACTTCCTTCTGAACTTGTTCGATGGTTTGGATCCACACTTATTTTTAATACCTTGAATTTATTATTAGTTTGTGCTTTCCACCCCTGCTCAGTCTGTGATGGGTAACAACACAAAAGGGTTACAAGTTAACATTGAGAACTATGAGGTTTCAATTCTAACTATCCTTTGGTTTCCTGCTGCCTTATATGTTGACATTGCCCGACATTATTAATCACACTCACAACATTAATATAATTCATCCTCTGCGTTAAACAAATAAACTCCCGGGCTCAGTCTGAACTATAATTTAAAGAAACATTCCTAAGCAGATGTAAACTAACTGGCATTGCGTCCTAGTAGTGGTAAGCAAATGCTACATCGAGCCTGTAGACTGAGAATGCGTGAATGACTCGCCTGACTGCTGCCACTACAGTGCTAGGGGAGTGTATTCTGCCAGGCTGGGCGCTTTACCGCTTGGATTCTCTTGAGGTGCGTCTTGGGGTTGAAGCTCTATGGTTGGTTGGCACGGGGGTCTGAAGGGGCACAGGCTGCAATATCAGGCCCCTGTTAAAGGTTGTGCCTGAGACTCCCAAACAGCATCGGTAGTTTATTGACTCTTTGTAGCGATTCTTCCAAAACTTCTTTAGGATAGCCTCTTTGAGAATATTTTATCACTTGATCATTAAAAGACTCTTGTAGGATTTCTGGATCTGAGGTTATTCTTTTCAGTCGAATGAATTGAGATGTAGGAAGATGTTTTTTCAATGTCTCAGGATGGAAACTTTGGAATAAAAGACTGGAATTTCTGTCTGTCGCTTTTTTGTACACTTTAGTGTGTAGTTTATGATTTTCAATATTAATTTGAACGTCAAGGAATGTTATGGAGTTCTCGCATTCACTGCAGTAAGTCTCTACTCTTTGTGAGCATTGACTTTTTCACTCGTTTAAGCATCTGTAAGCACAGGCAAGGTATAGTTCTCTAATACTTGCGACCTTTTCGAGCACTTATCCCATATCACCAACCCTATCTTCATGACATAAGTTTTATCAGCCTTGTTCGTTACCTTCACCCAGTCCTAGAGTATTTATTTCACCTCCATCACCTTTTTACTCCAGCGCACCTTTTTGGTATAGGGTCCACGTTCTTGAATGTACCATAGTGAATTTAATTTATTATTTATATCTGAATGCTAAGGCCCTGTATTTGTTTTCTTCTTAACAGACCCCTGACGAAGGGTCATGGTATAAGACACGAAATGCATTGGGTATAGTGAACTATCAATCCATCATGATGAAGTGATTTATGATATGAAAGAATTAAATTTGAAGGATAAGCCTTTTGCTCATTAAAGAAGGCATTGAAGAAATAACAGATTACGTGTTGTTTTTTGAAAATTATAAACCCATAGAAGAAACCTCCCACGTTTCAAGTTGAACAAGCGCATCCTTTAGTGATAAGATTATCACACAACGGCATCACCCTTGTGAGCCCCTGTATAGTGTACACTAGGTACCCAGGGCATAGGTGTACCCTAGGCCTACCAGGGGCTGCAGCATGTATTGTGGCACCCCTGGTTTGCCTTCCAAACTGACACCACAGGTCTGTATACAGAGCCTGGGTAAGGTGGTGTAATCACCCCTTACTTAGATATAGTAAACCTGTATCTATCTATATATATAGACACATATGCACTTATAAGTCACTCCTATGGCAGGCCTTAATAATCCTGGAGGCAGAGTGCTTGGTTTTATGTGAGAGGGTGCACTAGCATGAGCTGAGCCCCTCTGCAGCTTTCGGAACCATCTCCTTATAGCTGTTCTATGATATAGCCATACCATATACCACTGGTTCCCAAACTGTGCGCCGCGGCACCCCGGTGCGCCGTAATGAGGTGCCAAGGGCGCCGCGTGCACAATGTGGGAAATTGCTACCAACGGCCCTCAGCCGTCCGTGATTCGGCGGGCATGGCTTGGACGAAGTTTAATGCGCAAATGAAGATAACAAATCCAGCAATCACAGAAAAAAATCAAAAACACATAAAAGACCCAACTCTTAAAACACTTACAAGCAAAACTGTAACGAAAATAACTCAGATGAACAGCCCCGAAAATGATGCTACAGGGAATCTTCCTTTGTTTGGCATCTTGGCCTCAGCAGAAAAGGAGTCCCAGAGAAAATGATGCAGGAAGTGTTTTGCATAACAAACCACAAGCCAAGAATAAAGCTGAGAAAAATGTAAGACCGTATTCGTTCTCCCACATTCGAAAAAAGTGAGTAAATATAAATAAGTTCCCAAATCTTCATACTCCAGCTCGGTTTTAAGAACCAGTTGGCCAAGCTCCCCTCTTCTTCCAATTCTAGGCTAGATTTTAAGAGCCAGTGGACTAAGCACACGTTTTTGAAAGAGGAGTCTTCATCATCAACTTCATTCAGTTTTACTGACTAAAAACCATAAACGTACATGCTATGACAAAATCTCAAAATCATTGTTTGTGATTAAACAGAATAATATATACATCTAATTCAAATATATACATACAGACTCTGTATCAAATTCAGCATATATTGACAGACACCAGACAACTATAAAACAGCTCATAATATTTTCAGGTGTCTGTCCAGCCACCCTTACCATAAAGAGTACAACATACTTCCCAAAGTTCTTTCTAATATTTAAGGCATGACGGATGGAAGTGCAAACTTTCAAACAAACCTCGTCTGACTGTATTTGCTGCAAAAAAGAATACATTGTCTAAGTGCATATTTCATTAATAAAGGTTTCATGAAATCAGTTTAAGGTCTATCATAAAAGAGACAAAAAATCATGGGTTGTGTGATGGAACAACACATTCTGTTGTGATGCATGTCTTTACCAGCCATGCGTTACAATGTGAATGCCTTTACCAAGTATAACCTTTACCACGCTTGCTTTTACAATGTATTTTGTTGTAAAGCATGTATAGTAAAGGCCTAAGCATGATAAATGTTTTCCCTAACCCTTGCAATCAGTCCTCAAGCCTGTTCCTGGGCCTCCCCCACCCTGTCCTTTACATGGGGCCTGTCACTGCACATCACCATTACATTAAAGTGGCAGCGTCTTGAAACACAACTAAAGTTGACGCCACGAATGCCTGGGTCAGCACCAGACTCGCAAGCTCCACAGCACACTTACAAACACGCTCTCACTCATGCTCATTTCAAACTCACTCACTCACACTCTTTCTCACTTCCATACTCACACTGATTCAGTGCAATGCACTATCACTTTCACCACTTGCCCTTATTCTCAGTCTCACTCATTCTAAGTCACAATAGCAGTCATTCACTCCTGTCTCTCACTCACTTTCAATCACACACATCATTTTGCTGCTGTCTCCACGCAGGGTCTGCCGTGCCCTTGAACTCTTCCCCGCATCATTGGAAAACTGCTCGCGGAACCCGCTGCGCGGGTCCCGCTTCATTTGGGGCTGCCTCTGAAGGTTACTATTGGTGGAACATTGCCTCTGGGTGCTTGGACGTGCAGGGCTGCGAGCGTGTTGCGGGCGCAGGACTACAAGTCCCAGGAGCGCCCTCAACCCCCAATTGTCACCAGCTGGGACGCTCTCCCTGCAGGCTCCTCCCTGGTTCACCATCGTGGTAAAAGCTGCCTCTTCTGCTTCACCGGCGGATTTCTTCATTTTGCTGCTGTCTCCACGCAGGGTCTGCCGTGCCCTTGAACTCTTCCCCGCATCATTGGAAAACTGCTCGCGTAACCCGCTGCGCGGGTCCCGCTTCGTTTGGGGCTGCCTCTGAAGGTTACTATTGGTGGAACATTGCCTCTGGGTGCTTGGACATGCAGGGCTGCGAGCGTGTTGCGGGCGCAGGACTACAAGTCCCAGGAGCGCCCGCAACCCCCAATTGTCACCAGCTGGGACGCTCTCCCTGCAGGCTCCTCCTATTCCTTTCTAGCTAGCATATCTATGGCTGGCGAGTCCCGCTGCGCGGGAGCGCGCGGGAGGGCGCCGGGAGAAGCCCGGGACAAGGGCGGGACCGTCTGTGGCCGTCAGGGGCCGAAGGAGGCCGGGCTGGGCCACCCCACTGACATTTACCGGACTGGTATTTTGTTTTGTTGGTTGTGTTTGTAACCTAACTTGCTTCTTTTTTTCTTGAAGGGGTAGGAGGTTCTATAGCATGGCTTTTTCTACAAACACTCCTACTTTGTTGCCCTCTTTGAACGAGACAGGGGCTGCTATCATGGGCCCCCTGGACACCTATTTTAAACGACTGCCCCAAGATATTGATAGGGAAATTGCCCTGGCAGAAAGACGTGCGGGACGCTGGTTGTCCATTGAGCTTCTAAAAACCTCTGTTGTTAAACGTCCCTCTCAAAATCTTCCATCACTGGTCACGCCTTTATCATCTATCACACTGCCTGTTGCACAGGAAATCCCACACCTTTCTCCCCCAATTTCTGAGCCATCGGTTATTTTACCTTTGGAAATAGAAACCTCTACTTTGCCTGTAACCCCTCCTAGTGTTCTTACCAATCAATTCACTGAGCAGCAACCCACAGTCCAACCCAGTGCTTTAATACATGTTGCAAAACCTAAACCTTGTTCTAAAAGGAAAAGGAGTGTAGTTCCAAAGAAATGTTATGCTCCAAAACCTCCAAAAAAATATAGGAAATTAGGAATATGTACACGACCTCGTGATATTGCTGGGAGTAATCCTAGTGGGCCACCAATGGGCGAGGGAGAAGTTGTTCCATCAGGCTTAGAGCCCATAGTAATAGCATCCCCTGGGACACCACCATCTAACCCGCCACTGTTCTCGGAGTTAGAAAAATTAATACGGTCCCTCCTGAACCCCTTTGAAGACCGACTTAAAAAGCTAGCTGACCAGCTAGACCATCTAGAGCAGGCCAGTCTAGATAACTTCTTTTCAACAAAATCATTAATTAAGTCCTATCTTAAGACGGGTGAGAGTAGGAATCCTCAGCAACTTGCTGGGCGAGATGAAAGTGCCCCCACGGTTGAATTCCATCCTCCCGTGGCTAGTATTGTAACTGGCCCACAGGGAAAGGGACAAAGCCGCAAGACTACCACCGAATCGCCAGCTATCCCAAGCAAAAACAATGGTGGGAAAACTAAGCTCCCCGATACGGTGGTTAAAAGTAGCAAGGAATGCCCAAAAAATGTCACCTCTACAAGTAATGTTATTCAACACTTACCAAGTACCCTGATAGCTTGTCAGGGTCCTGTGGTTGGTGATAATAGTAATTCTTGCAAAAATAGTGTTGTAACAAATAAGTCCCATGCTTCTCAAGTTCAAAATAAGGTTGGTTCTGTAAGTGGTGGCAATGACAGCTCTAGGAAAAATAATGCTTCCTTGGTGTCAAAAAATGTTCCCATTTCACGCCCTGTTGTTCTAGAAACAAGTCGACCAACACCCTGTGTGACAAAGCCTCCACCTAGGATACCCCCCATAAATCTTACCCCGGATTCCGATCCCTATGTGGCTGTTTTTACCAATGTTCCACCTCTATTGGTAGGCCAAAGAGAAACCTTCCAGATGTTAAAAAATAAGGTCATGCACTGGTTAAGGGTTAATAGACCATTGCCCGGGGAAGTGGATGGTTTGATTATCGGGGTAAGAAGGGCTAATTGGATAGGATGTACTCCGAAAAACCTGGGGGGAGAATGCATTATAATCAATTTTGAAGATCCACGGGTGGTAGGATTGATCACGAGGCCAGGTTGGAGCACTAGCAGTGGTGGGATTGGTATTGTGGATCTCACCTTTTTTTACCCAAGACCAATTGGTGCTCATTTTGGTGGGAATAGCGATCTAGGGAGTTCCAGCTATCCACCACCGACAGAGAATATCCCTTTTAATGTACCTTTTCTACGACCAAATTTTTGTTATGGTCAAGTTTATAATTCTTATGATGGGATGAAAAATTTGGGGTGGGGCTGTTGACGAAAGTCGGGTGATTTCCTGAAAATTGGGGGCAATATGGCTAGGGGGGATATATCCGAGAATTTTGTGGCATCAACCTTGGACGCAATAGCGTGTCCAAAAGAAGTGACTATTGATGGGAAGAATGTGAATTGGAGTGGGGGCAGTAGGGTGTGTATGGAAAGTTTGGGGGTGAAGAATCGTCCATATTAAATACCACTGTTATCCAGGGAACTGATGTTAACTCTGTGGATATTGCTGTAGACCAGGAAGGTAATTGTGAGAGTCTGGCCAACCTTCCACCTATGCCAGCCATTGAGGCGGGAACCAGTGATGGCCCTAGCCCGGGGAGGTTTTTCTCGTGGAATATCGCGGGGCTAGGTACTAGACTTTTGTCCCAAAATTGGATAGATTTTGTCAACGGGTTTGAAGTGTGTCTATTCCAGGAGACATGGGCTTGCGATTCCATCTTCCTCCCAGGCTATTTACATTTTTCTATTCCAGCGAGTAGAGGCCCTAGGGGTCGACCTATGGGAGGTTTAACAGTTTGGGTCAAGCAAAGTTTACAAATCAAAATAAAAGTGCTTGACCTGGGTTGCAAGGATATCCAACTGATAAGAATGGCATCGGATAAGGGGGGTGTGATAGATATATACAACATTTATGCTAGGGGTACCAATACCGGGAATTCTCCTACCCTAGAGGCCCTGTCCACTTTCCTTGAATCACAGTCCATGGGAAATAGAGTGGTAGTGGCTGGCGATCTTAATAGGACCTTCGAACCGTTGGAGAATACGGAAAATCCAATAGGGCAAGAGGAAGATGTCCAATGGGGTGTCCCGAATCTAAATCTGGCACCGGTCAAACGGTGGACGAAAGACATATTGCTATTAAATGCATTATGCTTGAAATATGGGTTGAGGGCCCTTAATGGAAGGACAAAGAGCGACCAGGGAGGCGTTTGTACATTCGACAATGGTCATAGTAAAAGTAGAATAGACTATGTCATTTGTAGCCTTAATTTATGGCATGGGATACGTGATATGGAAATAAAGGGTAGATTGGAAAGCGATCATATTCGGCCACGCCAGACAAGTCACAATCGCGTGGTGAAGTATTACCTGCTATGACCAATGACATGCGTAGAGTCAAATGGCCAAATGTGCTGGCGAATGTAGTGTCCATGGACTATATAAGTTCCGAGGTGGATACTGCAATCGCCGCCATGGAGATAGCAAATCCCGTAATTCCTGGGTCCGCTTTAACGACAGCCATACATGATAAATTCTTTTCCCTTTTAAAACCACATTTCATGAGATTGACCAAGGCAAATAGAAAAGCCCCACCCAAAATGGCTAGGTGGTTTAATAAGCAGTGCAGGGTAGCTAGATTGGAACTGGGTAGAGCAACCAGAAGTAGGGACAGGGTTTTGATTGGTCTAGCCAGGAAACACTACAATGTTAGTATCCGCCAGGCTAAGAAAAAGTGGGACGAAGAATATTGGGACGAATTGCTGGAGGCCTCCGGGGCAAGGGATTCCAGACTTTTCTAGAAAATTGTGAAGTGGGGCCGAGGTGGTACCCCAAATAACCCAGATAACAGCGTTGATGAGGCTTCCTAGGTTGAGTATTTCAAACCCCAGTATGCAGAGAGCAGGGAGACCGTGGTTACAGAACAAATTCCAGTTGTATTTTGTAAGGAAAGTTTGTTTTCAAACAAAGAAGCAGAATTGGTAATTTCCTCTTTACAAGGGGGAAGGGCACCGGGTTTAGATGGGATACCCTCTGAAATATTTAAAAATGATAAGGTACGGTGGGCCAGGTATGTGACCCTACTGGGAAATGCTGTAGCAAAAGGGGCTGTAATCCCAGAAATATGGAAGGGGGCAATAATTATACCTATCTACAAGAAAGGTGATCGGTCACTCCCGGCCAATTACAGGCCAATAAGTTTGATTGCCACTGTCCAAAAAGTGGTGGGGAAGATGGTGGTAAACAAACTTATGGACTGGGTAGAGGAGAACAATGCTCTTTCCCCTTATCAGGCAGGTTTTAGGCGGGCGACCAGCACGGTAGATCAAATATTCCGTTTTACTATGTTGCGGTGGGGGACGGTGCTCCTTGGCGAGGGCAGCCTATATGTCGCTTTTGTAGACTTGCGGGCTGCCTTCGATCTGGTCCCAAGGAGCAAGCTTGGGGCAGTTTTGAATGGGATAGGGGTCCCACCTGAGTTGCTCACCCTGATAATGCGACTCCATGAATGTAACTTTGCCAAAGTCCAATGGGGGTTGAACGGGGAATCCACTGTTGACTTTCCTGTCGAGCGGGGAGTACGGCAGGGATGTGCAATGGCACCCCTGCTCTTCTCCCTATTCATTAATGGACTTGTGGATAGAATGTTGGACGCAAGTGTGGATGCACCTTCGCTAGCGGGCATCAGGGTCCCGATCCTGATGTTCGCTGACGACACCCTAATTGTGTCCAAAACCCCAGCTGGACTGCAGCGTGCTCTAAATATATTCAATACTTTTTGTAGGAAGCATGGCCTTGAAGTTAATGCTGGCAAAACTAAGCTGATGGTTTTCTCCCAAAGGCGTAGACCCCAAAAAAGGGTATCTCTGAATAACATCGAGCTCGAGGTAGTAAATGTTTTTACCTATCTTGGGGTTGAGATATCGAGCAAGCCAGGTTGGTCTCGCCATATAGAAAAGGCGGTATTAAGACACCAGCAGATTGCAGGGGCGCTTCGGTTAGAGCAAGCAAAATCAAAAACTAGGCCTATAAAACCGGTCCTTTTGGTCTACGATGCCAAAGCTTTAGGGTCAGCCCTGTATGCGGCAGAAGTATGGGGTTTGAGAGGTTCCCTACTTTACAAATATCAGAGAATAGGTTTCTGAGGGGAATTACGGGCCTCCCCCAGAGCGCGCCATTAATCCCGCTTGGCCTTGATCTAGGGAGGAGATCGGTTAGTGACCGAACTCGATTAAGGCCTATCCTTTATTGGAGACGGCTTTGGACAACCCCAGAGATCAGACACTATGCTGGTGGGTTTCTAGCCTTAATTCAGATACTTTCCATAAAATATCATGGTTGAAGACACTCAGGGTTGTTCTTGGTGAGCTTGGTCTCCCTAATCTTTGGGATAATCCCTCTGGGGAACCATTCCCAAGCAAAAACACCATTAAGACCATCTATTGGGATTACATAGAAGAAAGACTCTGGAGGAGTACACAAGCCGAAACAATGGGGGGTAGATTTCTGGAAATTAAAACGAGACCTGTATTAGAACAATACTGGGACAGTATTACTGTCCCGATAGACAGGAAGGTATTTTTCCAGTTAAGGTCGGGCTCCCTCCCCTTGAGATCATTGGCGGGTAGGTGGAGGAGTTTGAATACCTCATGCTGCCCGGTGTGTGGTGCAATTAACGAAAGCATAGCCCACTTCTTATTTTTGTGTGAAGCCTATGCAATCCCAAGGAGAGCATGGCTGGCCTCAGTTTGTAGAAATCTTGGGGTATCTAGTGGTGTTGAGGGGTTGAGAATTATTTGTACCTCCACTGACATGCCTATTGTGCTGGGAACAGCAAAGTACTTGGGGTGGGCATGGTCCATTAGGCGGAGGGCTTTATCTCCCAACATGAATTGAAATTTTTATAGCAGTTTTTATTACTTTTTTTGTTAAAGCTTGCACAACTGTTCAAAATGTATTTTTATGTATGAAATATGGATTTTAACTACTATGTATTTTAAAATGTATGTTTGTGCTTTTATGAGTCTATAACTCGAATAAAGCTTTACAACCAAAAATCACACACTCATCTACATGCACACAACGTTTGACAGATTAATTTTGCACTTCCATGTAGCTGCCTGCCCTGGTTCACTCCAGGTCCTTTCTTGCTAGCGGTGAATGAGTTCTGAAGCCAGGCACATAGCTTTCTCCACATAGGCCTGCGCTAAGCCTTTGCGCAGGTACTGAGCCGCATAGTCCTGCACCTGCATGCGTCACTCTGGGTCGGTGAAGCCACTCATAAGGAGCCCCCCCTTTTTAGTGTAAAAATAATGTTGGTGATACTGATTACGATAGACCAAACTCAACTTTCCATTTTCTCAGAGTGGGTCTCAGTACCAAAAGCTACAGAAAGCAGCAGCTGGCATAGATAAGGGTTTGAGACCAGGCACTCTGTTGGGGGAAAAATCGATGGATTGGGATGCAGCCAAAGTTATTGCCAGTGGATGAGATTAATAATTCAAGCATTCCAACCATCCTTGCGTCCCAATTACTTTAAGGAAGACAACAGGAAGTACTCCTGAGGTCGGGCTTACATCCCCCCACCCGCCCACTGGTAAAAAAAATGGTGGGGAGCCACCGCCAACTGCTGATTAGGTCAAGGAAGCCACAGGTAAAAAAAAGTTTGGGAACCACAGCCATATACTCTTAAGTGCATAATAATCCTAGCGGTTAATGCTAACTTTGGTTTAGCCTTATCAAAACCTGTCAAGGTACGGTGTCAAACACTTTGGAATACTACCCCCCCTCCGCCAGTCCTGGCGACGGGGGTAGCATTCCACCCTTCTAGAGGGAGAAGACATGTAGTTACTGGTTTACCCAATTAAAGTTAAACCGAGCCTCAGCATCACAAAATGGATGCTGCTGCCACAGACACAAGTCTGCCCTCCTGCTGCTGGACGAAACTCCATCAGGAGAGGCCTGGACAATAGGTTTCCTGTCCAGGGAAGTGCTGGCACCTCCCCAGACCGGCTTTAGTGTATTTGGGGCAGGGAGGGCTGCATTCAGTGCATTCAGTGAATGCTTTCCAGACACTGCCTGGGGCAGACAAGGTGCTCCATGCATTTCCTAGATCAAACTGGTTGCTGGGGCACTCTGCCCCAGCTCTGGAGCGAAACTGGACAAAGGGAAAGGGGTGTAACCACCACCTTCCCAGGTCCACCCATAGGAGGGACCTTAAAGGAAGTCCAACCCCTAAACTTAGTATAAGTATAGGAACTCAGTCCCTAGGACTGTAAATTACCCTGGACGAAACTCTGAAACATAAATCCTGGACCTTCGACATTCCATTTCGACTGGAAGACGGAAGACATCTCCCTTGTGGTCAAGGAGTGACCACCCTGTTCAAACAGGCACCAACAGCAACTTTGCTGGTCTGCATTTTTGAGGCTCCTGCCGGATCCCAAAGAATCTGCGACACAGAACATGGACTTCCAGACATCTCTGACCCGGACCTTTGCTCACAGCAAAGTTGAGACCTGTGTTGGACACGAGAGATATAGGACCGGAACTCCTGGACATCCTGCATTTTGCAAGCTGCACCTACTTCACAAGGTATCTCGAAGTTGAGCATTGGGGTGATTGAAGCACTAGCCCCGAGCACCATTTGCACTGAATCTCAGAGGCCCCCACTCCACGAGTGTCCCGTGGGCCCTGCTTTGTATTTCAGCTCGACGCATATTTATGGTTCCTTGCCCAATGGCAAATTAGCCTCCTGAAGACTTTTCTTTTAATCTAACTTGCTTTCCTGGTTTCTCCAGGCTTGCTCCAACTTTCCTGCAAAGGAGAAGTTCCTCAGACCTTGCTGGTCTGCACCGAAGCCCATCTTGACTTCCTGTGTGGGTTGCATTTTCCAAGGCTTGTTGGGTCCAATCGGGATACTGACACCACAGTCAACTAGATCCTTTGTAGGACAGCACGAATCCAGCTCCTGGTTGTCGTCGACACCTCCTCGTCCTCGTGGCTGAAAGGACAAGCTTCACCTTTTCACCTGAAATCACCCGACATCTGGTGGCATCTTCCTATCGCCGCCCTGGTCACTGGCAAGTGACCCAGACTCTGTCCCTTATGCTTTCAGGTTCTACAGATCTTTGATCCACCCTTGGATCCACCTGGACACTTTTTCTCTGGTTGCCTGCAGCACTTCTTTGCAGATCTCCATTGAAATCGACGATGAAACCTGACACCAAAAGAGACCTATACACCCGCCTTCCGTGGGTGAGGTAACATGAGTACTCTGGTAGTCTCGAGGGTATTGGCCCTCCTAGTGTCTAAGTCCAAAAGGGTTCCATCATAGTTTATTTAGAAGTGTCCTTAAATTGTAAATTTGTAACTTGTTCGTTTCCCATAGAAAGTTGTGTTTAGTCACTGCACTCGTCTCCCGTGGGCCTCCTTCATCCTAACCTTTGGTTGTTTAGAGTAGCCCCAGCGATTCCACAGGCCCCAAGCCTGCTTTCTAATTCTCACGTGGTTCTTATACCACTATTTTAGAATATGGTTTGTGAGGCCCTTATGGCAAAACGAATACTGTGCAACTTATCGTATGTCAATTAAGTAACTTGTATTGTACTTTTACCTCTGACCTCATAAAGAGTACAGAGGGGTTGTATTTAGAATAAATACATATATATTTGATATATACCTTGTGTGGTGTGCTTTCATTTGCTACTCAAGGGATTATAATTGGTAAAACAACTCACTCAATTTGCTCTCTGAAGTCTTAGCCTGAAGACTGCTCGTCACTGCTACCCCTAGGATAGCTTTCTATAAGGTTGACTTTACAACCACCATCAATAAGGGTTGATTAGACTGGTGCAAGGTGCCCACTAGGACAAGTGGACATCATATGCCAGGCTAACTTCTCACATTGGTGTGCAGCGGATGGGATAAGAGCTTGCGTTGTTTTACCAAATAATCTTGAGAAGATCATTTGAAAAATCACATCATGGTATCTGTAGGTACATATAAATCAAGTCTTATAATACATAAGTTCTACTGAACGTAGCAGTTGTAGGTGGTAAGGGCTTAGCACACCCTGACTACAACTTCTAGAGAGGTTCTAGTAGATAGCAAGTAGTGTAGGGTGGTGCACACACCACACCTCACTAGTCATGGTTTTAAAAGCAGGGCCTAGTGTGCCTCTGCAAGAAGACAACCCATGGTTGCCTTCTAAACATGACTCCTTCACTTTTCAAGAACTGAGAAGCTTATGTGTCATAAGAAAGTTAAAGAAAGGACAGAGTCCAACTTTTCAACACCTGGTAGATATCTTAGTGATAGATGATGTAGCAAAAACCATCAGATCCAGATAATCAGGGTAGTAGAGAGGGGGGCCTTCCTTCATCAGAAGAGGATCCTAGTGGGGTTCCCCACCAGGAGGATGATGATGATGATGATGATGATGAGGATGAAGACCAGGATGAGGTTAATGAACCTGACCTGGGAAATACAGGACTACCTGAGGGTGGAGAGGGCCTAGGAAGGCCTCCCTCTATCCCTCCACGTAGACCTAATGATGTGCCCAGAAGAAACAGATCTCTTTCAGATGAATCTGGACATTCTGACTCATCAGTAGGGTCCTCTACCTCAGCTCAAAGGAGAATGACTTCCCCTCAGATAAAGAGAGCATAAAGCTAGAATGAAAGAAGTCAAGCTTAAGATCAGGAGGCAAGAAATTGCTCTTGCCAAAGAGACCCTTGAAAGAGAAAGAAAATTGTGTGGGCAGTTCGGGCTGGAATGTTACCATGAGGCACTGGGTCAAGGCAGATTTGCATATGGCCATGTCTGAACTGGGTTGGTGTGGTGAGCAACATAACAATGGATAAAACCCTGGTCTGTGACTGGGGGTGAAAGTTTTGCCATTGTGCAACATTCCGTCCATCAATTGTTGTTTTTGCATTTGTCACACCGAGTGGGACGGGTATGCTCAGACGTGAGTGCCGTGCTCTCCATGCCACTGGAATCAAGATATCCTGGCTGATGACGGCTGATAGCCAGAAATCAGTCCTAGCATGCTTGATTCAGGTCCAGGAAAGACATGGCTTGGCAGTTCGGGCTGGACTGTTCCCACGCGGCACAGGGTCAAGACTGATTTGCATATGGCCATGTCTGAACTGGGGTGGTGTGGTGAGCAAAATAACAATGGATTAAACCCAGATCTGTGACTGGGGGCGAATGTTTTGCCATTGTGCAACATTCCGTCCATCAATTGTTTTTGCATTACTCACCACGAGTGGGACGGTTATGCTCAGACATGAGTCCCGTGCTATCCATGCCACTGGAATCAAGCTATCCTGGCTGATGATGGCAGATAACCAGAAACCGGTTATAGGATGCTTGATTATGGTCCAGAAAAGATATGGCTTGGCAGCTCGGGCTGGACTGTTCCCATGAGGCACAGGGTCAAGTCTGATTTGAATATCGCCATGTCTGAACTGGGGTGGTGTGGTGAGCAAAATAACAATGGATTAAATCCAGAACTGTGATGGGGGCGAATATTTTGCCATTGTGCAGCATTCCGTCCATCAATTGTAATTTTTGCATTTGTCTCCCCGAGTGGGACGGGTATGCTCAGACGTGAGTCCTGTGCTCTCCATGCGACTGTAATCAAGCTATCCTGGCTGATGACGACAGATAGCCAGAAACCAGTCCTAGAATGCTTGATTCCGGTCCAGGAAAGACATGGCTTGGCAGTTCGGGCTGGACTGTTCCCATGAGGCAAAGGGTCAAGACTGATTTGCATATGTCCCTGTCTGAACAGGGGTGGTGTGGTGAGCAAAATAACGATGGATTAAACCCAGATCTGTGATTGGAGGTGAATGTTTTGCCATTGTGCAACATTCCGTCCATCAATTGTTGTTTTTGCATTTGTCACCCCGAGTGGGATGGGTATGCTCAGACGTGAGTCCCGTGCTCTCACTGTCACTGGAATCAAGTTTTCCTGGCTGATGACGGTTGATAGCAAGAAACCGATCCTAGGATGCTTGATTCCGATCCAGGAAAGACGTGGCTTGGCAGTTCGGGCTGGACTGTTCCCATGAGGCACAGGGTCAAGACTGATTTGCATATGGCCATGTCTGAACTGGGGTGGTGAGCAAAATACTGATGGAGGAAACCCAGATCTGTGACTGGGGGCAAATGTTTTGCCATTGTGCAACATCATGTCCATCAATTGTTATTTTTGCATTTGTCACCCCGATTGGGAGGGGTATGCTAAGACGTGAGTCCCGTGCTCTCCATGCCTCTGGAATGAAGATATCCTGGCTGATGACGGCTGATAGCCAGAAACCGGTCCTAGGACGCCTGATTCTGGTCCAGGAAAGTCATGGCTTGGCAGTTCGGGCTGGACTGTTCCCATGAGGCACAGGGTCAAGACTGATTTGCATATGGCCATGTCTGAACTGGGGTGGTGTGGTGAGTAAAATGACGATGGATTAAATCCAGATCTGTGACTGGGGGCGAATGTTTTGCCATTGTGCAACATTCCGTCCATCAATTGTAGTTTTTGCATTTGTCACACCGAGTGGGACGGGTATGCTCAGGCGTGAGTCCCGTGCTCTACATGCCACTGGAATAAAGCTATCCTGGCTGATGACGGCTGATAGCCAGAAATCAGTCCTAGCATGCTTGATTCCGGTCCAGGAAAGACATGGCTTGGCAGTTCGGGCTGGACTGTTCCCACGAGGCACAGGGTCAAGACTGATTTGCATATGGCCATGTCTGAACTGGGGTGGTGTGGTGAGCAAAATAACAATGGATTAAACCCAGATCTGTGACTGGGGGCGAATGTTTTGCCATTGTGCAACATTCCGTCCATCAATTGTTTTTGCATTACTCACCACGAGTGGGACGGTTATGCTCAGACGTGAGTCCCGTGCTATCCATGCCACTGGAATCAAGCTATCCTGGCTGATGATGGCAGATAACCAGAAACCGGTTCTAGGATGCTTGATAATGGTCCAGAAAAGATATGGCTTGGCAGCTCGGGCTGGACTGTTCCCATGAGGCACAGGGTCAAGTCTGATTTGAATATCGCCATGTCTGAACTGGGGTGGTGTGGCGAGCAAAATAACAATGGATTAAATCCAGAACTGTGATGGGGGCGAATATTTTGCCATTGTGCAGCATTCCGTCCATCAATTGTAATTTTTGCATTTGTCTCCCCGAGTGGGACGGGTATGCTCAGACGTGAGTCCTGTGCTCTCCATGCGACTGTAATCAAGCTATCCTGGCTGATGACGACAGATAGCCAGAAACCAGTCCTAGAATGCTTGATTCCGGTCCAGGAAAGACATGGCTTGGCAGTTCGGGCTGGACTGTTCCCATGAGGCAAAGGGTCAAGACTGATTTGCATATGTCCCTGTCTGAACAGGGGTGGTGTGGTGAGCAAAATAACGATGGATTAAACCCAGATCTGTGATTGGAGGTGAATGTTTTGCCATTGTGCAACATTCCGTCCATCAATTGTTGTTTTTGCATTTGTCACCCCGAGTGGGATGGGTATGCTCAGACATGAGTCCCGTGCTCTCACTGTCACTGGAATCAAGTTTTCCTGGCTGATGACGGTTGATAGCAAGAAACCGATCCTAGGATGCTTGATTCCGATCCAGGAGAGACGTGGCTTGGCAGTTCGGGCTGGACTGTTCCCATGAGGCACAGGGTCAAGACTGATTTGCATATGGCCATGTCTGAACTGGGGTGGTGTGGTGAGCAAAATACTTATGGAGGAAACCCAGATCTGTGACTGGGGGCAAATGTTTTGCCATTGTGCAACATTCCGTCCATCAATTGTTATTTTTGCATTTGTCACCCCGATTGGGAGGGGTATGCTAAGACGTGAGTCCCGTGCTCTCCATGCCTCTGGAATGAAGATATCCTGGCTGATGACGGCTGATAGCCAGAAACCGGTTCTAGGACGCCTGATTCTGGTCCAGGAAAGTCATGGCTTGGCAGTTCGGGCTGGACTGTTCCCATGAGGCACAGGGTCAAGACTGATTTGCATATGGCCATGTCTGAACTGGGGTGGTGTGGTGAGTAAAATGATGATGGATTAAATCCAGATCTGTGACTGGGGGCGAATGTTTTGCCATTGTGCAACATTCCGTCCATCAATTGTAGTTTTTGCATTTGTCACACCGAGTGGGACGGGTATGCTCAGGCGTGAGTCCCGTGCTCTACATGCCACTGGAATCAAGCTATCCTGGCTGATGACGACTGATAGTGAACAAAGAACAAAGGACGTACCCCGCCAATTGATGTAGTGGTCCCAAAACTGGGATCCCAATATATGTGGGGTGATAAATCTAGGAATTGGCACTGCACGTGACAAAATTAACTCAATTCAAATATATGCAAAAGAGGGTTTTTAGCAAATATATATGTATTTTTATTTTGGTGTAGAAAACATTTATATACATAAATAACACATGATTATCTTAAGAATATTGCACAACATACATAGGATATTGGGAAAAGATAAAAGTGACAAAAATGCATTCTACTTTGAAGCCTACCCAGTAACACTTCACACTTCAGTCATACTTTCATTCTTTCAGCTTTTCAAAGACTAATCCTACCTAAAGTTCTATCATTCCACTTACATTCTTCCATTCATTCCCATCGTTCTGGTGTATGCCACACATGGATGGTAAATATGTGGCATAGAACAGAATATTATTCCAGACAAATAATTTTAATACGGCCCCTTATTAATGCCACATAGTATGCCGTATTTCTGGAACCACAAGCCGACGCGCGTTTCGGTGACTGGCCGGGTGGGCCACACCTTCGTCTGGGCTGGGAGTTGTTGACTGGGAGGGGAGGAGATAATGATCTAGAAATAAACCACAGTGCCTTAGTATTTTTCTATATAACAATTGAATTTGTCAAAACATATATCTTTCTAATACATTTTTTTAAAAACAATTAGAATTTCAACCATGATCGTTGTCTTTAGTCTGATGTTTATGTGGTTGCCATTTTGAAGGTGTGCAGTACCAAATTACCTAGGGCCACTCCCTAAGCCAGACTCCCGGTAAGGTGAGGTCTGTGAAAGGCAATTAGATAACCTGGACTAAGTATCAAATCAAGAGAGCATTTTGCATCTTTCATATCTCACATAAAGTAGCATTATAACATACAGTCATTCTGGGACACATGTTGACCAAGAGCAAGAAAAATTATTGTACATCAGATTGGCAGCCAGGGGCTACGATGTTAAGGAGCCCAACCTTTGGCTGGAGGAGGGGATAAGTCTAAACAAGAAGAAGAAATGAGGATCATTGATACTTCTTGAACCTTAGGTGTCAATACAGGCAAGCATATACTTAATAAAGTAGATAAGAACAAACAATGGTGACATTAGGTAATATCTGGTTAGTCCTAACTAAACATTGTTGCACCAAGGATACACGATGTTGAATCAGGTTTTACCTATTGTACATTTCTGGTTGAAAATGATATGGAGGCTCAACCCCGGATGTCTTGCATCTCCGGTAAGATATTTTCTAATATTCCTTCAAAACTGGTGCTACCATACAGGACCTAAAATTGGGATAAAGAGTTTTCTATATATATATATACCTCGATGTTTGTATTCACTTAATAGGGTTTATCATTATTTGACTCACAACATAGTATAAGACTTCAATTTACCTGAAATGGTATACAGAGGGTTCCCCAGAGCAAAAGGCGCATTAATTGTATTTTCAGGGAAACAGGAATCTGGTAAGTAATAAATGAGCTCTGATTATAAATAGTCCTCATTAATTTGTTTCAACCAGACAATCGGAGATGTTCATGGTTCTATTACCTGAATCTTTGGATTTGTATGCCAAAAAATAGGCTCCACTACGCAGGGGTTTACAGGTGAAAGATGAAAAAAGGACCGCTATACTTCGGAGATTTTGGCAATATCAAGCAGGCATCCCTAAAGTAAAATAATGTAGTAAGTATACATAATGGCCATTAGCTACTCAGTAATACAGGGTATAGTTACTAATAATTTATTCACACCATGAATGATAAACGACTTAAGAGCGGTGAATCCGGAAGATCTAGGTCCACCAAAACTGCTGGCATATGCCGAACAACGGATCTATTGAAGAGGTACCTAGTAGGCAATTTAGAATAATAAATATGTGCAATAGCAGATAACCTATGGGTATCGTGGCGTCAGAGAGTCTCTAACAAATACACACCGTTAGATGTAGAGTTAAATGCCCGCTATGTTACTCCGGATCAGGGACGGCGCGTTGCTGCCGAGAGTACACCTCGGGGACAGGCACCCAGGTGGGGTCAGGGAAGAAAAGTCACCACCTTTTCAGAAACTACTGATTCTGAAGGAGATACCCCTGAAGACTATGATCCCATTTATGATGAAGGACACAACCCTAACCAGGGACATAACACCAACCGGGGAAATAGGAATGGTAATTATAATCACCAGCAGAACCGTTTTTTAGGGAATCGCCGGGGCAACACCCGTCCTCCATCAAGAGCACCTCAGACGAGGAACTACCGTCAGGGTCGCGGACAGCCGCAGATGTACATACAGACTCGCCACCATCAATATTGGCGAACATAAGGGGGCTCCCTGTGTTCAACCTATCGAGTGAAATCATTGATCCTATGGCCATACAACTCCTAACGAGGGGCTTATCCTTTGTACCATCAGCTAACTTTAACAAGTTCGAACTAAATAAGGATTTGCAACTATTCTTTAGGAAAGTGCGTCTTCAAAAATTCTTCTTGGAAGCTCCACCTACAAATAGCGAGAACAATAGATCCGGGTGCAAACCTCCGTCTTCATTCACACCATCGTTGGAAATGGTGGGCCCGGAGGTAAACATCTTTGAAAAGACGGTCATGAATAAAATCAATAAAGTGACCAAATATGTTCCTATACCAAAAGCTAACCTTCCTTTATCAGAAAACAATGCCCTAAAAGAACTTGAATTGAACAAAAACATCACAATTAAACCGTGTGATAAAGGGGGTGGGATCACTGTATTTGACACCAAAGACTATAAAAGAAGAATGACCGAAGTGCTCTCCGCGTCAGGCCATTACATTCGAATTACCAGGAACCCTGAAAACGCCCTGAAAAAACGAATTCTAAGCCTTGTCCAGAGAGGGGTCAATCAAAATCACATCTGTGAGGCAGAAGCTGAATTTCTTACCCCAAGTAACACTAAAATGCCCATCATATATGGGCTACCTAAGACCCATAAGAACAGCACCGATCCCCCCATGCTTCCGATCGTTTCTACCATTGGCTCTGCCACCGAGCCACTGTCAAAATATATTGACAAATTTCTAAACCCATTGGTGACTGAACTTGAATCGTACGTGAGGGACACAGGACATCTTATTCAACAAATAGAAGGATTACCATTTCAGGAGAACTCTGAAATAATGGTTACCCTCGATGTGGAATCATTGTATTCTAACATACCTCAGAGAGGTGCATATGAAGCCATTGAAAACATACTCTCCAGAAAGCCCGAGATCACCAACGATGAATTCATCTTGCAATGCCTCAGGATAGTTCTCTTTGAGAACTATTTTGAATTTGACAACAACATATATAGGCAGGCCACTGGAGTCAGCATGGGGGCAAGCTGTGCCCCTAGTATAGCGTGCCTATACATGGGTGAATTCGAAAAAATTAACATCTTCAATGAAATGGCCCCCTTCTCCGAGAACGTCATGAACTGGAAACGGTTCATTGACGACATCTTTTTCATCTGGAGGGGGGCCGAAGAACAGCTATCTGAATTCATCCAATGGCTCAATTTAGCGGACGCTAATTTGAGATTCACTAGTCACACAAGTACTTCCAAAATTGAATTTTTGGATATTTGGATTGAACATGACAAAAACGCCATCAAGGTATCACTATACACCAAACCTACGGCTCGGAATACCTTGCTTCAGTACTCCAGCTTCCATCCGCGGAGTCAGAGGGATAGTATCCCTTACAGTCAATTTCTCCAAATCAGGAGAAATTGTTCTGATATGCACGACTTCCTGACCCAAGCGGATATCCTGCAAGAGAAACTCCGATTTCGAGGCTACCCTGCTAGGCTGATTAAAGAGTCATTCAAACGGGCAAGATACACCAACAGAGAGGCTATGTTCACATCAAGAAATTCTGAGAAAACTAACCAGCTTGTATGTGTTACTCGCACTCTGAAATGAACCACAAGATTAGACAGGCCATTAACTCAAGTTGGCATATTTTGAATGTAGAGAATGAGAAACCACACCTGACTCGACCGATATTTGCCTTTAAAAAAAACCCCAACCTGAAAAACCACCTGGTAAGGGGCAAATTCAGAGAAACGTCCGAAAACATTCAAACCCCCATAACCGGACTTGAACCCATATATGGCAACCACAAATGTGGGACATGCCACATCTGTCCTCAAGCTATCGTGGGAGAGACGGTCAGTACCAACGACCGTACGATATCTGTACGACGGAATGTAACTATGACAAACTGTCGCACTAGCAATATCATATATCTAATTCTGTGCCCATGCAACCTCCCATATGTTGGGGAGACGGGCAGAGAATGTAGAGTGCGGATAGGGGAACACAAGTCTAATATCAGGAATCAAAAAACCACTGCTCCCTTAGTAACCCCCTGGCTTGAAAAAGATCACAAGGAACACGACCTTCGTTGGTTCATCCTAGAAAAAATAAAAGCGAACCCAGGAACTGACCCCGTAGGTCTAAGAAAAAAATGGGAGGTTTTCTGGATCTTTTTCTTGGATACTGTAAACAAAGGACTCAACGAAGAATGTCCCTGGCACCAAGCATTTTTGTAAAACATGAACTTCGTGACAATTATGCCTGAAACTTTTTTTTAAAAAAAACAGGGAAATAAATTAGGAGGTAACTGCCTTGCATTTGATAATTAACTTAAAAATGAAGATTCCTTGAACCCCTCTAGGGAGCATGCTATAACAATATTCTTATAAACCTGTATCTGGATCTAAATCATGGGGTCTGGTTTAATAATGTTAAGTAAGACAGCAGCATCTGTGCCTCTCTGAGGGTAATAGTCAAGTGGCCTGCTCAATAGGCCCATTATTCACATCTTTAGTACTTGAGTAGCCTTTCCAAGATAGCTACAACAATTTGATTAGTGATATATAAATCTGCCGGTTGGGTAATCCAAACTTATGTTGCCGATATATTCAAGGTATAATCTAAAAAATAGGCTTGAATTTGAATAAACTATCGTCATCATAAATCAAATGTGATTATAGTAATATTTTAAGTTATATGTTATTTAAATGAAGTAACATAATCCTCTTCAAAGATGGCGAACACAAGAATATAAGACCAGTTATTTAGCCACCGAATGCCCGCTTAAAGATGGCCGCCACCGAGCCACCGATAACTAATTAGTCCGTCTTCGAATTCACTACCTCTAAGCAGCTGACCAGCGTCTATTTTGGCGCGATACATCGGCTATTTAAATACCTACAGGCTCAGTGCTTATGCGAGTCCTGTCCCCCGTGAGGAAAGGTCGATCCGGCCAATCGACGGAACCCCATCTATGGACTGCGCGTCCATTATGCCAAGTAAGTGTGCTTAGCCGATACCCCGTTTTTTTCAAGCAGAATGTGCTAAGAAGTTTCACTCACTCTGCTCCTTTTTCTTATATTTAAACATTAGGCGGCTCCCTCGGCAGCAACGCGCCGTCCCTGATCCGGAGTAACATAGCGGGCATTTAACTCTACATCTAACGGTGTGTATTTGTTAGAGACTCTCTGACGCCACGATACCCATAGGTTAACTGCTATTGCACATATTTATTATTCTAAATTGCCTACTAGGTACCTCTTCAATAGATCCGTTATTCGGCATATGCCAGCAGTTTTGGTGGACCTAGATCTTCCGGATTCACCGCTCTTAAGTCGTTTATCATTCATGGTGTGTATAAATTATTAGTAACTATACCCTGTATTACTGAGTAGCTAATGGCCATTATGTATACTTACTACACTATTTTACTTTAGGGATGCCTGCTTGATATTGCCAAAATCTCCGAAGTATAGCGGTCCTTTTTTCATCTTTCACCTGTAAACCCCTGCGTAGTGGAGCCTATTTTTTGGCATACAAATCCAAAGATTCAGGTAATAGAACCATGAACATCTCCGATTGTCTGGTTGAAACAAATTAATGAGGACTATTTATAATCAGAGCTCATTTATTACTTACCAGATTCCTGTTTCCCTGAAAATACAATTAATGCGCCTTTTGCTCTGGGGAACCCTCTGTATACCATTTCAGGTAAATTGAAGTCTTATACTATGTTGTGAGTCAAATAATGATAAACCCTATTAAGTGAATACAAACATCGAGGTATATATATATATAGAAAACTCTTTATCCCAATTTTAGGTCCTGTATGGTAGCACCAGTTTTGAAGGAATATTAGAAAATATCTTACCGGAGATGCAAGACATCCGGGGTTGAGCCTCCATATCATTTTCAACCAGAAATTGACAATAGGTAAAACCTGATTCAACATCGTGTATCCTTGGTGCAACAATGTTTAGTTAGGACTAACCAGATATTACCTAATGTCACCATTGTTTGTTCTTATCTTCTTTATTAAGTATATGCTTGCCTGTATTGACACCTAAGGTTCAAGCAGTATCAATGATCCTCATTTCTTCTTCTTGTTTAGACTTATCCCCTCCTCCAGCCAAAGGTTGGGCTCCTTAACATCGTAGCCCCTGGCTGCCAATCTGATGTACAATAATTTTTCTTGCTCTTGGTCAACATGTGTCCCAGAATGACTGTATGTTATAATGCTACTTTATGTGAGATATGAAAGATGCAAAATGCTCTCTTGATTGGATACTTAGTCCAGGTTATCTAATTGCCTTTCACAGACCTCACCTTACATGGAGTCTGGCTTAGGGAGTGGCCCTAGGTAATTTGGTACTGCACACCTTCAAAATGGCAACCACATAAACATCAGACTAAAGACAACAATCATGGTTGAAATTCTAATTGTTTTTAAAAAAATGTATTAGAAAGATATATGTTTTGACAAATTCAATTGTTATATAGAAAAATACTAAGGCACTGTGTTTTATTTCTAGATCATTATCTCCTCCCCTCCCAGTCAACAACTCCCAGCCCTGACGAAGGTGTGGCCCACCCGGCCAGTCACCGAAACGCGCGTCGGCTCGTGGTTCCAGAAATACGGCATACTATGTGGCATTAATTAGGGGTCGTATTAAAATTATTTGTCTGGAATAATATTCTTTTCTATGCCACATATTTACCATCCATGTGTGGCATACACCAGAACGATGGGAATGAATGGAAGAATGTAAGTGGAATGATAGAACTTTAGGTAGGATTAGTCTTTGAAAAGCTGAAAGAATGAAAGTATGACTGAAGTGTGAAGTGTTACTGGGTAGGCTTCAAAGTAGAATGCATTTTTGTCACTTTTATCTTTTCCCAATTTCCTATGTATGTTGTGCAATATTCTTAAGATAATCATGTGTTATTTATGTATATAAATGTTTTCTACACCAAAATAAAAATACATATATATTTGCTAAAAACCCTCTTTTGCATATATTTGAATTGAGTTAATTTTGTCACGTGCAGTGCCAATTCCTAGATTTATCACCCCACATATATTGGGATCCCAGTTTTGGGACCACTACATCAATTGGCGGGGTACTTCCTTTGTTCTTTGTTCAGTTTTTTTCCCCCACGACCTGCCTACATCCAACAACAAGCCCATTGGGGAACCCCCTTCTTTCACTTGATGACGACTGATAGCCAGAAACTGGTCCTAGAATGCTTGATTCCGGTCCAGGAAAGACATGGCTTGGCAGTTTGGGCTGGACTGTACCCATGAGACACAGGGTCAAGACTGATTTGCATATGGCCATGTCTGAACAGGGCTGGTGTGGTGAGCAAAATATCAATGGATTAAACCCAGATCTGCGACTGGGGGTGAAGGTTTTGCCATTGTGCAACATTCCGTCCATCAATTGTTGTTTTTGCATTAGCAACCGCGAGTGGGATGGGTTTGCTCAGACGTGCCAATCGGTGAAAGGTCTTCTCGTGTATCGACCCCTTGGGCCCACTGGCACTTTCTTTGAAGAGCTCCAGTCAGTAACTTCGTCTTTGATACTTAAGTCAGAGCATTGCATAGTCGCTGGTGACTTTAATGTCCATATGGACGACAAAGCGGATACCGACACGATAAAAATGTCGGATGTAACAGCCCCTCTTGGCTTGGTGCCCTATCATTATGGACCGACCCATGAGAAGGGACATACCCTGGATCTGGTTTTCTCAACCACTCCCACTGAGATGCATGCACCTATCCAGGTGCTATGGTCGGATCACAGGCTGATTAAATATTATATCTCGGAGGTTAGGAAACTCTCTTGTGCCCCTCGGCAGGCTGCCCAGGGATTTAGGGCACTTCATCGGGTCACTCCGGAACTACTGGCACAGGCATGTATGGCTCATCCCTGCCCCCTGACAGGGGACCTAGACGAGGATGTAGAGCGGTTGCAAGCATGGCTCCTGGAGAGGCTTGATGACCTTGCTCCTGTGAGGCCTCCTCGCAAGTTGGATAAACGTGCATCTGCTCCTTGGTGTACGGAAGCACTGGTGGCTTCACGTCGGCAATGTAAAGTAGCGGAAAGAGTATGGCGAGCGAAATATGACCCGACGGCTAAACTTGCCTATATGTCTTTAGTAAGAGCTTACCACCGAGACATCCTCTCTGAGAAGAAGGGTTATTTCGCGAGGAAAATCGAAGCTGCCTCTAACTCTTGCAAGGAGCTATTCACCATCGTGCGGGAGTTTACGGCTTCACGTGCTTCGTCGAATCAGACTCCTCCTCCAGAGTCTTGGGTCAGCGCGATTGCTAACTTTTTTACTTCTAAGATCTGGCTGATCCAGGACTCCTTCCCCGTGCAGGAGCCAGAGGTGCCTTGCCAGGCGGAGGCTGCTCCGGTCGTCCTGTCTAGTGCAGGCCCGGTTCTGGCAGTCTTTCCCCCTCTTTCCCCTGCCTCATCGTTGGATCTGATGGCCTGTCTGAAATCGGGCTCACCTCGGGATGCCTGCCCCGCCAAATTTATGGCGAAAATGGCAGTAGCCATTAACCCATATGTGAACCCCCTGCTGAACTGTTCTCTTGAGCAGGGTGTGGTTCCTCAGATATGGAAGCAGGCGATGATTATTCCCCTGCTTAAAAAGCCCGTACTGGACACGGAGGTGCTGGCGAACTACAGGCCTATTTCGCTGTTGCCCGCTTTCGCTAAGATTCTTGAAAAACATGTGCACAAGGTGCTTGCCGATTATCTGGAGTCCCACGATCTACTACACCCCACTCAATCTGGATTCCGCACCAATCTTAGCACCGAAACAGCTCTCCTGGAAGTTTCGGAGGCGATTAAGGAGGTACTGGATACAGGTGGCAAGGCGATGTTGGTGATGTTAGATCTGTCGGCGGCCTTTGACACCGTCCCCCACGAGGGTCTCCTCGCAAGACTTTTTGAGATCGGTCTAAGGGGGACGGTGCTCAGCTGGTTCCGTTCGTTCTTGGCAGGCCGTCGACAAACGGTCTGGGCCTCTGCCTGCTCCGCCGAGATGTCGCCATTGGGGGTCGGAGTCCCTCAGGGCTCAGTGTTGAGCCCGACTCTATTCAACACCTTCATGACCCCTCTGGCGGCTCTGGCGCAGTCCTTCGGGGCTCAGATCGTTTCCTACGCCGATGACACCCAGCTCCTCTTTACCTGTGAGAGTGGTGCGGATTTCGACGGAGAGAGTATCCGGGGTTGCCTTGGGGCTGTTTTTCAATGGTTCCAACATAACAGCCTCAAGTGCACCTCGGATAAATCCGAGGTCCTCTTCTTTGGGTGCAGTTCAGATCCGGACTGGAAGGTGTGGTGGCCAGAACACATGTTTCCACCAGCAAGTTCGTCCTAGGTGGCTAAAAACCTAGGGATTAAGATTGACAACGGCCTAACACTGCGATCGCAGATAATCGGTCTCACTGGCACCTGTTTTGGTCTGCTCCGGATGTTGCGCAAGTTTCTCCCCTTACTATCGGAGGAGCATAGGAAGATTACAGTGCAGGCGATAATTGGCTCGAGAATTGACTACTCGAACATTCTTTATCTCGGCCTGCCAGAATATCTGCTTCAACGGCTGCAGGTGGTCCAGAACTCGGCAGCACGGGCAATCTTTGGACTATCTCGCCGTGCCAGAGCCTCGGGCCTCCTGCAGTCACTGAACTGGCTTCCCGTCCGGAAGCAGATAATTTTCAAGGCCTTCACTCTGGCGCATAAAGCTCTGCATGCCTCAGGAGCGAAATGTCTTCAAAAAAGGCTTGCCTTTTACCATCCAGCCAGGCCCTTGAGGTCAGGATCCTTGTTCCTCGCCTCAATTCCACGTGTAAAAAGGGCTCGTATTGGAGGCCGTTCTTTTAGACTGCTAGCCCCCCAGCTATGGAATACGCTTCCAGTGGCATTGCGCAGTACATCAAATTTATTGGCTTTTAGGAAGGGTCTCAAAACATGGCTTTTTACTTCTTAGTTGTTCCCTGGGGTTGCTTTTTTTCTGGATCCTCTTTTTTCTGTCTTTTACTTGTTATGTTATGAGATAGGTGTGCAAACCAAAGCGCCGGGACACTCTTTGAGTAGCCGTGCGCTCTATAAAATCAAGTATAACATAACATAACATAACATAACGTGAGTCCCGTGCTCCCCATGCCACTGGATTCAAGCTTTCCTGGCTGATGACGGCTGATAGCCAGAAACCGATCCTAGGATGCATGATTTCCGATCCAGGAAAGACGTGGCTTGGCAGTTTGGGTTGGACTATTCCCATGAGGCACAGGGTCAAGACTGATTTGCATATGGCCATGTCTGAACAGGGGTGGTGTGGTGAGCAAAATAACGATGGATTAAACCCAGATCTGCAACTGGGGATGAATGTTTTGCCATTGTGCAACATTCCGTCCATCAATTGTTATTTTTGCATTTGTCACCCCGATTGGGATGGGTATGCTAAGACGTGAGTCCCGTGCTCTCCATGTCTCTGGAATGATGCTATCCTGGCTGATGATGGCTGATAGCCAGAAACCGGTCCTAGGATGCTTAATTCCGGTCCAGGAAAGTCATGGCTTTGCAGTTCGGGCTGGACTGTTCCCATGAGGCACAGGGTCAAGACTGATTTGCATATGGCCATGTCTGAACTGGGGTGTGTGGTGAGCAAAATAACGATGGATTAAACCCAGATCTGTGACTGGCGGCAAATGTTTTGCCATTGTGCAACATTCCGTCCATCAATTGTTATTTTTGCATTTGTCACCTCGATTGGGAGTGGTATGCTAAGACGTGAGTCCCGTGCTCTCCATGCCCCTGGAATGAAGCTATCCTGGCTGATGACGGCTGATAGCCGGACCGGTCCTAGGACGATTGATTCCTATCCAGGAAAGTCATGGCTCGGCAGTTCGGGCTGGACTGCTCCCATGAGGCACAGGGTCAAGACTGATTTGCATATGGCCATGTCTGAACTGGGGTGGTGTGATGAGCAAAATAACGATGGATTAAACCCAGATCTGTGACTTGGGGTGAATGATTTGCCATTGTGCAACATTCTGTCCATCAATTGTTTTTTTGCATTTGTCACCCCGAGTGGGACGGGTATGCTCAGACGTGAGTCCCGTGTTCTCCATGACATTGGAATCAAGCTATCCTGGCTGATGACGGCTGATAGCCAGAAACCGGTTCTAACGATGCTTGATTCTGGTCCGGGGAAGACATGGCTTGGCAGTTCGGACCGGACTGTTCCCATGAGGCACAGGGTCAAGACTGATTTGCATACGGCCATGTCTGAACTGGGGTGGTGTGGTGAGTAAAATAACGGTGGATTAAACCCAGATCTGTGACTGGGGGCGAATGTTTTGCCCTTGTGCAACATTCCGTCCATCAGTTGTTGTTTTTGCATTTGTCACTCCGAGTGGGACGGGTATGCTCAGACATGAGTACCGTGCTCTCCATGCCACTGAAATCAAGCTTTCCTGGCTGATGACAGCTGATAGCCAGAAACCGGTCCTAGGATGCTTGATTCCTATCCAGGAAAGACATGGTTTGACCTTTCAGGCTGGGCCGTTCCCATGAGGCACAGGTTCAAGTCTGATTTGCATATGGCCATGTCTGAACTGGGGTGGTGTGGTGAGAAAAATAACGTTGGATTAAACCCAGATCTGTGACTGGGGGCGAATGTTTTGCAATTGTGCAAAATTCCGTCCATCAGTTGTTTTTGCATTTTTCACCCGGATTAGGAGGGGTATGCTAAGAGGTGAGTCCCCTGCTCTCATTGCCTCTAGAATGAAGCTATCCTGGCTGATGATGGCTGATAGCCAGAAACCGGTCCTTGGACGCTTGATTCCGGTCCAGGAAAGTTATGGCTTGGGAGTTCGGGCTGGACTGATCCCATGAGGCACAGGGTCAAGACTGATTTGCATATGGCCATGTCTGAACTGGGGTGGTGTGGTGAGCAAAATAACGATTGATTAAATGCAGATCTGTGACTGGTGGTGAATGTTTTGCCCTTCTGCAACATTCTGTCCATCAATTGTTGTTTTTGCATTTGTCACTCCGAGTGGGATGGGTATGCTCAGACGTGAGTACCGTGCTCTCCATGCCACTGGAATCAAGCTATCCTGGCTGATGACAGCTGATAGCCAGAAACCGCTCCTAGGATGCTTGATTTCGGTTCAGGAAAGACATGGTTTGGCATTTCAGGCTGGAGTGTTCCATTGAGGCACAAGTTCAAGACTGATTTGCATATGGCCATGTCTGAACTGGGGTGGTGTGGTGTGGTGAGAAAAATAACGATGGATTAAACCCAGATCTGTGACTGGGGGCGAATGTTTTGCCATTGTGCAAAATTCCGTCCATCAATTGTTGTTTTTGCATTTGCCACCCCGAGTGGGACTGGTATGCTCAGATGTCAGTCCTGTGCTTTCCATGCCACTGGAATCAAGCTATCCTGGCTGATGATGGCTGATAGCCAGAAAACAGTCAAAGGATGCTTGATTCTTGTCCAGGAAAGACATGACTTGGCAGTTCAGGCTGGACTGTTCTCATGAGGCACATGGTCAAGACTGATTTGCATATGGCCATGTCTGAACTGGGGTGGTGTGGTGAGCAAAATACCGATGGATTAAACCCAGATCTGTGACTGGGGGCAAATGTTTTTCCATTGGGCAACATTCTGCCCATCAATTGTTGTTTTTGCTTTTGTCACCCCGAGTGGGATGGGTATGCTCAGATGTGAGTCCTGTGCTCTTCATGCCACTGGAATCAAGCTATACTGTCTGATGACGGTTGAATGCCAGAAACCGGTCCTAGGATGCTTGATTCCGGTCCAGGAAAGACATGGCTTGGCAGTTCAGGCTGGACTGTTCCCATGAGGCACAGGGTCGAGACTGATTTGCATATGGCCATGTCTGAACTGGGGTGGTGTGTTGAGCAAAATAACAATGGATTAAACCCAGATCTGTGACTTGGGGTGAATGTTTTGCCATTGTGCAACATTCCGTCTATCAATTGTTGTTTTTTTACCAAAAAGGAGACAGCTCCAGCCACTATTGCCCCTAAGGCAACTGTTCTCCCTAGTTCAGCTACAAGTTTTGGTTCTCAACAGAAGGGTGTAGCAGGGTTTACACTGGGAACTGAGATGGTCTCTGGGTTAGCCGGAATACCACCTCAAGCTGTTTTGATTTGTGACAATAACTTGGGCAAGTACAGACAAACTCCTTTAATCAATGATAAAGTGGCTCAGGCCTACAAGGACACATGTGCTAGTGTCGCAATGGTGACACCCAGCTTTGTGAACCCTGGACAGATCATACTAGGTGAAAATTACCTGGTGACCAATGCTAGCAATGTCACTACCACACATGCGATGGCAGCTGTTAATTTCTCCTGGGGAGGGGTAACTGGCCTTAAAAAGGTTGTTGTTAGCTCAGATCTCCCTGTAGAATGTTTGCTTGGCAATGACCTAGAGACTTCAGCCTGGTCTGAAGTGGAGTATAGGACACATGCAGAAATGTTAGCCATCTCAGCACATGTGCTTGATGTGACTAGGTCACAAGTCAAAAATTGCAACACTGAACAGTCAATGGATCCTGGAATAATGGACCAGTTGCCTACCAGGAAAAGGAGCAGTAGGGTTAAGGCAGTGCCTTCCCCCCTGCCTCAGGGTGAAGATCAGCCTTCTGAGGAAGCTGATTGTGGGCCTGAAGAAGGAACTGTCCTAGAAGAGCTTGAGCCTGATCAGGTTGAGTTTCTGGGGACAGGGGGACCTTCCAGGGCAGATCTAAGGCAGGCGCAGTTGGACTGCCCTTCTCTTGAACCCCTTAAACAGCAAGCTGCTGCTGAGGCTGCAGGAAATGCTAGTGGAACCCATAAGGTTTACTGGGATCAAGGCCTCCTGTATTCAGAGGCTAGAGACCCCAAGCCTTGTGCTTCCAGGAGGTTAGTCATACCTTTGGCATTCAGGGGCTTCCTTTTGACACTAACCCATGCATGATATTCCCCTTGCAGGACATCTTGGCCAGAACAAGACTTGGGACAGGCTTGTCCCTCACTTTTACTGGCCCCACATGTCAGAAGACACCAAGGAGTTTTGTCGCTGCTGTGCCACCTGCCAAACCAGTGGCAAATCAGGTGGTACTACAAAGGCCCACCTTATACCACTACCTGTGGTGGGGGTTCTCTTTGAAAGAGTAGGGATTGACATTTTCGGACCAATGGATCCCCAAACAGCCTCTGGGCACAGGTTTTTCATGGTGGTAGTGGATCATACCACCAGATACCCAGAAACTATTCCCCTTAGGACCACTACAGCACCTGTTGTGGCAAGAGCCCTTTTGGGAGTTTTCTCAAGAGTGGGTTTCCCGAAGGAGGTTGTATCAGATAGAGGTGCAAACTTCATGTCTAGTTACTAGACTGCAATGTGGAAGGAGTGTGGAGTAAACTAAAAGTTCACCACACCCTATCACACACAATGCAATGGTCTAGTTGAAAGTTTCAACAAGACCTTAAAGGGCATGAATAAGGGTCTCCCTGAAAAGCTCAGGCGGGATGGAACATCCTGCTGCCCTGCCTTTTATTTGCCTACAAAGAGGTCCCACAGAAGGGTGTTGGCTACAGCCCTTTTGAACTTTAGTCGGGGCATCCTGTAAGAGGACCCCTTTTTTCTGGTTAAGGAAGGATGGGAGTTACCTCTCAAACTTCCCAAACAAGACATTGTGGACTATGTACTTGGTCTCCGCTCCCGGATGGCAGAGTACATGAAAAAGGCATCCAAAACCTTGAGGCTAGTCAGGAATTGCAAAAGGCCTGGCATGACCAAAAGGCAGTACTGACTGTTTGTCAGCCAGGACAGAAAGTGTGAGTGTTGGAGCCTGTGGCCCCAGCAGCTCTCCAGGACAAATGGAGTGGGCCCCACACTATTGTTGAACAGAAGGGAAAATCCACCTATTTGGTTGATCTTGGAACTCCCAGGAGCCCCCACAGGGTGCTTGATGCCAACAGACTGAAACCATATGTTGACAGGGCAGACCTGGGCTTGCTCATGGCTACTGATGAAGGACAGGAGCAAGAGAGTGACCCTCTCCCAAACCTGCCCTCTCAGAACCCTGATGATGGTTCAGTTGATGGTGTAGCCTTGGCAGGCAGCCTCACTGACAAACAGCAGAATGACTGCAGACAAGTTCTGCAGGCCTACAGAAATATGTTTTCCCTGACTCCAAGTCAGACTACCTGGTGCACTCATGAAGTGGACACTGGGGACAGTCTGTCTGTTAAATGTAAGATTTACAGGCAACCTGATCATGTCAGGGACTGTATCAGGACAGAAGTCCAGAAGATGGTGTAATTGGGAGTCATTGAACCTCCAGAGAGCCCATGGGCCAGTCCAGTAGTCCTTGTGCCTAAACCTCACACCCAGGGTGGTAAGAGAGAGATGAGGTTTTGTGTGGACTACAGAGGTCTCGATGCTGTCACTAGGACAAATGCCCATCCAATACCCAGGGTGGATGAGCTCATAGTCAGGTTGGCATCTGCCAAATTTCTGAGCATATTTGAACTGACAGCTGGCTACTGTCAGATTAGACTAGCTGATGATGCAAAGCCAAAGACAGCATGTTCAATCCCTGGTGGACATTATCAATTTGTGGTAATGCCATTTGGTATAAAAAAAAGCACCTGGCACACTTCAAAGGATGGTGAACCAAGTCCTCTCATGCCTGGATGACTACTGTGCAGCTTATCTACATGATATTGCTGTCCTTAGCTCCACCTGGGAAGATCACCTGATCCACCTGAAAAATGTTTTGTAGGCCCTGCAAATGCAGGCCTAACTATCAAGGCTACCAAGTGTCATATAGGGCAGTGTCAGGTTGTATATGTAAATTGATACTTGTATAGCGCACTACTCACCCGCAAGGGTCTCAAGGCTCTTGCACAAATACCGCTGTGGAACCCATCCTGGCTTTCCCTGTGAGGCGTCCACTCCTGGGCACTCCCAAGGTGGAAGCCAGGCATCCTTAGCATTGTAGGGGCCGTTGTGGAGATTAAGCAAGCTTTTGCCCAGAGTTGCAGAGTGGGACTCCTTGATTGGAATAGGCACCAAGGCGAGAATTATCAGGTCTGTGGAATTTTGAGCCCAAGACCCGCCGAGGTGGGGAATTGAACCTTGGTCCCGGGCTAGACCTCTGCATCAGGGTCTGCCGCTCTAACAATTGAGCCACACTTCTCCACATACCTGGGCCACCTTGTAGGTGGAGGTTAGGTTCAGCCACTGCCGAGCAAATTCCAGACCATAATGGACTGTACTGCTCCAACCACCCAGACTCAGGTCAGAGCTTTCTTGGGCCTGACTGAGTACTACAGGAAATTTGTCAAGGGGTATGGTTCCATTGTGACACCCCTTAATGACTTAACTTCCAAGAAAATGCCTAAGAAAGTTCAGTGGACAGTCAGCTGTCAAAAGGCATTTGATGACCTGAAGCAGGCCATGTGCACTGTACCAATTCTGCAAATTCCAGACTACTCCAAAGAATTCATTGTTCAAACAGATTCTTCTGAGTTATGGGTAGGGGCTGTGCTATCACAATTGAATAAAGATGGTCAAGACCAGCCAGTAGCTTTTATTAGCAGAAGGCTGACTCCTAGAGAGAAACATTGGTCAGCTATTGAGAGGGAGGCCTTTGCTGTGGTTTGGGCTCTGAAGAAGCTGAGACCATACTTGTTTGGCACTCACTTCAAAGTTCAGACAGACCATAAGCCCCTCTTGTGGCTAAAACAGATGAAGGGTGAAAATCCCAAACTGCTCAGGTGGTCCATTTCCCTACAGGGGTTGGACTTTACAGTGGAACATAGACCTGGGAGTAACCATGCCAATGTAGATGGACTCTCCAGGTATTTCCACTTAGAACATGAAGACTCAACTGGTCAAGCTTAGTTTAATGTCCCTGCGTTTGGGGGGGGGGGGGGGTGTAGGAGAGTAGGGTCTGCCTCCTATGGTTACCCCCACTTTTTGTCTGTGATTTTCTGTTTTTTTTTTACTTCAGTCTGGCTGTGGCCCTGCTAATCAGGCCCACAGCCTAGCTGTTCTGTCTCTAAATTGATACCATGTACTTTAGGTACATACCAAATTGGTTACTGGGTCACCCTTGTGAGCCCCTGTATAGTGTACCCTAGGTACCCAGGGCATAGGTGCACCCTATGCCTACCAGGGGCTGCAACATGTATTGTGTCATCCCTGGTTTGCCTTCCAAACCGATACCACAGGTCTGTACACACAGCCTGGGTAAGGTGGTGTAACCACCCCTTACTTAGATATAGAATACCTATATATATATATATATACATATAGACATATATGCACCTACAAGTCACTCCTATGGCAGGACTTAACAATCCTGGAGTGCTTGGTTTTATGTGAGAGGGTGCCCTAGCATGAGCTGAGCCCCTCTGCAGCTTTCGGAACCATCGCCTTATAGCTGTTCTATGATATAGCCATACCATATACTTTTTAGTGCATTATAATCCTCACGGTTAATGATAACTTTGGTTTGGCTTTATCAAAAGATGTTGTGTAAGGTGTCAAACACTTTGGAATACTACCCCCTGCCAGTCCTGGTGGTGGGGGTAGCATTCCACCCTTCTAGAGGGAGAAGACATGTAGTTACTGGTTTACCCGGTTAAAGTTAAACAAAACCTCAGCATCACAAAATGGATGCTGCTGCCACAGACACGAGTCTGACATCCTGCTGCTGTACGAAACTCCGGCAGGGGAGGCCTGAACAATAGGTTTCCTGGCCAGGGAGGTGCTGGCACCCCCCCAGACAGGCTTTAATGTATTGGTGCATGGAGAGCTGCATTCAGTGAATGCTTTCCAGGCACTGCCTGGGGCACACAAGGTGCTCCATGCATTTCCCAGTTCAAACCGGTTGCTGGGGCACTCTGCCCTAGCTCTGGTTCAAAACTGGACGAAGGGAAAGGGGTGTAACCACCCTTTTCCCAGGTCCACCCATAGGAGGGACCTTAAAGGTAGTCAAGCCCCTAAACTTAGTATAAGTGTAGGAACCCAGTCCCTAGGACTTTAGATTACCCTGGACGAAACACTGAAACATAAATCCTGGACCTTTGACCTTCCATTTTGACTGGAAGATGGAAGACATCTCCCTTGTGGTCAAGGAATTACCACCCTGTTCAAACAGGCACCAACAGCAACTTTGCCAGTCTGCATTTCCGAGGCTCTCGCCAGATCCTGAAGAATCTGCGACACAGGACACAGACTTCCAGACATCTCTGACCCCGACCTTCGCTCACAGCAAAGCCGAGACCCGTGGTGGACACGAGGGACATGGGACTGTAACTCCTGGACATCCTGCATTTTGCAAGCTGCACCTACTTCACAAGGTATCTTGAAGTTGTGCATTGGGGTGCTTGAAGCTCCGGCACCGAGCACTATTTGCACTGAAGCTCAGAGGCCCTCACTCCTTGAGTGTCCCCTGGGCCCCACTTTTGCATTTCAGCTTGATGCGTCTTTGCAGTTCCTTGCCCATCGGCTAGTGAGCCCCCTGAAGACTTTTCTTTGAATCTCTATTACTTTCCTGGTTGCTCCAGACTTGCTGCAACTTCCCTGAAAAGGAGAAGTTCCTCAGACCTTTCTGGTCTGCACCAAAGCCCATCTTTACTTCATGCATGGGTTGCGTTTGCCAGGGCTTGTTGGGTCCAATCCGAATACCGACACCACAGTCAAATAGATCCTTTGTAGGACAGCTTGAATCCAGCTCCTGTTTGTCGTCAACACCTCCTGGTCCTCGTGGATGAAGAGACAAGCTTCACCTTTTCACCTGAAATCCTCCAACAACTGGTGGCATCTTCCTATCGCCGCCCTAGTCACTGGCAAGTGACCCAGACTCTGTCTCTTCTGCTGTCAGGTTCTACAGATCTTTGATCCACCCTTGGACCCACCCGTACACTTTTCGTCTGGTCGCCTGCAGCACTTCTTTGCAGATCTCCATTGAAATCGACGACGAAACCCAACACCAAAAGAGACCTATGCACCCAGCTTCCGTGGGTGAGGTAACATGAGTACTCTGGTAGTCTCGAGAGCATTGGCCCTCCTAGTGTCTAAGAGTATTGGCCCTCCTAGTGTCTAAGTCCAAAAGGGTTCCAACGTAGTTTATTTAGAAGTGTCCTTAAATTGTAAATTTGTAACTTGTTTGTTTCCCATAGAAAGTCAATGGTAACCCGCGGCTGTGTTTAGTCACTGCACACGTCTCCCGTGGGCCTCCTACATCCTAACCTTTGGTTGTTTAGAGTAGCCCCAGCGATTCCACAGGCTCATAAAGAGTGCAGAGGGGTTGTGTTTAGAATAAATACATATATATTTGATATATACCATGTGTGGTGTGCTTTCATTCGGTACTCAAGGGATTATAAACAACTCGCTTAATTAGCTCTCTGAAGTCTTAGCCTGAAGACTGCTCGTCACTGCTACCCCTAGGATAGCTTTCTATGAGGTTGACTTTACAACCACCATCAATAAGGGTTGATTAGACTGGTGCAAGGTGCCCACTAAAACTAGTGGACATCATATGCCAGGCTAACTTCTCACAGCCGTGGCGGTGGGTGTCGAGGATAAGGCATGCGGAGGCGTTCTGTATGCGTTGAAGTATTTTTGGGAGTTTGGCCGTGGCTTCCGTGTAGAGGGCATTGCAGAGTCAAGCCTGCTGCTGACAAAGGCCTGGGTGAACGTCCTTCTGGTTCCAGTGGGGATCTATCTGTAGATCTTGCGGAGCATGCAGAGGGTGTTGAAGCCGGAGTAGAAGACAGCATTGACTTGAGGGATCATTGAGAGTGATGAGCCAAGGATGAACCCCAGGTTGCGTGCATGGTCGGTGGGAGTTGGTGCAGCTCCCAGCGTGGGCGGCCATCATGAGTCGTCCCAGGCGGATGGGGTGGAGTCGAGAATGAGAACCTCCGTCTTGTCTGAGTTCAGTTTCAGGCGACTGCTCTTCCTCCATTCAGCGACGGCCTACATTCCTTTATGGAGGTTGGTTTTGGTGGTGAGGGGTCCTTGGTGAGACAGAGGATCAGCTGGGTGTCGTTGGCGAATGAGATGCTGTTGAGGTCGTGCGATCAGACGATGTTGGCGAGCGATACTTGTGAGAAGTTGGCATGGCATATGCGGTCCACTATTCTGGTGGGCACTTTGCACCAGTCCAAACAACCTTTATTGATGGTAGGTGTTAGAACTGGCTATTTCTGGTTGGCTAAGGCTGACGCAAAAGCTAGGCAGAAACCACCATTCTAGTCAGGGCAAGGAAGTCACACACCAAGATAACCCCTGCTCACCCCCTTGGTAGCTTGGCACGAGCAGTAAGGCTAAACACGGAGGCAATGTGTAAAGCATTTGCGCCAGCACACAACAGCAACAACATACTAGGCACACCACAAAAGGAACTCCACACAAGGTTATTATAAAATAACTTTTGTATTGTAAAAACACATCAGATAGGATCACACAAAATACATAGTGCCAACGGGCACGGTCAATATTCACAAGGGATTATTTACAAGACAGGGCCACATGGGCTACTGTCATGATCAACACTTTTAGAAATAGAAATACTTGTCAGAAATTAGAATAAAAGGATATAAAATCACTGTAGCACAAAGTAAGTTATAAATCACATCCAGTAACTACTGGGAACAGGTAAGTACACACTACGCAACCCTAAACACCTTAGGAGCATGTCACGCAGGGGACCAGGACCTCACTAGGACCACCTGTACTAAAAAGAACAACCACCTAAGTATCACACAGCGTTTAGGGGTATAAACAGGAACACATCACCCATGATGCATAAATATACATTCAGAGGAATAGTAAAGAGAAACACATGATGCATAAACCTACACATTCAGTGGTGTTAAGAACAAAGCACATGATGCAATAAAATACATTCAGAGGTGCAGCGCAAGAAGACACATGATGCCTAAAACATTCACAGGTGCAGCGCAGGAAAGAAAGACACATGATGCATAAAAACATTCAGAGGTGTAAGACAAGGGAAACGCATGATGCATAAACCTACACATTCAGCGGTGTTCAGAACAAAGCACATGATGCAATAAAATACATTCAGGGGTGCCAGAACAACACAATAGCGCAAAAACACACAGTAGGCAATTACTATTAAAAACATAGAAATCACATTGCGCAAAAATCACATACCAGCCCCCATCTAATAAAGGGACTAAAGAGCCCTGTGTCCAGAATGTCAGGGCGTGCTGCCATGCAGCGCCAGTCAGGGGTGCGCCACTGGCGCAAAACCTAAACGGTGCAGGTGCCCACTACTTGCTGGGCACCTGGGAACATCACAAGGGCCTAAACGCAGGGAAAAGGAAGACACATGATGCCTAAAAACATTCAGAGGTGCCAGAACAACACAATAGCGCAAAAACACACAGTAGGCAATTACTATTAAAAACATAGAAATCACATTGCGCAAAAATCACATACCAGCCCCCATCTAATAAAGGGACTAAAGAGACCTGTGTCCAGAATGTCAGGGCGCGCTGCCATGCAGCGCCAGTCAGGGGTGCGCCACTGGCGCAAAACCTAAACGGTGCAGGTGCCCACTACTTGCTGGGCACCTGGGAACATCACAAGGGCCTAAACGCTGCAGCTGGCACTAAGTGCTGCGCAGCTGTGACCGGCCTGGCACCTCTGTGCCACCTCTGTCCCTCTCAGGGACCCGCTCTCCATCTTGCGCCTAAACGGTGCAGCTGCCCACTAATTGCTGGGCAGCTGGAGACTCAAAACTGCGCCAGGGCCCTCACTGACCCTTAGGCACTGCTGGAGCCACACAGGCTCTGTCACCAACCACGTTGGAGCCACACAGGCTCTGAAAACGACAATGGTGCTTTCACTGGCACTAGAACTACACAAGCCCAGGAGGGGACGGGCATCGACAATATGCCTCGAGGTGTCCCGGGAGCCATCCTCCTTAAACAAATATGGCCTGCGTTGGAGCCACACAGGGCTCAAAAAGAAAACATGCCCCACTGTTGAAGCTCCTCTCGGGGGACTCAGTAACCTATGCCCCCAAGAGCCCTCTCAGGGCTTCACACACCAATGTGGGCATTTGGAGCCTCAAGCTCCGTTGAACGTTGGGGCGGCCCACTGCCATCTGGGGCCGCCCTACCTCCACTCTCACCCATGGGCCGCTCTCCGGCACCAACAGCAGCCGCACGGAGCCCCCCAGCCCTCAAAACTCACCGGGCTGTCTCCTGTGCGGGGCTCCTCCGGATGGCGGCTTCTCTGCTGGGTGGCGACTTCACCCGGGCCCCTCTCCTGGGACCCGGGGCTCCTCCTCACATCACGGGGCTCCCCCAGCTCATGGGAGCCCTGCAACACTTCTTCTTTCCCTCCTCTCGGGTGCTGGCGGCGGGCGCGAGACTCTTCTCGCAAAACCGGAAGTCCCACCCGCCACCAGGAAAAACATCGCCTGACTTCCTGGTCTGAGGGCCGCCAATGGCAGCGCGGCCCTGGGCAGGGAGGCAGGCGCAGCGCCTCCACCACGATCTCCAGGCCGGCGGCAGTGATACACGGGGCAATGCCGGGTGGGCTCCGGTTTCAAATATCGATATAAGTCGAGGTGGGCACTCGATTGAGGGGCATGAAAGTCGGCAACATAGTAGAGTGGGCTCCCGCGCCGCTCCCCACGCAAAATGCGGGGCAGAGACACGCTCATATAAAGCAAAAAGCGCTCCCAAGCGCTAGGGAAGACAAATCAAGCGCTCCCAAGCGCTATAGCAAAGAAAAGAAGGTCTCTGCCTCAAACAAAGCACTCCCCCAGTGCTACCAGCAAAGTCCAGCAGCAAGGGAAGCAAAGGCGACCCAGAAAAAGGTCTCCAGAGTTCAAGATAGGTCCATCAGGTATCCAGGGCAAAGCAAAGTCCACCATCCTTCCAGGACAGGCAGAGGGGTCCCCAGAGGTCCTCCAGGTGCCCAGGGGCTGGGCAGGGCCCAGGGATTCCCCAGGGCCCAAGCAGCAGCACGCCCCTGGCAGATTCAAGTTGGAAACAAGAACAAACTGGAAGGGGACACAGCCCCTTCTTATACAGGGAAAAGTCTTTGAAGTCTTTGTGCAGGCAGTGTGAGAACCAGTTAGAACTGGTTATAGGGAAGTCCCTTCAGTATCAGGGACAGAGGTGACAGTCGCCCAGCGGGGGGGTGGAGCCAGCATTGTGGTCAGGCAGGCACAGCCCTTCACTATCAGGTGCCATCTCCTCCCACTTCCCTGGCAGCAGATGCTGCCTTTCATCCGCTGGCTGACTCACACAACCTCCTGGGCTCTCCAGCCCCTGACACCCTAAAACCGGACAGTCAATCCACAACCAGGCCCAGGCACTCCTGGACCAGGCTCACCAGCCAATCACACGCCAGACACAAATTACACAAATATGCCAACTTCTAAAAGTATTTAACAACAAGGGGTGGTGATGGACAGAGTTTCTGAATTAAGCAGAATACTCTCACCCAGTCAAGAGATCAGGGCTAGATCCAACACCGTTTTTTAGCTCACTGCACCATCCCAGCTCAGAACCTGGCTATATGCAAATTAGTCTGTTCCTGTCCCAGTGCATGATGGGAACAGGGCAAACCAAACTACCTAGCCAATTCTTACACTGGGAAGGAAACAAGCTTCCGGGGACCGGTTTCTGGCATTTCAGCCTTCGTCGGCCCGGCTTGCTTGAATCCTGATGGTGCAATGAGCAAGGGACTCACATCTGAGTATACCCTTCCACGCTTAGGGTGGACAAAATATTTAACAACAAGGGGTGGTGATGGACAGAGTTTCTGAATTAAGCAGAATACTCTCACCCAGTCAAGAGATCAGGGCTAGATCCAACACCGTTTTTTAGCTCACTGCACCATCTCAGCTCAGAACCTGGATATATGAAAATTAGTCTGTTCCTGTCCCAGTGCATGATGGGAACAGGGCAAACCAAACTACCAAGCCAATTCTTACACTGGGAAGGAAACAAGCTTCCGGGACCGGTTTCTGGCATTTCAGCCGTCGTCGGCCTGGCTTGCTTGAATCCTGATGGTGCAATGAGCAAGGGACTCGTTTTTGGCCACTATATGTGTGGCAGGGTATACTCAGACATGAGTCCCTTTCTCACTGCATCAAACATAAGTCTGAAGCACTCCCTCTCTTGTTTTATGTCAGATTTTTTAAAGCTGTTTGTCTAGTTTAGCGTGCATACACTCGAGTGTGCTCTGCTCCATTTTGCACACTAATACTGTCCGTACTTAAACGATAGCCTGCTCCGTGCTGGCCATACACGAGTTGCACAGCTGTATACACATAGTGTTCCAAATGATTTACTTATACCATAGTTTGTCCATCTTTAATCCATTTTATTTCCAAATTTTTTCCAAACTTCATTGTCACGCTAGGGATACAAAATTCATAGAAACTTCTGCGTATAAATACTTCATGACTGCCTATCCAGGCAATAATAATAATAATATGAAATTTATAATGCTCTCAGCTTACCCAGGGGCGTCCCGGCGCAACAGACCAGAAGGAGAGACTCAGCTAATCACTACTGTGGAAACAAGTGGGTCTTAAGAAGTTTCCTAAATGGTAGGATCTTGGGCTCTGAGCGAATCCTGAGGGGCAGAGAGTTCCAAAGAGACGCCACCTGCACAGAGAAACGCCTGCCCCCAGAACGAGCTCTTCTTACTCTCGCTGACTGCAAAAGGTGTTTTTGGTCCGAGCGCAGCAGACGTGGGGGTTTATAAGGACGGGCCATATTAGCAAGGATGGGGGGGCCTTTGCCATGTAAAATTTTGTGGGCTGTACATTGCGCTTTAAATTTCACCCGCTCCTTCACGGGGAGCCAGTGAAGCGCTTTGAGGGCCGGAGCAGCAGACTGCCTTCTGGGAACATCCATAAGGATTCTCGCAGCTGCGTTTTGCACCTGTTGGAGGGTTTTAAAGGTCGCTTCGGGAGCACCGAGAAACAGCGCATTCCCATAATCGAGCCTCGATAGAATTAGGCCACGTATCAACAGCTTCCTTGCTGGATCAGGAAGCAGAGGTAGCACCTTTCGGGCTGATTTCAGTAAGCCAAAGCAAACCCCTGCGGTCTTCCTGGCATGAGTCCTGAAGGAAAGATCTTCTTCCAACCATACTCCCAAGGACTTGATCTCCTTCTTGGGGGATGGTGGGTCACCAAGAGACCGGGGCCAACAGCTCGCAATAATGGAGGGACTGGAATTGCCCAGGAGCATCAGCTCGGTTTTACCTCCATTGAGCTTTAGGGCAGAGATAGACATCCAACGATAAACATTGGCGAGGCAGTCGTGTAAAACCTCAGGTTGTTCCGCCAGCTGAGTGAGGCCCACCACCAGCTGAGTATCATCAGCATAGCTGATGATCTTCACCCCTGAAGGGGCGACCACTCTTTCAAGTGGAGTCATATATATATTAAATAAGGTAGGGCTCAACGATGAGCCCTGCGGGACTCCACATTGAAGAGGGATTAGGGCAGATTGCTCTGACCCTTCCCAGACTTGGTAGAAACGGTCAGAGAGAGAAGATCCCAACCATTTCAGGGCCGTCCCTGAGACACCTACCTCCGACAGACGTTGGAGGAGCACTTGGTGACTCACGGTGTCAAAGGCAGCACTCAAGTCCAGGAGGATCACTGCCACTGACCCTCCTGTATCTAGAGTGCTCCTTGCCTCCTCCACTACTGCCAGCAAGGCAGTGTCTGTTCCATGGCCGGGGCGGAAACCAGTCTGGGAGTCTCCTAGCAGGTGGTTAGACTCAAGATGGTGAGAGAGCTGACGGTTAACCAGCTTCTCTGCAATTTTTGAGAATCCAGGCAGAAGTGAAATTGGCCTGAAGTTGGTCAAGTTGGATGAATCCAGTCCTGGCTTTTTCAATAAGGCCTTCACCACAGCCTTTTTCCATCTCTGGGGCACTGTGCCCTGCGCGAGTGAAAGGTTCAAGAGGTCAGTCAGAGGAGTTGACAAGGTGTTAGCCACGAGTTTAAGATGTTTTATGGGGACTGGGTCACTCGGGGAGCCACTCTTCATCTCTAACAGGACTTTTATAACCTCCTCTTCCGAGAAGGGGCCAAAGGATACTAGCTCAATCGGGCGACTTGTAGGACTAGTAACCGATTCATGGCTTTGAGGGATAGTGGGTAAGGAGGATAATATTTTCTCTATTTTAGAATGGAAGAAGCTGGCCAGTTCCTCACATTTTTCTTTGGGATTATCGTGCAACACTGGAGGGACCGGGGCTTTCAGAAGTTCCTTGAAGATTTTAAACGATTCTCCTGAAGAATTGCTTGCTCTCTCAATCCTATCGCTAAAGAAAATCTTTTTAGCGTCCTTCAGTGCGCTTTTATATTTCCTCAACTCCCTTTTGTAATTGGCCCGGCTTTCTTCCGTCCGCTCTCTCCTCCAAGCACATTCAAGCCTTTTACAAGAGGTTCTGATACACCTAAGTTCGGGGGTATACCAGGGGGCAGAGCCAATTCTTCTCTCCCTGACAAGCCTCCTTTTATTCGGGATCAGTAAGTCCAGAGAGTTAGTAAGCCATTCACCCAAGAGCTGATCAGCAATGTTGGGGTCATCTGCAAGGTGAGGACAGGTTCTAGCTAGCTCTTCCGCCCAACTGTCCACCGGGAGCTTCGACCAGAGTCGTTCCACAGTATGTTGTCTTGGTGCGGGGTCTCTCCGGTTCCCCAGCAGCCAGCTAAACGGAATAAGATGGTGATCAGTCCAGGGGAGAGCCAACATCTGGAGAGCCTGCAGGTTCGCAGAGTTAGCAAAAACCGCATCAAGCTGATGACCTCTGTTATGGGTAGCTCCCATATTAACAAGATGTAGGTCCAGTGCACCAAGCGAGCTTAGAAGCTCCCTTGCCACTACGTCATTGGGGTACTGAATTTAAAATCCTCCAAATTGTGCAAAAATTACATCTAACCCAATGCATTTCGCTGTACCATCAGGATTCAAGCAAGCCGGGCCGACGACGGCTGAAATGCCAGAAACCGGTCCCCGGTAGCTTGTCTCCTTTCTGGTGAAGAATTGGCTTGGTAGTTTAGTCTGCCCTGTTCCCATGATGCACTGGGCCAGGGACAGACTGATTTGCATATAGCCAGGTTCTGAGCTGGGATGGTGCAGTGAGATAAATAACGGTGATGGATCAAGCCCTGATCTTTGGACTGGGTAAGAGTGGTCTGCTTAATTCAGACACTCTGTTCATCACCACCCCCTTTTCTGAATCGTAACTTCTAAAAGTGGCACTTCTAGACAAGACACAGTCATGCCGCATATATCATTACGCAGCATTCACTCTCACGAGTTCGTACATATCAAACTCGCCCCTGCACTCACAGATCAGGAACTACCATGGGCATACATATTCCCCATTCATTCCTATGGGAGGGCAGGTCACTCACCACACATACACAGAGAGCTCAAGCACTTTACACTGTACCACAGTGAAAAAGTGCGCAGAGGCCTAAAATCACCACCACCAGGTTCCAGAAACAGGCTAGGAAAAAGCAAAAAGTCTCGGGGTGAACCTGCCAAAAGGGCCGGGTCCAACAGTAGGTTTAAAGACATCCTAAATAGAAAGCTATCCTAGTGGTAGCTGTGGAGAGCAGCCTTCAGTCTAAGTCTTGAAGGAATGTAAAGCAGCTTGTTTTACAAGTCTATAATCTCATGAATGACCAAATGAAAGGGAACCTCATCAGGTATATATATATGAAATATATGCATTTATTCTAAACACATCCCTCTAGCCTCTCTTTGAGGCTAGAGGCAAAAGTACATTCAGTTAACTTATTTAATACACAGTAAATTATCACAATATACGTTGAGCCCTGGGGGCGTATTAAACCATATATTAAGAAAGTGGTAAAAGAACCACAACTGACATAGATACAAGGCCTTGAGCCTTTAGAACCGCTGGGGCCACCAGGAACCTCCCACGGTAGTGACACAGGGGACCCACGGGGGACGTGTGCAGTGTCTAAACACAGCCGCAAATCACCATTAACTTCTAGGGGGAAAGTCACGGTTGGAATTTTAAGGATTAAGGACACTTAGAAAAGGACTTGGAGCAAACCCCTTTAGGCCTAGGCAGTTCTAGAGTAAATTCTCACGGGAGCACAGGATACTCGAGTTACCTCTACCAGGGAAGCCGGGTGCATAGATGTCTTTTGGTGTCGGGTTTCGTCGTCGATTCCAATGTCGATCTGCTGCAAAGTGCTGCTGCAGACCAAGTCGAAAGTGTCCGGATGGATCCAAGGGCGGATCAGAGATCTGAAGAACCTGAAAGCAGAGGGAACAGAGAATGGGTCACTTGCCAGTGACCAGGAAGGCGATGAGCGGATGCCCACCGATGTCGGGTGATTTCAGTTGAAGAAGGTGAAAGTTGACTCTTCAGTCACGAGGACCAGGAAGCGTCAACCACAATCAGGAGCTGGATTTGAGCTGGTCCACAAAGGATGTTGAGTGCTGAAGTGTCGGTATCCGGATTGAACACAACACGCCTTGGCAACAGCAACCCACGCAGAAAGCAAAGATTGGCTTTGGTGCCGACCAACAAGGTCTGAGGGACTCACCACTTGGTGGGGAGTCAGGGCACATTTAGAGCAACTAGGAAAGCCCAAGAAACAGACGAGTTACCTTTGTGGGGACCCACCAGTCAACGGACCAGGGATCGCGAAGGAGCCTCGAGCAGAAATGCTAGAAGTGGGCCCACTAACACTTGTGGAGTGTAGGCCCACAAACCTCAGTGCAAATGGTACTTGGGGCTTGGACTACAAGTAGCTCAACACACAATTTCGGGAAAGCTCGGAAAGTTGATGCACTTGCAAATGTGCACGGTGTCCAGGAGTTCCGGTTCCTCGTCACTCGTGAGGGCTGCGGATCTCAGCTTTGCTGGGATCTCGTGTCGGCCTCTGAGAAGTCTGGAAGTCCATGTCCTGAGTCGCAAATCCATCGGGATCCGGCAGGAGGCTTGGCAATGCAGACTGGCAAGATGCTTCTTTGGTGCCTCTTTGAACAGGGGAGTCACTCCTTGACCCCAAGGGAGATTCTTCCATCTTCGAGTCGTGTAGAATGTCGAAGTTCTAGGATATATATTGCAGAGGTTTGTCCAGGTGTAATCTGAAGTCCTAAGTACTGGGGTCCCATACTTATACTAAGAAAGGGGGTTGGACATACTCTGGGGACCTACATATGGGACGGTCAGGGAAGAGGGGTGGTTACACCATTCACCTTGTCCAGTTTCATGCCAGAGCAGGGTCTGAATACCCCTGTAACCGGTTTGAACTGGGGTATGTACAAGGACACCAAGTGTGCCCCCAGCACTAACTGAAAAGCAGTCTTGGAATGCACCCATCCAACCCCAATACACTAAAGCCTATTTAGGGGGTGGTGACAGGAAACCTATTGTCTAGGCCATCTCTTGCCAGAATTTCGTCCAGCACCAGGAGGTCAGACTTGTGTCTGTCGTTTTGCCATCCATTTTGTGATTCCAGGGCTCTTTTAAACTATTACCGGTTAGACGAGTGTGTACATGTCTCTCCCTCTAGAACGGTGGAATTCTACCCCCGCCGCCAGGACTGGTGGGGGGTAGGATTCCAAAGTGTTTGACACCAAACACAACATGTTTCCATGCAGCCATTCTAAAGTTAGCATTTATAGCGAGGTTATAACGCACTTAAGAGTATATGGTCTGGCTCCATCACAGAACAGTCTCAGAGAATAGTTTCCGAAAGCTGCAGAGGGGTCCTGCTCATGCATGGGTCACCCTCTCACACAAAACCAAGAATTCTGCATTCAGGATTGATAAGGCCTGCCATAGGATTATATGTGTCAGTGATTAAAGGTAGATATAGGTAACCTATATCTTAGTAAGGGGTGCATGCACCACCTTACCCAGGCTGCAGTAGCAGACCTGTGGTGCCATTTTGGAAGGCTACCCAGGGGTGGCATAATACATGCTTCAGCCCCTGGTAGGCCTCTGGGGTACCTATGCCCTTAGTACCTATGGTACCAAACACTAGGGACTCAAAAGGGTAACCCAGTAACCAATCTGGAGTGTACCTAAAGTACATGCAATCAATTTATAGAGGAAGCAGCTAGGCTGGGGACCTGAATAGCAGGGCCCCAGCCAGACTAAAGTCGAAAAACAGTGAAACACCAGCAAAAAGTGGGGGTAACCATAGTAAGCAGATCTTACTCTTCTACAGTGCCATGTAGACGTTGAAAAGGGTCTGGCTGAGGGATGGTCCTTTGGGTACGCTGCAGGTGATCTTGGTGGTTTCAGATAAGAATGGGGTGGACTCTCTGGGTTCTGCCGGTGAGGAAGGAGGTGATCCAGTCCAGGATTTTTTTGCCGATCCCTGCGTCGTGGAGCCGTGTGCATAGGGTGTGGTGGAAGACGGTGTCAAAGGCGGTGAGAGGTCTAGGAGTATGAGGGCAGTGGTTTCACTGTTGTCTAGCAGGGCCCTGGTGTCCTCGGTGGCACCGGTGAGGGCGGTTTTCCGTGCTGTGGTTGCTGCAGAATCCGGATTGGGATGAGTCCAGGATGTTGTTCTCCTTAAGGAAGCGGGTCAGTTGCCTGTTGACAGTCTTCTCGATGACTTTCGCCGGGAACAGGAGCACAAGATGAGCCGGAAGTTCTTGAGGTCCTTTGGGTCTGCCTTGGGTTTCTTGAGTAGGGCGTTGATCTCAGCGTGTTTCCAGCTCTCCAGGAAAGTGGCTGTTGATGATGTTCCAGAGTTGTGGTGCGATGACGGAGCTCGCTTTGTTGAAGATGTGGTGAGGGCAGGGGTCGGATGTTGAGCCGGAGTGGATGGTGTTCATGATTTTGATGGTGTCATCATCAATGACGTGGAGAGGAGAGCAGGAGGCCGGTGTGATTGGGGGGGCGGTGAGTCTGAGTTGTCAGCGGCTGTCGGGGGTGTGTGGGTGTTGAAGCTGTCATGGATGTCTGCAATCTTGCGGTGTAAGAAGGTGACTAGGAAGTCGCAGAGGTCTTGCGAAGGCGGACTGTCGTTGGAGCTGGGTTTGACAAGGTCCTTTTGGCGGTTCCAATGAGCTGGTGGTGCTTGCGGCTGGCGTTCTTGAGGGCTGCATGGTTGTCCAGTGTCTGTTCATGGCGCCACTTCTTCTTGAGTCTTCAGCAAGTCTGCTTGGATGCCTGGAGATCAGTTGTGAACCAAATGGCCCTCGTGTCGGTGCATCTGTTTGAGGGTTTCCTGATCAGGGCAAGAGTGTTGGCGCAGTCGTCGATCCATTGCCTGAAGTTGCGGGCGGCTGTGTCGGTGGAGTCGGTTGGTGGGTCTCGGTGCAAACTAGTCCTATCATCCATGATCACGGAATTTGGGTAAGACAGCCTGACAGGCAGCTGAGGCGCACACTTAAAAGTCACAGTCACAACCAGCAGGCATCTAATAGAGATAGAGCATTAAGCACTTCAATGCAAATTAGGTTAACATTTAAACGCTGAATCTGGCACTGTTTCACTGACGCATACAAACGTGGATCATACGGTCATCATACTCACTCACTCAGGCTCAGAAGCAGGAACAGCTGAGCTGCACAGTGTGGGATCCAGTGGCCGTCGGGATCCATGGTGTTGGGTCCTGCGGTTGCTGGGTCATTGATTTCAATTTAGTGCAGAGACGCACCAGCGCTGCCATGATTTGCTGGACTCCCACAGGTTAAATGTAGCCCGCGGCAGCACAACATGACGTCCAGCGGCGTGCTCCTATTGGGCACAGCCTCCTTAGTACCACAACGCCCTCTTGGAACTTGAACAAATTCCTGAAATGCATGAGCCGCCGGAAAACCGGGAAACAGATTAGAATCAATAGATCAGAAACAAGTAAACAGCTGTGATGGGATTCTTCGAGCAATGTGGGAGTGAAGAGAGCTGAAGGAGCCAACTCGGTCTCTGCTCCTTGTCCCGGGATCTTAAACAAGCATTTGTAATGCAATAGGACTACACAAGACCTATTGCATTGCAAACAGTAGTCACCACGGACAACGGGAGGGAGGGCGGGCGGGGGACATCACCTACACGGGAGTGAGGGGGGAAAAAGCACGGACAATGGTAGCACAGACAGGGGTTGGGAGAAGGCACGGACAATGGGAGTGCGGCGGGGGAGAAGGGGACGAGAAGGCACGTACAACAGGAGTGCAGGTGGGGGGATGGCGGGAGGCAGCACGGACAATGCGAGGGAGAAGGGAGTATAGATGGCAGTAAGAGAACCTCATTAAAGAAAATAGTGCTCACAGTCTAAATAACACGTACAGTATAACACGAAGTGAAGGGGCCAATAACCATGGGAGGATACAAATGCTGACATGGCTGTAATAAAAAGAGACTAACAAACCTACAAATGAATCCGAAGGCAGAATTATTAAGAACATAGACACAAGCCAATGAAAAATATGGGTGGGGCTTCCCTCACGTAGTGAACTACAGAAGATCTTCACCAGAACAGCGCTTGCGAGCTGACTCTGGGCTCGACCCAAAAACAGACATTGACACAGGTCTACATCACTGTTGGAAAGTGGGTTATTGGTAGGGGCAAATGTAGGTCTGCCACTGGCAAAATAAGGCCACTAACACATGGTAGGACCCAGCATAGGTCTTAGAAAATTATTCCTATGTTCTACCCTTGATAACGTGGTTGCGAGCAGACAGGGTTAACTTCAAAGACAGGTATGTAAAGCATTTAAAAACACAATTTCAGTAAATAATTAAGACACAGCACAAAATGAAAATCCTAAACCAAAAATCCAACACCAACTTATGAAAATAGGTAATATTTTTGTCTTTTAAATGACACCAAAACGAAAAGAATCCACTGTACGGAACCAGAGATATGATTTTTTAAAGATCTGTCACTTTCTAGTGCTTAGAAACCAACAGTGCCCCTTTTAGTCATTTTGTTTTCTCTGACAGGGACACCTTTAAACATGGTTCTGGAGAATCTCACCAAATGTGTTGTGCCTTCTCCAGCAGGTGGGTCCAGTTAGAACGTCTTCCTGAAGTTCTGCTTGCGGGACCCAAAGTCTCCAACACACAATCCAAGGTTCTGGAAACTCCAAGAGGGTCCTTGAAAGTGTGAAACTTCAATTCCGTAATCCCTTTAAACACAACCCCTACAAATCCACTGATGGGTCTCAAAGGTGTAGATTTAGTTGGTGATGTTCCAGTTGAGCTTTTTTTAACCTGTAGCTTTCAGGGAGTCTACTCTTTAGTTCTTTTCCAGCAAGATAATCCACAGGGCTGTAGTTTCAGATGGTGCAGTCTTCATAGGTCAGGCCTTAGAGTTACTTGCACAGCAAAATCTTTTCAGCAGGGCACTTCTTACTTCATTCAGTTTCAAGCAGCAGATCTGGAGGGCTCTGCCCCTCTCAGATTCTTATTCAAAATTCTCTGGTTCAAGCACCAGGACACTTCTGAACAATGAGAGCAGGGCAACTCCTCATAGCTATGACCACATTGTGTAGAGTGTGGCATTATTTTATCCCAGAGTGCACCCATCTTCTGAATCCATAACGACTGATTCTCCAGCAAAGAGGTAAGAGCTGGCTAAACACACCCCATGGGATGGCTTATTTTCATGGCCCCTACCATCTGCACATACATTCCTTTAGCCTAGCCATGACTCTGGGCCAAGAGTGTCAAAGTGAAAATGAAACCCAGGCCTCCCCTCTGCCTTTGAAGAACATGGTTTACGACTCCACCCCCTGGCCTGGCATTCCTATAGACCAGCACACTGCCCTCCCAACAGAGTGATCTGCCCTAGGGGTTCTTCATCACCTCTTCAAAGCAGCCTGGCTAATCCACTTAACTCTGACCAATCAGGGCAGACCACTGGAAGGCTGAATTTGAAATTACTAACAAGAAAGCCTTATAACTTCTTGTATGTACACTTATGGGGAAATTAAACAATATAATATTGTTGGATTTACTACTACCATTCTGGAAAGTCTTTGACTGGCATGGCTAGTCCTCTCCTAACAATATTGATTACTCAATAACTTCCGACCATATTAACCTATGGGCCAAGGAGTTTGTAATGGGGAAAATGACCTGGCCCGTTTTCTAGCACCAGGGCATAAAAACATATTTTATAAGTATTTCCCTAATTTCTACACGACCCCCACCCCCTGTGCAACTAGGGGGGACCTTAGGGTTTCTGAATTTGCAGAAATATTGAAAATCCTCCTTACCCAGTCCTCCTAGCATCAAAGTCGAATTTGATCAGCACTTTAACACAAGGTGGGGAGTGAAATGTGAAATTATACTTTACCCAAGCATATAAAAACTCATTTTATAAGGGTGTACATTATAGATAACTGCTCCCACACCTTGGATACCTAGGTGAAACCCTGGGGGTCCCTAATATGTTAACACATTGTAGGGTTTCCATTTTGAAGGGCCCCTACCACCAAAGTCGAGTTTGGGCACAATCTACTGTTTAAAATCAGTCCTGGTAGCCAGGGCTGTTTTTAAACTGACCCCAGGCTTCAGCATTGCACACATGCAAGTGCAGAACATCTGCTGGCCTCTAAATTGCCATGCCCCAGGATACTGGGGACTTCTAGGTAGTTTCAATCCCTTGCCCTATTATATACTAGGGGCTTATGGGGTAGGTCATGCCAATTACAGGGGTACCCCACCATACCATAGTGTACCCTAGTGTATGTTGGATGTCTTAACTGTCTTCTAATGTGTTCCTTTCACCTTGGCCCTGGCCCTGGGCCTGGTTAAACTGAACCCCGGGCCAGTCAGAGTCAGTTATCACCAGTTCCAGTCAGCAAAAAGTTGGAGGGTACTCAGGGCACAGGACGACTTTGCAACATAGCCCCCCAAACGAAAGGTGATGGGTTACTAACCTACACCCTGGTAGTCCTCATCGGCTAAGTGGAAACACCTGGAAAGTCCATCTGCATTGGCATGGGTAACCCCAGATTTGTGTTCCACTGAAAATTCCAATGCCTGTAGGAAAATGGACCACCTAAACAGCTTGGGATTCTCCCCTCTCATCTGCACGAGCCACCTGAGAGGCCTGTGGTCAGTTTGAACACGAAAGTGAGTCCCAAACAAATATGGTCTCTATTTTTTCAGTGACCACACCACTGCAAACGCCTCTCTCTCTCAATGGCACTCCACCTGTGCTCTCTGGGAAGAAGCCTCCTGCTAACAAAGGCAACTGGTTGATCAAGGCCCCCTTCATTAAGCTGTGACAACACTGCCCCAATCCCTTGCTCTGAAGCACCAGTCTGAACTACAAATTCTTTTGTGTAGTCAGGGGCCAGTGACACTGGTGCTGAACACATAGCTGCTTTCAGAGTTTTGAACACCTTCTGACACTCTGGGGTCCAAATCACCTTTTTGGGCCTCTTTTTAGAAGTTATTTCTGTTAGGGGCCCCACAATGGTACCATAATTGTGAACACACATTCTATAGTACTTTGTCAGTCCAAGGAATGCCCTGACCTGAGTCTGGGTAACAGGAGATGTCCAATCCAAAATAATGTGGATTTTAGCTTGGAGAGGCTGTACATGGCCCCCACCTGCCAGGTGGCCCAGGTACACTACAGAACTCTGCCCTATTTGGCACTTGCTTGCCTTAATAGTCAGGCCTGCCTGCTGCCTGGCCTGAAGCACTTCCCTTAGGTGGTTTAAGTGATCCCCCAGGTAGAACTGAATACAGCTATATCATCCAGGTAATCTGCACTGAACTGTTCCAACCCAGACAAGACTCTGTTCACCAACCTTTGGAAGGTGGCAGGAGCATTCTTTAATCCAAAGGGCATTACCTTGAACTAATAATGTCCCTCTGGGGTGGAGAATGCTGACCTCTCCTTTGCTCCATTAATGAGGGCAATCTGCCAGTAACCTGAAGTCAAATCAAAAGTACTCAGGTACTTAGCAGCCCCTAACCAATCAATGAGCTCATCAGCTCTAGGTATAGGGTAACCGTCAGTGTTTGTGACTCCATTCAAACCTCTCTAATCCACACAGATCCATAACTCCTTGGGTCCCCCCTGAGGATTACGTTTTGGTACCAGCACCACTGGACTGGCCCATGGACTCTCAGACTGTTCAGTTGCCCCCAACTCCAGCATGTTAGCAACCTCAGATGTAATGCTGGCTCTGACATGGTCAGACAACCTGTACAGTTCTTTTTTACAGGAAGGCTGTCAACAGTGTCAATGTGGTGCACACACTAATCAGGGATGCCTGAGGTCAGAGAGAACAGGCCAGCAAACTGCTCCAGCACCTATTTACAGTCTTGGTGCTGCTTGTCCCAATTTGGGAGAGAGTACAACTCCCTCCACTGACCCATCTTGCACATTAGTGGAGAGGTGGTCGGGAACAAACTCATTTTCCTCATCCACACCCTCATCAGTGACCAGTAACATGGTCATTCATGTCTGCACTGTCATAGTGGGGTTTCAATCTATTCACATGCAGGACCCTGTGAGGGTTCCTGGGGTGCCAAGGTCAACTAAATAGGTAACCTCACCCATTGGATAGGGCCCACTCCACTTGTCATGGAGGGCCCTGGGAGCCACAGGCTCCAACACCCTCGCCAATTGTCCTGGAGTATACACAGGCATAGTAGCCTTTTGATCATACCAGTGCTTCCTGTGTTCCTGGCTGGCCTCCAGTTTCCTGTTTGCCTTGTACATGTACTCCACCATTCTATATCTCAGGCCTAGCACATAATCAAGCACATTGTCCTTAGCTTTTTTAAGAGGCTTCTCGAAAGACTCTCTTAGCAGGCTCAATGGCCCCCTCACAGGGTGTTGAAACACCAGCTCAAAGGGACTGAAACCAACCATTTTCTGTGGTACCTCCTAGTAGGCAAACAGTAAGCATGGGAGGAGAAAATCCTATCTCCTCCTGAGTTTCTCTGACAACCCAGTTATCATGCCCTATAATTTTTTGTTGAATCTCTCAACAAGACCATTTGCCTGTGGGTGATAGGGGGTGGTGAACTTGTAGTTAACACCACACTCATCCCACATAGCAGTCAGATAGCGGGATAGGAAGTTTGTGCCCCTATATGTCACTACCTCTTTTGGAAAACCCACTCTGGTGAACACACCAAGCAGTGCTCTAGTCACAGTAGGAGCATAAATGGTTTTAAGAGATATGGCTTCAGGGTATCTAGTAGCATGGTCAACTACCACTAAGATATACCTATTCCCTGATGCAGTAGGTGGGTCCAGGGGACCAACAATGTCCATCCCCACCCTTTCAAAAGGAACCCCAACCACTGGCAGAGGTATTAGGGGAGCCTTTGTCTTGTCCCCTGCCTTGCCACTGGCCTGACAGGTGACACAGGAGCTGCAAAACCTCTTTACCTTTTCAGACATATTGGGCCAGTAGAAATGGTTCACCAACCAGTTCTATGTCTTTGTCTGTCCTAAATGTCCTGCCAAGGGGATATCATGACCCAAAGTCAGGATGAACTCTCTGTACTTCTGGGGCACCACAAACCACCTGGTGGCTCCCTCCTTGAGGTTTCTGGCCTAAGTATAAAGCAGTGCATCTTCCCAGTAGAGTTTGTGAAACCCACTGTCATCCCCCTCCTCTTACTTAGAATCCATCCTCCTCAATCTCTTAAGGGTGGGACAGTCACGCTGTCCCTGACTAAACTCGTCTCTGGAGGGTCCACCTGCTCCTGTCAGTTCTGCCAAATCTGACAGCTCTGGCAGGGATGGAGTCCCTCCCTCAGAGGCCAGATCCTCCCCATCAGGTTTAGATTATTCCTGCACTTCTGGAGTTCCCTGGGCTGGCTCACCAGGCCCAGTGCCCTTTTTGTTGGATGCTTGGCCCCTTGTTCCAGGGTCAAAGCGTCCAGTCCCTCCCTTCTGGCTAGTCTGTGACCTAGTCACAGGACATACCCACTCAGGGAGCTTGAATATTTTCATATGGAGCACTCTCTTCACCTCTAACCACTCAGAGGCTTTAAGATCATTGCCTAGTAAACAGTGTACTGGGAGCACCTTTCACACAGCTACCTTCTTAGGGCCTGTCACACCACTCCATTCCAAATCCACCACAACCATAGGATGGAGTTTGGTAGTGCTGTCTGCATATGTCACCTGGTGAAACTCACCAGGTAACAACCTCTCCGGAGGCACCAGTTCATCCAGGACCATATTTACACTAGCCACAGTGTGTCTGTTAGCCTCAACCTCCACCCCATTCACTTTAAGCCTCTGCCTGTACATGTCCATGTTTGGAGGTAAGGCAGCAAGGTGGCAATATTCACCCCTGTCCCAGGGATTCTAAGGTTGCTTCCACCACCTGACTACCCCTCTCTGGGGTACCACTCTCCACCCCTACACTGACACTGGCAATCCCTATGGATGACCCCTTAGGGGGGAGCTTCTTATTGCAGACAGCATCTCCCTGCTTATGCCCCGGCTGGTTATAGTCAAAGCACTTACCATCCTTTGAGGGATCAAAGAACCTACCAGGCTTTCCCTGAAACCCCCTTCCTTTGAATTTGGGTTGGCTCGGGCCCCCCTCCTTGTGCAGGTTTTTGTGGGTCTTTGGAGGACTCCTCAGGTTTTTGACCATAATTTCCCTGGGCTTTCCCCTGGGGAGGGACATGTCCTCCTTTCTTCTGGTCACCCCCATGGTTCTGAATGGAAACCTGGGTTCTCACCATCTCATCAGCTGATTCCCCCAGCTCTCTGGGGTTTGTCAGCTTAGAGTTCACTAGATACTGGCGTAACTTCTCTTCTGCACAATGAGTCAACATGTGTTCTTTCAAAAACAAATTATACAATCCCTCATATGTGTCAACTTTGTTACAAACAGTCCAGCCTTCCAGTGCCTTTACTGAAATGTCCACAAAGTCTACCTAAGACTTTATACTCAATTTCTGGGTGCCTCTGAAATTCACCTTGTACTGATCTGGAGTCAGACCAAATCTCTTGACTAAGCATGCCTTCATCTGCTGCTATGATTCTGCACCCTCTCCCTTCAAGGTCCGAAGCCTATCCCTACCAGCTACTGGAAAACTACTCCCACAGTGCACCTCAATACCTAGAGTGGTCCCTACTAATTTTAAGGGCCCTCTCAAAAGCTGCTAGCCCCTGTCAATGTCATCCCACTCAGTGTACTTGGGTACTATGCCCTTAGGAAGTTTAGGTTAAAATCTACCACCCCTGGACATCTCAGCCTCTTTTTCACTTTCGCTGCCACCATTCCTTTTCTCCTCCTCCATTTCCCATTTTCTCTTAGCCAATTCGAATTTCTCCTTCTCCAAGGCAATCAACTCTAATTGAGCCTGAAGCTGTCTCTCTGCAAAGGACAGTAGTGGTACCTGAGCAAGGGCCCCTTCCCCACTCCCACACTAGTCACAATGGGAAAGGTCTCATCCTCACCCCTCTCTCGGGTGAGGTTGGGGGGAACATCTTCCCACCCCCTTGGGTTCTCCTCGGCTGCCCCGGCCCAGGCCTTTAGGGACTCAAACAACCCTGCCTTCCTTATCTTCTTGCCAGCACGCAGCCCCCTAAGCCTACACTGTTCCTTAAGATCAGCCATCTTAAACTGGGACAGTTTAGCCAGGTCCAGCTCCATAGTTCCCTGGTTTTAGGTCACAAAAACTAGGCACAATAGACTTAGAACAATTTGGAAAAATCAAAACAATGGATTAAAAGCAGTTTAGTCCAAATTCCAAAAATCAAATTCAAAAGTTTTGTTCTAAGGCAATTTAGAGGATTATTATAATCTTAAATTATTCACTGGAAGGTGTACTTTTTAAACACAAGTCCTCATCCACACCGCTGAGCACCAAATGTGGCTGTGAGCAGACAGGCTTAACTTCAAAGACAGATATGTAAAGCATTTAAAAAACACCATGTCACAACACAAAAAAAATACAACACAAATTTATAAAAATAGGCAATATTTTTATCATTTAGGCCCTACGTTGCGGCGGCAATTCCGCCGCAGCGCTGGGGGGGCGAGCGGCGCTCGCATGCTCGTGACGGAGCCGCTCCGTCACGAGCCGCGGTTGCGCTGTGCTCATGACGGAGCGGTTCCGTCATGGACCCGCCCGCTCAATAGAACGCGCCGCGCAGGCGCGAAATCAGCCCCACGCAGGTGCGGCGGCAGGGCCATGACGGAACCGCTCCGTCATGAGCACAGCGCAACCACGGCTCATGACGGAGCGGCTCCGTCATGAGCATGCATGGGGTTAAATGACACCAATATGGAAAAAAATCCACTGTAGGTAACAAGAGATATAAATTTTTAAAGATTAGTCACTTTCTAGTGCTTAGAAACCAACAGTGCACCTTTTAGTCATTTTGTTTACTCTGACAGGGTCACCTTTAAACATGGTTCTGGAGAATCTCACCAAATGTGTTGCGCCTTATCCAGTAGGCGGGTCCAGTTAGAACTCCTTCCTGAAGTTCTGCTTGCGAGTCCCAAAGTATCCAACACACAATCCAAGGTTCTGGAATCTCCAAGAGGGTCCTTGAAAGTGTAAAACTTCAATTCTGCAATCCACTTAAACACAACCCGTACAAATCCACTGATGGGTCTCCAAGGTGTAGATTTAGTTGGTGATGTTCTAGTTGAGCTTCTTATAACCTGTAGCTTTCAGGGAGTCTACTCTTTAGTTATTTTCCAGCAAGATAATCCATAGGGCTGTAGTTTCAGATGGTGCAGTCTTCATAGGTCAGGCCTTAGAGTTCCTTGCACAGCAAAATCTTTTCGGCAGGGCACAACTTGCTTCATTCAGTTTCAAGCAGCAGATCTGGAGGGCTCTGCCCCTCTCAGAAACTTAATCAAAATTCTCTGGGTCAAGCACCAGGTCACTTCTGACCAATGATAACAGGGCAACTCCTCATAGTTATGGCCACATCCTGTAGAGTGTGGCAATATTTTGTCCCAGAGTGCACCAACCTTCCAAATCCATAATGGCTGATTCTCCAGCAGTGAGGTAAGAGCTGGCTAAAAACATCCCCTGGTATGGCTCATTTCCATGGCCTCTCCCCCTACCATCTGCACATACCTTCCTTAAGCCAAGCACTGACTCTGGGTCAAGGGTGTCAGAGTGAAACTGAGACCCAGGCCTCCCTCTGCCTTTATGGAACATGGCTTATAGCTCCACCCCTTGGCCTGGCATTCCTATAGACCAGCACACTGCCCTCCCAGCAGAGTTATTAACCCTAGGGATTCTTCATCACCTCTTCAAAGTAGCCATGCTAATCCATTTAACTCTGACCAATCAGGGCAGACCACTGGAAGTCTGAATTTGGACTTACAAACAAGAAAATCGTATAACTTCTTGTATGTACACTTTAGGAGAAATTCAACAATATAATATTGTTGGATTTACTATTACCATTCAGGGAAGTCTTTGAATGGTCCTGCTTGTCCTCTCCTATCAATATTTATGAATCAATAATTTCCTACCATGTTAACCTATGGGTCATGGGTTTTTCAATGGGGAAAATGACTTGGGCCAGTTTTCTAGCACCATGGCTTGTAAAAACAAATCTTATAGATATTTCCCTAATTTCCACAGGACCCCCACCCCCTGTGCAACTAGGGGATACTTTAGAGGTTCTGAATCTTCAGAAATATTGCAAATCCTCCTTACACAGTGCTCCTATCATCAAAGTCGAATTTGATCAGCACTTTAACACAAGGTGGGGTGTGAAATGAGGAATTTCACTTTACCCAGGCATATAAAAACTAATTTTATAAGGGTGTACCTTATAGATAACTGACCCCCATCCCCTGGGATACCTAGGGGAGACCCTGGGGGTCCCTAATATGCGAAAACAATGTAGGGTTCCCATTTTATAAATGCCCCAACCACCAAAGTCGGGGTTGGGCACAATTTACTATTTAAAAGGAGTCCTGGCAGCCAGTTCCGTTTTTAAACTGACACCAGGCTTCAGCATTGCACACATGCAAGTGCAGAAAATCTGCTGGCCTCTAAACTGCCATGCCCCAGGATACTGGGGACTTCTAGGTAGTTTCAATCCCCTGCCCTATTATATACTAGGGGATTATGGGGTAGGTCATGCCAATACAGGGCTACCCCACCATACTATAGTGTACCCTAGTGTACGTTGGGTGTCTTAACTGTATTCTAATGTGTTTCTTACAGCTTGACACTGGCCCTGGGCCTGGTTAAACAGATCCCCGGGTCAGTCAGAGTCAGTTACCACCAGTTCCAGTCAGCAAAAAGTTGGGGGGTGCCCAGGACACAGGATGACTTTGCAACAATCACATTCTATATTCATGTCCTCAACTGTAATGGCAAACATGCTGGTCGATTTCCAAAGACTGAATGATATAAATGTTATGGTAATCCAGTAATCCATGTCTCTTCCTTGCTGCCCCCCCCCCGCGGATCTGTGGGAACAGAGAAGGACCCTCTTTCTCACACCTAGCAGCCAAAGCTTGGAACAACCTACACCTGCAATTCAGGACCACCTCATAGCTCCAGCAATTCAGTAAAGGACTTTTGGACTGGCCTTTTGAATGAGCGGATCACCACAAACCAGTAAGCAACTCTTGCACTTGGAGACCCTCATGGGTGGTTTGCCATGCTCTACAAATACTTGATTGATTAATTGATGTCAGCGATTTTGTTCTGGTTTATATTTCACATATTCTGCTTAACACTGATTCCCTAGGAGTGACTTTTACGAGCGTCATAGCACTCTTGTATAATGCATATTTCCTGTTGAGTCACCTGCAGGTGTTTTTAATGGGCAGTGCGAGTTTCTCACTGTGCCTGCCAGTGCATCCAAAAGTATGGCAGAATTAATGATCATCCAATCCTTGGCCTCTTTGCAGAGGGCACAGAAAAATAGTCCCATATTCCAGTTGCAATCGTTATTCTGTGCAAAAGTGTGTGACACAGGTATGCAGTTGCTAAGGAAAAGGTTAAACAAAACGCAGTGCTTACACACAAGAGGGTGCATTGTGTGTTTGAGGGGTGATGAAATCAGTTTCTTAAATGGGCAGGTACCTGCACTTCTTTAATTTGAAGGGGACAGCACCTGCACTTCTCAGCACTGCTGTAACACATTACAATGGATGAGCATCCATACAATGGATGATACCTTCTCAGGAGTGAACAGGTACTCTAAATAAAGAGTACCTGCACTTCTATATTTCCATTTAAAGCACTGGATGAAATGAAGGTGATGCAAGGAAGTGCAATCAGCAGAGAGTTAAAAGAGGGTGCCGACCAGGAAGTGGTGGCTAGTGACTTATGAAAAAGGTGGGGCAAAGCAGCAGCAGTACTCAGGTCTCACAGCTACCACTTTCACATGTCACTAGCCACCACTGATAATCAGGGCATGCTTGGAGTGCAAACAAGGATGGCATTTTATGGGTAGTGCTTCGAGAACCTGAGTCAAGGGGTACTGCTGTCACCTGCTGTTCTGATAAGTTGGTGCAGCTCAGCAGGTTAATGCAAGTTCTTCCCAAAAATGGTGTGCCCAGGGGTTCGAATCCTATGAAGGCCTTCATCCTTTGGAGGTCGATAAAATAAGATGTAAGGCTGGAGAAGTATCAGTCACGTCAGGCTTCAATGTTGAAAGAAAGGTATGTCTGGGGCAAAATCTGACATACACCAACATATCAGTTACGTGGATAACCCTTCATCTAATCATTAATTAATAATTGATTTGTTAATTGGCTCTTAAAAGTTGGAAGGACCGGAGCAGGGTCAGTCGTGTGAATCATGTTAGTGGGGTTGAAAACAAGTGAGCCATTTATGTGTCCCTAAGTGTTGACCTCACGGTTGTATGTCACTGTTAATCTCATCTCTTGCTAGGTCCCCCAATATACACCCGCAGAGCAAAGGTTCAGATAATAGCCATGCAGGTTAGATACCTTATGAATATGAACACAACACTGAATGCATGGGTGCGCTGCGGAGCACTTACCAAATTACAAACCATATGGGGTGAGAACAACAAATGTACTTACCAATGTCAGAGGGACGCTCTCTGCTCCTCTTAGGCACACACAGCAGGCAATGCTCGTGAAAGGAGGGCAGCCACAGTGAGAGGCAGGAAGTGGCAAGAAATCTAACAGTACACTCAGTCCTGGTGACAGCACAATGAAGGAAAGGAACTTCTCCCACAACTGTTCCCAGAAACCACCACGGATAGAGCAAACAAACGTAACCAATCCTGGAGCTGCTTAGGCATTTTTCAGCATGAGAGTGGCATCATGATTGGTCTGAGCAGCCAAAGGCAGCGCTCCTTTTCATGCTAGGAGCCTGTGGCTGCAGTCCGCTGGGAGGTTATACAGCTCACAGATTGCTGCAGTCTGAAGTGCTTATGTCGGGCTGGCCATGGCAGGACCGCTGCCTTATCTGACATGCGCACTTTAGGCATCTGTCTGCATGTTGGAATGGCCTGTCTCGCCCTCATACGCGAAGTGCACTAGAATGATTTAAAAAAAATGTTTTCATGCAGCTGCTGCATTTGCAGCAGGTGGGGTGATGCCACTCCATTCTACAGGAAGAACCACCGCTGTCCACAGAAAAGAGATACCGTCTGAAATATGTAGATGGAGAGTATAAGGAGAGAAAAAGGGTGTACATTTCTAAAATTAAGTTAACATAACAGGAGTGATTGAGACACTCTGAAGACCACTACTCTTTCCACAAGCCACAATAATGCTTAATTCAGTCTCACAATTTCAGAATTGAAACATTTTCAAAATAAATTATTTACTAAATTTTTATTGTTTTTATTCATTTGCATTAAGCACACAAAAGGTGATGAGAGGAATACTGCCAATTTGTCTAACCACTGCCAATCACTCTAAGTAGCACCCCAACCCATCATCCTTTGGCTCAAAATGACACCTCAGTTTAGACCCAGCCACATGTAAATCAGTCTTGACCATGCTCCTCATGGGAACAGTCCTGCCCAAACTGCCAAGCCAGGTCCTCCCTGAACTGAAGCACAAGCAACCCAGGACCGGTTTTGCTCTAGTTATGGGCTCATCAGTCAGGTAAAGCCTGGTTTAGTGACACAGTGATCATGGGACCTATGTCTGAGCATACCCAAGCCACTTAGGGCGGTACATGAAACTCAAAAAAGGTGATGAGAGTAATGCTTGTAATTTTTCTAACGACTGGCAATTGCTCGCAGTAGCATACCAACCCATCATTCCTTTACTCACCATGCCACCACAGGTTGGACCCAGCCATATGCAAATTAGTCTTGACCCTGCTCCTCATGGGAACAGTCCAGCTCGAACTGTTCCCAGAAACCACGAGGCATCTGTCTGCATATTGGAATGGCCTGTCTCGCCCTCATACGCGAAGTGCACTAGAATGATTTTAAAACATGTTGTTTTCATGCAGCTGCTGCGTTTGCAACAGGTGGGGTGACGCCCCTCCATTCTACAGTAAGAACCACCGCCGTGAAAAGAAAAGAGATAAGGTCTGAAATATGTAGATGGAGAATATGAGGAGAGAAAAAGGGTGTACATACCTAAAATTAAGTTAACATAACAGGAGTGATTGAGATACTCTGTACCACTACTCTTTCCACAAGCCTCAATAATGCTTAATTCAGTCTCACAATTTCAGAATTGAAACATTTTCAATATAAATTATTTTCTAAATTCTTATTGTTTTTAGTCATTTGCAGTAAAGACACAAACGGTGATGAGAGGAATGCTGGCAATTTGTCTAACCACTGGCAATCGCTCTAAGTAGCACCCAAACCCATCATCCTTTTGCTCAAAATGCCAGAGTTTAGATCAGAGGTCTTCAAACGTTTGGATGCCGAGACCCCGCTGTCAACATTTACAGGCGTAAGGACCCCCTCCTGACAAACATTTCTAAACCTCTAGGCAGGGCTACTGGAATTATGAGGCAGGTGACTACCAAATTATGCGACAGGCTTGACTAAATTGTGTGATTAGAAAATGTAAATAATGTTCTGTGATGCTGCGTATTTTGGGATAGCATTGCTTTATTATTTTGAAATTTTTTAAACACTGTACCACTGAGGAAAGATTTCACCCCATCAGTGCCAGTTTATAACCAAATTACAGCAATTAACATCAGAAAGATGTGTAGTCAACCTTTGTGAAGGGCCTCCCACTCCGCAGGAGTACGCGCTGCCACATTAGAAGCTCACCTGGCCATGGCCGGGAGCAGCAAGTGTCCCTTCAAACCCTGGCGGTCTTGTGCAGAGTTAAGCAGTTTACCCATGCCCCTTTCCTCTCACCCCTTCCTTCCATCGCTCTCTTCTCTCCTCTCCCAACCCCGGATCCCTTTCTCACATTGCAGGCAGATGGCTATTAGCCCCAGGACACCTTTTGGTAACAGTAGCGCACTACAAATGTAAATAATAATAGGCAGAAGCAGGGGATCCACTAGACCCGATGTTCGGGGGGGTTTAACACTCCCAGCCAGGGCTGGCCCTAGCACTCGTCGCACACGGTGCAACAGTCTTTACACCTTCTCCATGAATTCCCTCACTACCACTCACCAACAATACACCTCATCTCTCTATAGCACCTGTCTGACAAAATACTCATAGTTTACTCACACTCACTTCTGTGATGTGAAGGTACATCTTCTGTGTACCAGGTACTTTAACCTTCTGCACTGTGTGGGTGACAAGAGTACCCATGTGACTGCACGGAGAGCAATGCAACAGTGTGAGAGTAGGGTAAAAGGAGTGACTACAGGTTGAGTGAGGTGACCATATGAATTTGGGTTCGGCTGTAAGTGCAGAGTGGGACAAATTAGTGCAGGGTTAGTGATGGCCTTGTTTGAGTGAGCTACAGATTGAGCAGTGAGGGGGGGGACAGGTGAGTGAAGTGTCACATGAGTGCAGGATGAGAAGTGTGCTCGTGTGACTGTAGGGTGAGATACAGAGTGAACAATGCAAGCACATTTTTAGTGCAGAGTGATCACTGTGAGAGCAGGGTGAGCGGGTGAATGTTGTGAGTGCATGGTGATCAGTGTGAGTGCATTGTGATCACTGTGACTGCATTGTGATCACTGTGAGTGCAGGGTGAGCGGGTAAATGTGAGTGCACAGTGATCAGTGTGAGTGCATTTTGATCAGTGTGAGTGCATTGTGATCACTGTGAGTGCAGGGTGAGCGGGTGAATGGTGTGAGTGCATTGTGATCAGTGTGAGTGCATTGTAATCGCTGTGAGTGCAGGGTGAGCAGGTAAATGTTGTGAGTGCATTGTGATCAGTGTGAGTTCATTGTGATCACTGTGAGTGCAGGGTGAGCGGGTGAATGGTGTGAGTGCATGGTGATTGGTGTGAGTGCATGGTGATCAGTGTGAGCGCATTGTGATTTCTGCGAGTGCAGGATGAGCGTGAAAGTGAAGGCGAGAATGAGAAGTGAGTTGTCTGAAAGCAGGGTGCATTCCCAGAAACTTGAAGTGTAGGGTTTCAGATATAAGTTAAACTATTTCTATAATGGCATTAATCAGGGATTGAGGGTGGAGGAAATAAATAATGTGCTGATCCTGCAACAAACTTCCAGTCTTATGATTAGGGTTACCAGCTCATTATTTTGATGGCCCAGAAATAAGCAGTCACCTAAAGTTGTATTTTTAGCACTTATCTGTGAATACTTAGAACAGCAAATATAAATAGACAGCATTTTTAATTGTGTCACTTTTAATTGTGTTTTAGGGCTGCCTCAATGATCCATGACTGAAAATTAAAGAGAACAAAGACAGAAAAGTGACATAACTAATTAATACATACTTTTTTATTTATAACTCTATTTAGTGTCAAGAGCAGGCATTTTTCTTTTGGCAACCCAATTTTATATTCCTTTTCATTAAATGCATTCTCACACTACAGCAAGAAGTGTAAAAATACAAATGTAAGGAATAGGCAGAGTGGGGGCCCAGGGGGTACTGGAACCATAAAAAACATTAAGCCTCTGTAACCAGTCTGCAAAGGCATGTAAATATGCTAATGGTCTTTAAAGACCTGTGAAAAACTTGGGGTGCCGGAGATAAGACACCAGACACTGCCCAGCCAAGCCCCCAGCAGCTCGAGTTTCACTGCAGCAGCCCGGGCTGAGACACAGGATGGGGGAAGAGGGGAGCTGAAGCCCTGGAGGCCAGGGCAGACGTCTGACTGTGAATGCGCGACCTCCTTCACACCACTCCACGGCCCCCCTGGGGGTCGCGCCCCACAGTTTGAAGACCCCTCGATTAGACCCAGTCAAATGTAAATCAGTCTTGATCATGCTCCTCATGGGAACAGTCCTGCCCAAACAGCCACGCCAGGTCCTCCCTGAACAGAAGCACAAGCAACCCAGGAACTGATTTGCTCTAGTTATGGGCTCATCAGTCAGGTACAGCCTGGTTCTAGTGACACAGTGAGCATGGGACCTATGTCTGAGCATTCCTAAGCCACTTAGGGCGTTACATGAAACACACAAAAGGTGATGAGAGTAATGCTTTCAATTTTTCTAACCACTGGCAATTGCTTGCAGTAGCATACCAACCCATTGTTCCTTTACTCACCAGTCCAGCCTGAACTGCCAAGCCAGGTCCTCTTTGAACCCGAACACAAGCAACCCAGAACCAGTTTCACCCTAGTGGACTTGGCAGTTTGGGTTTGACGGTTCCAATGAGGAGCAGGGCCAAGAATGATTTGCATATGGCTGGGTCCAATCTGAGGTGGCATGGTGAGCAAAAGAACTCCTAAACACCCGATCCACATGCAAACACGCCGTCGAGCTCTGGGACCTGATCAACACCTCTGCACCAGACGTTGCTTTCCTGAACGAGACCTGGTGGAACGACTCCTCGGCACCCGACATCGCCATACCGGCTACAAGGTCACCCGCAGGGACCGTGCCAACGGAATCGGAGGAGGAATTGCCATCATCCACAAGTCCACCATCAAGGTCTCCACCCACTCAGACGACACCCTCAACACCGCCGAACACCTGCACTTCCAGATCCACACCGACCCCAACACCACCCTCAGAGACTACAGACCCCCCGGGCCCCAGGCGCAGTTCAGCGACTCCATCGCTGACTCGCCAGCACACACACTCCCGCCTCCACAGACTACATCCTCCTCGGGGACCTGAACTTCCACCTCGAGAACAACAACAACGCCAACTCCACCTCCCTGATCGCCAACCTCGCCAACCTCGGCCTCAGACAACTCGTCACAGCTCCCACCCACACCGCCAACCACACACTTGAACGCATCTTTTCCACCAACACCCACTTCTCCTTCGACCACACCACTGAACTCCACTGGACCGACCATCACTGCATCCATTTCACCTTCAAAAAGGTCACCACCTGCTCGATTTTGCAGATTTTCGGCAATTTCGCGATCCGCGAATCCCGCAAAATTGCCAAAAATCCCAAAATCCGAAAATCCGCTTGCGGGCGGATTTTATTTATTTTTTGCATTTTTTGCAGTAGAATGTGGCATCTTCGTGGATAAATATATGCAGGCAGGATTCATTCTGGCACGATGCTCCTGTCACAAAAATTAAACCTTAACAGGAAGCACTTACAGATATAAATAAAGCAGGTGCCTGAAGCTCAAATTCAGTCACGCATTATATTCAGCCCAAACAACTAGTGAGCACGGTCGAGGCTAGGCAGGTGGCATCCTCCCCATATCTACCGCCTACAAATAGATGTAATCCTTGATGGAGATCTTTGCATCCACGAGTTTCTCTAGCGCAATCCCTGTGTACTGCTGTGACCAGGAGGCTGCTTCCTTCTCATCTGCTGCTCTGATCGGTCTCTGACCTTACAAGAGGCATTTGAACTCGCATGGAAGCCCCACCCATTTGGCCCCGCCACACACACACTAGGGTATGCAACGTTTTCCCGCCCTTTCCTCATTATGATGGATAGCTCACTCGAGGGACCTCGGCATCCAAACAACTAGTGAGCATAGTCAAGGCTAGGCAGGTGTGCTTCCTCCCCATATCTACCGCCTACAATTAAATGTAATCCTTGATGGAGGTCTTTGCATCCACGAGTTTCTCGAGCGCAATCCCCGTGTACTTCCTGTGACCAGGAGGCTGCTTTCTCCTCATCAACTGCTCTAATCGGTCTCTGACCCTTTAGAAACAAGAGGCATGTGAACTAGCATAGAAGCCCCGCCCGTTTGGCCCTGCCACACACACACTAGGGTATGCAGCGTCTTCCCGCCATTTCCTCGCTATGATGGACCGCTCACTCGAGGGACCTCAGCGCCTTTCGGGGCGGTGGCAAAGTTACAGACACACCTGTCACAAAATGTCCCAAAAATCTGCGAGTTCGCGGGAAAATCCGCGTACTCGCTGATGTTTTTGCTATTTCTCGTGAATTGACGGACCGTGAATCCGCCAAATTCGCCCATACTTACACCACGCACCACTGCACCCAATAGCTGCCCCACCGCTGCTGGAGCAAAGTCACAGAGGACCAGCTGACCACCACCCTCGTCCAGAACCCACCCACCGACGACACCGACCCAGACGTCGCCGGCCGCAATCTCAGACATTGGATCAACGACTGCGCCAATACCCTCGCCTCGCTCAAGAAACCCTACAACAGCCTCACCAGCAAGAAAGCCAGCTGGTTCACCAAAGAGCTCCAGACCTCCAAACGAACATGATGATAACTGGAGAAGAAATGGCTCCACGAACAAACACTAGTCAGCCACGCAGCCCACAAGGACGCCACCCGCAGACATCACCACCTCATCAGACTCGCCAAGAGATCCTCCTTCAAAGCCCGCCCAGATAACAACGCACAAAACAGCAAAGAGCTCTTCAGCATCGTGAAGGAACTCTCCAACCCCAGCGCCAACGACATCCAGCCCCCCCAAGAACTGTGCGACGCACTGGCCACCTTCTTCCAACGCAAGATCTTGGACATCCAAGACAGTTTCAACACCCCAACCGCCCCAATAACGATAGGCCGCACCTACCCGACAAACACCACCCGCATCAACGGCCTGACATCCTGGACCATCGTTACTGACAACAAGAGACGCAAGGTCATGAACTCCATCCACTCAGGATCACCATCAGACCCCTGCCCACACCACATATTCAACAAAGCAGATACAGCCATCGCACCCCAACTACGGAAAGTCATCAACATCTCCTTCAAGACATCTACATTCCTGGAAAGCTGGAAGCACGCCAAGATCAACTCCCTTCTCAAGAAGCCCAAGGCGGACCCCAAGGCCATCAAGAACGTCCGGCCCATCTCCCTGCTCCCGTTCCCAGCAAAGGTCATCGAGAAAATCGTCAACATACAACTAACCCACCATCTCGAGGACAACAACATCTTAGACCTGTCCCAGTCCGGATTCAGAAGAAACCACAGCACCGAGACAGCCCTCCTCACCGCCACAGACCACATCAGGCGCCATCTAGACAATGGAGAAACATCAGCCCTCATCCTCCTGGACCTGCCAGCCGCCTTTGACATGGTTTGCCACCCCACACTAAAGACACGCCTCCAAGAAGCTGGATTCCAAGAGAAGGCCCTCAACTGGACCACGTCCTTCCTCACCGGCAGAACCCTGAGCGTCCGCCTCCCACCTTTCTGTTGTGAAGCCACCGACATCATCTGCGGCGTACCCCAAGTCTCTTCCCTCAGCCCGAGACTGTTCAACGTCTACATGGCCCCCCTTGCACACGTGGCCCACCAGCAAGACCTCAACATCCTCTCCTACACCAACGACACCCAGCTCATCCTCTCCCTCACCAAGGACCCGCACACCGCCAAAACCAACCTCCACAAGGGTATGAAGGCCATCGCCAAATGGATGAGGAGCAGCCGACTGAAGCTCAACTCAGGCAAGATGGAGATCCTCATCCTCGGACTAGCCCCATCAGCCAAGGACGACTGCTGGTGGCCAACCATGCTGGGAGCAGCACCAACACCCACTGACCACGCACGCAACCTAGGAATCATCCTTGACTCCTCCCTCTCCATGTCGAAGCAAGTAAGCGGTGCCTCCTCCTTCTGCTACAACACCCTCCGCTTGCTCCACAGGATCTACAAGTGGATCCCCACCGAAACAAGAAGAACAGTGACACAGACCCTCGTCAGTAGCAGACTAGACTACGGCAACGCACTCTACGCAGGAATCTCAGCGAAACTCCTACGACAACTACAACGCATTCAAAACGCCCCGACCATCTGATCCTCAACATCCCCACAGTAGCCACATCACCCCCCACCTGAGAGACCTACACTGGTTCCCCGTCGACAAAAAGAATCACCTTCAGACTCCTCATCCACGCACACAAAGCACTACACAACACTGGACCAGCCTACCTTAACAGCAGACTCAGCACTCAGCTTCTACACCCCGCCCACCAACTCCGCTCTGCCAGTCTCACCCTTGCCGCTGTTCCTCGCATCCAACGAGCGCCCTCTAGCGGCAGATCCTTCTCCTTCCTCGCCGCCAAGACCTGGAACACCCTGCCCACCCTCCTGCGGCAGACCCAAGACCTACTCACCTTCAGAAGACTCCTCAAGACCTGGCTCTTCGAGAAGTAGCATCACCCCCCCTCCCAGCGCCGTGAGACCCTCGCAGGTGAGTAGCGCAATCTACAAGTAGACTGATTGATTGATTGATTAAAACAAAACCAGAGCAGAGCGGGAAAACAGATACAGAACAAGGCACAATGATCAGATACTGGGCATTGACGAGACAGCAGAAAAAACGGGCACAATGCAGAACGTAAAACCGCGGCCTTGAACACCTACCAGGTGGAGGTGAGTAGGGTCAGCAGCAGCGGAAAAGTCAAAGGAGCTGCTGAGGCAAGAGCAGGTCTCGGACCAGGAGGTCAGAGGTCTTGTTCCACCTCTGTTTAACCGTCAGACCTCCATATATTTGTGAGTGGGTGAACAAAAACTGTTTTGACCGCTATCTTCCTACAACAAGATAAAAAATCGGAGGGGTGTGCATCCGGCCCTGCTTCTCTTTTCTGTCAGCACATTTTGGCACTCATGTGTTTCTTCTAGGCCTAGTGCCCTCCTTTGGACTGTAGGCTTCTCACATTCCAAATATTGTGAAGCAGTCCCTGATTCATAAGGCATGTTATGCATAAGATGGGTCAAGAGCAATAGAAACACATGTTCTTCATAGAATAGATGCAACTCCTTGGGCAACAACAGTGCAAGTTTCTCTCCTTCATAATACAGGCACAGCTTGGGCAGTAGCATCACAGACCTTCTCCATCAGAGGAGAGGTATACATTGGGTAGCAAAAGTGCAAGCTTGGCTTTTTCAAAGACTAGGTACAGGATAGCAGTGGCAAAACAAGCTTCCCTCTCTCAGAGAATGCAGCATGTGCAATTTTCTATTTCCTGTAGAACATATCTAGCATGGCAGACTACTACCAATTTTCAGCACTCACAGAACATATACGGATAAGGCGTGAGTGATATGCAGGTCACAAAGAGATCTCTAGTGTGGATGCTTAAATCACAGAGATAAATATATAGGTGGATGTATTACTGAATGTGCAAGATCCGACCCCATTCTGACTTAGGTGATATAACATGTCCTGATGGCCCTGCTGCTGTGACTTAGAGACCTGTGGTTTTAATTGATTCTTTGGTTTTCCACGTGTTGAGAAGTAGCAATTACTGAGTAGGTAATTGTTAGATTTGGGGTTCTCTAGTTGGCACAGGTAGGTACTTGTGACAAATAGGGACCCTTGCCTCTGGTCAGGGTAAGGGGGTACACTCCTAAAATAATCCCTGCTCACCCCCTTGGTAGCTTGGCACGAGCAGACAGGCTTATCTCAGAGGCAGTGTGTAAAGCATTTGTGATCGCATACAGTAACCCAGTGACAACACTACAGATGGACACCACACAGTTGTGTATTAAAAATAAGTATTCTTTATATAGACTTATCACAAGACCACAAACAACAAAAAATCCACAATACTATACTCAAAAATGGTAGGGTTAGCTTAGTTCAGTTCAGTTCTTAAGATGCAACACTTTGCGTCAATGTACCTTACAATGCTTTGCGCTTCCACAACAAGCAATGTTGCAGCGATGGAAATGCGGCAAAGTTCTGGTGCAAAACAAATAAAGATGACGCTCTCTCCTTGATGCAACACACTTCCCGGTGATGCAGCGGCGCCTGCTGCGACGTCGATCCTCTTCTCCGGCGATGTGAGATGCTGTCCTCAATGTGAGTCGTGACAGACTCTGCGATACGCTTCCCAGTGATGCAGCGGCGTCTGAGGCGATGTCGATCCTCTCTTCTGGCGATGCGAGTTGCTTCCACAATGATGCGAGCCGCGACAGGCCCTGTGACATGCTTCCCAGTGATGCGGCGTCGTCTGATGCAACGTCGATCCTTTACTCCTGCAACATGCTTCCTGGTGATGTGGCGGCGTCTGCTGCGACGCCGATCCTCTTCTCCGGCGATGCGTGGCGCTTCGTGATGTGAAGCTGCTATTCAGCGACATGCTTCTTGTTCTTGAGTCACGCTTCCATCTCCTTGCGACACGCAAGTCCTCAAAAAGTCCAGCACAGCTGCAGGCACTTCATGCACACTCTTGGGGAGCTGGTGGGTAAAGTCTGTGTTGTCCCTGATACTTCAGCAGGAGGCAAGCTCTCTTCCAAGCCTTGGAGATCCTTCACAAGTTGAAAGTAAAGCACACAAAGTTCTTTCTCCTTTCTTTGGCAGTCAGGCAACCACTGCAGGCCAATCCCCTAGCAGCACTTCAGCTTAGGGATAGTCTCTCCTCAGTTTCTTCAAGTTCCTCTCCTCAGCAAAGATTTCTTCTTGTAGTCCAAAAGTGATCTAATTTCTTGGGATCAGGGTCCCAATATTTATAACCCAAGATCCGTTGTCCTCTGAAGGCAGAGGGGCCTTTGCCCAGTCCAAGCCAGTTCTGAAGCACTCTGTTTACAAGACTCCTTATTTCCTTTCCCAGTGCACGGCAGAAACATCCGACGCCCCACAGGAGGTGGAGCCAGCAATGGGGAGGGAAAGCACAGCCCAGGAGCACTTTGTTGACAAGATTCCTTCTCTTCATTCACTGTGCAGGGCAGAGACATCAGCTGCACCACAGGAGGTGGAGCCAGCATTGTGAAAGGCAGGCACAGCCCTATTCAGGTCCGAGGTGCAGCTCCTTCACCCATCTAGATGTAGATCTCTCTATTCACCACTGGGCTGACTTATTCTGTCTCCTGGAATCCACCAGCCCTGTCACTCAAACTCCAGACAAGGAATACACAACCTAGCAGAGGCAGGCTTTGGACAGGTAGACAAGAAAATACCTACTTTCTAAAAGTGGTATTTTCAAACACAGAATGTTAAAACCAACTGCACTAAAAGATGTATTTTATCATTCTGAGTTCAGGCATACTAAACTTGAATTTCTACCATGTTCTCTGAGTCAGTTAGGATTATAAGAATGTAATAATCTAACTGCTTATTCTATCCTATTGAGAACAGGTAGCCTTGCAATATTGAAAAACTAAAATGGCTGTAATTCACTATTAGGACATGCCACACACACCAGTGCATGTCATACCTTATACTTACAATGCACCTTGCCCTTGGGCCTACCATAGGGTTGTCTGATATGAAGAAAAGGGAAGGTTTAGGGGCTGGCAAGAGGGTGCACTTGCTGAGTCAGCATGACAGTACCAGACTGCAGACAGGCTCTGCAATGGCAGACCTTAGACACATTTTATAAGGTAGCTTCTATGGGTGGCACAACCAGTGCTGCAAGCTCACCAGCAGCATTTGGTTTACAAGCCCTGGGCACTCCTGGTGCACTCTACTAGGGTCTGACAGGTAAACCAAACCAGCCAATCATGGAACCACTGATTAATACATCAATTTACAATAGGGAACACTTGCACCGTGGCACTGGACAGCAGTGGCACAGTGCCCAAAGCATCTAACACCAGCAAAACACATGAGGCAACAGCAAAAATGGAAGGGAGACTCACGCCAATGATGCCAGGTCTAACAGTAATTGTTATTTGGAGCAGCCTAGCCACAATCTAAGTAACTGTGGTCTAGACAGACAGGCAGTCGCCAACTTCTTCATAAAAGGGTTTGAATGCACATGCACCATACTATGTGCAATCCCAACCTTGGTGCTGCACCTGTTCACTGCTGAGAGGCATTCTGTTGTGCTGCTAATGTGTTCTCTAGGGATTTTTGTGCTGCATTTATTGCAATGTGTTTTAGTTTTCTTATGCTGCAGCTTTTGTGTTGCTTTCCGTTTTGACTATTTTGTTGCGATGTGCCATGTTATATTTTAATTGTGGTGGTATGATGCTTTGTGCATGTTATTGTGTTATGCAAAGTAGTTCACTGCTATATTTCATGCACAAAGCAGCACACTACTTGCAAGGTCTGGTAGAAAGCACCTCTCTCTAAGGTGGTAAAATAGCAGTAGTTCTGTTTCAAAACCACTGAACAAAGGGGACCCCAATACGGGGGCCCCCAGCAATATAGATGTGGCCCAGCAGGGGTTGGGTGTATGCTCAACAGCATTTTTGGATGTTGGCATTTAGGGTTTCAATTTTGGTGGGAGCCAGGGGCAGTTTTAAGGTAGCGACACCTGGCTCCTACTGTAATTGGCAGTGGGGTAGGCGGAGACAATTCATGGCGACAGGGCAGCGCCATGTTTTTTGGAAGTTCTTTGGGCAGTGCCATGTTTCCTTTCCTGGTGGCCTGCATCTGTCCCTCTGGATCCACGGCAGCAAAGGTACTCATGGGGTCGGCTTGCAATCTTGCTGTCTCTGGATCTCGTCTGGATGCCGGTCTCCACCTGACCTTTGCATTGCTGACTGCCCTGACCCATTTCAAAGACTCATCTTGTTTCAGGCTTGCTTGCCTGTGCCATATCCATGAAAGAAGGCCTTCTATGCCCACCTCGGAAGGCGGATTGCATTGTCACCAATATAACATTTGTGTTCACAGAGTCCATTGTTTTTCCCAGGAAAAGTGAAGAGTAGGGTGTTGTGGCTTAGGACATGATTGTGGGGCAGAAGCAGGGACTGGGTTTTTATTAGCGTCTATCAAGCTCCAGCTGTAGAGTCACCAGGGGCGGCTCTAGGCTCATGGTGGCCCTGGGCAGGGAGTGTAGGTAGGGGGACCCGAAAGAGGGGGTCCGGGCGGGGCAACGGGGAGTCAGGGTGTTTGGAAGTGGAACAGAGTCGGAGGCCGCCAAATCCCTGCCAGAGGCCGCCACGCAAATATGTATCCATCCTCAGAGGATTATTATATTAAGGATATATATTGGCATGGTGGCCCCTGGGATTTGGTGGCCCTGTGCAGGTGCACAGCTTGCACATGCCTAAGGCCGGCCCTGGAGTCACCACTCACCTAGTGCTGTAAAAGTTATTTTTCAGCATGGGTCAATTGGGACAAAAATATTATTGTTTGTATTATTCAGGGCCTTTAGAAAGACTTGATATGTTTGAGGTTTTTCATGCAGGCAGCGTGCGTGCACGGTCGCTGACGACGATCTATTGCTTCTAAAAAAATCTCTAAAAAGGACCTTTCAGACTGCCCATTACTCACAATTTGTTCGCATTACCAACACTCTGCTTTGGTGCCTTCTAATTCTGCAGTGCGTGCCACTTGTCACTTCAGGCGTCACTTCTTGTCCTTTTCTTTGAAGCATGGACCAAGCATCGATGGATTAATCTTAGATAGTGCCCACCCACTGATCACACTGATTCAGATACTATTTCTTTCACTTCTGCCACCTAGTTCTATACACACCCAGCTAAGAGACAGATTTACAACTTCTGGTGCATCCCTGCAAATCAGCAGGGATGCGTCAAGAAAGATGCTTCACACAAACTACCCATGCGTCACCATGGATGCGCCGCATTTACAATGCAGCTTGCCGTGGCGCACGGATAGGCAGATGCGTGATGCATCTGCCGGTGTAAGATTGGCGCAGTGCGAGAGTCATGTCGCAGGCGCGACGCAACTCCAGCCTGTCTCCAACATGCTGCATCACGCCTTACGCCTGCTTCAAGCAGGTGCAAGGTTTTGACGCAGCGGGGTCGGAAAAGTGACTGAGTGAAATCTTGTAGATTTCACTGCGTCACTTTTCCGAGGCTTTCCTCCGATGGAACGCCCACACTGCGACCGAACGCCCATATGAAACCTGACAAAGGTTTTATGTGGCCCAGTGCTTTACAACGCAACACATTTGCCTAGATTTGTTACGTTGTAAATAAGTTGCAACGTGGGGCATGGTTTACGGCGCGGCTGCATCACAAAAGTGACTCAACTGCAGCATAAAAGTGTCGTAAGGGGCTCGTAAATCGGGCCCTCAATGAGGAAATTTGCTCAGGTTCACTAGTGTGATGCAGTGGGCAACTCCGATTGGATTCCGGATGGCCTGGTACCACAGTCTGGAGTTGGCCGCTGAGTTGAATATGCTCCCTAAGGCCTTTCTGTGGCCCCCTGTTTTGGAGTGACACTAGGGGACATGGATCCACTTTGATGGGTGTGTTGCAAATATTTCTGTGCTGAATGGGGAACATGGCTGCTTGTGAGTTGTGATGCACATGTCTCCACTTCCAACTTTCCTAACACCCCCTTGTAGTTTACTCTGATTGAAGTGGACCTATCTTCTCAGCTGGGGAGTGAAGATGTTTTTGTATTGATTCGGTGCAACTGCATATAGGGCAGTGGTGAGAGGTCTGTGTCTTTACTGTACTTTTTTTGCCTGTATACAGCTGTTCAGAATTCAGTAATTTTCACTGTTATTTTTTCGAACTATAAAGTTAGAAAAAAAGTGTTATAATGTGGACAGCACTATCTGCATCATAGCCTTTTTTTCTTTATTTTATTTAAGCTGCTGCCGCATTGACGGTTGCCTCTTCCTACTCTTTCCTAAGGTGGTGCTTGCCCCCTTCAAGGCTCCGCTATTGGTAGCCCCTCCCATATCGCCACAAACAAAAAAACATTTACAAAGCCAAATAGCTGTGTCCTAACCAAGGCCTATTTGACTTTGTACATTTTTCAGCCATCATGTTCAGCAGCATAGCTGCTGTACAGCACGGTTGAAAGTGAAAACAAAGTACTATAATTCTGCCAGTGTTGACCGCATTCTATTATTATTTTATTTTTTTATTGTTTTCTATACAACATGGCTAAAGAAATTAACAAAGCCAATAGATCTTGCATAGGCAAGACCTCTTGTCTTTACCAATGCTTGTTATGATTGGCCCAAGTATGAATTATGGGGATAGGTTGTGACACTACAGCCAGAGCTGACGGCTTTAGAATGCAAAACCAGGTTGAATATATGATGTTACAATGCATGCAATTACAACACATGCTTTTACAACGCAGTTTTTACATCGCAACTACCATTGCATTGCATGATTTTACAACGCATGCCATTACAACGCATTTTTAAAAACTACCATTACAACGCATTCAATTACAACACATACCATTACAGCGCATACCATTGCAACGCATAATACTTTCAGGGCGATAGAAGGGTAAGTGTTGGATAGTGTAGGGGTAAAAATTACTATTCCACTCCAGTGAGTGCAATAGTAGGGAAAGTGTTGGATAGTGTAGGGGTAAAAATGACTATTCCCGTGTACCCCAAAACCCATACCCACCATAAAACAAAAAGTATCTCCATTACTTACCTTATAATACAATGTATTGGCATGAAAGTAATGGTATGTGTTGTAATGGCATGCGTTGCAGAGACATGCGTTGTAATGACATGCATTGTAATGGCATGCAATGTAAATGCAGTTGCGCTGTAACAGTTGTGTTGTAAAGGTAGGTCGTTGCAATGACTGCGTTTTAATGGATGTTTCCCAACCAGGTTCTATTCTCAGCATCCATTCAGCATCCTCTGAGCAGACCACTTTTAACCCCAAATATCAATGTGACCCTGTATAGTTTAACTGGTGCTCATGTGAAGCATTCCAATATCTTTGGGTCGAGTTCAGGCTATATAAAACTGCTAAATAATATTTTAATAAGTATTTACTGCATTTGTTCACCAAAAAATGAGTGCGAGCCAGAACGACTGCTGGTAAGCATTTAATTTGACTGTCAAATAATTTAAGGATAGCACCAAAACAGGTCAACAGAAAAGAGACGGGGTGAGGGATGCTGATAGTGCTCACGATAGTGCTTATAATGGGCTGCCTTTCGTTCAGCCTCTGCATGGAAGGGATTAGTCACTGGGGATGCCTAGGGGGCATATGCGTCAGCAGAGTCTCCCTCTATATTTAAACAAAGAGAGAACACCCTAGGAAGAAAGGGTTTCCCTCAAGGCAACCTTACCCCCAGTTCCTGAATGCCCTAAAAACGGCACAGCTTCTGGGTGAGGGTTAAGGGGGCGGCTGGCGCTCCGACCACACTCCAGCCTGTAAGCAAGGAGGTGCATCCGAACCTGGGGGCAGCAGTCACTATAGTGGATGTTGAGACTGAGCTTGGATAGGGCTCTGGGACCAATGAGGCCACAAAGGGGGCCAGAAGTGTGGAGCTAGTAACAAGCCTTAACCAAGTTTTAATAAGTCCAAGGTAAGGTGGAGAGCTAGTAAGGGTAGCATTTCGGGTGGCAAAGGAGAGACATCAGCTAAGCTGAGAAGACTGATTTACCTAGCATCTGGGGGAAAACAAAGGACTTGGCAGAGAGTGTAGTCTGTTGCAACTGTGAAGAAGTATCTTTTATGCCAAACTCACCAGCCTCCTGCCCGATGTAGTACTGGGTGGATCTTTAGTACATTGAGGACGGATCCGACTCCAGCTCTGCCAACAACAGACTCCTCCAGCAGAGTAGGTGCCATTGGAGGTTAATCAAAAATAGAATGGACACTTGTTTCTACAAAACCATTGGTTTGTATTCGAAAACCCTCATAGACATCCTGGTATTGTCGTTTGCGGTGTATCTTTTCTCCGCCCCATCAGGAGTCATGGCGTATTCATCGGGTGATCGATTGACATGCTGGGTGCCTGCCTCACCTGAGGCTACCTCTGGTGCAAGTAGAAGTGTCCAGAGATCAAAAGGATATATGTGAAGAAATAGACTAAAAATAGTGTCTAATCAAAAAAGGTTTGTTTATTCTGGACAGTTTAGGCACTATGGTTAAAAAGGAATTGCGATATAAGGTGGTCAAGTTACTGGACTACCATATCTTTTAAGGGACGTGTCGACATGTTTCAGCTCGCTCGGCCCGGTCGGGTCTATGGAGCTTTCGTCAGGACAAAAAACGTATATACAAACAAACAAAAAAAGATTAAGAAATGAGTTTCTCACACTTTGTGTGGGATTTAGTTTTTTGAGGAATGGGAAGTTCCCATGCTGTGGAGACAAAAACCGACACAGACTATTATTAAGGTCGGTGCTCTATTCAGGTGAGTAGACAGTCATGCTAGATTCTATGAGGAGCGCTATTGCTTTACTCCAAGTATAGAATGCGCGCCAACATTGTGGCATTAACACAGTGAGTACGAAGAAAAGGAAAACACATTAGGTCTGAGGGGGAAGTGCAATCATGTCGAAACCAAGATCGTGATAGTCAAGGCAACAAATAGTTACACAACATACAGGTATATCACATGCAAAGTAGATCAAATGGTATTGAGTCTGATCGCTGATCTATTATGGGCGGGGAGTTGGTAATCTAAGTGCCCCGCAATCGTCTGTTAAGAGGAAAATAGTGCATGGTCGGTGGTGGTGGTTATTTGATGAGTCATTATGGGTTTTTAAAGGAGACGTGAATAGTGACTTGTGTAACCCTTTTAAATGAAAAAAGTTGTAAATACCTGTTTTGCGCAAGATGAGCACTTCAACAGGGGAACCAGAGTCGCATATGGTAATTTACTGTCAAAGTAAAGATGGGCCCATTGATTAGTACAGTGATTGGTCTTACCCGTTTTGCTGGAGAGCGGTGTGCTACCATTCTTACCCATGAGGTACAGCTTGGTGTCCCTTGTGCTGACTATTCCCCTGGCTATGGGCGGGACTTTAGATTTCAGTCTTTTATACTGGTCCTGAACACAAAGAAGGGACAACTGTATGTGTTGGAATGAGTACTAGTAAAATGGAGGATATTCAAGGCAATGTTGTTTTTTCAGTAGAACTGGTGCCAAGGAATATGATCGTTCATCCCAAGTATGTCTGTTTTGAGGCGGTCTACCCATCTTTGTTCTTTTTCAAAAAGAGTTTGCTCTGCATTCTGGCTTTTGAATTGGAGCATTTCAATGACTGTCCATCTGAGTTCATCGCAGGTGTGGCCTGCCTCTACAAAGTGAGTACATAGTTTAGTGTTGTTTTTCTTGAGTCTGATGTTGCTCCTATGTTCTCCTATGCGGAGTTTGACTTTGCGACAAGTCATGCCTACGTATTGGCGTTGGCAGGGACAGGTGATCAGGTAGATTACGTGAGTTGAGTTGCAGTTAGTGTGGCTTCTTTGAGTCCACAGTATGTTGTCTGCTAATTGCAGTGTCTTGGTGGTATTCGTGAACTTGCAAACTCCACATGTGCCACAAGGGTAGTGGCCAGTGATTGGGGTCATGTTTGTATCCCTGATGGTAGACTTGAGTGGTTTATTCCTTGGTCTAGTGTGCACAAGGACGTCTTTGATGTTCTTCGTCCTTCTGTTCGCGAATCTGGGTTTGGGCCAGTTGAATTTGCCTGAAGTCAATATTTGCCAGTTTTTTCTTATGAGTTTCTGTACATCATAGGTTGCCGGGGAAAAGGTGGTGACACAAGTGACAAGATCCTTTATTGGTTCTTTGTTGGTGTTCTGTAGGAGGCATTCTCGGGGCTGATGTTTAGCACGTTTCTTGCATTTGGAGATTACTGCTGGGGTATAATCTCTGTTGCGTAGCTTGCGACTCAGTTCCTGTGCTTGTTGTGTGTAATCTTCCTTCTTACTGCAGTTGCGTTTGTGCCTCAAAAATTGACTATAAGGAAGATTGTCTCGCAGAGGGCGGGGATGGTAGCTGTGATATGAAAGCAGGCTATTTTTTGCTGTTGGTTTCGTGAACGTTTTAGTTTCCAGTTTACCATTCTCCGCAAAAATGGTTAGGTCCAGGAAATCAATTTTTTGATTGTTCGCATTGAAAGTGAATTTCAACCACTGATCTCTACCATTAAGCCATTCCATGAAGGTAGTGAGATCTAGTCTGGTGTCCCAAATGAGCAAAACATCATCAATGTAACGTTTCCAGTATAATATACTGGAAACGTATGGGTTGGTGTTATGGAGCACACATTCTTGTTCAAGGCGGCTCACATAGAGTCCAGCTACTGAAGGCGCAAAAGCACTGCCCATGGATGTGCCATGGCATTGCAAGAAGAATTGGCCGTTATATTCAAAATAATTTTCTTGTAGGGCCAGTCTACAGCATTCAAGAATAAAGTGTCGGGGAGTTTTGTGTGTCCAGTCTTGCAAAAAGAGCAGATCTTCTAGCATCTTTAAGGTATCCTTCTGGGGTAAGCTGGTGTAGAGGGACTCCACATCCAATCCTACCATTAACATTGTGTCTGGGTTGAATTCTCGATCTGCAATCTGAGTCAAGAGGTCTCTGGTATCTTTTAAGTAGGTGGGGGTATTCTGGACTAAAGGTTTCAAATACTCGTCCGCGAACTTGGATAAGGGTTCCAGCAAAGATCCGATACCCGATACTATCGGGCGTCCCAGTGGTGGGGACTTGTTTTTGTGCGTTTTGGGCAGGGAATAAAAAAATGGTATTTTAGGTCCCTTAGGTGTTAGAAAATCAGCCTCTTTTTTGGAGATCCAACCATTTGTCTCTGCCTCATGTACCATGATGGTAATGGTGTTGGTAAGTCTTTCAGTAGGATCAGTGTTCAATTTTTTGTAGAACTTCTCATCTGACAGTAAAGACAGACATTGTTGGTTGTATCCATCTTTTGTCAAAATCACCACACCACCACCCTTGTCTGCGGGTTTTATTATGATGTTCTCATTGTCTCTCAGTTCATTTAAGGCTTGTTTTTCTCTATTGCTCATATTTTGATAGATCTTCTTCTTGTTGTTCATTTTGTCAATCCCTTTCATGACTGCCTGAATACGCCATGACTCCTGATGGGGCGGAGAAAAGATACACCGCAAACGACAATACCAGGATGTCTATGAGGGTTTTCGAATACAAACCAATGGTTTTGTAGAAACAAGTGTCCATTCTATTTTTGATTAATGAACGTTAACTCAGGGGAAATGAATGGACTTCTAATCCTCTTCCCTCCATTTTTGATATAAGCCATTGGAGGTTAGCCATCGGCCGTCTCCCCAATTTAGAGTGGGTGTTCAGATGGCTTTATTTAGATTTCCATTGCCGCCATGTAAAACCTGGTAATGAGTGTTCGTTAAATTTAAAAAGCAATGGTATAGCCAATAGGTCTTGCCTTTGGCACCTTATAAGTGTTTAGCCAGAGCTAATGGCTTTGTCAATGTCTTTAATCAATTTTGTAGAGCAGTGTAGCTGCTGTGAGCATGTTGAAAAGTAATAATAAAAAAGTGTTATAAACAGTTTTGTTCATATATATATATATATATATATATATATATATATATATAAATATATATATATATATATATATATATATATATAATATATATATATATTTATATATATATATATATATAAATATATATATATAAATAAATATATATATATATATATATATATATATATATATATATATATATATATATATATATATATATATATATATATATATATATATATATATATATATATATATATATATATATATATATATATATATAAGAAGGCATTGTGTACAACTGAACGACCCTATTAAAAAAATGAACATAAAAAAAATGTCTCAGTACCTGAATTACAACATGAGCAGCTGACGGAGGGCAGACTGAGATGGTGATGAGTGATGCTCAGGTGGTGTCAAGGTGGTGGTGTGCTGAGGCAGAGGTGATGCCGAATGATACTCAGGTGGTGCTGAGTGATGCTGAGGTGGTGGTGTGCTGTGTGGAGGTGATGCTCAGGTGATGCTGAGCGATACTGAGGTGGTGCTGAGTAATACTACGGTGGTGCTGAGTCATGCTGAGATGGTGGTGCTGAGCTGCTGCTCAGGTGTTGCTTCCTCATATGGAGTTGGTGCTACGCTGAGGTGATGCTGCACTAATGCTGAAGTGGTGCTGAGCTGATATTGAAGTGGTGCTTCGTTGGAGCTGGATTCCTGCTGAAGTGGGGATGCTCTGGTTCAAAGATGGTGCTGTGCTGGTGCTGAATTGAGGCTCTGTTGGTGGTGGAACACTGATGCAGAGGTGGTGCTGTGCAGATGCTGAGATGGTGCTGTGCTGATGTTGAGGTGGTGCTGTACCGGTGTTGGTCTACTGATGAGGAGGTGGTATTGTGGTGATGTTGAGATGATGTGTGCGCTGATGCCAAAGTGGTGCTGTGGTGGTCTTCGGGTGATACTGAGGTGGTGCTGAGAGATGCTGAGGTGGTGCTGAGTCATGTTGAGGTGGTAGGTCTGAGCTGGGTGCTGTGCAGAAGTGATGCTGCATTGAAATCTGAGGTGGTGCTGAGCTGATGCTGAAGTGGTGCTGTGTTGGTATTGCTGCTGAGGTGAGGTTGCGCTGGTGCTGTGGTGGTGCTGCGCTGATGCTCAGTTGGTGCTGCACTGATGAGGTGGTGCTGCACTGATGAGAAGGTAGTGCTGCACTGATGGGGAGGTGGTGCTGTGCTGATGCTGATATGGTGCTGTGCTGATTCTGAGATGGTGCTGTGCTGATGCTGAGGTTGTGCTGCTCAGGTGGTGCCGTGCTGATGCTGAAGTGGTGCTGCACTGATGCTGAGGTGGTGCTGTGCTGATGCTCTGCTGGTGCTAAGGTGGTGCTGTGCTTTTGTGGAGGTGGTGCTCAGGTGGTGCTGAGTGAGACTGAGGTGGTGCTACGCTTGGGCTGAGGTGATGGTGCATGAGTGCTCAGGTGGTGCTGCACTAATGCTAATGTGGTGCTGCATTGGTGCCGAGTTGCTGCTAAGGTGGTGCTGAAATGGTGCTGCATTGGTTATGGTGCACTGATGCAGAGTGGTGCTGTGCTGATGCTGAGGCGGTGCTGTAGTGGTGCTGTGGTGGTGTTGAGGAAATGCTGCTCTTGTGCTGATTGATGCTGTGGTGACGCTGAATGATGCTGTGCCGGTGTTGAGGGATTCTGAGTCATGCTGTGGTGGTGGTGCACTGGTGCTACACTGATGCTGAAGTGATACTGCATTGATGCTGAGTTTGCTGCTGAGGTGGGGCTGTGCTAGTGCGGAGGTGGAGCTGCGCTGGTGGTGGTGCCCTATTGCGGAGGTGATGCGGTGCTGATGTTGAGATGCTGTTGCGCTGGTGCTGAGGTGGTGCTGCGCAGGTGGTGGTGCACTGATGTGGAGGTAGTGCACTTATGCAGAGCTGGTGCTGTGCTGGTTCTGAGGTGGTGCTGCACTGGTGCTGAGGTGATGCTGAACTCATTCACATGTTCAGGGAGGGAGTGAGTAATCAAGTAAAGGACAGGGAAACAAAATGAAACCTAGCAAGTGAACAGCCAACAGGGCCGGACTGGGAATCACAACCGGCCCTGGCAAAGTGCTCGGAGGTGCCGCCAAGCTCTTTGCCGGGGCCGGTTTTCGGTCGATTTTGGTACAGGGACAATTTTGCAGCTATGCTGTAACAAAAACGGCCCCCAGGGGCCCAGAATCGCCCCCCCACCCTTGCGGCGCACCGGAGGATTGCCCGGTGCCCGCTATGGCCAGTCCGGCCCTGACAGCCGATACATGCACAGTGGTTACCCGCAGCCCTTCAAGAGACAAATTAAAACGTACTGGGGTACTGGGATCCGTAAATGTACAGAACACTGTAATGCAGGTCAAGGGGCTTTGAAATGCTGGAAGTTGGCACAGTATAGCCCCACTGAAGCAGAGTCCAGTTACCACTGCAGAAAAATGTCGCTCAATTGTGCACTGCCTGAGAGAAGCAACTATACATACTCCCCTGCCGCTCAAAGTTCAGATTTAGATTTACAATAAAGTGCTTTCAGCTTTACTGTAAAAGCAATCGCCTTTCACACAATGAAAATAGCCACTAAACACAATTCACCACAAAGTATAAATAAAACCAATTAAAATCATGTTCATTAAAGTCCTAAAATCTGGTGGTGCAATATAAAATCCAATAGTTAAAATCACTCCCATTTAAAGCTGTCAAATAAAACAGAGTGATATAAAAAAAATATATATATATATTTGTAGTACAGCTTCCAATTCCTGCCAGATGTGTAATGTTGAATATTATTATACCTTTATTACAGACCTAAATATCATAGCATATTGAAGTATGCGGGAGGACTCCTGGATATAAATAATAATATTAAAGCTTGCAACCGTTTCAATACTTCGAGGAGTGATCCGGATTAACTTGTGTAAAGCTGGGCTATTAAAGAAAATGCTAAACTGTTTTAACCTGATGGGCCATCAATAAAAACTGAACATTGATTCCTCGCACTGTTTTACATATAGAAACTCTTTACAGAAAACCAGCACTGTCCTTGTTTCTCATACCTGAACTGCTCTGTCCAGTGAGCTGACTGTGCGATAACAATGAAAGAATGTGCCCTCTAAATGTGGATCTAGCCATGACATCTGCCATAGACCCGGACTCCCCCCCCCACTTCCGAGGTTCTCAGGCCACCTGGGCATAGAAACACGAAATTCTAGGCTTTTAAGGCTCTTTAAGGAATATTAGCCTGTTTGTGCCGTAGAGTAGAGGGCCAAAAGCAAGATGTAAATGCAGACCCAACTGATTCGAAAAATAGCATTTTAATCCCTAGATGTCCCAAGAGTTAGGACTTATTATGTGTGTTCTTTTAATATCACACTGTGCTCCTTCCCCGACACTTGGGTGACTGTCAACTGATGTTTGTCAATTAAACTGCCTTCTAACCACTGTATGTCCTTAAACAAAGTTTGAGCGCAGTTCTAGTACAACACGTCTTTAGTATGTGCATAGCAAATAAATGAAAACAAACACACAATTACGGGAGCATTTTTTGAGAATAGGAAGTGCTTAGTCCTAAATGACTGTCCAGAATCATAATGTATACATACCTAAGAAAAACAGATGCTGTCAGCATAAAAGTCATCCTGTCACGGGCATGGGGCTGCGGGAAGTCGAGGGAAGAGGGGTGGGGTTGGCGTGCTGTTAAAACATACAGAAGGGGGGAGACGATGTAAAGATACACTGCCGCCTGTGTATGGAAGCGAAGGCAAAGTCAGGGGACAGCCCTGGAGCTGTAGGTGCCTTGGTGCCCTCCCTTGTCTGCCACATTATCTAGGATACAAAGTACAGGCTTGGGGGCGGGACCAGCATCACAAAAGAGAAAAAGTAATGTGGAGTGTGGGGTGCACTGAAGCACACAGTGCTTGAGAGCGACACAGAGCAGGGCTATCAAGCATTCAAAGGAGACAATTGTAAAACATGCACTCATGCATTTCGTAAAAAAAAATCCCCAGCCTTCCAATTATTTTGTGGTTATTAAAACGCCTGCACCCTAACCCGGAGTGACTGCAAATTTCATCAACAGAGAAGGAAGGAAGAGGCAAGGAAAGGTGCTCTCCTGCCCTCTTGGAAGCATGCTTTGCTGGAAAAAGAAGGAGGCAGCCTGGCTCCTCTGCTAGTTTCAGTGAGCTACAACCCTGTTTTCACAAAAGTGAAAACACAGAGCGCTCGCTTGCAAAAACAGCCAGAAGTTGGTCTGGCCTGAAACAAAAGAAAACAAGCCGAGGCTGGGAGCTGTCTTTTGTTAGGGTTTAATGGGGGAGCAGATGTTCAAAGAGCCACAGGGTGAGAACAACACCTAGATGAATGCTGAAGAATGTCTGGGACATGGGAGGGGGTGGGAGGCCCGAATGCTGCAGTAAAATTCATGCAGCTACAAACCTGAAGCTGAATAAGCACCCACAGCGTAAAATAAGCAGGAAAGAAAGAAGAAAATAGTCCCTCAAAGAACTAAATAAAAACGAACCAAAGCTTAAAAATTTTGTAATCAGTCCCTGCTCCGTGGGAGGAAAGAAAGGACAAAAGGAGGGACAAAGAGGCAAGACTGACCACTAGCAAGCACAGACTTTTAGAGGACACGGTAACAAACAATGAAACGCAGGGGAATGGCTTTAAGCCCAAAGGAAGTATATGCCAGAGTATAGAAAAGAGGTCTTAGATGCTCGACCTAAAAAATTATCCCCACACCGTAGGCGAATGCTCCCATGGTGTAGGAGTCATTGGTTTACTTTTTTATAAAAATTATCTCCCATTTTGGGAGTTTGTTTTTGATAGAGGGTTGTCCTATTTGACAGAGCCATTTTTACAACTTTTACAACTTTAGAAGGAATCGCCAGGACAAAGGTTCATGGCATTGATAAGAGATGACCATGGGGCTGGCAGACATCTCTATATTTGGGGTACAGGATGTCCGTCGGAGTGAATGAGTGATTTACTCCATCATCTTGAATGACATTGCACAGTCCACCAAAGTCTTAATCAGCCCTAGGATCACTCCAACACGAATACAGTTTCTATTGGTTGTTAGGGCGACACGCAGACCCAGACAGGATTCACTGGCCAGGTGCAAAACCAATAAAAGCCCCAAGCTGTGGGCCCACAATCTCAGATTTGCCCCTCTGGTATGGCAACCTTAGCCCCTATCATGCCCCCAGTTCCATCAGCTATCGCAGGGGTCAGTGGAAGTACAGGTGAGTACGTGCAGGCAATTAACAAACCACATGATTCTGCATTTGATTGGGGAAGTAAGGGATACAATTAAGAAGGGGATTTACATGGATATTTTCGAATAGATCATTGAAAATTCAGTTGTTCTAAAGAGAGCATTTATAAGCAAAAGATGTGAAACGTTGATGAGGCCTTTAATAATTGGATTAAGGGTTTTCAAATGTATCAGTCTGTCATAATTGGACTATGGCCAAAATAGAGTCTGGAAATGTAATTAATCATGAACACAATTGTGTGAGCTTTTGAGAAATTTTAGAGGACTTGCTGGAATGGTTTACCCCCTTTCCATGCCAATTTTGGAGTCTTGCTATTCAGTCCTACCTGTCCTGGTTTCAGCTAGCCTACCACTCAAAAAACAGAGGGCCTAGGAAGAGCCTTTCAGCTGTATTTGTAATTTGCAGAGAGACGAACACAGGGTAACTGTTAGTCCTGTTTTCTTTAGAGCGGTCTTCCCCCAAACGTTTTACCTGCTTACCTCCACCTTTTGCTGTATATTTTTGTTGGACTTGGAACTCTGAGCACTTTACCACTGCTGACCAGTGCTAAAGTGCCTGTACTTCTCCCCTAAACATGATGGCATTGGTGTATACGAGTTTGGCATATTTAGTTTACTTATAAGTTCCTTGTAAAGTTGTATACCATATACATAGGCCTTATAATATAAGTGCTGCTAAAGGGCCAGCAGCACTAGTTGTGCCACCCACACAAGTAACATTTCAAACCTGTCTCAAGCCTGCCATTGCAAGGCATGTGTTTGTGCAGTTTACTTCCACTTCAATGTGGCATTTAAAACAATTTGCATAGCCCTAAACTCCCCTTTTATTACGCATACATCACGGTTAGCCCTAGGTAGCCCCAAGGGGAGGGTGCTGTGTAAGTAAAAGGTAAGGCATGTACTAGAAAGTTTTACATGTCCTGGTAGTGACAAACAGCTAAATTTGTTTTTCACTACTGTGCGGCATACTCCTCTCATCAGGAATTCCTTAAACCATTTTTAAGTTGTAATTCCTGATTAGAAGTAGTAGCTGCATCATGTTTCATATCTTTGGGATTGTAAGGGGGAAATCCCCTTTAGTGGAAAAGATGAATTTAACATTACTTTTTTAGAAATGTCAATTTATAAAGTGGACATTTCTCTGTTCTTAACTTAGCTCTGTGTGCCTGCTTCCTGTCTCCAATACACAGATGGGGTGGGTGAGAGCTACACTTTGTGCATTCCTCTAGACAGCCAGAATCACAGGAAGAGTGGGTGTGGCAGAAAACTAATCTGCATTTATCTGCATTCTGGTTGTTCCTGAGCAGAAAGAGAGAGGGGGGCTGACCCACCTGAATAAGCAGTGTTCTATTTCCCACACAGAAGGTTGATTACCTCTCCACTGATAGGTTGGCAGACAGGGCCGGGATGAAAGGGGACCTGTGCACTTCAAATGCCTACTTTGAAGTCATCCCCACTTCAAAGGTACATATGGGTATAAGAACTGATCCTATCAAAACAGAACTCTGCCAAGAGTAAGGGCTGCTATGCTATAAGGAATGCCCCTTTGCCTGCCTGCTGTTCTGAAGAAACTGATTTCTGCCTTGCTGAGTTGCCCTGCTGCCCTGCTGCCTGCTGATCCCTGCCCTGCTGAGGATAAGGACTGGACCCATCTCACTTAAACCCAGAGTGACTCCAAGGGCTTGCTGGCTTTCCCAATATTCTGAAGTCTCAGGGCGATCAAAGACTTCCTAACAACTTGCAACAGCACCTGGATTCTGCCATCTGAGAGTCCTGCCCTGCCAAGTGGTGCCAATCCATTTGTGAGCCCTAGAAAGGCGATTTCTGCAGTCTAGAAACATCAAAATGAATGCAGAGATGACTTTGCACTGATTAGAACCGACGTAGTGCTCTTCGACGGTAAAGCAGGAGCCAATTGACAACATCGTCTTGACAGACTGCGCAGTTCGATCCCGACGGACAGCACGGCTCAATGACGATGCACTGTTGGCATTGTAAAAAGGTTTCTGACAAAGCATTTGTTGACTGCACCGATTAGCTCCGAAGCTTCGCCCCTAACCTTGATACGATGCTGACGTGGTGACTCCTCGCATCGCGTCTTGTTCCATGTAAGGTACTTTTTCCGCAGGACCTGCGTGAGTTCTGTCGATCGCTGTCAGCTGGAACTTTGGATTTGCCTAGCATCAGCCTAGTGTCAGCGTGACCCTAAGTAACCCCTACAATTAAGTTCTAAGTGCTACATTTTGATTTATTCTTTAAAAAATCATAACTCCAGTTCTACTGATTGGATCTTTGTTGTTTTGGTCTTGATTTACTCATAAAATGATTTCCTATTTGTCTAAACCTGTGCAGAGTATTTTTCTAGTGTTGTCATTGTGTTACTGTGTGTGTGTGTGTGCGTTGCACAAATACTTTATACACTGCCTCTTTAGATAAGCCTGACTTCTCTGTGCCAAGCTATCAGAGGGTGAGCAGAAGGTAATATTTTAGTGCTTATCTAGCTTACCCTGGCTTGGATTGCTGTGCCTACTTGAACAGGGTGAATACCTTTGCCAACTAGAGACCCAATTTCTAACAGTTACTATTTCTTGCTAAAGAGATGGGTTAGTTTTCTTGAGTAATTCAGCAGGAATGTAGGTTTGCAGCTTTGGCAAGGAGGAACATATCAGCCCTAGATTCTGAGTTTTTCATCTTTAAGAAGATCCTTAAAGTTTGGAAAAGATTAGAAGTGGCAACATCTGATAAATGAGTCCTGTTGATCTGGACACATTAGGGAAAGACATTGGGGCACTGGCCACGGTAGGTAATCCACTAGGAGGCAGTGTTATTTTGCAAATATTTTCACTTCCATTCTATGAGGCCTTCAGAATCCTAAACTGGCTGGAGAATCAAAACGAACATCCATGGAAGAATGTTCCTCCGAAACATGTCTTTGATTGTTTTGACACTTGGTGGTCACTCTCCCCTATTCTGAGACAGGCCAACAACATAGGGGTGACAGGGTTCTCCTGCGGTTTGTGGGGGTCTTGGGATCTAAAAGGATAAGCAAGCCTTCAGCTTGTTTGCCAGGCTACCGCATTGCTAGTGTACAGTATCGGGCCCATTAATCAGGTTTCAATTTAGTACCGTGTTGTCCATGGTGATGCATATAGTGAAAATAGAGAGCTCCAACTTCACCTCCTAGTCCTTCAAAATTGGAGCTGCATCATTTGCGAGAGGCCTGGAACTTGACCCAGGCACAGTCAAAAAGATTGTGAGGTAGAAGTTGAATTGTTACAAATGCTATGTTCACCTCAATATAATCAAACCAAGTGCATTACATGAAGGTTGTTCTCGTGTTCTTTTCCCTCCTCAGGGCCCGATTCACAGAACTAACTTAAGACAAAATCCTAAACTTACTACCATTTTCGTATTCCCAGAAGGCACTTACTCATTTTGGTATTCACAGAAGACACTTACTCATTTCGGTATTCACAGAAGTTAGGAGTCCTAACTTTAGGACTCCCAAATGCCTTCTGTGAATACCGAAAGTCTTAAAATTAGGATCTTACTCAGTTTAGTAGTAGTAAAGTTGAGAAAAATCCAAATTTTAAGACTTTCGGTATTCACAGAAGGCATTAAGGAGTCTGAAAGTTAGGAGTCCTAACTTTACTACTACTAAATTGAGAAAACTCCTAATTTTAAAACTTTCGGTATTCACAGAAGGCATTTAGGAGTCCTAAAGTTAGGAGTCTTAACTTTACTACTACTAAATTGAGAAAAATCCTAACTTTAAGACTTTCGGTATTCACAGAAGGCATTTAGGAGTCCTAAAGTTAGGACTCCTAACTTCTGTGAATACTGAAATCAGTAAGTGCCTTCTGTGAATACCAATATGGTAGTAAGTTTAGGATTTTGTCTTAAGTTAGTTCTGTGAATCGGGCCCACTTAAATAAGTTTTTCATTACTGCAAGGCCTATCTCTCGCATAGATAACATTGGAATTGCCTTATTACATTTATACGTGTAACTTCCAATTTGAAAAATATGTGACCCCCAAATTTGGTGTCTCTGGAATCACAATTTAAAAACACACCTTATGGTGAAGATGGTTTTTAAACTGCAATTTTGAAACTGCCACTTTTAATACGTTTACAATAAGCATGGGCTAAAAATTCGTTCTGCTCGTGGAATTTGCGTATTTTCCGCTATTTCGCGATCCGCGATCCGCGAATCTCGCGAAATCGCGGTAAAAGCCACGAATCAGCGGGGACGAATTTTCAGCCAAGCACTTACAGGGTTACAGCAGCAGGTGCAAAAGTTGAAGCTTATTTTTTGTAACCTTTTACAAAAGGGTTACAAAGAAATTAACTTCAACTTGGGCACCTTTGCCTACTTGCAACTATTCTCTGACCCTGCTCTGACCCTTGAAGCAGGGTCAGAGAATAGTTACAAGTAGGCAATGAGGCACCTGTCACGAAAATTAAACCTCAAAAGGAAGCACTGACAGATATAAAAACAAGCATTTGCAATGCAATAGGTCTCGCATTAGGAAAGTTTGAGCTATTGGTCTTGTAAATGACAATTTTCTTTATTTGTGTGTTGGTTTTGAAAATAGCTAAATTAATAGCTTTGTCATTTACAATGCCAATAGTTATAACTTTCGCAAATGTGACACCTATAGCATTTGTAATGCAACATGTTTTGTATTTACGTGACTTAGCTTTATTGATATTACAAATTACAATGGCTTTTGATTTTTTAAAATAATTAATACTTAAATAAAAGTGATTTTAATTTATAATGGCATTAGCTTAAACTTTTGTAAATACCTTTTGTGAAGATTATGTTCAGTGTATTTTATTGTGACGAAGATCCAAGAACAGAAGTGAAATATTAACATCTTTTTGTGACATTTGTAATAAAGTTTGAAACATTGAGAGAACATATTTGAACCTGTCATTGTTGAATGCTTGCGAAGATTGATGCTGTGGTGATGCTGAGTGGTGCTGTGGTGGTGCTGAGTGATACTGGGATGGTGCTGAGTGATGCTGGGGTGGTGCTGAGTGGTGCTGTGGTGGTGCTGAGTGATGCTGTGGTGGTGCTGAGTGATGCTGTGGTGGTGCTGAGTGGTGCTGTGGTGGTGCTGAGTGATAATGTGGTGGTGCTGAGTGATAATGTGGTGGTGCTGAGTGATGCTGGAGTAGCTCTGAGTGATGATGTGGTGAAGCAGAGGGCAGAAAGGCACAAAAAGCTGTCTAACAAAGGGCAGAAGGGCAGAAAAACAAGGGAAAAACGAGTCTAACAGAGGGCAGAAGGGCACAAAAAAACAGTCTAACAGAGGACAGAAGGGCAGAAAAACAAGGGAAAAACGAGTCTAACAGAGGGCAGAAAGGCACAAAAACGAGTCTAACAGAGGGCAGAAGGGCACAAAAAACGAGTCTAACAGAGGGCAGAAGGGCACAAAAAACGAGGCTAACAGGGGGCAGAAGGGCAGAAAAACAAGGGAAAAATGAGTCTAACAGAGGGCAAAAGGGCAGAAAAACAAGGGAAAAACGAGTCTAACAGAAGGCAGAAGGGCACAAAAAGCGAGTCTAATAGGTGGCAGAATGAATCCCACCCTGCGTGTTTGTCCACAAAGATGCCACCTTTTGTGCAATACCTCTACTCAACTGGAGTACTTTCTACTGTCTAATCAGTAAGTGCTCCCTCGTTGGCTAAATGTATAGGGGCAGATTTACAATAACTGGCGCATCCCCAGGGATGCGCCAGTTATTGTGCGCCACAGCTCCGCCACCCATGGTGCGCCGCATTCACAATGCGGCGCACCATGTGGCAAAAACGGCACAGATACGTCACGCATCTGTGCCATAAAAGCAGCGCATTGCAAGAGCTGCGTCGAGCTTGCGATGCAGCTCCAGCAATGCTCTGGGGGGCCCGATCTCCCCAATGCTGCATCAAGCCTTGCGCCTACTTCAAGCAGGCGCAGGGTTTTGACGCAGCATTTACCTAAAAGTGACTGAGTGAATTCTTGCAGATTTCACTCAGCCACTTTTAGGAGGTGTTCCTGCGCAGGAACGCCCTCCCCTGCACCGGAACGCCTCCTGATGGCGCAGGGCTTTACAAAGTGACGCATCTCTCAGATGCGTCACGTTGTTAATACCCAGCACCATGGCGCATCTTTTGTGCTGCTGCTACATCACAAAAGGTCTTGGTAGAGGGTGGGAGTGATGAACCAGAGGGTGGCAGTGATGAACCAGAGGGTGACAGTGATGAACCAGAGGGTGGCAGGGGTGAACCAGAGGGTGAAAGTGATGAACAAGAGGGTGGCAGTGCTGAACCAGAGGGTGGCAGGGGTGAACCAGAGGGTGGCAGTGAGGAACCAGATGGTGGCAGGGGTGAACCAGAGGGTGGCAGTGGTGAACCAGAGAGTCACAGTGGTGAACCAGAGGGTGGCAGTGCTGAACCAGAGGTGCTGTGATGAACCAGAGGGTGGCAGTCGTGAACCAGAGGGTGGCAGTGGTGAACCAGAGGGTGACAGTGTTGTACCAGAGGGTGGCAGGGGTGACCCAGAGGGTGCTGTAATGAACCAGAGGGTGGCAGTGGTGAACCAGAGGGTGGCAGTGGTGAACCAGAGGTGCTGTGATGAACCAGAGAATGGCAGTCGTGAACCAGAGGGGGGCATTGGTGAACCAGAGGGTGACAGTGCTGTACCAGAGGGTGGCAGGGGTGAACCAGAGGGTGCTGTGATGAACCAGAGGGTGGCAGTGGTGAACCAGAGGGTGACAGTGGTTAACCAGAGGGTGGCAGTGGTGAACCAGAGGTGCTGTGATGAACCAGAGAATGGCAGTCGTGAACCAGAGGGGGGCATTGGTGAACCAGAGGGTGACAGTGCTGTACCAGAGGGTGGCAGGGGTGAACCAGAGGGTGCTGTGATGAACCAGAGGGTGGCAGTGGTGAACCAGAGGGAGGCAGGGGTGAACCAGAGGATGGCAGTGGTGAACCAGAGGGTTGCAGTGCTGAACCAGAGGGTGACAGTGCTTAAACAGAGGGTGGCTGTGGTTAACCAGAGGTGCTGTGATGAACCAGAGGGTAGCAGTCGTGAACCAGAGCGTGGCAGTGGGGAACCAGAGGGTGACAGTGCTGAACCAGAAGGTGGCAGGGATGAACCAGAGAGTGGCAGTGCCGAACAAGAGGGTGGCAGTGGTGAACCAGAGGGTGGCAGGGGTGAACCATAGAGTGGCAGGGGTGAACCAGAGGGTGGCAGTGGTGAACCAGAGGGTGGCAGTGATGAACCAGAGGGTGGGAGTGGTGAAGCAGAGGGTGATGAGCCCATTCACGACCGCATGGGTAAGTTCGCCATGCAAGCGGCCCGCGAACATGCAAAAAGCCCCGCGAACACGCAAAAAAACCAGCAAACACGCAAAAAACCCCACGAACACTCAAAAAAACCAAAAAATCTGCAAATTCGCACGAATTCGCGGATTTTGCGGAACGCGAATTCGCAAATTTCGCCCATACTTAGTTTACAACAAAAACTGTTCCCGGAGGGATTATTTCAGTAACACACCTGGGCCCCGATGTAGGTAAAACCCATTTACCGATTTTAAAATACCGATTTTTACCGAATCGGTATTTTGAAATCGGAAAATGATATGTAGGGAAAAAAATTCGGTAAAATACCGAATAGGTAACAATCGGTATCGCGTTTCGATACTTACCGAATCGGTATTCACCGATTCGGTAATTACCGATTCGGCGAATACCGATTCGGCAAATACCGAATCGGTAATTGCAATACACCTCCATGGGCCAAAAGTCCCATAGGAATGCATTGTAAATACCGAACCGGTATTTACCGAATCGGTATTAGCCGAATCGGTAAATACCGAATCGGTAAATACCGATTCGGTAAACACGGAATCGGCGAGCAAGTAAAAGTGGAACTAATGACAACAGCCAATGAGGTGGAGCCACCCTCCCCCACCCTAGCAGGGAGTGGCTACCCAGGCAGGTGCAACTCATTAGAACTTTCTGGAGAGGCAGCCTGAGCTGAGCATTCACAGTGAGCAGCAGTGGTAGCACTATCCTGATCTGTGTGGAAATGGCAAGCAGCTCTGAGAGCCAGAAGGCTGAGCGCAAGCGCAAGGCCAAGTTCAGCAGCATGGAGCTACAAGTATTGATGGGGGAGGTGGTGAGGGTCCACAGGCAGCTGTTTGGGAGGCTGTCCCTCACAGTCCCAGAGAGCACCAAGAGGAAGCTGTGGAGTGCAATCGGTGAGAGGGTGAACGCAGTTGGTGTCACCCCCAGGAGCCTAGACGACCTCAAGAAGAGGTTTTATGACATTCGCAGCCTCACCAAGAGGAAACTGGCTGAGCTGCACAAGCAGGCAGGACTAACAGGTGTAGGCAGGAACCCGGCGCCACCCCTCACTGACCTTGAGGAACTTGTGTCCACGACCATTGAGACCGAGATTGTGGTGGGAGTTGCGGACCTGGACAGCTCATCCAGAGCTACAGCAAAAGGTAAGAAGCATGCGCAGCATGACACACCCTACCAGACACCTCCCCTTTAGCCCCAATGCACAACCAAACCCCAGCCCAATACTGCTAGCAACATACATGAGCAATGCATCATGGTAAATGTAGTCAGCTAATGTAGTAACACATGCCAGTGCACATTCAAATGAAATGCACCTAATAACTGAATCAGAGTATTGAAAATGAGATGCACAATGCTTTTATTGTAGTGACTGTAAGACATTTGCACTCAGTTCACAAATGCTTCTTTATACCTAGGGGCACCATCAGGCAGTGAGCAGCAGCTACACAAGCTCCAGCTCCAGCACCATCAGACAGTGCGGTGGCAGGGCCAAGCAGCATTGTACCATCACAGGAGGAGGAGGAGGAGAACAGCAGTTCCGTGGGCAATGAGGATGACATAGGACATACCCTCTCATTTCCCCACTCCCCCCTACTGTCACTAACGCCCCCATTGCAGTTCTCACCGGAGAACTCACCCACACAGACCCACCCAGCACCTGCCACATCTCCTGCCAGGAGGATCATCATTGCACCATTGAACATTATGGAGGGAGCAGCGGGTCAGGCTCCAGCACCCACCCCTGCAACACCTGTGGCACACCAGCCCACACAGCAGGGCAGCAGCAATTGGCGCAGGCAACGCACATCCAGCAGTGCTTTACCAGCACGGGAGGGCAGCGTATTCCAAGGGCTGGAGGGGAGTATGGTCCGGATCCAAAGGATGCAGGCCAAGCCAATCCTGGCTTGCCAACGCCAATTGCGGGAGCACAACCTACAGATGGGGGAGATGACAAAGGGATTTAAGAGTTTCGTTGATAGCAACAAGGAAATAGCAACTGGACTGGGGCGCATGACTACTGCAATAACCCAGCTGTGTAGTAAGATGGAGGAGCACGAGCACTGTAGGCGCAGGGATGCCCGCGTGCAAAACCGGGCAATCAACCGCCTTGCTGCAGCAACCGCCCAGCTATGCCGCCGAGGGGCTAACATGGAGGACTGCCTCACCCAGAACACTGCAGAGGTGACCAGGGGCATGGCCCGCATCACCACTGCCATGGAGGCACTAATTATATCAAACATGGTGGTGAATCCTGCCCTGGACGTGGGCGAGGCTGGGGACAGCAGCAGCCGCAGCAGCCCGGCCAGCGCTGTATCTGAGCCGCGCCGGAGCACAAGGCGCTTCGCTGAGGCAGCCGGACACACAGAAGGGGGTGAGCCACATCCAAGTGAGTCAGCTAAGCGCAGCAAGAAGTAAGACTGCCAGGGTGGGTGAGGCAACCCAGACAATTTACATTCCCCACCTATTCTGTACTTATTTAATTTGTTGCACATCAGTGCAGTAACGTTGTGCCAACATTAATAAATTTATTTTTTCCACATCCATTGACCTGTCTGTGCATCTGTACTCACTCAGAAATAGTTTTCTGTTATCTCCTCACGTCTGTATCTGTCATCACTTGGCGTAGACACCCCAGCAGGTTGTGTTTGTGGCACAGCAACGTCATCGTCATGGTCCTCGTAGTCTGACAACTCCACCTCAGTGCCCTTCTTCACCGCAAGGTTGTGCAACATTGCACAGACAGCTATGATCTTGCAGCAGGTGATGGGGGTATACTGCCTTGCACCTCCACTCTTGTGCAAGCATCTGAACCTGCTTTTCCAGATGCCAAAGGTCCGTTCTACTACATTCCTTGTGCTTTTGTGGGCCCGGTTATACCTCCTTTGGCTGGGTGTAGAGGGGTTGAGGTAGGGGGTGAGTATGAATGAGCGGAGGGCATTTGCACTGTCGCCTAGAAGGAAAAGGGGTAACATTACTCACATGCATACATGTACTTTACTTAGCTACTTTGTGTTATGGGGGTCTGATGATGTGTCTCACCTAGGAGGTATCCTTCACCAAATTCCCCTGCCGTCAGCCGTGCATAGATGCCGCTGTTTTGAAAAATGTATGAGTCGCTGGTACTCCTTGGAAATTTTGCTACCAGGTCTGTGATGGTGCACTTAGCATTGCAGATCACCTGCACATTGATGGTGTGCGTAGACTTCCTGTTGCGTTATATGTATTCTGTGTCAGCAAGGGGGCAAATCGGAATGTGCGTGCCATCAATGCAGCCGATGATTTGGGGGAATCGTGCCATCTGGTAAAAGTCTGCTTTTATTTGTACCAGTTCCGCATGGGTTGCAGGGAAAGATATGTATTGGTCCATCCTCTGTATCATGGCGTCAAGGAATTTGTTGAAAAACCTTGACAGGCTGCTCTGGGTCACCCCTCCTACCGCAGCGACTCCACTTTGATAGCTGCCAGACGCAAACAGGTGTAGGCTGCACGTGCGTTGGGATGGCGTGTGCCCTTGGGGTGGGGTGGTCCAACAGTGGTTTGAGGTCCCTGATGAGCTCCAGAATGGTGTCTGAGTCCAGCCTGTACCTCTGTAGGATCTCTGCCTCTGTGAGCATGAACAGGGTGATCCTCTGTCTGTAGACCTGTTCCTTTATTATTATTAAGGGTAGCTTATATAGCGCTTGGTTACGCCAAAGCATGTCCCTGCCCTGCAACTGAAGAACTCTGTGCGAGGTGGAGACCAGTGATCCGTTATCTGGAGAACAGGTGTGTTTTTAGGTTCTTGCGGAAGCTGGATTCGGATGGATCCAGACGGAGATGGAGAGGGAGGGAATTCCAGCTTTTCGCTGCCAGATAACGGAAGGAGCGTCCGCCCATACAGGCTCTTTTGACCCTGGGAACCTGAAGTAGGCCCTCATATGAGGAGCGCAGCTCGCGTGCAGGTGTATACCTTGTCACTAAGTTCTGGAGTGGAATAGGAGATTTCTTAGCCAGGATGTGGTAGCATGTACAGAGGGCTTTGAATTCCACTCTGCTTTTTACTGGCAACCAGTGGAGGGTTTTGAGAGCGGCTTTGGTGTCTGATCGTTTAGGGATTTTTAGGATGAGACGGGCTGCCGCGTTCTGTATTACCTGAAGGCGATTCATGGCTTTGCAGGTGGTACCCAGGTAGAGTAGGTTGCCGTAGTCTAGGCGTGATGTCACAAGGGCGTGTACCAGTGTTTTCCGTGCTGACATAGGAAGGAGGTCAAGGACCTTCCTTATGGTGTTTAGGACACCAAAACAGATGCCTGCAACACGGTCTATTTGGGGTCCAAAAGATAGGTCAGCGTCGAGCCATACGCCAAGGTTTTTTACTCCCTGGCGGGGTATGGGAGCTTCATCCAGACATGGAGGCCACCACGCCGATGACCAAACAGATGGGTTCCCCCCCACAACGAGCACCTCGGTCTTGTTGCCGTTTAACTTAAGGCAGTTGGTGGACATCCAGGCTGCAAGTTCTTGCATGCAGTTCCTGAAACTGTCCATCGCAAGACCGGGTGCACGCGATAGGGAGATAGCCAGCTGCGTGTCATCGGCGTATGACACGATGCTCAATCCGTGACTCACGGCAATTGAAGCCACTGGAGAGACATAGAGATTAAACAAGGTTGGGCTCAGGGACGAACCCTGGGGGACGCCCTGTCCCAAACCTATGTCTCTCGAGTAGTGGTCGCCCTGGCGAACCTGGAAGCTTCTCCCTGTCAGGAAGGATTGTAACCATTGGAGTGCAGCTTCGGATATACCTCCGTTGTTCAGACACTGTAGCAAGTTGTTGTGCGCCACAGTGTCGAACGCTGCACTCAGGTCCAATAGGATGAGGGCCATGGTGTGTCCCTCGTCTACCCCCTGACGTAGGGTCTCAACTGCAGTAAGCAGTGCGGACTCTGTAGAGTGGCGGGGGCGGAATCCGAATTGGGTGTCGTGCAATAAGGCAGCCTTTTCCACGAAGTCCATAAGTTGTTTATTGACCGTTTTTTCAGCCACCTTGGCTAGGTAGGGCAGGAGTGAAATTGGGCGGAGATTGTCAAGTTTCTCAAAACTGATGGTAGGTTTCTTCCTGAGGGGCAGAACAACCGCCTTTTTCCAATCCCTAGGTACTGTCTTGGTGCTAAAAGATACATCGAGTACATGTCTAATGTATGGTTCTAGTACCCTTAGACTATCCGTCAGGCGTTTGGGTGTGGTTGGGTCTCGCGGAGAGCCCGACTTCACCGACCTACAGATTTTTAGAAGATCTTCCGTGGGAGAGGTAGTAAAGTTGGTAAGTCTTGGTTTATCTCCCCACTCCCTTGGGCTTTCAACAAAGTCTGCCCCGGTTTTGGACTGCGTAGGGAATGCTGAGTAGATTTTTGTTATTTTATCTGAGAAAAAATCTGCGATTTTGTCACACAATTCTGGCGAGCAGTCATCGGGGGCAATAGCTGGGTTTCCGTTTGAAAGAGTTTTGTAGAGTGAAAACAGCTCTTTCGTCGAGTTACCAGCCTCACTGATCCTACTCGTAAAGTATGCTGTTTTCGTCTTTCTGATTAGTCCATGGTAGGTTCGTCTCTCGGTTAGATAGTTCTTTCTGGTTTCTTCAGAGAGAGTCTTGCGCCATTCTCTTTCGGTTCTTTTCAGTGCGGTTTTCTGAACTCTTAGTTCAGCGTTGAACCACGGGGCAGTTTTGTTTATGCGTCCCCCAGATTTGGTTTTTAGCAAAGGGGCTGTGCAGTCTAGTGCCTGATTAATGCGTGTGCAGAGGTTAGCATTGGCCGTGTCAGCATCCTTCCCTCCTGGGCTTCCTCCTTTCGTTAATTCTGCACAAAATTTAGACTGCGAGAATGAAGCCCATTTCCGTTTGAGGTGGTACATAACTGGTGGCTGTGGGGGTCTGCTTCCAGGGATTCGTATGGAAAAAGGGACCAAATAGTGGTCCGACCATGGAATGGGAATTGGGGTCATAGCTTCCGCTTCCCCCCAGTTGACAAATATGGGGTCCAGCAGATGACCCAGTTGATGGGTAGGGCCTCTAACAATTTGGGTAAGTTGGAGGGCTTTCAGTGCCTGACCAAAATTCTTACTGACGTGGTCTGAGGGGTTATCAAGATGAAGATTGAGATCCCCAAGTACCAGAAACTTGTCATTGCACAGTGCGGTTTCCATGATTCCTTCAACCAAACTCTCCTCGAATCTGGCTATGGGGCCTGGGGGTCTGTAAATTAGTATGCCCTTTAGCGTGTAGTTATTATTCACTTTGACAGTGAAGCTCCCTGCTTCACTGTCCAGGATGGGAGAGCTATCTAGTTGGCATCGTAGGTTTTCGCGGGCTATAATTGCGATTCCGCCTCCTCTGCCTGTGGGTCTATCTAGTCTATGTATTGTATACCCTCCTGGAGTTGCCTCAAGGGCGTAGGGTGTAGATTCATTATCTAGCCATGTCTCTGTTAGAAACACAAGATCCCATTGGTTCTCAGTAAGTAGATCGTATAGGTCTAGCCTGTGTTTTCTCAGTGAGCGTACGTTAAGCAGTCCGCAGTGTATGGTATAGTTCATATTGGTTGTATTCTTACCGTGGTCGAATGAGAAGTGACAGTGTTCGCAACCCATATCGTTTTACACGCATAGACTATGCTTGCAGGAATCGTCGATTTTGTGGCATGCGTTCAGTAGATCCTGCTTGCTCCACCGTATGTGGCCATCTGGAGGAGCAGGGGTTGTGGCCCTGGACCGCGTACGACCGCGGACGGGCGCAGACGGGCTTGCCTTAGGCGCCCCGTCGGCACGCAAACGGCGCTCCCGCTGCGCTCGTCCTCTGCGCTTGCGTGGGAAGCACATTTAAGGAGAGGAGGGGTGGGCGTGGCCTAACGGGTGGGCGTGGCCTCGCGCTAGCGATGGCGGCCATGAAGTCTGCTGCAAGGAACAGCGCTAAAATCCGCTGTAAGTGCTTGCAGGAGTTACAAATGCAGAGAGGATCTCTGAGTGGACACAAAGTTTTAACAAATGTAAAATAATCACTAAATAAGCAGTTTTAAAATCACGAGTCACACCACCTCCGGCTTCCGCCTCAGAGGTCTTCAATTTCAATTCTCTTTGCCATTCCCTCTCTCCTTCCTGCTGTAGCCGTAGCCGCCTTGCAATGACATAAAATGCCGCCATCCTGCAAGTTGCATTGCATTTTGGGTCTCTTTTTATAGGTTGCAGTTGGTTACCACCTGATTGGAATCCATGGTAAATACCGAATTTGAAATACTGATTTTGAGGCAAAATCGGTATTTCTGTGCTTCCCTACATCTCAATCAGAGTTTTGGCCTGTCCGATTCGGTATGGAGATAGGCGGAGTACGAGGTCCTTTGACTCTTGGGGAGAAGAAGAGAAGGAGAGAGAAGAATTTGTGTCCGTATTGCGGACAGGGGGGGCATTTCGCACGTGATTGTCCCGTGAAACCATCTGGATCTGGGTTCGGGAAAAAGGTGGCATGCATACAGGTGGAGCGGATAGCTGAGAAGGAAAGGAACATACAATATGAAGTGGTAGGGGCGATAGATCAGGTCCCTAGGCATTTTGTGATTAATGCTCAGTTATTGATTTCAGCGCAGCACCGTGTCCCGGTGTCTGTGTTACTTGATTCCGGGGCCACAGGGAATTTTATGGATATCTCGATGGCGGATAAGTTGATGGTCCCTTGTCATCTAAAGGAACAACCAGAACCAGTAAGGGCCATCGATGGAACTGAGTTAACCTCGGGGTGTATCACCAGACAGACGGAACCATTGGGTTTAGTATGTGACAATGGGCATGTGGAATCAGTGGTTTTCGATTTGATTGATGCCCCCTCGTTTGGCCTGGTTCTGGGGGTCCCATGGTTACAAACACACAACCCCAGGATTGACTGGGTACAAAGATTGGTCACGTTGGACTCGGTACATTGCCTGAAAAACTGTTATATTGTGGCGGCGGAGCAGATCAATCCATTGTCCTGTGCCGTGACAGAGACGTGTAGTATCCCTCCTCAGTATGCGGCTTATAAAGAGGTGTTTGACAAAGAGTGTGCCCAAGGTCTCCCTCCTCATAGGTCTTATGATTGTAAGATCGACCTTATACCGGGGGCCCCCTTGCCATGTAGTAGGGTCTACGCATTGTCTGAACCTGAGGAGGCTCATCTAAAAACATACATAGATGAGATGTTGTCATTGGGGTACATACGTCCTTCTTCATCGATCGGTAAGGGCCGAAAATCGGTATTTTCGGCCGTTACCGATCGGTATTGGGCCACCTACATCGGGCCCTGAGTCTTATAGGTAAATGAATCCAATAATGTATCTAAAATCAAAAATATTGATTTCACATGTATTCAAAAAATATTTCTCAGTATGATTCCAACAACAGACATCCTGATTTCATATATAGAAAACAACGTGGACAATTCCCTTTGCAGGTATAGATCAGGGTTGTTCCCATGCCACCTAGTAGCAGAACTCTGACAACAGGTCGTTGTTTTATGAAACCTCTCACCCACCTACCTGGTAGGTGGCATGCTTCATCAACGGGGTCCAGCTGGATTGCCGGGTGCAACCCAGCTGTGCTTCTAGGCCTGTTTACAGCGGAGCGGGATTTTGGGTGAAGTCAAGTGCTATGTGAAGAGTGCTTAAATGCTAAAAATGCCTATAGGAGATGCCCCTGTAAAAGTTTTAATAGAAGGGTTCTATGGCATGAGTAAAAACATAGGCGGGATATATGGGAGGTGAAATTGTGCCTCTATATCCCTAAAAAGTGTAGGTCAACTAGTTTCAGCCTTCTACATTAATCGTGAGGCTTTCTTCAGGACCATGGGAGTGTCAGTGACCAAAAAGGTTGGGGGGGCACTGTGGTGTATATATCAGTGCACACCCTAAAGTGCGCTGTGAGTGTGGTTGATCGGGTTACTTACAGATCCGACCAGAAAAGAATTTTTACTTTTTGTCTGTCAGACATGGCTTGGCAGTTCGGGCTGGACTGTTCCCATGAGGCACAGGGTCAAGGCTGATTTGCATATGGCCATGTCTGAACAGGGGTGATGTGGAGTGCAAAAAAACAATGGATTTAGGCCCAGATCTCTGTACTGGGGTGAATATATGACATTGTTCTGCATTCTGTCCATCAACTGTTGTTTTTGCATTTGTCACCCCGAGTGGGATGGGTATGCTCAGACGTGAGTGCCATGTTCTCCACACCACTGTAGTCAAGCTATCCTGGCTGAAGACGGCTGATAGCCAGAAACCGGTCCTAGGATGCTTTATTCCGGTCCAGCAAAGACATGGCTTGGCAGTTCAGGCTGGACTGTTCCCATGAGGCACAGGGTCATGGCTGATTTGCATATGGCCATGTCTGAACTGGGGTGGTGTGGAGTGCAAAATAACGATGGATTTAGGCCCAGGTCTCTGTACTAGGGTGAATGTATGACATTGTTCTGTATTCTGTCCATCAAATGTTGTTTTTGCAATAGTGTTAGAAGTGGGCACAACCCCTTATTGGTGGGCAACCATTGGGGTTGGCTAGTGCAGCACTTTGGGAGGAATTGTTCTCAGCTAGGGGTGGGGACAGAGTTGATGTTACCATAGTGTCCAAGGGTGATGGAGAGATAGAGCAGAGAATGCAGATGCTTAGGAATACTAGAAAATACAGGCAATGGGTCACCATTAATGGACCAAGGGTGAAGGCTATGAGACATAGGAGCCAGCCTGACTACCACCTGGTGTCATCTGGTGTAGTGTAGTTCCTATATTACCAATAGGCTCTGCGCATTGAAATAATATATCCTATAGATGTGACGTAGGACTTATGTCTACTAGGTCTCTATTGAATATATTAAACTTAATTGTGAGTGCCAGCTTGCTCAGAGGTCACTAGAAACTTTCTCGAGTTCACAAGAAGGGATTAGTTTCTGACAACCGCATAAACATGATAACTTTGTTTCCCCAAGATAAAACTGATCTTCAGAGTCGTGGAAACAATAGATATATATTTTACTCAGTCATTCGTGCATGCTTCGTTTCACAAGAGGTGCAGAGAAATAGAGAGACAGACTTTTTCAATAAAAGGTATTTATTGAACAGTCTTCTTTCTCATGCAAAAGAAATGAACTGCTACAATCGTAATACTGGTAGCCAAGTATAATGCGTACAGTAAGAAGAGGATTATAAAATAATACTGTAAAAGAACAGTATGGCTCCCAGACCATAGATGAATAGATACATAAATAACAAAGGCTAAAATGTACTCTACTGGTGCTTTTAAAATACGCCTACCCCAATATACCTAACCTAAGTCTAGTACAAGGGAAGAAGTAAGTGCGGTGTAGCATAAGTTTAGTATTCTTTTTGCCAAGAATCTAACCAAGATCTCTCCTAGGGTCTAATCAGCTCCGTACCTTGGTTTTAGAATGAAGGAGGTCAGACTCAGGACTCGATTTCACAACACCCCGCAAGGGGAGCTTGGAAAAAATGGAGCTGGATTTCTCAGCAAGAGAAAAGACAGCGTCTCTCTCAGTGCATCTGCTGGAGGGTCGGCTTCCTTCTGCACTTGCTGTTGAGGTAGTACAACTCCTTAGAATGAATGGATTTTACGGTGAAACACTGTCCTGGAAAAGCCCATGCCAATACGCATGGTTTCTCCAGGTTCTTCCATCTTAGTGAAGCGAACCCCTAAGCGATCAGTTAGCTCTCTCCACTTTCTGCTTGGGGGAACATGTATTAGATGTAGCATCCATGGCGTGGTTTCCCTGACTTTTTGCCTTCTAAACTCCTGTTTTTGATGACTTTGTGTTTGCTGATTTTAGGAATATGTGCAATTTATCCCTGCTAACCAGTGCTAAAGTGCATGTGCTCTCTACATAAAACGTGATAACATTGGAGTAGGACACGTACTTTTAGGTTTTGCATGTACTGAAAGTAAAATACTCTTACATTTGTTTTTCACTACTGTGTTAACAAGGAAAAAAATCAAAGCCACTCGTCGTTGGCAACAGGAAAATAAGGTTACTCAAAAAACGGGCAGGAAACCGCCAACCCCGTATGACGGAAAACGGTCTCAACTTGCTGCGCCCAAGCAGCTCTTTTTATTCACAAAACCCGCAATGACTACATGCATCTTATCTTACACAAACCATAATAAATAAGTCACTGAATGGGACAAGTTAATTATATATTTCCAAATACCCCTCACCACCTGCATACGTGTCTTTGTATCTCCATGTGATCAGTACCCCTTATCCTGCAACCCTGACAAAGCTTTGAAGCTCAATGACCCTTAACCTCTCTCTCTCTAGGGTGTATTTTTCATTCCACTGCTCTCAGGATCTATCTTTTCTGGTTACCTGCACCGCTGACTCAAACTGTCCTTTTGACCACACATTTCCCAAGAAACACGTCTCTGCTAACAAGGGGAGAGGGGGTATGTGTTTTATGTGCTATGACCTTAAATTCTTCACTTGCAAACAGACAGTGGTCCAAAGCAGTTCAAAGATAAAGAACATTGATAATAAGAAGAGCCTTGATGAGATGCTTATGTATTTGTCCAAGTCCAGCCGGACATGGAATTTATTTTAACAATGAAGAAATATTTATAAATCACATTACAAGAAATAAAAAGAGCCCAATCCTGTGCCTTACCGCAGGACAGAAAAAATTAAAGAGATGAAAATAGGTATGAGGGAGGAAAGGTTTTACAGGCAAGAAAAAATCAGAGCAAACTGGACACTCTCAGATCGATAGTGCAAGTGTTTTACCAGAGTAGTATACACAGTAAATGATACACAGTGGTTTATACTGTAAAACTACTGTAAAAGGTCGCCGTTTCGATCCCGCGCTCTAAAATACATTGGGATCATCATCAGGACTTATTACAATTGTATTGCCTGTTGGGAACAGTTTATACGCCTGTGGGAGAACAGGAGGAGAAAAAGAAAAGGTTTTTTCAGGTTTACATATTTACAAGAGAAAAGGAGAGTCAGCAATGCTCCACAAATTCAAGAAGACTTTACTCGGAATCGCAGTGAGTTTGTGAAAAGGTTTTGGGTATGCAGAGAAATTACATTCATATAAACAAGGTGACAATTTGGTTCTTGAATAAACGATTTAAAAGACGACGCAGTGTGGTCTGGTCCGTGCATAACAGGATTTCAAGGTGGATGCCGGATTAGAGTGAGTGATTAGTGATGCGGCAGATAAGGGGTGTCCTTGTGGGTCTACGAGGTGAAGGTGATAAGCGGTTTTATTAAAAAAATGCCTGTGATGTGACTACCTCGGCCCCTTCATAAGCAAGCATGAACGATTACCTCTTCGGGAGAGGACTATGCGCATAGCGGAACTTGGATATCCAGTGGTTCCGATTCTGTGGGTGGGCTCTGTAAGTTCTACAGAGTTACAGCGCACGAGGTTGATAATAGAAGTAAGTCAGCAGAAATTATTCCTTGCCGAGTTAAGGCTTTCCGCGTTGAGAAACGCCGGTAAGGCAGTCGTCTTCCAAGATGGTGGACTGTAAGTCTAGGGAGCAAGAAAGCCGAGAGTAAGTGTTTCTTGCATGGGGAAGTGGTTAAGGGCAGATGGTTGGCAAACCGTATACATACCGGGAATTTTGCCGGATAGCAAGTTATTAAGTTTGCGGGCGGTCCCGGGTCGATGCGCGGATCCGCTGTGGGGGAAGGAATTAAAACCGGTGTGAGGGAAACGGTTTACCAGCGCAGGGTGTTTGGAAAAAGCCAGCGGTGGCAGGCCGAGGCTTACCTTCGAACAGGAGCGATGTCCTCGTGTACCCCGGTGCGGCTGTCGGGTGCAGTTAGTACGTAGGTGGGGTAGCTGCTAGGACAGCTAAGAGTGGTTGACTGGGGGGTGGGTGGAGTTACGTCCCCAAAGGGGGCGGGGCCGCTGGGGGTGAGATAGGGTGATGGTGTGGCTGTGGATTACACGGTGGCCATATTGGAGAGGGGTCTGAGGCTAAGGTTGGCCAGGGGTCTGAGGCTAAGGTTGACCAGTGCAGGTGAAGTGATTGTGAGGTGACTTATAAATTGTACAGCAAATCAGAACTAATTAATTTACATTCATGAAGGATCAAACTGGTAATTAAAAACTTGATGTGAGCAAATTATAATAAGGTTGTCCAGTCTTCACTTCGGTTCAGGCCAGTGCGGATAGTGTCAAATTGCAGAATGCTTTTTAATTCCTCCTTATTCAAAAGTTACGCCAGGTTGCCTCCTCGTCGGGGCAATTTCATCACTTTTAAAATTGTCCATCTTAAGTTATCCTCTGTGTGATTTGCTTCGGAGAAATGTTCCACCAATGGTGCATTTGGGGTCTTGCATCTGATCCGGCTCCTATGCTGGGAGATCCTTGTCTTGGCCTTTTGAGTGGTCTGGCCGATGTACATTTTGGGGCATGGGCAAAGAATCGCATAAATAACATTACTGCTATTACAGTTACTGAGGCATTTCATTGCTACAAGAGTGCCATTATGTGAAAAATTGGGTGCTTCAATTGTGTATTCACATACGTTACAAGCCCCACATTTGACATGCCCAATCACAGGGGGGAGTCCCCATGCGGATTCAAGAGTTGATATAGGTGAGGGATCTGGGAGGGCAGCCTTCACTAGGTGGTCCCGGAGATTTTTACTTTTCCGGAATGCAAACAAAGGTCTCTCTAGTTTGATCGTTCCAGCATTTACAGTGGGCCAATGTTTAAGAATAGACTTTCTAATTCTATTCGATATTGGGGAGAAGGTGGTGACACAAGCTAGCCTTTCATTTTGTTCACGGGTCTTGGGAGATAACAGGGCTTCACATGGGCAATACCATGCTCTTTTGGTTGCTGTTTTAACCAGTCTGCGCGGGTAACCGCGGTGTTTAAGTTTATTGGCCAGAACGGTAGCCTCTTTGAAATAATCTGTTTTTGAGGAGCAATTCCGTCTAATCCTAAGAAATTGGGAGTATGGGAGCGAGTCTTTAAGTGCCCTAGGGTGATTGCTCTGGTAGCTAAGTAGTGTATTGCGTTCTGTTGGTTTTCTGTAGAGCCTGGTGAGGAGTTCTCCTTCGTTGTGATAAATAGTGAGGTCAAGAAAGGCAATTTGTTCTTTATCATAAGTAAGGGTGAATTTCAAGTCAGCGCAGTTATTGTTGAGCCAATGTAAAAATTGGTTGAGTGTAGTTATATCAAGAGTCCAGATGATAAAAATATCATCGATATAACGACGCCAAAGTTTGATACCTGGGCAGAAGGGGTTTTCATCAGTGAGGATTGAACCCATTTCAAGAGCATCCATGAAAAGAATAGCCAGGTTGGGGGGCAAAAATCCCCCATGGAAGTGCCTTTGATTTGTTGGTAAAATGTGTTGTCCAAAACAAAGAAGTTCCTTGAAAGGCATACTTCTAGTAGCTGTAAAATGAACAATGTAGGTACCCTGTGTGGGCGGGGATGGGTGTCAAGGGTTTTTTGAATCACTAGGAGGGCCGCTGATTGAGGGATGTTAGTGTAGACCGACTCTACGTCCATAGTGCAAAGTGTGTCTTGTGATGGGTCAAATGGAAAATGCTCTACAAGATTTATCATGGCCATGCTGTCCCTTACATAGCAGGCAGTGTAAAGCACAAATTCTTTAATGAAAAAATCAACATATGCTCCCAAAGGTTCGAGGATGGAACCACAGGCGGAGACAATAGGTCTACCAGGAGGGTTGGTGGAATTTTTGTGGACCTTGGGGAGGGTGTAAATTACAGGTAAACGGGGGGTTTTTACATTCAGAAAGATGAATTCCTTTTTACTCAAGTAACCTTCTTTAAGCGGGTCAGTAGTGAGTCTATGTATGGTTTCCTGAATTTCTTGGGTTAGGTTCCTAGGTAGTCTCTGGTAGTGATCTGTGTTGTTAAGCTGTCGCAAGATTTCAGCCTTGTAAGGTTCAATGTTTTGAAGAACAATTCCACCCCCTTTATCTGCACTCTTGATTATAAGAGAGGGGTTGTTTTTCAGGGAACATATGGCATCCTTTTCTTGTCGGGTGATATTGTAAGGAATAAACAACTTTTTGTTTTCTAGATCACGTAGATCTTTCAATACCAGTTTTTCGAAAGTGATGATCTCAGAGGGGATCATGCCTGCGGATGGCAGGAAGGTGGAGGGAGGCCAGAAGGGTGTGAAGGACGTAAGGATGGCAGCAGGGTGTAACTGAAAAAATGCTTTCAGATGTATATGTCTGAAGAACCTCAATAGTTCAGTTTGTAACTCCATAAAGTTGTGGCGTATAGAGGGGACAAATGAAAGGCCCTTTTTGAGGAGTTCTAATTCAGAATGTTCTAAGGCGTGTTGTGAGAGGTTAAAAATGGGGATCATATCTTGTGGTTGTTCTGAGAAGAGGCACATGGTGGAAATGGGTGAGGGAGTATTCTCTACCACTGGTAGAAGTTGTTCAGCGTTTTGCGTTCTCCTGGGGGGTTGACCCAACGTTGGGGTTTCTTGACCCTTCCTCTCTAGGGGGTGTTTGTTTGGCCCCTGCCTAAAAAATTGGATTGTGCTAGACCACCTCTCCTTGATGTGCTGGGTTCCTCACCTTGGTCTGAGCTTTCAGAGGAGTCTGCGGAGGTGTCGGAAAAACCTACTAGGTTTTGGCGTCTGTTATAGCGTCCCCAGGGTCTTCTGTTTTGGGGGTTAGCGTAGGCTCTGTTAGTGTAGAAATCTTTTTGTAAGTAGGGATAAGTACTTTCGACGTTATAGGCTTTTATGTCTTTCTTGACTTTGTTGGATTTTTTATTTTGCTCGATGCGGTGGAATTCTGCTACGGTTTTGTCAACCTGTTCGAGCTGTTTTTTACATTCAGTAGTAAGCTCTGAGTCGTTAATTTGTTTGAGTAGATCTGATATCTCTACTTCAAGGGCTTTGAGGGTTTCAGTTGTGATATCGATGTCAAGCACTAGCCAGTGCCTAGAGCATGTGATGCCTATGTAACTGAAGTTGGAGATGTATTTCGGGTTGTCTGTAAAAATCTCCGGTATGTTGCGTACCTGTAGGCCAACTGGTATGATCTCTGCCTTCAAGTAATCTGTGAGCATAAGTATCATTAATTCAAGGAGTACTTGTTTCTTTTTAAATTTTTCTAACTGGTCTGGTAGAGAAGTGTTAGTTAATGTGGGGGCATCTACAGTGTCAGATAGTAGGGAGGGACGTGAGCAAAGTTGTTTTATATAGTCATCTGTGTAGAGGAGGGCATGTGCTGACATCTCTCAGGGAGTGGGTAGATAGGGAGCTAGAGATGTAGTAAAGCAGTAGGAGGGCTCTTCCTCTTATGACGAGGTATAGGAGTTATGCTTTAACCCCTGCAATCCAGCGATTGCACTCAAGTTTTTTCGAAAACAAGGGGGACCCTATAATTGGCTGTGGACCAAGGGTTTTAGACAATTGCAAACAGACAGTGGTCCAAAGCAGTTCAAAGATAAAGAACATTGATAATAAGACAAGCCTTGATGAGCTGCTTATGTATTTGTCCATGTCCAGCCTGACATGGAATTAATTTTAACAATGAAGAAATATTTATAAATCACGCCCACCCCCCAGTCAACCACTCTTAGCTGTCCTAGCAGCTACCCCACCAACGGACTGACTGCACCCGACAGCCGCACCGGGGTACACGAGGACATCGCTCCTGTTGGAAGGTAAGCCTCGGCCTGCCGCCGAGGCTTACCTTAACACCCTGCGCTGGTAAACCGTTTCCCTCACACCGGTTTTAATTCCTTCCCCCACAGCGGATCAGCGCATCGACCCGGGACCGCTGGCAAACTTAATAACTTGCCATCCGGCAAAATTCTCGGTATGTATACGGTTTGCCAACCATCTGCCCTTAACCACTTCCCCACGCAAGAATCACTTACTCTCGGCTTTCTTGCTCCCTAGACTTACAGTCCACCCATTGGAAGACGACTGCCTTACCGGCGTTTCTCAATGTGGAAAGCCTTAACTCGGCAAGGAATAATTTCTGCCGACTTACTTCTATTATCAACCTTGTGCTCTGTAACTCTGTAGAATTTACAGAGCCCACCCACAGAATCGGAACCACTAGATATCCAAGTTCCGCTATGCGCATAGTCCTCTCCCAAAGAGGTAACCGTTCATGCTTGCTTATGAAGGGGCCGAGGTAGTCACATCACAGGCATTTTTTTTATAAAACCGCTTATCACCTTCACCTCGTAGACCCACAAGGACACCCCTTATCTGCCGCATCACTAATCACTCACTCTAATCCGGCATCCACCTTGAAATCCTGTTATGCACGGACCACACCACACTGCGTCGTCTTTTAAATAGTTTATTCAAGAACCAAATTGTCACCTTGTTTATATGAATGTAATTTCTCTGCATACCCAAAACCTTTTCACAAACTCACTGCGATTCCGAGTAAAGTCTTCTTGAATTTGTGGAGCGTTGCTGACTCTCCTTTTCTCTTGTAAATATGCAAACCTGAAAAAACCTTTTCTTTTTCTCCTCCTGTTCTCCCACAGGCGTATAAACTATTCCCAACAGGCAATACAATTGTAATAAGTCCTGATGATGATCCCAATGTATTTTAGAGCGTGGGATCGAAACGTCGACCTTTTACAGTAGTTATACAGTATAAACCAATGTGTATCATTTACTGTGTATACTACTCTGGTAAAACACTTGCACTATCGATCTGAGAGTGTCTAGTTTGCTCAGCTTTTTTCTTGCCTGTAAAACCTTTCCTCCCTCATACCTATTTTCATCTCTTTAATTTTTTCTGTCCTGCGGTAAGGCACAGGATTGTGCTCTTTATATTTCTTGTAATGTGATTTATAAATATTTCTTCATTGTTAAAATAAATTCCATGTCCGGCTGGACTTGGACAAATACATAAGCAGCTCATCAAGGCTTGTCTTATTATCAATGTTCTTTATCTTTGAACTGCTTTGGACCACTGTCTGTTTGCAATTGTCTAAAACCCTTGGTCCACAGCCAATTATAGGGTCCCCCTTGTTTTCGAAAAAACTTAAATTCTTCAAGGCTTGTTAGTTATATGTCTCTATTATGGAACTTACTGAGCTCATCTTCTGCTCTCCCCTGAACCCTCAGCCGTGTGTTTTTGTGCAGCTTGGCTTGTACTGCTCTTAAATCACATAAAATACTACAATGCTCCCTGCTGATGTCTCCGAAGGTGAGCCTTCTTGTCTGTTTTGAGTTTTCTCACACTTTATATTTTCCTTAACAACTTCAAAGTCTATCATATGATAACATTGGAATTGCCTTATTGCATTTTATACGTGTCATTTCCAATTGAGACCCACAAATTTGGTGTCTCAGGAATCATAATTTAAACACACAACTTATGGTGAAGATGGTTTTAAAATTGCAATACAGAAAATGCCAATTTAGAAAGTTATATTTAAACAATAACAAGGGGACCCAATATGATATACAAGGACCTTGGGTATCGGTAATTTATAGGAACTGTGGTCCTTGGTGAGGATCTGGTATAAATAAACAATCAATATAGACTGGAGTCAGTACTATATCCCTACTGTCCAGTTGGACCGTGAGATTTAATGAATATCAAATTAAGGATCTGAAAAGAGCAAATAAAGTGGGACACACTCATGAGTACTACACATTACAGAAAACAGACAGTGATGAAAACAAACATTCAGGCAGGGCAAGAAGGGTTTGTTTGCAATCTGAACAATTAAACAAGCAAAATGAAAACAACAACAGTTACACTTGAATATCAATTTAAATTGTGTGCACAGTGTCAAACAAGTCGACTGTGTTTCGATCCCTTTGTGACGATATTGGGATCATCATCAGGACAAAATTAATGAATGCCTGAAATAAGGACTGCAAAGCAATTGAGAAAGTGGGAAAAAGAAAGACAGGCGAAAAAGAAGAATTTCAGGGTGGAGTAATTAACAAGACTATCCTTTATCAGCATTGTGCGTACGACAATGTGATTTTTAAAAGGATAATCAGGTTCCTAGACTGTGCACAGTAAGGGTGCTCGAGCAGGTTCAGGTGATTATGATGAAATCAAACCAGGTCAGGATGCAGAGGTGGGTGAAACTGTTTTGAAATAGAGATAGCGAGGTTGTCCGAAAAGCAGAGAGTGGATTATGCGCGTGAACACAGTAAAATTTTGCCAATAAGTGGCACTAGTGGTGGCGGTGAAGTATTGCACAGGAACTTACCACAGATATTGTGGCAGAGAGATCTTAACCAGCCGGAATTCAGTGGGGGTGATGACGCGGATTAGAAGCAGCCTAAAAGCCAGGTGAAAAACCTCGGAGTTTGGATTGACTCCTTCATTCAACTTCACCCACCATACAAAAAAGGTTGCTGCCTCGTGCTTCGGGATCCTCCGGAACCTTAAGCAGATCCTAAAGTTTTTCGATCCCCAGACGCGCCAGCTCGTGATACAGTCTGCCATCATTTCACGGCTGGATTATGCAAATTCCCTACTCTTAGGGGTTAACCAGGCTGAGAAAGCAAGGATGCAACAAGTTCAGAATGCTGCAGCGAGAGTCTTGACAGGTATCCCCCGTCATCACTCGGTGGCAAGTACACTTACCAAACTCCACTGGCTCTAGGTGGAAAAGAGGATTCATTTCAAGACCTTAAGCCTCGCATTCAGAATTCTGAAAACCGCCTCCCCACCCATGCTATACCCACTCTTGACCGCATACACGCCTCGACGCACTCTCCGCTCGGAGGGCCAGAACCTGGCAGTGGTCCCCCGTATTAAATAAGCCCGGATGGGAGGCCGCTCCTTCCGGTACCTTGCAGCTAAGCTTTGGAATGCCCTACCCCTCCAGATTTGTGGAATAACTGATCTCTTGCCATTCAGAAAGGCCATAAAAAACCATCTTTTCTGCTAGACAGTTACGTTATGTGATTACCACTGATCCATCTGTTGTGGCGTACTCTCTTCCTTTCTAGAAAGCGCCGGGATGCCCCATTGCTGCGCTATAGAAGACCATATAACATAACATAACATAACATAACATAACATAACATAACATAACATAACATAACATAACATAACATAACAGAAAGGAATAAGGGTATCAACCAACTAGTAGGTGTGAGCCAGGAAGGTACAGTGGGGGTGGGAGTAATGAAGGGTTACCTCTGAACATTCCAATTAAGTGGTCCGGTGCTGGTTAGGGGATAGTTGTTGGACTGCGAAAACCGTGAGCGCCAATGAACAAAATCCTGGGCTGGTCCGAGACTGTTAACCGCAGTGGGCCGGTCAGGTGTCCTTGAGTAGTTGGTGACTGCGGTAGAAGGGAGTTACGTTAGTGGGTCATGGGAGCAACAGCAGGGAGGTGAGAGCGCATTAGGTGGAATTTGCTGCTTACCTGTGATAAGGTAATTCAATGGATTAACGGTCCGCAATGGTGTGGGCTGTATGAAGCATCAACCTGCGGAGAGTAGAGGTAGATTAGGCCACGGGCGAGGGGAGAGGGAGAGAGCTTAAGACAGGGCGGAGGACAGGAGCCCCATCTACATGAAGGTATTGTGGCATGGAACTCAATGGCTGCGTTTCCGGACGCTTGAGGAATAGGTCTATGAGGTTAAATAGCGTGTGGGGCATGACGTGATCAAGAGGTGGAGAAGCGCATTATGGCGGCCATATTGGGTGAGGTGGAGTGCGCATGCAGGACAGGATGAGGAAGCAACCATGATAGAAGCAATGGACACATTTAGAACCAGGTTGTTTGTATGCTGTGCATGCAATAAATGTTGACAGTGATTAAGAAGGGGAGGCGGTTAAGAATTAACCTGCAGAGATACATTGAAAAGAAAGATATTTCTACTGTGAGAGAAATTGTAGTAAAAGAAAAACCATGAAGAGAAAATGGGGACAGAAAGGGTTAAGGTTCCATTACCTGTCAAACATAAGGTATGGAAACATACACAGTGTTAGCGATAACTGGGGCAGCGCCTTGAGACCCTACGGGTATGTAGCGCGCTTTATAAGTGTCACTGATTGATTGATTGATTGGTTGTGATTAAGTTATAAAGATGCACTGTGACAATTGGAAATAAGTTTAATGAAAAGAGTTTAGATAGTGTGCTTGAGAACAGGAGAAGTGAAAGCAACCCACTCTGGGATAGTGGTGAAGTGAAAGCAGCACAATCTGGGACTTTACAATAGAGTTGTCCAGTCTTCATTTCTATTCAATCTGTTTTTTATGCTGCCAATTCGTGAGATCCATTTGAGTTCTTCCTTACTTAAAAGTTGTCCAATGTCTGCACCTCTTGGTGGAGGTTTCACTACACTGATTATTGTCCATTTGATGTCATCTTCGCTGTGGCCAGCAGTAGAAAAGTGTTCAACAAGAGGAGCATCTGGAGTTTTACAGCGGACTCGGCTGCGGTGTTGGCAAATCCAGGTTCTCGCGTTTTGGGTAGTTTGTCCGATACAAATTTTGGGACATGGCATAGGATCACATAAATCATATTACATTTATTTCAGATAGAAACAAATTGTACCTTTACTTTAAGATTATTAAAAGTGAATTCTTTACCTTCACACTGCCATTGCCCGATTTTGCATGTCCTATGAGGAGGTCTAGGCGTTAATGATCATCTAGTGTGGCAGCAGCTGTGGGGTTAGAAAGAGCTGCTCTCACCAGGTGCTCTTTTATATTTTGACTTTTGCAGAATGCGAAAAGTGGGCACTCAATGTTCATGGTCCCTGCGTTAAGGATGGTCCAGTGTTTGAGAATACAATTCCAGATGGTATGCAAGACTAGTGAGAAAGTGGTAATGCACACCATGTGTTTTTCGTTGGACTTGAGTATGGGGGATAGAAGAATCTCCCTGGGGCAGTACCATGCTCCTTTGAATGCAGCACGCACAAGTCGCCTAGGTTCTCCTCGAGCAAGCAGCTTAGCGGAGAGGGTAGAAGCTTCACGGAAATAATCTTCTTTGAGGAAGCAGTTGCGCCTGATCCGCAAAAATTGAAAATAAGGTAAAGAGTCATGCAGTGCGCATGGGTAATTACTCTCATACCGAAGAAAGGTGTTGCGCTAATTGGGTTTCCTCTATAAACTTGTGATTAATTCACATTTGGAATGGGGAATGGTTAGATCAAGAAAAGGGATGGAGGTTCTGTCACATGTTAGGGTGACATTAAGTCCTTGTCAGTTATTATTGAGCCAGTGTAGGAATTGTTTTAGTGTGTCTTCATTCTCATGCCAAATAAGGAAAATGTTGTCAATGTAACATCTCCAGAGAGATTTTCCAGAGTGAAAAGGATTATTTTGGGAGAGGATTTTGGTCATTTATAGATGGTCCATGAAAAGTGCGGCCAGGTTTTGGGTAAAGACAGCTCCTATTGATGTGCCTTTCACCTGTTGGTAGTACTCACAAAGAAGTTTCTTGTAAGACAAAGTTTGAGAAGTTGTAGAATGAAGATGGTAGGGACAGCGTGGGGACATGGTCTTGAGTTTAGTACATGTTCAATAACAAGTAATGCCTTTGTCGTAATTGGCATGGCCGCGTTAGCGATTAGCTGAACCTACACGTTTTCCTCCTTAACTTGGCTATATATGAAACTGCCATTTTGAATGTTGCGGCGGCCATCTTAGACCATAAGCAGCCTTGTGGCTGGCGTGCCCTTTAGTCCGTTGTCCGTACCACTGACCACTTCAGTCTGCCCAGCAACAGGCTAATTTTAGTACTGGTCAAGCTTGCACATGCGCAGTCTCCACTGACCAGTTACCCCTCAGGAATGTGCGCCAAACTGACCAGCAGAGTTGTGCCTCCTCCAATGAGCTGGCTGTGTTCCAAAACATGACCATATATGTACATAAATGTGTTGTAACTTGTGCCGCCTATCTTTTATTGCCCCAAAACTGTATATAAATCGGGGTCACACCGGTGTTCGGTGTGATATCTCTTGCATTACCGAAGGGTGCTGTATGAGTGTACCACCACCCCATGGGGTCTTAATAAACTTGTTCTTTGCCTTTTACAGCTTCCGTGCCAACTGTTCTTTATTGTAAGTGGGTTATCTACGGAGCATGTAGGCCTTGGGAACCCTGATTACTACAAATTGGCGACCACGACCAGGGACTCATCGGCGACTCGGATGCCCGAAGGAGAGGTCGTGACGAAGGTTTGGAAACTCGCCATGGACGCGCGCTGCCACTGAGTGACCCGAGTCTTGGCTCCCACGGTGTTTTTTCCTTTCCTTCCGATCTGACCTTCCAGGTGGCGCCGGTCTCCGACTGAGTTTTCGAGTGTCTGCGTTGCTGGGAAAGTGCCGTTTGGCTGATTTGATCACAAGACCTTGGCAGTTGGAATCTGGTCATTTGAGAATTTGGGTAAGATTTGTGTTCGGTAAGGTAGTCTTCGGACGCTTACTGAAGTTCTTTGATTTGTGATCGGTAAGGTAGTCTTCGGACGCTTGCCGAAGTCCTAGGATCTATGATTTGATGTGAGTTAGCTAACGTTTGTGAATTTGTGATCTTTGAACTTATATGTGTAGTGCACTTCACATAGGCAGGCATGTAGAGATGTTTCTCTAACTTTGTTTTTTTCCTCTGAGCGGCACATTTGTGTGAAGTACTGTAAGTGCCATTTTATACGGTGTCACGCTTTCGTGATACTTTTTGAACATGCCTGTTTTCAGCACACTCCGAGGGATGTGCTGTCTTGGAAATGGTACCACAATTAGGTTAGCAGAAGCACAGCCGGCTCCTCCAGAAGGAACACCAAACCGTGATATGTACATAAAATTTGGCCTTCCCCCTATAATGTACAGCAAATTATGGCATAAGTATACAAAGTCCGATCCTGAATTGCAATGGCCTCTACATGGGTCGTTCGATTTACGTAAAGTACAGTTTGTGGAGCAATGTTTGTTTCAACGCAGGTCTAGACAAAACATGTTTGACTGTGTGCGAATGTGGGAGAAAGCGGTGCGCGAACGAATGAAACGTGAGGTTGCCTTGGCGGACAAAGAGCAGCGCAAGGCTACTCGGGATAAGGCTTTACAGCTTGAGGAAAAGGAGGCTCAGGAGAAGAAAGAGAGGGAGGAACGGGAACGTAACTTGCAAACGACTGGTCAATTTCCTATTCGCCGACCGCTTTATCCTGTCCTTAATAATGAAATTGATGATTTTTCATTGTTAGATCGGTCACCGCCTCCGTACGTTTCGCCAACGGCTCCAGCTGAAGATTCGGGAGATGATGGGCAGGATAAGTCGAAAAAGAAGGGTGTATCCGCTCTCAGGTTTACTACGGAGAGGTCCGCGCATTTACGTAGTTGGGCTCGTAAAGTGAATAGGAAATGTGTTTCTCAGGATGAGCTGATTGCGGAGAGGAGTAGGTGGTCGGATCTTGAATTAATGTATTTTTTGTCTACTTTGGCGGATGAAGTTGTTACCGCGTATCGTGACCTATCAGACACGTTAGAACCTAAATCTATGTCAGTGTATCGTGAGAATTTGGATAAAGGTTTATTTGATCTTGCAGATGTTGACGACCTTTTCAAGCAACTGATCCAGCTGCGGGATGAAACGACCAGATTGCGGGAGGAGCGAAAAAGGAGGCAAAAGGAGGCCGAGCCGGAGCCTGACGAGCAGATTAAACAGTGTTCTCTCCGGGGTTCAGATAAGAGTTCTGCATTGCATGTTATGCCTATGCGTGAAGCCGCACCTTTGTATGTCCCTCCTAAAGGGCAAGGTACAGATGAGGACAAATTGTCAAAGGATGCGAAAGGATAATTTATATATAATTGGGTGTATACGCCTTGGAATAGAGCAGATGTTAGGGCACTGAAAAATTCTCTACCTGATCTTCGGAAAAATCCGGCAGCATTTTATGAAGGGGTGGAAGGGGCTATTTCGTCTTGTGTGATGACTCTGGTTGACATAGATTTGTTTTTTGGGTTAATCCTTCCACCTGATATGTGGAGGCAAATTCGTAAAAATAATGATGAAACAATACTGGGGGGAACATGGAAAGAAATAAATGCTGCCGATTTAGATAGGGAACCGGCATGTAAGCCTTGTCAGTTGATTTTAGACCTTCCGGCGGCTATTTTGATTAAATTAAAAACGCTTGTTCCTTCTAAAAAGATTGATTGGACTATGTTAACCTCGTGCAAACAAAAGCCTGATGAAACGGTTTCAGATTTCTTTACACGCTTCGAGGAGGCGTTTCACGATTACAGTGGTCAATCTTTAACAGACGATACGGGTAGGCATTTGTTCGTAGATAAGTATGTGGCTAATCTCCTACCGGAGATTGCGAAACGATTGAAATCGAGTGAAAGTTCCTGGGCCACGGCGACCCCTGCGTCTTTGTTAACTATGGCTCAGTATTATGAGCGGCAGGAATTGGAGGCCAAAGAAAGTGTTGAGAAAAAGGCGAAGGAATTGAAAACGAAGGTGATGTTGGCGCAGGTTCGGGGAACACAGGGCAGAGGGAATGATAGAGGTAGACGAGGTGGAGGAAATACGTCGTATGGTCTTACGGATATAGCGGAGGATCAATGTGCCTACTGTAAGGAGTTTGGGCATTGGGCTGATGATTGCCCGGTACTTCGTGAGCAGCGTAGTCAGCGTGGTCGAGGAGGTGGTAGGTCGAGAGGAGGTTACACAGGAGCGAGAGGTGGTGGAAGTGATCGTGGAAGGGTTGAGGACAGGGGCCGTGGCCAGGATGAACGAAACACGTTTGATAGACGGAATCAATATCAAATATCGGAGGGTGAGAATGTGGAGCATCAGGATTATGTGCATGCATAGGACTGCGTAGGATGGGGTAAGGAATCAATTGAAGTGCCGGTAGATCAGAAGGGTCCATATGTAACAGCGGGTATTCTGGGTTCTACTGATCAATTTCTAGTCGACACAGGGGCTACTCGTAGCGCTTTGTCGAAAAACTTGGTTCCGAGGGCTCCCCTGTCTGGCAACATATTAACATGTATAGGGTTCGATGGCACACCCTCCCCTAGCCCATTATCAAAACCCCTTGCACTATGTCTTGATAAATTTTTCAGTTTTGGTCAATTTTTGTTATCGCCCGACACACCAGATAATATTCTGGGCATTGATTTGCTTAAATATTTTCGAGCAACGATACGGTGCGCTCCTGAGGGAGTGCGGGTTATCCTGAATGATAATTATCCCGACCCAAATAGGTTTTGCACTATCTTAGACATTCCAGCTTTGGCCTCTCTACCGCACACGTTATGGGCGACTTCAGATACGGATGTGGGAGAGATGCGTATTCCACCAATACACATTACTGTTAAGGAGGGGGCCCCTCTACCACGAGTGCCACAGTATAAGATTTCGAGAGAAGGTGAAATTGCATTGACACATATTGTTTAGGATTTGATCTCCGCAGGAGTAGTGGAAGAGGTTCCTTATAATGTTTGTAACAGCCCTATTCTTCCGATCCTTAAGAGAGATACTGACGACAAAGTCTATCGGTTTATTATTGACTTGAGAGAGATTAACAAAATTGTCATTCCCCAATACCCGGTGGTGTCCGACATTACGACCTTGCTTACATTGGTACCACCGACGGCCACAACATTTAGTGTTATTGATTTGAAAAACGCGTTCTTTTCCATCCCTGTCCATCCTGATAGCAGATATTTGTTTGGCTTCACGTTAAATAATAAATCGTATAGATTTTGTCGTGTTCCCCAAGGTTATACTGAGAGCCCGAGTATCTATAGCCAGGCTTTGAAAAGACAGCTTGATTCCTTTGACTTACAGTCTGGCGTTGTCCTCATCCAGTACGTGGATGACCTTCTGCTTGCTGCAGACTCTTACGCTCAATGTGAAGAAAGTACGATTGCGTTGCTTTCCTTTTTGGCACAGAACAATCACAAGGTTTCGAAGAAAAAGCTCCAATACTGTAGACCTCAGGTGACCTACCTCGGTCATCTGTTGTCTAAGGAGGGGCGTGCATTATCATCTGATTGAAATCAAGCAATTTTAGACACACCAGTCCCCCGCACGCAGAGAGATGTACGTGCCTTCATAGGGTTGACGTCCTTTTGCAGACAGTGGATCATGGGTTTTTCACACATTATAAAACCTTTGCTAGCGTTACTGTCCAAAGCTACACCAATGCCCCTTGAGTGGACAGATGAATGTCAGAAGGCTTTTGAACAGTTGAGACAGGCCCTTTGTTCTGCACCCGTGTTAGGCACACCAGACTACACGAAACTTTTCACATTGTACGTGCATGAGAATGATGGGTGCGCGTTCTCAGTATTAGTGCAGGTACACGGGGACAAGCAGAGACCATGTGCATACTTCTCTGCCATTCTTGATCCTGTAGCACGAGGGTTGCCTGGGTGTTTTCCAGCGGTAGCAGCAACAGCAGTAGCCATACGGCAGAGTGAGGGAATAGTGTTATCACATAAACTGCTGGTGTTAGTTCCTCACGCAGTAGATGCTCTGCTAAATCAAACAAAGACCCTATACCTTACGAGTGCGCGGCTAACAGGATATGAGTTGACACTTTTGGCGCCACATATTACACTGAAAAGATGCGCTACCCTGAACCCTGCCACTTTATTGCCCTATCCGGTCGAAGAAGGTCAGGAAGAAAAACATCACGACTGTGTTTTCCTGACCGAGGAACAGACAAAGGGTCGTGTTGACTTACAGGATGTGCCTCTTCCAGATGTGGAGGGGGAACTGTGGGTTGATGGATCGTGTTTGAGGCTGCCAGATGGTACGACTTCCGCAGCCTATGCAATCACGACACTTAAGACAGTGGTAGAAACAGCTAGGATACCACAGAAACCGGCTCAGGCAGCAGAGCTGATAGCCTTAACAAGAGCCTGCGAATTGAGTGCGGGCCTATGTGTGAACATATACACAGACAGCCGGTACGCCTTCGGAGTAGCACATGACTTCGGGCTACTCTGGAGAGAGCGTGGGTTTTTGACGTCTCACGGAGAACACATTATGCACGGAGAACTAGTGCGTGATCTCCTAAACGCGTTGCTTTGCCCAAAGAAAGTAGCGATAGTAAAATGCAGTGCCCATAAAACGATTACGGATAAAGTGGGCCAAGGAAATGCTTTCGCAGACAGCATAGCGAGACAAACGGCTATGTCTCGGACTAGTTCCCCCATGTATGTGACGCAATCGCAGGCTGAGCGATGGAGCGATGCTAGAGTAGAAATATTGGATATTCAAAAAGCGGCCACTGAATCAGAACTTGTGGCATGGGCAGCAGATGGGGTACTAGATGATGAGGGTTGTTGGAGAAGCAAAGACATGGAGAAATGGAAATTGCCTGCGGCTTACTTGCAGGCGATGGTCCAGATGACACATGGACTGGCGCATGTCGGAGCTCTTGCAATCACTCGACTGTTAACACGAGTCTGGGAACATCCCGAGATTGCTAATACAGCCAAGAGAGTAGTGCAGACCTGCCTGGTATGTTTGCAACATAATCCTGGAAAGGGGACCCATACTCCGAAAGGAGGGTTCGTTCCACCCTCTGCACCATTTGAGGTACTCCAAATGGATTACATCCAACTCGAGCGCTGCAACAACCTGAAGTACGTCCTAGTGGTGGTATGTGCCTTTAGCAAATGGGTTGAGGCCTTCCCCACGAAAGACAATACAGCCCTAACAACGGCTAAGGTGTTGCTTAAGGAATTCTTTCCTCGCTTTGGAGTTTGCAAATTTTTGTGGAGCGATAATGGGCCTCATTTTGTTGGGAAGATTGTGGAATATGTACTGAAGGGGTTAGGGATTCCGCAGAAGTTCCACGCTGTATTCCACCCTCAGTCGGCAGGTCTGGTTGAGCGGTACAATGCTACATTGAAACTTAAACTGGCCAAAATTGTGGCATCCACGTCGTTGAAGTGGCCGGATGCTTTGCCGCTAGCACTGCTCTCTCTTAGATCAGTACCCCATTCACGAACTGGCCTCACACCATATGAGGTGGTGTTTGGGCGCCCCATGAATATCTGGGGGGTGCCTAAGCCGCGATTAATACATGATGTGCCCTGTGTTATGATGAACGACTATTTGGCACGATTAACAAATGATTTGCTTTCTATTCATCAACAGGTTCGAGAAGCGCTCCCTGACAATTCTACTGGAGAGGGCCATGATCTTCGTCCTGGTGACCACGTGATGATCCGGTCGTTTGAGAGAGCGAGCAGTTTAGAGCCAAGGTGGAAGGGCCCCGAACAGGTCCTCCTAGCAACCCGGACCGCTGTACGAGTGACCAACAGGAAGCGGTGGTGCACTCGACACACTGCCGCCGTGTCTCTCCGGATCTGGTGACTCCTGCTGTGCTGACTGATTATAAAGAGATTTTGGAGAAAGAAAAGAGCCCAGCTGTGACGTCGGCCGAAGTAGAGGGAGCCTTCCCGGACCACGCTGTTGCTGGACGAGAGCACTACAACCTGCGTCCCCGATAAAAGAAGAATTTTGATTTTTTGTGTGTGACTGGTTGGTTACCGCTCCAGGTTTGTGAAACGGAGACCGGGAATTCCAAGGGGGGGGGATCAGTTCTGCCAGTGTAGCAACACCCGTCTTGGCCCGGAGAAGAAAACAACGGCTACCTCGGAGTTCAGCACCATATTTTTGTTTTTTTAGGTATACATACATGTGTATTTGAGACTTTGTGAACAATTTGAACTATTTGAGACATTGCAAGAACTTTTCTGAACTATGGCATCATCAGCATCACGAGATAAGCGAATCTTGGGTGCCATTCTCTTTGTCCTGACTATTGTGGTGATAGCTGTACTAGCCTGGGTAGTTGAACTTGTGGTACCTGCACGTGAACATTTGCTGCCGACTACCCCGGCTCCACCTGAACATTTTCATTTTACCTTACCCTACCATGAAGAACGACATCGGCAAACTTATCTGAATAACAGTTTTATTCAGATTCTTCATCACACGCATAATATGACGAATACTTCTAATTGTTGGGTGTGTGGGATGTTACCGGGGCACCAGAAGAGAGGGGGCACCCCTCTCATTCCACTCCCGTTCTCGCATAATGGATCCTGCAACGCCTGGTACACCCTCCTCTTTACTTTGAGATGGCCAACAAAAGGGGGGGTGCTTTTTCGTTTGAATAAAATATGCTCCCATGACAAGGATGGGTTTCCGCGGGCCGAGGGTACTCGATTTGAATGGGAAGAGTACAGGCCCGACAACGTATCTGCCCCGCGTGTGTACAGCAATCAACGCAATATCAACGTATCCAGCTCACATGTCATTAATGTCATTGCTACTAAAGCCGATTTGTGTATCAGAAATAAAGGTTTGATTGCGGTGGGGAAAAGTGAATATAACACCACACTTACTTTTGATAGCCCGAATGGCATATCGTTTGTATCATCTCGAAACACGTATTTCATTTGTGGAACGAAGGGTTATCATCAGCTTCCATCGGGATGGTTGGGCACGTGTTATGTATCGTTTGTGCTACCCCCTGTATTCATTGCCCCTCCAATGTATCACAATGACTACACCTTGTATCACGATTTTGTCCTGAATAGAGTCAAACGGACTGTTGTTCTCGATGACATAGATCAGACTGATACTGCCTTACAACAGTATGTGGACTTTAATTTGGGACTATTTTCCTTCGTGGGGGCCGCATTGAACAGCCGGAAAATAAGACGACTGACACGTGTTGTCGAGGCTGTAGCGAATGACACTGCCATTGCCCTAGGAAACATCACTGAGGAACTCCAGATTTCTAGAATAGTTAAGCTCCAAAATAGGATGGTGTTGGATGTAGTACTAGCTGACCGTGGGGGGGCATGCAGAATTATTGGAAGTAGCTGCTGTGTTTATATACTAGACAATTCTCCATCTGTTTATGATGCCATATCGAAGCTCCACAAAATCGCAGCTGAGATACATCCGGACAATGGAACTTGGACACTCTCTGGATGGTTCTGGTCAATGCTTACTACTTGGGGCTGGAAACTGTTAACGATTCTATGTATAATTGTGGGGGCACTGTTTTTTGTATGTCTATGCATCCAATGTGGCCCAGCCTTATGTTCTATGTGTCTATCAGTTTGTATACCATCAAGACGAGCTCTTGCCCATGACAGAATGATGCTTCATAAAGAAGTGACCCAAATAATGTTAATAGACATCGAAAATGAACATCCTGATTATGTACACTATGAGGTAGATTCAGCTAAACGCTAAAAGGGTCGTCTGTCGTAATTGGCATGGCCGCGTTAGCGATTAGCTGAACCTACACGTTTTCTTCCTTAACTTGGCTATATATGAAACTGCCATTTTGAATGTTGCGGCGGCCATCTTAGACAATAAGCAGCCTCGTGGCTGGCGTGCCCTTTAGTCCGTTGTCCGTACCACTGACCACTTCAGTCTGCCCAGCAACAGGCTATTTTTAGTACTGGTCAAGCTTGCACATGCGCAGTCTCCACTGACCAGTTACCCCTCAGGAATGTGCGCCAAACTGACCAGCAGAGTTGTGCCTCCTCCAATGAGCTGGCTGTGTTCCAAAACATGACCATATATGTACATAAATGTGTTGTAACTTGTGCCGCCTATCTTTTATTGCCCCAAAACTGTATATAAATCGGGGTCACACCGGTGTTCGGTGTGATACCTCTTGCATTACCGAAGGGTGCTGTATGAGTGTACCACCACACCATGGGGTCTTAATAAACTTGTTCTTTGCCTTTTACAGCTTCCGTGCCAACTGTTCTTTATTGTAAGTGGGTTATCTACGGAGCATGTAGGCCTTGGGAACCCTGATTACTACACCTTGACCTGTGGGATGTTTGTATACAGGGATTCGATATCCACTGTGCAAAGGATGTCTGAACTGGTGTTAAAGTGGTGGTGTTCAACTAAATTGATCTTAGCCATATTGCTTCTGACATAGCATTCAGTTTTGGGGACAAAGTTCTTTAGAAAATAGTCCACATATTGACCAAGTGGCTCTAAAATAGAGCCACAACCAACCACTATTGGATGTCCTGGGGCGTCTGTGAGATTTTTATGAATCTTTGGAAGTGTGTATATCACTGGGGTACGAGGAGAATTGACATTAAGGAACAGAAATTCTTTCAGGCTCAAGAAGCCTTGTGATTTGGCATCAGTGATGTTTTGAAGAATCAATTGTTGGAGTTCCTTAGTGTGGTTGGTGGGCAGTCTACAGTATTGGTCTGTGTTAGACAGTTGGCGTAACATTTAAGATTCATATAATTCTCTCACTTGCAGGACTATATCCCTGCCTTTATCTGCAGATTTGATGATGAGGGAATCATTGTTTATCAAAGTATTAATGGCTTTTTTCTCTTCTAATGACAAATTGTATGGGATATAGCGTCTGGTATTTTCAAGAAGTGTCACATCTTTGAGTACTCTTTTCAAAAGTCGCAATTTTGCCAGGGATCATATTCGAGGTGGAGAAATAGGTAGATGGGGGGGGGGGGTAACAGTGTGTTGCAGGTGATGGCTGGTGGGGGATTGAGAAGAAATTAAGCATGTAGGCGAATGCGCCGGAAGAACCTGAGTAGATCGGTCTGGAGTTCTAGAAAATTAGGGTGGATGGTGGGAACAAAGAATAAGCCTTTGCTGAGAAGTGATAGTTCTGAATCAGCTACAGTGTGCTTAGAGAGGTTACAGATGGGTATTGTCTGTGAATTCGGTGAACCATTGTTGGTATTAGTTACCATTGACAACATTCCCGGCGAGTTGGGCGTCGCCCAAGGGATTGTACCATCGTTGTTGTTGTTTCGCCCACCCCCGTTTTGGATGTTCGTTTTGACCCCTGTCTAAAAAAGTAGAGTTGGGGGTACGATTTGAGGTACTTGGACCTTCGTCATGATCCGAGTTATCAGAAGAATCGGCGGAGGTGTCAGAGAAACCAACCAAGTTGCTTTGTGAATTAAATCTACCCCAAGGTCTAGCATTCTGGGGTTTGTGTATGCGCGATTGGTGTAAAACTCTTTTTGCAGATAGGGGTATGTCCTCTATAAGGCATAGGCTTTGATGTCTTTCTTGACTGTAAGGGTTTTTTTTTTGCTTGAGTCTGTAAAATTCGTCCCCCTTATTTTGAACCTGTTCTAACTGGTTCTTACAGTCAGGGACAGAGCTGGTTTCCTTGATTTGTTTTTCAATCCCATTGATTTCCTCTGTGAGCTTTGTTAGATTTCCTGTGGCAGTGTTGATGCCTAGCACCATCCAGTGCCTCGAACAAGTCTTACCTAAATAGCTAAAATTACTGGTGTGTTTGGGGTTGTCGGTGAAGACCCGCAGTATGTTTCTGACCTGTAACCTCACCGGTATTATGTTTGCCTATATTTAGTTAACATTCGGATCATTAGTTGGAGCCTTACATGTTTCTTTTTACATTTTTTAAATTGATCAATGAGGGATACATTAGTACTACTGGCGGTTTCTACTGGATCTGTAAACAAGGAAGGGCTTTCAAGTATCTTTTTAATGTATTCGTCAGAGTATAATAGTGCGTGGTCTGACATAGCACTTTGCAGTATGGAAAATCATAAGGATTGCCTCCAGAAGAGTAGTGGGGAAGAGGAAGCAGGAGGAACCCACTTAGAAAAAAGGGGAATCGAGTGTATATCCCATGAAATACAGCAAATGCGCTCAACAAATTTAAACAAAAACAGGGGGACCCAATATGTTATGCAAGGACCTTGGGTATCGGTAAATTATAGGAACAGTGGTCCTTGATGAGGATCTGGTATAAATAAACAATCAATATAGACTAGAGTCAGTACTATATTACTAATAACCAGCCGGACAGTGAGATTTAATGAATATCAAATTAAGGATCTGAAAAGAACAAAAAATGTGGGACACAATCCTGCTTCCTACACATTACAGAAAACAGACAGTGACAAAAACAAACATTCATGCAGGGCAAGAAGGGCTTGTTTGCAATGTGAACAATTAAACAAGCAAAATGAAAACAACAACTGTTACACTTAAATATCAATTTAAATTGTGTGCACAGTGCAAAGCAAGTCAACTACGTTTTGATCCCTTTGCGACGATATTGGGATCATCATCAGGGCAAAATTAAGGCATGCCTGAAGAACTTAAGGCTTGCAAATCAATTGAGAAAGTGGGAAAAAAAAGAGGCGAAAAAGAAGAATTTCATGGTGGATTAATTAAAAAGACAATTCTTTATCAGCATTGTGCGTACAATGCTGTGTTTAAAAATGATAATCAGGTTCCTGGACTGTGCACAGTTAGGGTGCTCAAGCGGGCTCAGGTGATTATGATTAATTTAAGCTGGGTCAGAACATAGAGATGGGTGAAGGTGTTTTAGAAAGTTGACATTTTCTTACTTTAACCAGTTAGTGCCTTCTGTCTGTCTCTAGATATACATCTGGGGAGTGTTACAGCTGGATTCCTGCATTTCCTCTAGACACCCACACACAAAGGAAGGGTAAGTGTGACTGAGTGGCCATCTGCATACTGATGGTTTATCCTGATTAGGATGGGAGAGAGGAGCTGACACTTACACCTGAAAAGGCTGTGTTTTGTCCCCACACAAACAGTTGCATACTCCCTGTTGTGAGTTTGGAGCTAGGGCAGGGAAGAAAGGGACTCTGTGCACTTCAAAGCATCTCTTTGAAGCCTCACCCACTTCAAAGGCCCAACTTGGTTTAAGTACTAGACCTCTGATTCCACTAAATCATAACTTTTCTGGAACTGAGGACATTCTACTAGGACGATGACTGCTGTGCTGCCTGCAGGGACTGTCACTTTGGTGAACTGCTTTGCTGCATTGGCCTGCTTTCTGCTTGCCTGTGAATGAGAAGGACTGGACCTTTATCTCCGCATCTCATAACGAAAGTATCTCTAAGGGCTTGTTGGCTTGCCTCCTGTTTCTGAAGTCACAGGGATATCAAAGAATTCACCCTGCAACCTGCAAACAGCCCCCCTGTTTGCTAGGAGACCTGCTCTACCAAGTGGTGCCAACCCATCCTGGGCCCTTGGAATTGGGGTTTCTGCGCTACAACCAAAAAACCTATTCGTCAACAGCATTGCACTGAATGGAACTGGTACATTCCCTTTGAAACCGATGCATCGCTGCATAAACCGTGGAGACTGCATTTTCTATAGCGTCACACATCTGTTACCAACACATCTCCCACATTGTGTGGCTCAGCACCAATGCATTGCTTTGAGCTGCACACATAGCCTACAGCCCAACAGTTTGACACTGACGCATCATCCCGATGTACATCGCATTTTGATTCTCGACGTATCCTCAACTTTGCGTGGCTCGGTACCGACGCATCACCCAATCTGCGAGATCGACAGTGACACCTCTCCACCTTTTCTCCACACAACGTCGTCGACTTCAATGTATCCAAGATACTGTTTAGCGGGCCAAGACTGGTTCTATATCCGACCTGTGCTCCACTGTGGTCGGCCGGAACCTTTGGATTTGCCCAAGTCAAGCACAACCAGATATCCCGGATGGTGCTATTTGCTTCTAAGCATTACCAAATAGCTTATTCTTCACAAATTCGATATTATTGGATTTTTTGTCTTCTTGGTATTGTTTTACTCATATAAAATATTGGTTATTTTACTCAACTGGTGTGGAGTTCTTTTGTGTTGTTTTCAATTCGTTACTGTGTGTTGTTTGCCCAAATACTCACACATTGGTTCTTAGTTATGCCTGGCTGCTCTGCGCCAAGCTACCAGAGGGTGAGAATAGGTTAATTTTGAGCTTGCTACTGACTTTGCCTGACTAGGATTGTGGTTTCTGCTTGGACAGGGTCCATACCTCTACTAACTAGAAAGCCAATTTCTCACAACTATTGTTAGAAAGTCATCCTTTTGCCGGTTTTACCCCCATTGATTTGCTGAATGATACTCGTGGTTACTGACTTGGTCTACCCTGGTCTCTGCTAACCAGACTCAGGGCCAGCGCTATGTTTAAAAAGGTACATGCAATAGGTTACACCACTGACAATTGACAATGACAGACTCTATAAGTCCCTAATGGATATTAGGGCCAGGGAGTACAATCTATCTATAAGGCCCTACTGTACAATAGGGTATGGAGGTTTAGAGGCCCTGCAGATCTCCTGCATTTCCATGTGTGCATTGCTGTGCGCCTGCCGTCCTTTTAAAGGCAATCCTGCATTGCAACCTGTCTTTAAAAGTAAATTCTCACAATTGGTATTGACAGACCCTATAAGTCCCTAGTATTAAATTGGGCATGGATGTTTAGAGCCCCAGGAAATTTCCTGCACTTGCATGTGTACACTGCTGGGTGTGTGCTTTCAATTTAAAGGCAACCTGGCTTTGCAGACTGTCTTGAAAAGTACATTGTATGCAAATTGACTTTGGTGGGATGGGCACTTTAAAAGTGATAATCTACCTTATTTTTACATGTTACACCCCCCCCCCCCTCCCCCCCAAGATCTCCCTGAGTGTTCCAGGAGTGGGAGATCATGTAACTATGAGCAGGGACCACACAAAGATGATTTACATGCCCTGTGAGAGAAAAACTGCCCATTTCAATGTTTGCCCCATTGTAGATATTTAGCTTAATAGGCTAACATTGCAATATTATATTTAGTTATAGTTATTGCTGGGAAAGGAGTAAATATAATTCAAGGACTTAAAGATTGTATGATAAGTCAACAACTTGCCACTGTTGAATTTATCATAACGAGTACAGAAGAGAAGTTATAGAAATGTCTCTTCTGTAAGTCTAAAATCCAGCCTTCTAGTGGTCTCTGATGATTGAGCACTCTTAACAGGTTCAGCCAGGCTGCTTTGATTAGGTGATAAGAGGCCTGATCGAAGCAGAGGTTATCTGAGGGAGCGAGCACTGAAGCTGAGGAGGATGAGGCTGGAGAGGGGGCCCGGTAAATCAAACTGAGCTCAAAGAGAGAGTAGATCAGTAAGGAATGGCAGGCATACCTACCCCCACACCCTGTGCCCCAGTCAGATGGCAGGCTTAGGACAGGACATTGCAGAGGTCAGGGAGAGGAGAGGTAATGAAAATGAGCCACACTGTGGATTGGTTTAGCCAGCTCTTACTCTTCTTGAGAGAAATCATCCATGTTGGGTTTTGGAAGTGCATTGCTTTGTGGGACAAGAAGATGCCACATGGCTTGGCAGTTCCGGCTGGACTGTTCCCATGAAGCACAGGGTCAAGACTAATTTGCATACTGCTGTGTCTGAACTGTGGTGTCGAAGTGAGCTAAAGTACGATGATACATTCAATCCAGATCTGTGACTGCGGGTGAGTATCTGAAAAGTTTCAGCGCTCCTTCCATCATCTCCTTGTGCTTGCTTTGAAACGTAAAAATGACGCTTACCCTAAAATCCACTGATACCACTTTTGATGGTTTCCTCTGAAAAGCCATAGGGTCGACTAACAAGGAAATTGAGCTGTCAGAGTGAAGATTATCGCTAGTCCCCACCAGTACCTCACCCCTTTAGCCATCACAGATCCCAGCGCAGACTTTATTGTGACAGATACTGATACTGAGCTTAGGACCCAACCAATCTCTCCCATTGAGTCAACTGTGAACAAGGTCAGAGCTCGTACCAATGATGAAGGAAATAAGCACAATTCCAATCCCACTACGGAGAAGAATGGACCTCCACAAGTAGCAGGAGGAAAGAGGAAATTAACAGAGGTGGTAGGGGCTTAACATAAATTGAAGGGCCATTTACTCATGGTCAAAAGAACCAGGCATGATCCAGCTACAGACAATGTGTGTGGGACATGAGGGCACACGGGAAGAGGAGCCATATCTGAGAGAACAGATACTCCTCTCAAAAAAATTGCAAAGTAGTATCAGAGGTGCTGGCTCCCATTTTTGATCACCTAGGCTGCATTGAAGAACAGCTTTCCTTTATGTAGCTGGATTTAAACAAGAAAACAGCAAATAACATTCAGAGGAAGAAGGCCACTCAATTTAGCAGCATAGAAACTGTACCTCATAATAGGATGACCCCCCAAAGCATAACATGGATTTCTAACATGGATGAACCTTCCTGAGAGGTCCCCCTGCTAATCCCTCTGCTACTCCCCCCAATCAGACTCCCTGGCAAATCATACCCCCTAAGAAAAACCAAAATGTGGGCCAACGGGTCAGAAACTGGTTGAGGCCTGATTTGTTAAGTGGGATAGCTCCCAACAAGGAAACCTAAGTACCAACGACCCAGCATAAATATCCTCAAGTGGGGAGGGTGCAAAAGATATATTAAACTTACCACCTGATTGCACACCTTATATACTAATTCTAATTGGCGTCCCCCATTTCCCCCTTCCCACAGCCACAAAAGCTGTCAAAGCCGTATTAATATATTGGCCCACTGGTGCCATAGCAAAACTTCGTCCCAGATAAATTTGTTTGATAAAATCATTATGGCCAGGCAAGTGAGTTGGCTGGGCCTTACGGCTAAATCTGTAGAAGGGGAGTGTTTGGTCCTTAATTTCAGGGACCCTAGGTATGTGCCCTTTATTCTGAGGCACCTTAATGACACACTTGGAGAGAATGAATGCATAAGAGCCTATCCACTTAGCTTTTTCTATCCCCCTTATCTGGGACTCAGTTTGAGACAAGGGTTGATCCCCATAGGCTTGAAAACACACATTCAAACACAGCCTCTCTCATTTACCCACCCAAACCGTTTTGAAACTCTTTCAGGCCTTATCACCATTGATTGACTACATACTTATTTGAGCCAGGCAGTTGAGATGGGAGGTTAGGCACATCAATGTAATAACTTTAGGAGAGTCTCTCATGAAGGTGAACCCGGAACCAAAGGGCCCGTGTATCTAGCCTGCAACACATCACATGTACCCACTAATACTATAAAGGTACTAGTAAATCACGGAATAACAACTACCCTCTTTAAAATCATCACTGGAGGTGAATCCATAGCTGAAGGGCCGGGGCAACTAGCCAGCTACACATCGCAGGCACCCATAACATAACCCAGTGCCCAGTAAATCAGGGACACACAATCACTCTCTTTAAAATCATCTCCTGGAATATTGCAGTTATCCGTTTCCAAACTTGCGAATTAGGTCTGGCTGGGGTATATTAGAGGCTTTGCCATCATCTGTCTCCAAGAAACCTGGTCCAGGGATGACATTGCCATAGAAGGTTATCAATCTTTCATTGTTCCTGCAATACCAGCATGAAGGGCCAAGAGAGGGATTGTGCTGCTTATATCGGTAAAATACTGATCTCTAAAAGTCATCTGCAAAAGCTCATCACCCTGGTATCATTTAATCATGATCTCCAATCTAAAAAAGGTTAAGGTACTAGTGGTTAATTGTTAATATATCAATTTTGATCAAAATAACTTTCACGATCCCTGCTTATGGAAGTTTCTCAAGTTACCAGGAAGTGGCAGCCATTATGTATTGTTTGGGTGGGGAACTTCAATTGCACAATGTGTAAGCATAGCTCCGTTCGTGTTTGTGGGCTGGTAGATACTAAATGAATGCCCCAGCCCACTTTACTCACTTTCCACAGGGCGAAGCTCTGAATTTTATCCTTATAGGGAATGATTTAGGTTTCATTAATAACTTGGTGGTGGCAGTTTACCCCACTGTCCTACATATGTTGGTGGTAACAGGGGAAGTTTTATTGACTTTATGCTTATATCTAGGAAATATACTCCACTTGTCCGTGACTTCATGGTGGAACCTAACTGTACCAGTGATCACAATCCCCTCATTGTCTCTCTTAATTTAATGATTCGGGGGTGGGGGATGTCGAATACCTGATTCACAATACCCAAACAAGAGAGTCAGATTAAACTGAGGTATCATAAACCCTCCTAAATTTGAGGAAGATACCATAAAAGTAAAAAATCACTCAATAATGAGGTGTTTGCAGCAAGATTACCCCCATCTTATATTGTCCGGGATTTCGGATTACTCTGCTATGATGTAACCAAGAGGCTGACTAGAACTGATGGAGCGAGGTGGCAAACACAAAATTGTGTGTACCCCTCATGAAGTCAATGTCCCATAACAATAATGTTTACTAATTGCATGTTTTGTGAAAATAATCAACCATAGAATAAGATGCACACGTTATTTTATTTTTTATTTTGAATTACACACAGGGAATACTAATTCTGCTTTTATGTTGCAATAATACTAGCTAATATGTATTGTTGTTGTGTTGTGGACTAATGCATAGCTTCAATATAAACAAAATGCTATTTAAATGTGCTTTTGTACATGTTTTGTGAAAAGAGAGGGTCGATTATGTAAGTATAAAACGCATTTGTGTGGCATATTGCTAGGTAACGACTAATGGGAAACGTTAGCATGGTGGGAGGTAAACAGAATGGGTTTCATTACTATAATTAACATGGATTTTTCTTTTTTTCTATGATAGTTCCAAATGTGGCCTGTGAGGCCTAGTAAGAAAATGGCCGCTCTGAGCTACTGCGAGTGGGTATTGGTCTGCGCAGGCGCGTCAAAGATTTCTGCCAGCACAAGTGAGCTGACTGTGCTTGAGGGAGAAGTTCAAGGTTGCATCACCTGGAACCTAGGATGGGTGCCAAGCATGAATGACTGAATATCCAAGCCATGGGAAAGAAGGGCAATGTTGCTAAAATGCAATGTGCCTAGGCCACGGACTGCTTAAACAATAGACTTCTATAATATTAGCTGAATTATGTGAATAACAAATGCTGTAATGGTGAGGAAGTGCACATTCACACGACTTTGTCCAATCAAAACACAAGATGGTGATGTTAGTTACTTTTTTAGACAGATTAAGTTGAGAAATAAGGTATAAAACCCCCTGGACTTGTAAGGTTGGGGTCGTTTTTTCCATTTCTATCAGAGATGCTGCCCGTTTGCTGACCGATTCCTGGATGTAAGAACTCTTATGATTTTTCCTATTTGTTTGCTTTGCAGGACTGTTAGGATAAGATGAGGGTGTTAGTCAGGGATGTTAGGAGAGATTGAATTTGGAACTATCTGTTCTTTGGTAAACTTTACTGAATTCTATAATAACGCAATTTTTCTGAGCTCTTAATAAAATGATCATGTTTTTGAAATAAAGTTTAAGAATTTTTGAATAAAGAATCAATAAATGAGTAATGTCAGACATACTAAAAGATTGCTGTGAATAAAAATTAGAGAAATGAAGGATTAGAAGCTGGTCTTTGTTTTCTTCCTACGCCTAATTTTCGTTCTAGCAGATCCAATGCCATTATGGTGGTGTGTCTGAATAAAAGTTTTTAATATGAAACCATGGTAAACTTTTGAATTTTTAGTGAAAATATTAAATAGGTTTTAGACGCTCCACCAAATGTTACAGCATTTCTTCACTGCGATTCACCAGAAGTCCTGAAGCCAAGTGTAAGTGAACAGGGTAAATGCGCAGTGTTAAGGGCCCCACTGGTGCATGTTTTGAGTGTATAAAGGTTTCAGCGAAATGGTGAGTAATGATTAGAAATAATTTCTGGAGCCACGCTGTAGCAGTATTAGCTTGGTAGCAGAGTAGTGGTTGCTATGGAAATTAGCTAGGATTATGTATAAGGTAATATATATATATATATAGTTTGATGTATGGATTTATGACTAACATCTGTTGAGTTTGTACTACGTTAAATGTGGTATTGGAAAGGCTTCATAGAGTAGGGTGAAGCCAGCGCCTCCATCTGCAGGTGGAGGAAGTGTGGCAAGGTTAAGTCACACAGTGCATTAGTCTGTTTCAAGGAAGTAGTATTGTCATATACTGCGGTGGTATCGGCGTATATCACTGTTTAGGGACCTTAGGTGTGAAAGGATAAATGTATAGTGAGGACAGTCTATGAAATTTCAGCCTTCAAGTATAGGGATCATTCTGTGCTTCCCGACTAAAACTTACTGCTGGGAGAGTAATAGGTCTTAACCCGAGCTTGATTGAAGGGTAAAGGGAGTGGCGTCTCTCTTTTGCTAACAATAGAGGAATTCTGTGGTGGGTTAGTGGACGCGCTGCCTACTGGCAACACAGAGTTTATGTATATATGAATAGGGTTTTCTGTATGAACGTGTGTAAATGTAATTGCAATACGCTTTCAAGCGAAACTCTGGGATTGTCTCTAAGGAGGTGAAAAAGATCTCTGTATGTGCTTTCCTAGAGAAGCGAGATCGTTATTGCCTGATAGAAGGGTAAAGGCAGGAGTGTTGCTTTATCGGCGAGTCTAAAAAATTCTGAGGAGATAAGCATCGTCTACTCCGGTTACAGAATACTTGTGCGATCGGAAAATTCTATCCCTTTAATAGCGAAACAGATTAGTGGAATTGTTTTATGTAAGTTACTAACTGATTTTTGTAAAATATCTTGTAAATACGGCTTTCTGAAAAAAACCCTGTAAAGGAGGGGTCAGTCGGCGCTGCAGAAGCCAGAGCGCTGGTGACGTCAAAAGTGTCGCGTTGGGATTAGTCCGCGTGACCAAGTCAGAGTAGGAGCTGATTGGTTCATCACAGAAAGCAGCAGAAGCTATTGGTTAAGCACTATAGTGACACATCGTGTTCTTACTGGTGCATTAGTGTGAACCGCGCTGTGATAGGTTGGTGCGACGGAATCAGCAACAGAATAGAGCGCGATCTTTTGAGAGAAGGGAAAGTTTTTCGAAAATGTCATATTATTATTATGACTATAACAAGAAGAAACCTTCATGATTTGAAAGACTGAAAAATGTGTTTGTAAAAGACAAGGAGGTAGTTACAAGAGAGGGAAAAATACTTTCTTCGCCGAAAACACCTGCTTCTTACATGTTGTCGAAATATGGATATCATACGTGTGTTTAGTTGGTTAATTGGGTACAGTATACCAAAGGATGATGGTGTGTTAGCTTTTCCAGAAGGAGGATAGTTTGATGTGGCAATTTTGAGGAATTTGAGAGGCAAAATGATGAAACTTGAACCGAGACCTAGACCAACTCAGTTTGAAGCATTGTTTGAGTAGGAAGATGAGATGCATCAAATGGAAAGTGAGAGCAGGCATTTTAGACCAAGAGGTAGAGGTAGAGATTTGTGGGAAGAGACCCATGAGACTAGGATGCGAAGATGGAGAGACAGTAATATGTGCGATGGCATGTATCCGGTCAGAGTAGTAGAAGAATATGAGGGACGAAAAAGTGTAGAGAAAAGAAGGAATATTGATTCAGGGAATCAAGGTTATGGTAATATCAGAGGATGCTGTATTAGAGGAAATATTAAATAGAAGACCGCCACCATATCAACCAAGTCCTATACGGACTACTCCGAATGCCCCAATAATAGAAGAAAAAGTTTAAGAAACACCAGAACAGCCATCAAATTTTAGAGATTTTCCTGAAAGAGTAGAAATGAGATATGTCCCGAGTACACCAATAGGAGAAGCTAGAATTACAGGTACCCCTGTGCGAAGTAATGATTTACACAGGATTGTTCTGAGTTCAGAAAGAAAAAATCATGAGCAGCCAACTATGTCTGAATACGAACGATCTGCACATGAGTTGGTTCAGAATCTAACTAGAAATATGGAAGCTGTAACTGTCCCAGTAATGATAGGACCTGTGATACCAGTATTTGATCATCAGAAAATAAGAGAACCAAGACTAACAATCCCATTACAACTAAGTCTGCAGAGAGCGAGAGAAAGTATTATCCAGATTTATCAGAAATAAGACAGAATACAAGTGTAAATCCACCAGAATTAACTTTTAATAAAAAATTGACATGCACATTCCCGACAGGAGCAGAATCTGTATCTGCAACTCCAGAGAGAAGTACAGACAAAATAGATTTAACACAAACACCTAGAGATCCAACAGACAGAGAATTGAGTGAATGGATTAAAACGCTAAAATTAAAAGAGCAGGAATCAAAAGTGCTGGATGTGGCCAAACTAAAAGTAGATATGGAGGAATTAATAATTGGAACGATTGGGACAGATAGATTAAAAATTACCAGGATGATGAGCTCATGTTTTTATGTAAAAGTATAGCATGGAGAGCTAAAACAATGTATGATCAATTGGAAGAAGTGGCAAGTGAATATGGAATAGAGTTTGCAAAAATAAAATCATTGCAGAAAACTTATAGAGTGGATTTTGCAGAAAGAGACATTGAGAACATGAATACTGCTGGAAGATTATTTCAGATAAAAGATTTAATTGTGCTTTTGTGAAAATGGGGTGATGTAGGCAAATGGCGAGTCAAGTAGGCAAAGAAGAAAGAAGAGAATAGTGATAAATCAACATTAGCTTTTCCAGTTAGAGAAAAAGAAACAGAGGTAACTGAATTCCCTATGAGAGAAGTTCCTGGAGGAGGATATGTACATGTTCCTTGGAGCAGACAAGATATATTGTCATTTACAAAAGATTTCCCTAGATTAAGAGAAAAACCAGTAGAATGGTACCGACAAACTGACAGATTTGTAAAGTTGTCAAAGGTATTGTGGATTGATTTAGAAGGATTATTTGATATAGTGGGGCCAGCAGATTTGTGGACAGAATGTAAAATATTCACACGATGTTTACCCTCAAGGAAGGAAACTTTTGGTCACACCTGAAGACTCGGTTTTTGGCTTTTTTATTTATGGAAAAACAACCGGCTTGTGGCACTGTCCCAACATGTTTCGTTCCTCCTGGAACTTCTTCAAAGGTAAGCCTCGCTCTCAGATCAGTTGCGCATCACTCCACAGTTCGATGTTTTGGAAGTTCATTTTGTTTGCCTCCAGTGGCATTCTTTTATGGAATCACTTCCGTTTTAAAATGAATTGTGGGACTTGTGGTCGCGCATAGATCCACGACATTTTGATTTGCAGTCCGGTTTATTTTCTAGTATTTTTTTGTTTATATTCAGTGTCTCACTCGGTGTTCTCTTCCCTTGATGACTTCTGACACTTTACCGGACCTGTTAATCAAAGGGCTGTCCAATAATAAACCCTCCAGTGGGAAGAGCGTGATGGTGTTTATCATTTCGGCGCTTGTTTTCCCTTGTTGATTGAGTTTAAGCAGTGAGTTTTCACGGGTCAGCCTACGTTTAAAACCGACTCCAGAACCAATACCGAGGTGCAGTCCCCGGCGGCGCCAATCTCCCTTTTCGTTTTACCGAGTCCGACAGGATGGTTCAGGGCGGGAGATCCACGGCGCTCTTGTGGCGGTGTTTGACCTTCGGCAGAACCACGCCGATATATATTCACACGATGTTTACCCCCAAGGAAGGAAACTTTTGGTCACACCTGAAGACTCAGTTTTTGGCTTTTTTATTTATAGAAAAACAACCGGCTTGTGGCACTGCCCAACATGTTTAGTTCCTCCTGGAACTTCTTCAAAGGTAAGCCTCGCTCTCAGATCAGTTGCGCATCACTCCACAGTTCGATGTTTTGGAAGTTCATTTTGTTTGCCTCCAGTCGTATTCTTTTATGGAATCACTTCCGTTTTAAAATGAATTGTGGGACTTGTGGTCGCGCATAGATCCACGACATTTTGATTTGCAGTCCGGTTTATTTTCAAGTTTTTTTTGTTTATTTTTAGTGTCTCACTCGGTGTTCTCTTCCCTTGATGACTTCTGACACTTTACCGGACCTGTTAATCAAAGGGCTGTCCAATAATAAACCCTCTAGTGGGTAGAGCGTGATGGTGTTTATCATTTCGGCGCTTGTTTTCCCATGTTGATTGAGTTTAAGCAGTGAGTTTTCACGGGTCAGCCTACGTTTAAAACCGACTCCAGAACCAATACCGAGGTGCAGTCCCCGGCGGCGCCAATCTCCCTTTTCGTTTTACCGAGTCCGACAGGATGGTTCAGGGCGGGAGATCCACGGCGCTCTTGTGGTGGTGTTTGACCTTCGGCAGAACCACGCCAATATATATTCACACGATGTTTACCCCCAAGGAAGGAAACTTTTGGTCACACCTGAAGACTCCATTTTTGGCTTTTTTACTTATGGAAAAACAACCGGCTTGTGGCACTGTCCCAACATGTTTCGTTCCTCCTGGAACTTCTTCAAAGGTAAGCCTCGCTCTCATATCAGTTGCGCATCACTCCACAGTTCGATGTTTTGGAAGTTCATTTTGTTTGCCTCCAGTGGCATTCTTTTATGGAATCACTTCCGTTTTAAAATGAATTGTGGGACTTGTGGTCGCGCATAGATCCACGACATTTTGATTTGCAGTCCGGTTTATTTTCAAGTATTTTTTTGTTTATTTTTAGTGTCTCACTCGGTGTTCTCTTCCCTTGATGACTTCTGACACTTTACCGGACCTGTTAACCAGTAGAATGGTACCGACAAACTGACAGATTTGTAAAGGTGTCAAAGGTATTGTGGATTGATTTAGAAGGATTATTTGATATAGTGGGGCCAGCATATTTGTGGACAGAATGTAAAATATCTGCGGATTGGCCAAGGGAGGAGTATCCTAGGGATGCAAAGACAGGAGCTCCATCACCGGATGTGATGAGAAAGTATGAACAAGTGATAGTGTGGTTGAAAAACAAAATACCTCCAAAAGAGACTGATTGGGTAAAGATAGATAGGACCACTCAGGAGCCGAAAGAAACTGCGCATTCTTTTTATGAAAGGTTGTTGTTGGTTTTCAAACAGTACAGTGGTTATGAGGAATTAAGTGAGAAAGACATGAGTCATTTTGTGTATAGATTTATATATGGATTAAGGCCAGAAATTTCAGATATGATTAGACATAGCATGATGGATTGGCACTCGAGTTCTGTAGACAAGGTATTGAGACAAGCAAAATATTGTAGTGAAGAGATTGCAGCGAAATAAAAGAAATTAAAAGAGAAAGCTATGTGGGCACAAGTGAAAGTAGCAGAACAACAAGTAGCACAAATGGACAGCACGAATGTGGGGGATCAGAGTGGGTTTAAAGGCAAACCTAAATTGGTGGGGAACATTGATGAAATGAAAAAGAAAATGCCATGTTTTAATTGCGGCAAGGTAGGGCATTGGAAACGAGAGTGTAAATGTCCACCTAGAGTTAATGGGGAACATACATCATTGAATCCACAGGTGCAGTTTGAGGTAAATCAGCAGCAGTCACAGCAACAGCAGATAGCAAATCAGCAAAGTCAGGTGCCACAACCACCACTGCCAAATAGTGGAAATCAGCAGAAATACAGTGCAGAGACCGGATTCAGCGGAGGTGAGCAGGTAAAAAGACCGCAAAGAGTAAATGCGTGTCTGCAATATTGGTTGCAAGAAGAGAATGGCAGTGAGCCGGATGAAAGTTTCTGACGGTGCCTGAGGGAGGAAGAAGAGTGTATGCTTGGAGCCACTCTTGAGGTAGATCAGTCAGGTCCATTTGTGAGCGGAAAGGTGAATGATGTGGAAATACCTTTTCTAGTGGACGCTAGTGCTACCCGTTCTACTGTTACATCAGTGGAAATTCAAAATCTTCCTCGGGTGAAACAATCCAGGTTATAGGTGTAGCTAACAGACAAATAAATACTCCCTTGACAAAACCAGTTGAAATAGAGATTGGGACATACAAGGATATGCATCCGTTTGTGGTGTGCAACAGTAGTCCTGTTAATTTGCTAGGAAGAGATATATTGTGTAAGATGAACTGTGCCATATACTGTTCACCAGATGGCATAGAATTGCAGACTCCAGATAAAGATAACTTGTATAAATTAGCAATGCTCATGATTGAGGCAGAACAGGATAAATTGTTTCCTGTGTTTGATAGAGAGAAAATTCCTATTGAACTAAAAGAAGCAGTAAAAGAAAGTGTGTGGGATTTCACTGGAAAGGATATAGGTTTAATGAAAGGGGTTGATCCTGTGAAAGTGACCATAAAAGAAGGTGCTAGCTATCCGAATACACCACAATACAAAATGACTGCGGAAGTGATTGAAGGAATTACTCCAGTAATTGACAAAATGATTGAGCAGGGAATTTTAAGAGAAATTGAAAGAAGTCCATGTAATTCACCGATTATGGGACTGAAAAAGCCAAACGGAACATTTATCATTGTGCAGGATTTGAGAAAAATTAATAAGATTGTTGTTCCATGTTGCCCGATTGTTCTGATTCCAGCAGTGATTTTGTATCAGATTCCTCATGATGCAGAAGGGTACACAGTGATTGATTTGTGCAATGCGTTCTTTACTGTTCCATTGCATCCAGAAAATCAGCCAATTTTTGCATTTCAATTCCAAAATCGTATTTTAGCATGGTGTAGAATTCCACAAGGGTACCCCGAAAGTCCATCAATTTTTAATCAGCTGTTGAAGAAATCATTAGAAACTTCGAGCATGCCTGGAGAGTCTGTGTTAGTGCAGTATATTGATGACCTACTGGTCGCATCAAAAACAAAGGATGCCTGTGTAACTGATACAGTGGCATTGTTGAATCATTTGGCTGAAGAGGGACATAAAGTGTCTCCATCGAAATTACAGTTCTGTCAGAAAGAGGTACAATATTTAGGTCACAAAATTACTAAAGGAATCAGACAAGTTACCATTGAAAGAATAAAAATGATACAAGGAATGCAACCACCGAAAACTCAAAGACAGGTAAGAATGTTCCTGGGAATGGTAGGTTATTGTAGACAATGGATAAGTGGATTTTCATTAATTGCAAAACCCTTGCAGAGACTGACAAAGGCGGACATTAAAGACCCAATGGTTTTGACCAAAACAGAGATGGAAGCATTTGAGCAATTAAAGAACAAAATGTGTGAAGCACCAGCATTAGGAATGCCTGATTATGAAAAAGAGTTTGAACTGTATTGCAGTGAGCGGGAAGTATGTGCTTTGTCAGTATTGATCCAAAGACATGGGAGAGTGAGAAAACCGATTGCGTATTTTGTCAACTGTTTTGGACCCTGTTGCAAAAGCTTTGCCAGGATGTCTGAAAGCAGTAGCAGCAACAAGTGTAAGTCTGGAACAAAGTGAAGGGATTGTGATGGGATTTACTGTGAGGGTGTATGTACCTCATTCAGTACAGATTCTCCTCACGAGAGCAAAAACACAATACATGACCAAAACAGAGATGGAAGCATTTGAGCAATTAAAGAACAAACTGTGTGAAGCACCAGCATTAGGAATGCCTGATTATGAAAAAGAGTTTGAACTGTATTGCAGTGAGCGGGAAGTATGTGCTTTGTCAGTATTGATCCAAAGACATGGGAGAGTGAGAAAACCGATTGCGTATTTTGTCAGCTGTTTTGGACCCTGTTGCAAAAGCTTTGCCAGGATGTCTGAAAGAAGTAGCAGCAACAAGTGTAAGTCTGGAACAAAGTGAAGGAATTGTGATGGGATTTACTGTGAGGGTGTATGTACCTCATTCAGTACAGATTCTCCTCACAAGAGCAAAAACACAATACATGACTAACAGCAGATTGACTCATTATGAGAAAGTGATTTTAGGGGCTGAAAATGTGACAATTGCAAGATGTGTGAATGTAAACCCATCTACATTGTTACTTGAAACTATTGAAGCAGAAGTGAAAGGTGAGCTTGATCAGAAGTGTTTGGATGTTTTGGAATACTGTAATAAACCTCGCCCTGATATTAAAGATGAGCCCTTGATTAAATCATATTTTGTAATGTTTGTGGATGGACCATGTTTAAGAACAGAGAGTGGTGTTCTAAGTGCTGCATATGCTGTTTGCACAGTAGCAAAAGTGTTGGAAGCATCTTGTCTGAAAGGAATTAATTCTGCTCAGATAGCGGAATTCATTGCTTTGATACGAGGATGTGAATTGGGAAAAGAGGTGAGAGTAACCATAGTGACAGATAGTCAATATGGTAATGGAGTTGTTCATGATTATGGACAGCTCTGGTCCCAAAGAGGTTATTTGACCTCTGCAGGAACACATCTATACGGAATGCAGAATTTGTGAAGACATTGATAGATGTGATACAATTGCCTAAGAAACTGGCTGTGGTGAAATGTTCGGCTCATAAAAAAGGTGATGATTATATTACCTGAGGTAATAACTATGCAGATGAAATTGCCAAGCACTGTGCTAAAAACCAAATTTCAATAAATCAGGGAAAAACTGAAGAACATGTTCCAAGTCCTTTGATGCTAACCACTGTAGTTGAGACCTCGCAGGAAGTGAAACAGATGCAGGAAGAGGCAGGAACAGAGGAAAAAGATGTCTGGATAAAATCAGGCTGTAGACAGAGCGAAGAAGATGAAATTTGGGTTTACAAAGATGAAATACCAGTAATGCCCGATAGCATGATTTCAGATATGGCCCGAATGTACCATGGTCAGGCCCATATTGGAAGAGATGCCATAATCCCTCTTTTTAGACAGACTTGGTATAATCCCAAATTTAGAATGATTGCTGAAAGCTTGTGCCAAAGGTGTTTAGTATGCCAACAATTTAACCCAAACAGAAAAAATGTTGTAAGCCTGGGAACCATAGGACGGGAGGGTGGCCCATTCACAAGAGTTCCGATGGATTTTATTTAGCTACCTCCATGTAACAGACTTAGATATGTTCTTGTGATAATCTGTTTGCTTCTTTTCCAACACAGAGAAATGATGGAATTACTGTTGCAAAACTGTTCTTACGTGAGATAATACCACATTTCAGGTTTCCGGTCACGATTGAATCGGACAGAGGCCCACATTTCCAGAATGAACTTCTGCAGATGATCTGCGAAGCTCTGGATATTCGCCAGAAGCTGCATTGTGCATATAGACCTGAGGCATCAGGGGTAGTTGAGCAAGGGAATGGAACAGTTAAGAATAGAATTGCAAAAATGTGTTTGGCAACAGGAATGAAATGGCCTGATGCATTGCCGCTTGTCTTGATGAAATTGAGGAGCATACCTGACAGAAAAACTGGATTAAGCCCTCATGAGATTTTGATGGGGAGGGTGATGAGACAGGCTTATGAACCAGTTAATAGGCTGTTAGCCATTAATGATGACATCATACTGGATTACTGCAAGAATCTGTCTGATGTGGTAACTTCTGTGCTCCACCAGGTGGGAACTGAAGCAAATTCCATAGAGAAAAATCCAGCTCATGACGTAGTCCCTGGGGACTGGGTAAGAGTGAAAGTTCATCGTAGGAGGAATTGTTTGGTACCAAGGTGGAAAAGACCACGTCAAGTTATCTTGGTCAGTACTAATGCAGTCAAGTGTGCTGGACTGAAGAGGTGGGTTCATGCGAGTCACACAATCCGTGTGCCAGAACCTGAATACCCATACGACGGTGAAAGTACAACTGACTCTGATTCTGAAGGTGAACCAGATAAGGATCCAGATACTGAAGATCGACAAGAATGTCGATATCTGGAAGTATCAGGAGCCAGTTCTGCGTCTGAAGGTGAAGGTGACAGGGAGAATTTTGAAATACCAGATTCAGAAGATCAACTTGAAGATCGAGAATCGGTAGAAGCAAGCACCAGTAAAGACTCAAAAGAAAGTGAAAAGAAAGTTGCTGAAGAGAGGAAAACTGAACCGCAAACTGAAGACTCTGGAAGCAGGAACAGAAAATCCTGAAACAGGGGAAGTGGAAGTAACTCATGATGAAAATGAGATTCCAAGTACCAGTTATGAAGGTGTTCCTAACAGAGTAACAGTAGAGAAAAATAAATCTGATGAAGACCAAGACATTGTGAAAATCATAATTAATGATACAGTAGAAGACACTGAAAGTGAAACTGATGACAGTGCAAACGAGTCTCCATTAAGGAAAAGCACAAGAAAAAGAGCTTGGAGAGTGGAGCATAATATACCAGAGCCGAAGACTAAGAAAGTCTGCAAAGGAGACAACTGGCCTACAGGAACTGGAGGATTGAAATTCAAAATAGTGAATACAGCAAAAAAGCAAGAAGATCAAGTGAACGAGATTACCAGTTAAAAAGAAACACTGGGAAAGAAAATAGAGACTATTCAAAGGCCAGAGAGTGAGAGGTCCAAATCAGAATTCAAATCACCTGAATGGACATACATTGTTCTGCCACCAATTGTTGAAGTAAATAGCAGTCAAGAAAATCTGTACGACCCAAAGCCAATTGGCAAAAGTGAGTAAAAAGGTTGATTAAGAAATAAAAATTAGGTGCTCAAAGTATATGATATTAAAGTAAAAGGCCTGAAGTCCTGTGAAACCGATTTGTAAATATAGAAAGGCTCAGAGTTGACACAAGGTCAAAGAAAACTTGTTAGAAAACTTAAATATAACTTAGTTTAGAATAGAACTGACACAAGGTCGAAGAAAAATTTGTTGGATTGCTGAATAGTGTGAAACTTATAGGTGACATAAGGTCGAAGAAACGTTGTTAGGGAAAGGGGGCGGAGCTTGCTGGCGTCCATGAAAGACGTGTGAGTGTTGAGCTCCTCGCCTGAGCCCCGTTAAAATCCGTCAAACTTATCCTTTCGGCACCCAACTGGCTCTAAAAGTTGGTGTGAACTTCCAGACTACACTCCAGTCCAGTTGGAGATCTTTGCCCCGCTGAAAATCAGTGCTGTGGAGCTTTGCTGGTCGGGAGACCTCGCAGGGGCGGACCAGGCCGGCATCCACGGTCTTTCCTGCGGGCCTGCCCGGGCTACGTCGCGTTGCCTGCGGCGTGGCGCACTGAAGGGGGACCGGTGCGACAGACCTCTGGCTGGGAGCGGTTGTTTGCGGCGGTGCTAGCCGCCCGGGACAGTGTTCGGCTGATTATTGCCCCACTGCCCACAGTCGGGCGCCGTGTTGAGGGTGTGGTGCGGTCCAGGACGGCCGTGGCCCTCTGCCCGGCGCTTGGACGGCGTGGTGGAAAGGGAGTGATTTCACGGTGGCAGAATCTGGCGGTTGGGCCTACTCTCACAGTCCTCCGCAAGGCCGCCATTTTGGGCGCAATTTCTTGCTGCGCAACACACTGCTATTTGGCGCTAGCTGACTGAGCAACTCCTGTTGTCGCCATTTCCTCCCACCTGCTGTACACTGCAGTCGGCTGTGCGGCTCACCTTTATGTCTACTAGGAACGCCATGGGGATGGGCGACAGGACACAAATCAAACTATCGTTTGACCAACTAAGGCGAAGGGGACTGAGGGGTCTGCCCCTGAAACTTCGCCGCGCACTACAGCTCCGGACAGTTCATTGTGTGCGGATATCCGTGAAATGCTGGTATCGATGGAAAAAGGCCTACAGGACAGCATGGCGTCGATTGGTACTAATCTCGATGCCCTGACATACCGCATGGATCGCATGTCTGAACGAGTCGACAAGCATGCAGAATGGCTCGACATGGTGGAAAGACATCTGATGGAGGCGGAGGAGGCACAGTCAGAATGCGATAAAGATCGCAAACAGTTTGGCAGACTCCTACAGGTCATTCAAGACAAGACTGAGGACTTGGAGGCGCCTTCTCGGCGCTCCAACGTTCGCATCACTGGGGTGGCAGAGACTACCCAAACTGGGAAAATGGAGCTGTTTGTTGAAAAGTTACTGCGGGCACTGCTGGGGGACGACGTCTTCTCCCCTATGTTCATCGTGGAAAGGGCTCATCGCACATTAGGGCCGAAGCCACAACCGGGAGTGCCTCCGCGGCCGATCATAGCGAAGCTATTGAACTACCGTGACAGGGATCTAGCGCTTCGTCTGGCCAGAGAAAAAGGAGATCTACAATATGAGGGTATGAACATTTCCCTATACCCGGACTTCACGGCAAAAGTGCAGGAGGAGAGGAAGCGCTTTGCTCCGTACAAAAAAACAACTGAGAGACCCTGGGCTTGACTACGCCATGATGTACCCTGCGAAACTCCGTATCAATAGGCAGGGGCATTCGCATTTCTTCACTGATCCTACGGAGCTGAAAAAGTCACTGAAAGAGTGGGCTAAAGAATGGCGGAACAGTCCGAGGAGTCAACGGGAGGACGCCGATGCCACCTCTCACATGGAAGAGCAGGAGTGAATACGAAAGCAGAGCTGGATCGCCCCAAAATTTTTCGCAGGGACGTAGGGGGACTTGGACCACTTGTAAGAAATCTTTGCGGGACAAGTGTGGCACAACGGTCATTGGAACTCGAAGGGCGTGTACTGGCCCACTATGAGACCATTACTGTGTGAGAACTTTCTGGTTAATATCCGCACTGCTTTGCTTGTTTAAGGGAGATTGATAGAAGTTGGGTCTTCTAAACACTCGTGTATGCAGATTGTATCCTCCCACAAGCGGGAGTTCACTTATTTGACTGTTTGACGAGAACTATCAAGGGTGCCGATTGCTATTAGAGGGCAGGGTGGGGGAGTATCTAGGCATTGCAGTAACGGACTAGAGTTGAACTGTTGTCTAGCTGGGATCCTCTGCCCCTGCGCTTTCGGTCTTTTGCTCTGACAAGAGCCACATAAGGGTTTGTTGGGTTGGCGTGTTGTGTGGGGGGAGGATGGGTGGTAGCGGGGTCTGTCTGACCAGGTTGGGGTTGGCCGCTGTGGGTGGGGGGTGGGCGTTCTTCTCTGAACAGGTTGGGTATGTTAAGCTGGAACAGTTGGGATGTTTTTAAACCTACTACGGGAATGTGTCTGCGATCCAATGTGTACGAGTTCACTAAACAGATCCCATTGGAATGGCGGGAACTGAGGCCTTGGAGTTGGAGGGCGGCCCCAACTCTCTTAGAGTGCTAACCTGGAATGTGAGGGGGTTGAATGACTACCGTAAACTCCGGAAAGTGCTGAGCTATTTACAAAGCCACCGAGTTGACCTTGCACTCCTGCAGGAGACGCACCTTCCTCTTACCAGCCCTATGCTGATGGCCAGAGTCCTGGGAGGCAATTGCGCAGCAGCGGGCTTCACCACGCATGCGAGGGGGGTGATTACGTGGGCTAACCCCAAGGCACAGCTGCAGTTACTGCAGATGATTGTGGACCCGGAGGGTCGTTATCTAATTGCACGCTGTGTGGGGAATGGTTATGATTTATTTGTTGTGAATGTCTATGGCCCTAACTATGACACCCCTGCCTTTTACTCCTCCCTAGCAGATTTGTGCAGCCAGTATGTGGGTTCCAGACTGTTATGGGGGGTGATTTCAATTTTGTGTTAAGTCCGGAACTGGATAGGTCGGCTGGCGTGGCTCGCTGTCCGGCGGCCTCGGCGTTGCTTATGCAGACTGAAATGATAAAGCTCGATCTGGTGGATGTATGGCGCCATAGACACCCAGGGAGGGGAGGGTACACACATTATTCAGCCTATCATAATATACACACAAGAATTGACTATTGGTTTGCGTCTCACTCTCTTCTCAACTCAGTGAAGGGGTGTGTGATACTGCCTCGTACGTTGTCGGACCACTCGCCATTACTGCTGCTGTTAGATGCTCCGGCTAGGAGAATTCCCCCGTTCACATGGAGGTTTCCCCCATACTCTCTCCTAGATGAGGTCTTTAGAGGGGAGTTGGCTGAGGACATAGACGCATACTTTGAAACAAATGTGGGGTCAGTGGATAGTGTTCAAACACTATGGGACGCATTCAAAGTGTACATTCGCGGTATGACGATGGCTAAACACTCTGGGGTGCTCAGAGCCATTAGGCAGAGGCTGAAACACCTAGAGACGCAACTATCTGAGCTGGAACGTCAATCTAGTCATGCAGGGAACACTGACACTGAGGAACGGATTAAAACCCTGATAATAGAATTTTATGGGGAAGCTGATAGAGAAGTACAGCACATGGGGAAGTATGCCACGGCACGCACCTACGGGGACAGAGATCGCCCTGGTTCACTGCTGGCAAAACTCATGCGCAACAGCAGGCCGCAGTTGGTGATTGAGGAATTAATTACATCCAGTGGGGAGGTGGTCACTGAGGAGGGCGACATACTTGCAGAATTCCAAGATTACTATACTAAGCTTTATCAATCTCGGTCTGGTAAGCTCGAGGAGGGAATTGATGACTATCTTAGTTATATCAATATGCCCTTCCTCGCCAATTTTCAGAGGGAATTTCTTATGATGCCAATTCAGAAGGAAGAGATCTTGGAGGCACTTGAGGGAATGAGATCAGGCAGTGCTCCAGGTGCCGATGGGCTTACAGTGGCCTTCTACAAGGCTTTCCAAGATAAGCTTATTCCACACTTGATGTCTCTCTTCGACGATATTTGCCAACAGGGCAGCATGCCAAAGTCTATGAGGGAGGCGCTCCTTATTACAATAACGAAACCTGGGAAACCCCCCAATGAATGTGGTTCATATAGACCGCTCTCCCTGATAAATGTTGATGCCAAATTATATGCGAAGGTTCTGGCTGCGCGGCTTGCCATACTGGTCCCCGAGCTAGTTGCCCCGGAGCAGGCCGGATTTGTCCCCGCTAGGAATTTGACGAATAATATCCGCACGGTGTTAGGCACCATACAACACGTACGGCAGGAAAATAAGGCAGTCGCTATATTCCTGGACATGGAAAAAGCATTTGATTCGGTTGAATGGCCGTTCATGCTCAGGGTTCTGAGGAAGTACGGACTGGGTGAACCTTTCTTGCAGATGTTGGGGGCCCTATATTACAAACCGTCGGCTAGACTGAAACTAGGGAATGTGGTCACCGCTCCGATAGCGATCAGTAGAGGCACTAGGCAAGGCTGCCCCCTTTCCCCTCTTCTGTATGCCCTGGTAGCGGAACCACTGGCGTGCGCGGTCAGGGAATATCACGGGTTTGAGGGGATAAACTTTCCCACCTACAAGATTGGCATATCTACGTATGCCAATGATACACTGTTGTACGTTAGGGAGCCTGAGGAGAACTTGGCGTCTGTATTGAGGGAGGTGGTGAGATTCGGTGCACTGTCTGGCCTGCGAGTCAACTGGGATAAATCAGTGGCGCTCCCCCTGACTCCGGTGACTCACCCGTTTGACTCGGAGTACCCACTATAGTGGACCACGGACTCCATACGCTATCTTGGGATTCGATTACATACTGACCCCGAGATACTTGTGCGTGAGAACTATGGGATGGCGTACACTAAACTTGTGGATGACGTGGAGGTGTGGTGCAGGCTTCCATTGTCTCTGATGGGAAGAATAGCGATAATGAAGATGGTGGTCCTCCCCAGGTTCCTCTTCCTATTCACCAACATCCCGGTGGTGCTATCTAGGGCCTTTTTCCGGCAGCTCACGCAGACACTTATCAGACATGCGTGTGGAGGTAAACAGCTCAGGGTCCAATGGCAGACTTTAATGCTCCCCTATGACCGGGGGGGACTCGGGGTTCCTGACTTGGAGCGATACTACAGAATAGCGCAGGCGGCACACCTTAACACCTGGATCCATGGGAGCCCCGATATCCCGCACATGAAACTAGAACGTCTGTTTGCGGACCCCACTCCACTCCCAGCTACGATATGCCACCCAGTTGATCGCAGAACTGGGATCTTGGACTCCATAGCGTCTACGAATCACGCCTGGCATGAGCTGGTCCGCACGCGGGAAAGTGAGCTGCTGTACTCACCCCTCATGCATGTGGAATGGGCGGTATGGCTTGCCCCGTTGACGGAGAAGGGGGTACTTAAGGCACTACATGAACTAGGCATAGATAAGATGGGGGATCTCTTCTTGAATGGCACAGTGAAGACTCTCCAACAGGTACTACAGTCCTAGACCGGGAAGTCGCTGTTGCACAGTTTTCAATACCACAGGGTCCGCAGTGCACTTCAAGAGTTGCTTGGTCCGGAATTGGCGGAACCCCCGGAAGTGCTGGAACTCACTTATGTGATCAAAACTCCAGCGTCCAGCAAATTGGTCACGAACCTCAAGAAACTGGGGGACCGGCACATGCAATGCCCGATCTCCAAAGCCAGGCTAGCTTGGCAGAGTGATTTATAGCTGACGATCACGGATGAGATGAGGCAATACTGCTGCATAAACATCAGAAAGGTATTGCTCAATAGCCGGCATCGACTGGTACATTTCAAATACCTACAGTGTGTCTATTACACACCGGAGAGGTTGCACAGGTACGGATTGAGGGGCTCGGCGGAGTGCGAGCGATGCCGCCTTCCGTCGGCGGACTTTCTTCATATGGCTTGGTCTTGCCCTGGAATTTTTAAATTTTGGCAGGGGGTTTTCTCTGAACTGGATCTGATTTTGGGCGTAGATATCCCACCATGTCCGGCCCTGGCACTGCTGGGCTATTCCAAGACACTGCCGGTAGCCTTGAGGCGCCTGGCGGATATAGCCTTGCTGACCTCTAAACGCCTGGTTGCTATATGTTGGACGAGAGGGCCGATACCAACCAAGAAAAGTTGGGCGGCGGACTTACTATACTGCTGCACGCAGTCTGAGACGTACAGCGAGCTGCTGCCTCCAAAAAATCGGCCCAAGAATTTCTGGGGGTTATATAAGACCTATTTGTGCACCAAGGATAGTGGGGAGACGGACCCAGACTCGGAGAGGGAGGAGATGGGTGAGGTACAGGAGGAGGAGGCAGAGACTTTGGAGAGGGACGCTTTGCACACCTAGTTATGGCATGTTAGGGAGGTGAAGTTCTGGTCCCCCGGGGCTGTCGCTGGCACTGAGTGGGGTGGCAGTTGGTGGTCACACATTGGGGACACCTTCATACACACGGGTATGTAGGATCTGTAACTGTAGGGCACAGGGTTAGTCATTAGACGTTCATAGATAACACAAGTGGTTAGGTAGGCACATGTTCGGGTGGGCTGGTTGTTAGAGGGGTGGGGGGGGTCGGTTAGCGGTAGTAATCACTGTACTGTTACATGGAGCACGCTGATTTTTAGAGTGAGGACTTGTCATGCACAGAAGCACTATCTGAACCGAAGCAACGCCATGTAATGCGGTCCTGGGTTGTACTACGCAGCGCACTTTTTCCATTTTTCTAGATGGCTGTGCTATGCATGCATGATACTGTTTTCTTGTACGCCGCCAGGCCCCTGGGATGCTGGCACTGAGGCTGTGTATACTGTTTTTGAGATCTAGAGCAGATGCTACCTACTGTTGCCGCCAGCCTCCGGGTTGTGGGCGATGTGTGCTGTGTATACATTAAATATGCAATAAAGTACAAATTTAATTAAAAAAAGAAACGTTGTTAGGGAAAATGACAATGAATAACCATCGTACGAAATGCTCTATTTTTAGAAAATGGTGTAGGTGTTTTACTATTTGTATGAGTTTGTTAGTAGTAATATGGACAATATTAGCTATTGTGATTCCTTTTCAAACTAATTTAACAAAATTAAAAATCGAATTCAAGCTCAAGTAAGCAAGTTGAGAAAGGAAAGGTACCTGAGACTTATGTATATAATCCAGAACTGCATCAAGATAGATCTATTAGTGATTATAGTAAAAACAGTTTTTCGAAATTACTACTTGAATATATTAAAACTATGAATGTAGATGACTGCTATGTGTGTGTGTAAAATTACCAGCATCAGTGTCAGAAGGGGTGACCTATCACCACCTTCCTCTTACATATGGAGTAACTTGTAGTTTAATTGCAAGCTTGTTTTATAAAACTGGAAAGCTGGAATATCGACATTCCAATGTGGATGAAATATTTGCAAAATTAAAGATTGACAATAAATTGAATAAGGGAAAGCATGCAGAGGTAATGGGAGAATATTTCTTAGAAGTAGATGAATTGACACATGAATATGTTTTTGCACATAATTTTACATGTAAAATGAGAGTTATATAAATATCTAGGCGTGTAGATTGAGAACGGCGGTCAATTCAGTGCGCAAAGGTCTAGCATCAGAGGCAAAGGACTTGCATTGGCAATCGCTTTAAAAATACTGAATAACAAGCTTTCAGGTCCATCTTTAACACCTTTGGTACAAGTTATCCATGCCAAACTGCTGCCTACAATAACTTATGGAAGCGAGGTCCTACGAGGCAGAGACGCAACAATACTCGACAGCACAAATATAGCCCCATATAGAATCATCTTTAGCCTTCCTAAGCGAACCTCCCCACCACAGATTAGGCTGGAGTTTGGCATCCAACAACAGCTCCTGGCACGACAGGGGGCCTATATCTGTGTATGGGCCAAAGTGAGGAAATCTGCACAAGGAACATTGAACAAATATCTGTGGAGGGAGTTAGAGCAGTCTCCGACCTCGCCAGCAGGTAAATACTTAGCAAAAAGTCTTGTAAACACCGGGCTGGAACAGCTCTGGGCTTCCTCCTCAGATCACAAAACGTTTAATAAATTGGCAAAGAAGTCGATTAATCAACAGTCGTGGGTCCAAGATAAAGCAGATTTCTCAAAAAGGACGCACGCTTGGATGATTCTGAACTCATATTCGGCAAAAGATCCCCAGAACTATTTTGGTCTGGGCTACGCCAAAAAGACCAAAATGTGCTTCTTAAGGTACAGGCTAGGTCTGTTGCCGTGCATTCAACATCTCCCACACTGGCTAAAAGAGAAAGCAGGCATGCTATGCCGGCTATGTGGTGTCATGCAAGAAGATATGCTTCATCTGCTATGCTCCTGTGAGAAAATGCTAGAGGAGCGGAAACTTCTTTTGAGACGCCATTTAATCTGACACGGGACACGCACACGAAGGAGCGCAGTTCTTACCTGTTTTTCATCTTAGAACCCTCAGCTGAGCTGCAGCCTTGTAAAATGTTTACAGGCAGTGGAGGAAGAAATGCCCGGACTTGATTTTTGAACTGATCTGATCTTTACCTGTTTCAAAACAGAAACTATGTCTACTGTCTAAATACATGTGTGATAAATGAAAGGCCAACACGTTTTTATAATTAGGACGAACAGAACAGCAATGTCCACGCCACGCTGGTTTTAAAACATATGTGATTTTATATTGTGTTTTACTTCAATTCATATTTTGTATTGTACTGCATTGGTTTTAATTAACTGCAAATAAAACTATCTCTGGCGACGCTAAAAAAAAATGTAAAATGAGAGTTGAAGAGAAAACTTTTTTAGGCATGGTTCAGGAAAGAAGAATTGCTTATAAACGTAAAGAGAAAATGGAACACGAAAAATCTAAATATTATATGTTTGATGATGAGAATATTGAGGATAAAAATGTGAATGTAGCAATAAATATAGATGCACCAATGATGGGAACATTTTGTATCAGAAGAGACAACAGCATGTATGACAATTATTTTGTGGGAGCAGGTCAATGTGAAGATACCTATAGAATTTTAGGGAGTTGGGGATTTAAAGGAGGAAAGGATCCTGTTTTTCCTGGAATTTATTTTATTTGTGTGAACAGAGCTTATTATAGGCTACCTAACCACTGGTACGGGACATGTTATGTGGGTTTGGTCTTTCCTAAAAATGTTCATGTAGATAGAGGTACTAATGGAAAGCATGAGATAGGTAAAGTTCTGAGTCGAAAAAGAAGATAAACTGTGTTAGAAATAATAGGTAATACCAGCAGTGGGAATTTCGTTCAATGCAAATAGAATTAGAAAATAGTCCACAATTGTTGATCTATTATCAACAGGCACTGCAGGAGGATTCCTGGTGCTGAATACTGAAATGATTTCTATGAGAACTATGGTTTTGCAGAATAGACTTGCTCTTGATATAACTTTAGCAAAAGAGGGAGGAGTCTGTGGGATTTTGAAGGTGCAACATTGTTGTACTTATATCCCAAATAAAAGTCAGAATATTGAAAAGTATATTATAAACATTACAGATTTGCATGGAGAAATTGAACCACTGGAGGTTGAGGGTGTTCTCCAAAAGCTGGGTAAAAGTTTAACAGCAATTAAAAATTGGTTTCAAGAGATAGGTAGTTCAATTATAGGTAAAATACTAATTCCAATAACAGTCTTAGTAATAGTGATTTTCATGATAAGATTATGTTGTATATATCAAGGTAGACAAGATTTTAGAAGGTCAATAAAGAAAAGAAATGAAGCACAGCAGGCAAGAATGAGAGAAAAGAATGAAATAAAAATGGATGAAATACAAGAAAAGTTTTTCAAAGATTCAAAAGAGAAAGAGACAAAAGTATAGATGATATTAACAAGAAAGGGAACCTGAAACATGTTCAAGTAAATTTTACAAAATTTTGGGAGGTATTTGGTGATTAAATCACCAGATGAGGGAATTGATAGAGCGAGGTGGCAAACACAAAGTTTTGTGTACCCCTCATGAAGTCAATGTCCCATAACAATAATGTTTACTAATTGCATATTTTGTGAAAATAATCAACCATAGAATAAGATCCACACGTTATTTTATTTTTTATTTTAAATTACACACGGGAATACTAATTCTGCTTATATGCTGCAATAATACTAGCTAATATGTATTGTTGGTGTGTTGTGGACTAATGCATAGCTTCAATATAAACAAAATGCTATTTAAATGTGCTTTTGTACATGTTTTGTGAAAAGAGAGGGTCGATTATGTAAGTATAAAACGCATTTGTGTGGCATATTGCTAGGTAACGACTAATGGGAAACATTAGCATGGTGGGAGGTAAATAGAATGGGTTTCATTACTATAATTAACATGGATTTTTCTTTGTTTCTATGATAGTTCCGAATGTGGCCTGTGAGGCCTGAAAATGGCCGCTCTGAGCTACTGCGAGTGGGTATTGGTCTGTGCAGGCGCGTCAAAGATATCTGCCAGCGCAAGTGAGCTGACTGTGCTTGAGGAAGAAGTTCAAGGTTGCATCACCCGGAACCTAGGATGGGTGCCAAGCATGAATGACTGAATATCCAAGCCATGGGAAAGAAGGGTAATGTTGCTAAAATACAATGTGCCTAGGCCACGGACTGCTTAAACAATAGACTTTTATAATATTAGCTGAATCATGTGAATAAAAAATGCTGTAATGGTGAGGAAGTGCACATCCACCCGAATTTGTCCAATCAGAACACAAAATGGTGATGTTAGTTACTTTTTTAGACAGATTAAGTTTTTATTTATTTATTTATAATTACATTTGTTAAGCGCACAGCTACCCGGAGGTTTCCCGGCGCTAAGGCAGACTAAACGGTAAAAAAGGAGGGAGAGGTAATGGACCATAGAATTAAGTGTTGAAAAGCCAGGTTTTAATTCCCTTACGGAAAGTGAGGAAGCAGAATTCAGAGCGCAGCAATTGAGGTAAGGCGTTCCATAAGGAAGGGGCCAGCAGGGAAAACGAGCGTCCACCCATTTTGGCTCTGTTGATGCGTGGAACCATGAACTTGTTCTGCGTGGAAGACCTGAGTGTCCGGGGGGGAATATATGGCTGCACTAGGGCAGACAGATAGTGAGGGGCCCTACCAGTCATGATTTTATGCATATAGCAGAGTGCTTTAAACTTAACTCTGTTCTCAATACGCAACCAGTGCAATTTCCGCATATGGGGAGTAACCGAGGATCTAGCAGGAAGGTGACAGATAAGGCGAACTGCCATATTCTGCACCACCTGGTACTTCCTGGTAACCTCCTTGGCGGCGCCCAAGAGAAGGATGTTCCCATAGTCCAGGTGGGAGATGACAAGAGCCTGGACTACGGTCCTCAAGGTGTCTGCAGGCAGCATCCACGTGATTTTTCTCAGCCACCTGATGATGGTGGTGCAGGTGGCGGAGACTTTCACAGCGTGTTGCTTGAAGGTTAGCTGGTTGTCAAAAAGAACCCTAAAATTGCGAGCAGACTCTGATGGAATGGGTAGCGGACCCATCTCCGATGGCCAATGGTGTGGGCCCCAGAGTGAAGTGTCTGGGCCAAACAGGAGAAGTTCTGTCTTGTCCCCATTTAATTTTAGCTTGTGCTTCAGCATCCAATCCGATATTTGTTTCAGCCCGGATTGAAGGGAGGACGAGGGGAGATTTTTATTGGTGGAAAGGGAGTAGATGACTTGGGTGTCATCAGCATACGAGTAAATTGTGAGGCCTGCCTGTTCCGCTAAAAAAGCAAGCGGCCTCACATACAGATTAAAGAAAAGGGGACTAAGGATGGACCCTTGGGGAACACCGTGAGTGGAGGGGAGAATAGAAGAAGCAGAGGTAGAGGAGAAGCCTTGAAACGTGCGACCAGAAAGAAAATTGGCAATCCAGGCCAAGGCGGACCCACCGACACCAACCGCCTCCAACGTGGATAATAAGATGGAATGGGAGACGGTGTCGAAAGCGGCACTCAAGTCAAGCAGAATGAGTGCCACAGTCTCCCCATTATCCACTTGGCGTCTGATGGTCTCTGACACGCCAAGGAGGGTGGTTTCCGTGGAAAAGCCAGCCCTGAACCCGGATTGTGAGCCATGAAGAAAATTGGAAGATTCAACTGAGCAGAGAATTAACATGTTTCTCCAAAATCTTGGAAAGGCAAGAGAGCAAAGAAATAGGGCGAAAATTAGAGGGGTTGTTTGGGTCTGCATTCACCTTTTTTAATAGTGGGACCACCATTGCGTGTTTCCATTCGTTTGGAACAATCGCTTCTGTCAGAGAGGCGTTTAAGACATCTAGAATAATGTGGAGGGATGCTGGGTCTAGAGAGCGCAGAACTTGCGGGGGCATGGGGTCCAAGGGGGAGCCAGATTTGATTTCTTGAAGATATTTATTTAAAAGCGCGGTGGAAATAGGATCCCAAGCAAGAAGTGGGGAGGAAATGGGCAAAGGGTCGGGAGTGATATCAGGCGGAGAGTTACGTAGGTCTTGAACGGATTGAGTAGGGGAGGCAGGAGTAGAATTAAAAATGGCATAAATCTTATCAATTTTTGCAAGAAAAAAATTGGCTAAGGCATTACACTGAGCAGTGTCTAGACAAGGCTCCTCAGGAACCGAGGAAGCGCCCGAGAGCTCCTTGATTATTTTGAACAGGGCTTTAGGTCTATTTTGAGCTGTGAGAATGGTGTTATTTGCAAAATCAGCTCTGGCGGTATCACAGGCCGCATGATAAGTTTTAAGGGCGGACTTGTATTCAATTTTATGGGTAGGGTCATAGTTGGAACGCCATATGCGCTCCAATTTTTTACAGTTGGATTTTTGAGCCCGGAGGGAGTCGTTAAACCAGGGGGCAGGGGGGTGATGAATTTGAGATTTGTTATTTTGGGTCGGAAGACAGGAATCCAGGGCGGTGGTTAACCATGATGTAACAGCAGGGAGCTCTTTGATAGTAATCTTGGGGACCGTGGGTTTGGAGTTAACGAGAAGAGAGTTTAATTTATTTAAATCAAGGCGTTTCCAGTTTCTACTGGCTTTGTGAGGAGGGTCGGGCCTAGAGGAGTCAGCCACAGACGTTTTAATAGTAAAATTAACAATAAAATGATCAGACCATAGGACAGGAGTAGAAGAGAGATAGGAAATGCCAGTTAGGTTAGAAAAGATGGGATCTAAAAGATTGCCGGCCTTATGAGTAGGGTCGGAGTTGTGAAGATGTAAGTCTAGTGCTTCAAGATCCTGTAAGAGGCGTTTAGCAATAGCACAAGAGGACGAATTGAAGTGAATATTTAGATCACCGAGAATCGTGAAATTAGTAGACTGTACTAAGAGCGGGGCAACAAGATCAGGAAATGCAGCAGCCCAGCTGCTAGCAGAGCCTGGCGGGCGGTAAATCAGGGTGCCCGTTAATGTGAATTGAGGAGAGAGAGTGAGTTTGAACAGACCAGCTTCACAATTAGGAAAGTCAAGATCTTCCCACTTGCAGGAGAATTCTCTCTTGAAGATGATAGCAATTCCCCCACCATCTTTGAGTACTCGGTTACGCCCAACATAGGTGTAATTATTGGGGAGAGCCATGGCTATATCAGGGCCAGAGCTATCATTTAACCAAGTTTCGGTGATAAACATGGCAGCAGGGCTAGCAGTCTCCAAGAGGTCAAAAATGTCTCTCTTATGCTTTGAGAGAGACCGAGAAATAAGGTATAAAAACCCCTGGACTTGTAAGGTTGGGGTCGCTTTTTCCATTTCTATCAGAGATGCTGCCCGTTTGCTGACCGATTCCTGGATGTAAGAACTCTTATGATTTTTCCTATTTGTTTGCTTTGCAGGACTGTTAGGATAAGAAGAGGGTGTTAGTCAGGGATGTTAGGAGAGATTGAATTTGGAACTATCTGTTCTCTGCTAAACTTTACTGAATTCTATAATAAAGCGATTTTTCTGAGCTCTAAATAAAATGATCATGTTTTTGAAATAAAGTTTAAGAATTTTTTAATAAAGAATCAATAAATGAGTAATGTCAAACATACTAAAAGATTGCTGTGAATAAAAATTAGAGAAATGAAGATTTAGAAGCTGGTCTTTGCTTTCTTCCTATGCCTCATTTTCGTTCTCCCAGATCCATTGGCATTATGGTGGTGTGACTGAATAAAAGTGTTTAATATGAAACCATGGTAAACTGTTGAATTTTTAGTGTAAATAATAAATAAGTTTTAGAAGCTCCACCAAATGTTACAGCATTTCTCCATTGCGATTCACCAGAAGTCTTGAAGCCAAGTGTAAGTGAACAGGGTAAATGCGCAGTGTTATGGGCCCCACTGGTGCATGTTTTGAGTGTATAAAGGTTTCAGGGAAATGGTGAGTAATGATTAGAAATAATTTCTGGAGCCACGCTGTAGCAGAACTAGTCATTGCAGGGTGTCCCGAGAGGCCAAGCTGGTTCAATACGGAATGTTCCAGGGCCCAAAAGAATCCTGAAAGGGCCTTTTGCGCTACCCCCCCCGCAACAGAAACCTAATCAAATTCGCAAGGAATACTAATAAAAGCACTGTTGAAAAAAGAAAATATGAATTGAAGAGATTAGCATGGGAAGACCTGGAGAGAGCAAGCTCCCCAAAACATACCAAAAGCTTTTGGGAAATCATACATTGCCCTGTATTTGTAGAAGAAGTGAGACACATGGACTCACGTATTCTGGGGGATGGCTGGGAAGCCCACTTCACTGCTATTTTTAATCTGCAGCTCAAGAAGATAGAGGCGAACTTAGGGGATCAGCCTGTCGATTTAAATGCAGCCTCCCAAATCAGCTCATCCATCAGAGTATCTGAGGTCGAGGAGGCTTTAGCGCAGGGGATTTGCTTGAAAGCCCCAGCCCCGGATGAGGTCCCACTTGACTTATTTAAAAAGAATCCTAACTTGTGGTCAACTCTATTGACAAATGTTTTTATGTAATACATCTTTTTTATTCATTTTCATAACCTTACAACAACAAAAATATATAAATAGACAATGGATGATTTGAATGGCATGCATACAGAGAAGAACACAGCTATGCACCTACAACCCCAAGAGCCTGCAGCGAGTTCAGAGATATCAGGAGCTTGTATACTAAGCCACATGATTGTGGAGGGCAATCTGCCAAGTTCAAACTAAATCCAGTGGAAGATGAAGAGAAAAAAAGAAACAATGAGGAAAGAAAGGACAAGCACAACTGCAAGAGAAGACCCAGAGATTAAGTTATAAATTAAATTCACTGAACACAGGGTAAGAACACTCCCTTCTACTCTCACCTCCCCCACCCCCAACTCCCCCGCACCAAACACCACTCCCATATCCTGCTATAGCTGTGTATCACCGCCTAGGGCTATTGTTCATCCCTATTCTGCGTTTTCTGTCCCTGTACAGAGCAGGTGAGATGCAGGGTTCTGAGAAACCTGGGACATGTAATTTCCCTGAATTCTTTGCTTAATATTGTGATGAATGGAGCCTACAGATCCGTGTATGTATCACAGTTGTTATCAGCTATCATAGATCAGCACTCCATACAAGCACCGTCCACAGCTGTCTTAGCCATGGTGTGTGATCTGGAACAACTGCAGAGACCCAGTGAGCAAGTAGCTCCAGCCTTGCAGCATTAAGGGCCAGTGCTATTTGCCTCCCTCTAAACGAGCACAAGGGAAAGCATGGTAAATCAGTGTTAAATGCCTCATTTTTATACTGGAGAATCAAGTCCCAATATCTTTCTAGTTTGGGACAATGCCAAAGTAAATATACCAGTGAGCCTATTTGTCCGGATCCGCTCCAGCAGGAGGCCGGGCGAACCCAATTCCAGCAATGCAGTCGGGCCGTTGTTAAATACCAATAGGACGCAACTTTATATGCAGCTTCTGTGCCCGGAACATCACGTGCTGTGTGATGGGTTCTGTAATGAATCTTGTGCCATTCTTTATCTGTGAGTGTTCTGCCTAATTCTCCCTCCCATCTCAGTTGCCCCTTAGACTTCATAGAAATGTTGACCACTGAATGAAAAGTGTATAATTCTGATATGATACGTTTATCGTCCTTTTTAGTGACCAGCAATTTTTCAAACTTTGTCAGGTGGCGGGAAGCTCCATCTCCCATCTCTGGGGAAGTTGCCCAGTGACGAGCCTGATTGTAGGTGAAGAGGTCAGATGCCTTGAGTGCATAGTCTTTCTTGAGCTGGCCAAATGGGATAATCCCGTCTGCGTCATATAGGACCTGTACCCTCCAGATATGCCCCCGCCTTCCCCTAATCTGACATAGACATGCAAGATCCCCACGTTGAAATCACCAGTCGGGTGGGGTAAAAAACGGCCATGTTTAATCACAACACTGTATAAACACGACAAGCAAATACATGCATATCTGATATTTACAATTACACTTTAAAACATATCTTGTTCCTCTCACGTTCCTAGCCCTAAGGGAGGAGCCCCATCTGGCTCGCATCTCGCAACTGGGTATCCTACGCCAGGTGCCGCGCAGCTGCCCCTTAGAGTGGTGGGCCCGCACCTCTGGTCCTTGTCCGCCATTTCCAGGGCCCACCCCTCGACCACCAGGCTGCCCAGGGACGCCCAGGAGGCTCGAAATCTGTCGCCCTAGCCTCCCCAGCCGGTGGTCACTTCCTCCCAGCGAAGAGCTTACCATATCCCCCCTCAGTGCTGGCCTATAGAGTCCGCCAGGCGGCCTCCCATCCATTGTGTTAGTCACTGTTTACTGATCGCAGGTCTCTTTTCCACCACAAGGGTGGCCAAGGCCCTCAGGTCTGACACCCTCCCCACCTGCGTTCAGAATAAACGACCAAAGTTCTTTTATAAAAGTATCTGTCCCTAAGTCCGACAAATGTACCCCATCTTGGTGGTACATCGCTTCTCCAGAAATCATCCGGTGTTGTATGTAGCGCAAGCGGCCCTTCACTGAGCACAACCTTGCCAGTTCACCATTTAATCTCCTCACAGAAACGTTCAATGATCTCGCACGCACTCCTGGGACCTATGTCCTGTGTGACAGCATGCCTGACCAAACAATCCTAGTTGATGGAAAAATATGCCCCAACCAGGAAAATTCTGCAACTAGGGCTTCCTTGACCTCCAAGCGTCCTCTGTCGACCATGTCCTTGCCTCCCAAGTGCAGGATAATCCAATCAGGAGACTTATGCCCTTCCTGCGCCCTGAGTTCCTTGACGAGCCGCCACAAGTGCCGGATTCGCATCCCCCCGACACCACGCCATAGGAATTCGGTCTCGCTCAAATCTGCTGGTTTCACCACCTGCCGTTGCTGCAAGCGCACCGTCGCGCGACGCACAAACGAGTGCCCGATTACCCACACCACCGACGCGGGCATACTAATCAGAAGGAGAGAAATGAAACCGTTAGACACAATCCGACCTGCGACCGCCACATTTTGTCATAACAATTCTTGCCTCACATATCTCTTGTAACACTCCGACATCCAGCGCCCAATGCCCTTTACGGCGTTGGGGGCGAGGCCTGCCCTTGCCGCCAGAGTGGCAGCACCAATTCTAAAGAAATGGGAGGAGTATACCGCTGCTCCTAACCCCAGTTTTCCCAGAGCCAACCCAAACACTGCTTTAAACTGGTATCGAGACAGGCAATCCCCATTCTCATGAATGAACAGAGCCAGCCCCCCCCAGCTGGGCGCAGGGCCAGGTACGCCTGCATACGGGATACGGGGCAGGCCGTTACTCCAGGTGCAGGCTGCAAACGAATGGTGGCCCCTTTTCCCACCTGATCTATCTTGGAACGTTGCAAAAGCACCACCAGACCCCCCGGGGAAAGGATCGTGTCCCGGAACTGCAGGCCCCCCCCCCATGGTCAGATCTGAAGGCCCCCACTATCTCACCCAGGTGGAACGCCCCATAAAAGGCTAGGCAGAAAGCCGCCCCCAGCATGACTCCTTCAAACAGTGAGTCGCAGATTGAAGGTAACACCCCTAGAACATCAATCAAGGTCGGGAGATCCAGAGGCCTACGACAGTCCCGCCTTGGCCCATCGAGTTTGGCCCATCCTGCCAAGGCCTGCCTGATTAGGAAGGAGGCCCCCGGGTCCCGTTCCCCCGCCAGTTTAGCAAAGAAGCCTATCACAGAAAGATTGGCCCTAGCATAAGCCACCGCTCTGCCCTGGTCCCTTAATGCCTGTAAAAAACCATAGATTGTCTCTGGAGAAAAGATCTTCGCTGTCCCTGCCTGTTCTACGAATGACCTGTAAGCATTAAAATGCTGCTGATAAGCACATTTGGTGCGATCACTCAGGGTGGCACCTACCAGCCCCGCTAAAGCGGGGCTCCAATTGTCCACAGTGATGTAGGGAACATATTCATGCGCTCTTCCGCCTGCGGGTGGAACCTCCAGAAATCCTGCAACTTGGAACGAGACAAAGTATTAGCAGCGTGGTTATCAACACCTGGTATATGCGCAGCCTTGAAATTTAAATTCAATCTCAAGCACGCCAGCACTAACAGCTTCAATAACCTTAGCACATGCTGGCAAGTGGCTCCCTGCCTATTGATAACTTGTACCACTGCCATGTTGTCTGACCAGAAAGTCACTGCCCTGTCCCGGAAGCGCTCTGCCCAGATCATGACTGCCACCCAAATGGGGAAGAGTTCCAAAAAGGCTATGTTCTTTGTCAAGCCTGCCTCATGCCACGCCGCTGGCCATTCCGCCCCACACCAGGCAGAACCCAGGATTGCCCCAAAGCCAATGCTGCCAGCTGAGTCAGTAACCAGGCCAAGCTCAACGCTGGACACAGGTGGGGCGGGCCATACTACCCGCCCGTTGACGTCCCTAAGGAAGCTGCGCCACACCTTGAGGTCGACCTTTACTCCCGCCCTTAAGCGCACCCAGTGGTGCTTCTGGGTGAGACCCACCATCGCTCTAGCTATGGACCTCGAGAAGGGGCGCCCCATGGGAATGATTCGCAGAGCAAAATTCAGCTGTCCTACCAACACCTGTAACTGGTGCAAAGTCACCTTAGGACCTGCCAGGGTCGCTTCAATGGCCTGGGAAAAAGCTAGCACTTTGCCCATCGGCATCCTACACTCCCCTGCTACTGTATCAATTTAAATTGCCTAGAAAGGACATACATGTGTCAGGGCCCACCGTCTTGTTAGTTGCCAGCGGCACTCCAAATTGTTGAAACATAGCTACTAGCTCCCCAAGCGCCTGGGCGCACACATCTGATGCCGCCGGGCCCATCACCATGAAGTCATCCAAGTAATGTATCACATCTGTACACCCAGACCTGTGTGAAAACACCCACTGCAACATGGAACTAAAAGTCTCAAAGTACTTGCAAGAAACCGCGCACCCCATCGGCATACATTTGTCATAGTAAAATTGATGGTGCACCTGGAAGCCCAGTAAATGGTAATCGTCAGGGTGTACGGGCAACAGGCAAAATGCTGACTCTATGTCTGTCTTAGCTAACAATGCACCCCGACCCAGGTCCCTCACTTTCTGAACAGCGGCATCAAAGGACGAGTACGTCACAGAACATAGCGCTGGATCAATGGAATCATTCACTGACGAACCTTTTGGTACAGAGAGGTTGTGAATCATTCTGAACTGTCCTGGCTCCTTTTTAGGTACTACCCCCAGTGGGGAACATACATAATTCTCCCATGGAGGAGCCGGGAAAGGGCCCGCTACACAGCCTAAGACCCGCTCCTTCTCCACTTTTGTGGCCACTACTGAGGAATGTGTTCTCGCTGATAACTGGTTGTTGCACTGGCTAATGGGAGGGACATGCAAAGCTGGGATGCGAAAACCTTCAGAAAAACCGTCAAACAAAACCTTGGCTGCTGCCCTGTCTGGGTAAAAGTCCAGCCAATAAATCAGTCTTCCAATATCTACCGGTGTAGGCAGATTATGCCTGCGGGGGCTTGCTATCCCTGAGAGCTGCCCCCCACACTCTTTAGCTTTCTTGTTGCACTTGAATTCAGGATGGGAGGAGTGACCACAGTAGGCGCATGCGTGTTTAAACTTGCATTGCCCGGGGGGCCAGGTGCATCCTTTGCTATTGAATGCCCAGCAGGCCCCCCTCTTCTCCCCTGGCCCTCCCTGGGAAGTCCGAAAAGACTGCCTAGCGGGATGCTCCCTACTGCTCACACTCTCCAACCAAGCATTCACCTCCACCTGATCCCAACCAATGGCTGGGTTCTCTTCCTTCGCCCAACGAAACTCCCTATCATAATTCAACCAAACTGTGCCCCCATGTGTGGAGTGTGCCTTCACGATCTTGTTAGTGTAAAACAACGGGAATAGCCAACTCAGGCCTTTTCTCTAACAATACTGTGACATAAACATGAAAACCAAACAGCCAGTTCGTTATTGTTTCCTCAACCCTCGGTCTCCGATCCCTGAAGGATACCTCCTTCCCATCCCTTTCTTTGTAATCCACGTCCCTTCTCTTGGGCCTGATAAGGGAGAATATATCAACATATGCGCCTTTCCAGATTTTCTCTCGCACCTCCATATTCACGTGTGTCGCTAGCATCCCTGACTGAGACAACACATTCCCTTGCAATCCCCCCTGCACCACCCCTATCTCGCTGCTCCTGGCTGCTGTTTCACCTGGCTTACCTCCGGTAGGTACTGCAGCTAGCGCTGCTGTGGGGGGCTGCGCTCCAATTGCCACGCTGGGGGTTGCGCTGGGGGTTGCCTTGCGCGATTCTACTATAAGCGCCAGCTGTCTCTGAATATCCTGTAAGGCATCCGGGGGCAGAGTCAGCACAAGCGGCGCAGGATCCCTCACACGCGGCTCTGGGCCTCCCCGATGGAAACTTATGACTCCGCACTAGGGGGTTATTAAGACTTGAGTGGCTAAAAGTTGACCCTCACTACTACCATTGAACTCCACATAATAAGTGTGAGTAGATTATCTATGTTTGTCTGTCCCTATGTCCTGACGAAAGCCCCATAGACTCCGTTGAGCCGAAGGGGGCTGAAACATGTCGACATTCTTGTAAATTTGCACTTCTAGATCCCATAACTCGATCTAGGACAAGTACCCACTTGTTTTTATTATAAGATCTCCACCATTCCATTAAAATCTCTTTTGGTGTTGACCTTATTTTTAACAGTTTTTTGACTTTTCTTTGCACTAGTTTTTTCATCTCTGGACACTGCAACCTAGACCAGAGGAGCCTCTGGATGAGGCAGGCACCCACACTTTCTATGGTATCCAATGATAACTGCCGACGAACCACAATGTAGGGGCGGAGGAACGATATATACCGCTAAACCTGTTCACATTGGGTCTTTTGAGGATACCATAGTTTTTCTAACCAATGGTCTAGAATTGTCACAAGTGTCCATTTTTTCACTTGATTAACTTTATCCTGTAATGCGCCTTGCTCTGCCGCCTGCGGTGGGACCCAAGGCGCTGGCGCCCCTGCGCTCATTCTTTCAACCACCTTACTTGGAGCAGATAATTGCCCCACTAATGTGGCCACTGATGCCAGTAAGCCTTCTATTGGGTCCTGCGTGACCGCCGCTGCAGCCACCGGCTGCGGTGGGAGCGGGGCCGGAGAATCTACAATCTTGGTCACCCCGCCCCCTGGGGCTAATGCCTTCAACGCCTCCCTAATCTCCGACAGTAATGACCCCACTGGGTCTGATGGCGCGGGGGCCCAAGCCCAAGCCCCTGAAGAGGGATCTACGCCCTGTGGCACTGCCTTTACCGGCGCCGGAATGGGTGTGGGGGCCACAATAACCTCTACCTCGATTGGAGGAGTGGGGACGGGACCTACTGATCCCTCGTCCTCCTCTCCAATGTCAGGGCTAGGCCTACGCTTCTTCTGTTTGGCCCCCTCCCTTCTTCTTCGGCAGCGCTTTGGTTTTCTTCTTTAGTGGAGGAAAAGCAGCCCTCGGTGGCACCCCCTCCTTGCGAGGCCGCTCCACTATCTCAGGCTGCTCTCCCTGTGAGGAATCACTATCCTCACCGCTCTCTGGAGCGTCTTTGCTCAGTTTTGCCAGCAGTAACTTCATAATCTGTGCTAACTCCGGGTCAGAATCCTTCCTTTTTTGACCTCCCTTCTTGGGCGCCATGCTACCTGTGCTTTGCCCTCACCCGCTAATTCGGGATTGCTGTTACCCTGATGACCGCACGCGTCTGTTTTTCTCTCGCTAATCTCCCTGTGAGGCCTGTTCTGCGTCTCGCGTCTACGTTGCCTAGCAACGGTTCCTCCCCGCTCAGTGCAGCCTCAGACCCTCAGACCTGCCTCGCCGATAACCCGGCCAAGATTTCCCCGCTCCCGGTCCCTTCCCAAGCACCGCCCACGTTGCCCGGCAGGAGCCCGCACCAACAAAGGAGCCCCGCACACAGCCGCAAAATCCCCCGTAAGGCAGTGACAATCCCAACCGTCCCAGCACCCACCGTGATTCACGGCTGCCCACGAGGCCCCCCCAGGCACCCGACTCCTTACCTGGCCACGTGGACGGCGATCGATTCTTCTGCGTCGCTTCCCGGAAACCGATGCCGAGGCCCCCAGGTTCGCCCGCTCTCCCTCGACAATCCAAGGGGAGATCCGGCGCTTAAATTCCGAAGCCCGCATTGTCGAGGACCCCTCGGATCACAGCCCCCGCTTTCCCTCGACAATCCAACGGGAGATGCGGAGGATTTTCAGAAGGCCGGCCTGGATCACGGTGAATGGCTTCGGTGCCGGCGTGTGCAGTCAGGTATCCTGGAGTGGTAGCAGGAACAGAGACCCCGGTCACAGGGAGTTGACCCTAAATAGGCCAAAGGTCCCCGCCCCCTACCACTCAGGATACGCGTCACTTCCTGACCCGGAAGTGGAGGCGGGCGGCTGCCGATTGGGCCACCCGGCCACTCAACCACCAGTGACCAGGGGCGAGGTCCGGAGGAGCCGGGTCCTAAGTGCGCGGGTCCTAAGTGCGCGCGTCCTGATTCTCCGCGCTTGTCATAGTGAGCCTAACCTCTTACATCCCTCCTCACGCCAACGCTGAAACAGTTCCGACTTGCATCCTGGAGGAAAATCGGGATTATCCACCAATGGGGTCATCGGGTAGGGGAACATAGTTAGCCCTCAGCGAATCGCTGTTGTGTCATATATTTTTAGGGTTGCTGCCATTATCAGGAAAGAGTAGAACCCCCACACCCTATCCTTCTGTGGAAGCTAGATCCCCCGCCATATATTCGCCCCTGATATGGTTTGCTCCGTAAATGACCAGTGTTTCTTAGAAAGGGGGCAATTCCACTCCAGGATAAAGTGTAGTTGGGACGCCTAGAAAATATCTTCCTACCGCTGGGACCCCCATACCTCCTCCTGACTTATAATGTGTACTCTGGTGATGGCTGAGACGTGAATGTTTCCCGGGCCATATGAAGTGATTGATGGCTTTTTGCAAGTTGTGTAGAGTAACCAAGGGTGGGGAGAGGGGAATAGTTTGAAAAATATACAGTATAAGTGGCATAATCACCATCTTGACCACAGTGATATGTCCCGCCCACGAGAGGCCTTCTCATCCCCAGGTAGCTGAGGTTTTATTGGTGTGCTCCAAGAGTGGGCCATAGGTAGCCATTAGCATTTTTCGGGGGTGCACGCATGGAGATACCTAGATATGGGATATGGTTATTGGCCCAGGTAAAAGGAAATTGTGTGCTTAAGGCCGCCACTGTTGCAGGGGTAGCTGATAAATTCAATATTTGCCATTTGGAGAAGTTTTCTTTAAACCCAGACACCTTGCTAAAACCACTGAACTCGTCCACCAAAGCATTGAATGAAGTCACGGGATTCGTCAAGGATAGGACCACGTCATCAGCGTATAGGCCTATTGTATGTATGTCTGCTCCCAGACGAATCCCCAATATCAGAAGGTTCTCTCTAATTCCTTGCACTATCGGCTCCATGCAAGGAGCGAATAATAATTGGGTCAGGGAACAGGCTCCCTTGTGCTTCTATATATGGGGAAAGATCTGGATGAAAAACCATTCACTCTTATGGAGACTCTGGTCTTATTGTAAATGCATTTTATCCTATTGAGAAATTTGGGTCAGGGAACAACCTGCCTTGTGCTTATATATATGGGGAAAGATCTGGATGAAAAACCATTCACTCTTATGGAGACTCTGGTCTTATTGTAAATGCATTTTATCCCATTGAGAAATTTCTCACCCAAACCAAATTGAGGGAGTAAATCAAATAGGAATGGCCAGTGGCCGCTATCAAAGGCCTTCTCTTCATCCACAGAGAGAAGGAACGCCTCCGTTCGAGAGCGGTGGATATGGTCCTTGAGGTGTATAAGTCGTTTAGTATTGTCCCCACATTGCATACCAGGGATAAACCCGGCCTGGTATGGATCAATCAGATCAGCCACGTACGATTGATGCGGGCAGCCAGTATGCTTGTAAAGATTTTTGCATCTACATTGAGCAATGAAATCGGACGATAAGAGGCACACTCTATGGGATCTTTAGATGGTTTCAGTATAACCGAAATAGAGGCTTCAGAGAGAGAATCGGGCAGGCACCCTGACACTATGAAAGAATTGAAAAGCTGTGTCAATAAGGGTGCAAGAACCTGGCAGAATTTCTTATAAAATAGCGGGGTGAAGCCGACTGGTCCCTGGGACTTGGAAGTTTTGAGATGGGCTATTGCTGTCACTACCTCAATGATTTGGATGGGACGATCAATATGAGATGCAATATCTGGGGGAAGTTTGGTCAGGTGTGCATCATGGAGAAATACATTGATGTCCCCCTTAGGTGCATTGTCCTCCGCATAGAGCCTGCTATAGTA